>NC_134402.1:428595878-430995878 GCF_038048845.1 Mixophyes fleayi | reverse complement strand
CAACTTTATTCCTTATTAGTCACAACAATATAAACTTTAAACTTTAGGGGAAAGAAAACAGTCAGGATGGAGAGAGACCAGAATATAGGAGGCCATCCCTGTAAATATAAGAAATTACAGCTAACAACAAGACTTGTGAGAGCGCGGTCCAAGTGCTCTTGGAGAATAAACGCTTTTCACCACCAAAAAGGCGGTGACACACACGCAGTGGGAAAATGGGTAAAACGCATGTAAACGAACATGTTCTTTTTTACCCAACGCGTTTCAACAATTTTCCAAGCACTTAACTTGCAATGCTCTTTTATTACTACAATCCATTGAGCTTGCACCTCATGTTAACACATGAGAAATAGGACATTAAAATTTTAAGTGTGACTTTAACGTATTAGAACACAATTGTGGGAACAAGCCCGTAGGAGTCCCTTAATCCTATCTTTAAATCACTTTTCAGGCATTAGTGGATGAAAACTGCATTAGCAGCTGATGGGTGTGACTGAGCCCTAAAAGCCTATACCTGAGTGCACACACATCTGGCTTGGGCAATCTCTCCTAGTGTTTATTACATTTCATATTTTATCACGGGCAGCACGGTGGCTAAGTGGTTAGCACTTCTGCCTCACAGCACTGGAGTCATGAGTTCAATTCCCGACCATGGCCTTATCTGTGTGGAGTTTGCATGTTCTCCCCGTATTTGCGTGGGTTTCCTCCGGGTGCTCTGGTTTCTTCCCACACTCCAAAAACATACAAGTAGGTTAATTGGCTGCTATTAAAATTGACCCTAGTATCTCTCTGTCTGTGTGTGTGTATGTTAGGGAATTTAGACTGTAAGTTCCAATGGGGCAGGGACTGATGTGAGTGAGTTCTCTGTACAGCGCTGCGGAATCAGTGGCGATATATAAATAAATGGTGATGATGATGCTGATGATCACGATGCTTCCTCTCTTCCGTATCTTTAATGGAACTTTTACAGCATACAGAATAACTTTCTTCTAAGACAACAAACAAATAGAACTTCTAATTTAAGCTACTCCATGAGCCACAAGGACACAGCAGCCGGAGTAGAGGGGATAAGGTTCAACCCTAAAATATCATATAAAAATAGCAGAAATTAGCAGCGCTACAATGTGCCCTATGGCTATTTGACACTACATGTTATATTAGCAGTACATAATAATACACTCAGAACATATCACTATTAATATAATGTGTAACCACAAATAGCCATAGGGAACATAGTGATGCTGCTGAAACAGCAGCATCACAAGTGCAGAACGCTAGCTATAATCAGATGTATGTCTTTATTCCAACGGAATCAACTGCAACATTCTGATTAACTTGGTAATTAAAATGCAATGTTTTATATTTTTAATTTATTTTAACAGAGCAGTCTATGAGAAATGCTTTTTACATCTGTATAGAATCATGAATCCAGCATGACTCACGTAGTTTCTCCCACACATTCTTGTCTTATGTCAATGAACCCATTCACATCTTCACCAATCACACGGATTGAATCCGAATTCCTTGTTTCTAAATATGAATGAACATGTGAATGAGTTCATGCTCGTATTTAATCTGATCTGTAAAATTAAGCGCTACGGAATATGTTGGCGCTATATAAAATAAATGATCATGATGATTCTTATTCTGGAAAGGAAAGAGCCATAATAGTACTCTTACAAGTACGAACGTAGTAAAGCCTGCGTGCTACACCTACTGTCCAGCAGGGGTCACTACAACTATCCGAGAATACGGCATATTTGTTTTGATTATTGCATTTCCATTTAAAGGTATATGGGAAGCACCTACAATAATGAGAACTCTGTTCAATGATGGCTTCTTCGATTTGCTGTAGGGCTACTTTAAACACATTAATGGGTCCAGGGTGGACAAATAAAAGTCAGTGGATCCCGATTCCCCTTAGAGAAAACAAAGTTAAAGGTCTGTTAATACTCAATATAGACCCAGAGCTTGAGCAAGTCAGTTCTGGAGACAATATTAGGTCTAACTGTTAGAGCATACTTGCCAACTCTCCTGGAATGTCCGGGAGACTCCCGAAATTCGGGTCAGTCTCACGGACTCCCGGGAGAGCTGGCAAATCTCCCGCATTCCGTTACTGCCACCACTAAATGACGCGATTCTCTGTGAATGGCGTCATTTTGGCCCCGCCCCCTCGACAAACCAGCATTTTCGTTGCAAGGGCCAAAATGACCCAGTCACACCCCTCTCCCGGAAAGAGCTTTGCGATAGTAGGTATGAGTTAGAGGGAGATCCAATTGCCGGAGATCTGGCAAGGTGACATCACCGCGATGTCCGGCTGTACATCCTGCTGGCAATTACGGTAGGAATCTCTGCTCATTTTTCCCTCGCAGCTATATGGGGTGCGAGGAAAAATGAGCGGAGATTCCAGCCAAAACATTGTTGCAAGTTGCCTCAGCGGACGTTCCCGGAGAAACCTCATGCCAAACTGAATTTCCCTCTTAGTTTGGCTACCAAGCTATTAATGGAATTTAGACCAGAGCCATAGAGAACATATACATAGGTCAAGGGCTTGTGTTTTGCTTTTGGATTCTGAGGACTCTAATTTGTCAGTCCTGGTCTGTGGGAAATAGTTATTCATTCCCTGTTGTTTCACATAATCTGTCCCTGTGTGTAGTGGAAAAACATACAAACCACGTTATTCAAAAGCAAAGTGCCACGTGGCGCCATCCGCTGGTAAGAAATTGTATTGTTGCGCATAAGCGCACATTGTTTTTACTCCGATTTGGCAATGAACACATCCTGCAAATAAATAAATCCCTTAGTATGTCATATAAGTGACCATCACTGCTTGCAACACTCACATCCAACGAACACCACGGTTCCTGCCAGATAGTCTTCCTCGGTGGAGCTGCAGACTAAATTGTCTCCGCTGGACGGCGACATCTTCACGTTGACTAACTGAACGCCGCTGCTGCTGTCGCTTCCAAGATCAATCAGCGGATAATTTGGAGAAACAAAGTAAACGGATTTGACGGTGCTTCCCTTACTCACTTTACAGCAGAAAGTTATGTTTGAGCCAACAAGAACAACTCTGTCATCGGGGAATATCATATCTTCAGCGCTGCTGCCTGTGAAGGACAGAATCAGTTTGATTATTAGGAGTTCCTCAAGCATTACTAACAATATCGGACTAAAGTAAAAAGGAAATGCACGAAAAACGGTCTTTTGCCCATTTAAGGTAATATGGTCGAATATTGCAAAGGATGCCCTGAGCAGCGTCAGAGTGTCTAATAAACTTCTTAAAAGCACGACTGCCCATTCCTTCTCCTCCTGCATTGGTACATCCTAGCTCAGTGGTTCCCAAACGGTGCACCATGGTTCCTGGTGTGCCACGGCAATCTGACAGCGGTGCCACTGCCGGTGATAAGCAAAGCGGGGGACTGCTTGGTCATTATTTTGGCTTAGGGATGCCTTGAAAAAATTATGGAGACCCTAAGGGTGCCTCAGACTGAGAAGGTTTGGGTTCCACTGTCGTAGCTCCCATCATCATCATCATCATCATCATTTATTTATATAGCGCCAACATATTCCGTAGCGCTTTACAATAAGTTTCTATATTTTACAGAACTCTAGGACTGGTAGCCTTTTGGACTGTGCAGGCGTTTTGTTTATCTGTAATGTAAGCTACCTACAACAAAAACAAAAACTGACATAGTCCTATATTTTACTTTCATTAGAATTAGATGGTTATAGATCCATACTTTGATTTTTCCCTACAACATAAAACACACAGGTTGTGTTCCGTCACCATCCATATATTATAGTTATACAAAGTAGAGATTTACTTGTCAGTGACGTGCTGCCCGGCATCACTGTATTGTGGGCACTGCCAACTATTACAGTAAGGAATCTTCGCCCATAGAGGTGCGAGGAAAAATGATTGGAAATTTCAAGGTACAGGGACAGGAAATGGGAATCTGATGGTAATCTAGGTATATTATTATTGGGTAGTGGGCTAGTGGTTAGCACTTCTGCCTCACAGCACTGGGGTCATGAGTTCAATTCCCACCATGGCCTTATCTGTGTGGAGTTTGTATGTTCTCCCCGTGTTTGCGTGGGTTTCCTCCGGGTGCTCCAGTTTCCTCCCACACTCCAAAAAAAAAAAAAAAAAACATACTGGTAGGTTAATTGGATGCTATCAAAAATTAACCCTAGTCTCTCCCTGTCTGTGTCTGTGTGTGTGTATGTTAGGGAATTTAGACTGTAAGCTCCAATGGGGCAGGGACTGATGTGAATGAGTTCTCTGTACAGCGCTGCGGAATTAGTAGCACTATATAAATAAATAAATGATGATGATGATATTATCATTAGCATAATATCAGGTTGTTTTATTTCTAAGGGTATTGCTGAACTGTCCAACTGTTCCATGACATTTTGTTACATATATTATTACCATTTACTGTCTTAATGACACTCCAGTCACTGGGCCTTATTCTCCCGTAGTAGCTGGTTTCATAGCTGTAGCATTGAATCCGTACAGAGTGCGACGTGCAGTTCAATGGAAAGTCAGAGGTCCAATTCCAACGGAAGACTGTGGTAGACGGATCCCAACTTTTCATGAAGGTTTCCTAAATAGTGAAAACAAATTCTATGAGACATTCCTTACATCTGGTCTACGCTACATAACATCACAAAACACCTTCACAAGGTGACAGCGGAGTGAAAGGACTGTATAATAAGAACACATGCAAAACACCTAAACAAGTTACCAAATATTTTGCATTCCAATCCTGTGAAAGGGGACTATCTAAATATAAACAACGTTTAACTACTTGTTCTTAGGGATACTTTCATTTGT
This sequence comes from Mixophyes fleayi, assembly GCF_038048845.1. Taxonomy (NCBI): domain Eukaryota; kingdom Metazoa; phylum Chordata; class Amphibia; order Anura; family Limnodynastidae; genus Mixophyes; species Mixophyes fleayi. Next base: position 430,991,038 of record NC_134402.1, on the reverse strand, counting down.
GTATAAAATAATTATTTAAATTCAGGAGAGACCCAAAAAGTCTAAACTCTGAGCTGAACGAGCTCAGCAGCCAACCCCTAGTTTAGAAATTAAGGGTGGATGGAATGTAGAGAACATGGTACATATGCACCCCTTTGAATTAGAGTGATTGGCCATTTCACCCACACCTATTGCAAACAGCTGCATAAAATCTAAGCACACAACCATGCACAGTCTCCACAGACAAGATGAGTAGAATGGGTCATACTGAAGAGCTCAGTGACGTACAACGTGGGGCTGTCATAAGATATCACCTTTCCAATAAGTCTGTTTGTTAACCTTACAGCAGGCCACGTAAGCTCACGGAACGAGACCACCAAATGTTAAAGTGTATATATAGAAAAAAAAAAAATCTTTTGTCCTTGGTTGCAACACTTATCTTCTAACTGCTCCTGATCACCTCGTCAGCATAAGAACTGTTAGTCGGGAGCTTGAGGGATTTGGTTTCTATGGCAGAGCAGCCACGCACAATCCTCAGATCACCATGTACAGTGCCAAACATGGAATGGAGTGGTGTAAAGCCCACCGCCTGGACTGGAGTGGTGTAAAGCAGTTTGTGGTTTGTCCTGGCAAATCTGAATGCTACAGCGTACAATTACATTTTAGAGACTTGTGTGCTTCCAACTTTGCAGCAACAATTTGTGGAAAGGTCTTTCCTGTTTAAGCATGACAATGCCCCCGTGCATGAAGCGAGGTCCATCAAAAAAATGGTTTCCCTGAGTTTGGTGTGGAAGAACTTGACTGGCCTAAACAGAACGCTGACCTCAAACTCAATTGAACACCTTTGGAATTAATTGGCTCGCTGACTGCAAGCCAGGCCTCATCACCCAACATCAGTACCCGACCTCAGTAACGTCCTAGTGACAGAACGGCTGCGGGGATTCACATTCATATTCCAAAACTTAGTGGAAAGCCGTCCCAGTAAAGTGGGGGCTGTTGTAGCAGCAAAGGGGGGGGGGGACCAACTCCATATTAATGAAGTTGATCTCCCCTTTTCATATTAATGGCCACGGTTTTTGAATGAGATGTTCAGAAAGTACATTTCGATGTGAGGTTTGGATATCCACATACACACAAACACCATGGCCAAAAGTATTATCTGGAGTGCTGGAATACTAAAGAATACAGATTGATAAGTTCATATAAACAGAATTATTTGCGCACACTTAAAACATACATTTTTGGCAAGCAGCAACTTTTCTCCACGTAACACGTTTATCTCCCATCTCACGTCTACGTGATCCAGAAAACTGGAGGAATCCACGGTCCATTCCACAGACAGGACGTCCGACTGATAATCAGCGACCAAGGAGAGAATTTCTGGTGTATGTGGAACGTACACTATAAGCCATAAAAAACAAAACAAAACAAACAATTACATGTGGATACACTTACAATTTATAAATGCACAATCTCCAGGATTCCGCAGACTAAACCATAATAGCTGATCCACTAACAGCAAATTACAGTCCATTATCTCACTAATGAAATAGAACACAGGAAGAATATACTAATGAACTAAACAGACTCTTTACAGGATCAAGAAAACATGAAATAGGCACCAAGAGCAGGACGATAAATAAATACAAGCTTTAACCCCTTCTTTGCTGGATTTAATAGTGAAACGTCAGTAAAATCACACTCGGGGGTACACTGTCTACTGAGGTTTTTGTTTTTTTTTATTTAGAAAACACTTTTAAATCTCCCCGTGCTAAATTGACCTTTATCTGACATTGTCTTTATTTAAATTTCTAAAATTGTTAATAGGAAAGCTTTATTTCTACACCCTTGTACAACTATGGAGGGGGACTTACCAACATCTGCTAGGGTGATCTGGAACTGTTTTTCTGGTTGCCCCGAAACATTTTTGGCTCTTAGATCTAGTACTGTAACTCCAAACACTTGGAACTGAACTTTAACCTCGTTACTTTTAGTTTCCAGACACCCTTTTCCTTCCACAGACCTGTTAGAGAAAAACAACAAGGAAAACATTGGTGATTTAGCGGTGTAGGGGCAAAGGCTGGAAGAATTTAAAATATTCAGAAAAGCTTTAATGTACCCTGCATGTTTCCTTTGTGTGTTCAGATGAGTTACACTTATCGTCCGGCATCTTATAACTCATGCTTAGGCTGGGCACACACTGCAGGGTTTTCAGACGAGTATCGGGCCAATCACATGATATACAACTGGTCGACTTTATTGCATTAGTGGAACAATTATCGTTCCAGAGCACATCGTATCGTTTCATTTGACTTTTCTTTTTTTTTTTTTAACTATAAAAATCTCGTTCAACGATGGAACGATGCCGTTCCAATCCTGCAGTGTGTATGCACTCATGACCGGCAGTGTCCAGAGATCTCTATGGAGTGTACAGAGTCACCATCTTCTAAACAGATATTATAGTGTCTGCACATGAATCGTTATGCTGATCGGGGCTTTTTTTTCTTTAATTGTTGCTAAAATCGTTAAGGATATCGCATCGGGAGAAATTCACAAATGTATAGTGTGTACCCAGTCTTATTCCACTGCCGAAAGTGGAAATATCACTTATTGTTCTATTTTGTTTTTTTAACGAGGACATCATAGGCAAACTGAGGGGGTGGGGGGGATCCTAGTGCCTGGAAACCCCCCTCCAAACCTGGGGCACTGTATAATTGAGGTGGCTGGACCCTGCCCCCACTTAAAAGGGAGAGCACCTAACAGTAGTGCACGCAGCATTGCCCATTTATATTATGGGGACAGGAAGAGTTGGAGAGCAGCCAAGCACTGTCTAATATTATAGCCACGCCCCCATGCATGCTGGTCACGCCCACTGGTTGCGTGGTGTTGAAACCCCCCCTCTACAAATCCTGCGTTTGCCCCTGGACGTGTTCGCTATACATCAAAAACATACTTGTAGGTTATTTGGCTGCTATCAAAATTGATCCTAGTCTCTCCCTCTCTGTCTGTGTCTGTGTGCGAGTGTGTGTCTATATTAGGAAATTTAGACTGTAAGCTCCAATGGGGCAGGGACTGATGTGAATGAGTTCTATGTACAGCGCTGCGGAATTAGTGGCGCTATATAAATAAATGATGATGATGATGATGAAAAGTTATGACTGTAAATACAGAGAAAATTGCCATTGTTTAGTTTTGGAATATTTTATTCCATTTTCTTCGACATTTTTGAGACTATAAGCAAAAGGGTAGCACAACAAATATCCTTGTACTGAAAAAAGTTATTGTTAAATAAAAACAAGCAAAATGTCCTTACCTATAACAAACATCACAGACTATTTCAGGGCCAGCGGTCTCTGGGGTATCCCAGCGGCAGATCATGTATTCTAAGTCATGCGAGACGCACGTTAGGTTCTGAAAGAACTCTGCGGAATCTAAAACATAAATCAGAAGGACGTGTTATAGAGCAACATAACCAACAGGAATCACAGCAAAGGCCAAAGTACCTGCAGTCACCAGTGTTTGGACTTGTATACTGCCCCCCCATACATCATTGTAAAAATAAAATAAATGATAAAACACACACAATTTTATTAGATCAATGAAAACAAATGTTTTAGAAAAGACAAGTGGTTTGTACTCCTCCTGCATGACCAACATGTTATTTGGAGTTTAAAAAAAATAATTATACATTAATATTGAATAAAGCAAAACGTGTTGTAGCCAAGATAACGGAACCACTACACCATTTGTAAAATTGGAAAAAATATTTAGAATAAGCAAATGACTGAAGGCAACATAAACATGAATACCTCTGGCCTAACTGGCCTCCAACCAAAGTTGAGGAGGAAATTTCCAGTAGGTCCGACATTGAAATCTCATGTAATGTTACACAACAGGGTGTATATGTATCAAGCTGCAAGTTTCTGGTGGGTGTGAAAAGTGAAGCTGTTATTTATAGCAACCAATCAGATTCTAGCTATCATGTATTTAGTACATTTTACAAAATGACAGCTAGAATCTGATTGGCTGCTATAGGCAACATCTCCACTTTTCAAACCCGGCGGAAACTCTCCGCTTGATACATTTACACCCTGGAGTATTTCATTATTAAACAGGGCTTTAAAGACATTAGTGGACCCAGACCTAAGATAGTGGGCCACTACACACCTCAGCAACACATACGTTTGATTAGGGCAACGGATAATATTGGGTATAGGATTAATCCTGCAATTAGGCCTTGATCTTGTTTTCGGGCGATGTAACACGTAAGAATTGTTCATTTATAAACAGTATATTTTTTCAATTTTTTTTTTTAATTAGATCTAGGAGACCCTAAATAATTTACTCATGCAACATGAAATGCACTTCTTTAAATAAAAGGTCTCTTGTCCTCGTCAGATGCCTGGGGCTAAGACAGAGACAGGATATGCTTTATTGGACAAATATCCCTTTATTAAAATGGCCCTGAAGGTAATGGCCTTCTAGACTCACAACCTAAAAGTATAAGTGTTGCTGTATATACAAAGTTTATTTTTGAATCATTTAGATAGCGCCAACATACTCGCAACAACGTACAACCATGGAGATAAACATGCAGTGCCAGAACATTAGCCACATGAAGAACATGAGAGAACTCTGCCCGCCGAAGCTTACAACCTATCAAGAGGCTGAAATAGAACATCAGGCATTAGTGTTTGTTCTGTACTGTGGGTCAGGCTCAGGGATGAACAAAGTGTTATTGGCCGGACACTGGGCTGGTCTCTGGACAAGAATGGAGATAATTATGTCTGGATCAGCAGATATCTGTGAAGGACATAACAGGAACACTCAGAGGTGTCTGCATAAGAACCTGTCAGAACCAAATAGTATAGGGAGAAAACCTGCTCAGATATCTGAAAAATTGTCATAATATGGGTAATTTTATACTCGGCATCTGTTTAAAAATGAAAATGCCGATGCAGAATATTTACACCCTCAGATCTGTAAATAGACAGATTTGGGTTATAAACTGTGACGGAAGTTCCCCGCATGCGCAGCGAGACGATCCACGAGAGCCAAGATTGCAAAACACATCTGGGAGGCAAAGACCAGTGCGGACCACAACAGGTGAGACGCTTCACCTGTAAGTGGGGCGAGCCACTCTCACCCGCATCTGCCTATTTACAAGCAGTCTTATGAACACATTGCTCACATTAGATATTAGGAAGTTTTTCCTACACGGACTTACAACAAGGACACCGTTTGTGTTCTGTCTTAAGGAACCTATTGCTATAGGATTGTCCTCAACCAAATGACATCTGCATTTGCTTTTGAGAGTGTAAATGTACTGCATCAGGGCATTTTCATTTTTTGATATTTTTGCACCACATAACTCAGTACACCTGTCAAAGACAGGTTTGGAGTTCAGCATCACGTGTCGCCTAGTATAGGGACCACTATGAGTAATTTTTAATCTGGATTTCTCTCTGTAGAAACATTTGGGATACTTACTGACCCAGCCAAATAGATTAACTCGCCTGTGCATGATTAAAGAAATCCTGAGAATAATGAACTGTTGGTAGCCCTTGAGGACTGAACTTGAACACCTCTGCTTTATAGAGAAGGGGTCTGCAGATGCCACGTCCCTGTGTACTTTGTGTGTTTTCACTTTTTGGCACTAGGGTGATAGAAAGCACCATCCCAGCCTTTCCATATAAAAAAAAATACTGGTCATCAAATAGAGCTTGTTCTATACTGGTCACATGGGACCGCGTTATATACTGGACCTTTGTCCGGCTTCCATAATAATTTACATGGTGCTTATATGATGGACATTTGGGGCTTAATCATAAACAAATTCATTGCACAATAGACCAATGTTGTCACAAAGTGATGGACTGCAGGACAAATAAATATTATATCCATTAGCTGCTGTAGATTTGTGCACTGTATTTTTACATTTACCACATGCCCATCATACATTGTTTATATCTGCATCGGCAGCCACAGGAATTGTTTTTTAACGTGCAAATAATTTCTTTAGACTTTTACGAAATTTAAGGCAACTCAGTTTCTCTGCAGACACTGTAGAACTGATCAGGCATCACTGTTTTGGACGGCGGCCGGATGTTTTCCATCTGGTGTATATCATTGCAATAATTTGTACTAGGAGAGGAAAACATGGTGCTCATTAGGCAAGAAGAGAGAAAGGGTCGAGGTTACTTGCAAAGAAATCAAATAATGACAAATAGGATTGCAGTGTGTGAGAACAAGCCTGTATTAGGGTATAAAATGTGGCTATATCCTTCCTTTTAGATGGGCAAAGAAACAGTTAAACATTAATAATATTGTACACTCTAGCGAGCAGGAGTAGCTCAACTTTTTTTTTCCCGTTTAGATTTCACTTTTGTTTCGTACAGATAAAAAATAAATTCACCTAAAAAAAACCTTTATATTTAATTCACTAAGGAGATGAGCGCTATATTACAACATATTTCTACTTGGTCTTCAGTGCAGGGTTCTCCAAAACCCACTCCCATCAAATGCTCCAATGGTCTGTTTTCCTCTCCTACTATCTCTTACATAATGCAAAAATGCAATGGGGTTGTCGATGCCCCTCCCACTGAACTCCCTATGTGAATGACAATCCCATGGACAAAGCGCATTGACCGCACCTCTGTGTGTTTAAACCATTTGTAGCATAAAAACAACCAGGAATGTTGGAGCCTTTGTGGGGAACTTTCCAGGTTATGAGCAAAGCTGAGCCTTTTAATAAAATCTAAATTCTTGGCTGGATTTATCCTTCAATTATGACGTGTTTAAATAATTTTCTCCAATTTAACCATCACGGTTAAATTGGAGAAAATAATTTAAACACGTCATAACTGAAGGATATATTACATAAACAAAACACACTTGTGGGGGAAAGATACAGGACCAGCAGTTCATTGAAAATGGTCCATATGGAACAGCTCTACCTCTCCCTAGCCAAAGACAAAGAAAATCGGGTAAAAAAAAAAATGCATGACAGAAAATAACAAAACAAAATAAACAGAAAAGATTCTGAAGTAAATTAAGCAGTGAGCATCCACCGTATCCATCAGATCACACATCACAAAGCTCCAACCACACAGGGGCTTGCAATTGACAATCACAACCCAATTTAGTGAACCATGAAAGCAGCCATGTTGGAATCTGAACAACAATTTCAACAAGTTGAGGGAGTAAAGGGTGTGAATCATAATAACACATCTCATTTGTCTCTGGAATAAATTTGGTACAAAAAGAAAAAACTGCAAATGTGTGTAAATTATTACATATGTCATTGTACACACTCACCAGCAGGGCAGTGATACTCTCTTGCATTTCCTAACTCTAGTGGTGACGCTGTTGGAATCTTTGGGACCATTTGTGAAAAAGCAGCAACAACGATAATTTGTAATCACCGTTTATCGCAGAGGTAAAAAAAACCAAAACAAAATAAACACCTTTGTAGGGTGGCAGCTGTGTAACACCCAGCTGACTTGGCAATGTCGGCCCGGTGTGGAAAGGGTCAACTTATCGCGTCACCATCCCAGTCTCTGACGATATGTGCATGCGCGGGGGATAGAAAGCCCAGAATTGGGAGCTCAGAGTCGCCAATTTAAAAAACTAACAAAAAAAACTTCAAATGTTTACAAATCTGTCTACATTAAAAAAAAAAAAAAAAGAACAACAGAACAAGTATTGTGCCGGCGAATCTTACAGCGGGCAGTAACTATTTGATAGGGCCTATTTAATCAGTAAATAGGGTTTTTTGCATTTATACCCCAAATCTTTCTTTGGCTGTCACAAGCTAAATCTCTTTTCAATTTGTCAGTTCTAAGATAACAAATAAGAAAATAAAAGGCATTTTGTTAACATTAATGTAATACAACTTATGTTAGTACATATCCACAGGAAGCTTAGACACTGCAAAGATATCCAACCAACGCATTATAGAACAACAACACTTACTGCGCCATAGATTCCGCATAATGGAAGTTTTATTTTTTCCAAACATCACTTAAGATTTATTGGATTTCAGTGGTTTTCATCTACTTTTAGGTTCACTGAACACTTTGTGTTTTTCCAATCACAGATTTGCATTAACTAATTTACTGTAATGGACGGTATTGGATAACTCTTAGAGCTGCCTGTAATTAATGCTGGACCTGGTGGGGAGCAGACGTCTCTTCCTGTGATAACACAGAACACTGGTGCTCACATCAGCACGTTACCCTGTCGCTGTGTAGGAGAGGGTCAATGTGCAAATTAATATTGGTGCGTGGGGACAAGACTGAGCACCACAAGCAAAAGCCCTTCCCACCATCAGCTGGGTCTCAGTCGGCCTTGTGGAACGGTACAACGTGGGCAGATACTCACCGGTCGCCTGGCTGTGGACATTGTATAGGAAACAGTAGATAACAGAAAGAAAACTGATCAGAATCAGCTTATTCCTCATTCTCCTGCAGACTCTCAGGTACCAGATCCTTCAGAGGTTATGTTATCAGCTGCATCTCTCATCCAGACACACGATCCTACGAGGAAGCATATAGCAGCCGTCAGTTATGTCAGCGACAGACAATATGATACAGTACAGGGGCCGCATGGACGGACCTCTAACCCTCAAAAGGGCCGTAATGTCAGTAAGAAGATAAAACAATACATTTAATCAGGACAGAGACTCCTCTGTGTAATAATACATCAGCAGGTATTTTAAGTGTTACAAACTATAACAAACAAATCTGACAAAGATGGAAAAAGCTGGGACCCCCAGGGGTTGACTCAGAGGGCCACATGTGGTCCTAGGCCTGCCTGTTGCCCATTATCGAGTTGCATCATCTCTCAATAATGTAATAAAGTTTCACACTACAGGCAGTTGTGGCCATCCTAGGTAACCGGGGTTGTCACATCCCATAGGGAGCGGGCCATATCCACCTGCCACAATCAACAAACAGATCTGCACTGAAAATAGAACTGGAAGGAGCAGACTCCGAGGGGGGGCGGGAGAGGGGCCAGCGGGCAACGACTCCGGGGAGGAAGAGAGGGGCCAGTGGGCAACAACTCCGGGGGGGGGGGGGGGGGAGAAGAGAGGGGGGGGTGGGGGGGAGGAGAGAGGGGCCAGCGGGCAACGACTCCGTGGGGGGGGGGGGGGGAGAGAAGGGCCAGCAAGCAACAACTCCGGGGTGGGGGGGGGGAAGAGAGGGGCCAGCGGGCAACGGCTCCGAGGGGGAAGGGGGAGGAGAGAGGGGCCAGCGGGCAACAACGCCGAGGGGCTGAGAGGCGCCAGCGGGCAACAACGCCGAGGGGGGGGGGGGGGGGAGAGGGACAGCAGCCAAAATACTCGGGAGGGAGCAGCATAGGACCATAGAGACACAAACCACTGCTTTCTATCCTCAAAACATGTTATATTATGACAATACATGGGCATATTTGGTCATTTGGCCTAATTGCTGGAATTTGTAGGCAATTTAGCCACACAAATTGAGGACCATGCTGATCAGATCCAGTCATTTCACAAACATCTACCTAATGACATGGGTCAGCATGTGTGGTGTCAAAAGCACCTCAAGCCCAATAAGGTGATCAAACTCTTCAGATATGTTGGTAAATGAGAAGACAATGGCTGCAGATATAATACTGGGCATCTCCCAAGTGCCGATCGGACAGTACAAACTTGTACAGTTTAGTTACTTCCACGTGGAAAATCTCTCTCCCCATGATAGCTTATCATCATGGATCTTGTTAATATTTTCGTTCTGATAAGATCCAGCTTGAAGTTTATGTTCACTGGCCCTTTAAGGGAACGTTGTTTACTCCGATCTTACATGCACTAATTGCAGCCTAAGATCACACTTTCAAGATCATTAACTTAATGGTTTCAAAAGCTGACAAAGCACAGAAATGTGTTTGTTGCCACAGACATGTTTACATCTCCTACTAATTCACATCTAGCCAGTAATGAGGAAACTACAAACTACCTCCCACAACCACTAATGCATCTCTTCTATGCTGTGCAGGGAGAAAGGCTCAAATTATTTGTGGCCAACAAATTAAGGATACGGGATAGACTTTCACAGAAATATAAATCATTCAGCGAATATCTTCTGAACAACAACAATTGTACTGCATTAAAGAACACGGGAAGAATGCAGCTTATTCTCCACTATAATGTATCCAAATATGTTTTCGGTTTCAGAATACACTATTTATTTTAAAGATTTACTAAGGATTCCTGACCCACTGGTTGGGAGTCATGGTTTAGGACTGAGCACCTAATCACATGAGACAGAGTCCATTATCTGTAACCAGCGGTTCCAGCTGACATGTGATTGATATTCAAATAGTAAGTAAAATAATATTACAATTACCTGATGTTGTTAACTGCTCTCAACTATAATAAAAATAAATAAAATAAAATGGTTTGCTTTGTGCTTTTAAGCTGCTCAATTTTCTCCAAATTGAATGTCAGCGGGAAGTGTTGATCCTGGACTGTGACGGACAGTAGATGAGCAAAGTATTAATATATACAATGTTTATCCAACGCCACTCCTTCAGTCCAGCAGCAGGCTTCTGAATTTTGGATACCTAAGCAGCACATGACTGGCCTATTAGTGTCCTGTGGCTTGAAAGTAGTTGTGTTATTTTCATAAGTTCTGGCTTGTACACAGCTGATAAAATGCCAGTAACAATCGGTGTGGCACTAGACCTGCAATAGAAACCTCACGGAGGTGGATATGTATGTGTTTATATGAGAGCAAAGTGCCACATCTTTCCTACCCTAACCTTGGCAAGCTAAGGTTTGCAGGTATATCCATACTTGCCAACTCTCCCGGAATGTCCGGGAGACTCCCGCATTTTGGGTGGGTCTCCCGGACTCCCGGGAGAGTGTGGCAATTTCCCACATGTGCCCGAATTAGGGCCAAAATGCTGCATTCTCCGGAAATCGCGGCATTTGTCCCCGCCCCACCACTGTCAAATGACGCGGTTTGCGTCATTACGTCACGGTGGGGGCCTAAATGACGCTATTTCGGAGCCCCGCCCCCCGCATGCCCACCTGCCACCGAGAGGCTCCCGGACGCCAACTGAAAAAAGTTGGTAAGTATGGGTATATCTTTAAAGGAATACAGCTGGGTACACTCATATACCATTATCCTGCAGTTCACATGATTCACGGCTTTTTGGTCAGATACTGCAAGAGCGTGTATGCTCCCATGATCATTGTGGCTGGATCACTTATAAATAACTTCCTGTATAAATTTATATCAATTAGTGGCACAGTGTGCCAATGTACATCATTGCAAATGTACAGATTTTTGTATTAGAAATGTATTAATTTCTGCTGCAGTCGGCAAATGTTGGAGGAAATGTGTTTTTGTAAGAAAGGAAATCTCACGCTAATTAGCCTGTTCATTTGGGAGTAATCAAGACCTCTTTAAGCCTGAATGCACAGGAGGGGGTCGTTAGACTTTCATTGCCTGGGCTTCCTCTTACACTCCAAAAACATACTAGTAGGTTAATTGGCTGCTACCAAATTGACCCTAGTCTGTGTGTTTGGGAATTTAGACTGTAAGCCCCAATGGGGCAGGGACTGATATGAATGAATTCTCTGTACAACGCTGCAGAATTAGTGGTGCTATATAAATAGCTGATCATGATCCTAGGAAACTTAACAGCAAGTAATTTAGAAAATCTCAGATTGATGTCAATTTTGGCAAGTTTAAATTGCATTTAAATCCAAGTTTAGAGAACATATTACAAACTGATGCTAATCATTGAATGTAATATTTCAGACTTTGTGGTGCCATGTAGAAAAGGGCTGGTATACCCCTTGCAGAAATGTGTGTCAGAAACAGTATATAAAGAGCTCTGTTTGACCAATGTTTTATACCATCTGTACTTCTGGAGGATCACTAGTACATCCAACTAGTGTGTAATGGTCCTTGTAAGGATCCCTTGAGCAAATAAACATCACTGCTTGAAGATTCTGCCTGACGGTTATTGCCTGCTGTAACCTGTGACCAACAGTTAAGAGATTACACTCTAATCCGTTCCCCGGCTGTCCTGTCCTGAACCTAGGTTCTCTGTACCAATGCTCAGCCCACTACCCAGCAATCCTGATCCATAGTAAGTGACCAGCAGCTACCAGCTAACCCACAGCAAAGAGGCGATGTAGCAGCTACACCAGAAGTATGCTGCTCATCACATGTGTTGATTTGGTTTTCTAAACATCACAATCAATGAAAGAACAATGTCTTTTCAGCACAGATCTGAAAGGTAAATTGTGTATGTGTGTACACATGAATCAGCATGCTCATCTGGACTTTAAATCGTTGGTGAAATCGTTAGAGACATTGCATCTGAAATACGACTGCATAGGTGTGTACTCAGCTTAACACACAGACCAGGTAAAGATGAACTGATGTTTGTGTCACCAATCCTGAGCTGTGTCATCAGGGAGACGTGATGGTAGAAGGGCGTCTCAAGGACCAGTTTCAGCTCCCAGAATTCCTGTCCCTACCGTGTATAAATCCAGCCACACAACCAACAACCCCTGACAGATTTGGTCATGTGGATGTGAGTAACAGCTGTCTGTAGCTGGAAACAGCCCAGGCAGATATCCTGGTCTCTCAGTTTTGCGTTTAAAGTCCATAAAAAATATGAAGTTTTTATTTATTTCTGGCAGGGGATCCACGTGGATATTTAGATTCCTCCGCACATATACATACGCATGTGTCGTCAAATCTGATGGACACAACGGTATAGTAAACACACACAGCGCTATTGTGACAGCCTAACTGAAAGCAAAAATTCCCAGGGTGTATGGGTACCTTAAGTGATGTGCACTTTAAAGAAAATCTATATTATTTGATGCAAGTAATCTGAGGGTGTGCTAAGAGAATATACAACGTCCGGGTATTGTAGGTGTCCCTTCTGTAGCAGGGGGTAGCCATATAGTTCTTTACTGGGACTGCTAGAGGAAAGAGGAGACATCCCAACCTCATCTTCAGCTGCCTGCGTTCTATATTACAAATAATCACATCCATTATGGGTATACATGAGTTTATTAGTACTATATATAGAGATTGCGGCTTTAAGTGATGTTATGTTCTCAGAAAGAAGCCTTTCATTTTTTCCTTTGTTTGCAATTGCAAATGGACAGAACTTTCACAGCTCTGAAAACTCAGACTGCCTCAATCAAAACACACACAGATAAAGGCATGCCTGGTTTTACATAACACATAGCTTCAAGGCACAGTTAATGAATGTAGAATGAGGTCTTTGCAAACAATGAATTGAGTAGACATTACAAGCACAGGAGTAGAGTAGAATACTACATGCATGGATGCAAATAACAGGGGAAAAAAAAAAATCACATGACATACGAAAACAATTCAGCATCAGACATGATAGGGAGAAACAAGGACAACAGACTGGATACATTGGGTAGAGAACCTGCCCTGAGAACTTACATTCTAGAGGGAGGGGGTCGAGAGACAAAATAGGGACATTAAGTTTAGCAGTCCAGGGGAATAGACGAGAAGATGGAGGCTACACAGTCAGACTGGTTGGAGGGTGGGTTGGCGATAAAGTAGGCTGAAGTAGGTGAGGATATTGGGCTGGGAGAATCATCATCAGCTATTTATATAGCGCTACTAATTCTGCAGCCCTGTACAGAAAACTCACTCACATCAGTCCCTGCCCCATTGGAACATACAGTCTAAATTTCCTAACACACACACACACACACACACACACACACACACACACACACACACACAGAGACTAGGGTCAATTTGATAGCAGAAAATTAACCGAATATGTTTTTGGAATGTGGGAGGAAACCGGAGCACCCAGGGGAAACCCACCCAAACACGGGGAGAACATACAAACTCCACACAGATAGGGTCATGGTCGGGAATTGAACTCATGACTCCAGTGCTGTGAGGCAGAAGTGCTAACCACTAAGCCAATGAATATGTTAAAAGTTAACCTCTCTTAACACTTGGTGAATAAAAGCTGTAGGCCTAATGCATAGATGCATCCAGAGCAAATATATGGCATTCAATATCAGCTAGAAAAATCCCCCCCCCCTTTACACAGTTAGAGGTGGGCGGGGCATTGGGAATAGTGTTATCTTGGCCCCACCCCTGCAAGGAAATTATGCAACCACTGAGTTTTTATGTGGGGGCGTGGCAAAATGAAACGATTCACAGCAAATTGCGTTGTTGAAGACTCCCTTTTGCAAGATTCGGGTGAATCCCCGGCATCCAGAAGACCTACCCGAAAATTGGGAGTATCCTGGAGAATGATCAAGTATTAGATGCATGTGGCCTACACTAAAACACATCTCAAAGGGATGTGCTTATCCTGCATCTGCACGCCCTCACAGTACTGCACCTGAGTGTGAACAACCTTAATCCTCCTCACCAAGCGCCAGGGGCCACAATTGTTAGATATATGCAGTTTAAAACACTGATGCAAGTTGGGAGCATGCGCAGTGCAACAAATTTCACCTGATGTGCAAAATAACACTGCACAAATACACGTGTCCATCTCTAACTCCCCACGTGTGTGTCTATTCAGAACATACATATAAGAAAAGGGTGTCAGTTTGCACTCATCCTACAAGGACCTGCCTTAAAAGTTTGCTAGGAAAAAACAATGTACCTGTCTTGCTTAAATAACCAAACAATGGGAAAATTATACCTTACAGTAGTGCATCCCAAACATTCTCAGTTTGAGGCATTCTTAGGTTCTCCATAATTTTTTCAAGGCACCCCTAGGCCAAAATAATTACCAAAAATAGTTCCCCCACCTTACTTATCTAAGGACATGGGCACGGCACCCCAGGGAACCATAGTCCTACAGTATAAATGAACTTGAAAGGGAAATGGCTATATTGTTTGTTTGAAGAAGATAAAAAATGCAATATTATCAATAAGCTATAACAGAACAATGCTCATAGAGAATAATGTATAAGGTTATGAAAACATTATATTTTCATAACCTAAGGCCTGATTCATTAGTGATCTTATCTGCCGTTTTTTGCTTATCTTAAACAAACCCACTCTGTGCATGCTGAGAAAAGGGAGATAAGAAGCAAAATCCACTGCGTAAGTGAAGAATTTCTTAAGTTAAGATAAAAATCCATCTTAACTTCACTCTTATCTCCCAGTTTCTTCTTAAAATAAGTATCTTAACTTTTGCACAAGATAAGATCACTAATGAATCAGGCCCCTAATCTTTGCCTTGAATTGTATCAGTATGTACTCCTTTTAAACTCTCCACAGAGAACAATAATCAGCTGAGGAAGTACAAAGGAAATCCCACTTACTATAAGTAAAGTAAAGAATGTCTTTAAATGTGACACACTTTTCACAGATGGAGTCACAGGCTGCGTAATATGGATGTAAAGCCCAATTTATTTTGGTGCCAGTAGCAGGCACCAATATAGGTCTATATTGAGAAGACCTTATTTCCCCAAAGGCCATGAGGAATGTGTACTTTGTCTCTTCCTTTGTATTGCGGGAAGTGTTCTCTTCCGTGTACCCTGCCACAAAGAGCTGACACGCAGCGTGATTCACATCCTACACGGACTAACAGCAACAACGGGGGACAACTAATACTCAGACTTTAATTTAAAAAAAACAAAAAAAAAAAAACTGCATGTAAATATGACAAACACCAAATTCTACAGAACACAGCACTGATGTCACATAACTACTGGTCCCTCTCACTTCCTCAACATGTAACTATCGCTCTGATCCTACGGAGTGCACATTAACGCGACGGAAACATTGCATTTAACAAATTCTGTGCGCGTAATCTGAATGTGCACCTGGTAACATATCAACCTGCAAAAATCAGGACATAATTCATCATCACCACCATTTATTTATATAGCGCCACTAATTCCGCAGCGCTGTACAGAGAACTCACTCACATCAGTCTCTGCCCCATTGGAGCTTACAGTCTAAATTCCCTAATACACACACACACAGACAGACAGCCAGACACACACACACTAGAGTCAATTTGTTAGCAGCCAATTAACCTACCAGTATGTTTTGGGAGTGTGGGAGGAAACCAGAGCACCCGGAGGAAACCCACGCAAACACGGGGAGAACATACAAACTCCTCACAGATAAGGCCATGGTCGGGAATTGAACGCACGACCCCAGTGCTGTAAGGCAGAAGTGCTAACTACTGAGCCACTATGCTGCCCACAATTAGGCACCTCCCACGATCTGCCCAGACCAGAAATGCCCAAATCATACCCACACTATTGTAAGGTCACGCTCTTTCAGGCATCCATGATTCGCGACAGTGCCACCAAAATAGGGACGGTTGGAGATATGGTTTTCCCTCTTATCCCTCTTTTATACATTACTTTCAAAACAACACCCAGGATTTGCCTCGGATACACAATGGACAGCATTCTTCTTTATTTCTAAAATAGGGATACAAATATATGGAACACAGATTCTAAGTACTGATAACACATGACTTTCTTAAAGGGTGAAGGGACATATAATGGTCAGCGAAGAAACACACACCCGGATATTAGGACCACCCCATAGAAACTACTTTGTTTGAAATTAAAGAAAGAAAATGCCCCCTCCCTCCCTTACTGTAAAATAAAAAAAGGAAATTAAAAGGTCACCTTGGAGCAATGTGCACTACATAAAAGCATGAAAATATTGTTAATTCACTGCTCCATAACGAAGAAGATACATATTTTATTTATGGATCTGAATTTGTAACTGGGGTGTTTGTTTTTTTTTTTACTAAATAAACAGTGTTGTCCTTACATTCAAATACAACACAGAAAAGTTCCTAGTCCAAAACATTCAGAAAGATTTTTTTTTTAGTCCCACTGGAGAGAAATCTGTGGCCTCCTATATTAAAGCCTTTGGTGTCAGCCATAGGTTACCAGAAAGGATAAAACCACAAACATCAATTTCCTGTAAACAATAAACAAAATAATCCTTTGTGTAGATAAAGAATGATTTGTATCAGAGAGAGATCTACACTACCAGCAAAACATTGTATTACACTAATCTTACACCACTGACAGTGGTAGAACATATGGAGACATGTTTGTATATGAAGTCTGAATAAACCCAGCATTTTAAACCCGTGGATTTAATGTATTTATAGTAGACCAGTCATGCTCACAATAAAGTCATGCTGGTTTGTTTCATTCGGACACACCGCAACATTGAGCGATTAATCACAACTACCCTCAATTAGTTGGGAATTCCACACCCCGACTATCCTCTCAGTAAAATATTACTATGTATATTGGTAGTAAAAGCATCATTCATCATGTCCCAGAATACTAAAGTACCTATTGCATCTGTGCCATACTAAGCTTTAGATTGTAAGCTCTCATGAGCAGGGCCCTCCTTCCTCTTGTTGCCTCTATAGCCTCTTGCTTCATACACATTTCTCATCACCCTTGCCCATCCTTGTGATTGGCCTCTGTAATATGACTTGATTTAAGTTAACACTCTTGAATTACCATTTCCTCCAGGACCATCGGAAGATCAGACACTTTCCCAGACCCGATCCGTGTCATTAACCCGATCCGTGTCATTACCTCCATCGCGCAATGTCACGAATAGCGACAGGGAACGGGTCTACGGTGACGCCATGGCCCCTCCCAAACTTGCCACCTGACATCCCTTCTGAGATTATCCATGATGTCAGAGGGCCACCTTTTTTTCTGCTTTTACTTTTTACTTTTTCTTCTGAAAAAAAAATTGTAATTTAATTTGGGGACTGGATGGGACGAGGGAGGCCAAAGTATTAAATGTAAATGCTATTGCTCTAGTGTCGGGGGTGGTTGTTGGGGGAGGGGGGGGAGGGAGGCCTAGAGTACTCACTTGTTGTTTGCCGATTTCATAATGCCTACTGATAGTTTGTCCCTGCCTACAACAGGAGGCTCATTCACAATTTTTTCAAGGGCCACTTTAAGCTCCTAATCCACTAAATATATGATAAATTATCACAAAGGCTTTTTTTTACAGAGCTAAATAATATACAATAGCAATGGCAGAAGTATCTATACCAATTAGATGACAGAGCGACCTATTGGTCTAAACAACTAAAAGTTGAGGCGAAACAGAAACAAACATTGGCAGAGTTAGCGCCACCCAGGTTATTGCAGGCGCCATGGTGCCCGGAGAGGAGGGGAGCTAGGCAATGCCCATTCACCCACCCAAGGCACCTGCATTGCTCTTAGAAGTGTAGAACGCTGACCCCTTCTGAGCATGATCCGATCTGACTTGTGTGCAGAGATTCCTCAGTCAGCTGGCAGACTGGAACCCCATTGGAGGCCCTCCCTCAAATTTTGCTATGCGGCCCGACGATATTCAGCACCTGGGGCCTGATTCATTAAGGATCTTAACTTGAGAAACTTCTTATTTCAGTCTCCTGGACAAAACCATGTTACAATGCAAGGGGTGCAAATTAGTATTCTGTTTTGCACATAATTTAAATACTGACTGTTTTTTCATGTAGCACACAAATACTTGATAGGTTATTTGTACACTGAAATTTAAAGTTGATATGTGTGTGCTACATGAAAAAACAATCAGTATTTAACTTATGTGCAAAACAAAATACTAATTTTCACCCCTTGCATTGTAACATGGTTTTGCCCAGGAGACTGAAATAAGAAGTTTCTTAAGTTAAGATGCTTAATGAATCAGGCCCTCTTGTAACAACAAATGCTGCTCAGGAAGGAATGGGGAAGGGGGGGGGGGGAGGGGCTGGGAGAGACTTGCTTTATAGTTCTTTTAGCAAAAACAAATTATACAAAGATCCATCAACCGTGCCCCTTAGGCACAACTATTTAATCATACAACAAAATCAACGGTGCGTGTAAAGACGATTATTTACTGAAACAACACAAGTGTTCACTGTCTGCAACTGCACACTATCAGGATAAAGACAAGTCAGAATGAAATGCATCTAGGTCATAATCTACGACTGCTCAATGTGTTTAAAAGAACAGTTTAAAAAAAAAAAAAAATTGGGGATAATTCAGAATGTTTGTTTTTATATTTTTTGTGGTGCCACCCATTAAAGATAACGTTGTGATATTTCAGCACATCTTATCAGGCTCATTTTCGGGGGAAAAAATGATAAAACAAAAAGCGAGATGACTGAGTAATCAAAGACTTCTGTGCCAGGTCATATAAAGGTTGCTCCCAATAACATTCACAAATATTTACATTATAAGATCTTATGGTTTGATAGAGCCTGGGAGGTTTGACATTTTATTAACATTTGCAATGCAGATTAGTATAGTGTGTTGTCTCTTAACAGTCATTATGCACAAAAGAAAAAAAAAAAGCACTTGGAGCAATGACCTTTAAACAGGTTACAGTTTGACGGTCAAAATAGTTCTTATAAGCGCCTTGAACCATTACAGGTATATTTGTGAATGTTATTAGCATGACTTTTGTATGTAATAACACTTTACGTTGAATCATTCTGCATCCCCATCTCTCCTTCCACCAAACCAGCGATAATAGCGGACACACATCTTCCCCAGGGATGTTCTACATTCACTCAAGAGACACAGAAGCACCTCAAACAATTGAAAAGATTGTGTTGCTTTGTGATTCAATACTAGATTATGACGTCCGTGATCAGCCACCGTTTTTTTTATACTGGGAAGACAACCTATCGTACTGAATACCAGCTCCTATGTCACGTCCCTGGGCTCCATCTGTGCCAAGATTACCTGCCACCTGTGCCAACACCTGAGTGACCAGCTTTCAAATACAAAGGCCTTATTTATAACACACACAAGCAGCACTCTGTGCTTACAAAACACAAAAGATATAATTATATAACTGCACTCGGTACATAAAAGCTGCTGGCGGTAAAAACTAGAGAGGTCACCTTAAAAAAAACATTAGAAACAGAAAGTTAAAAATAATAAATAAAAACAGAGTGTATCTATTAAAAGTAATGTCAATTTCTAAGCAGCAAAAGGAAGCAAAGTTCCAATAATAGCCGCCCCACACTCTAAGGTCAGCGCAGATGTCAACACCCGCGTTTCGCAAGCAGCATATTTCTAAAGCGGACTAAACTCAAGTTCATACATTATATCTGAAAATTACATTTTTGGGGTTTAGTGACCACGAAGTCATCATCATCACCATTTATTTATATAGCGCCACTGATTCCGCAGCGCTGCCTGCATTGTTACAGTACCATTGTTTTGTCTTTGTCCCACAATTCCTATGTGTCTTCCCAAAACCATTTGCTTTAATATTTTTACAAGACGACAGCTTAGAGCAGTGATGGGCAACAGATGGGCCATGGAGTCTCCACCGCCTAGTATATGAATCCCCCTGTAAATAAGTTATTTGTTCTTTGGGATAGAGTAGGTCTCCTTAAGCTGGGTACACACTACAGAAATTTCAACTAACTTTTTATGCCGAGCGATTTTACATGCGATCGATGTTCCGATCGCTCGGTCCATGGACTGCATACACACTAGCCTTGTTTAGGACGATAAAGGGAAGAGCGGATGTCCCTTTAGTGACTTTTTACAGCCATGTTGTCGTGATAAATGACTGTAATTTTTCGTACTCACTGTTGTGGATCGGTCGGAAACTTATACACACTACACAATGGAAACGAGATTGGAATGAAAATATTAAACAGTACGACCAACCAAATGAGGCGACAATCGTCCATTTGGGCAGACTTTCGACCATTGTGTCACTACACACACTGACCCGACTTTTAAACGAGCGGTCATATGTCGGCTGGTTGAGCCGATTATTGGACGAAAACAGTGTAGTGTGTACCCAGCTTTACACACCAGTGCCCAAATCCTTATTTCTGCTGGCATTATCTAACTCCAGACAAAGTACGTAATTAGATATGGAGATGGAACCTATTGATTCCATTGACCCTGTACCCACATGCGCCTGCGGACTGAAGTAGCAGCACGGCTGCTTTCTATTCTCGCCCTTGTGTATTTGCAGCTACAATCCTAGGGACTAATGTGAGTGAGTTCTCTGTACAGTGCTGCGGGATTTGTGGCGCTATATAAATAAATGGTAATAATAATAATAATAAATAATAATGTGATACCCGTCGATTTTAATTGAGAAGATTTTGTCACGTCAGACAATGGAAACAAAAAAAGTCTTGCGTCTACTCTCTACTAGGCCTTTAGGCTGCTTGTTTGTTTTTGGTCCCTTAAGGCACAATGGAATGGAGATTGTCCATACAGCCCTTCCTATAAAGAAAATAGTGCAAGCAGGAAGCCAACCAACCCTTTTCCTTGTCCTAAAAGGAGCACATAGTCTCCGTGTGACAGACACGTTCACATCACATGCACCAGAAAGAAAAACATCCCAGTCCTTAGAAGTCCTGCTCAAGCTGAGAGAGGGTCAGAAATAAGGGGAAGTTCTCTTAGAATACCCAGAGTTTTTCCCTGCAAGTTCCCAAGTGTTTCACGTGCTCTCAGCTCGTTCCCAAGAAAAATGCTTTCTTTTCCTTCCAACCACATGTTTTCCAGCCACAAATATATCCTTTTTCAGATTGCAGGCAGTAGGAAGCTGCCAAAACACGCTGTCTCATGTGGCTTACGGATGCTATGCCCTTAAAAAAATGTATGCGGAGTATTCTGTTCAAAAGGAAAAACGGGCATAATGATAGAGCTGGACGATACATACAACCCTTCTCTTCTTGTCATTACATAGCAATTCTACAGTAAATACACACAGAATAATTTGATACTCACAGAAATTAAATTGTACGTTGTGCATTTTCACCAGATTATACGATAGCTAAGTATAATGTGTTTTAAAGTGTTCCAGGTTCCGTGAAAAAAATATTGGAACATTTTATCTTCTTAAGGGATTTTCCTATTCCCTAGTTTCAGTTTACTTGTAATAAAAGTCTCCTACAGTCCATACTTAGGTTCAGTCCTTCATAGGTGAACTATGTATTTCCCAAACCCAAATGAGTAGAACCTCAGGGGTCTTGGTTGGGCAGCTACTCCCCCTAACAGCAAATAATGCATATATATTTCTCCCCTGTCTTGGTAGGTAACACAGGACTGGCATCAGAAAATGAGGGGTCCAATACAAATGAAACAGACAAGTATCCACCCTCACCCAACTTTTCATTTGGCTCTGCGCAATATTTGGCCCCTCTACCTAATCCCATCTCCTCCTTCTACGGCTACATAATCAATAAAATGTCAAATATCAACGTTTAACCCATGTGTAAAGAAATGAAGATAAAAATAATCTAAAGAGGACAAGAAATCAAAAAAGTGGTTATGGCTCAAATGCAACAAAAATGAATAAACATGCGAATAAATACGAGACATAAGGGAATAAGTGCAGTGCTCTCCACAGAATTTTTTGCCAGCCAGGTGGCATTAAGAAGTAGCCGGTTGGGGGTAGTTATAATACTCTGTAATAATATTGAAAAATGCTGGAGGTTATTGCCCACACCTATATGAAAACAAAAGAGGATAAGATCTAGCGCTTCTTGTTAGACATCAAGGAACCCGGCAATTTCATATCAATATGCCAATTGCAATAGTGAAAAAAGACTAAAACATAATCCATAAACATAAAATAAAATTCAAGAAACTTTCAGGTGCACTGATCAAGAACTCCCAGTCCCCCCCCCCCCCATAGATTCTCCAGCCGCAATCTCCTACAAGGATGTCGTAATACTTAATTCTCAATTATTTCCACAATCACAAATTTCCAAAGTATCTCCTCTTCATATAAGACACGTGTAGTTTTATCATACATTCCAGGTGGTATCAGGCTCATTGAGGAAAAAAAAAGGAAAACAGAATTCCATAGCGTAAATCCGCATGATCCAAGAAACCAAAACTGGGTCAAATGAACCCACATTTATTACAAGGTTAAAAACACAGGCACTTTCAGACAATGGATACACGGGACTCCGTCGGGTCTGCCAGCTGGTGGATGTGACTGGGGTTTTGTCTTTCGCCGATCTCCAGTCCAAATGGGAACTCTCGGGCACGAAGATCTGGAGACATTTACAGCTCAGTCATTTTCTGGGCTCCCAGGGGATACGGGAGTCTGCGGGGAGGACGCTTACCCAGTTCGAATCTCTGTGTACCACCCCACTATATCCCAGACATACATTATCTATTATTTACAGTATCATCATTGAACATGCCTTTAGTAAACAACCCACTTTTGTGAGAGACTGGGAAAGGGAACTGGACTGTTCAATAGCCGAACAGGACTGGAATGATATCTTTCTGCGCACCCAGTCTAGCTCGGTTAGCATATGAGTACTCGAAACACAGTACAAGGTGATGACTAGATGGTACAGATGCCCCAGTCTGCTTGACAAGATGGTTCCCGGGGTGTCAAACCTGTGTTGGCGATGTTTGATGGCGCCAGGTACCAGTTACCGAATTGCCCCAAATATTGGCTTCTAAATGACAATAAAATGACCATCTCCCAATACAATAAAATCAACAGTTAAATATCTCGGCAATGCAGCAAAGGCCGTGATCCCTGTCCACTGGAGATCCCCGAATATCCCTACCATTAAAGAATGGTTTGCCCGTATTAGAATATTACAGGAATGTGGATGATATACTTTACTCGTCAATGGAAAAATCTAGGGAATATTATCTTGTATGGTTCAAGTGGCTTGAATTCAAAGACTCATCACTATACCCCCAGTGGAACAATTGAACCCTCCTACCTACCCCCCCCCCCTCTGCAGTCTTGCTTTACCCTCTCACCTCTTACCCATCTTTATCTGTCCCCCATCCACCCCATCCCCCATGTCTTACAACTAAATAGCATTTTGTATGCCTGATTGTGGTACATTATTTTTCTTGTGTTACTCTGTAACATCTTCAATTTATTGTTCAATGCAAGTCATGGATGTTTGTAAAAGCTGTTTATTTTCTAATAAAAGGAGATTTACACAATAAAACACATAGGCAAACAAACTCTGTGTGAATAGTATACTCGTACCAGATGATAGATTGGTAAAGAGCGTCCAAAAATCTAAGCTGACCGCACCCAGACTGCTGCCGTCTTAATGGGCTTCTCCTCAAGCAATACTCTACGGTTTACCTGCTTCTAAATTTCCATATTGGCACTTTAAATTTCCAGTTCCACCACTGACCTTGAGCAGAAATATATTTAATTATATTTTTCAGGGAAAATGTGAAAAATATTTGAAAAATACAATTAAATATACTCTGGAAATTTGCGATTGTGGATATAATTGAAAATCAAGTATTACGACATCCTTGTAGGAGATTGTGGCTGGAGAACCTACGGGAGGTAGAGACTAGGAGCTCTTGATCAGTAAACATTGCACAAATTTTAATCCCTCACTTACCAAGGGTATGAAGGAAAAAAAGAGACATTGAGGGGCCTATTCAAAATAATTGTTTTTCCTGGCCGCGGAAAAAACTATTACCGTTAATACGGTAATAGTTAGCTGGATTTCAGCTCGCGGCTCAGGGAGCTGCGAGTTGAAATCCAGCGAGAAAATTACTGTATTAACGTTTTTTACGCGCACGATTACCGTAATAACGGTAATCGTGCGTGGACCGCGAGATTCTCTGCGTTTCCGCCGAGAATTGAATATGCCCCTTAGTGTTGTACAGAACGTACAGGGTTAAGGAATGTATCACAACAAAGGATAGGATAGCATCAACATATCTACAGTAATAAAGTGAAACAACTTTTCATATTGCACCAGTCTGCTTTTCATGTAATGATGCACTAATAAAACTTTCTAGATTAAAAAATGGAAGTGACGCTTCATCCGCTTTCAAGTGAGTTTATTCATTTATTTATTTATGAGGAAGAAAATGTGGCGACGTTGCTGTGTTTAGATAAATATTACACATATACTGTGCCCTTTGTCTCGGTGCCCTCAGGCATCGCACCTCTGTGAACGTACAAACAGAACAGAGTATTCAGAAACAACAGACATGATTCAGCTCAGAGATCTCTACACTGTTCTGGGGCCGTCTTGATGCAGACACTAAATGTTTATTAAGTCTTCAGATCTTGAATTGCATAATTTCCAGCTGGAAATATTAGGCAGAAATGAATGGGCAAAGCCATTTCCGTTACTAAATTAGCTTGTTTGGAAAGGGAAAATATGACATTAGTAAAGTCTACGTTGTGCTAAAAAGCCTCTGTTGGTGAGAAAAGTGTCTGGAAAAGGAGATGTTAGGGGTCACTTACTAAAATGCCATTTAGGTACAAAATACACAACCAATCAGAAAGTCACATGTTCCAGGTCACCCAGCAGCAGGTACAAAATACCGGGGCCCTTGCTGGCCTGTATAATGGGATGATCCACAAAACTGGTGTGGCCACACCCCTTCACAGGTTGTGGAAGGGGCCCCAAGAATTTGCTGTATGGGGGCCTGAAATTCCACTTGGCAGCCTTGCCCAGCTGGGCTGCAAATAACAGTCACAGTTTCCAGACCACTCAGTAGGTGCTCAGGTAGAGTTCACTAACTGTCACAGTTTCCAGAGCAACCAGCAGGTGCACAGGTGTATTCCAAAAGACAATGGTAATGCATTGTTGTAAATGGCGTGTGGACGCTTTGCGAAATAACTCCGAAACAATGCAACCGATTACAATGACAACATTTCTGTTCAAATCTACAGACCTTTAATTTGGTATATGATGTGCCCTGCTCAGAAAAAGGCATCATAGAAATACGTCACTCATAACAGTCGTACTTATGCTATTAATATATAGAACATTCTGCCTCCTGTTCATGGTGTGTAACTTCTGAAAAAATTAATAGTGTCACTATCAACGGCATCCTGGTATACTTTTATAGAGGATATACCCGTCTGTATACATAAAGCAGCTGTCTTAATTTTCATCCATTCAGGGCCATCTTAACAACATTATGGGCCCCCAGGGCAAAGCAGTACACTGGGGCCCCTACACACACACACACACATATATATATATATATATATATATATATATATATATATATATATATATATATATATATATATATATATATATTACACATATATATATATACACACACACATATATATATATATACATATATATATACACACATATATATATATATATATATATGCATAGAGATACAGATATAGATATATAGAGATAGATAGATGTACTTGCTTAGTGACCCTCAAAGGTTTTTTTTGCAGGTTTTTTCTTTTGCAGGATTATTTATTCTAATTAAGAGCCCTGCCTATGGGGCCCCCTTGCCCGTTGGGCCCCTGCCCATCGTGCCCAATGGAAAAGATGGCCCTGCATCCATTGTCTCAATAACACATTACAAAGAAGTCAGACTGCACCTATATTTTACAAGAGCCCCAGTGCAGCATTGCATTCACTTCGGTTTCTACAACAAAGAGACCTACAGGTTCATGAGACTGTTCATTTTATTGACACTTGTGCATAGCTTAGATTTAATCAACCTTTGCAATCATGGGAACTTTTTCATGGGAACGTAACCACGGGTCATTACTTTGCCACAAAAATAATAAGATAAATAAATTCTTAAAGTTCATGTAGCTAAAAGGAAATCTATAATGCTTTGATGGTATCTTTTTAGGACTGTTTTCATAGTTGGGGGCAGCTCTGTTCTGTTTCATTGTTTGTTTTTATAAAAACTTCACCCCAACAACATTACAACAGCGCCTAAGATCATCAACGATGTCACATCCGTGTCCGATTGTTTCAGGAAAGTTGATCTTTATTCATAGATACAATATAGAAGATTTAAGTAATATTATTTCTTAAAGCTGTGTTTGGGGAAAAGGGACTACGTTATGAAAGCAATACACATTAATTTGGTAGCTCTGTAGGTGTAGAGGGGGCGGGGCTTGGGGAGTCACTTCATTAATGCAATTCCCTGTGGGCAGATGCCCTACTCTCCTGGGAGTCCAAAAGACCTACCCAAAATTCGAGAGCCTCCCAGACATTCCGGGAGAGTTGGCAAGTATGAATTATATATACGTCATCATATCTGCAAACAATCCAGGATACAAAATTAGTAGTAAACTGTTTGCGTCTTCGAAATGACCAGGCCATAACACACCCAAACAAGACAGTCACCGCACCAAGAAGCCACAGATCTAAGCAGCGCCAGTGACTTCTGAACTATTGGCAGCTATGGATCAGCACCCTTTAAACTTGTAGAATAAAAATCTGCAATATGTGTGTGTGTGTGTGTGTGTGTGTGTGTGTGTACATACATATGTACATACATACATACATATATATATATATATATATATATGTACACACATCTCTTCTGCTTTGCCATTTTATAATCAAAATTATTTATATAGCAGCAGCAAATTCTGTGGCGCTGTACAATTGGGGACAAGCAGTAATAAACAATATGGGTAAAACAGACAGAGGTAAGAGGGCCCTGCTCACAAGCGTACAGTATTTTATACATACAACTACAGTCATCTGGTA
The DNA here is from genome assembly GCF_038048845.1 of Mixophyes fleayi. NCBI lineage: Eukaryota > Metazoa > Chordata > Amphibia > Anura > Limnodynastidae > Mixophyes > Mixophyes fleayi. The sequence continues at coordinate 430,963,552 of NC_134402.1, read as the reverse complement.
TCTGTTAGGGATGTAAATGAACAGGGCCGTCATCTGACTTTAATTATGTAACTTGTTATTTTTAAAGTGTTGTTTAAACAAGGAAATGACCCTAATTATATACTGTGGGTACCTGTTCAGAGACTGCACGGTGGGCAATATTGTTACAAAACATGATCCAATTTCTGTCTTAAACATCAGATTGGGTTGAAACAACTGGATTTAAAGTTCATTCTCTTCAAGGAAACAAAAGCGCAGATAAGGTCATTCCCGTACCTTATACTGCAGTAATGAGAACTTCTAAGTGTTCTACATTTAGACTATGGGGTCTGTTTAAAAAAAAAGCCAGAAGAGCTGATGTAAAACAACATATCTTGTAAATACAAGATATATAAACCTCCTCAACAAGAACATTATCTGTCTGCGTTATGTATACAGCCCGCTCCGTATGAATGTATAAATTCATTTACAAACTAAGCACATAACTAGAAACCTTTATTAAACAAACCAACACAAATACAGGAGGATCCATAACAGAGATCCTTGCTGTGAATACATTACCAGCCGGTATCTGTTTATCAAGGAAATACTGTGGGGCATTTATAAGCTGGATGTAAATTTCGTTTCACAGAGGCGAGTTTCCCACTGTTATTTTGTTACATTTAGCTTATGCAAGCTGGATAAAAAGGGATTAATAAAAAACAGCAACTCATTTTCATGCTGTGTTTTTCTTTGACACTTTTTACATAAACATCAAACATTGCGCTTTTATGAACACAGTATATTGCACTGGTAGCAGATATTAGCCTATTTCTCATGCGCTGACGGAAACCATTCACCATCATCATCACTATTTATTTATATAGCGCCACTAATTCCGCAGCGCTGTACAGAGAACGCATTCACATCAGTCCCTGCCCCATTGGGGCTTACAGTTTAAATTCCCTAACACACACACACACACACAGACTAGGGTCAATTTGATAGCAGCCAATTAACCTACCAGTATGTTTTTGGAGTGTGGGAGGAAACCGGAGCACCCGGAGGAGACACACGCAAACACGGGAAAACATACAAAATCCACACAGATAAGGCCATGGTTGGGAATTGAACTCATGACCCCAGTGCTGTGAGGCAGAAGTGCTAACCACTAAGCCAATGAATATGTTAAAAGTTAACTTCTTAACATATTGGGAATAGTGTTATCTTGGCCCCACCCCCTGCAGGGAAAATATGCAACCACTGAATTTTTATGTGGGGGCGTGGCAAAATGACAATTCACAGCGAACCGCGTCGTTGAAGCCTCCCTTTTGAGAGATTCGGGTGAATCCATAAGTGCTAACCACTTAGCCACCATTCTTCCTGTTCTTAATGCACCTTTCAGGCTTTCGTAAGCAGATGAAAACCACGTTAACAATGGATGGGTGTGAACGAGCCCTTAACATTTGCGCTGCAAATGTCCTAAAGCTCCTATTGGCTACAGACTGGTCCGGTTCTGTGAACATTCTAATGCTCCCACTGACTGCTCATTGGTCTACCCATATAAATATTCTGATGCTGATTGGCTGCTGGTTGGTCAATATCTATGGATGTTAAAATGCTTTGATTGGCTAAAGGATGGTCAAGCTACGCAAGTGCTTTAATGTCTGGGTATTTTGGCTCCATAAAAACATCTGCAGTAAATACCCTGTCAATGCAAGTTAATATGGTGTGGTGATATTTTATAATGGTATAAAATTGCATATGGGTAATAGCCTATAGTAAGCAGAAATGTGCTTTCATTTGCTTAACTTGCACCAAACCAACCAAAATCTTGTTTGGTTTCTGCAATTTTGCACGTTGCTACAAATATGCTGTGGGAAGGTTTAAATTTTGACACCCTGAATATACTTTATTTTCACATGCTAGTTAGTGACTCATCTACAGGAGACTTCTTGACCCTGTCATGTGAACTTTCACAATATCGTTATATTGTGCACAAACTACTCCTATTCATGCATGTTGACACATAGAGATTTATATATTGTTTGTTTTAGAGCGCTGGACAATCTTTTCTTTTGTCTACTGCTGGTCCTGCCAGATGGACTGAAGTTCTGATTCAACAGAACAATTCTACTATTTTACACAAGAACGTACGTTTCTAATGATTAGCTACAGTTTATTACTGAACAAAGAAAAAAAACTAGATAAAATACATTATTAATTCAAACCTGGAAGGCGGATTGTGAGAAGGATGAGGAGCCGGATCTCTTCTGGTTTCACTGGACAATTCAAGTGCAGTCGGGAGATGATGACTGCCAGCCTTTGCGTTTAGTCATCATTTGAATGTATTTTCCAACATGCTCAATAATTATCCAACACAGCTCAGTAGGAATATCATCATCACCAACATTTATTTATATAGCGCCAGCAAATTCCGTAGCGCTTTACAATTGGGAACAAACATTAATAAGACAATACTGGGTAATACATACAGAGAGGTAAGAGAACCCTGCTCGCAAGCTTACAATCTATAGGACAATGGGGGTTTGAAACACAAGGGCATGTGCTACATCATATTGCACACTGGACCAGCTAGAATGCAAAGGTAAAATTGTTGAGTGGGCTTTGTGTGTACCAATGTTGGTCAGAGGGTTGTTGTCTTGTGTTAGCTGTGTAGAGGGTGGTAATAGGGGAGATTAGGAGGGTGGTAGAGGAATACTATAAGCTTGTCTGAAGAGGTGGGTTTTCAGAGAACGCTTGAAGGTTTGGAGACTAGAGGAAAGTCTTACTGTGTAATGGAGGGAATTCCACAAAGTTGGTGCAGCCTGAAAAAAGTCCTGTAGACGGGAATGGGAGGATGTGATGAGAGTGGAAAAGACACGCAGATCTTGTGCAGAACGGAGGTGTTGAGTTGGGAGATCAGGCATCAGTCTCATTGTGAGACCTATTAAGCTGCAGGTTCGGGCAGCTTAGTTGCGAATGTCAATCTCCTTATTTAAAAGGAAATACTATCATTATTTTAGGCGTAGTGGTCTTCACAATGAACACCAGTGCAGTACCACTGAAGACTGGGTATAGTAAAACAATATATTTCAATGTGCAAGACTTATTATTAAATTATATCTCAGCAATACATATTTATTTCCTATAAAGGGCAACTCTGCTCAAATGATGTTGCCCAAGTAAAATGAATGTGCCGGCTACTGTAATGTACTGGTATAAGTCCAAGTACTTGAAACAGGATCAGGCAATCAGTACAGTCCACAGTTTGTTTCCAAGGTTCCAACAACGCCATGGAAGGTCAGTTAATCTGTTAAAAGGCAGCAGCAGTGTGTTTCTCCATTTTCAACAGGCTATTTCATGCAGAAATGCTATTTCAACCAAAGTGAGTTCCCACAGTGTGTTGTAGAAGCAATACCTGTGGTTTTTCTTCTCACTTGTAATTGGTCTTCTATACCAGTGTATCTCAATTCCGAGGGAACACTATCAGCACATTTTATCCAGGTCTCCACACAGAACCACAAGTGAAATATTAATATCACTTATGTAACCTTTATATGGAATCTGTGGGCAGCATGGTGGCTTAGTGGTTAGCACTTCTGCCTCACAGACGGAGCAGAAGAACACGTATGGAGACAAGAGGGCCCTGCTTAAATGAGCTTACATCCTAAGAGAAGGTAGACAGAACTCAGGCACACAGGGAGCAAGCTGAAGTAAGTGGGGAGAGAACAGGGGGGCTGGGAGGAGAGAGGGGGAGAACAGGCGGAGGAGATGAGGAGGTTAGGTGGAAGGTTGGTAGGCCTATAGGAACAGGTAAGTTTTGAGTGCCCGCTTGAAGGAGGGCAGATTGGGAGAAAGATGAATGGAGCGAGGGAGGTCATTCCAGTGAAGGGGGGCAGCACGGGAGAAGTCTTGGATTCTGGAGTGGGAAGAGGTGAACAGAGTGGAAAAGAGGCGACGGTCATTGGCCGAGCACAAGAAGCGGGCAGGGGTCTGAAGGGAGAGGAGGTTAGAGATATAGGGGGCAGTAGACTGGGAGAGAGCCTTGTAAGTGACGGTCAGGAGTTTGAAAAGTATTCTGTAAGGAATGGGGAGCCAGTGTAGGGCGAGGCAGGCGAGGAGCGTTGAGAAAGGAAGATGAGTCTAGCAGCCGCATTGAGTATAGAGCGGAGGGGGGCGAGATGGGAATGGGGAAGGCCGGTAAGGAGCTGGTTGCAATAATCAAGGCGGGAGATGATGAGTGCGTGGATGAGTGCGCTATTTAAATAGCTAATGATGATTGAGTCGGTCAGTAAGTAGTAGACTTGTGCTTCAGCTAAGAAATCTGGAAAACATGCTCTGTTAACAGACTGTATTTGAGAAACACTTTTATACTGTCCTGATTTCCATTTCTCTTTCAAGGGAAATGTAGTTTCAGACGGCATTGTTCAGTATGCATGTACATATTCCAAACCAATATCTTTGAGGGAAATTATAATATTAAATATATATATATATACACATACACACTCCTACATATATTTCATTTCACAATTAGTTTTGTTTAGTTTAGTCAGTGCATGGTGTTTTATTTTCCTTATATTGTACCATAATATCATTCTATTTGTAGATATATTATTAATAAAGAGCCAGGAAATCTGAAAACCACGTTCTAGGTCTTCCGTCACCGCTGCTCTATTCTCAAAGGACTCAAAAGGCTAAATACTGAAAGTAAAATCACCAGCAATACAACACCGTTACAGTCTAGGCTGAACACCAAGTGCCAAAGGATCATATTTCTAAAGTTACCTTCTGATAAAGAATAACATTTTTTTTTTTGTTGTTTTAAACAATATAATATGGCAGATGATTTATTATAGAGAAAAAGCCTCCAGATCATACATAAGTATATTATTCTGCATTTAACCTGGTTAAGAATAAATCAGGCATATACGTTGATGTGTATTATTCCACCAGTCTGTCTTGCAGCAAATCAATATTTAGCGTAAGGCTTCTCCTGTAATGCACATGTGTTATCATGATCACCTTGGGTTTAAATATCCAATATAGTTCAGATAGACACAAGCTATTCCCAGAAATGTAGAACAAATGTCGCCTTTAGCAAACAGTTCCTTATTAATAAACAGGACAGAGTCAGGGATAACTAACTACATGCAGTCTATATTGTTACATCACTGAAATCATAACAAATCTTACACTCCCAATAGACATGTTTTGTTTTAGTCTTATCCGTGGAAGCTTATCAAATACTGACCACTTGTACAGTAGAAAAACATCCCATCACTTGCATCACGGTCAGCTATAGATGAGCAAGTCAGCCTCAAAATAGTCCATGTAATCAGACAACAAGGTGTCTTAATGTATTAGAGAGTATAGCAGAAATTCCTTTTATAGCCAGTATGACTACAGCAGAAATGTATCAGCTGAGCCGAATGCAAAGAAATACTTTTAAAAATAAAGGAAACCCAGTGGCCTTGAAAGAAACCGAAATGTAATAACTAGATTACTTTATTAACAGAATTCAATACCATTACATGAGAAATTTTAACATGGTCACATGTTCCAGGTCACCCAGCAGAGCTGTAAATAACTGTCACAGTTTCCAGACCACCCAGCAGGTCACATGTTCCAGAGCAACCAGCAGGTGCAAAGGTGTACTGCCAACTGTCACATTTTCCAGAGGACAACAGTAATGCGACATGACTCCTAAACAATGCAACCGATTACAACGCCAATATTTTTCGGCAAATCTACAGACCAAAACCTTTTAATTTGGTATGAAGTACTCTGCATTGACAAGCAAAGAAATAAGTCACTCATAAAAGTTGTACTTGTGCTATTAATATATAGATGCTCAGGCCATTAATATGCCATTGGGGATTTATGAAAACTGTTTGAATTGTGTAGAAAATGCAGTGTTACCCATAGCAACCAAGCAGCTACTAACTGTAATTGTTCTAGTACAGCTGCAAAATGAAAAGAAAAGGTGTAATTAGTTGCTATGGTTACATCACTTTTTTTTACAATTATATGTGGAAGTGTGTCCGTCAAAGGCCCCATTGGGATAGAAAGAAAACTCTTGCAGGGCAGTCTGTCTGCTGTGTGTTGCACATATCTAAAACGATGTTATACGATACACAACAACATACAAACGGTACTGTTTATGGCAAACACTGATCCTGATCTCCTCTATGGGAGCTGGGCAACTTTCCAAGTGCTGACTTGACTGGAGAGAACAATAGTGGGAGTTGTAGCTTAGTCTAAAGCAAACCTGGATCACCGTACGCTTAATTTCACACTCGATTAGCGCGGTTATTTTGGAGTAGCCCAGACACTCAGCAAATCTAATCTCTAGAAAAAGCACTGACATGCTGGTCCGAAGCACACTGCCGATTTGGGTAGTCTATAAGGAGTGTCCAGGTCACTAATGCACAAATTACACATAGAATACTGCAATAGATTTATAATTATAGACATTAACAAATCATACACTCACACCCAGGCCTAAAACGGTTACTTTCAGACCACTTTTAAGGGTCTATTTAACAAATGTGACAAAATGCTATTTCACCACTTTTCCTTATGTAACAAAAGGTTAATAGCATAGAAATCAGATTTCTCCAGTCTTAACCTACTTACCGGCACTAGACCACTATGGGGACAGAAGAATTAGGTAATTTATTAGGCTGCAAAAAGCAAAGCTATTTAACGCCATCTCGCGATTTGCAACGACACAATCATCATCATCAACATTTATTTATATAGCGCCAGCAAATTCTGTAGCACTTTACAATTGGGAACAAACATTAATAAGACAATACTGGGTAATACATAGAGACAGAGAGGTAAGAGAACCCTGCTCACAAGCTTACAATCTATAGAACGGGAGTTTGAAACACAAGGGCATGTGCTACATCATATTGCACAATGGACCAGCTAGAAGAAAATAAGATCAGAGTCCAAAACAGTCCTCATGCTGCATGTAGCTTGTAGCCAGGGAGAGTTGAAAACATCAGAGGTAGAATATGGAGTCAGGCGAGTACTGACTGTTGTCCTTGTGTACAATGAAAAATGATAAAAAAAAAAAAAGACCCCTTATTAAAATGCCCAACAATTAATCAACATATTTCAATAGGACTCTCAGTTTAATTTCGAGACGACACACACAAAGAAATCAATTTCCTAATGTCGCTACCAATATAGCAGTGTCCAACCAGCTAATTGTGGTTTAAAGTAGCACAGAATTCTTTGGTGCCCCCATGTTCTTAAAAACATTTAAAAAAAAGAAACATAGACCCAACAACAAATACAACCTGAGCTGTAGACATACAGGGTAATTACAGCCGTCAGTGAAAAATCAACCAGAATGCTGCAGTCTGCAATCAGCTCACAGGTCAAACACACCACAGTCAGTCCCAGAAAACAATGCTGACAACGCTTTTAAAACAGTTTCATTATTCTTTCCTCCTGGACTGTAAATGCCGCATTGTGGCGCAATAAATAAGGTTTAGGAGCGGCTTTGTGCAATTTACAATATATTCTGTTAGGAGCACAAGTGGGCTTAGCAGAACGGGCAGACTAACCAATTATAAATACATGGCCTGGGTCACAATATTACTGAACCCATCCAAGGTGCAGTGTTTGTACTGACGGAGATAACTGGGAAGCACAAAGTGGACATGAAAATACAGTTACATAACATCAGCAAAGACGGTAAATAAGGGGTCATTCACACCAATGTTATAAAAACAAAGAACTAAAAAAAAGCACTGACAAAACCTTGTACTATGTCCTTGCGTTGAAGACAGCGTAAAGCTGGGTACACACTACAGAAATGTCGACCAACTTTTTATGCCAAGCGATTTTACATGCGATCGATGTTCCGATCGCTCGGTCCATGGACTGCATTCACACTAGCCATGTTTAGGACGATAAAGGGAAGAGCGGACCTCACGTTAGCGACTTTTTACAGCCATGTTGTCGTGAGCAATGACTGTAATTTCATACTTATTGTTGTGAATTGGTCGGAAGTTTATACACGCTACACAGCGGAAACGAGATTGGAACGAAAATATTAAACGGTACGACCAAGCAAATGAGGCGACAATCGTCCATTTGGGCAGACTTTCGACCATCGTGTCACTGTACACACTGACCCGACTTGTGAACGAGCGGTCGTATGTCGGCTGATTTAGCCGATTATTGGTTGAAAACTGTGTAGTGTGTACCCAGCTTTAGAAGCAAATTCTCAAAGCCTTCCTGCCGCATAGTGTACGATGTACTGCTGAGAGCCCCCAAAATACTTATCTGTATTGTGCAGACGCTGAACCAGGAAAGGCAGAAACTGACGGGAGGGAAAGTAAAATTAACAGGTCCATCCTCTTCCATTATTTTGGGGACAGCAAGCATCAATGCGTGTTTATTAGGCTCTAAGATCGCACGTTAAATGCTTAAGATCTACACCATGTATACAAGACCTAAGAAATATAATCTTATATTACACAAACAGTAATGCTAAAAATTCCCACCCAGCTTGCAGAACTCCCAGAATTTTTTTTTTACTTTATTTCTGTTTTTCAAAAGCTGTAGCGAGATACCAGTTACAATATTGAGGATAGTTCAATTCCCAACCATGACCTTATCTGTGTGGAGTTTGTATGTTCTTCCCATGTTTGCATGGGTTTCCTCCCACACTCCAAAAACATACCGATAGGTTAATTGGCTGCTATTAAAATTGACCCAAGTCTCTCTATCTGTCTTTCTGTGTGTGTATGTTTGTATGTTAGGGAATTTAGACTGTAAGCTACAATGGGGCAGGGACTGATGCAGGGACTCTGCATCAATGGGGCAGGGACTCTGTACAGCGCTGCGGAATCTGTGGCGCTATATAAATAGCTGGTGATGATGATGATGATGATCTCAAGAGCAAACGACCAAAAACATCATGCCTGCCAAATAACGGGTCAATAAAAACCAATGACCAGACTAATTAAAACAGAGGTTTGGTCATTCAGTAATGAAAGTGAGTGATTAAAATAAGTGACCGCAAATCTAGAAGGTTTCAGAAAGAAGCAATGAATGAGCGTACATGCACATAACACCCTAACTAATTTCCAACTATAAAATTAGTGATAGGGATGAATTATCTCATGAAGCATAAAAACGCTCACATTCCGTGCATTTAAGGATATTTTATTTCTCGGAACCCCCCACGCATTTTTTGAATTACACCGGTTTTAACTTGTTATTGTGTGCGGTACAGAGAGTAGTTTTATTGACTTTAAAACAGAACTAGGGAACTTGTGGAACATCTCAATTTGCAAATCCTATTGAAGCAGGAAGCGCTGACACTGAACAGAAACACTTATTGCTACTGAGATCTTTATTCCACTGAACGTCAGCAAGTTGCATATGTATATATGTGCTAATCCAGCGTGATAATATTCAGGTATGCTTTGAATTAAAGATATTTTTTTTTTCCAACAATTTCAGTTTAAGTTAATGTATTTGAAAAGAAGTAGGAAAACCAGAATCAGTGTCACACTGTAAAAAAAAAATAAACAAAAAAATTTAGTTTGCATGTATGTATCATACTTGAAGGGAACAAAATTACCAAACTGTGTATGTTCTGTAAATATGTCATGCAGAACACAGAGCAACAATATTATTTGCATATTAGCATTTATTAATATGCATGAAGGTTATCTCTTTAATTGCAAAATTGGATCGTTTGTCTAGTCCAGTTTAGAAAATGAAATCAAAGTCCTGACCAGTTGATGTGGTGTATAGAATTATTTTTTCCCCAAGTACCAGTTTTTGCAAACAACCCAAAGAATATTATTGACAGATAAACATGACTTAGACCATTTATTCTGCCCTTATTTTAATGAATGGCTTATTTTCATAACACATATACGTTTATCCAACTCCCATTTTCTCAACATTACTCCAAATCTCCCCATATAACAGTTTGAGACAGCGTCCCTTTGTCCTGGAATGTAATATATTCTTTAAAGTACCATCTTCCTCAACCACGTCAACACCCTTTGTGTAACCGTGCCAACCTTTCTCCTCTTTCCGCTAAACTGAACACATTAAGTTACTTGAATTATTATTTTGGAAGGTTAAAAACTAGATAATGCCATTAGTCACGGACCCTCAGATATTTAAAAAATGCATTTACTTGGGTTTTGAAGACAAATTCATCTAATGTTTACAGCAGTTGAGATATGTTCAGGGTATATCTGGGTTGAAGGGGTCTTATTTGAATATTCGGTTTTGTAATATTACCAAACAAAAACCTAACTAGGTACATAATTAGGTATAGCCAACAATGTATTTAATGTGGAAAAACCAAAATATCCTAAAATCTAGTCACCACACTGCCAAGTCGCTTGCAGAACACACTTCAAAATGTATCACAATATGGCTTAAGCATACAAAACTCATCAAACACATTCTGACAAACACAATCTTACAATCTACAAGGTTGATACACAAGGTTAAATGCTGCACACATTGCTTGTTATTCAGGCAATGAATTGCAATTCTTCATTCTTACAGAAAAATAAGAACACCCATTATTTCAGGTTAATAGGCTATGGAAGATCATGCAAGCAATGCAATATTTGCCTGTCATTGTTTACGAACAATGATTACTTATTCAGAACAATTGTTTACAATATCAGATTCATATCATGCTTTCAACTTTAAGGCTCCATTTAAAAGTACATATTCTGAATTATCCTTTATAACATGTGACACCCCATGGAAATATTTCAAACTACTGCAAACTTACAGTCTCTTACTACAAATCTGTACATTGTCCCTTTCATGATATAGCAGACTATAAAGAGCTGTAGAAATATGATCAACACAATATTTTCACAAGTTATACAATGCAGACTGATTACATGTTTATTTATACAGTAACTCCCAATATCCAGACCATATTCTGAGTAGTAAAGACATAGACTATCCATGTAGAGAGCTCACAACACACATTAATAAACTATTAAGAGACTCACACAAATAGCAATACATTTTACTCTAAAGAGACTCCAAAAATGATTATCATGCATTAATATTAAAACATATTCTACACCACAAGTTACAGATTTTACAGAGACCTAAAGGTGTATTCAAATGTATTATTTATACAGAGACTTCCACAAGTCATATTACAAGTTATTCTGCATATGCAGACTTGAATAAGAGAGGGTATTATATATAAAGACGTCTGACAAGTCAGATTACAAGTAAATTGTTGGAGACCGTCTGTAATTCAGTATAAAGAGAGACTGCCACAACATATATTACAGACTAGACTGCGTATAAAGACCAGCATAAGTCACAGTACACAGTAGTCTGCCTATAAAGACCAGCACAGGTCACAGTAGTCTGCGTATAAAGACCAGCACAATTCACAGTACACAGTAGTCTGCGTATAAAGACCAGCACAGGTCACAGTACACAGTAGTCTGCGCACAGGTCACAGTACACAGTAGCCTGCGTATAAAGACCACCACAAGCCACAGTACACAGTAGCCTGCGTATAAAGACCACCACAGTACACAGTAGCCTGCGTATAAAGACCACCACAGTACACAGTAGCCTGCGTATAAAGACCACCACAGTACACAGTAGCCTGCGTATAAAGACCACCACAAGCCACAGTAGCCTGCGTATAAAGACCACCACAAGCCACAGTAGCCTGCGTATAAAGACCACCACAAGCCACAGTAGCCTGCGTATAAAGACCACCACAAGCCACAGTAGCCTGCGTATAAAGACCACCACAAGCCACAGTAGCCTGCGTATAAAGACCACCACAAGCCACAGTAGCCTGCGTATAAAGACCACCACAAGCCACAGTAGCCTGTGTATAAAGACCACCACAAGCCACAGTAGCCTGTGTATAAAGACCACCACAAGCCACAGTAGCCTGTGTATAAAGACCACCACAAGCCACAGTAGCCTGTATATAAAGACCTTACAATATTAACAACAAAATATTTGGCGCTATAACAATCAAAGCTTATTATATTAAAAACATATTACACATTTGTGTCTAGATAAAAACAACCTCAGATTAAATAATATTTACATAGATCAGATCACACTATTCCCAGAAGCACCAAGAAGCCTGATGACATTACTGCAGATAGTCATCATATTGTGCAGTATTAGAGGGACCCCGTGTGCAGCTCATACAGTTATACAGCCCCGGCCGGGCCCGCACCTCTTACCCCGCTCACATGGCCCCAGGCTCGGCCGTCCGTCCCTCCCGAGGTCCGCAGTGACTGCGGGGAGATGAGTCACTGCTGCTCCGTGGTCTCCGATCACAACAATCCGGATCCCGGCTCAGGGCTGCGGGAGACGCGGTGATGTCACCGCCCAGGACACGGCTCCCAGTCCCCCAGTCCCACCTCCTGGAGCCCTGGGCGGGGAGGGGGCTGACTCAGGGCTCTGTGTATAACAGTGTACTCAGTATACAGGGCTGTGTGTGTATCTGTGTATAACACTGTACCAGTACTCAGTACACAGGGGCTGTGTGTATCTGTGTATAACACTGTACCAGTACTCAGTACACAGGGGCTGTGTGTATCTGTGTATAACACTGTACCAGTACTCAGTATACAGGGCTGTGTGTGTGTCTGTGTATAACACTGTACCAGTACTCAGTACACAGGGCTGTGTGTGTATCTGTGTATAACACTGTACCAGTACTCAGTACACAGGGGCTGTGTGTATCTGTGTATAACATTTTACCAGTACTCCAGTATGACCTCCTACCACTTTTTTCCTTCTTGCAGTTACCTGAGCTGAATTCATCCACTTATATAATATATCAGTGTTCAGTGATTGTATATGTAATATTTCAGAGCATTGTTTATATATGTATATGCAATGTATAATCGCTTAGTGTATGTGTATACAATGTGCTGTGCATGTGTAACATCAAAGCTCAGTGTATCTAAATATATATAAGATAGATGTTTCATTTCAACACTGGAGACTAGTGTGTCTGAGTGTCTCAAACAGGCTCTGTGTATGCTGCAGAAAATGATCAGACATTTAAACTAGAGATGTTTACTGACCTCCGTATTCTGGTTTTGGCAAAACCGCTCTTGTGTGTTTTGGTTTTGGATCCCGTTTTTTTTTCTAAAATCCAATTTTATTTTTTCGCCAAAATCGCATATTTTTGCTTTTTTCCCCCCTACATTATTATTAACCTCCATAACACTAATTTCAAGTCATTTGCAGTCAATTTTGACCACCTCAAAGGTCACAATATTATTTTCATACACTTTCAAACAAAGACTGCAGATTTAGAAGACCAAGCCTGCCAGACCTATTCAGCAATGACAATTAGCAATGGAGCTCTCCTCTTTGTGTGTTACCTATATAACACAGTATAATGTAACTGCAGATTTTGCAGACCAAGCCTGCCAGACCTATTAATTGTATTTTAGCAATGACAATTAGCAATGGAGCAATGGAGCTCTCCTGAATGTCACTGGAGACTTTGAAGAACACTTCTACCCCCTCCTCTTTATATTCTACCTATGACGCTGCCCAACTGCACTAGAGACTACCAAGAACTGTGCTACCCCTTCTGTGTCCCTCTGTGAAATGGCGCTGGATCGCCGTGGAGGGCGGGTACTTATAGAATCCAAAGCTTGCAAGATCCGACGACATAACTATGACGTTTTGCCTCGTTTTCAATTCCGAGGGCGCACGACAGTACCGAGCTGGCTCGGTACTCGGATCTGCTAAGTTCGGGTGTGTTCGATTCTCGGGGAACCGAGCCTGAGCATCTCTAATTTAAACCGCTTTGTAGGTGGTGGAAAATTGTAGTTTCAATACATTTTAACAGTCCCTTACCAAAGCACTAATACTTTGTATGTTAGACACAATTTGCATTTTCATTCACACCTAAAACACTACTGAGTTTATTTATCAAAGGGTGAAAAGCCCTACCGATGGCGGAAAACTCCCAGGAGATGTTCATTGAGAAAAATATATTATTATCGAAGTTAAAAAAAATTGCAACTGTGAATAACAATAAAATACTAGCACACCCAAGCAGTCAATCAGGGTTTGCTGGAACTCATAGAACCACAATAGTGTTTTATCTATTTTTGACTTTTACCTGCTACTCAGGCACCCACCATAGGAAGAGCCCCAGTGCTATTTAGCATGGGGATGGTAGACTTTGGGGGAGCCCTGTCCTGACCAACGTGCTCATATGTATCTCAACACTAAATATACGCCAGTCGTCCTAATGAAGTTTGTGATGAGTGCCTCATCTTAATCCGGTTGCATCAATAGGCCAGAGTGGGTATTTGCCCCAACTGCATCTATACTCGCGTGAAGTGAGTATAGATGCATATACTCATATACGTGAAGTTGTGTGCAACTCAAAATACACACGTAAAGCCAGAATGTTGTGGGTGCATTTTTTTGTGCCTATCTTTCAATTAGGTGTGAGTTGCCTCACACAACATTTTTCCACATGTAATATAACGGGAAGCAAAGCAATTACAAGCTCCGCAGTACTGATCCCCACTGAAAATATGATTATGCTCGTTTTTTGCTTAAACCCCAGGAGACAGATGTGTAAAAGGACCATGAGTGTGCTCAGTGAAGGACAGTTGTGATGCATGGGTAGTAGTTGCAATTTGTAATATACACCAAACTAATATAAACAGATGAAAATAAAACATTAAAATAAAAGTAAAAAATGCAACATATGATATAAAGGCAAGAGAAGCATTTTGGGTGAATAACTAAAATGTTTCCATTATTTAGGGTGGTCTTTAAATGTTAGGACCCATAGAGTTAAGGGAAAATCAACCCTCTGATCCCCTGACCAACATTGCTGTGTGACTGGATCATACAGACCACTAAGCATTTTTCCCCTTTGCACTCTGGCTGGACCAATGTGCAATATTTAACACTTCATTATCATCATCACCATTTATTTATATAGCGCCACTGATTCCGCAGCGCTGTACAGAGAACTCACACCAGTCCCTGCCCCATTGTAGCTTACAGTCTAAATTCTCTAACACACACACAGACAGAGAGAGAGAGACTAGGGTCAATTTTTGATTGCAGCAAATTAACCTACAAGTATGTTTTTTGGAGTGTGGGAGGAAACCAGAGCACCCGGAGGAAACTCACGCAAACACATGGAGAACATACAAACTCCACACAGATGAGGCCATGGTCGGGAATTGAACTCATGACCCCAGCGCTGTGAGGCAGAAGTGCTAACCACTTAGCCACCGAGCTGCCTTCGTGTATCAAACTCCCATTGTCCTATAGATTGTAAGCTCTCCGTCTGTCTGTACGTTCCAGTCTCGTTTTTCTACTGTGTTTGCTCCCAATTGTAAAGCGCTACAGAATATGCTGGCATTATATAAAAAATAAATATTAATAATCAGCATTGACATCAAATGAAAAAGTATAATGTGGGTGTACACCAATGCATGCCCCTTAGCACCCTCAGATACAATAATAACACATTCACATACAACAGCCACCGCATGATAGTGACAAACACTACTGTATAATATGTCCAATGCTTGTGTAATATTGATTCTATTATCACTCTGAACTGTGACTTGACCTTAAATGTTTACAAATCATCAATGCTGACAAATAAGCAACGTTCTAGCAGAGATACAAGCTGTCCCCTATAATACAACCTTGTAACAGACAATAAACAGTGTTGCAATGTTATTTTATAAGCCCTATTGGTGTAAAGAAAAATGGTTTAAACATACTGTTATAACAACATAATAAGATACATTTTCAAAGGAGTTAATACTGTTTGCATATGTTTAATTTTACAGCTTATTTCACATAAAGAACTGGCTGGTATTGTGGATGCATTGAAGGTATTTTCCTGTTATAATAAAACATTATTTTTAAATATGTTAAATGTTCAGTGCAACAATTTCTACCACAAGAAACAGAAGTCACCTAAACGTGCATAAAAAATGATGTTAGAATAAATAATGATCCCACTTGTTTAAAGCTCTCTCACATTCTGAGACTTTTGCATTTTTATCTACAGTAGAAATAGCAGATCTGTTGCTGGCTATAGCAGTGTGCTGGGGGATCTCTGTGCGTTTGTTCCTTTTAGGATAACCCCACCCTTTCAGGCACCTCAGGCACCATAGGCTGCTTCAGGCTGCTATAGCCTATAAATTGATTGAGCAGCTTCCATTTCTTTATTTGTCTGAGAGGCATGTTGGTGTCAGTAGCTGAGGGGGAGTGCTGACATTGGATTGTTATTTGGAGGCTTCTGGGGTACCTCTTTGGTAAGTTTGCTCTCAATTTAAAAACACATATGTATGGCCCAAATATATGGGACTCTCGTGGTTTAGAGTTAGGACCACCCTATTAGCAAAAGCATCGTGGAGAGGTGGGTGGCTTTAACATACATTTGCAAATGTGTGCAACTAAGACTTTTGCATTTTTATCTACAGTAGAAATAGCAGATCTGTTGCTGGCTATAGCAGTGTGCTGGGGATCTCTGTGTGTTTGTTCCTTGGAGGACAACCCCACCCTTTCACGCACAAGCTATAGCCTATAAATTGATTTGAGCAACTTCCATTTCTTTATTCTCAGGAATGTCCTGGTTTTTGCCACTGAAAATTGTCATGTTGAGAAATATAGGAAAAGTAGGGATAGGACATTGTAACTACTTTACTGCATCTGGCACCCAAAATAAGAGAAGGCTTTGTGGTGCAAACATATTCTATGTCACATGAATGATTCCGTGTTTTCAGATTCCTACACATGTGCAGTCTAGTATGAACGTCACACACAGCAGGATACATGTATGGTGCATTGCTCTGTAGCAGTGGATAATATTGCCTTCATATTTTGGTAACAAGGATCAAATAAGTTGAACTTTAGGGGCACTGTTGGAATCTTATCGGAGCACTGCTGGTAACATAGTAACATAGTTGATGAGGTTGAAAAAAGACACCAGTCCATCAAGTTCAACCTATTTTGGATCTCATAGATTGTAAGCTTTCGAGCAGGGTTCCCTTACCTCTCTGTCTGTATGTATTACCCAGTATTGTCTTATCAATGTTTGTTCCCAATTGTAAAGCACTACGGAATTTGCTGGTGCTATATAAATAAATGATGATGATGATGATGATGGATCTCCTGCGATCTCTCTCTTATATTTGAAATTGATCCAGATTAAGCAACAGCCAATCTATTTCGGGAAAAATCCCTCCAGACCCAATATTATAGTCCTAATTTTTCCCTGTATCCACTACTATCCTTCATATTAATTAACGGTCGTATCCCTGAATAAACTTTTCCACTAAAAATTTGTCTAACTCTTTCTTAAACATATCTATTGAATCTGCCATCACAACCATCCCTGGTAGTGAATTCCATATCTTGACTGCCCTTACTGTAAAGAACCCCTTCCTCTGCTGGTTGTGAAACTTCCTCTCCTCTAACCTTAGGGGTGACCGCGTGTCCTGTTTCTAGTCCATGGGGTAAAGGGTTCCCATGAAAATATAATATAGGAATACTGGAATTACTGTGCTGATAATCAAAGAAACGTAAAAAAGCTGAATTAGAGAGCTCTCCAGACAGTGGGGGAGTTAAGATAAAGAATTATCCAGTTTGTCTGTAATAAAAAAATCCTCACCTTGAAAAAGACCCAAGATACTGTATCGAAATGCGTTGGAGATTGAGCGGGTGCTTGTGAGATCCACTACCCAGCTAGGATCCGGGAGTTGAGTCATGCAGGACACCCGGGACTAAATTAATATCTTGACAACGCTGACTATTCTCCAAGTTTCTGTAGAAGTGGACTTGCTACTTTTTTTTATAGGATTCTATGCGTGCTATTGCTGTATATGTTTTAATTGTTTATATGGGTCCCCGTCTGAATGATATTAAGTACAGTGTTTTTAGAAGGTAATACGCTAGATGGTGGCATGGTTTTGTTTTTTATATGAACCATATCAACTGCTTTAACACTGAGATCGGGATCCAGCTGAACAAGATCTGATTGACGGCATTGGGAGTTATTTGAACATATTAACACGCAATTCCTCATTATATATAGAGTAAGCATATTGGAAGGGGCAACAGCTCCGATATGTCTATTAAGTGTGGTGTCAGTATTTATCGCATGGTGTCGTGATTTATATATATGCAGATTCCTTTGTGTTTCTTCACCGGTTTTCACATTGTCTGTTATTCGGCTATTGATTATATACTTTGAGTGTATTTTACCTGATGATACCCATGTTTCTTTCTTTTTTCTTATGACATTGGGAGACATTCTGTTGAAGATGATTTTCCTCTTCGGAAAGCTGCGTAGGAATGATGAGAGAGATCCCTATTACTTATCTTAAAAACATTTGAAACCAATTTTTGTTTTTATGGACTATCCTTTTGAGAGACATTGGAGGGTTCTCATTTAGAGCTATGTGAGTTTTATTACTTTTGCCATTCAATATGGAAGCTAAAATTTAATAAGTAATAGTAAGAATGTCTGATCCATGTTCTATATATAGGCTGTTTCCCTATTTCTGGTTGTGCCTGAAATATACACATTTGCATTTTTATAGTGACATAGTTGATGAGGTTGAAAAAAGACACCAGTCCATCAAGTTCAACCTATTTTGGATCTCCTGCGATCTCTTTCTTGTATTTGAAATTGATCCAGATTAAGCAACCGCAAATCTGTTTTGGAAAAAATCCCTCCAGACCCAATATTATTGTTATATTTTCCCTGTATCCACTACTGTCCTTCATTTTAATTAACGGTCGTATCGCTGAATACACTTTTCCGCTAAAAAGTTGTCTAACCCTTTCTTAAACATATCTATTGAATCTGCATCACAACCTTCCCTGACAGTGAATTCCATATCTTGACTGCCCTTACTGTAAAGAACCCTCTCCTTTCCTGGTTGTGAAACTTCCTCTCCTCTAACTGTAGCGGGTGACCGCGTGTCCTGTGTATAGTCCTTGGGATAAAAATTTCCCATGAAAGTATAATATATGATTGCTGAAATTACTGTGCTGATATTCAAAGAAACGTAAAAAAAAGCTGAATTAGAGAGCTCTCCAGACAGTGGGGGAGCTAAAATAAAGAATTATCCAGTTTGTCTGTAATAAAAAGTCCTTGGCATCAACAATGGAGCAACACATTCAATCACAGAAATATTGCCAAGTTAGAATTCATGTACACACGTAGATTTGCTGAAGTCATCCAGAAATAGAATTGGATTGATGACAAAGATTAGCGATGACAGCTGCATCATCATAAATAATAGTTTGGGAAGGGACAGGGGTTGTATTTTATTAGGATTATGGACCATAACTGCCAACATTAGACAGATCAGTAATTAATATTAGTCTAATATGCTTACTTCCGTATCGGTTTATGGCGGCACTAACTAAACCATGCTAATATTTTACTAATTCATATAAAAAATAGGAACAACATAACATTATAGTTTTTGGAGTGCAAAGAGCAACAATCCTAAAGACAGGTAAAGCTGGGTACACACTACAGAAAATTTCTCCCCATGCGACTGAAAGTCCCGATCAGCAGCCGATTCATGTGTACACAATATACATGTTTTTTAGTCCGGTTATAAAATCAAGTGATAAGAGGGTGAATGTATGAAGCTGAGAGTTTTCCGGCGGGTTTGAAAAGTTGAGATGTTGCCTATAATAACCAATCAGATTCTAGCTGTCATTTTGTAGAATGTACTAAATAAATGATAGCTAGAATATGATTGGTTTTTCAAACCCACCGGGAAACTTTCAGCTTGATACATTTACCCCAAGATGTGCTTTGGAACGATAAAACTTGATCGTGGGAGCGTACACGCTAATGGGATATTGGACCTAACAGTCGTTTATCAGTTTAATTGGGTGAAAAACCTGTAGTGTGTACCCAGCTTTAAATCTTTTTATTTCTTTCTCTCTCTTACAGAATATCTCAATGTTCGAGCAAAGACACTCAAACAACTGCAGTGGCTTGTTCCTAACTCCAGAGGCTTTTATGTTACTATCACCATTTATTTATATAACGCTACCAGTTATGTGGTGCCGTCCAGAGACTATTTGTCATTCACATCAGTCCCTGCCCCATTGGAGCTTACAATCTAAATTTCCTAACACACAATACACACAAGGGTTAATTTTGTCAGCAAATCCAGCAGAGCCGTAACTGGACATGTTAGTGCCCTGTGTGAGAGACCTCATTTGCGTCCCCCCCACACAAAAAATCTTTGTGAGTGTAGATGCTGCCTCCCAAAGGGGGTGCACTACCGGAGGAAACATAGTCATCCTACTACGAGTTTGTGCCCAGGGCAAATCAGTGCACTGGGTCCCCTACCAACACAACCACTCACAGGAATAAAAATGTAAATTATCAATAAAATTAAATTTATATTTATTGTTACCTGCTTAAAAAGAGATTACTCCACATAAACCTTTTTTTCTATTTGCCCCTCTTCACCCTGGTTCTGGTCTCTCTCTGTATCACACACTGTGCCCTCCATTATGCTCCTGTTTGTCCCCCTTCATCATTCTTCTGGTCCCCGTCCCCCATGCCCCTGTATCAGATACTCCTAATTCTCCTATTTTTTTTGTCCCCCTACACTTATCTTTCTAGTGCCTTCATCTCTGATTTATTTTTTTTTCATTTCTGGTTTCTTTCTTCCTCGCTTGTTTGTCCGTTGCATTGAGGCTCCTCTCGGTGCGCTACTCATCGAAAATTCATTGAGAGCGCGTCAGGGAGGAGGGGAAAATGGAAAGAGCCGGATCATCGCCGCGTGACCCCAAAAAGGTAAGTTTTTTTACTTCAGAGCCCTTGCTATGGGGCCCCTATGCACGTGGGGCCCCCGGGCAGTTGCCCGGCATGCCCAATGGGAAAGACAACCCTGTTTGTGTCTAGCTCTTTACAAGTGCTTGACCGTCCGGTCGGGATGACCGTCCTCATTACGGCCTTGCCGAGACGCATCACTAACAGTGAACTGGTCTGAGCAATCATATGACAAGTTAGTAGGTTAAGAGGAAGAAACAAAAGTGGGACAGCACTTAGAAGCCCAGTATATAAAACTGTCAAAAAACCTTGAGAAAAGTATGTACAAATAATTTTAATAAAGGACTAACTGGCAATTGCTAGTAATAAAATAAATGTATTAATACCAATAAAGCTAATTTTAAAACAGAATATGTAACTAGAGCCTTATAATCTGTATAAAATCTAATCTCGTGGTCATACCTGCACTTTATAGCTGAATACAAACACAATGTAAAAGACGATCTAATAACAGGGCAGCTCTTGCGGTGCAAATGTCCATGTAATCAGGGACCAATATTCAGTCTCAAGGTATTGTAATATGTTCAAAGGGTCTAATGCCACAGTATCAGTCCCCGTTTTGTAATCTATAACAACTTCATCAGAGGAAGAATTGAGGCACTCCTCCTCACACACATGTAGTATGATTTTAATTATAAATCTATGTACAGCTGAGTGCAATACAGTCACTTAACGATTCACACAAACATTGAGAAATATATTATTGGAGCAAAAACAAGGCAATAATTGTTGCCAAATAAGAACAACATAATAAACAGAAATAAATATAAGTAAACATACATATAATATACGTAAAATTGTTCAGTGAGCATTGAACTCAGTGAAGAGCCACTGTAATTTGATTGTAGCTCATAAAATTGCTCAACAATAAATTATATTAATAACAATCATGAAAGTCAGAAGAGTGTCCTATTCTTTGAGTACTTGAAAACATATATATATAGACTACCGCAAAATCTAATATTTATCTTAGATGTTGGTTGCATAGTGAACGTATATGTTCACAAATTTAAAGTTATATGATATTCAGGGTCGGACTGGCCCGCCGGGGGACCGGTCTATCCCCCGGTAGGCCCCGACCCTGATCGCTCCCCTCTTCGTTGGTGGGGGAGCGAGTAACTGAAGACAAAAAAAACAAAAAAAACCTTGCGTGTCTGCGGCGCTGGCTCCGTGCGCACTGAATGCCGGGCGTGACGTCATCACGCCCGACATTCAGTGAGGAGCGCCGCAGACAGAAGACAGAAGACAGAAGAGAATAAAGAATCAGATAGAAAAGGTAAGTGAGGGAATGGAAGAAAGAAGAGAGCATGAAGGCAGAACATGAAGGGGGAGCGTGAAGGGGGAGCATGAAGGGGGAGCATGAAGGGGGAGCATGAAGGGGGAGCATGATGGCAGAGCATGAAGGGGGAGCATGAAGGCAGAGTGGAGGGGGAGCATGATGGCAGAGTATGAAGGCAGAATGAAGGGGGAGCATGAAGGCAGAGCATGAAGACAGAGTGGAGGGGGAGCATGAAGGGGGAGCATGAAGGGGGAGCATGAAGGCAGAGTATGATGGCAGAGTGGAGGGGGAGCATGAAGGCAGAGCATGAAGGCAGAGTGGAGGGGGAGCATGATGGCAGAGCATGAAGGGGGAGCATGATGGGAGAGCATGATGGCAGAGTGAAGGGGGAGCATGATGGCAGAGTGGAGGGGGAGCATGATGGCAGAGCATGAAGGGGGAGCATGATGGGAGAGCATGAAGGCAGAGTGAAGGGGGAGCATGATGGCAGAGTGGAGGGGGAGCGTGAAGGGGGAGCATGAAGGGGGAGCATGATGGCAGAGTGAAGGGGGAGCATGATGGCAGAGTGGAGGGGGAGCATGATGGCAGAGTGGAGGGGGAGCATGATGGCAGAGTGGAGGGGGAGCATGAAGGCAGAGTGGAGGGGGAGCATGAAGGCAGAGTGGAGGGGGAGCATGAAGGCAGAGTGGAGGGGGAGCATGAAGGCAGAGTGAAGGGGGAGCATGATGGCAGAGTTAAGGGGGGCCAGGAGAAGGGGGAAACAAAAGCAGCATGACACAGGGTGATGAAGGGGGGGCAAAAACAGCATGGAGGGCGCAGTCTGATCATAAGGAGGCCCAGCATGGTGATTAAGGGGCACAGTAATGTGTGTGTGATGGCACAGCGGGCTTGTGGCAATGTAAAGTGTGTGTGGTAGGTGGTAGCTAAATAATGGGTGCTATTTTCTTTGTAGGGTGAAGGTGGGGCAATTTAATTTAAGATGGGGTGGTTTGGGGGCTTTTAATTAAATGTGAATATGAATTATTTAATGGCAGTGACGGTTGCGGGAAATAGGTATATTTATTATACGTATTATACATAAATGCGATTTATTGCAGGGGCTGTCTGGGGGGAGGGAAATAGGTTTATTAAATGGGAATACTATAACTTTAATGTTGGGGCTGGAGGAAGGCCTAAGTATTAATTGTTGGTCCTATTGAGGGCTGGTTGGAATCTTCTAAATGTACCCATTATTTTTTCCAAATAGGGCCCTCAACATTCCAAGATCCAGACAAGCAGCAACTAAAGAAACCAGCAGCTGCAGGTGGTAAAAGTGACAACAACAGGTAGGACAGTCTGTCAAAAATTCTGAGTCTAGTGCAGGCTTGGCTAACCTGTGGCACTCCAGGTGTTGTGAAACTACAAGTCTCAGCACACCCTTCCAGCAATAAGCTGCTATATATTGGCAAAGCATGCTGGGGCTTGTAGTTTCACAACACCTGGAGTGCCACAGGTTAGCCAAGCCTGGTCTAGTGGGACAATCCCGATTTATGGTGACTGTTCTGCCCAATCTAAGGGGCAGGTCAGACTGTGTACTCTTTATACACACACTGCATTCTTTATATACTACACTATGGTGCTAGCTGTCCTTCGTGGGCTGACCACTCCCCCTCTAGCGTCTAGTCTCGCCTCTATGATGACTGGCCACACCCCCTCTTGTGGGCCCCTAGCATTGCAGTTCCCCGGTGGGCCCTTCATGCCCCAGTCCGACACTGATGATATTTATTCTTTTGAACAGACAACCCCAAACAACTCTCTTATAAGTTCACTGTATATGAACTAATATGTCTGAAAGGATGAATCTCTGATACTAACTTGTAAACTGTCCTAGCGATTTAACTCATAACAGCTATAATAGCATACCTACATCTATCATGTATACTAAAAATTCTCAAAGGACAAAATCACTTGCAGATAAAAATTGGTATCTGCAAGACAGTTGCTCAGTCTATACAGCATCATTGTCTAAGCCAGGGTTTCCCAAACCCGGTCCTCAGGGCTCCCTAACAGTGCAGGTTTTCCATATCTCCTTGCTGGAGCACAGGTGTATTCATTACTGACTGACACATTGTAACAGATCCACAGGTGGTCCTAATTATGTCACATGTGATCCGGAAAACCTGCACTGTTGGGGAGCCCTGAGGACTGGGTTTGGGAAACCCTGGTCTAAGCTAACAGAGGTAAACTTTATGGCCAATTTAAAAATCACAATTACCAACCTAACTCCCTTCCCCCTCTCCTCCTCTGCCCCTCTCCTCCTCTGCCCCTCTCGTCTGCTCCCCCTCTCCTCTGCTCCCCCTCTCCTCTGCTCCCCCTCTCCTCTGCTCCCCCTACCCTCTGCTCCCCCTACCCTCTGCTCCCCCTACCCTCTGCTCCCTCTCTCCTCCTCTCCCCCTCTACTTCGCTCCCCCTCCCCTCCACTCCTCCTCTCCTCTCCTCCGTTCCCCCTCTCCTCCGCTCCCCCTCTCCTCCTCTGTTCTGTTTCCCCTTTCCTCTGTTTCCCCTTTCCTCCGCTGCCCCTCTATTCCACTCCCCCTCTACTCTCCTCCGTTCCCCCTCCGCTCCCCCTCTCCTCTGCTCCCCCTCTCCTCCGCTCTCCCTCTCCTCCTCTATTCCGTTCCCCCTTTCCTCCGCTCCCCCTCTCCTCTGCTCCCCCTCTATTCCGTTCCCCCTTTCCTCCGTTTCCCATTTCCTCCACTCCCCCTCTCCTCCTCTCCCCCTGTCCCCCTCTCCTCCTCTCCCTTTTTCCTCCGCTCCCCCTTTCCTCCGCTCCCCCTTTCCTCCGCTCCCCCTTTCCTCTGCTCCCCCTCTCCTCTGCTCCTTCTTTCCTCCACTCCTCCTCTCCCTCTCTCTTACAACAGATCATTAGGTGTGCTAATAAGTATAAGATAATGGCTTGCAGAGCCAGCAATCTCTTTACTCAGGAAAAGGTGTGGTCCTAACAATATTGCAATGTTTAGTGGTGTCATATTAAGTGTTTGTTCAATAATTGTGGAGCTTTCAACACTGCAATGTGAGTTTCTTCTTGTATCCTTACTACAACTCCGTTGATATCATGAAATGACTTAAGAAGTAATCCTTTCTTTTGTGTGAGGTTAAGTTCCTTATACATGTAACCCCCTGTCACTGTGTGTAGTGTGGGGTGCAAAGGGTACACAGTGCACCTCCTTCTCAAGCCCTGGCTAGCTGATGGGCATGGGTGTAAATGATCAGGTGGTCCCTGCACATGCAGGTGTTTCTTTGTAGTTAGTGGGACACAGGTAATGTCACTTTGGTGCAGTGTAATAGAAGTCACAATAATTTGGGCGCCAGACCATCTCTATAACAAACTCAACTCTTTATTTACACTCTTCCTCCAGCACGATAATCATAATGGTTGCAGCAATAAAGAAATATATGTACAGCTCCTTACTCTCTCCAGCACAGTTCTTAATGAGCAATACGAATATGGTTGCAAATATATCTCATTACTCCTCCTGCACAGTTCTTAATGTTATCCAGATGTTATGTAACATAAATCATTGGTCTCTCTTACACTCCATACTCACTGCAGATACCCTTTCTGCAGGGGCACATGCATGGATGCTAATAGGCAGGCAGCCTCTCCTCCATGCAGCTCTGACACACTCTGTGTACCTCTCAACTGCAGCTCACCCCTCCTCTGCGGGGATGATGTCTCCTGTGCTCTGACACGTCACTCTGTGTACTCTCAGCCTCAGGATCTGACACTACAGCTACCAGGCCTCTTGTAGCAGCCCTCACTCCAGGGCCTCTTCCATGCGAAGTGTCCCCCTCTCTCTTGGGTTCTCTATAGTGGCATGGAGTTCTCCCCCTCATCCAGGGCACACATTCCTTGCCCTGGCTCAGTCACCATGCTCAGACTTCCAGGCAATGCTGGGGGAGCTTGGGAGCTTCCACCCCAGGTCCCCAGCTACAACTCTCCTCTTGTGTCTCCCTTCCCAGTTCCTATCCCCCCTTAATGACAGCCCCTCCTTCCTCTCCCTCAGTCTCACAGGCTGGGCTGGGTTATCACCATGGTAACCAGTTTATGTAACTTTTCAGAAACTTCTATCTTACCCTCTAGGTGACCCCTCCTCTATTCACTGAGGTAAAGGTTTAACTAAAACACCACTAGGGGGGTGTTACATTCTCCCCCGATTAGCTGGGCACCCTAAACTACACCTAATGGGGCTGCCTAGCTAATCTCACTCACACCTAACTCACATATGACCACACACATGTAAACTTTTCTACATCACTATTGCATGAAAAATCACAGTGTAAAGTGAATACATACATAGCAATACAATGGCAGTATCAATATAAAACACATTTCACATTGCATACCCCACAACACCCCCAATGGATGTAAACATGTGAGTCACAGGTGTCCTGTTTTCTTTCAATGTACATTTAAATATGGCTTTATGCCAAAGCAATGTAGCACCTGCCCATGCCTGCCCATGTCTCCCCCCTCCTGGGTCAAAAAGAGACAGGTGGCTCTCGTGGGCCCCTCCCAACAAATACATCTCAGCAATATATGCAGGGGTGGCATTTGACCAGCGGGGTTGTCTTCCCCCCCTTTCTCTCCAACGTGGACGATCTGCCTTTCTTTGCTCCCCCTAATCCTCCGGAAGGGCAATATACAGACGTCACATTGCACAATCTGCCTCTCTTTGCTTCCCCAAATCCTCAGGAAAGGCAATATACAGACTGCATTGTAATTGCACCTCACATGTTGAACCTTTTCTTCTTTTGCTTCCCACTCAGCTGGGATAAGTGGCACTACAAGTCTCAGCAACAAGCACACTGCTGCTCCATATACTGTCCTGGACAGAACTACTCAGCAAACAACTTGCTTTACCTCCTCATTACCCTTGGTCTCTGTTGGGCACCTAGAGACGGTCAGACATGGTGTCCCAAGGGTGTTTCTCCGGCTGGGCACACTGCTCTCAGTTCCTGTGTCCTGCAAGCACTTTCTCCATCTGTTGTGCTCGAGCCCCACGTTGAGCGCCATTATGTAACCCCCTGTCACTGTGTGTAGTGTGGGGTGCAAAGGGTACACAGTGCACCTCCTTCTCAAGCCCTGGCTAGCTGATGGGCATGGGTGTAAATGATCAGGGGGTCCCTGCACATGCAGGTGTTTCTTTGTAGTTAGTGGGACACAGGTAATGTCACTTTGGTGCAGTGTAATAGAAGTCACAATAATTTGGGCGCCAGACCATCTCTATAACAAACTCAACTCTTTATTTACACTCTTCCTCCAGCACGATAATCATAATGGTTGCAGCAATAAAGAAATATATGTACAGCTCCTTACTCTCTCCAGCACAGTTCTTAATGAGCAATACGAATATGGTTGCAAATATATCTCATTACTCCTCCTGCACGGTTCTTAATGTTATCCAGATGTTATGTAACATAAATCATTGGTCTCTCTTACACTCCATACTCACTGCAGATACCCTTTCTGCAGGGGCACATGCATGGATGCTAATAGGCAGGCAGCCTCTCCTCCATGCAGCTCTGACACACTCTGTGTACCTCTCAACTGCAGCTCACCCCTCCTCTGCGGGGATGATGTCTCCTGTGCTCTGACACGTCACTCTGTGTACTCTCAGCCTCAGGATCTGACACTACAGCTACCAGGCCTCTTGTAGCAACCCTCACTCCAGGGCCTCTTCCATGCGAAGTGTCCCCCTCTCTCTTGGGTTCTCTATAGTGGCATGGAGTTCTCCCCCTCATCCAGTGCACACATTCCTTGCCCTGGCTCAGTCACCATGCTCAGACTTCCAGGCAATGCTGGGGGAGCTTGGGAGCTTCCACCCCAGGTCCCCAGCTACAACTCTCCTCTTGTGTCTCCCTTCCCAGTTCCTATCCCCCCTTAATGACAGCCCCTCCTTCCTCTCACTTAGTCTCACAGGCTGGGCTGGGTTATCACCATGGTAACCAGTTTATGTAACTTTTCAGAAACTTCTATCTTACCCTCTAGGTGACCCCTCCTCTATTCACTGAGGTAAAGGTTTAACTAAAACACCACTAGGGGGGTGTTACATACATTTCAAGATATTGTTTCAACTGGTTCATTATGAAATATGTAAGTACACTTCTTATTGTAGCACTCAGCCTGTCACAGTAACGGGGAGGGGGCGGGGGTCTGGCACAATAAAAAATAACTACTAGTCAACATATATAACATCATAATATATATAAAGTCAATACAAATAATAAAGAAATTGAAGGCGCTGATGTTGTTCCGAAAAATAAAATAACAGTCTTTCTTGTTTAGATAAATATTGTGGGTATCCAGGCTTCCTGTAAATAATTATCTTGAAACTTTTGTAGTTGTTTAACGAAGACGTATCTCAGATCAAAAAAAGAAAAAATAATATGTCTGTTTATTTTAACATTTAACATCCAACATCAACACAACCAGTGTATTGTGTGGCAGGTGAACAAACTGTGATGACATCACCGTGCTTAAAAATCATGCAATCAACTTTTAGGGGTAGTTTTAATCAAGCTTCTAAAAGGAAGATTGGAGGTGTTGCCCATAGCAACCATTCAGATTACAGATATCATTTTCTAAACAAAGGAGAGATAGAATTTGTTTGGTTGCTATTGGCAACACCTACACTTTTTCTTTTTAGAAAGTTTAGTAAATGTACCCCTTAGTGGTCACACCAAACAAAGTATTACTTACAGTTTGTACTGCTATTTTAAATAGATTATCAGCAGTATCACTGTATATTGTTCTTTTGAGTGTCTTTGACAGTATCCTCAAAGTTAAAAAAAAAAAGTGCAATAGTGGCTTCAAATTGATCTATTAGATAGCAAGTCTCGCACTCACATTGATTAAGGATAAATCTGTCACAATGTCAACTTATAAGCATAAGTTTTCAATCTCCAGCAACATCCACCAAAGTATGGAAAAAGGCTTCTTATATGATTTATTTAAACCATAAATATTTTAATATTATATTGAAACATTTTAAAATTCTAAAAAGTAGACTCCTTTAAACGAATAATGATTGGACTCCTACCAGAAAGATGGTAAAAAAAAACAACATGTAGGTTAAATCTTCTGTGGGTATAAAGTAGGGAAGCACCCGGGTTAGAAGCCACATAGAGGAAGTTCTGAAGAAAGAGGAGAGTCCAGCTTCAAGGAGTTTATAATAAACCAACGCGTTTCAATACTGTATCTTTCTCATGGATGAAGAAACACCACTCCCTGTTGATTAATAAAGTCTGTTGTCCAATCAAAATTAGTTTTGAACATAAACCAATAGATCATTGTCACAAGTGCTACATACATATTTCAAAAACTTTTAACATTAAAAAACAATTCAACATAAATTATAAATAGTAAAAACCTAGCGATCTAGTTTCCATACTAAACATTCACTTATTTGCTGGACATAATTCACTCATAATTATCAAAAAAAACATTTTGATAATAACAAAGTTGTTCTGACAATATTTTGAGAAACATTTACACAAATATAAGGACTGAAAACGCCAGTATGATATTCAGTTTAAAAGCTGAACGACAGTTAAAAGATACTACAATACATACCTTAGATAGATACTTAGCCGATGTAACATCTCATGCATCAATTAACAGATACTCTATTGAACACGGAACAAAAAAGAGAGCAAATGTTAAATTAAAGACAGGTTAGTTTTTACTTACTGCGGATCAGCCTGGCGAGGAAGGCGTGACTGGTGCAACGATTGTATTAGCCTATGGCGGCCGGAACCCTTAATCAGCCCTGGGTTGTCTTAATACTATATACCAGTGTTGGCAAACCTGTGACACTCCAGGCATTGTGAAACTACAAGTCCCAGCATGCTTTGCCAATATATAGTAGCTTATTGCTGGAAGGGTATGCTGGGACTTGTAGTTTCACAACACCTGGAGTGTCACAGGTTAGCCAACACTGCTATATACTGTTATTGGGGGGGGGGGGGGGGAGGGGGAGTGCACTAATACAATAAGTATTTCTTTATTACTCAGTCTCTTTGCTTTAAGTGCAGCGACCACATAAGTGTCGGACTAGCCCACCGGGATACCAGGAAAATCCCTGATGATTCCCCGATGACAGAAGGCCAAGTTATACACTGGGGAGGTCTTGTTTCTGGTAAACCAACCTCACGGGCCGAATATTCACCTGACAGCCTGCTCACCAGCAGAGACGGATTAAGGGGGGTCACCAGGCCCCACTCTGGGACCAGCCACCTTTTTTCATTTGGCCGCAAATATTAAGATCCGTCCCTCCCTCCCTCCTATCCGCTATGTGTTCCTTCTCTAAGAAACATGTCGCATGGGGCGCGCGCTATGTGACAGGTGCCGTCCCATGTATGCAGAGTGAAGGAAGGGAAACTGGGGTGATCATAATGTTATGTGTCAGGAAAGGGAAGGTGGTATCTTAATATAATTTGTGATGGAAGTAAGTGGGGGTCTTAATATAATGTGTTCTGGAGGTATGGTGGAGCGTAGGTCTGGGCTAATTATATACTAGTTGCTATTTTATTTGAGGGGTGATGGTGGGTCAGTTTATTGGTGAGGCTATTTAACTTAATAGTGGGGGGCCTATTAATTTAAGGTGAGGTGACAGGACCTTTAATTGAACGCTGGGGTGGTTTGGGGAGGAGGGCTATTTATTAAATGTGAATAACAATTATTTAATGCCGGGGGTGGTTGTGGGAAATGGTTATATACATTAACTGGGAATACTATTGATTTAATGTTGTGTTTGGATGAGATGGGGCCCGGGGATGGGTGTTCATCCACTCTGGAAGTCCCCACTCTGTTTTTTGAGCATGCACAGTGGAGTTCAGTTTGGCCTGTTAGGAAACAGAAAGCAAACAGTGCTCCACTGCGCACATACCAGCCAGGGACAGGCTGGGCTGTGGGTCAGAGGGGTAAGCGCCCCCCCCCCCTTCCCCGGGCTGGGTCTCTGGGCCACCTGCTTTTTCTTTCTTTAAAAATGTTCCTAATAGGCCCCTGAGTTGAGGCTAAACATTGTCTAACCCTCCCCTGGTACCAGCCCCCGCTCTGCTCTACAGAGCGGTGATCAGGTTTGCATTGGCCATTACCTATATAACATGTCCTGTGGTTTGTATTGTGACTGTAGCCCCTGACCCAGTTGCTGCCTAGTGGGGGGACCCTCGAGAAGAAATGTCACCCATTAGAGTCTGCATATCAGATAAACCATAATCAGTCACTAGGGGCGCAGTGTATCCACACTGCCTCCCACAGTATGAGATAATCAGTTTAATGTGATTTTCTGGTCACATACCAGCTGGACATTCATATATCCTGGTTTGCTGTTTACTTTCCTTAACTTGTGTTTCTACCAGTACTGCATCTTATGCAAAAATGTCACAAGGAAATACATGTAATTAAATTTCTCTTGTAGCGCCAGCCACTGATGTTTACACCAAAAGTTCCTTGACATCCTTTGGAAGACTAGATAGGGCTGGTCTTGACCCTAAACTTTAGCAGGAAGATAAGACTTTGCTTTCCTGATCCTGGGATTGTTTAAACACTTTCAATTTCCTGTGTGATTTATCTTCATATCCACTTTCACTTCTCTCCTCCTTTCGAATTTAAAGGGACATTGTAACCAAAATTTAAAGATGACTTGTCATTTGTAAGATAATCCAGCCTGCGTCTGCATCACTTATAAATAATTTATTTGTGGCTCACTCACATAGAAATAACTTATGGAAGATATTTATTAATTAATTAGGAGTGCAATGCACCTCTGTATATCATTGCAAATGTACTTATCCTTTTATATTGGTATGTGTTTTGTATGGAAATGTATGGACTCCTGAGACTGTATGTCATGGTTGGGTTTTGCAACTGAATAGAGACAGGTAATCTCATGTTAATTAGACCTTTTCATCGCTCAATGACCAAAACGTCTGTTAAGCCTGAGAGACAGGAGGATTTAATTATACTGGCTGGTAGACTCCCTATGCAAGTGATCACAGATGAATGTGAATTTTGCAAGTTAAATTGCTTTCAAAGCAAGATTAGAGAAATGTTATATCCTGTTGGTAAACATTCAATAGAAATTATCAGACGCAGTAGTTCCGCTAGCAGCAATGTAAAAGGGTGTTAAACCTCTCCAAACTGTTTTATGTGATGGCTGCATGAATCAGTCTGGTTTGGTTAAAGTGGCAGTAGGCTGGATTACCTCCTGCCAAGCTAGTGTCCAAAATTGTAGTTAAAGAGCCCTGTTTTACACTGAAATGTATCTGTACAGCCATGGCCAAAAGTTTTGAGAATGACACAAGTATTGGTTTTCACAAAGTTTGCTGCTTCAGTGTTTTTAGTCCTGTTTGTCAGATGTTGCTATGGTATACTGAAGTAAAATTACAAGCATTTAATAAGTGTTAAAGGCTTTTATTAACAATTACATTAAGTTTATGCAAAGAGTCAATATTTGCAGTGTTGACCCCTCTTTTTGAAGACCTCTGCAATTCGCCCTGGCATGCTGTCAGTCAACTTCTGGGCTGCATACTGACTGATGGCCGCCCATTCTTGCCTAATCAATGCTTGGAGTTTGTCAGAATTTGTGGGTTTTTGTTTGTCCACCGCCTCTTGAGTATTGACCAGAATTTCTCAATGGGATTAAGGTCTGGGAAGTTTCCTGGCCATAGACCCAAAATTTTGATGTTTTGATCCCCGAGCCACTTAGTTATCACTTTTTTTACTTATGGCAAGGTGCTCCATAATTTTCCAGGAGAGAAGTGGCTTTTTTGCTGACCTTCTTGACACCAGGCCATCCTCCAAAAGTCTTTGCCTCACTGTGCGTGCAGATGCACTCACACCTGCATTCTGCCATTCCTGAGCAAGCTCTGCGCTGGTGGTGCCCCGATCCCGCATCTGAATCAACTTTAGGAGATGGTGCTTGCTGAACGTTCTTGGGTGCCCTTCAACCTTCTTCACAACTATTGAACCTCTCTCCTTGAAGTTCTTGATGATCCGATAAATGGTTGATTTGGTGCAATTTTACTAGCAGCAATATCCTTGCCTGTGAAGCCCTTTTTGTGCAAAGCAATGATGACGGCATGTGTTTCCTTGCAGATAACCATGGTTAACAGAGAAAGAACAATGATTTCAAGCACCACCCTCCTTTTAAAGCTTCCAGTCTGTTATTCTAACTCAATCAGCATGACAGAGTGATCTCCAGCCTTATCCTCGTCAACACTCTCACCGGTGTTAACTAGAGAATCACACCCAATGTCAGTTGGTCCTTTTTGTGGAAGAGCTAAAATGCAGTGGAAATGTTGTTTTTGGGATAAAGTTCATTGTCATGGTAAAGAGGGACTTTGAAGTTAATTGCAATTCATCTGATCACTCTTCTTGACATTCTGGAGTATATGCAAATTGCCATCATAAAATCTGAGGCAGCAGACTTTGTGAAAAATAATATTTGTGTCATTCTCAAAACATTTGGCCATGACTGTACTTCTAGAGATCCCTAGTACCTTAAACTAGTGGATATAACTGTCCTTATTAGGATTGCTTGAGCTAATAAAACATCACTGCTTCAAGATCCTGTTTTGACGACTACTTACCCTGCTGTAATTCCTGTGATCTGCAGATTAGACCAAATCTAATCCGTTATCCGGCTGTACTGAGCTTGGGACCCAGCATTCCGGTACCGATGCTCTGCCCGCTACCTGCAGTTCTGGCCAGTGTGATAGGCCAGGGGGAACCATCCACAGCACCGTGATCAGAAGGCAAGAGGTCAGTTGTACTAGCAAGGGGGTACACTAACAGCGAATGTTACGCAGAAGGAACCGATCTAGGTGCTGGTGAATGAGCCTACTAGTGGCAGCAGGCTCCTCTTACTGTGGTTAGAGGGCGCATTTGGGATAAAGAAAAGGGGACAGTGGCAAGCCCAGCCAACCAGTCCCGAGCAATACAACAGACAGGGAAGCATAGGCATCATGTCACAGGACCTTTTTAAGAAAGGGAGAAAAGACCCTATTTAACGAAGCCCCCGGGACAGTTTAACTATTGCCGGGTATCTCCTGTGATAGCCATTGCTGGGGTTTTCTGGAAAATCTATTTAACAAAAAGACAGTTATCCTCCTATGATTATTGCTATCTCTAGACATTGATATCTAGGGGTCAGTACAAGTATTTTTTTTATTATTATTTAAATATATGGAAATGATATATATATATATATATAGTTTCTATTTTATACTTATATTTTACATTTATTTTTTCTAGTTTTATTTTTTATGGATAGTGGACCTGGAAGCCCATGCCCAGGCTGGGCCAAGGCGATTCGCACATGTGCCAATGCTCCCGCACTGGCTGTTCAACCTTACCCCTGCCAGCCAGTACCGCTGTGGAACTGGGTATCACTCAGCTGTTCCCCGCAAAATTTTATTGTTAAATTGCAGCGAGAGAAGATTTTCTATAACTACGACAAGATATATAATCTTTCATATCGCTGGTTGTCACAAACTGAGCCTGATTGATGGCTACTTGCTGGTATTGATGCTGCGGAGTCTAACGCGCCTCTGGTCCTTGCCAGGGATCCCCGCAAGGAGGTCTAGTTTTTGCTTGAGGAGCCACCCAAGCAAGCTCAAGAAGCTCTTGAGTAACATGACCCAGGATGAAGTCTTACTCGCAGTCAAAAATGATCGATGCATCATGCAGATGGGACAGTATGAGTTCAACCGGGTCGGATCAGATGTTTGCAGGCACGAGTACATCCAGCAGAAGCTTAGAGAAATGGGCAGGCTACTGCTATAGGACAGAAGAGCTAACCCTTTGAAGAGGATGGAAGAC
Organism: Mixophyes fleayi; assembly: GCF_038048845.1. Classification (NCBI taxonomy): domain Eukaryota; kingdom Metazoa; phylum Chordata; class Amphibia; order Anura; family Limnodynastidae; genus Mixophyes; species Mixophyes fleayi. Next base: position 430,928,554 of record NC_134402.1, on the reverse strand, counting down.
TTTATCGCCCCATCAAACTTTTTGCAAGTAGTAGACACTGTGAAGCTGGTAGCTGGCTATGACGAGGAGACAGGTACATTTAAGACGCCCTCGCTGGCACTCAAGGTCGGGCACAGCCTGCAAAAGATAGCGAGCATTGTGGAGTGTCGAGCCATGATGGAGGGCTGTACTGCTGCCGTTGAAAACACTCAAAATTTCAGGAAGCTATATGAGGTGAGATGGAACGAGTTGATCTCATCAGCTGTCTTTAAAAATCTTAAGGAGTCCAAGTGGAACATGTTGCAGCTCTTACCTTTCACGGAAGATGTGAAAAAGATGCACTTGTACCTCGATGAGAAGCAGCAAGCCTACCAAAGTGGGCTAATCACTGAGCCTACGGGTAACCACTGGGCACTACTTGAAAAAGTCATCCAGGCACAGATGATCTTGTTCAATCGAAGAAAGGAAGGGGATGTTTCAAAAATGTTGCTGCCTACCTTCTCCTCAAGAGATACCTCGGATCTCGACGTAGATGTGTCCCTAGCACTTTCTGAGGTTGAGAGGAAGCTCTGCTGCTACTTCACTCGCATATAAATTCGAGGAAAATGAGGGAGGAAAGTCCCCATCCTGCTGACACCAGCCATGCAAGCTGCAATGGAACTTCTCGCAGAAAAGCGTGACAAATGTTGAGTGGATAGCCAAAATGTCTACAAAGTTCGCCAGACCAGCTGCCTTGTCACACTTAAGAGGCTCTGATTGCATACGACTGTTTGCTCGAGAGTGTGGGGCCAAGTATCCCCATACGCTGCCTACCACAAAGCTTCGAAAGCACATTGCCACTCTCTCAGAGGTCCTCAATCTAAACGACATAGAACTGAATCAGTTGGCAGACTTCCTTGGGCATGACATCAGGGTGCACCAGCAGTATTGCTGCCTCCCAGAAGGTACCATCCAACACGCCAAAATCAGCAAACTGTTAATGGTTCTCGAGAGTGGTAGACTGGCCGAATTCAAAGGCAAGAATTTGGACGAGATCCATTGATCCGGACAGTAAGTGGAAAATCTAGTGTCTGATGCTTTTGACTTTTACCTCGGTCATTTACATATGTGTTTCTTTTCAGAACCGGCCCAGCTACAGAGCGACATGTTGGATGATGAGCAATCCCCCCTGACAGAGGAACAAGTAGCCAAGCGTTTAGTCGACACTTCCACGTCAGAAGAGAGGCAGTGTATGGACCTGGCAACACGGCACCAGTTTCCAGCCATGGCATCCACATGTAAGAGTAGCACACAGTTTTGCTTGACAGAAGAACTTTGCCTTCTCTGTATTTTGCGGAGCCATAATGGACCACTCTACTTCCTTTTAGATTGCAAAGAAGTGCGGAGGAAATCCTGGGACAGAGAAGAGGTCCAGGCTGTGGAGAAATACCTAGGGATAAATGTATTAACATGCGGGTTCTTCAACACCCGCGAGTTCAGCGTCTTCGGCGATTAAATTTAAAGCGGCGCTGCATTGTAAAGGGAAGTTTCCCTTTACAATGCAACTCCGCTTTAAATTTAATCGCCGAAGACGCTGCACTCGCGGGTGTTGAAGAACCCGCATGTTAATACATTTACCCCCTGATGAGGTTTATACAGACATGCCAGGTGCCTGGAAAGCGAGATTGTGTTGCGTGCCTCAAGGCTGAACCATCCATACTGAAAGATCGAAACTGGTCGAGGGTAAAGTTCTAAATAAAGAACCACATGATAGCTTTAAAGAGGGATCAAACTTGTTGAAATGATGCGCGGTGGTTGAACAGGGCTGTAGCCTCCATGGCTAGGTGTCGGTGTAAGCGGACATGTGGATATCCTCAGACAGACAAAATACATGATACTTTCCCCATCTTGCAGTCCGTGTCAGTACTTTATGCAAAGTCAAAGTGTAAATCTCATGTAGTAACTCTGGTGACAATCTGCTCCTACACATACCCGTATGATTGTTCTGTCGACAGGGCATTAGGAAAAGGGTGTCCCTATGCGCCATGTTCTAGACATGGGTCCTCACGATGCAATAAAAACAAGTATATATGTGCTTGTGTGTGTGTGTTAGGGAATTTAATCAATGAGCAGGGACTGATGTGAACGATTACATATTCTCTGTAATATGATTTGCATTAAATAAATATTGATATGATAATAAATATTGGACAGCTTTACGCTATAATTTAGAGTTTAACTAGGACACGCTCCTCCCAACTCTAAATCTGTCCACGCATATTAAATTTGCTAGCCCCCACCTGCAGTGAAAGCGCATTGGCCAAGTTGCAAATGTACCCCATTTTTCTCTGCTCCTAACTCTAATAAGGCCATATCTGTTATTATTATACAGTAACAACATTTGCAGGTAGGGTGGTTACATTTTTGCGATGAAATTCTAGCTTTCATTCTGGTGAACTTTACATATGTGAAAAACACAGTGCAAATTCTCCTTTGTGACATCACGCGCCTCCTTTAATATTAATGTGCCCATTGTTACTGATAAACAAGTGGATTTGTGGGCCAAGATAAAAGCGTGGGTGCAAAAGTTTGCATCTGCCGATAGGAGGACTTGGGAGTGTGAGAAGTGTTTCTTTGAGACTATGCGTCTACTTTTATGTGGAAACATTTAATTTTTAGCTGTAGATTTATGAAACCATCTACAAGGAAAAGCAGAGGTGTAAAAAAATAAATACAAAGTAGCTATCATCTTCTATAAAGTACTGTCGAAAAAGCCTTCCCACAACCAAATGTACAAAAAAGATACACAAACAACAAAAAGTACAAAAAAAAACATACAAAAAACATCCTTATCTGTTCAGATGTTATCTGAAAACATGTTCCAGTTTGTTCTTTATTTTGTGTTTTTATCTTCTGTTTCTTATTTCTGCTTACCAGCCAGTTATTGTCCTTGGTATTTAATAGTTGAAGGACAATACCCTGAATATAAGATGAAGGATATTACTGGAACTTTCAAGCTCATTAGAAAAAAAGGAAATCTGAAAATGAAATCCCCTCTCTGTCTTATTTGTCACATATTTTTTATTGAGCGATTATAGGAAAGGTCATTAACATCTCGGGAAGTATCCTTTGGCACGAAGCTGGAAGTGAATGACTGCCTGTATTTAGAACTGCAGCATTTCCCTCTGTCGGGATATTTATGGGAGATCATTGTCTATAGGCCTGGATTCACATTTTATGACCCTCTAGACTCCTTGATTTGTTGACATTCTAAGAGTCCAAACCTTGCACACACCAAGAGCTCTATGGCAATAATCCTCATTTATGACCTGTTTATCCTCAGAAGTGATGTTCTTGTGGGACAATATTATTATTATCTTTTATTTATAAGGCAACGTTCAGAGTACAGATACCATATACATAAGAACGGTGATCCCAATCATGGGTGCAGTTAAGCATCATGGATGCAATTGACAGAACAAAACGCATTGAATACAGAAACAATTTAGCAGTTGACTATAACATATTAGAACAGTAGACATAATAATTGGTACAGATAAGCAGATTAACAAATGTATGCTTAATTAAGAGACCACATATAAAACTATTTCAGGACAAGACATGACAGAGACAAACAAGGAAGATGGACAAGTGAGGAGAGTGGACAGACAGGAGATGTAGGGTAGAGGGCCCTGTCTGAGAGAGCTTACATTCTAAAGGAAGGGGTTGATGAGTGACAGTAGGATCAAGTGCAGAGATCTGCAAGATTCTGAGTCCAGGATGAAGCAGAAGCCTAGGCGGGCTATGATGTTGCAGGGACCCAGATGGTACAGAGTCCTGGAAAGCTAGGTGTAGACGTGGTCCAGATGAATCAGTTGCCTAGAAGAAGCAGTGACCCAGATATATACTACATGGCCCAAAATATGTGGACACCCAAACATCACAGCCACAACTGCTTGTTGAACATTTTTTGATGAACCTCACTTTGTGCATAGGAGCATTGTGATGCTGAAACAGGTAGAGGGCACAAAGTTGGAAGCACACAATTCTACACAATGTCATTGCATGCTGTACTATTAAGATTACACTTCACTGGAACTCAGGGGTAAAGACCAAAACATGAAAAACAGCACCAGGCCATTATTCCTCCTCCACAAACATTTACAGGTAGCAGTATGCATTCTGGTAGGAAGGATTCTATTGGCATCCACCAAACCCAGATTCATCCATCAGACAGCCAGATACATGATTCATCACTCCTACGAATGCATTTCTACTAATCTAGAGTCCAATGGCGTTATGCTTTAACCATCCTAGTCAACGTTTGGCATTGAACATGGTGATCTGAGAACTTATACGGCCATGGAAATCTGTAACAGGATGGACCTCCTATGCCATTCTGTCAGTTGTGTTGCTGGGGACCGTCTGGGCTTGTTTTGCCAACGTCCCCTTTTCTTTTTCCCAAATGTGCTCCTCCTGTCGATGTAGAAGGAGCCTGCTGCCACCACTAGGCTCCTTCGTCAGCCCGTAGAAGCGGTTTCTTCTGGGTAACTTTCGCTGCTAATGTACCCCCTCGATGGGCACCTGGACTGGTACCCCTGCCGTCTTCCTTTAGATCAGGGTTGCTGTGGATGGTACCCCCTGGCCTATCACACTGGCCAGAGCTGCAGGTAGCGGGCAAATCATTGGTACTGGAATGTTGACTTCCAACATCAGAACAGCCGGGTAACGGATTAGCTTCAATCTAATCTGCAGGTCGCAGGACTTACAGCAGGGTAAGTAGCCATCAAAGCAGGTTCTTGAAGCAGATATATTTTATTATCTCAAGTATCCCTTATAAGGACAGTTAAATCCACTAGTTTAAGGTACTAGGGATCTCCAGAAATACACAAGGAATAATACGTTACATGGTCAAACAGTGCTTTTTTTATACAGTTTTGGACACAGCCTGGAAGGGGTTAACACCGCCCCCTGATCCTAGATGGCTTTGCAACGTCTGAAATATTACAACAGATCTCAAGATGTAAAATCCATTTAAGCTTTAACAAAATTTATATTAATCTCTTGATTCCTGCATACTGTTTTAGAGACATAGGAAAGTGTAATTACCTCCCCCCCCCCCCCCCCAGTGCCATCAGGCTAAGGGATGTGTTGGACAGTGAGATGTAAAGGTCTAATTAACATGAGATTACCTGCCTTCAGACAGGTATAGAAAACACATTTCCTCCCCTGGCATATGCCTATGGCTTCAGATATCAGTACATTGCTAATACAGAAATATAACAGTATCAAAATGAGTACATTTGCAGTGATATAAATTGGCACCTGCACCATTCAAATAAATTATTTCTATCCAGCCACACTCTTCCCACCCTTGTCCATCTGGCAACCAGTGAGTCATGTCCCCACATTTTGGCCCCTGGTCCCTTAGTCTCTTGGGGTTATCGGAGGTGACCCAGAGGATCCGGCTGTCACTCACCGGATCGCTGGTTCCTCTGGTTCAAGATCTAGGTCTCTCTCTGCTCTGCCGGCACCTGTGTTGCGCCGCGGCCATCCACCATCTTGACCAGGGGTCTGCGCATATGCAGACCTAAGGACTGATAAAACCTTGTCCCTCTCCTCATTGGATGATTAATCACTTCTCACTATTTAAGACACCTGCTGCCCTACTACCTTTGCCTGTTCTTGGTCCTCATTCCTCTGAGGTAACCAAGGAGTTCATTGCTCCTGTTCGTGGTTCCTGCCTGCCATGGAAGCTCTCCTGCGCACCAGTGGTAATACTTGTCAGACACAGATCGTTCCACTCTACCTTGTATCTTACCTGCAATCTGGACAAGTCTCTGCTCCACGCCAGTGGTAATACCTGTCATCTGCAGATCGTTCCATGCTACCTTGTATCTTACCTGCAATCTGGACAAGTCTCTACTCCAAGCCAGTGGTAATACCTGTCAGCCGCAGATCGTTCCACGTTACCTTGTATCTATCCATCAGTTTACCATACTCTCCAGAGGGCCGTGACCTGCACAGTGGAAGCTGCTAAAACCCATACTTCCTTGCGGGAGTTCTTGGAGAAGACCAGCCGCTGTGTTAGACTCTGCACCTCTGGTGAGTAGAAGTCTATTCTTGTAAATTCTGGGTCGAGACTCCTAGTGACCGTGACAGTAAGAACAGGCCATGACTGACCCAGGTTCGGAACCTACAGCTAAGGATCTACTACAACACCTGGTGTCTCGGGTGAAACAACAAGATGTCCTTCAGCGACAACTACTCCAATGTTTTCAGTCTCTAGTCTCTCGGGTAGACTCCTTGCAAACCGCAACTCCTGTTTTGAATCCTCCACTGACTTCTCATCCCCCTGAGCCACCCCAGGTGTCTACAGCTCCTGCTTTACACCTGCCTACTCCTTACAAATAGGATGGAAATCCAAAAACTTGTAGGGGCTTTCTCAATCAGTGCTCCATTGACTTTGAACTCCAACCTCAAAATTTCCCTACCCATCGCTCTAAAGTGGCCTACATGATTTCTTTATTTTCTGGACAGGCCTTGGCATAGGCCTCCCCTCTTTGGGAAAGAGATGACCCTCTTCTAAAGTATAGTGCTGCTTTCATTGCCACATTTCGAAGAATCTTTGACAAGCCCGGCCGTGTCATTTCTGCCGCATCTAGTATTCTCCGGTTGGGACAGGGGTCTCGTTCTGTAGCACAGTATGTGATTCAATTCCACACATTTGCTTCTGAACTCCAATGGAATAATGAGGCATTAATAGCTGGCTTCTGGCAAGGTCTTTCCAATAAAATTAAAGATGTGCTGGCATCGCAAGAGTTACCCTCCTCCTTGGATGCTTTAATAGCTTTGTGCAACCGAGTGGACATGAGATTTCAGGAGAGAAACTCTTAGAAGGAATCCCCGTCTAAGACACCAGTCCGCTTGGCATCCCGATTCCGTCACCCCTATCCACCGGTAGCACCCATGGAGTTGTTACGTTCCAGATTAACCCCGGAAGAGAGGGAACGACGGTTGAAGAATAAACTTTGTATTTATTGTGCTGATCCAAATCATATTCTGAACTCATGCCCCAGAAAAATCGGGAAGCGCAAGGCCCTAGCCTGTTCTGGAGAGGTAAGGTTGGGGTCCCTGGAATCCTCTCCATTTCATATAGATTCTAAAACTTGTTCTTTTTCTGTTATGGTCTCTACTTCTACCAATTCTTTTACGTCTCAAGCACTCCTGGATTCTGGAGCGGCAGGGAATTTCATCTCGAACTCTCTAGTACTTCAGTAGTCCATACCAGTGATTCCTTTAGAAAAAGTCATTGTCATCACGGCCATCGATGGGTCACAAATTGCCAATGGAATTATTACTAAACGTACCATCCCTCTATCTCTTCAAGTTGGGGTCTTAAATCAAGAACAAATTTCCCTGCCTGTTCTCCCGGCTACCACTATCCCTCTCGACCTTGGTCTTCCATGGCTTCAGCCCGCAAATTGATTGGAGTTCTCCGCAAGTTGTATCCTGGGGTCCTGCTTGTTATCATAGATGCCTTACTCAAGTTCTTCCAGTGAAATTGTCAAATTCCTCCGTGGATCCTCCTTTGCCTGGCCTTCCTCCACAGTATGTTCCTTTTGCTGATGTATTTGACAAGGTTCAGTCGGAACGTCTTCCACCTCACTGGGTCTGGGATTGTCCAATAGATCTACAACCTAACAAAATCCCCCCAAGGGGTCGTGTATATCCTCTCTCGTTACCCGAAACCCAGGCAATGTCAGATTATGTTAAGGAGAATCTCCATCGTGGATTCCTTCGGCCATCTACTTCTCCTGCAGGAGCGGGCTTCTTTTTCGTTAAGAAAAAAGATGGTTCATTAAGACCTTGTATAGATTATCGAGGTCTTAATGCCATAAACATCAAGAACCGTTACCCAATTCCCTTGATCACTGAACTCTTTGACCGCATCAAAGGTGCTCGGATATTTACCAAGCTAGACCTCCGCGGTGCCTACAATTTGATCCGGATCAAGGCCGGAGATGAGTGGAAGACAGCTTTTAACACCAGGGATGGACACTGTGTATATCTTGTCATGCCATTTGGTTTGTGCAATGGCCCGGCTGTCTTCCAGGGATTTCTGAATGACATCTTCCAGGACCTGCTGTATGTATGTCTCTACTCCGCATCAGTGGTAATAACTGTCAGTCGCAGACTACTCCGCTACCTTGTATTGCATTGGCAGCCTGAACAAGTCTTACTCCACGTTAGTGCTGTATCTATCGGCCACAGTTCATCCGCATACTATTTACCCTTGATCTACTTATTCTCCACTACTACTGGTCATTACATTCAATACTCGCTGTGTCAGTACAGTTCCTACTACCAAGAGACTTTCTACTCTTCTAGCGTTCCTCCTATCCAGCTCAAGGAGGTCCCTGCTCCCATTGTGTATAGCTGTATCAGTCAGTTTACCATACTCTCCAGAGGCCCGTGACTTGCACAGTGGAAGCTGCTAATACCCATACTTCCTTGCGGGAGTTCTTGGAGAAGACCAGCCGCTGTGTTAGACTCCGCGCCTCTGGTGAGTAGAAGTCTATTCTGGTAAATTCTGGGTCGGGATTCCTAGTGACCGTGACACCGGCTCTTCCTGTTAAGACAGTCCATGGGCAGTGCTGTGGGCCTTTCCTTGCTTGTGAACGATATGAAAGTCATAAACTAGAAGTGCAAGGCTCCATCGCAAAAGTCTGACATTCTCCTTTGAGGTGTGTTGTAGCCACTTTAAAGAATTATGATCAGTCACCACAGTAAAATGTCGTCCATGCAAGGTTAAAGTTTGTTCACTGACCAATCAATTGCCAAACATTCCTTTTCAATTGTGGCATACCCCACCTCCCTGATCAGCTGTTTTCTGTGGTGCTCCTGTCCATCTGGCCCTAACTGGCTAAGTACTGTTCCCGTTTATTGTGCAAACTGATGCGTCACAGTATGGGTATACTGTGACGCATCAGTTTGCACAATAAAGTCCTTGTCATAATAGGGCGCCAACAGTACTGGAGCACGAACCAGGGCTTCCTTTAATTACTGAAATGCCAACTCACAAGCGGGCTTCCAGTCAATCCAGTCAACTACCTTGGGGAGGTCGATCAGGGGCTTCACTACAGTACTAAAGTCTGGGACAAAACATCTGTAGTACCCTCCGGTCCCTAAGAAGGCCAGTACTTGTCTTTGAGTCATGGATTGTCTCTAACTTAGCTGGTTCTGGCTTAACCCTACCTCCCCGACAACATGCCCCAGGTACTGCACCTCTGACATCCCCATCTGCACTTGCCTGCCCTAACAGTCAGACCCGTCCACCGAGTCTTCCCTAACACCACCTCTACATGCTTCAGATTATCTTCCCAAGTCTTACTGAAAATGGAAATGTCATCTAGATAACCCTTAGTTCTGACCAACTCATCTACAAAAGCGTTAATACAGGGCAACGGGTAGACGTCAGACATGGTCACATTATTCAACCGGCGGTAGTATATGCAAAACCAAGTTACTTTGTCCTTCTTGAGGATCAATACAATGTAGGAGCAATGGCTGGATCACACGTAGCTCAAGCATCTCCCACACCTCTCTGTGTATGCACTCCTTGGCATCTGGTGAGACCTGATAAGCGGGTTGCCTATTTGGCCTATGCTTGCCAGTGTCCACATGGTGCATCACCATGGAAGTCCGAATAGGCTTCCTACTGAACTGAGTCGCACACATATAGAAACCGTTGTAATTCCTACACTGTTCACCTGATTTGGATGTAAATTCCCTCAAATTAAAGCTGAAAGTTTGCAGTTAAAGCACATCTTGTTTGTATAATTTCAAATCCATTGTGGTGGTGTATAGAGCCCAAAATATGAGAATTGTGTCGATGTCCCAATATTTATGGACTTGACTGTATATATGTAAATATATATATAGATATAGATATATAGATATATATATATACATACACACAAAAGCTGTATATAATATGTTTTCTGAAACGTGCTATCCAAAATAGATTCATTTAGCCATAGAATTAAGCAACTTGTAGTCAACTCACAGCCATGATTTCATACTGTGTTTTTCCTTAACATCGTTTGTTTCATAGGTCCTAGTAAATCAGGAAAAAGATAAATTAAAACCTCCTCCCCCAACTCGACAGTGGTTGACCATGTCACTTGCAACTTGTGGCAATCGTAGCCTAGTGGTAAACTTCCCCAGATAGGGTTTCCCTGGCAAGATCCTGATTGACAAAGAGACATTTACAAGTATGTTGGGTAAGGGCCATGTATCATTGTAAACCAATATTGAGGGACATAACTTATCATTCAGAGTGGGAGGACGTGCTGTAAGCGCCCTTCCTCTGACTTGTTATCTTTGGGACCAAGAAACTGTACATTGTGACTCCCCAGAGGAGCTTGCATACACTCAGGCCCCATTCAGGCTTGCAGCTGTTTGGGATCTGCACCTTTGTTTATTGGGGATTCTTTGGCCACAAATGCAGCGTCTTTTGTTTCCTATCCTGCCTACTTGGCAGCAGAGCTAGCGCTTACTCACCTGGAAAGGACGTTGCTCAAACCGCTGGATTTGTGGCTGTCCCTTGAAGCATATACCATTGTTTACTAAGCCTGGGCCTCCCAGGGTACCCGAATTTGTATCAGGCCCAGCGACAAATAGAACTCCCCGCTAAGTCCTACATGGTATGTGGTATTGAAGGTAGTAGCCACATTTACTTTATCAGTCTAAAATACAACAGGCCTTGCACAGCCTATTCCAAGTGCTTCCTGGCTGCATTATAGCTTCATATAACTTACTAATGTCCAGGTTGGAGTGAGGTTACGGCTCCAGGTGGACTGATTACTACAGGAGGACTGTGAGTCCTCTTCCTTATGTGCGTCCAGGGGCGGATCCAGAAGTTAATTGTACCGGGGGCGATTTAGGGGGGGGGGGGGGGGATTTAGCCCCGCCCCCTTTTTGAAACCTAAGGCTGCTGACGGCTGCACACTATGTGCAGATCCGTTCAGCAGAGAGAGTTAGGGAGAGAGTCCTGCCCGGCTGCTCTGATTGTGTCAATCAGAGCAGTTGGGCAGGACGCTCTCCCTAACTCTCTCTGCCGAACGGATCTGCACATAGTGTGTAGCCGCCGGCAGCAAGCCCCTGCTAGGAAGGGGGGGGGGGCGATCGCCCCGATCGCCCCCTCTGGATCCGCCACTGTGTGTGTCTGCCAAAAGCATAGTAATGGTGAAGCTCAACTTCTGTCTCCTACATGGCAGCGATATGGGAGATACGTTCACAGAGCTGATACAAGTCTGAAACGAATACCCCAGGGTGGATAGCAGAGTACCGGTGTAGAGTTGCATTGTCCCATCTGTTGTATGATTTGGCAACCAGATAAAATTATATATTTGGGAATTCTTAGAACCATAATAAGTTTTGACACATTATTTAGTGCTTAGAGCCCCCCTTCCCTTTTAGTTTCTATGAAGCCATACTCATGCATTCTCATAAATATTAATTCAACTCACAAAACATCTGCCCTTGCAGTATATGAAAAGTGCACATTAAGTCCTTGTCCACTGCCATTACTACTTAATAAGCCAAATCTCTGCCTTGTGCTTCTTTGTTATATAAGGTTTAATCTCTGTGTTTTTTGCTTGCTAGTATATTTTCTTTCTCAAAACAAAAGTGGATGGGAAATGAGAGTTATTTCCTGCTTCCTTCCTTCTCCAACTGTCCCGTTCTTCTGCGGTTTCTTCACAGGACTAAGTAAGGCTAATGTTATGAGTGTTACACAAAAATATTTAGGGAGTTACCTATTAAAGCATCAATTAATCTATCTGCCACACATACAGTGACATATTGGAGTTCATTCGTCCAGCTTGAACTTTGCAATTTGAGCGAGTGCACATAGATTTCTGCCACAGAGCAGCGGTATGTGGAGCACACGAGCAGCGTTAGTGGAGTAGCAGAGGTTTGTATACACTGAGCGGAGAAATCGGCAGAGTGTGCGTAGATGAACCGATATGCCTAGTTTTGTGGAGCAGTTCAGAAACAAGGTTAAAGGGGTTGAAAGAGTTCATTATGTCCCCTGCTGTGCAGAGGGGTGCATGGCTATTATCACTCTACAAAAGCACTTGAATTTTGCATCACTATGGCTAATGGGATGTAAATACAACCCGACGACTGATTTAACAACCGTCCAATCAGGAACTGGCTGTTATTTTAAACCTGTGCATCACTTTGACTTGCCCCTGCACTTGTAGCTTTACAAAAACTGAACAGCAGGTGTCCTAGCTGATCTTATCGAGGCCCCGTCACCACCTTTCGCCCAAGAGTCGCCCTGTGGGTCGGAGGATTAGAATACTAACCAGGCTCAATTTCTCCCAGGCAAATTTAGGGGAGGGAGGGAAACATTTTTTTCTTCTACAGGCTTTAAATATCCTGTTTTAATGAAAGAAGAACTGTCACAGAGTTGATGGATCTGATTAAAGTACCAGAACCCTGTTGTGTAGAGGAATTGGTAGGTAAAGTTTGTTTAAATAGTCCCCATTTGTTAAACACATGTGTAGGAGTAGTAGGTTCCAAGAAGTCTTAACTGCGAGTAATTTAGTAATCATTGAACCCAGGGTTGTTCATAGCTATAGCAGCAATCTTATTTCCAAATGTTTTTTTCCCAATATATTATTGGCTGCAGGGACATATATAATGTGATCTATTCTATATAATACAATATTAAAAACGAATAAAGGATTCCAGGGGCAAACGCAGGATTTGTAGAGAGGGGTTTCCATGCCACACCGCCAGTGGGCGTGACCAGCATGCTTCAGGGCGTGGCTATAATTTTAGACAGTTTTTGGCTGCTCTCCAACACTTCCTATCCTCATAATATGCACAAACAATGCTGCCTGCACTACTGTTAGGGGCACACAGCTCTCCCTTTTCGTGCAGAGCTGTGTGAAGCAGGACATACTTCCCAACTGTCCCTACAATCAGGACAAAGTCCTGACTGAGTGTGTCAGAACAGTTGACAGACTGTCCTGCTCTCTCCTATCTGTTCCTGCTGCTTTCAATACTTGTTGGGGAGAGATGGCTGTGAACAGTGCAGACAGAAACGATCTGCACACAAGCTGCAAAGTGGCTGGTCCCGGGGCAGGGTCCAGCCCCCTCAAGCACAGGCCCGGCGCTCCCATTAGGCAAGGTTAGGCACTTGCCTAGGGCGCCGGGCTCTGGAGGGCGCCACAGAATGGTAAATGACTTTAAAACTGTGCGGCGACCGCTGACCATACCTGTCACGGGCCGCCCAACAGCATTCAGATGCACGGGAAGGGGGGAAGGGGGGAAGAGGCTATTGCTCACCACCGCCGCCTCTCTGCTCCGTCTCCTCCATTCCACTCACTAGTGTCAGTGAGTGGAGGGGAGGAGACGGAGCAGAGAGGCGGCAGTGGTGGACAAGGTAAGGAAAGACGGGGTGAGGAGGGAGGAGGGCAGCCGATTTTGTAAAAATGCCCAGGGCGCCATGGACCCTAGCACCGGCCCTGTTCAAGCATACAGTATCCCAGGCTGGGAGGGGGGGTTCTAGGCACTAGGAAACCCCCCCCCCCCCTTGGTTTGCCTATGGATTCTACACTGTAATATGAGAGGAAAGCACCTTGACTTGTACTATAGATCAACATATCTTGCAATGAGTAGCTGTGCATGCACTGGTCCCTACATTTACTCAGATTATCAGGACTGGGGGGGATACAAATATCTCCACGCCTTGACCCCTCACTGCTGGCCCTAGCAGCTGCATGGGCTGCCACGGTGGTAGTTATTCCCATGCAGTGAACTGAAACATAGACAAGAGTTTGACTCTGCCCCCTGTACATGGTTGCCATTCAACAATCTGACTGTGCCCTTCCTCCATGCCACCTAGACGTGGCAGCTCTTATGTAATTGACCAGCAAGCACGTGCTCAGCCTCACCTGCAGTTCAAGGAGGACAACTATATGTTAAAATTAATTAATGAGAATGAATAAAACATAGAAAAACATTATTCAAAATAATTAATCAGAAATTGCTTAAAACACGTAAGCAGTTCAAAGTGCAAATATATATCAATAAAATTAATAAGTGTCCCATTCATTGCTAAGCTTCTGAAGTGTGAGTAATATATGCAATAGGCCATTCTCTTAAAGGATACACTTTTAGTTTTAGGGTGAAGTTCGATGAGATAAAATAAAAACACTTATTTTTCACTTTCCGTTCACCGGATCCGCTGAGATCCCTGGCGAGTATAACTGCCCTATGTCGCAATTTACTCTCCTTCTCCCTTTTGACCTGTTGGAAACTGGTCTCACTGTCATTGATTCCTTTTCCATGTGACCCTCCCATTCACAAAAATGGAGCGATCATAGGGGAGGGGTATTTCCCTTTTAGAGTGGAATGAGGCGTGGGACCATTTGGAAGGGCAGATGCAAATGAATTGAATCCCATAGATTGTAAGCTTGCGATTAATGCCCTCTTACCTCTCTTTATGTATTACCCAATATTGTTTTATTAATACAGTAAGACTTTCCTCTAGTTTCCAAACCTCCAAGCGTTTTCTGAAAACCCACCTCTGCAGGCAAGGTTTTGATATTCCTCAACCAGCATCTTAATCTCTCTCGGTTACCCTATTATCACCCTCTACACAGCTAACACAAGACAACCCTCTGACCAACATTGCTACACACAGCCCACTCAGTACTTTTACCTTTGCATTCTAGCTGGTCCATTGTGCAATATGATGTAGCACATGCCCTTGTGTTTCAAACTCCCATTGTCCTATAGATTGTAAGCTTGCAAGCAGGGTTCTCTTACCTCTCTCTCTGTATGTATTACCCAGTATTGTCTTATTAATGTTTATTCCCAATTGTAAAGCGCTATGGAATTTGCTGGCGCTATATAAATAAATGTTGATGATGATGATACCTGTCAACACGTCAATCTATCAGAAATCTGTAATGAATATATATTTGTTTAGAAAGAGCAAAATTCTTGATGTAGTTAATGATCAACCAACTGTTAGAAAATACCCACATATAAATCAGGGATGAGCGGACTCGGATTATTGCAATCCGAGCCCACCCGAACAGTGCGGATCCGATCTATAAACAGATACTCTGTAGCTTGATTTTCAGTAGGATGCAGAAAAAAACACATTTTCAAATCTTTTATATTGATGAACATAAAGGTGGTCAAACTTAAATTTACCTGAACTGTGATGAGTTTATCCCGAACCTGACTTGTGTGATGACACACTTTATTATGGATCTGACTGCTGAGTTCATTTACGTGGTGATAAAAGCTAGGTATTTCAGTGAATAGTTGGGAGTATCTTGTATGGAGAAAACTATTTGGTTAGCTTCTCGGCATGAAGTGTAGTGACATTGTTTATCCATAAAGTATGTGTTCCATATTTTACTGGCCATGCCTCTGTGTGCATATTTGTACAGATTATTTGCGTTACCTAGGAGACTGCAAGCAAGGCACTGATCCTGCTGTATAAGTCCAGTGGTACTGCTGTTTAAGTTCACTGATCCTGCCACGTGTTGGGCCACGTGTTTGTGCCTCCCACTTGTGTCGCTTAGCTTAGTCATCCAGCTACCTCGGTGCAACCTTTTGGCCTAAAAACAATATTGTGAGGTGTTCAGAATAGACTGGAAATGAGTGGAAATGAATGTTATTGAGGTTAATAGTAGTGTAGGAGTAAAAAAAAACAAAAAACTGGATTTTAGCACTTTTTATGCTCTTTTAAAAAAAAAATCAGAACCCAAAACCCTAAATCAGAACCAAAACCTTGAGTGGGGTGTTTTGGCAAAACCAATCAGAACCCAAAACCTCAAGCTAATCAGAACCCAAAACCCAAAACACGAAAAGTGGCCGGTGCACACCCCTAAAATAAATTAACAGATTTAAATATGACAACTGTAATTCCAAAGCAATTGTGGAGTAAATGTACTTTACTGGTTGATTCTGTTGTTGCTGGTTTTTTTAATGCATTTAAAACATGTTCTTGCATTAAATAAAAATTATAGAAAACATAATGCTTTTTCATCAGCACTTTTAATATAATTAAATTAAGTTTATTATTAATGCTGTTGCTTTGGGCATAATTACACTAGCACATAAGTATACGACTGTAGACTCAACTCTGCTTCTGCTAATGACAAATATGTTTGGAATCAGCTTCCAAATGGTAAATATTTACAAACAATTATCCACTGAAGATAAAAGCACTTTTGACAAAATGACTCTACTTGAAGACGAATGGCACCAAACAATTCTAATTTCCCTTAGTATTTACTTCATTATAAAATGGCCAAATCGATGTAGTTTAAGTTAAATTTTTACTTAAATAGCAACCAATCAGATTCTAGTTATCATTTATACTGTACATTCTACAAAATGACAGCTAGAATCTGATTGGTTGCTATAGGCAACATCTCCACTTTTTCAAACCTGCCGTTTAGCAAATATACCCTCAAGTGTTTCAGACCAGCATTTATAACAAAACTGACTAATACTTTTGTAAAGGGTGCCAAGCAATGAAAGAAATTCCAATGCTCAAAGTTGTATTTACCATTGTTTACTAACTTTATTTTGGTCCCATTGTAGACGCTGAGGGCTTGGTGCAGTGCTCAGGTTTTGGAGCAGAGTGTCGCATTATGTAGGAATTATTTCTTACATACAAAGCGCCCCAGCTCCAGAAATGCGGCCCAGCTGATCTCTGCCACATCAGAGGTGATGGAGGATTTTTACCATACTTGCCTACTTTTAGGCACTGAAACAGGACAGGGTGCGTGACTAGAGGGAAGGAGGGGGCGGGGCGCGGTCAATCGTGTAATTTTGGCCCCACCCCCCGCACCAGAGATGTTTTTATTCGGGAGGTGGGGCCAAAATGACACGATTCACCACAGATTGCATTATTTTGGCCAGGTGTTTGCTGGATGTGGGAGAATTGCCTGCTCTCCCGGGAGTCCGGGAGACCGCCCCAGATTTCGGGAGTCTCCCGGACATTCCGGGAAAGTTGGCAAGTATAATTTTAACGCACAGAGGTGAGAGAGTCATGCACACGCTGCATGGTGATGAGTAGCTCCGCCCTGAGCCCTCCCACGGACCTTCGTACGTAGACCAGTGATAGGCGATAGATAGCCCACAGAGCCCTCACCTGTGGCCCCCAGCCCCTTACTTCTTTATTGCCAATTGTTTTTGTTACAGCTTGTAACACTTCTTAAAAATGCCTTCTGATATGTTATGGCAAATAGGTGTCTCTTTCTTTGATTAAATGTATTGTTTTAACTTATTACTGAGATTAAGGTTAATGTACGGCCCTTTTGAAGTCTAGAGGGCCCCTGAAGGTTATCAGACTGCCCTGTCCCTTACATAGACCCAAGAGTATGGTGTGCTGAGATAATGACTATCACCCATGGTCTGAAAGGGAGAGAGGGGCTATCAAACTTCTTTCATTCCACAAAGTTTCTGAACCTTCTGTTTATATATATGTACACCATTCTAAAGTAGCTCTATTAAATATACCATCTAAGAATAATTATTGTTTTCTAAACAAACACAAATGAAACAGCTAAATGAAAACAAAACAGAGGGAGCGCCAGGGAGCTAGAAGTAATCATGCCAAATATCTGTCATAAATAAAGCGCAATCTGTAATTAAAAGAAACATTTATTACAGAAATATAAAAACATATGACAACTAAGATTAATAATATTATGTAATAGTCAAACAAATTGCGTCTCCACATATATTTCAATTGTTTATCTTGTAGTATATATATTGCAATAATTCCAAACATCCAGATCACTTAAAATAAACAGATGTAAACCGTATGTAGTGTGCACATTAAGTCTCACTAAGACAGCAACTCGAACTGGTTCTTGATGTTCCAAATGTTTCAATGGCGCCAACTGAAGATCCATTTCTCAAACTGAAGTGAGTGGCCAGTTCAATTATAATAGAAAAAAATCGACTAATGAGCTGTGTTGAAATGTACATCACTGTCCTCAATCCCGGTGGTAATCAGTACCCCGATTGGAATACCGACACCCACTATTCCTACACAAAAAAAACCAACAACGAATAGTAAAATGACGAGATGATGAAAATATACACTTACCTTCACAGCGACGATGTTGATTACCAAAGACTCTGTTATGCGGCGGCTGGTAATTCCGAAGATGCTGCATGCTGGCGCTGGATTGGGACGTCAATGAAGACATTTAAAGAGGTATGTTAATCATAGGGTTAGGGTTAGGGTTAGGGTTAGGGATAGCAATAGGCTGCGCCAAACGTCCGTTACTTACATGACATCACAATCCAGCGCCGGCATTCAGCATCTTCGGATTTACCCGTCGCATAACAGACTCTTCGGAAATCAACGCCGTCACTGTGAAGATAAGTGTATACTATCATGATCTCGTCATTTTACTATTCTTTTTTTTTTTTTGCAGGAATAGTGGGTGTCGATATCCCAAGCATCGGGATACTGTACGCCACCCCTCAATCCAACAGCATCTGGAGCTGTGTAAAATATTGCATGCATGTAAACGTTATTTAGGAGCGATCTCACCCAGTCTGGTTGTGGTGGCTGTTAGGGAGAAGGATCTCCCCTTCTGGTTAATCACACAGCCGAAGAATGAAACACGTTCTGGGTCTCTTTCCACTTTGATGTTACTCAGTCCTAGTCAGGATTAACACAGTTCCCATCTCCAAATATAGCAAGTAGAAGCACATCAGGGGTAAATTTCACGCTTATCCGCTTCTTAAATCCCAGTGCTGGACATGGGAAATAGAATCACTGACGCGTTTCTTCAGTATAAAACTGACTTTCTCAAAGATACCTGATACCTACAAATGACACCGCTGTTCTTAGCAATGGTGTTACTATAGCCATAGCAGATTGTACCAGGGACACTGTCCCGATAAAAAAAAGTCCCTAAATCCAAACTGATATAGCTTCACATTGATCCAGGCAGTTATATGATTTGGAAAATAATGATGATAAAATGACAATATATGTAACTCAGCCTAATGTGTCAGATTGTTACTATAACAATTAGTACTGCACCCTTCTGGATACTGACTGGGGATGGAGCAGACATTGTGGTGGGTATATGACGGTGTGGAGAGGGGCCCATCACGGTTTTGTTATAGGGTTCAGGCTTTTCTAGTCACACACAGTCGCTTATGTATCATTCTAATATTTTATTTGCAAGTAGGCATAGGCCAAAATCCTGGGGGTAAATTTTGCAGAACTTTCCAACATATTGGGTCAATAGTTCTCTTTACGTAAAAAATCAATTTCTTTTATCTCTGGTCCAAAGAGCATTTAAAAAAAAGATGTATTATGGTTAAACTATAGTTAAAATGTACATTTCTTTCATTTTATATAATGTTATAGAAATTGTCCTTAAAAATAATTTTTTTTTTAGTAAATAATCTTCCTACATTTCATGTTGCAAATTTTTTTAAAAAATGCCGGAATTTGGTCATATTGCTTCTTGGAGATGTGGAGACTTTCGGTGAGCTCACTCTCTGGTGGCTGCCCTTGGGCACCGCTGCTGTAAGCCATAGTGACCTGTCAGATCCTTCTAGTACAATTCAGAAAATTTTAGGGCATATATCCTCAACTCATTCTACAAGTTCCATTGTTGTATTATAATAAATATGGCTTGCAAAATTTGTTATGTGTTGTAATGACATGGGGATGATGTTGTTCGTCATTAATATTATTATGGTTTATTTATATAGCGCCAATCATATGACGCAGCGCTGTGCAGAGAATATGTAATCATTGCCATCAGTCCCTGCCCCATTGGAGCTTACAGTATAAATCCCCTACCACACAAACACACACTAGGGTCCACATGCTTCTTTCCCAATGCCATTACTCCCCCCCCCCCCCAAGATACAAGCCGGCTTCTGTTCACGACTTCCAGCCATTGTACTTTATGTCTCACAGCGTTCTACTACTATTTTATCAGTTCTGGGAACACATTACTGCAGCTGAATGTTTACAACACTTTAAGTATTTTAATCTTCTTGTCCCGGCATTGTCACTCATTTCCTGAACTTCTTGTCATCTCTATGTTGTGCAAATATTTGCTGGGATGACTAAGGGTAACATTAAATAATACAATAAACTAACACATCATTAAAATTCAACTCTGATCATGGAGTTTAGTCTTCAAGATGCTGAATAATTAAACAGGGTCTAGAGACTACGTTATTTTATTCAGAGTAACTGGAGCAATTTAGTCCTGGAAGCTTACAGTGGGTGAAAATAGGCAATTTACCTGTAACTCTATTCAATTTCTTCTAATGGAAAATCCTTCTTTAGAGACATTATAGGCCTGGATGCAGTCAATGCATTCCTTTTGTTCGGAACGGCTCAAATGAAAAGATTAATAGGTCCCAGATTACAGGTGAAAAGAAATATAATCCTAGTAGATGTGAGTCACAGAGAATTGTTGAGTTATATCAAAGAGTTCCGTTGTTTCATCTCTATTACAGACTCCACTAAAGAGACGATCTTGCGGAACAAGCAGCAGCTACACTTAGTCAACTGATTCATCCACGGCTACAGTAATAGCCAGGTCACCGAAACAACAGCAATTCAACCTAAGGTAACAATGTACATGAAGGCATGATCCCACCTGAGCTACATAATGGACAGAGGAGCTATTGAATGTAGAGGTCAGAGGAATAAGCAATGGTGTGCTCATTATAAGGCAGCATAACGTAGGGTAGTAATTTAAAAAATGCTAATATTCTTCTTGCCAAAGTCAAAATTGGGGATTTGTACCTTATAACTACATCTAATAAAGCTGAAAAAGAAAATAGTTGGTACTTATAGTGTATAATACACTATGTTGATCTGTTTAAGCCAGAGGGATAGGGCCGTAACTAGGGCTGTGTGAGAGAGGCAACTGCCTGGGGCACGAAGCTGAAGGGGAAAATAACATTTTAGGTTAATTTAGTTAAAATTGAGGGAATGTGGGTGTGAATTTCTTGTTTCAGGCACTAAAATGTCTAGTTACACCTCTGGAGAGGGGTATAATTTCTAATGGACTACACATACTCTTGGAAGCATGGACCAGCAGGTAACAAGTTTGTAAAAATGCTAAGCAGAAACAATGGACCTATGCTCAGTGTTGATGGCAATGTGGCATGTGATCCTCAACTACCAGAATTGCTTTGCGAGGTGTTAAACTATAGCAGCCCTATTTCCAAGGATCTTGATCTATTCCACAGTATTCGGTTGCCCCCAGATCCTATGCTCATAGTAGTAATAGCTGTTGATCACAATATTGCCAATGGTGTGGACTGAACACAAAAGGAGGTAGTGAGCAACTGTGATGGAATCAGAATAGTCTGAAATAAACTGAGATCAGGACATGCAGGGGTAAATGCAATTCCATTTAAATAGGCCAAGATCAGGGCAAGCAGAGGTAAGTGCAGATCTGTTTAACAAGCAAAGATCAGGAGCAGGAGAAGACAGCAAGTTCCAATAACAAACCAGGTCAAAAACAAGGAGACAAAATTAGGTCAGGATAAAATAGCACACTAGAACTATCTCTAGCACTGGTGTAAAACCTGAAGTGGTTTATAAAGCCAGAGGAACCAATGACATATAAACAGGCGATTAACTGCACAAGTATGGCAACACTAATTGTAAATAACTAGGCTGATACTGCCTATCTCTGGCTAGAAGCCAACAAAAGCAGAGAGATGGTTGAAGTTTACATGGAGACCAGCTTAAATGAAAGCGCCACCTGCTGTTGCCTGACAGGAAGAGGACGGAGGCTGCTATTACTAGGCAACCAGACCTGCAATGCAGCAAGCGACCGCCACGTCTCTTAACACTAAGACAGATTTAAATGGTACTACAGTTTGTTGATTTGAATTCAAATAAGGATTTTACCCTATTATGCACATAGAAAGAAAGGAGTGATTATCATCATCATCAGCAGCTTTTTCTATAGCACCACTAATTCTGCAGCGCTGTACAGAAAACTCACTCACATCAGTCCCTGCCCCATTGGAGCTTACAGTCTAAATTTCCTAAAACTGACACACAGAGAGAGAGACTAAGGTCAATTTAATAGCAGCCAATTAACCTACTAGTATGTTTTTGGAGTATGGGAGTAAACCGAAGCACCTGGAGGTAACCCACGCAAAAACGGGGAGAACATACAAACTCCACACCGATAAGTCCATGGTGAGGAATCAAACTCATGACCCCAGTGCTGTGAGGCAGAAGTGCTAACCACTAAGCCACCGCGCTCTGATCCCACGTTATAGAGCAGACAACATGTTTATTGCTTTTACTTAAGGAAACTGTTGTCAATTACCGTATTTCCCCATGTATAGGACGCTCCACTGTATAAGACGCACCTATATAAATCATGTGAAAAAATTGAGGATAAACATTATCCTCAATTTTTTCGCAGAGTATTTGTGCAGCTTATACAGAAGAGAGACAATGCTACAGTGAATTCTGACTTACCCTGTCAGATGACTCCTCTGTCCGGTAAAGTCTTCTCTCTGTCTGATCCTGATGCTGGAAACCCGATTAAGGTCCTCTCTGCGATGTCCGGATGTCCTTTCAGGACCTTGACAATCTTGGACATCGCAGAGAGGACCTTAATCGGGGTTCCAGCATCAGGATCAGACAGAGAGAAGACTTTACCGGACAGAGGAGTCATCTGACAGGGTAAGTGCTACTACCCCTGTATAAGACGCACCCAGTTATTAGACCCAAAATTTTGGGGGAAAAGGTGCGTCTTATACATGGGGAAATACGGTAACTGTAAACGCAACAACAGTACCCTGGTCTACTGAACCAGTCTAGTGTTTTACGCGGCCATTACTGTCAGTATACTGTACTCTGTGTCAGTGTCCGTTCTTGCCCTCCCACCTGTGACCAAGCGGGATATGATGTTTTGATCATTCACATCCACTACATACTCCCCATCAATCCCAATTTTTGTAGGATAGTCCTGTATCTCCGCAATAAAAATAGGTCTTAGAATCTGGGGACATGACCAAACCAGAAATAGGGTTCGTCTGGAGTTACTTGGTGAGTGATCGAGGTTGATATGGAGTGTGCCTAGTTTTTTTCCAATTTTAAAATGAGGAATATTGATAAATATTACAGTGGATTATAATGTTTAGAGCATTTGTAGTCAGTGGAAAATGACACCCTTAGGGGCATATTCAATTAAGTGCGAAGTGCCTCTGGAGCGGACCTGAAGGCACTTCACGTTACCACAGCACCGCACATTTCCGTTGGCACCCCCTAGGGTTGCGAATTGAAATCCGTGATGTTGCCATAATAACAAAAACAAATGCGCAGCTGCGAATAGCCACAATGATGTGGCTTAATTGAATATGCCCCGTAGTGTTTATGTGGCAGATTGGATTAGGAACCTTACAGTATTTCTATCCTACTCTCTCCATAAAAGGGTACTGGCTAATGGTCAGTTAAGACTTATGAACCAGACCCCTAAAGCACTTACTGGAATCCTGCAATAACTGTCATGATCCGCAGCGGTACGCCGCATCCTGGCGTGATCTAGCAGCCGGGAGCTTACTCTAGTTTCTATGCTCCATTATTATTCTTTGGGATTATCCTTGTGGTATAGATGTAGGAGGGTGTAGGGATATCCTCCAACTTCAGGGGGAGCTCTTATATGATTTAAAGTGATTCATTTATATTTTTATACATGCTTCCTGGTTATGTTATTACCTATGCCAGTTCTAGCTAGTAATTAATTAGCAGCCTCCTGAGGCTGATTGTCAGCCCTGTCCTCCTTTGTCCTGATTGGCTCTTAGTACTATTTAAGGCAGTGAGGTCTGAGCCTCACTGCAGGTTATAGCGTTCTGTTCCAGTACTGCTGCCTGCTCCTGTTCTTGTTTAGTGTTTGGTGTTTAAACCTTGGATTGATTACCTGTGTATGACCTTTTGCCTGTACCCAGACTCTGAACCACTGCCTGTGACCCCAATCTTTTGCCTGTACCCAGATTCTGAACCACAGCTTGTGACCTTGACCTTTTTGCCTGTACCTGACATCCTCGCTGGTGCTCTGTCCAGTCTGCTGATCTCTGGCCTCACGCTACACCGTGTGCTACCTCCTGTACCTGTACGCTGCCGTGTTAGCATAAACTCATACTACTCTGAGCATAAGACCTGGGGGCATCCGAGTACCTGTGAGCATAACCAGTCTCTACGGGAAAGGCAGCTGCTAAAGGTGAAGAACTCTTCTACCTGTTGTATGAGTTTATGCCGCACTGGTGGCCATAACAATAACTACACAAGAGGATATTATGGTTCAAGATGGAATTTTGAATACATGTGTTGTCACTGCCCATACTGCCAATATGTCTGTGAGAGAGAGATCATAGGTACAGTGCTGCAGTCTACCAGTGTTGTCACAACGGTAGTCCCAGACAAGGACACCTAGCCACTACTCTCGATAGCGCTATATTCTGTCTTGCCATCTTTTCTGGGAAAATCAGCGGGCTTTATCTACCTCATGACTCACTGCTGCCCTCTGCAGGCTGAGTATGACATAGATGTAAAACAGCGTAAAGTTTCTTCTGCTAGTTAAAATATGTCAGGATGAGAGCATAAATCTGATATGATGAAATAGAATGTTAAATGCCAGGGTCCAAATAAAATATTGCATTGATACATAGAAGTGAATCTGATTTTCAACTCAGATAAATGTTTGACCAAATGTTTTTAAAAAGGAAACAATTAGCCCAGTAGGAGGTAATTAGGTTGAGCAAATCCTTGTGTGAAGACAGAAATACGGTTGTATGCATATTTGCACATCCCAGTGTGAGAAGATAACCATGTCACCTGTAGCAGCTTCAAAGGGCTCTTGCTGTGAGATATATCCTGACACAAGTTAGTTTTTGGACACCTGGATAGACTTTGTGGGGCCGGTCACCGCTGGACATCCTTGCAGCCAAAGGCAGCATTCTGGAGGCCTATACAGGTATATAGAAATATGAGCTTCAAAGGAAAATGTCTTCATAGTTCATATTTTGGGAAATCCGGGTGGCACTCCATACTGAGGAGCAGAAATCACACCAGGGTTGCGAATGACAGGTACAAGTGGTATCTGGGAACAGCTAAAATCACATATCTTTGGAAACGGTATGTCACATTGTCAAAATGTCATCATGTTTGGTATCAAAAGATGGACAGAGTCATAGGGGATTTATTAATGATAAAATTGGATTTGCTCCACAAAAAAGTTAGGTCACATAGTAGAATTGGTTAGTAAATCAGGCAACATGCAAATTGAAAAAAGTGTCACAGGCCACAACCCCCTGGGGGTAGAAAGAGGTGTGAAAGTGTCTTTAAAAGGCTGAGGCCAGGTATAGCAAATGGTCAGACTTTTTTGGGAAATCAATTCACATTGATAAGCTATCCATCTTCCTAGCCAATTTCCCATGGCACAGATTATGCAAGTCAAGTAAGTGCTATTTTGAATGTAACCCCTTTTATTTTAAACTGTTTTGCTTGTGTATGTTAATCTATTAATTGTTTATTAATTATTTTTTAGATCTGTATGCCCTGTATTTTTGTATATTAAATCTATAATTTAATATGTTGCATCCTTGATACTCTAACAACTCCATTAGTCTGTTAACAAGAAAAATAGCTCGGCCAAGTTAACCCTTTGAATGCCAGTGTGTGAATTGTTGATACATTTGATTTACAAGCTGTGTGTGCTTGTATTTACATTTGTGTAACAGTCTGGAGGTGTGAAGAGTTAACCCTTTGCTTGCTGCTGTGGGTCTTGCTAGTCTGTGGATAGCTAGAAGCAGGGCCCTCTTAAGAACATCTTGGGCCCCCGGGCACAGCAGTGCACCGGGGCCCCTATATATACAGAAAAAAAAAATGATTATATATATGGGCCCTGCAGCCCAGGGGGGCCCGTCGGAGGCAGCAAAAAAAAAAAACCTGAAAAAAAAGAAGAAAATACTTACCTTGCAGTCAGCTTGCGATCCAGCTCCCTCCATGGTCTCCTCCTCCATCGCGCTCCGCAATGGATGTCGGGCGGGTTTGATCACGTCACGCCCAATATGCACTGCGAGCGCGACGGAGGAGGAGACCAGGGAGGGAGCCAGATCGCCAGCTGACTGCAAGGTAAGTATTTTCTTCTTTTTTTTCAGGTTTTTTTTTTTTTTTGCTGCCTCCGACGGGCCCCCCCCCCCGGGCACCTGCCCATTGTGCCCAATGGGAAAGACGGCCCTGGCTAGAAGCCTTGTGTGCGAGTGTGGGACAGTATATTGGAATCCTATTGCCCCTATTCAATAGGTGGTGGCAAACCTGAAGTGTGTGAGGTGTGAGCACTGTTTGGGGGAGATTCAGTAGGTCTATAACCTGTGTGATAGCTAAAGAGAGACTGCGGGCTGAAATGTGTGACCTCATACAGCAAAACACCCCCAAAATCACGGCAGTTGGGAGCGTGTTCGTGACAAAATACATTAATGTTTCACTTGGTAAATAAGGATAAATAAGAAGGTCTACATGGAAACAAAAAGTTTGAGAAATCCTCCTTTACAGAACGCTAAATAAACAGTAGTAAACTTTTACAAAAGTATTGTGTTCACTATCATTCACTGAAAGTGTATCTGTCTGGCATGTTTGTAGAATCATTAGTAAAACCTTAGCAAATGCCTAATGGCAAAACTTCTTCATAAACTAACCTATAAACCTGTTCCACTCTCACCCTTATGCTTCCTGCAATAATGCCTCAGGGATTATTTATATTAGCTGTTTGTTTTGGTGTACTGGAACACTAACCTTATGTGAGCATGTATAGCCAGCCAAAAACCTGAACAACAAACAAACCTCTAGCACTCAGCCCAATAAAATAATATACGATTTTTTGCCAATATATAAATCAAAATGAAAACTGCACCTTTAATGTAAATAATATCTCAAATGTAAAACAAAGCTACAAAACAGGTCATATTTACAGGACACTAAGAGTTTTCTGGAGAAGTTATCCCAAGTAACATGGGATCTGGATTTAATATTGGTGACAGCGGACTTCAAGTACCTTTACACCATTATTGAACATAGTTCAGGGATAGAGGCAGTTTCCAAGACTTTAGAGAGCTCCACATATTCGGATGGACTTCAGAACTTTCTTAAAGAGGAGATATCCTTTATTCTCACGCATAGTTATTTCACATTCCAAGGCCACTTCTACTCTCAGCATGTCGGTACGGCCATGGGCACCAGGTTTGCCCCGAGCTATTCCAATATATTTATGGCTCGGTGGGAGGAGTTGAGTGTTTGGATGGGGCATGACTTTGGGGCGAACCTGGTGGCCTGGTACCATTACATTGATGATGTTTTTTTTATTTGGAAGGGTACAGAAGGGAATTTGTGCAAATTTTGTGAGCACTTAAACAACAACAATCTTAATATTCAATTGACTTTCATGACCCCAGCGCTGTGAGGCAGAAGTGCTAACCACTGAGCCACCATGCTGTCTAGAGAAGTTCGTTTTTTCCATTTTCTTGTAAGCATATACCCTAAGGTGATTTGGCAGCAGAAAGAACGCTGGTGTATTTTCACATATACATCTGGCAGTCACGGTAAAAACATGAAGTCTCCTGTTTTTAGGGTGGTTGACTTGCCTTTGAATGTTTACATTGTGACATATTACACTATGTTTGTTTTTTTTCTCTTCCATTTGGGCTAATGAGTCCTATTAGGGTTATAATCATCTGTGTATCACAGTTTGAGAAGAAGGTATCTGAATTTTTGATCATCCATTTGTACAAAAAAGGAAGCGCCAGTGTATGAATCTTCTTGTTTATGTCAAAACAATCACTCGGCAACAAGATTAAGTATTTGACCGATCAATAATAACTTTACTATTTAAAGGAATATTGTCCACATTATCGGAAAGGATGAAGTATATTCAGGAGCCAGCCAGGTTCCACTTAGCCTCTTTCTTAGATTAGAAAAATTATACATGGACACTAATAATAAGATCCAGATATTGAATGTCCACATCTATTCTACCAGAAAGAATCAACACATTATAGTCATCTAGAGTCTTGTTAGGCTGGAGTATTAAGTCTGATGTCCCAAGCATTCAAAGGAATCCTTTATACACGTTGGGGCTGAAACAGAGTGAGATGGTAGATAGCGTATCTTGCCTGACATCGCTCTGTGCATGCCCAGAAAGTGGACATACGCTTGTGCGCCAATGCAGATTTGTGTGATTCTGCCACTTACAGCAACCTGCACCAGTAGAGATGGGACAGAGGATGATGAGGGTATTCTAGCGTAGGATGAGTACAGTAAGGGCAGGTACCTGCAATTGAAAACAGATCCAGACCAGGAGTAAGAAATATATATGCCTGAAAAAGACATATTAGATGCAGGTGTAAATAGCGGATGGTGATGGTCTCCAGAACCCACTTGTGATTGGCTGTTTGCAATTGCACCACTGAAACTCATTGGTGCTTTTTCTATTGCACGGACATATATTATTCTTTTGTTTGCATCTTTAAGCAAAACATTTTTTGCTTTAGTCTTCAAACCTTCAAGCGTTCTCTGAAAAACCACTTCTTCAGACAAGCTTATAGTATTCCTCTTCCACTCTCTTAATCTCACTAGGTTATCCTATTACCACCCTCTACACAGCTAACACAAGACAACAACCCACTGACCAACATAGTTGTGTGACTGAGCAAAAGACCCACTCAATACTTTGTAGCCTTTGCATTCTAGCTAGACAAATATTCAATATGATGTAGCACTTACCCTTGTGTATCAAACCATTGTCTCATAGATGTTGTAAAGCGCTACAGAATCTGCTGGCGCTATATAAATAAATGATAATTATGATGATGATCAGGCTATAAGACTCTGATCTATCTTTACAGTAAAAAGCTGAAAGCTGTTTGTTCTCTTGTCTGTTTATCAACCATCCTGTAGCCAGGAACGCTTAGCTGTTATTTTTCCTGGGAAATCTAGCAACAATAGATTTCTGAGTCACCAGATTAATTTTGACATATTAACATTAGCATATAATTAGTAATAAAGTAACTTTCTGCAAAAAAATATTACTCAAGAGTTCTGGTGTTCTAATGTAAACAATATATCTAAAGGTCATAACGCAATGTTTTACTTATTATTTTTACTTACTTTCCTTAGTAAAACAGGCCCATTAAATTTAAGTAATCATATTCGAAAAAAAACACTTTATCATGGCCAGCAATTTTAAACGTAAACAATACAATGTTTTTTTTGGCTAAATAACTATGCACAATAAAATATTAGGAAAGAACAGTTATTACACATATATGCAAATTCATAAAAACATTACTGAATACGCAAAAGTATGCATAAAGAATAAATAACCACACACACACACACACACATATATATATATATATATATATATATATATATATATATCTATAATATAAAAGCCTAGTGGCGTGTGTTAGTCTGTGTGTGTGTGTGTGAAAAAAAAAAACCCAAGCTGCAGCGCCACCTGCTGGGCGGAGTGATACACTGACCTACTAAATTCTTACTGTGTGTGGGAAAAAAACTCAGAAAGGGCTGAAATTTGGTATACTAAGATGTTTTTAATTTGTTAATTTAATTTGTTAATTGTTAAAAGTGTTTATAAAGATTTAAAAAAAATATATATATATTTCTTGAAGGAGAAGTGACAGTTGGGAGTGGTTAGTGGTTGCCGGGGGTGACAGTGGGGAGTGGTTGGTGGTTGCCGGGGATGACAGAGCGAGAGGAGTGTGATACTCAGGACCGCTGAGAGAGATCCCTGTGTCTGGATAGACATCTTGATAGATGTGGCGATAAAGATGAAGGATGAGGTGATGGAGAAAAATGATGAGGTGGTGACATGTGGACAAAACCACGTTAAAAAAGGGCGCTTGCGTCGGGAAGTAACGCTCTTCCCCTGAGGAGGCCTGGGCTAAGGCCCAAATGCATGACAAGAACCTTTTTTAACACCTTAAGTAGCTTGATTTGACTAGAATGCAGGAGTATCATGCACGGGTTAACTTGTATGTATATATATATATATATATATATATATATATATATATATATATATATATTATATATATTGTGGCAAGAGCCCGCTACTGCAGAAGCACACGCGAACAACTTTGTCACTCACCAGACTGTGAGTGCTTCTTCCCGTGTATTTAGGAACCGTGGCCGTCCACCATCCTGAGGGTCTGCGCATGCGCAGCCCTTTCAAACCTTCAGTTCATGTTCCTTTTAGTTAATTGGCTGATCAGGCAACACTCCCTATTTATAGCACCTGAGTTCCATACCTCGTTGCCTGATCTTGGAGTCTCATTCCCATGAGCCTCTGAAGGTGTTCCTGTGTTTGCTCGTGTATTCAGCGCTGCTGATTCCTGTGGTTTCCAGACCACTTCAACTCTCCTGTGTTTCATCGTGACTGTATTAGCTGATTCCTATCCGCTGCCTCCGTGCACTACAGTTATCAACTCACTTCAACTCTCCTGTGTTTCATCGTGACTGTATTAGCTGATTCCTATCCGCTGCCTCCGTGCACTACAGTTATCAACTCACTTCAACTCTCCTGTGTTTCATCGTGACTGTATTAGCTGATTCCTATCCGCTGCCTCCGTGCACTACAGCTATCAGCTCACTTCAACTCTCCTGTGTTTCATCGAGACTGCACCAGCTGATTCCTATCCGCTGTCTCCGTGCTCAACAGTTCCAGCTCATCTCAACTCTCCCGTGTTTCATCGAGACTGCACCTGCTGATTCCTATCCGCTGCCTCCGTGTACCTGCAGTGTCCTGCTTGCCGCTACCCTTCAGTTCTATTCGTGTCTGCAGCCAGCTGATCCGCTCTCCGTGCTTCTACAGTGTTCCTGCCTGTGTCAACTCGCCTGTCTGCATCGGATCAACGCCTCGCTGCTTTCATCTCGTCTAGACCATCGCTACACTTCAGTGTTCTCCAGGTGTCCAGTCCTATATACTACTGCTTCCTGAGTATTTGTTCCCATCTCCGCTGGTCTACCTACCTGTGCGCTGCACCAACTTGATTACCGCTTCTGCCCTCCTGGGACTTCGCATCCTGCCGGCCTCCAGCCGTCCAGGTATCTCTGCACTCCTGTCTGACAGCCTGCTCCTGAACCACGGTATGCATACTTCTCATTGACTGTGCTGGTGTATTGCATATCTTGCTGGACTGAGTTGTTCTCCCCTGGAGTTTACTATCCGCTGAGACTATTGCCATCATTTGACTGTGTTACCTTTTGCCCGGATAGTTCCTGTGACTTTGTATTATTGTGCAGTGCTGTTCAGTCATTACTATATTGTGCATATCATCGTTGGATTAAGTTCAGTGTGCCCGTGTATACTCTGTATTGCAGTTCTCTCCCCGTGCTCCTCCTCACATATATATTCAGTGGTACAACTTGCTAGAGGCAGACCACTGATCCCTGTTTCCCGAGTCACCTGTTTCTAGTATCCTTTCACATAGCAGTGGTACAACTTGCTAACGCAAACCACTGACTTCCCGGATACCTCCACCTGGATTCCATTCCTTCACATAGACAGCGGTACAACTTGCTAAACGCAGACCGCTGACTCTCATCACCTCCTCGTTGCTGCTGGACATTCCTCCTCACTATAGCAGTGGTACAACTTGCTACCTCAGACCACTGACTACCCTCACGTTCCTTTGTCCATTCAGTTCCTCGTGTACTACTACCTGTATATTACCAGTGCTGCTAGTCATAGACTTTCCACGAGCATTCTCTACCATCTGCTGTCTCCTGTTCCGTGATCACCCCGCTACCAGAGTACCATATTACCATCTATACTACTCTGGTAATATTATCACCTGGTGATCCCTGGGTAAAGACTCCTAGTGCCCGTGACAAACTTCTTCCTTTTTATGTGGCTTTATTGTCAGGATGATCAATGTTTTGACAC
The DNA here is from genome assembly GCF_038048845.1 of Mixophyes fleayi. NCBI lineage: Eukaryota > Metazoa > Chordata > Amphibia > Anura > Limnodynastidae > Mixophyes > Mixophyes fleayi. The sequence goes on along the minus strand of NC_134402.1, from coordinate 430,896,557 downwards.
CATACAGATTTCACAGCAATACTTGGAGACCCTAAACGCTAGCTATACATAGTCCAGCTCTCTCTCAGGACCAGCCAGCTTACCCAGCATTGATCTTCCTGCACAAATGATATAAACAAGCTTTTATACCTGATACTCCTCCCCCAGCCTTAGCTTGATGAACAGGTGACACACCCACCTTCTCTTTAAAAGGAAACGCCCATCACTGGCTCTGTAATTCAAACAGACCCACCCTGTCTGTTTTCTGAGAGGAAGGATTTCAGTCATGTAAGTTAAACAAAACTTAAACTATTGCTTTTCATACATAGGTCTTTACATTCAATCTAGGTGCATACTGCACAAATGTTTTACTCTACTTCCCTGCTTTCTCTGCATGTTGCCAGCTAAATGCCTCCTTTTGTTACAATATATATATATATATATATATATATATATATATATATATATATATATAAAGAAAACAGTGATCTTCTGCACTCTCTTGGCCTGAACCATTAAGGAGAGCGAAGCATAAAAAAGGAGTAACTTTGCACGTGGGCGAAACTATGTTCCATTGGGGGGGGGGGGGGGATTTAAAATGTGGGGACAGATTTATACTTGGGGTAGGGCATGTCCTAGATCAACTTTAAATTTCAGTGTAAATATAAAGCTATCAAGTATTTGTGTGCTACATGATAAAACAGCCAGTATTTTCCTTATGTGCAAAATAATAATCTAATTTGCACCCCTTGCATTGTAACATGGTTTGTCCAGGAGAACATTTTGCTCCCTTTAAGGACTCAAGCCCTCCATGTATAAACTGGAGTGCAAGAGGGGTTGCCCAACATTGTATAAACAAAAACATGGTTAATCTCCACTCAACAAATACACATTTATTACTGTTCTAACTAATTTTTACATTAAAAACAGGGAATGTTAGTTCCACATATTACAAAATATGTTAAGATGACCAAGTCACGCCAAACTCTTCCCCTTCTGCCAGGGCCGTCTCTCCCATTGGGCACAATGGGCAGGTGTCCGGGGGCCCTGGAGCCCAGGGGGCCCGTCAGAGGCAGGCCAAAGAAAAAAATCCTGAAAAAAAAAGAAGAAAATACTTACCATGCGGTCAGCTGGCGATCCGGCTCCCTTCCTGGGAGCACCACCGCGGACGCTTCTTTGACAGCGCCTCGGCTGCTGTATAGGACAGTGCTGATATGGTGGGCACTGAGTTAGCGCAGAGGGGGAGGGTTTCTGGAGACTCAGAAACCACCCCTGCGTGCGCCACTGTGTTTATGTCTAAAGCTGAATATTGAACGGTTCACAAGGTCTGAGAAGCAGCAGTGACACGAAAGCATTGAGAAATTAGAAGTTTCGACATGCTGGGGCTTGTAGTTCATCAACAGTTATAGGGATGCATGTTGCCCAAACGTGTTCCTGAAAATCAATGTAAAATTCCCACCAGAACATTAATGAATAATTGGGCTGTAAAACTAGGTTTCATATGACTGATTGTTAAGTAAACCAATGGTAGCGTCACATATGGGAGACTTGAACTTAGTAATTGGCAACCAAACTATACATTCACTGTAAACAAGAAAACTTTCCTTTTGGTGGGTATTAAGACATTTCTGTTACTTAGGCGGACTTTTAAAATTCAAGTTAAATGTGGAACATTTTTGAACCATTGGCGAATCAGAAAATAAATTGGTATTAATAACTGTCTCTTAGGTAAAGTTGGCTATAAAAAAAAATATTGTGAATGTGCTCCCGTTACACTGTGAATGGCTGCAGCCAAGGTACCTGCCACTCCTGTCTTCACATAGTCATTTTATAACTGAGAAACGCTGTTTAGTGGTGTCACTCACTTACTTTTGCACAACGGCCCCCAGTTTGCTGGGTAAGTGCATGGACTTGCAGGCCATGATAGCAGAAACTGTAGGGTTACAAAGCTATGGATATTGAATTTGTCCCTTGCAGATTGTGAATGAGTGTACATATCTTAGCACCCCTGTGAGATTTTGTTTTGTGGAATGCAATTATTTAAATGGGGTAAAGGGGTGGAGAAGGAATATTTGGGGGGAGTTCACTGCATCGTGGGAGAGTGCAGACGCCACTTCTAAATTTCCACTTCGCCCACTGTTCTATATTCAAACAACCCTTTGATATCCCAAACAAACATTACTGTGTGACTGTATCATATGGTCCCACTAAGCACTTTTTACCATTGCAATTTGCAGCACATAACCTGATATATCAAACTCATCTCCTATAAATTGTAAGCTTGTGAGCAGGGCCCATCTGTCTCCTTCACCGTCTGTTATTACCCAGTCTTCTTTTATAACTGCATTTGTTTCACAATTGTAGCGCACTGCAGACATACTTACCAACTTTGAATAATTTGTTTCCGGGAGCCTGTCATGGAAGGTGGGCGTTCCGGGGGCGGGACTACAAAATGTGTGTCATTTTGGACCCGCCCCCGTGACGGCATGACGCAAGACGTGTCATTTGACAGCGGGGGGTGGGGCCAAACGCAGCGTTTGGGAGCTAATTCTGCCCACTGCACCTAGTGAAGTGGGCAGAATTCGGGAGATTGCTACACTCACCCGGGAGTCTGGGAGACTCTCGCAAAAGGCGGGAGTCTCCCGGGGCCTTCCGGGAGAGTTGGCAAGTATGACTGCAGAGTAAGCTGGGACTAAACAAATAGAAATAAATAAATACAAGGTAGAAAAAAGAAATGCTGATGCGAAAACAAAGGTTATGGGGGGTCCTACTCATGAGAGAGCTTCCATTTTATTTGGAAGAGGGCACAGACGTAACCATAGCTATGGTGTATTCCTACCATATTGTCCGACAATGTGCGCAGCGGACATCATGGCAATGTCTGTGACCACATCACCGCCAATTGAATATCCTCCTAGCCTTAGGTTAAAACTAGTAGATTGCTGAATACTTTCTCACTGGAATGTTGGCGGCAGATGAACGATTGCAGAGAGTTGAGAAAGGAATGACAGAAGAGAAAGCAAGATATGAGATTGTACACAAGCTGCTCAAGTAGTCTGGAGGCAAATGGAGGAGAAAAATAAGATGGTAGTTGGAGAACTACCCTAAGAGATGGTTTCTTTAGGATTGGTAAGATGAGCCTGGGAATGTGCCGGTACAGGTTGAAGAAGTGTGCTAGAAGTGGGATGTCATGGAGACAAGGGAGCAGGAGTGTTGACAGAGAATATGGTTGAGGGGGCAGTTTATGGGGAGAGATAATGAGATGAAAGCAGAGACTTCATTCTTGGCTATGGGTGAGAGTGAACTGAACGAAGATTGGGGAGTGCAGGAAAAGGTCAGTGGGGTGTATGGGGGCTGGCACGAGGTGATATCTTATCAAATGGGGTCAATTTTGTCTTTGACATAAGAGGCAAAGTCTTGGGTTGTGAAGGAGGAAGGGGGGGTGTAAGTGGGCAGAGAAGTGAGTTGTAGGTGACTAAAAGGTGTCAGCTGTTAATAGCCTGGTTGATTATTATAGAATGGAAGTATATTTGCTTGGCAAGTGAAAGAGCAGTGTTGTATAATAAAAGGATGAAAGGATGAATTTACAGTTAAGGAAGTCAGTGTTGGAGAGGTGCTTCCTCCAGTGATGCTTAGCAGTGAGGGAGCACTTTTGCAGGTAGTGGGTCTATTTGATATGCATTGATTGGGATTTGAATTGCTACAGACTGAATATGGTGGCTGGAACAGCTTTGTCTAAAACTGCTCCAGCTGCTTTGTCTATAGAGTGCTGTAGTAGAAAGCGGCTGTTTAAGTGAAGATGAGAAGCGGATCAGGTCGAGAGCATTTATCTGTTGCTTTGAGCCCCTTTGTTTTCAGCACCGTCAGACCAGACAAAGCGAAGCATGGCAGACATCACTATACGCACACAGGAACACTACAAGGAGCTGTGGCTTATTGCTTAACCAAGTCTGCATGGGAGCAACTCCTGCACCGTGATTGCTAGTCTGCTTCTGGAAAATGCTTGTTGGTGCATACTGCATATATGTGTAACAGATTCTGGATACTATATTACTAATCTTGATTAGCGCTGGCTTACCTGAGGTGCGGAGTCTAACGATCTCCCCGGTGTTCACCAAGAACCGCCGCAAGGCGGGGTGGGCTTCGCTGCCAGGAGTCGCAGGTCGCGGTCCCCAGGTTCGCCTCAAGATGTAGTACAGCGGAGTGAAGCGGTGGTAGCGGAGTCAACAAGCCGGTTCGGTACACAGGAATGGAGTCAGGCAGAATCAGAAGGCAACTCGGAGTCAACAAGCCAGGTTCGGTACACGGGTCACAAGAATAGGAGAATGGTCAGCAAGCCGGGTTGGTACACAGGGATAGGAGAGCCAGGGAAGTCAAACAGGCAGAGATCAGCACACAGGAGACACTGGGAACAGGAAGACACTGCAATCCACGAAGAGCAGGAGCCAGGAACAGGTAAGTGTTGCTCTGACACTCAGCGAGTGTCAGAGTGAGGTTTTTATACTAAAGGGGATTCAAAATCCCCGCCTCTAGGGTTGTGGTCATGTGACCGCCTCCGGGTGCGGTCACATGGTCCTGAATGTGGAAGTGCGGCTGGACGGAGCGGCGGGGATCAGGTAAGTCCGTGACAATATGGCAACAGTGGCTGAGCTGATATAATATCTGGGGCACTAATGGCATATATGTGGCTCTCAATAGCTGTCTTGGTATATTGTATGTGATACCACTAGCATATGTGCAGGTACTAACTACACTGACATGATGTATAGGGCAATACTGGTATTTATTGGAGTACTAACTGGACTAGTACAATGTGTTGTGACCTCAGTGGTAAATATGGTCACTGGTTGAGCTGTTATAGTGTTACTACTGTCATATATGGGATGTCTTGGCTGGATTGGTGTATTGTACAGGATACTGCTGGTATATAAATGAAGGCATTGGCTGGGCTAGTGAATTGTAAGGGACACTACTGGTATGTATATGTGGGTGCCCTAGCTAAGCTGGTATATTGTAAGTGAAGCTACTGGTATATATTTGAGGGTGCTGAGTGGGCTGGCATAATGTGTGGGCCTCTACTGGTATATGTGGGGGTGGGGGGGGGGTACACCTGTACTGGGGCACTATTATTATGTGTGGATCTTTTGGCTGGGATGTCATGTTTGGAGTCATTCATCTTGTATGGGCACATCCTTAATTTCTTTTCATTTTAACTAAAACTGTCCCTAGAAAGGATTTTCAATAAAGTTGACATTTAATCCATTTCTGTTTTCGCAAAGCTATGTGGTTGATGAGTGAGTCTGCTAGGGACCTATACTCACCAATAGTGAATCCAATTCCATTGTTACTATATCTACATCATTAATTATACTCAACCTGTCCCTTTTTCCACCAAATCATTATTTTTGAGACTCTTGGTTGCAAATAAAGGGGCAATTCAAATAAATAAAATATGGAGGGTTTTATTATTGTATTAAGGTTTTTAATTTTTCACATTTTCCCACACTTCACTTTGCAGGTATTAGAAACCAGAGATCACTGGCCTATTCAACCACTAGTGGAAACTGTATAATTGATCCAATCTGTAGCAGAGACCATTGTGTGTGTATCATTGTGATCAACTGATAGCCCATAAAATGTATGTGTGTATCTAGCACTACATGGCCCTGTTAGCAATTATAGTGTTATACAGTCCACATGGCTTTGCCAACAACTGAGGTCCTATAAGTCATCCTGGTGGAAGATGTAAAATTAAGCAGAAACGATTGTATGTGCAAAATTGTATCTACATTGCTTAAAATATAACATGTCAGAGTACTGTTATAGCACCATAGGATCCACAGAGAGTGAAAACGATGCTACTTCTGTCTGAATCTGCCAACCTATAAATTACATTTGCAGGAGAGTGAGAGATCAACAGAGTGGATAGTCCACAGTCAGACACAGAGATCTGAAGTCTGTTGTCACTGTGATATTATTTTTAGCGGTGAAGATATTCATACTTGTCAATTCATGTTTTTGGTGTTGTCTTGTTAGATTTTCAAATGTTATACCTCCTAATTAGAAATGTCTGCAGAAGAGGCCTGCTGGCCATTTTATAGAACTGCCCCCAAGTGGAAGTACGTTTATGTGTGGTTATCAGTAGGCCTCCTTCTTTTCTGATTCCTTATGATGAATTCACCTTGATGAGCGATGAGTGTTTCTGAAATAATGAAATTATCAAAGTAGCAATGCCAAAGAGCTGATCTCTCTCAGCAAGATCTGTTGAGAGTCATTGATATAACCCAAGGTAAGGTAACCTCCCCTGCACATAACGCCACCAGAGGCATAAGTAAGTGAATATCCGGCCTCTTGCAATATGTGAGGAGTTTTCCACCTAAAAGGGCATGTGGATGACTGTTTGAACGGACGCGAGTGTCTAAAAAATGACTTAGATTTTCCAAGGGTAGTTGCTCAAAGGATTGTATAGAATAGTGTTACCCAAACCCAGTCCTCATGTACCCCTAACAGTACAGGTTTTCCCAGTCACAAGTGAAATAATTAGTACCACCTGTGGATCTTTCAAAATGTGTCAGTCAGTAATGATTACACCTGTGCTCCAGCAAAGAGATATGGGAAACATGCACTGTTAGGTGTACTTGAGGACTGGGTTTTGGAAACACTGGTATAGAATGTGTCACACACACCAGGCTCTCAGGTTCTGTCACTTACCTCTTTGCTTCCTTTCCAAGTTGTCCCTACGATCCTCACTCTGCTGGTTTCAGACCTCTCTGTAAGATTGTGTCCAGTCTGTCTCCACTCCAGAGATCCCTCCAGAATCAGAGTATGGGAGCAGCCATCTTGGATTCGGTCACATGATTCCTCTCAGCGAATCAGGTGATAACAGCCTCTATTCCATATTTCTCTCCAAGACCAGTTCATGAGAGCTGCTATCTCCGACTTAGTCACCTGATCCATTCCAGCATCTCAGAGTGCTGCTTTAGCCTAGCTGACCACAGTCTCCAACCAGGAAAAAACTATCAGTATAAAATGACTTCCTGGAGCCCTTACTAGTTGCCAGTTCAATGTTGTATTTCAGATGCCAACCTGGTTCCAGCAGTCTTGCTATTAATTCAGCTCATACAGTGCCGTCTGCATTTTGGCTCCAATCCTGTTCCAGCGATCTACTTTCAGCATTCCGGTTACAGTATGGTCCAGCATTCTGATTCCAGTCCAGTCCAGTAATCCAGTTCCTGTTTGCTCTCTTCTGCTAGTATAATCACCATCTGCACCAACCAATGAATGGCCTAATGAATCCCGCTGGTGATCTGCCCCAAGAAGCGAGCTCAATGTAAAGCCTGGTGAATCAGCTCGTGAGCCAAGAAACTGCACAGGGATAAATCATGAAGTTCTTTCAAGAATTGTCCTCCCACCTGGATAGCATTCAAACTACTCCCAGTTCAGGTGACTCTTTTGTTTCTGTACAAGCTCCACCTGTTCAAGTTCCTGCCACGGCTTCTCGTCTTCATCTGCCAACTCCTGCCGAGTTTGATGGCGATCCAAAACCGTGCAGAGGGTTCCTGAATCAATGTCATTTTGAGCTACTGCCCAGCAAAAGTTGCGTACATTATCTCCCTCCTATCAGGACAGGCATTAGCTTGGGCATCTCCATTGTGGGAAAGAGCAGATCCCCTGCTTTCATCATGCTCTGGATTCATAGCAGCCTTCCGTCGGATCTTTGATTAGCAAGGCAGAACCACTTCAGCATCCTTAGATATCCTACTCCTTCATCAAGGCTCTCGTTCGGTGGGCCAATACCTGGTGCAGTTCCAAATACTGGCTTCTGAGTTGAAGTGGAATGAAGAGGCCTTGATTGCAGCCTTCTGTAGTGGCTTGTTTGATAAAATTAAGGATTAGCTATCTACTCGTGATCTGCCTTCTACCCTTGATGAAATTATTTCCCTTTGTACTAAAGTTGATTTACACTTCCGGGAACGTGTCCTGGAGAAAGGAAGGGGTGAAAGGGTAAGACGCATCATCACCTTTGAACCCGACAGTCCTCACCGCCAAGCGATGAACCCATGCAGGTGAACCGCTCTTGCTTAACCCAGGAGGAGCGTCAAAGACACCGACCGGCAAACTTATGCTTTTACTGTACAACTATGGGACACTTACTTGATTACTGCCCCAAGCGCCCGGGAAACTCCAGCTCCTAACCAAGGATGGAGAAATCAGGTAATTCAGGAAACAACTATCAGTCTAAAAGGACTTCTTAGAGCCCTTACCAGTTGCTACTAGTGCAATGTTGTATTTCAGACACGAACCTGGTTCCAGCAGTTTGCAGTCTGGCTATCTATTTTGCTAAGAGTCTTGCTATTAATCCAGCTCAGACAGTGCAGTCTGCATTCCAGATCCTGTCCGGTTACTGCGATCCACTTACAGCATTCCAGTTCCAGTTCGGTTCCAGTCCGGTTACAGCATTCCAGTTACAGTCCTGTCCAGCAATCCAGTTCCTGTCTGCTAGTGTAATCAACATCTGCACCCGTCCATTCACTACATGCAGAGGAACATTATCGGGCCACCCAGCTTTGTTCATGTTGTCACCAGCTCCAGAGACACAACCCAGTCTGGGTACAGACAGATCCCCAGGCGTGACAGAATGTACAGGGAGTGATGTCAGTTCAGACTCTTACCTGACTTAGTAATGCCAAGTGATCCCGACTGTCCAATGGGTTCAAGTTCAGTCTATGCTACTTTGCTAAGTACTTTGATACTCTAGAGCAGTGTTTCTTAAACTTGGTCTTTTTGACCAATAACAGCAGAATCGGACTGGGCAACCGGGGGGGCTGGGCTATCCCCTGGTAGGCCCCGACCCTCATCGCTGCTCTCTTCTTTGGTGTCGGGCGTGATGTCATCTTGCCCGACGTTCAGTGAGGAGCCGCGCAGAGAGGAGTCGGCAATAAGAGAGAAGACAGAAGACAGAAGAAGAGAAGAAAGAAGCCGATAAAAAAGGTAAGTGCAAGAACGGAAGCAGGGGGGAGGAAAGGCAGCATGGCAGAGAGTGAAGGGGGAGCACAGACAGCATGGCAGAGAGTGAAGGGGGAGCACAGACAGCATGGCAAAGAGTGAAGGGGGAGCACAGACAGCATGGCAGAGAGTGAAGGGGAAGCACAGACAGCATGGCAAAGAGTGAAGGGGGAGCACAGACAGCATAGCAGAGAGTGAAGAGGGAGCACAGACAGCATGGCAGAGAGTGAAGGGGGAGCACAGACAGCATGGCAGCATGTGAAGGGGCAAAAGCAGCATGGCAGAGAGGGAGAAGGGGCAAAGACAGCATGACAGAGAGTGAGAAGGGGCAAAGGCAGAATGGCAGAGAGTGAGAAGGGGCAAAGGCAGCATGGCAGAGAGTGAAGGGGGACCAAAGCAGCATGACAGAGAGTGAAGGAGGGCCAAAGCAGCATGGCAGAGTGTAAAGGTGGACCAAAGCAGCATGGCAGATTGTGAAAGGGGACCAAAGCAGCATGTCAGAGTGTCAAGTGGGGGGGGGGCAGAGCAGCATGGCAGAGTGTGATGAATGGGGGCCAGGAGAAGGGGGAGCAAAAGCAGCATGAAGGGTGCAGTGTGATTATAAGAGGGGAACAGCATGGTGATGAAGGGGCACAGTAATGTGTGTGTGATGGCACAGAGGGCTTGTGGCAATGTAATATGTGTGTGGTAGGTGGTGGCTAACTAATGGGTGCTATTTTGTTTGTGGAGTGATGGTGGGGCAATTTAATTTTATAGTGGGGACTATTAATTTAAGAGGAGTGGTTTGGGGGCTGTTAATTGAATGTGGGGCTGAGTTTGAGGAGCATAAGGTCTATTTATTAAATGTGAATATGAATTATTTAATGGCAGTGATGGTTGCGGGAAATAAGTATATTTATTATACGTAAATGCTTTTAATTTATTGCTGGGGCAGTCTGGAGGGAGGGAAATAGGTTTATTTATTAAATGGGAATACTATTACTTTAATGTTGGGGCTGGAGGTATTTATTTGTGGGTCCTATTGATTTAACGCCGGGGCTGGTTGGAATTTTCTAAATGTACCCTTTTTTCCCCCCAAATAGAACCCCAACATTCCAGGATCCAGACAAGCCGCAACTAAAGAAACCAGCAGCAAGAACAAGAACAGGTAGGACAGTCTGTCAAATATTCAGAGTCTATTGGGACAATCCCGATTTTTGGTGACTTTTCTGCCCAATCTAAGGGGCAGGTCAAGACTGTGTATTCTTTATATGCACACTGCATTCTTTATATACTACGCTATGGTGCTAGCTGTCCTTCGTGGGCTGACCACTTCCCCTCTAGTGTCTGGTCTCGCCTCTTTGATAGCTGGCCACACCCCCTCTGGTGGGCCACTAGCGTCGCAGTCCCCCGGTGGGCCCCTCATGCCCCAGTCCAACACTGCATAACAGTGCATGTTTTTCATATCTCCTTGCTTTACCACAAGTGTATTCAATATTGACTGACACATTGTAACTGTTCCAAAGGTGGCATAATTATTTCCTTTGTTACCTGGATAACCTGCACTGTTAGGGGTCCTGAGGACTGGGTTTGAGAATCACTGATCTAGTACAGTGTTTCTTAACTCTAGTCCTCTCGCACCCCTAACAGCTCATGTTTAGAGGATTTCTGTCTGTGGACAGACAGGATAATTACTGACCCAGCCAAGAAAATATGAGCTGTTAGGGATACATGAGGACTGGAGCTAAGAAACTCTTATCTAGAGTGTCTGAGTTCCGAGAAGGAGGTTCCAGAACACAGAGAAAGGGGAGAGTTATGGTGTAAGGATTTTCCCAGCTTGCTACGTTCACATGCATTTTGCCACAGTATTCTGATTCATCTTAGTCACTTACTTGACTTTTGGGGTGATCAGTGAATCAGTTACTGTTAAAGGTGAGCCCTCTCCAAAAACCTACTGTGGGTCTCTCTGAGGTAGGTCCTCACCTGTCTTTCTTCATATTAATAGTGATAGCATTTACTTGCTAGCTTCCTGGTCCTGTACTTTCTGCTCCAGTTACTTTGTGATCTGTGACTCTGCATTATGCAGACTTCTGGCTCCTTATTCTTGGCTGGTTTCTGACGCTGGCTTCTCATAACACTGATTTCTGGCACAGACTCCTAGGCTTGGTTTGTAAACAACTCCTCTGCAGCACGCTACCCACAGGTAGCTCTTCTACTATTACATACTAGACTACTTACTCTCAGATCAGCATTTCTTCCATCCACACTGAAGGTTTCCGGGCCTGTCTCAGTAGTGCCGCTGTTCTTTATGTGTGCTCAACTGTTTGTGCCTTTTGGACTGTGTTACCATCAGGCTGTCTGCATACCTGCATCAATTACACCAGAGAATGTTTGCTGTTGTGAATGCATCGTAATGCAAATGTAGCCATGAGTGGAGCGAGCTGAAGTATCTGGAGGGGCTCCGAGGGGGTACAGATTACCGGGGCCCAGGCTTGCTAGGGGGCCTGGGCTCCAATGGCAGTCAGATTGTTTTTTTTTTTTTAATGAAATAAAAAAAAAAAAATAATAATATTTCGCCTAGCTGGTGAAGCGCGCGCGTTCTCCCGCAAATGGGGCGGGGGTGCGAATGATAAGGGGAGAGTAGGGAGAGAGCAAGCTGACAGCTGTCAGCAGCTCCCAGTCCTCAGACAGTGTGTGATGTCACACACTGTCCAAGGAGCTCTACGTCTTGTGAGATTTGGTAATCTCACGTGATTTAGAGCTTCTATTTTAAAATGCTCTGCAGATTTAATTATTAAAATAAATGATAGAAAAAAAGGCAGCAGCAGCATAGCTTACTACTGTCAGTGTCAGTGTAGTCTATATATGCATACAAGAAGGTGACTAATTAAGAGCACAGCTTAGTATGCTGGTCTTGGGGGGTGTGTGTCTGAAGGGGAATGGTGTGATGTGGCTGGGGTATGGCGTGATGAATGTAATGTTTTATTATGTATGTATTATATATAGAGATCCTCAGGCTCGGTTCCCCGAGAACCGAACACACCCGAACTTAGCAGGTCCAAGCCGAGCCAGCTCAATATTTTCGCCTTCCCTCGGATTTGAAAACGAGGCAAAACATCATTGCTACGTCGTCGGATCTCGTGAGTTTTGGATTCTATAAGTACCGCCCTCCACGGCGATCCAGCGCCATTTCACAGAGGGACACAGAAGGGGTAGCACAGTTTTTGGCAGTCTCTAGAGCAGTTGCGCGGCGCCATAGGTAGAAAAGAAAGAGGAAGGGTAGCAGTGTTCTTCAAAGTCTTCAGTGACATTCAGGAGAGCTCCATTGCTCCATTGCTAATTGCTGAAATAGAAATACTAGGGCTGGCAGGCTTGGTTTTCTTAATTTGCAGTTAAATTGTACAGTGTTATATAGGTTACACACAAAGAGGAGAGCACCATTACTCCATTGCTAATTGTCATTGCTGAAATACAAATACTAGGGCTGGCAGGCTTGGTCTAAATCTGCAGTTACATTTTATTATACCATAGCTCACTCAGAAACAGGAGAGGTGGCAGGGTTCAGTGATGAAATAGAAATTGTAATAATAGGGCTGTTAGTGTTCTTAAAAGTCTCCAGTAAATTCTACTGTGCCATTGCTCATACAGAAACAGGAGGGGTGGCACTGTTTTTGTCACTCTCCAGTCTCAGTTATGATGATACTAATCCCTCTACCTCATGTGCTAAAGTCTATGTTCAAGTGCATAGTGGTTTTAAGTCAGGGAAACAAAAATGTAAATAAAAAGCTTGTACCTTTCTAAAGAAAAAAACACATCTCTAATAAAGTTGAAAGTTTACTGTAGAAAAACATAAAATTGCCAACATGCCATTCTACCCAAAATACTACCAAGCATACCAGCATCAGCTAGCTCCCTTCTCTCAGCTAGATCTCAGCACCTGCAATATACACTGTCATCATATTCACCCTCATCAGTGTGTACATCATCCTCAAACAGTACTAATTTATCCCCGCTGGAATCCACCATCACAGAAGTCTGTGCACTTTGATGTAATTGCCGGTAATGGCCTTCCTCATGGAATTTGTAGTTCATTTTACAGAAGAGCTGTCACGATTATTGGGCAATTCTTTTAGACCAGACCAAATGTTAAAATGTTGTGCATACTCATCTGCATCACCACTGGGTGTCTTGGAAAAGCTAAGTTCTTTCCTAGCAGCAGTTGCCAAAGAATCTGAGGGAGGATGAGTTGTCGTGTCATGTTCCACTTAAGCTGTCAGCTTGCAGACCAGGAACTCATTTCATCTCTTGAGATCTGGTTCAGTTGGAAAGAAAGAAAAGACATAGCTCTGAAACCTAGGATCAAGCACAGTTGCCAAAATTTAATGATCCGATTTCAACTCTTGATAACTCTTGGATCCTGGCGAAGAGAATAAAGTAAAACAACAAGTCCAACATAATTAGCGGAATTGCTGTGTTTAATTTCCTCCTTCAATTTCTCTTGCTGCTTTTCAAAAAGTCTAATAAGGAGAGTCATTTGGCTCAAGCTAACAGTGTCTGCACTCTCTTCACAGGTGACTACTTTGAGTGGTTTCAGCACCTTGCACAACACAGAAAGTATTCTCCACTGCGCTGGACTAAAGTATATTCCCCCTAAATTCTAGTCTTCTTGCAGCTGCTGCGTTCTCCTACATGCTGTTGCAGAATCCTGAAAATTACCCTAAATATTTCGGGACACAGACAGGATCTCCTGCATATCATTGTCATTTTTTAAAAAGTTCTGTATCACCAAGTTGATTGTGTTTGCAAAAAAGGGAATGTGATGGAATTCTCCCCACTGTAATGCTCTAACAATATTGGTGGCGTTATCAGAAATCACATATCTTCAGGAGAGTCCAAGCAGGATAAGCCATGTTGCAATGATATCTCTTAGTTTTTCAAACAGATTGTCAGCGGTTTTAACTCTCACCTGAGCCTCGTCTCGTCTCTGATACCCACCTCTCACTCCCACCTTCAAGAATTCTCCCGTGCTGCTCCCCACTTATGGAATTCCCTACCACGCTCAATCAGACTTTCCCACAGCCTTCAAATCTTTAGATACTCTTTGAAAACCCATCTCTTTTTTAGAGGTGACCTTATCATCGATAACACTATTAACGCTAATGCACCCTCACAACTATCCCAATCTCCACTCTGAGCTACACTCACTCCTCTTATTACAACTGTGTCCTCTTCCCTTTGTTTTTATGTCTCCATTCATTTTGTCTGCCTTGTCTGTTCTTGTTTTACGTATGTCTTGTTTATGTATGTCCTTGTCTTCCACACTGTACGGCGCTGTGGAGCACTGTGGTGCCTTACAAATCTACGATAATAATAATAATAATAATAATAATAATAATAATAATATGCCTCTTATGAAGCTGCTGATACACAGAGTAGCCTGCTTCTGAAAAATGCTATGTTTTTGGGTACTTGCTGCTGCTGTCCCTGCTGGTGAAGGCGAATCACCAACCCAGTGGGCTGTCACAGTTATATAATCTTCAGTTTGCCCAGTTTCGCTTGCCCACATATCTGTGGTTAAGTGTACAGTGGGTAAAATGGCATTTTGTAGCCCAATAAAAACATTTTTACTAACCTTCTGATTGAGGTGAGGAATAGCTTTTCTAGTAAATTGGTGTCGTGATGGAATTAGGTAACAGGGACAGAAGACCTCAAGTAACTGTCTAAAACCAGCTGCATTAATAGTGAATATTGGACGCAGATCTAATACTAGCATAGTCGCCATGGCGACTGTGATACGCTTTGCCACTGGGTGACAGCTTTCATACTTGCTTCCTCTTGCAAAGGATTTGTCACGGGCACTAGGAGTTCTACCCAGGATTCACCAGATGATAATGCTTACCAGAGGGGCGGGGTTTACACAGCGATCCTCTGGGCAGTAGGGTGAATAGTAGGAAAGTTATACAACAGCAGGTGGAGAGAGAATGTCAATGGAGTAAATAGGAGTCAGCGACTCGCAGCTATAATGGTAGGAAAGTCAGCGACTTGCAACTATAGTGCAGAGGCAGGTATCAACCAAGAAGAGCCGGGCGGACGTGAATAGGTGAAAGAAGGTAACGGGAGAGTCAGTGGTCTGCGGATAGCAAGTTGTACCACTGCTGTGATGGGAAGACTTGTCCAGGTGCAGGTAGGTAGCGGGGAAGTCAGTGGTCTGCGGATAGCAAGTTGTACCACTGCTGTGATGGTAAGACTTGACCAGGTGCAGGTAGGTAGCGGGGAAGTCAGTGGTCTGTGGATAGCAAGTTGTACCACTGCGAGGAGGTGAGGACTTGTCCAGGTGCGGATAAGTAGAGTAATAGTAATAGTCTATGGCTGTATGTATACAGCTGGAGAGCAGAGAAGCTTGTCCAAACAGGTATGCAGGGTAACAGCTAATAGTCTATAGCAGGTTTGTATACCGCTGCTGAGTAGAGAGGCTTGTCCAAAGCAGATATGCAGGATAACAGCTAATAGTCTATAGCGGGTATGTATACCGCTGCTGAGTAGAGAAACTTGTCCAAGGCAGATATGCAGGATAACAGTTAATAGTCAATAACAAGTATGCATACCGCCGCCGAGTAGAGAGGCTTGTCCTGGTGCAGACACAGCAGGAGAGCTGGGAGGCTGTAGCGGGTATGGGAACCGCCGATGAGCAGAGCAGGTAATCCAGCAGGAAACAGAAGACACGAGCAGGGGAGCTAGGAGTCTGTAGCGGGTATGGGAACCGCCGATGAGCAGAGCAGGTAATCCAGCAGGAAACTGAAGACACGAGCAGGACACAGGGAACACCTTCAGAGACTCACAGGGAGTGAGAATCAAGATCAGGCAACGATACAAAGGCCACAGGAGCCTTAAATAGGGAGAGGTGATTGATCCACCAATTAAGTTAAAAGCAAGGTCATAAGAGTTCAGGGATACTGCACATGCGCAGTCCTATCAAGATGGCGGACGGCCGCGGCTCAGGACAGGTGCCGGCAGGAAGGAGAGAGAACCACGCACAAGAGCAGAGGCACTCACGGTCTGGTGAGTGACAGTACCCCCCCTTTTAAAGGTGGGCACAGAACACTTGGAATCGGGTTTGCCCTGAAATTTGGAGTAAAATCTCTTTAGAAGAGCTGGAGCATTGAGATCATCTGCACGGATCCAAGAACGCTCCTCTGAACCAAAGCCCTTCCAATGCACTAGGAAGCGAAGAACTCCTGGCGAAATTTTGGCATCCAGAATATCTGTAATTTCGAACTCCTCCTCCTGATGAACTTGTACTGGCCGAGGTGCTGAAGGAGGAACAGAGAAACGGTTGATGATAAGAGGCTTGAGTAATGACACATGGAAGGCGTTGGAGATACGAAGGTTCTTAGGTAATAGTAATTTGAAGCACACCGGATTTATCACCTGAGTGATTTTATATGGGCCAATGAAATGGGGAGCGAACTTCATGAACGGAACCTTCAGGCGAATATTTTTGGTAGAAAGCTATACGCGGTCTTCAATTTTAAGTGGTGGAATAGCTCGCCTCTTTTTATCAGCAAAACACTTGTATCTGGCAGATGTCTTCTTCAGGGAGGATTTAACCTGAGACCAGATAGTTTTGAAACTCTGACATAAATTCTCCACCGCAGCAACTTGGGTGCGAGGGAGGGCAGGAAATTCTGGGAGAGACAGATGATGACCGTATACCACAAAGAATGGAGTTTTTGAAGATGACTCGTGATACATATTGTTGTGGGCGAATTCAGCCCATGGAAGTAAATTTACCCAATTGTCTTGGTTGGCTGAGGAGAACATTCTTATGAAAGTCTCAAGGTCTTGGTTGACTCTCTCGGTCCCATTTGATTGAGGATGGTAGGAGGATGATAGTGACAGTCGGATACCCAAGGTCTTGCAAAGGGCTCGCCAGAATCTGGAGACGAACTGCACTCCTACAATCTCAGATGGACAGCCATGAATCCGAAAGATCTCTTTGATAAAATGGTCAGCCAAAGTAGATGAGGAAGGTAATCCAGTCACAGGAACAAAATGGGCCATCTTAGAAAATCTATCCACCACTACCCAGATGGTATTGCATCTTTTGCTAGGAGGAAGATCGGTGACAAAGTCCATACTAATATGGGTCCATGGTTTGGAGGGAATGGGTAGTGGTTGAAGTAGTCCCGCCGGTGTTCTGCGGGGGGTTTTGAATTGAGAGCAAACCTCACAAACGGCCACAAATTCCTTGACATCTCTCCTAATAGAGGGCCACCAGTAGCTCCGAGAAAGGAATTCTAATGTCTTTCGTTCTCCCGAATGTCCAGAAAAACCAGAAGAATGATACCACGATAATATTTTTTTCCGTAGAGGTGGTGGCACAAGGGTTTTCCCAAATGGTAGCACCTTGGTGGAGGAAGTGGCCAGAGTCACACATTTGGGATCCAATATGGGATGATCAGAACAATCCTCAGTATCAGAGGAAGCCACAAACGCCCGAGATAAGGCGTCTGCTTTTCTATTCTTTGAAGCTGGTTTGAAAGTTATGATAAGCTCAAAGCGGGAAAAGAAAAGTGACCATCTTGCTTGACGAGGATTCAAGCATTGAGCTGACTGCAAGTAAAGTAGGTTTTTGTGATCAGTAAAAATAGTTACAGGGTGACGAGCCCCTTCCAGCAGATATCTCCATTCCTCTAACGCCGCTTTTATGGCCAACAACTCCTTATCACCGATGGTATAGTTTTTTTCTGCAGGTAGAAGACCTCGAGAGTAGAAGGCACAGGGATGGAATTTCTGTTGCTCCGATCTTTGGGATAGAATGGCCCCTAGACCAACATTAGAGACATTTACTTCCAGGAAGAAAGGAAGGGTCACGTCAGGCTGTCGAAGAACAGGAGCGGTAGATAACGCCTTTTTGAGGAAGTGAAAGGCTTGAAGGGCCTCGGACGACCATTGCTTAGTATTAGCGCTCTTACGGGTCAGAGCCACTATTGGAGAAGCAATGGAGGAAAAACCTTGAATGAAGCGTCTGTAGTAGTTTGCAAATCCTAGGAAGCGTTGAATTGCTCTGGGGGTAGTTGGCTGGGGCCAACGTAGCACAGCATTCACTTTCTCCGGATCCATCTCTAGACCTACTCCGGACACAATATATCCCAAGAATGGAATCTGGGATAACTCAAAGGAACATTTTTCTAACTTGCAGAATAGTAAGTTTCTCCGGAGTCTAGAAAGGACCTCTGCCACATGTTGATGATGAGAGGGCAGATCCTGAGAGAAAATTAATATATCGTCCAGGTAGACGACGACACAAACGTACAACAAGTCCCGGAAGATCTCATTCACGAATCCCTGGAAGACAGCTGGGGCGTTACACAACCCGAAGGGCATAACTAGATATTCATAGTGTCCATCCCTGGTGTTAAAAGCTGTCTTCCATTCGTCTCCGGACTTGATCCGGATTAAGTTATAAGCGCCACGGAGATCAAGTTTGGTGAATATCCGAGCTCCCTTAATGCAGTCAAAGAGCTCGGTAATTAGCGGGATAGGGTACCGATTTTTAATGGTTATGGCATTGAGCCCACAATAGTCTATACAGGGTCGTAATGACCCATCTTTCTTCTTAACAAAAAAGAACCCCGTTCCAGCGGGAGAGGTGGAAGGTCGGATAAATCCACGTTGGAGATTCTCTTTGATATAATCAGACGTTGCCTGAGTCTCTGGTAGCGAGAGAGGGTACACACGGCCCCTAGGAGGGGTCTTGTCAGGTTGTAAGTCTATCGGACAATCCCACGCCCGATGGGGCGGAAGGAGTTCAGACTGAGTTTTATCGAACACATCCGCAAAGGAAGCATACTGTGGAGGAAGACCCAGCGGACAGGGTGTTATAGAAGATTGATTTACTTTGAGTGGAACAACTTGAGTCAGACATCTATGACGATAATCCGGACCCCAGGAAGTGACTTGAGGAGTGTTCCAGTCAATCTGTGGAGAATGAAGTTGAAGCCATGGAAGGCCAAGTACAATGGGACTGGTGGTAACAGGAAGGACCAGGAAGGAAATTTTGTCCTGGTGTAAGGCTCCGATTTGAAAGGACAACGGAGTCGTACATTGAGTGATAAGTCCATTAATTATGCGTGAACCATCGATAGCGGTGACAGCGATAGCTGCTTTTAAAGGAATCACTGGTAGGGACCATTGATTCACTAGAGAACTAGAAATAAAGTTTCCAGCAGCTCCAGAGTCTAGAAGCGCTTGAGACATAAATGCCTTGGTAGCAATGGAAACGGTAACATCAAAAGCACAAACTTTAGAAACCATAGAACATGGAGAGGATTCCAGAGACCCTAACCTTACCTCTCCAGAACTGGTTAGGGCCTGGCATTTCCCGACCTTCTGGGACATGAGTTCAGCATGTGAGTAGAGTCAACGCAATAGATGCAGAGTCTATTGTTCACTCGTCGCTCCCTCTCCTCAGATGTTAGTTTAGAACGTCCTACCTCCATGGGTTCTACTGGAGGAGGGAGATGACGAACTTGAGATGCTGGGCGAACAGGCCCTTTGGAAGAATTTACTCTTTCGGAATCTCTCTCACGAAATCTCATGTCTACTCTGTGGCATAGAGAAATCAAGTCGTCCAAGGAGGAGGGTAACTCTTGTGAGGTCAGTGCGTCTTAGATCTTGTCAGCAAGACCCTGCCAGAAGGCCGCTATCAGCGCCTCAGTGTTCCATTGGAGCTTGGAGGCAAGTATCCGAAATTGGATGACGTACTGGGCCACTGACCGGGATCCTTGGCGTAGTCGGAGAATACTGGAAGCCGCAGAGATAACACGACCAGGTTCGTCAAAAATTCTTCGAAACGTAGAAATAAACATGGCACTATCTTCCAATAAGGGGTCATTTGTCTCCCACAGAGGGGAGGCCCATGCCAGAGCCTGTCCGGAAAACAAAGAGATGAGATAGGCCACTTTAGAACGATGAGTAGAAAAGTTGTGAGGTTGGAGTTCAAATGAATGGAGCATTGGTTAAGAAAGCCCCTACAGGTTTTCGGGTCTCCATCATACTTAGAGGGAGTAGGCAGGTGTAACGTAGAAACGGTGAAAACCTGGGATGGCACTGGGGAAGAAGAAGATACTGGAGGATCAACAGTAGCTATACATTTTGCACAGGGTCTCCTCGGGAGGCTAACACCTGAAAACATTGGAACAACTGTTGCTGCCGAACATCTTGTTGTTCAATCCGAGTAACCAGGTGCTGCAGCATCTCCCTAGCTGTTGGTTCCGATCCTGGGTCTGTCATGGCCTGTTCTTACTGTCACGGGCACTAGGAGTTCTACCCAGGATTCACCAAATGATAATGCTTACCAGAGGGGCGGGTTTACACAGCGATCCTCTGGGCAGTAGGGTGAATAGTAGGAACGTTATACAACAGCAGGTGGAGAGAGAATGTCAATGGAGTAAATAGGAGTCAGCGACTCGCAGCTATAATGGTAGGAAAGTCAGCGACTTGCAACTATAGTGCAGAGGCAGGTATCAACCAAGAAGAGCCGGGCGGACGTGAATAGGTGAAAGAAGGTAACGGGAGAGTCAGTGGTCTGCGGATAGCAAGTTGTACCACTGCTGTGATGAGAAGACTTGTCCAGGTGCAGGTAGGTAGCGGGAGAGTCAGTGGTCTGCGGATAGCAAGTGGTACCACTGCTGTGATGGGAAGACTTGTCCAGGTGCAGGTAGGTAGCGGGAGAGTCAGTGGTCTGCGGATAGCAAGTGGTACCACTGCGAGGAGGTGAGGACTTGTCCAGGTGCGGATAAGTAGAGTAATAGTAATAGTCTATGGCTGTATGTATACAGCTGGAGAGCAGAGAAGCTTGTCCAAACAGGTATGCAGGGTAACAGCTAATAGTTTATAGCGGGTATGTATACCGCTGCTGAGTAGAGAGTCTTGTCCAAAGCAGATATGCAGGATAACAGCTAATAGTCTATAGCGGGTATGTATACCGCTGCTGAGTAGAGAAACTTGTCCAAGGCAGATATGCAGGATATCAGTTAATAGTCAATAACAAGTATGCATACCGCCGCCGAGTAGAGAGGCTTGTCCTGGTGCAGACACAGCAGGAGAGCTGGGAGGCTGTAGCGGGTATGGGAACCGCCGATGAGCAGAGCAGGTAATCCAGCAGGAAACTGAAGACACGAGCAGGACACAGGGAACACCTTCAGAGACTCACAGGGAGTGAGAATCAATATCAGGCAACGATACAAAGGCCACAGGTGCCTTAAATAGGTGAGAGGTGAGTGATCCACCAATTAAGTTAAAAGCAAGGTCATAAGAGTTTAGGGATCCTGCACATGCGCAGTCCTATCAAGATGGCGGACGGCCGCGGCTCAGGACAGACGCCGGCAGGAAGGAGAGAGAACCACGCACAAGAGCAGAGGCACTCACGGTCCAGTGAGTGACAGGATTGTTTAACAGTCAATTGTTGTAAACTACTAGTAGTCTTCTTCTTGGTCTGCTTCTGGGTTGAAGATCCACACCCAGCAGCAGGAGCAGCAGGAGTGGGTCTAACGTTCTAGGATTCTTCTGAGGAGTCCTGGATAGTAGAGGAGTCATCTCGCCTTAGCAACTTGGATGCAGGACTCCGATCCCTTGTGAGGATATTGATGATGAAAGTGTTTGGGGTGTAGATTGCAGGTGTCGGGGTCTAACTGAGAGAAGGGACCTAGCTGATGCTGGACTGCTAGTTGTTATTTTTTAGCATAAGTTTCTGATTTTCACAAAAGCTTTCCACAAACTTGTGTCACTCACCGGACCGTGAGTGCCTCTTCCCGGACATTTAGGAACCGTGGCCGTCCTCCATCCTGAGGGTCTGCGCATGTGCAGCCCTTTCCTATACTTCAGTGTATGTCCCTTTAACTCAATTGGCAGATCAGGCAACACTCCCTATATTAAGCACCTGTGGTCAACACCACGTTGCCTGATCTTGGAGTCTCATTCCCCATGAGCCTCTGAAGGTGTTTCCTCGTGTATTCAGCGCTGCTGATTCCTGTGGTTTCCAAACCACTTCTACCTCTGTGGTTTCCTAACCACTTCTACTACTGTGGTTCCCATACCACTTCTACCATCAACTGTATCATCGTGACTGTTTGCTGATTCCTATCCGCTGCCTCCGTGCACTACAGTCTCCTATACCACTTCAACGCTATTATATTCCATAGTGACTGTTTGCTGATTCCTATCCGCTGCCTCCGTGCACTACAGTCTCCTATACCACTTCAACGCTATTATATTCCATTGTGACTGTTTGCTGATTCCTATCCGCTGCCTCCGGGCATTACAGCCTTCTCTCCTTATCCACTCACCTGTTCATCATCAAGTCTGTGAGCTGATTCCTAGCCTCTGCTTCCGTGCACTGCAGTCTCCAGCTTGCAACTCGTCTGTGTTCATCATCGTGACTGTGAGCTGATTCCTATCCGCTGCCTCCGTGCACTACAGCCTCCAGCTGGCAACTCGCCTGTGTTCATCATCGTGACTGTGAGCTGATTCCTATCCGCTGCCTCCGTGCACTACAGCCTCCAGCTGGCAACTCGCCTGTGTTCATCATCGTGACCGTGAGCTGATTCCTATCCGCTGCCTCCGTGCACTACAGCCTCCAGCTGGCAACTCGCCTGTGTTCATCATCGTGACCGTGAGCTGATTCCTATCCGCTGCCTCCGTGCACTACAGCCTCCAGCTGGCAACTCGCCTGTGTTCATCATCGTGACTGCAAGCTGATTCCTATCCGCTGCTCCTGTGCACCTCAGCCTCATCTCATCTCTCCCGTGGGTCCGCAGAGTCTTGCTGCCGCTGCCAGTCCTATCGTCCATCCACTGCTGATCCGCTCTCCACGCCTTCCTGGTTCCCCTGGTCGCTACCCTCCTGTCAGCATTGGATTCGTGTCCCTGTTGGTCTACTTACCTGTGCGCTGCACCTACTAGACTCCTGCTTCTTACATCCAGGGACTTCTCATCCCGTCGGCCTCCTGCCGCCCAGGTATCACTGCACTTCTGTCTGACTGCCTTCTGAACCACGGTATGCATACTTCTCATTGACTGTGCTGGTGTATTGCATATCTTGCTGGACTGTGTTGGTTCTCCTCTGGAGTCTGCTATCCGCTGAGTCTTTTGCCATCATTGACTGTGTTACCTTGTGCTGGACTACTTCAGAGACTTCCTACATTTGCAGACCTGTTCAGTCATTTATATATATTGTGCATATTACTGTGGATCGTGTTTAATGTGCCCGTGTACATCCTGTGTTGCAGTCTCTCCCCGTACACCTCCTCACATATATTTTCAGTGGTACAACTTGCTGAAGGCAGACCACTGATTCCTGTTCCAGTATCACCTGTTCCATTCCTCTCACATAGCAGTGGTACAACTTGCTACCGCAGACCACTGACTTCCCGGATACCTCCACTTGGATTCCATTCCTTCACTCAGACAGCGGTACCACTTGCTATCCGCAGACCGCTGACTCTCATCACCTCCTCGTTTCTGTTGGACATTCCTCCTCACTATAGCAGTGGTACAACTTGCTATCGCAGACCACTGACTACCTCCACTAGCCCTTGTCCATACAGTTCCTCGTGTATTATCACCTCCATATTACCAGTGCTGCTAGTCATAGACTTTCCTGAGCGTCTCATCATCTACTATTGCCTGTTCCGTGATCACCCTGCTACCAGAGTACACTATTACCATCTACATTGCTCTGGTAAGCTTACCACCTGGTGATCCCTGGGTAAAGACTCCTAGTGCCCGTGACAGTAAGATCAGGCCATGACAGACCCAGATACGGAACCTACCGCCAAAGAGATGCTGCAGCATCTGGTCAGCCGTGTGGAGCAACAGGATGCCCGCCAACAGCTGTTACTTCAGTGTTATCAGTCATTAACCTCCCAAGGAACATCTGGACAGACTGTGACAGCCACTCCTGAGGCTTCTGTGCTTTCCTCCGTTTCCCCAGTGCCATCCCAGGTGTCTACAGCTTCCACGCTTCACCTGCCTACTCCGTCAAAGTACGATGGAGACCCCAAAACTTGTAGGGGTTTCCTTAACCAATGTTCAGTCCATTTTGAGCTCCAACCTCAAAATTTTTCTACCCATCGTTCCAGAGTGGCCTATCTTATCTCTTTGTTTTCTGGACAAGCTCTCGCATGGGCTTCCCCTCTGTGGGAAAGAAACGATCCATTGTTACAGGATAGTGCCGAATTTATTTCCACGTTCCGAAGTGTATTCGATGAACCAGGTCGTGTTATTTCCGCTGCATCCAGCATTCTTCGTCTTCGCCAAGGATCTCGCACTGTGGCTCAGTACGTCATTCAATTTAGGATCTTAGCCTCTGAACTTCAATGGAACACTGAAGCACTAGTTGCCGCCTTCTGGCAGGGGCTTTCCGATAAAATTAAAAACGCACTGACTTCACAAGAACTACCCTCCTCTTTAGAAGATTTGATCTCTCTTTGCCATCGTGTAGACCTGAGGTTTCGTGAAAGAGAACCTGAGAAAACAACTTCGGTTAAAACACCTCTTCTCTCAAATCCTCAATTTCACCCAGCTTCATCTCCGGTGATACCCATGGAGATAGGTCGCTCCAAATTAACTTTAGAGGAGAGGGACCGAAGAATAAAGAATAGACTTTGTATCTATTGTGCCGATTCTACGCATATGCTCAATTCTTGTCCCAGGAAATGCCGGGCTCTAACCAATACTGGGGAGATAAGGTTAGGGTTCCTGGAGTCCTCTCCATCTTCTACGAAATTAAAAGCCTGCGCTTTTGATGTTACGATTTCCTTTGCTACCAAATCCTTTGAGTCACAGGCATTGATTGATTCTGGAGCAGCAGGAAATTTCATTTCTAAATCGCTAGTGAATCAATGGTCTCTACCAGTGATCACTTTAAAAACACCGATTACTGTGACTGCTATGGATGGATCACGTCTCATCAATGGTCTCATCACCCAGAGTACGTCTCCAGTAACGCTTCAGATTGGTGGGCTACACCATGAAGAGATTTCGTTTTTAATTCTTCCTGTTACAACAAGTCCGATTGTCTTAGGTCTTCCATGGCTTCAATGTCATTCTCCCCAGATTGACTGGCGCACTTCTCAAGTTACATCTTGGGGAGCTGAATGTCATCATCGTTGTCTCTCTCAAATGGTTTCATTCAAAAGACAGCATTCGTCTATTCCACCAGGTCCTCCTCCACAGGATCCTTCCTCTACGGATCTGTGTGATAAGGTTCAGTCTGAACGCCTTCCTCTTCATCGGGCGTTCGTGACGTCATCGGACGTTGAAGATGGATCTCAGGAGTCATCTTCAAAAAGTCAAGTGCTGGTGGTTCACGGTCACCATCCGTCTTTTCCGGAATTTCCTGCCCTCCCGCCCACCCAAGTTCCTGCTGTGGTGACTGTTTGTCAGACCTTCAAAAATATCTGGTCTCAGGTCAAAACCTGTTTAAAGAAGACATCTAACAAATATAAGTCTTTTGCAGATAAGAAGAGGCGGGCTATTCCACCACTAAAAATTGGAGATCGTGTCTGGTTATCTACCAAAAATATTCGTTTGAAGGTCCCATCTATGAAATTCGCCCCTCGTTTTATTGGTCCATATAGGATCATTCAAGTAATCAATCCAGTATGTGTTAAACTTCTTCTTCCTAAGAATCTTCGGATTTCCAATGCCTTCCATGTGTCTTTACTCAAACCTCTTATCATCAACCGTTTCTCAACTCCTCCATCAGCTCCGCAGCCAGTTCAAGTTCATCAGGAGGAGGATTTCGAGATTACTGAGGTATTGGATGCAAAAATTTCGCGAGGAGTCCTCCGTTTCCTCGTTCATTGGAAGGGCTTTGGTCCTGAGGAGCGCTCTTGGATCAAAGCTGAAGATCTTAATGCTCCTGCCCTTTTGAAGAAGTTTTATTCCAAAAATCCGGACAAACCCGGTTCCAGGCGTTCTGTGCCCACCTTTAAAAGGGGGGGTACTGTCACTCACCGGACCGTGAGTGCCTCTTCCCGGACATTTAGGAACCGTGGCCGTCCTCCATCCTGAGGGTCTGCGCATGCGCAGCCCTTTCCTATACTTCAGTGTATGTCCCTTTAACTCAATTGGCAGATCAGGCAACACTCCCTATATTAAGCACCTGTGGTCAACACCACGTTGCCTGATCTTGGAGTCTCATTCCCCATGAGCCTCTGAAGGTGTTTCCTCGTGTATTCAGCGCTGCTGATTCCTGTGGTTTCCAAACCACTTCTACCTCTGTGGTTCCCTAACCACTTCTACTACTGTGGTTCCCATACCACTTCTACCATCAACTGTATCATCGTGACTGTTTGCTGATTCCTATCCGCTGCCTCCGTGCACTACAGTCTCCTATACCACTTCAACGCTATTATATTCCATAGTGACTGTTTGCTGATTCCTATCCGCTGCCTCCGTGCACTACAGTCTCCTATACCACTTCAACGCTATTATATTCCATTGTGACTGTTTGCTGATTCCTATCCGCTGCCTCCGGGCATTACAGCCTTCTCTCCTTATCCACTCACCTGTTCATCATCAAGTCTGTGAGCTGATTCCTAGCCGCTGCTTCCGTGCACTGCAGTCTCCAGCTTGCAACTCGTCTGTGTTCATCATCGTGACTGTGAGCTGATTCCTATCCGCTGCCTCCGTGCACTACAGCCTCCAGCTGGCAACTCGCCTGTGTTCATCATCGTGACTGTGAGCTGATTCCTATCCGCTGCCTCCGTGCACTACAGCCTCCAGCTGGCAACTCGCCTGTGTTCATCATCGTGACCGTGAGCTGATTCCTATCCGCTGCCTCCGTGCACTACAGCCTCCAGCTGGCAACTCGCCTGTGTTCATCATCGTGACCGTGAGCTGATTCCTATCCGCTGCCTCCGTGCACTACAGCCTCCAGCTGGCAACTCGCCTGTGTTCATCATCGTGACTGCAAGCTGATTCCTATCCGCTGCTCCTGTGCACCTCAGCCTCATCTCATCTCTCCTGTGGGTCCGCAGAGTCTTGCTGCCGCTGCCAGTCCTATCGTCCATCCACTGCTGATCCGCTCTCCACGCCTTCCTGGTTCCCCTGGTCGCTACCCTCCTGTCAGCATTGGATTCGTGTCCCTGTTGGTCTACTTACCTGTGCGCTGCACCTACTAGACTCCTGCTTCTTACATCCAGGGACTTCTCATCCTGTCGGCCTCCTGCCGCCCAGGTATCACTGCACTTCTGTCTGACTGCCTTCTGAACCACGGTATGCATACTTCTCATTGACTGTGCTGGTGTATTGCATATCTTGCTGGACTGTGTTGGTTCTCCTCTGGAGTCTGCTATCCGCTGAGTCTTTTGCCATCATTGACTGTGTTACCTTGTGCTGGACTACTTCAGAGACTTCCTACATTTGCAGACCTGTTCAGTCATTTATATATATTGTGCATATTACTGTGGATCGTGTTTAATGTGCCCGTGTACATCCTGTGTTGCAGTCTCTCCCCGTACACCTCCTCACATATATTTTCAGTGGTACAACTTGCTGAAGGCAGACCACTGATTCCTGTTCCAGTATCACCTGTTCCATTCCTCTCACATAGCAGTGGTACAACTTGCTACCGCAGACCACTGACTTCCCGGATACCTCCACTTGGATTCCATTCCTTCACTCAGACAGCGGTACCACTTGCTATCCGCAGACCGCTGACTCTCATCACCTCCTCGTTTCTGTTGGACATTCCTCCTCACTATAGCAGTGGTACAACTTGCTATCGCAGACCACTGACTACCTCCACTAGCCCTTGTCCATACAGTTCCTCGTGTATTATCACCTCCATATTTCCAGTGCTGCTAGTCATAGACTTTCCTGAGCATCTCATCATCTACTATTGCCTGTTCCGTGATCACCCTGCTACCAGAGTACACTATTACCATCTACATTGCTCTGGTAAGCTTACCACCTGGTGATCCCTGGGTAAAGACTCCTAGTGCCCGTGACAACTTGCTTCAAATGATATAACACGGATTAGGTTCCTAGATGGTTAAGGTCCCTACCTCTACTGAATATGGCGTTACAATGCTACAAATGGCTAGACAACTGTTGTCAGGATTTGGGTAAAAATAATTCCATACATAAGAGGTGTTTTTTTTTGTTTTATGCCCAGGCACAGTGTGTGTAAATAATATTGTGATCTGTGAGGTTGTCAAAATTGACTGCAAATGACTTGAAATTAGTGTTATTGATACATGTTAATAATAATGTTAGGGGAGAAAAAAAGCAAAAATATGTGATTTTAGCAAAAAAAAATAGGGATTTTAGAACAAAATCGGGATCCGACAGAAAAAAACAAAACACGCAAAGGACGGTTTTGCCAAAACCAAAACCAAAACACGAAGTTAATCCAGATCCAAAACCAAAAACAAAACCAGAACACGGGTGTCAGTGAACATCTCTAATTACTACGTGATCTGTGTTATGTAACTGTGTTCACTTATTGCTCGGTTTTCAATATTTCATGTACTTATACATTTTCCAATCAGGTCCCAACATTCCAGGATCCATACAAAAATCCAGTACCGGGTTGTGAAAGCTGCAATAACAGGTAGGTGAGAGCAACACCATTTAATGTATAATATATCATGTTGGAAGCATCACAGCCACGCCCTATGTTGACCACGCCCCCAAAGTGTGGCCACTCCCCCTCCGGTGCCGCCGCTGAGCAGCAGGATGCACCCCTTTCCCTTCTCCTCTTTGGAGCGGGGAGGGGGGGGGGTTGCTGTACCAGTGCCCAAATGTTCTCTTGGTGCCCTGCATGTGAGTATGCCTATGTCATTGCCACTTTATACAGGCAGAGGAGCGAGAGAGATCGTGTGACATTTCAAATACATGATAGTGTTAGTACATATACTGAGTGAAACTAATGCCTGCATTATGTAACTAAACTAAGTGAGATGTGTTGGAGAGTAAAGCTGTGTTAGGTTTCAATATAGAACTTCCTCATTTATTTTCATCAAAGGAGATGAACTTAGCGCCCCTCAATTTCAACACTGGTAACTATACATCGCTACACCTGCTGTGTCTGCATTGCACAACATTTCACTACACCTGCTGTGTCTGCATTGCACAACATTTCACTACACCTGCTGTGTCTGCATTGCACAACATTTCACTACACCTGCTGTGTCTGCATTGCACAACATTTCACTACACCTGCTGTGTCTGCATTGCACAGCATTTCACTACACCTGCTGTGTCTGCATTGCACAACATTTGATGCTTTTAAACCTGCATGTACACCTGTCTATGGCTCACCCACCAAAAGCTTGTGGTGAGAGAAACTGAAATACAGACATTTGTATCAATGATTGATGTGTGAACAAAAAATCAAATCCTTTTTCTCTTTGTAAGAACCCTTCTAAAGAACGTTTAACAGCAGCCCCACCTAACCCTCTGGAAATGTCACATTATAGCCTATAATGAATGATGATCACAAGCCCTTATTATACAGGACGCCTTCTCAGCCCACTGCACCCTCTCGCGCTACAACTGACTTATATCTCTGATGAACTTGACCTGACTGTTGACTCAGCTAATCTGTAAATTGCAGCGGGTAACTAGTTAATAGCCCACTGGCACTTCTAAACACCACATTGTAAGATCACAATGCAGACCTCTCGATTGCCCTATGTTTTTTATGTGTATTCCTAGGGACAGAGCACTTATTACATTAATTCTTCAAAACTAGACACACACAAAGGAACACGATATAGCCAATCAGAATACTAGCATGCTAACAGCGCCGATTATTTCAGCTCAGTCAATGCCTCATTCATGGCAAGTTTAAGGTGGGGTCCACTATACCAACATGTAGCAAATCTGAACATTTTAAGAGCAGAGAGTAATGATGTGAGACACCTGTAAAACTAGAGCAGTGCACCCCTATATAAAATATATCCATTATTTTGTACATTTCCATAATAAACAAAGTCCATTCAATCACATTTTTATTTAGAAGGGTTTCAATTACTTTTACTGCAAATCATCGCATATTAGTTTGATGCAAGAAGCTGGTTTCATCTATAATGGTTCAATGAGAGCTCCACAGAGCAGGACATCATAAATGGGTTCTTCTCAACAACATATGTGTGCATGTGAAGGGTTGTGATGTCTTATAACATTGAGGGATGCGTTTCCAACATGGTTTTGATGCTTTGGAAGTCAAAGTCATTGCTAATTAATGTTCCCGAGTGATCATCTTCAACCCCTGTTGCAACATTTATTTTCCTTTTATGAGGGTTGTGTAATCTTATGTGATCATTCCCATCAGTCTCTGCCCCATTGGAGCTTACAGTATAAATGTCCTACCCCACAAACACACACACTAGGGTCCACTTTTGTCGGAAACCAATGAACCTACCAGTACGTTTTTGGATTGTGGGCACCCGGAGGACACCCACGCAAACACAGGGAGACCAGACAAACTCCACACAGATACGACCAGGGGTGGGTTGGCAAATTTTAGCCTGGGGGGGCAAAACTAGACTCTGCATCCTATTTTAAAGGAAAAAAATTCCGGATGTCCCAGTGACCCAGCCCAAGGTAGCCCCCTATGGGACCGGCCCTGGGGGCAGATGCCCGACTTGCTCCCACCCAGCCCAGACTGCCCCTGAACACGTGTAATGAGCATGACACTGACATTATCCATATGTTATGGCCTTTCCAGATAGATATAGGCAAAAAAAAAAAGGTTCACAATAATGAAGGCGTTGTTTATACATTTGCAGATCTGCGCATTTCATACAGTGTACAAAGTGGACCTTAATAAATAATATGTCTGCAGTGCAGTAAAATACGTCTAATTAGGTTCAAGTCTGTTTAGGTTAGGTAAATAGATTACCTGTTTGTGGGGAATATTTATCAAAGGGCAAATAAGCCCTTTCACCTACAAAAATAGGTTAAAAATGCAAAAGGGCTTGTCTTTTTGCTTTGCCCTATATATTAATGGGGCTCCCGCTGGTGTTATCCCAGAGCTAATTATTTGCATGGGGAGACTGTTAAGAAGTCTACTTATCAAGTATTACAACAATACTTATAACACCTTGATGCCTGTTCTGGAAACACCATCTGAATATTACATTACCAACACAGGAGCATTAAAATGCTTTATTCATAGAATAAAACATATTTTTAAATGCAGTATTGTTTGAATTATTTTTATAAAACAAACTAAACTTGATATAAGTTAAAAACAACAACATGTTTTTTATGTATGTTATAATGTTGTTCAAGTACGTTATGCTTTTTTTAATACTTTACAGTATTTTGACTCTTACCTCGTGGACCTGTATTGCTGGTGCAGCGGATAACACTCTCCTACAGTTTGCCTAAAACTGACATTAATGCTGAAGTGGTAGGATCGGCAATTGAGTGGTCCGTTTAATATGATGCTTGGTTCTTTAGTATTTAGTATTACTTAAACAATCAGGTCATATACTTCATATATACATATATACTGCACCAATGCTTGGAATATACATTTAAATTAAGAATTTAAATATAATAATGTAGAAGATAAATTCTTAAATCCTAAGAAACTATATGACAAATCTTAAGGCATGCTGGTAGACATGATTTATGTGATTTAATATGAATATATTCATATTTAAAAAAGGAAATATGTATTTCCTTTAACAGGACAATAAACACTTATCGCTATGGGTACATGGAATTCTGCATAAGCCTGATTTAAACAGAATTGTTTGTGTGCAAAATGCTATATTTGGCCCTGAAAGGCAAAGGGCATGATGTGCTGATGTGTTGTCACAGGCAGAGTAGGGAAAGTTTATTGGAAAACATTTCTCCAGAACTAATTAGTATTCCATGTGGTTGAGTATCAGACCTGCAAAATTCTACAACCGGAACCCTTTACCGAATAAACCCCTCAGAGCACACAAGTGTGCCAGTAAGGAGCATGTAAAACAACTATTTGCCATTATAACGCAAACAAATATACAGAAACTCTCCCCTCTGTGGGCTAATATGCGCCTGGAGGTGCTTCTCTATCTAAGCAGAGTGTGAGTGACAGACTTGCAGTCTTACTCTATACAAACGTTCTATAAGGATTGGTGAGCTCAGACATAGGAGCAGGGCAAGTGATGTCTCAGCAAGTTAAATGGTTAAAATATCTTCTTTTGTCGACTTTCTGTTAGCATGTGAGAGAATGTCCTGTTGAAGTTAAAAATTGGACGAAGGTTTTAATCAATCATTTCTGTACACTACAATCAGATTGTAAGCTTGCAAGCAGGGCCCTCTTATCCCTCTAGCTGTATGTATTACCCAGTATTGTTTTATTACTGTTTGTTCTGAATGGTAAAGCGCTACGGAATTTGTAGGCGCTATATAAATAAATGTTGATGATGATGATGATCAGTAGCAATGCGATTAATATGCAACATAATTATTATCATAGCTTCATTTAAATATTGTGGCAAGAGCCCGCTACTGCAGAAGCACACGCGAACAACTTCTTCCTGTTTATGTAGTTTTATTGTCAGGATGGTAAATGTTTTGACACCGTATACTTGCACAGCATTCATGGAGACCCTAAACGCTAGATATACATAGACCAGCTCTCTTTTAGGACCAGCCAGCTTTCACAGCGTTAGTCTCAGTGAACAAATGGCACAAACAAGCTTTTATACATGATACTCCTCCCCCAGCCTTAGCTTGATGGACAGGTGACACACCCACCTTCTCTTTAAGAGAAAACGCTCATCACTGGCTCTGTTTCAACTAACAGACACACCCTTTCTGTTTGCTGAGAGGAAGCAGCTTTTAAATCATGTAAGTTAACCAACTTTAAACTACACATAAGTCTTTACTTGGTTTAACCTGAATCTAGGTGCATAACTACGCCAATGTCTTACTCTGCTTGTATGTTTTCTTTGCATATTGTCAGATAAATGCCTCCCTTTGTCACATATCCCTCCCCCTAGCATCTCCAAGTAGGGGGACTCGGACTTCGCGAGGAGCGCACATTTTCGTGACAATGCATCTGCATTCTTGTGCAGAATCCCAGGTCTATGTTCTACTGAGAACTTGAAAGGTTGTAGTGCCAAGAATCAGCGGGTTACCTTGGCATTTATCTCCCGGTTGCTCTGCATCCATCTCAATGGTGCATGGTCTGTTATTAAGGTGAACTCTCTGCCTAGGAGATAATAGCGCAGAGATTCTGTAGCCCATTTTATGGCGAGACATTCTTTCTCCACAGTGGCATATTTTTGTTCCCTTGGAAGCAACTTACGACTTTGGTACAGGACAGGATTTTCTACTCCATTCTTCTCCTGTGACAAGACTGCACCTAAGCCAACACCAGAAGCATCAGTTTGGAGGAAGAACCTCCGGGTAAAATCCGGTGCTTGTAGAACTGGGGAGGAACAAAGAGCTAACCGAAGATCAGACCAGGCGGTTTCTGCAGAATCAGACCAAGTTAATCTACCTGGACAACTTTTTTTTTTAACATGTTCGTAAGTGGAGCAGCTCTAGTGGCGAAGTGGCTTACAAACCGCCTGTAGTAACCTACTAAGCCTAAAAAGGTTCTTAACTGCGACTTTTTTTCTGGTCTTGCCCAATTTTTGACTGCCTCCACTTTGTCTAGCTGGGGTTTTACACGCCCTCGACCAACAACGTACCCCAAATATTTGGCTTCTCTCATGGCTATGGCACATTTCTCTGGGTTAGCTGTTAAACCTGCTGACCTTAATGAAGCTAAGACTGCCTCAACTTTGGCTAAATGTGATTCCCAGTTTGGGGTATAAATCACTATATCGTCCAAGTAAGCGGCTGCATAAGCTGTGTGAGGTCGTAGCAATTTATTCATGGCCCTTTGGAAGGTGGCAGGTGCCCCATGCAACCCAAAAGGTAGAACTTTATATTGATAGAGACCATCAGGGGTGGAAAATGCAGTCTTTGGCTTGGCCGTGGAAGTCAGGGGAACTTGCCAATAACCCTTTGTTAGATCAAGGGTTGTTAAATAATTGCTACCAGCAAGATTTTCCACTAGTTCATGCACACATGGCATCGGATAGGCATCAAACTGCGACACACTGTTTAGGCGCCTAAAGTCATTGCAGAACCTAATTGTCCCATTGGGTTTCGGGACAAGCACAATGGGACTATTCCACTCACTAGCGGACTTTTCAATCACATCTAACTGGAGCATCTTCTCGACCTCCTTTCTCATGTCCACCCGTCTGGCTTCTGGAATACGATACGGCTTCTGCTTTACAATGACTCCTGGCGCAGTGACAATGTCATGTTCGATTAAGGTAGTGCGCCCAGGAATGGAAGAGAAGACATCCCTGTTCCAGCGAATCATTTCTTCAGTCTGTTGTCTCTGCTGAATGGACAAAGCTGGCTCTATGGGCACTTCAGACTTTTCAATGGCAGTACTCACTACCTGAGCAGAGGTTTCCTCATCATGCCAAGATTTAAGGAGGTTAACATGATATATTTGCTCCTCCCTTCTCCTACCTAACTGGCGGACTCTGTAATTGACAGGACCGACAGCCTCTAGAACTTCATATGGACCCTGCCAATGAGCAAAAAGTTTGCTTTCCTGGGTGGGAACCAGGACTAGGACCTTGTCCCCAGGCTTGAAAGATCGAACAAAAGCACTTTTATCATAACTTTTTATCTGTCGTTCCTGAGCCTCTTTTACATATTGCTGCACAATGGGCCCTATCTTTCCTAGCCTCTCATACATTTGGGACACAAATTGGACCAGATTTGGCTCCCTGGGAACTTGCTGCTCCCACCCTTCTTTTAACATATCCAAGATACCCCTGGGCTGTCTCCCAAACAATAACTCAAAGGGACTAAACCCTGTTGAAGCTTGAGGTACCCCACGGATGGCCAACATCAAATAGGGAATAAGAGTGTCCCAATCTTTTGTTTCTTGAGCCACTGCTTTCCTGAGCATGTGCTTTAATGTGCGGTTAAAGCGTTCCACCAAGCCATCTGTTTGTGGATGGTATACAGAGGTGTGAAGCGCTGTAACCCCTAGCAACTGGCACATGACCTTCATCAGTTTAGACATGAATGGAGTACCCTGATCTGTGAGAATTTCTTTGGGTATTCCCAAGCGTGTAAACATCAATACAAGTTCCTTAGCTATGGTGCTGGACTTTATATTTCGTAGGGGAATTGCCTCTGGATACCTGGTGGCATAGTCAAGCACCGCTAGTATATATTGGTGCCCACGTGCGGATTTTTCCAGTGGCCCCACAAGGTCCATAGCTATCCGTTCAAAGGGAACTTGTACTATTGGTATTGGAATGAGAGATGCCCTGTACATGGGTTTGGGACAGGTTCTCTGACAAATGGGACAGGACCGGCAATACTTTTTCACTGCCATGTGTACACCGGGCCAGTAAAACCTAACCAGAACTCGTTCCCGTGTTTTATCCTCCCCTAGGTGTCCCCCACAGACATGTGTATGTGCTGCTTTTAACACTAGGTGTACATGGACCTGAGGAACCATTAATTGTTCTACTTTTCCCCCCTTTACAGTAGCAACTCTATACAGGAAATTATTTTTAACAATAAAATATGGTATACCTTCTGCAGGCTGGGCTGCTTTCGCTACCCCATTTACCTCAGTCACACTTTTAAAGGCATGTTCCAAAGTGGCATCATTAAGTTGGTCTCGAGCAAAGTCCTGCAGAGGAAACAAAATTGGTATTGCGGACCAGTCCGTATCCTCACTGACAGGCGGGGTGGACTAATCTGCGACATCACTGACCAATGCTAGTTTGGACTGTCCATGTTTCCCCGCAGGTGGATGCTTTTGTGGAACTCCTGCTGTGACTCCCAGGATGGCATTCCGGTTTGGCGGTTCCCAAAGATTGATGCCCAGATGTTGTGGATTCTTAGGTGGTTCCTTTAAGACCGGGCTTCCGACTGTTGCATCAATTGCCGGCATGTCCGGCCGGATCCGCTCACCGAGGACATCATTAAACAGTGGGAGGTCTCACCCCAAAATGAGTGGATATGGGAGTTTAGGTGCTATGGCAGCTACCACCATAACAGTTTTGTCTTTGAGTGTGACTGGTAGTATTGTTCTTTCATACTCCTCTGTCGTGCCATGTACGCAAAAAACCTTCACCTTGGGCAACCAAGAAGTTACGGTTTCGGGTAAGGCAGAGCTGGAAACCAATGAGAGTTCACTCCCCAAGTCAACCAAGGCCAGATCAAGGTTTTGGTTGATTAGCACAGTCACCCGGAACAAACAAGGACTTCCTGAGGTGGGACTCATGGTAAAACAGCTTGAAAAAGCAGGCCCAATATGTGCCACGGAACAGTCCATGGGTTCCGGTAGTTTAGGACACTCTGCCTTAAAGTGGCCTGGCTCACCACATTCATAACACTTCAGATTAGACAGCTTTGCACCTGGCCCTCTGTCCGTAGCAGCTTTGCCATTGGGCCCTGTAACAAGTATTGTCAAACCTGGCTTTTGGCGTGGCAGCGGCTTTGGCACAAATGCAGGTTCTTTAGTCATTTGCTGTAGCGCACAAAACCTTTCTACCATGGTGGCAAGCTCTTCATAAGTTTATGGGTCTGATTGCAGAACCCACCTTTGCAAGTCGTGGTTCAGCCCCCGGATGCAGTGATCTATCGCCAGAACTTCAATAATCCGAGAAGGCGAATTCTCCTCAGGCTGCTGCCATTTCTTTAAGATTTTAGAAAGCTCAGCCTCTTGCGCTCTGACCGGTTTTTCTTTAACATAGCGCCATTGGTGATAGCGCTGGGCTCGGCCTGGCCCGGAAACTCCAATACGAGCCAATATCTCAGACTTTAGGCACAGATAATCAGAGGCCCGTTCCTCATCTAGATCCATATAAGCTCGCTGAGCTTCACCAGTCAGATATGGCGCCAGCCTCTCAGCCCAATGTTTAGGAGGCCATTTTGCCCTTTTTGCAAGTCTCTCAAAGGACACCAGATATGCTTCTATGTCATCACCTGGCGACATTTTCTGGAGAAC
Source organism: Mixophyes fleayi (assembly GCF_038048845.1). NCBI lineage: Eukaryota > Metazoa > Chordata > Amphibia > Anura > Limnodynastidae > Mixophyes > Mixophyes fleayi. The sequence goes on along the minus strand of NC_134402.1, from coordinate 430,859,531 downwards.
AGGACCAAGTGGTTCATTTCTGTCATGCCTCACCTGGCTTAACTCTTCTCTTAAGAGCCTTGTGTTTTCCACCTGTGCCTTGGCAACTCGTAGCATCTGAGCTAGCTATACATAGACCAGCTCTCTCAGGACTAGCCAGCTTTCCCAGCGTTGGTCTCAGTGAACAAATGGCACAAACAAGCTTTTATACATGATACTTCTCCCCCAGCCTTAGCTTGATGGACAGGTGACACACCCACCTTCTCTTTAAGAGAAAACGCCCATCACTGGCTCTGTTTCAACTAACAGACACACCCTGTCTGTTTGCTGAGAGGAAGCAGCTTTTAAATCATGTAAGTTAACCAACTTTAAACTACACATAAGTCTTTACTTGGTTTAACCTGAATCTAGGTGCCTAACTGCGCCAATGTCTTACTCTGCTTGTATGTTTTCTTTGCATATTGTCAGATAAATGCCTCCCTTTGTCACAATATGTTTAAGGTATTTTCTATCTTTTCATATAAAATATAAAGTGGTGAAGAGGCTAATTAATGTTTCAAACATATAAATTACATTGAATTTAATATCATTCTGTTAGCAATTGCATGAGAACGTTTCCGGTATTATTTATGTAGCATTCGTACATTGCTAAAGCTAGTTATAAATAATATCACTTTTCATACACCACATAGCAAGTCCAGAGATGTCATAAAAAAAACAATTTATACAGGTCTAGAGGAGGGAGCCTGAAGAAGGACACCTGGCCACACATGGAACAATGACCAGAGGAACCAACAAATGGGGCGTCAAGTTCTTGGGAGGTCATGACCCATCGACCTATGAATGTGGACCTTAATACTGTAACTGTGTTTTTTTGTGATGTCATTGCTTTTTACAACTGTACCATGTATAAATTGTTCACCTCTGGCTTTGGTAACCAGAGCATTCTGATAGAAGCTTGTGTTGGTGCCAACGGCACAAGCGCATGCATGCCAAATTTTGTTGTTTGTAATATTTTGCGAATAAAACCTTTGTGCTTTGGAACCACAGCGATTGAAGCGATGTTAAAGAGTTTTTTTTAGTAACATTTACAACAATAGAACTTTCAGGATCTCACCGGAATCTGATAATAGAGACAAAGCTGTGAGTGTGTAGGCAATTGTTATCCACACACACAAGGGGGGAAAAGTATCAAGCTGAGATTTTTTCAGTGGGTTTGAAAAACCAATCAGATTCTAGCTATCATTTATTTAGTACACGCTACAAAATGACAGCCAGAATCTGATTGGTTGTTATAGGCAACATCTCCACTTTTTAAACCCGCCAGACAACTCTCAGCTTGATACATTTACCCAAGATGTCCTATAAGGTCTTGAATATTTAAGAGGGGAGGCAAGATGTGACTTGGAGGAGTGATTGGTCTCTAATATTGGTCTTGAAATCAGAAAGTAAAATATAAATAAATCAATTTGTAGAGCCAGGAAAATTCTATTTTATCTGCCCTAACGACCCTTCGCTGTCACCTATAAGCAATTAATAATGTCAGTAAGGCTCTCCTCTGATAGAAGGCTGAGGGTGGCAGCATTACAAAGGAGCGCTAATGTATGTCACAATGCAGTGGTTGTCTTTACATACGGAAATTATTGGCCACTCATTATTTTTTATGTTTAGAATCATATTCTACAGTAGATAATAGGATGGTTTACCAACATGTTTTCTCTTGTTTCTCTTTTATGGCTGTGAACTACACATTATACTAGCTTTCTCTGCAGAATGCGGGTTTACTGTTTTACAGAGAGTTACAACATTGTTGTCACAATGTAAATAACTAAAAGTCGTGTCTGCCAAGTTCTATTGTATTGTAGTAAACAGGAAAGTGATGGTGATGGGAAAGCCTAGGCTACTATATTTTCAAACTGAACTGAAACATGTCAACTAAAAACTCCAGATCACAAGTAGATAGATTAGAAACAACTTTAGCGCATGCCTATTACATGGAGCTTTAGGTAGATGCGGATAGATAGTTTAATAGCTGAAAATCCACCAAATTGCAATAATTATCTGTGATTGCAACGATTTTACAGGAATTGGTGGATGGAACTTCAGTCAGAGGAGATGCCCCAACCAAAGGTAAAACCACAGGTAGCAAGAAAGCTATAGCACTAAAGTCAGGCCAGCTGAATTGCAATTATTATTATTATTATTATTATTAATCATAATTTATAGGGCGCCACAAGGTTTCCACAGCGCCGTACTGAAAACAGACACTGGACCATACAGGGTAATACAGTACAGAATAGTGAACAAAAATACCAGTACTTCAATAGCTCCAAACATAGCTAGCACAGTGAAGTTGGAGGAGAAGAATAGGTAGAGAGACAGGAGGGAAGAGGACCCTGCTCGTAAGAGCTTACATCCAAAAGGGAGGGCAAACAGACAGGAGGCACAATGGGGAGTCAGAGGCAGGGGAGGGCTGGCAAATTGTAGCCCAGGGGGCAAGATTCGACTCAGCAACCTGGCCCAGTGACCCAGCCCAAGGTAGCCCAGTATGGGACCGGCTCGGGGGGCACCCTGGTCAGAGGGGATCAATCACAAGAGGAGCGAGTAGTGGGACAAGGGAAGAGATATGAGGAGGTCAAGCATGAAGAGAAGGTTAGGTGGATTGGTGGCAGGCTTTGAGGAAAAGAAGAGTTTTAAGTGCCCGTTTGAAGGTGCACACTTTGGGGGACAGTCGGATAGAGCATGGGATGTCGTTCCTGTGGAGGGAGGCAGCCTGGGAGAAATCTTGGATTCTGGAGTGGGATGAGGTGTTCAGAGTGGAGTAGAGGTGACGGTCATTGGCCAATCGTAGGGAACAGGATGGAGTGTGAATGGAGATGATGTTGGCAATGTACGGGGCAGTGGAGTGGGTGAGGGCCTTGTAGGTGAGGGCGAGTGGCTTGAAAAGGATTCCGTAGGGAAGGTGGAAGAGGAGCGACGGGAGAGGAAAATTATTTTTTCAGCTGATTTAAGTATAGACTGAGGGGGGCAATGATTTAATAGAAGCAAATTTCCTCTCTGAGAACCTGGTTACCAGAGATTGAAATTTTACTTTACCTACTGTGGGTTAGAGCTAAGTCTGCTCACTTGATTGTTACACCACATACACTCAAAGCTGAAAGAAAGCAAAGACTTTTATTATTAATGCTTCCATGGAAATAAAAAAATGGTGACACTGCCAAGTCCATTGGCCTTATGATTAGTAACATTCCATAAAAATGTTACATTTGGGAATATTTTACAGTGGAAAAAGTTTTGGCTTATTATTATGTGTTTATAAAAATGTTCCATTTGTTACAGTTTATCATGTAATGTTGTTAGACATACACAAGTGGGGTGGTCGAGTACTGATGGGAATCCTTCCCTTACCTTGTCCTCCAGACACGAGTCAGGTTCTTTTCTCTTTTGGATATCCGGTGGTCAGGAGATAAATACTTCAATGAAAGGGACAAGGATTGGTCAAACAACTTGGTTTTATTGAGAATGCGGTAAGGATAGTTTCGGTAAGACACCATGCCACTGACCCCTTCAGCTCAATAGAATAACAAAATAATGCGTCTGATCAGCATAGAGCACAATAGCATTTAACATATAACATACACATTGTCTAATAAGGCACACTGGTAATCACAGTTACTACTTTCAAGTTAGCAATATCTGACTGGGGATGATGCAAGAACCATCAGTAATAACCCATCAAGACTCTTACGGTCACTACCGCGCCCACTAGAGGGCTACTTCTTATTCAGGTGTTTGTGGTACCGTGCTATTCCCTATGGGTCAGGCGCCCCACTTTTAGCATCTACTGCTGAGTTAACTTGAATTGCAGCGGTACCACTAACACTGAATGTCACATCTTCAATATTAATAAATCAATTCTTAGGTAAATCACATAACATTAACATCATCTAAAACATTTGGTGCACCTATATTATCCCCGGTAGCATTACCATATTTTCCACTCAGTCCTGGGCTGACCTGTGCATAGGAATTTGGTAGTGTGCCTGTCACTCACCGGACTGTGAGTGCTTCTTCCCGGACATTTAGGAACCGTGGCCGTCCGCCATCCTGAGGGTCTGCGCATGCGCAGCCCTTTCTAACCCTTCAGTGTATGTTCCTTTAACTTAATTGGCAGATCAGGCAACACTCCCTATATTAAGCACCTGTGGTCAATACCACGTTGCCTGATCTTGGAGTCTCATTCCCCATGAGCCTCTGAAGGTGTTCCTGTGTTTCCTCGTGTATTCAGCGCTGCTGATTCCTGTGGTTTCCAAACCATTTCTACCTCTGTGGTTTCCAAACCACTTCTACTACTGTGGTTCCCATACCACTTCTACCTTCCTGTGTATCATCGTGACTGTTAGCTGATTCCTATCCGCTGCCTCTGTGCACTACAGTCTTCAAGCCACTTCAACTCTATCATATATCATTGTGACTGTTAGCTGATTCCTATCCGCTGCCTCCGTGCACTACAGTCTTCAATCTACATCTACTCACCTGCGCATCATCGTGACTGTTAGCTGATTCCTATCCGCTGCCTCCGTGCACTACAGTCTTCAACCTGCAACTCGTCTGTGTTCCATCATGACTGTTAGCTGATTCCTATCCGCTGCCTCCGTGCACTACAGTCTGCAACCTGCAACTCGTCTGTGTTTCATCGTGACTGTTGGCTGATTCCTATCCGCTGCCTCTGTGCGCTTCAGTCTTCAGCTCATCTCAACTCTCCCGTGTTTCCTCGAGACTGCCACTACTATTGCTATCCGCTACTCTCCGTGATCATCAGTACCAGCTCAACTCTGCTCTCCCGTGTGCCATCGTTACTGCACCTGCTGGTTGCTATTGGCTACCTCCGTGTGTCCGCAGAGTCTTGTTGCCGCTTCTCCTCATCTCTACTCGTCCTTCAACTGCTGATCCACTCTCCATGCTTTCCTGTGTTCCCGCTGGTCTCTACCCGCCTGTCCGCATTGGATTCGTGTCTCACTACTTACCTCCCCGCTAGACCATCGCTATTCTTCAGGGTCCTCCAGGAGTCCAGTTCCACACTCTACTGATTCCTGTGTATTCGTTTCCCTGCTGGTCTACCTACCTGTGCGCTGCACCTACTTGACTACCGCTTCACCCATCCAGGGACTTCGCTTCCTGCCGTTCAGGTATCTCTGCACTCCTGTCTGACAGCCTGCTTCTGAACCACGGTATGCATACTTCTCATTGACTGTGCTGGTGTATTGCATATCTTGCTGGACTGTGTTGGTTCTTCTCTGGAGTTTGCTATCCGCTGAGTCTACTGCCATCATTGACTGTGTTATCTTGTGCCGGATTACCTCAAGAGACTTTCTATTATTACAGTGCTGTTCAGTCATTTATATATTGTGCATATTATTGTGGATCAAGTTTAAGGTGCCCGTGTATCTCCTGTGTTGCAGTCTCTCCCCGTGCTCCTCCTCACATATATATTCAGTGGTACAACTTGCTAGAGGCAGACCACTGATCCCTGTTCCCTGTGTCACTTGTTCCAGTATCCTTTCACATAGCAGTGGTACAACTTGCTATCGCAGACCACTGACTCCCCGGATACCTCCACTTGGATTCCATTCCTTCACTCAAGACAGCGGTACAACTTGCTATCCGCAGACCGCTGACTCTCATCACCTCCTCGTTTCTGTTGGACATTCCTCCTCACTATAGCAGTGGTACAACTTGCTACCGCAGACCACTGACTACCTTCCCGTGTCCTTTGTCCATACAGTTCCTCGTGTATTATTACCTCCATATTACCAGTGCTGCTAGTCATAGACTTTCCTGAGCATCTCATCATCTGCTATTTCCTGTTCCGTGATCACCCTGCTACCAGAGTACCATAATACCACCTATATTGCTCTGGTAAGCCTATCACCTGGTGATCCCTGGGTAAAGACTCCTAGTGCCCGTGACAGTTCCAATGTCCTGCAGAGGTTTCCATCAAGGGTTAATTAATATAGTAGAAAGCAGGGCAGTTGCTCATTTGAGCCACAAGATGGCGCTGTTCTCTCAACAGTCATTGAATCTCTATCAGCACATGTGCTCTGCAACAGGGTATAATGTCCAGATATTAGCACACACACAGGATATAGCTGAAACGACCGTCTTAATTGTTCCCTGCAGCATGTGTAAAGGTATGATCTGGGGGAAAAGCTCTCACAATCCTTCCTTGTACAAGAATGCAATGTCAATTTTGGATAGATTCTCTCATCACTCTTCCCTCTGACACTGGGGTGTGTGCAGTACACTGCAGGCTAGGGTTTTACCTTGAGACAGTTCTGCAGTTAGTGGAGACTGTCTTTGGCACCCCGCTGCGTGTCCCCAACTGTTCTCCGTCCGCTTTGCTGGCAATGTCACAGTTCTGGCAGCAGCTCACTCTTGTCTCTGCTCGGCTGCACGTCCTCCCCCTTGTTCCTTCTACCATGCTGCTCTCTCTTTCTCCTCCTTCCTGCACATCCTCTTCCTGTTACTCCCCCAGCCAATCAGGGCCTTCATCCTCCTCCTGTCAATCACTCCTGGGCACAAGTTTTCAGGAGCACAATTAACCCCTTGTAGCACTGCGTTTTAAAAGCGTTTATGCACTCCTCTGTGCTGTTCAACAGGGCTTTGGGGTACCACACAAGGACATGTATAATTAACAAGGTGTTAATGTGTAGTGCCCCAAATGGTGTACAGCAAATGGGTATTTACCAGTGTCAGGTGTCTCTATCCAACTGACACAGGTGGATTCTGGGAGTCTGGGTTTCTTAGTACTTTAACAACAACAGAAATCCCCCAGGAATTTCATAACCTTCTCAATGCTATTCTCACAGTGTAACTTAAGCCTCACTCAATTCAGTTGCTGCACTTTTTAACCTACGGTGGCCAATATTTCTAAATAATCAAATTATCAGTATAACTACCCCCCTACCCTTTCCCCCTCTGCCCCCGGTTATTTCATCCTCTCTTCTTCTTCCCACACTTGCCAATAAAATAAAAAACAGCATTTATTCAAATTCTACACTGTACTGAAGGGTCTTGTACCTAAAGGTCTCCTTCTGTTTTCAATCACCACCTATCTAACCCCAATAGGCTGGCCCTGAAGTCTTGTGTATTATATTTGTAATGATTTTTAATATATTTGTATACACCTTTCCTATCTAGTATGTTATGATGATGATGTTGACATTGTGGAGATATTGCAATAAATTCAGACTTAATGTTGCTGGAGTGATTACACCGGAGGGACTGCAGGTGGAGCTGTTTCTAAATGTGTCACTGTGTTGTCACTCTGTATTATAGTAATGTACTCTGTTGTAGAAAGAATATTTTAGTTTTTTCTTATGTTGGTGTTGCATGCAAGATGTGTTCTGTCTCTTTGCTGAACACAGTTTTATATAAAGTTATTATTCCACAAAGAACTTCCCAGTTTGTGCCAATGGACAGTGTATGGAGGAAACTTAAACATACATGACCAATTTTTATTTCTGCTGTTACAAATAAAAAAGGTTTTTAAAAAAACAAAAACATGGTCACTATTCAGAAACATACGCATGATGTTACAAAACAGGAAGAATGGGGTTTTTGCACTGTCCATTTAATTTTTTAATGGCTCCCAGAATTTTCCCTCTATTACGCACACTTGCAATTCCCCTATGGCTTTTAATATTAGAGAAATACAGAGATAAATTTATTAATACAAAACACATATTTCTAAAAGTCATGCAAACATCCTGATATTGCGAGAAGATAAGTCACAAAAATGTTATTTTAAGTGCTGCAGCAAAAAACATACCTACAAGTTTCACAACTAGTGTAAGGAAGCACCAGTGTAAAGTTACCTGATTAAGACCAGAGAGAACATTTGCTAAAACAATTATCACATTCACAATGCAAGAAGTTTTTCTTGGAAAAGTATTTGGGACTGACCTCTCAATACATTGTTCCATTACAATTCTGTCTCGGAATGTTAATTATAATCACTTTGTCATGATAGATTTTTCTCCCTTTACTGCATAGTAATTTTCACACCAGTTTCCGCATTTAAATTAGTTTTTTCCTGCAAGGTAACTGCTTTTTAAATATCCTTTATTTAGCAGAATATATTTGTTTGTGGTATAAGGGTATAGAGAAGAGAAAGAAGAAGGGGTTACAACGGGGGATGTGTTGAAACCAATTTTTTAGTTCCACTAGGATTTTCTCATATTACATATACAATCGGTGAGCAAACATAACATATTATAGAGAAAAAATACATCAAGTAACTACTGTTGTACATTTAAATAAATGATGGAGGATAGAGGTGTTGGGTGGCAGGATTGGGGAGGTGTGAGTTTCGAGTATAGATGCTTAAACCTGCCGCAGTTCAGTTCTTAAATCAGCTTGCAGAGCGGTTCTAAATTTAGAAAATTTATCAGAATTTCTCGAATTTGAGAAGCGGTTAAAAAAATCTGACTGGTTCAACAACGTTCATGTCAATTCAACCACGTTCATACCCGACAGTGTTTGAGTCAGTTCACACTCAACTGGGATAGTTTGGATTAGATATTGTGTACAGGCTAATATATTAATTTTAACTATACTATTTCTAACTTTCCAAGTAATATATGAGAGGTTCCATCTCGCCAAGTCTACTTGGATGTTTCTCAGAGGGGACAAAATTGTGCAGATAGGGGTAACTTAGATCAGTAGGGATCCTAATTCGCAAAGTAGTTTATGTTGGATTGTTGCCATTTAAAGGAGAAAATTGTGCAATATTCTCTTCTAGCATAGGGGGAATGATAATTTTCAGTGCATTAGATTTCAAAAAAATAATTCTAAAGTTCAAAAGGAGATAAACAATTTCATGAGATTTGGTCACGAGACCATGTTATTTGCAATATATAACAGCAAATTGTCTGCAAAAATGACCATCTTAAAGTCCTGTGATATCCTAACATTTCCTAAAGAGAATTACCAGGCATTCCATTGTATAACAGGGGGGTCAGAGACCATTCATTAATAACAATTTTTTTTTTTATTAATTTTATTTATGATATTAATTTAGTGTCTGGGCTGGTTTAGGTGTACATATTAGATGGGATACTATTAAAATAATGTCAGGGTTGGTGGGGGGATAAATGTACATATGGGAAGTGAATCATTTTAATAGTGGGTCTAGATTGTGGGAAGGAGGGTTATTTATTAAATGTAAACACAATTTAATTTTAGGGCTCAGGAGGCTTAATTATAAAACGTATTGGCTGTTAATTTAACGTCAGGCTGGTTGAGATTAGGGTGGACTTGAGTTTAGTCATTGCTCTGCTTTCCAGGAGGTGAATAATAACTTTCTCTTTTCCAAACAGGGACCCAACATTCCAGGATCCGGCCAAGCAGCAACTGACCTGAAGACACCATCAGTAGCACCAGCTAGTCAAAGCTGCAGGAACAGGTAGGAGAGAGCAGCACAGGATCAGAGAATGCTATAGCGCTTGTAGAGAGCTAGGCGCTGCCGCTGGGGGGGTGAGAGAGACATGAAGGGCAATGCGAGATATACAATTTGGGCAACGTTTGTATATGGCCTCCACTATCATTATGTGAATTAACCATAGGGACTTTAAATGTCATGTTTCCAACTTTGCTAATAATGTGAGAAATGTAGAGAGTGATCTGGAGTGCTGATAAAGCTCTAGCTCAGTGTTTCGTAAACCTGTTTCTCAGGACCCCTAACAGTGCATGTTTTCCATATCTCCTTGCTTTAGCACAGGTGTATTCATTACAGACTGACACATTGTAACAGATCCACAGGTGGTATAATTATTTCACTTGTCACCTGGAAAACCTGCACTGTTAGGGGTCCTGAGGACTGGGTTCCAGAAACACTGATCTGTCTAATAGTCTGACAGTTTTATTACCATATTCAAATATATTTGCCTAGAAAGGGTAGATAGCTTTGCTGTTTGATTCAAAAGCAGCTCCCTAAGTTCAGACCTGTATTGGTTACATTGTGATAACATCTATTATGTTTGTGTATTTTTTCTTCTAATTCTATGTCATTTAGTATATTTACTGCTTGCTGAACCCTATTTCTTTTAGTATTTGTTCAATGTTGGGTCAAGTCTCCTCTAAGCACAGATTTCAGCGTCTCTCAGGTCGCAGTGGTTGCAGTGTCCTCTGGGGGATTGTTAGCTACAAAGACATCTATTAGTTTTACTGTTAAATTATATTGCCATGACTGCAATGGTCTGATATAAGTGTCATTTACAGTCAGACCGAATACTTAATAAGGGCAGCCCAGAGATCAGCCACAATCTCAGCTCTCACACAGAATAGGGTCTAGAGGCACCGACAAGAGCACTACAACTATCCCTACTTCTGCAGGACTGCGTGACTGTCCGAAATTCAAACTACATATATATTCTGTCAGCCACACAAATTCTTCTCCTGACAATAGCGCGCAGGATTGGTTGCTTAGATCACGTGTCTCATCCTATGCAATCAGACTCACTTTACGATGCCAAACCTCTGGATAGGAAATGCCAATAAAGACCATCAGCTCTCTGGTGCCCTACAAAACCAATAACCTCCTTGTTTTATGTAGTGTCTGTGTGCGTGTCTTACATGTGAGATGCTAAAGCAAAATACTAAGTAATGCAAATACCCCCGGGGCGACATGAAATTAGTATATTATATATATATATAATTATTAGTATAGTCATAAAATTGAGTCAAAGACAAAATTCAACCTTTTCTAAATCCTAGCTGTGCTGATCCAGATGAATGGACACCCTCAGACAGCATACAGTTGGGGGGGGGGGGGGGGGGGGGGGCGGACCATCTTGACCACATTCCTGACAATTGGACCAATTCACCAAATTAATAATACATCTCATAATTAAAGATAACAAGAGGAGAAGACAAGATTAGAAAAAGAGGAGATATCCAACCTAAGTCTGAGCTAAGATGAACTTGCCACCAACGCCTCACTTGAAAGACAATTCCATAGTGTACCCCGCCCTTAATTTGGAGAACCACAAATCTTTGTATTGACCTGGGATATATTTATACTGAAGACAACAGAAAGTTAGATATCCACACAAGAAAACAATTATTGTGACCAACTCCCAGAGGAATAATTTATTAGCATCCTAATTTCTTTATTAACCTTAAAGTGGTGCTCCATAGGTTAAATTATGACATACAAGCAACAAAAGATAGAAGTCAGTAATCCACTTCGGAATACTTTGAAGCCTAAAATTGATGGCTTATCACTTGTATTACATTTGTTAACCTTTTTTTAGTTCTTGTAATAAAATCATTTATTGTCTGTACCGTCTAGTATTTTGAAATCATTGCGAGCTGAGTAGTGTAAATAAATTATTGTGCTACTCTTCTCAAATCCAATGACGTCGGCAAAATTACCCCTAGAGAAAGACAGAGCAGTCACTACGGCCAGCACCGGGAAGATTGCAGAAACTTCAGGACAGATTAGAGCTACGTACCCTCTACTAGATACAATAGAGATTTCTATAAGCAAAATGGATCTTTTTACAATAATTTGTGTTTAGTTGTACTGCAAAGGACCACAAAACTCAAAACTGAGATTTTTTTCAGATAGGAGCCATGAAGATAAATGACATCATTTAGTGTTAACGTTGCATTTCCTAACAAAATAACATATTAATTCCACATTCCATTGCAAACAGCTGAAGGTCCTTCCACATCTTTAGGACATTGTCCTGATGATATCAGATACAGGTTAATATACTGAGACTGCACGCAGTTCAGTTGCTGTGACATCACTGGAAAAGCCCTTTTCTAGAAACCCACAAATCTACACAGCGCATTTCTGCGAAGCAAGTCTACAAATCTGTCAGCATCTCCTTCTTAGCATGGCAACCTGCTGCAGAAGGGAGAAAGAGAGCACAGTGGACATATTTAGTTGTACTTAGTTAAGAATAAAACTCTACTTACTCTTTATTGAAACACAACAGATGGAATAGTAGAATGTAATGCACTGCAAGAAATGAAGAAACACAACATAGTTCATGGGAAAGACCATTAATAGTGAATATATTGTTATAACCCCATGTGTAATAGGTGCGTGGGAGTCTCTAGTCTAAGGTCTCCATTACTCATTAGATGCCACCTGCCAAGTTCCGACTTCTCCAGAGCCTTCTGCTTGTAGAATGTACATATATACGTTGAGATCACCTTGTGGGTCAGTCTCACCAGATTAAACGTCCTCAAAGAAGAAAGACCTTCATCTTTTGTGAAATAATACCCGGAGAGCGAACTAACATTGACATATAAGGTCATGTTATTGTATCCAAACACAATGAGCCTGATTCATTAAGGAATGTAAGTCCTGTTACATGCTGTATTTTGCATAAAATTGCTCTGTGCATCCTCAGAAAAGGAGTATTCGCCAGTGAACGCAAGTTCATTCAATTCATCTCTGAACGCAGCGGATACTTCCGACTGCCTGCAATTTCATGGGCAGAACGGAGGGTGGAAGGGGGCGTATGCACGTACTCAATGTACAGTAAGGTTGTGCCAAGGTTAAGTGTATGCACATTCATCCGATTCACGCACTGGGCATCTCTCAGCTCTCAGGCATATCACTTGCACCAGCTACAGGGTAGGTGTTAGTGCCGACTGATAGTGATGATAGACGTGTATACATGCCACCACGTGTGTTTGCAATTAAGAGCAACTGTATCCATGCATTTTATAAACAGTAGGCATTGTTTAATTATTTTATTTTTTTACAAAAAAATAAAATAGTAAAATAATTTCAATGTGTTTTTATTAATGATTATATTATTAACAGTCGTTGATGTATTTAATATGGTATTTTTTTCTGTGCGTTCTTATGGGGATTTATATTGCACATATTTAGTGTGCCTATCCTGCAGTGTGTTGTGTCTATCTGCATACGGCAAGTGCGGCATAGGCAGACCGTACTTATACCTGTATTCAACTGGAAACTTATTTTGAGATCTGCTTGTACTTGAATACGGGCGTATGTTCATACAATTTACACCCGGAACCCCCCCCCCCCCCCCCCACAAATAGTGTTCTCTGATGAATCAGGCCCATTATGTTTGTGTCAAAATAAAAATGTAAAAAGTCTCCACTTAGTTGGTTAAAAAAATAAGTAAATTATACGTGTGTATGGGGATGAAGCACAAACAAATGGTGAAACCATGACTGAGTACATTTTGTCCCTACTTTTACAATTTTTCCTAGAAACATCCACATTAAATAAAAGTAAAATTACCCCAATATTCTACCCAAGGCCGCAAAGAGAAATTTCGGGCCCCTGTACAACGACTTCTTGGAATCCATTTCATAGCAGCCAAATGGGGTGTGACCACATAATTTAGTGGCTTCTCCCACTGCACAGGCAGGCCAAGACCCCTAGGCAGACCCAGTCTTCGGTACTTTGTACCCCCCCATCTTGACGCCCCTGAATCTACCAAATGAAAGTACAATTGCTCCGAAAACAACAGAACTAAATTCACTTGGTGTTCTACACCTGGTGAAAGCGTTTTAAAGAGAAAACGTGAACATTTGATTAGTAATATGGTGCGAAACACGTACACTACTGAAGGAGTTAATGTGGAAGCTGCAGTGTGAAAGCCCTATTCTGGGTATAGGGCCAACGTTTATGTGCAGGTGACGGGCTAGAACAGGCTAAGAATTAAACTAAGCGCTGGGTTCTACTCTAGAATATAAGTGCCAATGGGGTATATTTTGAGCCCAAGATATTTTAGCAGTATTAGAACCTAGGCTTTTACCCTAGAGTCTAGGGAATGGCATTACAAGAGGTTCTAAAAAGGAAAAGTTTTGGTGTTGCCCCTAGCAACTAATCAGATTCTACCTATCATTTACTAGGAAGCATTTGATAAATAATAGCTAGAATCTGACTTGTTGCTATGGGCAATGTAATGTGCGTATTGTCGCTAACCAATAACGATTGTCGAACCTCGATTTGTGTTTCCAACGCACAAATATTTATTCGCAATAAGTTGAAAAAATATGCTCAAGCGATGTAATAGTAAATACAGCCGTTACTTAACGCAGGCGCTCTGGATCCAGTGCAGTCATTCAATCCTGAAGTCTGGGGACAAGAAGTCTGCACTCTGGATCACAAGCTGCTGCTTATATACACAATCAAGTACAGTAATACAATGAAGATGATATGGCTTGCATCTATTGGTCCGGGTCTCAGGAATGTCCAAGGGGTCGTCAATCATTGGCTGGTTCATCCTAAGGAATCCAAAGGAGGGGGTCATCTCTGCAGGGGGTATGCTCTGCTCTTCCCGCCAGAATTCCTTACTCTTAAGTAGTTCATAATTCCCTATCATTCATAACTTGCGTATGCACTCTGCGATTCCCTCGCAGAGCGCACCAAACAGTAGGATATGTAACAAGGTTCATTATGATACCACTCATGATGTTATTCCTTTAACCCGTTCTGTGTATTTCACTAATATGCATGTAACTCTGATATAACATATAAATACTACTATATTTCGACATAACTGACTATGTGTTGCAACTACCAATAATGTGTACTATTTTATAAGTATGCGTGTTTGTGCGAATGTATGGTAAAAGACCAATTACTGTTGCTGCCACGTGTAGTGGATGCGTACGCCCTTTCACGCCGTAGCGTGCCCTTGTACGTCATAGCGTACCGTACGCATCTTTTCAGACAAAGACAACCAAGTTTGCTAGACTTTAATTGAAATGACTTTATCCAATTTACTGACTTCGACAGTTCCACCCTTTGATAGTGTAATAAACTATCACCCAATCACCGTTTCAAGTTCAGGATTATACAATACTTCTTCACAGACCATGATCTCGGTATCTGGTACCACCCTTTCAGTCTCTTTCTCAGTGTTACTCCCATGAGACCGTTTTCCACACTTCAACACAGTAGGAACACATTTGACAACTAAACCAATTGCTAAGATGACACCCAGTATAAGGAGAAGGAGCTTACCTACACTCGCAATCATTTCCTGTACCCACTCCCCCAGACCGGAGAACCATTTTGCTGGGTTCAACCATGAGAACCAACCCGCCACCTTTTCCCCGACCTCATATAACGAAGAATTATGGCTCTTTCGAAATTCCCATTTCAGCTGCAAAATTTCATCCATCTTCCGGTCTATAACCTCTTTAGGGTCTTCCGTATTATTAGTAATGTACGTGCAACATTTGACACCGAACTGGGTGGCCAGTGTCACACAGTACCCACCAGTAATAGAGGTGAGATAATTTAGTACCAGTCTATGTTGCACCAACTCCTTCTTGTACGCTTGTAGCTCCCTTCCAGTATACCTGAAAGTGTCATCATACATCTCGGTGATATTATCTATTAATTTAGCTAGGTCTTGGATATACTTAAAGTTTAATGTTCCCCGAGCGGTCCTGGTGAGATCTAGAGCAACCATAACTTGGAAACCAGCAGTTTCACTAATCAATTTTGTAGCTATGGGTTCCTCACCAGGAATCATATTTCTCTTGCCACGGTGTTCATACTGTGTGTGTATGTATGGTGGTGATGTAGTCTTGTGAATATCTACCATTTCTTCATGAGTAATAGTCATGATTTCAGGAACCAGTTTAGCTAAGAAACACAAGCCCTTGGAACTCGGAGTCACCCAGGAATAAGCTTTCCTCCCACAAACAAAATACACATCATCAGGGAGAACATAAGGAACAGTATGCCCATGAATTATATCACACAGAGTCTTGATAAAACTACCCATGCCTAGTGTCTCCATCTGTTCTAGACACGTGTCGGCATTAATGATATTTTCACATTTATCTGTAGAGACTTTTCCAATAGATACCTTCTTATGTTTGGTTATACGCCCCAACTTGTGACTTCCATCAGCATTCCTGCCTAGTAGTGACCTTGTGAGTCTCTCTCTAAAATGAGTGTGGCGAGCCATTGTCTGATCTGATAGGTCAGCCTCCCAATTCTCCAGGCGCTTTGCATGAGATATGTTTAGGCACAGCAACGATCTGCCTATGGAGTATTGTCGAAGCGTCAGACTAGGGGACCTAGTGTTATTGTACCTCCCTTCTATGGGCCTCCCACCCCTTAATTCGAGTACTTCGGATATGTTTAGCGGGAATGGCACTAGTCCTATGTTATGCTGCCCTTGAGGCACGTGAGAGCACACCCAACACTCAGTTTGGTTTAGCACCTTACCCACCAGGGAGTGATAATCCTCCAATGGATGCCCGCCTATATTCAGAGTACTGGGGGACTGGCATCGTTGGATGCATCTCTCGTCAACTAGGGAGTTGCAGAACTTGCAGATACAATACTCATCAGACAATAGCCCCTCACACTGCCTCCGAGTTCCTGAGCTAGCAGACCTTTTCATAACCCCTGGACCAAGTTTGATAATGGGCTGCTCAGGATATCCTATTAACTTTTCTTCGGCCTCCATTTCATCCGTATCACTCCCAGAACTCTCCTCCATCCTCCATCCTCCTTCACAAAAATAGAATGTCCTAGAAAAAGTAAAAACAAGGAAAATCCTGGAACAAAAGAAAAACAAAAACCGCCACTCCATCGCTGGAAAGATAGTTCTGAGGCAACGTCTCTGGTTCAGGTGTCTTAACTGCAGGCTTTAGGTCTCCCGGAACAGGCTCACAAGTGACAGCTCTATGTCGTCGGTCTGAGTCTTGTCTTGCACTTTCTCCGGATTATGGACTCTCCTGCAGTGGGTGGAATGGACCCAAGTGTCTCTCTCTGCAACCTTCAGTGATGTAGTACTGGTCAGCAGCACTTGGTACGGGCCTTCCCAACGGTCTGTTAAACAACCTGAACGTAAGAAATTGCGGATCATAACATAGTCTCCAGGTTCAACATCATGACAGTTCGTTTCTGGCATACCAGGTGACAGCATTTTTAGTTTTTGTTGTTGTTGTTTCAGCTGTCTACTCATTCTTATAAGATATTGTACAGTCACTTCATTATTACACTTTAAGTCGTCTTGTGGACTCACGATCAAATGAGGTTGTCGTCCGAACAGTATCTCAAAGGGGGACAGATTAAGAGGAGGTCTAGGAGTGGTTCGAATGCTGTGGAGGACCAACGGCAAAGCCTCAGGCCATGCCAACCCAGTTTCAGCCATTATCTTACCTAGTTTGTTCTTGATAGTACCGTTTACTCTCTCCACCTTACCACTGGCTTGTGGTCGGTAAGGGGTGTGAAGTCTGCTACTGATTCCCATGAGTTTACACATATTTTGGAAGACATCACCAGTAAAATGGGTACCCCTATCACTTTCAATGATTCTAGGGATACCGAACCTACACACAAAGTCTTGTACAATTTTCTTTGCAGTGAACACAGCAGTATTAGTGGCTGCCGGATATGCTTCTACCCAACCGGAAAACACATCAATACACACTAACACATACTTTAGATTCCTGCACGGTGGTAGTTGGATATAGTCAATTTGTATTACCTGAAAAGGTCCGTCTGTAGGAGGGATGTGGGATGGCTCAGTTGGAATAGTTTTCCCAACATTTTTCCTCAAACAAGTAAGACATGACATTGCTTTCTTACCAGCTTGAGAGGAAAATCCGGGAGCACACCAGTATGCTCTCACCAGTTTGCACATACCTTCTTTACCCAGGTGAGTCAGGCCGTGTGCTGCTTCAGCCAGGCTTGAATAGTATGTTCGGGGAGCTACAGGCTTACCTTGTCCATCCCTCCAGAGTCCTGAGGACTCTTGACCACATCCCTTCGCCTTCCAGACCGCCTTCTCCTGCAGGGAACACAAATCTTGCATTTCAATTAATTTCTGCGTGTCTAATGTCTGAAAAACCATCATAGTCTCGGTCGATACAGTCATAGGTTGCCCTGCTGCCCATTTAGCAGCTTCGTCTGCCCTGTTGTTGCCCAATGACACTGGGTCTTCTTCAAAGGTATGGGCTTTGCACTTTATGACGGCTACTGTTCTGGGTAACTGTATCGCTGTCAGAAGTCCTTTTATGTGTTGTGAGTGTGCCACTGGTGTACCTGCTGCTGTCGTAAAGTTTCTAAGACGCCAAAGGGCCCCAAAATCATGCACTACCCCGAAGGCGTACCTAGAGTCAGTATATATGTTGGCTGATTTACCCTCTGCCAATTCACACGCTCTCCTTAGTGCTACTAGTTCCGCCACCTGGGCTGAGTGAGGTGGACCAAGGGGTTCAGCTTCTACCACATCCTGATCGTCTACAACAGCGTAACCAGTACATAGCTCTCCTGTCTCTGTCTGTCTATGGCAACTTCCGTCTGTATAAAACGTAAAATCTACATTTTCTAAGGGGGTGTCACATATGTCGGGCTTTGCAGTAAAGGTCTGATTCAGGTGTTCCATACAGTCATGCGTGTCAGTATTCTTGCCTAACTCATCATCAACCAGGGTCTCCTCACCTCCCACCCTTTGTGTCTCTTGAGACACATACGGAAGGTATGTAGCTGGATTTAGGGTGCTACATCGTTTGATGGTGATGTTTGAGGGTGCCATCAGGGCTAGTTCCCACTTTGTGAATCTAGCTGAAGAAACATGTCTGGTTTGGGCTGAATTTAACAGAGCTGATACAGCATGGGGTGTATAGATGGTTGAATTATGTCTTAATACTACATCCTCGCTCTTACTTACTAGAAGGGCCGTTGCTGCTACACTTCTGAGACATGTTGGGAGTGACCTTGCCACATTGTCTAATTGTGCACTGTAGTATGCTACCGGTCTGCTAGCGTCACCATGTTTCTGTGTGAGGACACCTGCTGCACAGCCATCAGCTTCTGTACAAAATAGCTCAAAAGGCTTTTCATAATCAGGTATTCCCAATGCAGGTGCTCTTGTCAGACTATCTTTAAGATTAAAGAACGCTTGCTCCGACTCTTCTGTGTGTATGACACGTTCTGGTTTTGAGGAAGAGACTAGCTCCTGCAATGGTAATGCCAGAATAGAAAAACCTGGGATCCAGGACCTACAGTATCCACACATCCCCAAGAAAGTACGAATCTGCTTCTGGCTCTGCGGCAGGGTCATGTGTTGTATGGCCTCAATTCTGTCGGTTGTCAGGTGTCTTAGCCCCTTAGTGAGGCAGTGTCCTAAGTATTTGACCTTAGTCTGACATGGCTGTAATTTATCCTTTGCCACCTTGTGCCCTGTTTGTGAAAGATGAAGCAACAACAATTTAGTATCATGTAAACATGACATAAAAGAATCAGAGCACAACAACAAATCGTCCACATATTGAATTAGAACAGACCCATTGTGGGGTTGAAAGGATTGCAAACAGTCATGTAAGGCTTGGGAGAAAATACTGGGGCTGTCAATGAACCCCTGGGGTAGTCTGGTCCATGTGTATTGCACTCCCCTGTAGGAGAATGCAAAAAGGTATTGGCAGTCAGGGTGAAGAGGGACTGAAAAGAAAGCAGAACATAGATCAATGACAGTAAAATGACTGGCAGACGGTGGAATCTGCATGAGGATGACAGCTGGATTCGGCACTACGGGGAATTGGCTCTCAACAACTTTGTTAATTCCCCTTAAGTCCTGGACTAATCTATAGCCCCTCCCCCCACTCTTCTTCACAGGGAAAATGGGACTATTTGCTGTACTGGCTGTACGAATTAAAATCCCTTGTTGTAACAGCCTCTCAATAACAGGATATACCCCTAGTTCCACCTCCGGTTTTAATGGATACTGTGGGATTTTTGGGGCTATCCTACCACTTTTTAGATTGACCATGACAGGGGCTACGTTTGCCATCAGTCCAGTGTCCTGTCCATCTCTGGTCCATAGGGAACCTGGTATTTCCAGCAACATCCCCTTTACTTGAGATGGACTTTGTTCTATAACAGGAGAGTGTAACATTAACCTTGGAGGGGTGTCCAATATGTCCTGTACCTCATGTGCAACCTTCTCGGGTATATCTAGGAACACACCATCTGAAGTACAGTATATGACACATCCCATTTTACATAACAAGTCTCTCCCTAGCAAGTTAGTAGGAGCCGCTGCAGCCAAGAGAGACGAATGCTTAGTATGCAGAGGCCCGATAGTAACTTCGGCGGGTTTAGTTAGAGGATAAGGTAACACTTTTCCCGTCACCCCCATAGCTGGAATAGTTTTGCTGGTCACCTGTAGATTGAAAGGAGAGGTTATCACAGATCGGGCCGCCCCTGTATCTACAAGAAAAGTTTGTTTCCTGCCAGCTATGTCAACTATCATTGTTGGTTCTTCACTCTGACTCTCAGTTAACCTCACTGGCTGTAGACTACAGGTATGACCTGACCCCTAGCGCTGACTAGTGATTTCCCGCGCAGCATTTGCTGCCGTAATATGCGCGGGTAGATGTGAGTCTTCTAGTCTATGTGAATCCTTTCTTGGAGGATATCTATGTGACCCACCCCTATGTGTATTGAGTCTTTCTTTATTACAATCTCTAGCGTAATGTCCTTCCTCGTTACAGTTGAAACACCTGATCACTTTAGGTTTCCTGTTATATGGGTTGTATGCTGGTGGTCGTGTATGCACCCCTTCTAGAGCCTGTATACTTACCGTCATTAACCTATCACTTTTCTCTTCCCTTTTTCTAAAAAGGTTCTTGTCATGCTCCACAGCAGACTCCCTAAGGAAGTCTACCGTGACGCCTCTCCAATTAGGTAATGTGGTTTGTACTCTCGTCTTTAAATTTTCCCTAAGGCCATCCATCAGTACCCCTACAGCTACCTCTCTGTGATGTGGGTCCTCACTTATGTTGGATATCCCAGTAAATCGTGCAATCGCTGTTATAGCTCTAGCAAAGTAATCTGAGGCAGTTTCACTATCTTTTTGTTTGATGGTGAAAATCTTACTCCAATTTACTACTACTGGAAAACAGATGGCTAAGTGTTTGACAATTTGTTCTATATTCCGTTGGTTAATCTCATCAGTCAGGGTGTCATCTTCCTCCAACAAACAATCTCTAATAAATTTTTGTATGTTAGTATTGGGAGGAAGACACGCCCTCAACACTACCCGCCAATCCTTACTGGTTGGTTCATGAGCATTCCCTAAGTCTTTAACAAATTTTTGACATTTAGCTAACTCTTTTCTAGGATCTGGGAATTCAGTCATAATGGAACGTAATTCTGATCTAGTCCAGGGACAATGCATTGTAACATTTCTTAAAGGAACTACACCATCCTTATCCGGTTTCCCATTGGGAACTGATATTGTGCGGACCGGGAACACACCCTCTGGTACACTAACTTCAGGGGACGCTACAGGATTTACAGGCCCTAGATTTAGAACACTTTCACTCCTAGTGATCACGCTACTCTCACCTATCTCAGCCATTTTCTCATACTTGCGCTGAGCCTCTAGTACATTAACAGCATGGGCAATGGCCGAAATCACAGTGGGTTCATCTTCGTTTTCAGATACACTTGATTGAAACTGATTTAAAACAGGGTACAACTTAGTAATTTTTCTATTTTCAGTTTTAACAACGGCTGTACTTACCCCTCCCGCCACATAAGGTGGCGGGGGCGCGCTTGCGCTGAGTTCGCCACGCTTCTCAATGGTTACATCCGCCTTGCGCGCGCTTTTCGCCACGCCTATTTCCGGTTTGTATTCGCTGCTCTGCCACGTGTTACCTTCCATTTGCCACAATTTTAAACAATCATTATGTCTATTTCTCTTTTTCGTTGACTTGATCAACCATATTTTATCTTTTACAGTATTCAGTACCTCTGCATTAAAACTCCCTATTGTTGGGAAAGGCCTATCACAAGCTTTGGTCATCCCGACCCACGTGTCACAATACACAGTTGCATATGCACCATACTTCTTACACATGAGAAACCTCGCTGAACCAATAGGGCCTTCCTTAGGCAGTACACTGACCATCTCTAGCGTATGCTTAGCACCCATGTTGAACAATATACCTTCTACCCGGAACACAGACACACCGCAATGCTCTGTTCCTTCCGGCCAAATGTGAAATACAGACACACCGCAATGCTCTGTTCTTCCCACCTAATAATTTCAACTCTGTTGCTATACTCACCGCTAGAGATCTATAATCCTCGGTGAACGTATTTCCTTTAGCCGCGTTCACTCGCTTTTCTCGCCCCTGGCGAGGATCCCTAATACAGAAATATCACTGTGGGCCCCAAGGGCTATCAGCTCCTCGATACCCTGGCTAAACCACAAAATCTGCTGAGTTTATTATCGCTGGGAGCGCAAAGTCGATACAATCAACCTGCCTTTCCAGTATAATTCCTCCTAGCTGCTTCACCAATTCGCACTAACGGTGCGACCGGATCGCACTGCCTACCAATACTGATTATTAGCAAACCTTGCGATCTATTGGTAGCGCTTTGCGAAAACCCAGTTTTCGCATTCGGTATACCTGCCCTGTATACCGTCCTTCAGTTGGGCAATCCGCCTCGTCAGACAGCAACTGAGCACCTCAACAATAAAACAGTGTATCTACGTTACAACATCACACACTATACACCTTTTCTGCGCAGAAAATCAAAAGTTCCCAACAATAGTAATAATGTCTCAGAGGCTTTCACAAGTAATTATACTATGCATGTATAATAACTATCAAAACGATTGTTTAACCACGTGGCAAGTTTACCGGAAGTTCGCGTACACACAGCAGGAAGTACACATACGCTAAACAATGCAATACAGTTAAAACGCACAATGACAGAAAAAAGAAACAGTTTTCTCTTTTGTCCCTAGGTTCTAGTTAGCGTGCCCTAGATAATGCAAAACGGACATTCGGTTTCACAACACAGAGTAAAATTCAGGTTTTGAACACCATGCGTTCTTACCCGTTTATGACGCGTCTCCACCCTTTGTTGAGGAACCGAAATCCGTTGGTCTTGCGTATCATCGGCAACGAAACCTCCAAAGCTCACGAGCCCCCAAATTGTAATGTGCGTATTGTCGCTAACCAATAACGATTGTCGAACCTCGATTTGTGTTTCCAACGCACAAATATTTATTCGCAATAAGTTGAAAAAATATGCTCAAGCGATGTAATAGTAAATACAGCCGTTACTTAACGCAGGCGCTCTGGATCCAGTGCAGTCATTCAATCCTGAAGTCTGGGGACAAGAAGTCTGCACTCTGGATCACAAGCTGCTGCTTATATACACAATCAAGTACAGTAATACAATGAAGATGATATGGCTTGCATCTATTGGTCCGGGTCTCAGGAATGTCCAAGGGGTCGTCAATCATTGGCTGGTTCATCCTAAGGAATCCAAAGGAGGGGGTCATCTCTGCAGGGGGTATGCTCTGCTCTTCCCGCCAGAATTCCTTACTCTTAAGTAGTTCATAATTCCCTATCATTCATAACTTGCGTATGCACTCTGCGATTCCCTCGCAGAGCGCACCAAACAGTAGGATATGTAACAAGGTTCATTATGATACCACTCATGATGTTATTCCTTTAACCCGTTCTGTGTATTTCACTAATATGCATGTAACTCTGATATAACATATAAATACTACTATATTTCGACATAACTGACTATGTGTTGCAACTACCAATAATGTGTACTATTTTATAAGTATGCGTGTTTGTGCGAATGTATGGTAAAAGACCAATTACTGTTGCTGCCACGTGTAGTGGATGCGTACGCCTTTTCACGCCGTAGCGTGCCCTTGTACGTCATAGCGTACCGTACGCATCTTTTCAGACAAAGACAACCAAGTTTGCTAGACTTTAATTGAAATGACTTTATCCAATTTACTGACTTCGACAGCAACACCTCCACTTTTCCTTTATAGGAACTTTAGTTAATCTAGTCCTAGGTATTTTATCCTCAGGATATTAAAAATAAGGCTCAAATATGGGACTATTCAGAAAAAAATTGTGAAAGCAATTTGCATTTTATAAAAATGGACGAAAAGAGTATGAAAATGACAACAGTAGCATTTCAGTAAAATAATCATTTTTTTTATATCCCAGAACTGAAAACATTTTATATTCAATGTGGGAGATTCAATGCAAAACGATGAGTCTCAGGAACAGTGGAGAGGCATCGAGGCGAAGTTCAGGCCGAAATCTCAGGTCATTTTTACTGGCTCCCCATAGAGGTGCACAGAAAAAAGAGGCAAAGATTCCTTAACATAATAGGTGGCAAATTGCGCAGTGAAAATTTAGGCGACACACAACATTAAATTGAATCTCCCCTGATGTGTTTTAACTGTTTTTGCTAAGAAAAAAATAGCGGTTAGCGAAAACAGCTGATGAAAAATAAGAAAACTTGCCCACAAAACGCGTCTCATGATAATTTCATGGATACAAACGAAAATTAGATGGACTTCCAGTATTCACACACATTTTATTTAGAAATCTTAACCTTGCGTACGTTCTGACTATGAACTGATGAAACATTTTGTATTTTTGCTCCATGTTGTCTTTTTAAACGCACAATGACGCTTATTTAACCCTTGACAGTATATTTTTAGTGGCAATGCAATCCTTAATAGTTTGCACTAAGTGCAATAAACTGCAACACAGAGACAGTGTCACACTAAAGTCTGCTTCACAGCCCAGATGTGCAGCAGTAGCAGCTTTCTGTGGTTTGTTTATTATCTGGTATCATATATTTAATGGCCAAACTAACAGAATTTCTTTGGTTACATTTAATTTGCAAAAAAAGATGTTCTCTGGTTTGCGTGCAAGACGTTCTAAAAACAGAATCCAGTTCTTCTAATATAGTTAGGGAACAGAATGACCTCGTAAAAGGTCGGAAGATGACTATAAATGCTCTCTCATATCAAGGGAAATGTAAGAACAATAGAAAATCAGCAGGAAGTATAGATCTGCCATTTCGGGAAACTAACATCTTAATTCCATAATCCCCAGGCTACTAAACTAATCAATGACATTCCTGTAAATTGCTTTTTTCCTCAAAGGTACCTCCTTAGGGGGCACATACATCCAAACCAAAATATTAATTATTTTTAATGTACAGAACATAAGGCAAGATGCCAAGAACAGAAATGAAGAGATATGTATGCGTTGTTTATATTAACCTGAAAAAAATATATTGATAATAATAATAATTATATATAAAAAAAAATAATATCAAAACTGTAAAACTGGTATGTCTAATAATATAACATACAAATAAAAATAAAAAATACAATTAAGAATGTAAAAATAATCAAAAAATCACAAAATAATGACAGTTTTGACACCCAAATCCATAACGTTAAAATCTCCTTAAGCTTAAAGTTCATAAAATATTCAAAAACATTAGCAAATTAAAAATATATGTCAGAATTTGACCCCAATTCATACATTTTTCAGATAGTTTTTTAAACTCGGTGTCTGTAATTTGTATAAAGTAGGAGAAATATAAAGGTGAATAAAAATAATTTTAAAAAATGAAAACTATAACATTTTCTTGGAAATAAATGTTGTTTCTTTTAATCATAGAAATTGCAAATATTTTGGATTCAGTGTGTGTGCTGGGGAAGAATTTTGCATATTTTCTCTGTGTTGTCCTTTGAGATGCACAAATAGGCTTAGTGAACTCTTTTGCTACTGAAGAACATTTTGGAACTCAATGCAGAATTACTTTGTTCAAGTAAAGACATCACCTGGAATGAACAAAGGGATTATATACTCTTTAGCTGCAATTTTACATCAGAATTTAACTAGCGTCTTCTCCATTAGCCCTGCTATGCTGAGCCTGGTATTCTGTGGATCATGTGGATATTACATGTATCTGCCGCCCATGTGTGGACTCTGAAGTTAGTAGGATTAAGAAATCATTTAGGTTATGGATAGTGTAAAATAATTCTAACCATAAACTCCAAGCAAAGTAAGCAAAAGATTAAAAACAAAAAACAACACAAAACAAATCCAAACCGTAGTCTAACTCTACACACTATTTAAGGCAGTTGTTCATTATTTCCTTAATTTCCTTACCCTCCATATAGCAAACCCTCCTTCCCGTGGGATCCATCTGTAACCCAATAACCCCTTTATATATCAGTCTTCTGATCAAGTCCAGTGGTATTGAATGTGCGTCATTGCAGTGGAATATACACTGGCACCAGCTGATAGAAATCACCCCTAAAATGCCTGACAATGTCTGAATACCAATGTGAATAAAAATAAAAATAAACAATCAATAGCCGCCAATGTAAAGTCAAATGTGAGCCTGTATCACTATTCACTCCGCTACTTGTGAAGCCACCAAAGCAAAAACTAGACAGGAGAAAACCTAGTGCCGTCCGTGAATAGATATTTGCCAAATTATTATATTTATTTTATTTATGTATATTTATTTGCTGTGCAATACTTATGTATTTATGTATCTTTATATAGTTATACATTGACTTCTCTATAGAGCAATTGATTATCTAGCGTGACTTTGGAAAATATTGTTATTCATTAAATTGTAGCCTAAGTCAGCCTAAATACCTTTGTATTTAAAGGAATATCTTTTTATTAATTTTGCTTCTCCTGTGCTCTTGTTTTATTTATATTCCAAGGTCCATTTATTCCTGCTTGTGAACAGTTAGTAAGTAACTTCAATACCCTGGAAAGTCCAGGCTGCAGTGGCATTTTTGACAAACCTCATGGGTTCACATGGGTATGAATTCAACTATGCATACAGTGAATTTCTGAAAAGCAAGTCTGCAAGCTGATCACTCTCTTCTGATTCACTCTGCAAAGGGTGTAATAGAGCATGGTGGATAGATTTACTTATGCATAAACACTTCCTTTATTCCCTGGATTATATTCCGCTCAGTAGTACAGACGTTGATATATTATTAACTAGTGGCTTTACTTGCACTTCATGAAGTTTCTATTGTACATAAAATTCTGTTAAAAAAATAACAATAAATTACTTTTATACCCTTAGCAGTGTGGTGGCAGAGTGGTCAGCATTGCTAACTCAAAGAGCTGGGGTCATGGGTTCGATTCCTACCATGGCATTATCTCATAGTTGCCTCCTCTCCCATGTCTGGGAGACTCCTGAATTTCAAAGAGTCCTCCTGAACTCTCAGGAGAGCAGGGCAACCTCCCGGATCCCGGGCCAGTTCGGTTAGTTAAGTGGAGCGACGGGGCTTAACAACATGATTCATATGTCATCGCGGCTATGCCCTCTGCTGTGATAGGCTAGATTGTTTATGTCAGTTTAGGGGGCATGGCCAAATGACTTGTTCGCTTGGTCACGCCCCCAGGAATCACCAGTAAGATCTCTCCCCCCCCCCCCCGGAAGGGAGATCTCACAAGTTGGCACGTATGCCCTACCTACAGGACCGGACTGGCCGTCTGGCACTTCTGGCTAATGCCAGAAGGGCTGATGGTCAGGTGGCCCGGGTCCCAAGCAGTCAGTGCACCGACACTGACAGGCTATCAGTCTGACAACTGTCCTGAATCTGGTGGGGAAGTCCCGAATTTGGGTGACTGCCTCGTTTAGTGAGATTTGGTCCGACTACAAGGACAGATGGCAGACATGCTTGTGAAGGCAGAGCTGCGTGCACGTAACAGCAGTGCACACAGTATTGCCTGTGCATTTGTCTAACATCTGTCTAAAATGATAACCATGTTACATAATAGGGGCCCCCTGTCTTAAATACCCCGGGCCCCCGGAGCGCTAATCCAGCTTTGGTTAGCGTAAGGGAACTGATAGTTGCTCCCAGTTCCCGGACAAGACACAGCCTGAGAGCAGGTCGAGAAGCTCTAAGTCTCACAAGGGCATATTCAATTGTCCACGTTACTCGCAAAAGTAACGCAGCGTTAAAAGTATTACTGTTATTACGGTAATTCTAACCCAGATTTCAGCTCACACCTCACTGAACTGCGAGTTGAAAGCTGGCATTAAAGGTACCGTAAAAACGGTAATTGCGCGCACTATTACCGTAATAACAGTAATAGTGCGCAAGCTGCGTTTTAGGAGTAACGCGAACAATTGAATATGCCCCTAAGAGCTTCCCTGCTCACTCTAAAGGAAGTTCCCAACCTGATGGATGTCAGCAGCACCAGAAGCATAGATAAGTACAGTGGGCTGGGGGTGCCATAATGTGCCTGGGGGGGTGGAGTGATGTGGCTGGGAGGGCGTGATAACTGTAATGTTTTATTATAATGTATGTATCAATGCCCCATGTGTTATGGCCACCAGTGCGTCATAAACTTGTAGAACTAGCAGAAGAGATCTTCACCTACAGCAGCCGCCTTTCCTGTAGAGACTGGTTATGCTCACAGGTACTCAGATGATTGGTTGTCCAATGAAACGTCAGAGTACCCAGCCGACTAATCAGCCCAGGTGGCTAGAGGAACACCCCCCAATCAGCCAAGGAGGCTGAGCTTACAGACCTGCGCGCATGCGCCCGGCTGATTGACAGCAGGCCGGACGCGGCGGCAGGGAGGCACAAGCGTCCTGGTTGTTGCCTAGGCAACCGGAACGAGGAGGGCGGAAGTGACGTCTCGGTTGTCATGGTGACGGCCGGGACGCGTCCTGTGGGCACGGGGAGTCACGGCGGCTTGAGGCACCGCCGCGGCTCGTAACACCATGTTGGCCACACCCATATCACAATGTGGTAACGATCTTTCCTGCTCCACTATGGAGGGGTGCCCCAAAAGTTCACTGCACCACTGCCCCAAATTTATCTAACCAGTCCTGTACATACCATTGTCTGATACTGGTGTAACGCCCCCTGCGGGGAAACAGGGACAGACGCAACACAAAAGAACTTACCTTGAAAACGATGGTCACCTCCAGTCCGCTTCCGATATCCCAGCTGCGATCCAATCCCAGCAGATCCGCAGCCGCAACCCCTGTCACCTCCAACCACGTCCCTCTAAGAAAGAGACAGAGATTACGGCCATGCCTACTAGGTAAGGGCTGTCCGAGAATACGGAAACGAACAAGGACACTCTCAGTCCAAGCCCACTTGCCGCCTCCTCGCTTTGCTCTTGCCAAGACGCAGGGGACTACAGGCACTTAAGACCAAGACTAGTCCAAAGACTAATCCCGCCTCAAGTACCTCACACACCTGCCGGTGAGGGCCTAACCGAAAGGGGCAATCGAGCGTAATACTTACCGGGACACTCCCACTTCCGATCCGGTTCTCCTGCACCTCCCCGATACCTGCGGATGACAAGAACACACAGCCTCCCTCTGCGCTAACGGTGAGACTAAAGGTATGCACCCACAAACACTAAACTGACTACAGCAGCGACCCGACCCTAACAACACTCTAATGGTCGGCAACGCAACTACGTCAAACAACTATGTCTACCTAGGTGTGGTGCACTAACGGAACTGCTCACTTACCACTACGGGGAACACCAGCCGGTGTTCACGGACTAAACCGGAGGGCGGTTCCTAACCCCCTCACCCAGGTCTAACCAAGGAGACTGTCTCCTTACGATGGGGTTACCCATGGACCCTAAGGTCAAGCCCGGCTGAGGCTCAGTGGAACAGCACACTAACCCGCGGACAGACTGCCGCACGGAACAGCCGATCGAACTAAACCGCCCGACTGCCTGTACTCGGGTATCTCACACGTGTCCTTACGTCCGGAACCACAGGTGCACCTGCACGGAACCGGCCTTGGGGACCCTCAATCAGAACCACGGCCGCCCCTGGAACTGCCTCAAGGTGTGCTGCACTGCCACCAACTCACTCAGCCACCCCCTCTGGGAACCAGTGTGACCCCGGGGACCTAAGGGACAGGAAAACTACGTGTGTTCTCCCCTGACTATGTGTATGTGGTAACTACACTTGTCCCCACAGCACGGGTTAGCACAGAACAACACAAGAACAAGAGCCTACCTTTAATGGGGGCCTGACGTCTTGCCCCTGGACACAATTACGTAGCACACCCAAAATACTGTAATTTAACAATACCCGCCGCACAGACAGAATACAATATACAGTACTTTGTAAGCTACTTACCAGAGCACACCACCAGGGCCTTCTGCCCTTCACACCATGGGCCTCTTGCCCAGTTGCACACAGAGCCTTGTCCTCTGATTAATGGGCCTCAGCCCCCTCTCTACCTCAGGGCTCTGAGCCCACTAACTAGGGCCTTGTGCCCTGCTACCTAGGGGTCCTAGCCCCTGCCTACTCAGGCCTTGTGGCCTCCCTAACCAGCTGAGGGCCTTGTGCCCTTTAAAGCCTATGGGCTACCAGCCCCTCTGGCCTTCCTTTGGCCTCTAGGCCACTAACTACCTAAGGGCCTTGTGCCCTTTTATACCTGGGGCTCTCACACCCCCTGCCTAACTAACAGGGGCTTGTCCCCTTTATCACAAGTATTATGGCCTACTGACCCACTAACTCGTAGGGGCCTAGTGCCCAGGTCCCTGGGCCTTGTGCCCCTAATTTAACGTGCCAACGGGCCTTGTGCCGACCGTGGCCCCGGGCCTAGAGCCCGAATTTAACGTTGAGTATACTTACCTGCTCTGCGCAGGATACTCAACTTGCCACGCCGTCTTCTTCCTTCTTCGGGTCTTCCAGATCCTCCAGCCGGTGGCGCCTCTTCTTCTCTTCGGCGCGGGTCTTCTGCCTTCTCTGGTGGCGGGGGCGCTCTCAGCCCTTACAAGGGCTCGCCGCCGACGATCTCCGCTGCTTCTGTTCTTCTTCCACTCCGGACGTCCCACGACGTCCTTCTCCCTCCGCCGCCGTACTCCTTCTGTCAAAATGGTGCCACCCGGTGTGACGTCATTAGCCGGCGCGAGCGCTGATTGGCTCGCATCGGCGCCAATCTTTTGAATGGCCGGGCGCGAGCCGCGATTGGCTCGCGCATCCGGCCGCTGATTGGCCAGCGGGGAAAGATGAGCCCTGATTGGCTCATCCCTCCTCCGTGCATGGGACCTGCAGGAAAGAAGCCACGATACTCACCGCAGGATCGCTGGACGGGTGAGTACTTCTCTTCTTCCCTCTTCACCCGCTTGTAGGGCACCGCCATCTGAGGAGTCTTCAGCCCCTCCAGGGGCACAGCGACAGCCGGAATCTTCGCCCTCTTCACGGGCACTGGCTTCGGAGGCATCTTCTGTCCCTCCAGGGACACAGCGCTGGCGGGGATCTTCTCCGGGGACACCTCCACATTGGTGCGCCCTATGCTGCAAATAGAGAGCCAAGCTGCACGTAATACATTTGTACCTCACAGGACACGGCAGTAACAGACAGCAAACAACTAATCCACAGAGGACTATAATTATTATTAATATTATTAGCCTTAAAATGCTTTTTTTTTTCTTTTTTTCTTTTTTTTTAAGAATTATAAATTGTGAAATTGTTCCGTGAAGTGAGAAACAGAAAGTTGGCTCAACTCTAATATTTTCTTTAACTTGGAAAATAATCAAAACAAATATCTTGAATATAATTGTCAGTAGACATTTACAGTATATTTATATTAACGCATTAAATGGCCTTTACCAGTTGTTTTGTTCCTTAAAAATATAAATATTAGTCAGATTTCAGGGTGTGCTCAATACCGCTCAGGAATTGCTCTTAGTTTGTTTACTTTCATTTAATCCGGTTATTTTGCAAGCGGCTGAAGAATGTGCAGCTGTTCACAAATAACTTTCTACTGATAGGGCGTGTCCCTAGAAAACACCTGAAGCATCACTTATGTATAAAATCATACTTCAGTACAGAGATCTTCCTATTGAAATCATACTCTTACTAATGGTCATTGATAAGAGCTATTGTAATTGCAGAAATATGTTTTGGCTCCATGTAACCTATGAGGCATGGCAAGAAGGTTACCTATGGAGAGGGTGTGTATATTATGTGTATGTGAACAAGGAAAGGACATATAGGTCTAGACATAGGGTGGAATATATCGGAGACAGGCTGCCCTGTATGTTACCATTAGTGGTTGCAATTCTCTCTCTCTCTCTATCTATCTATCTATCTATATATATATATATATATATATATATATATGTACTTTGCATGGGGATGAGGAGAGCATGTGTCTGTTTGTATGTTGGCCCCGACTTGCAGGATGATGGGAGGTGTGTCCCCGCTCACCATGCTAAGTGGGTGCCATATATACGCCAGAGAAGGGTGATTTTAGGGAAGTGGGTGTTGAGAGCAGACTAGCTCTTTGGAAGACTAGAGGTGCACCCAGGATGCTATCACACCCGTTGCATCCCTGTCACCCCCTCTAATGGGACGTGGCCATGCCCCACTTTAGGAATCATGGGCCTGATTGATTGAGGATCTTAAATGAAGAGGTATCTTATTTCAGTCTCCTGGACAAAACCATTTTACATTGAAAGGGGTGCAAATTAGTATTCTGTTTTGCACATAAGTGAAATACTGACTGTTTTTTCATGTAGCACACAAATACTTGATAGCTTATTTGTACACTGAAATTTAAAGTTGATATTTGTGTGCTACATGAAGAAACAGACAGTATTTAACTTATGTGCAAAACAGGAAAATAATTTTCACCCCATGCATTACAACAGGGTTTTGTCCATGAGACTGAAATAAGATACCTCTTCATTTAAGATCCTTAATCAATCAGGCCCCATGTCCTTACATTGGCTATTTATTCTAGGCCGGGTCTGGCCAAACTGTGGCTCTCCAGGTGTTGTGAAACTGCATATCCCTGCATACCCTGCTAGCTATCGGCTGGCTATCTAGTGGCAAAGCATGCTTGTAGTTTCACAACACCTGGAGTGCCAGGTGACATCATAGCCAACCACCACATTCCCAGAGTAACACTGACACGGAGGAAGAACAGCCAGCAGCTTCACATGTAAGAAGCTGCTGGATCCTTTTCCTTTATGCCACCGTCCGACACTCCATGTGGGGGCGTCAAGGTCATTAAAATCACTGGATGATTCACTGAGCGTGGCCAGGTGACAAGCGACTACCTTTGGTAGTCGCATGTTCCTGCAGCTCCTGCTATCCTGCCTGAAATATCTGGAGTCATCTGAGACAATTTCTCCCTTATTTGCTCCTACAACCTGGAAATTGCTTTAGGATTCCCCCAGGATCATGCTGTGCTATTTCTCTTCTCTGTGCATCCGGTACCGATGTGTCTTAGTCTTGGGGCCTATGCCGCATCTCGATGTGGGCAGACCATGCTGCTGACTGCCTGTTCCCCCCGTCAGTTGGATAAACGCTGTCTCTCCTGTGCGGGACTTCACCATCCCTTGCAGTTTGCCCTGACACCTTAGCCACTCAATTTTCCTGCAGCTCTGCCAGCGGAGGTCTGTAGCTCAGCTTCGGCACAGACTATATCTCCTGAAGCCCCTTCGAGTCAGCACGCCTCCCTTTACAACGTCGATGGTGACTCAGTGGAATGCGACTATCTCTGAAACACAGGAGTGCCGACTTGTTCTGCTCCAACCTGGCTGGAATATGTAGTCAGGTGAGTCCTACCGGTGCAGACATTGTGTCCCCCTTGCAGTGGCTATATCAGGGTTGCACTCCTCCTCCCTACTATCTACTGCCCAGACTCTTTATTTGGGGACCTCATTTCAGACCACCTGCCCTGGATATGGATCCCCCTACTCTGCTGGGAGCACTAGTCTATTGTGTATGATTCATTACAGCCTTCCTGTATAAATCAAGTATTGATGAACATATCAAGAATGTTTCACTTCTGCCACCTACTGTTCCTCCAGTGTTAGACAACCTTCAGTATCCAAATGTCTGTGGTGGCACATCTGCCCCCCCTCCCCGGTGAGCTTTTTCTGTAAGTGTGACATTCCTGTATTTATTGTCCTATTTTTCCTCTCTGGTCCTCTAGTTCAAGAACCAGAGATGACGCTGCTATAAATGTAGGAAGATTTGTCTCCTGAGGTCATTTGACACCTGTGCCTTTTCCTCCCACCACACTCCTATTTCTACCAAGCACTGCTGCTCACCCCTTACCTGCTACTATGTCGAGCAAACCTACAAGGGGTGCTCAAATGAACCAATTGAACTTTTATGATAATACAGCCTCTTCTCAAGCCCACCCTCAACAACTGGAACAAACTTCAGAGCCTCCTCTTGACTTTGAACTGGGGCACAACAAGTAATGACCAACCTTGTCAACGAAATCAGAGCTGCCTCTCATCAAGAATTAAAGAAAGTGGTCAACGATCTTAAGAAAGAAATAGCCTTTTGAAAATAAAACTGATGAACTTTGTAGATCTCAATCAACTATCGATAGGTAACTCTCTATTATCCAATCTCATTTTGAAAGTAACAGGGAGACTTCGAGAACTGGTCCCACCGCAATAATCTGAGACTTCATAACATTCCAGAACTTCCGGACCCAACTGCATTGCCAGACTATCTTCAGGCTTTGTTCAAACATATTCTTTCAAATGCTTTGGACTCAGATCTATAGAAGGATAGAGTCCATCGAGCTAGGCTATCTGTGGGGGCAAATCCCAAGTGATGTCATTGTCCGACTCCACTACTTTAAGATCAAGGAAAGAATCTTGCTTGCTCTATGGAACACCCCATATGGTGATTTTCATGATGTCCAGAAACAAGTCTTCCAAGACCTTGTCTCCATCACTGTCCAAAAAGAGACAAGATTTCCAACCCATCACTAAGCTCTTATACCACCGCAATATCAAACACAAATGATGCTTCCCATGTCAGCTGCACCTTTTCCCTGGCGGCTCTACCCTGCAGGTTAAAACCCTGGAACAGGGCCAAACCCTCCTGTTGAAGATTGAAATTCTCCCTGACTCCATCTCCTCCTCCTGGCCTGCTTCTGGCTCTCTTCTTCCACAATCTGTCAGAGCCCCATCCCCAGATTGGCAGTGAGTAGGCCCTCGCTCTCCAAGGACACATCCGCAACCTAAGGGCCTAGATGCTCTTTCTTCATATGTTTGTTTCCTTTCCAACTTTCTTGTTTTGCTGTACATCAAGATGTAATGACGTTCATCTTTTGGAGCGGAGCCCTGGTAGCACCGTACTGTTTCCAGTTCATGGACTCTTCTCCCACTGGCTAGCTGCCCCTTCAGGATCTGGTTTCTACAACCCTCATTGGTTTCATTGTTCTCTTACATGTTTCCTTGTTAACCCTTTATTCCTTTTAGGTGATGTATTTGTCTGGACTGCCTTACAATTTGCTCTGGAACATACTATTTCTTCTCCTCTCTCTCTCTCTCCTCTTTTCTCCATTTCTCAATTTCCCTTCCAGCCCAGACAGAATGGTCTCCATTATTTTAGTTTATGTAGCCCAGCTTTTAACTTGTCTTTTTCATTCTTCAGCTTTTAGATGCATTTAAGGTACTATCTGTTAATGTAGAGGGGTACACCCGGGGGGGGGGGGGGGTTCCTAGTCCCCATAAACCCCTGTCCTCCCTGGAGTGCCGATGCTTGCAGTGACTTGCCCCTGGATCTCTGTATACAGCACTCTCTGATCTGCACACACCCCTTCCTCCCACCCGGTTGGCATGTGTGTGATGCAGGAGGCAGAAGAAAAAGGTAAGAGAGTCTGTGTGTGTGACAGTTTGTCTGTTACTGTTTGTGTGTTTGTGTATGTCTGTGCTTGTCTGTGTGTGTGACGGTTTGTCTGTTACTGTCTGTGTGTTTGTATATGTCTGTGCTTGTCTGTGTATGTGACAATTTACATGTCTGTATGTTTGACTCTGTGTGTGTTTGCTAGTGTGACCCTATCCTGCCTAAATTGGGACAGATAGAAGATATGCATTTGTGATATAGTCTAACTATTCTAGTTAGATAATTACCAGTTGAAACAAGCCACACAACTCTGCAAATTGATAATCAGCTTGTACCAAAAACCCATTTCATCATTATTGTCCATGAGGCAGCAAACACTGAATATCATTACATTAGCATACAAAACAGTACATCACCTAAACGTACAATACATACAGACCACATATTCTGAGTAGCAATACAGTAATTTTAATGACTGTACAGTATAACATTTGACCATGTCTGAAGATTTCAGCTTGTGTGATACAGCAATGATAAACAAGCATCTTATATAGGATTTTACATGAGGATACTTAGTAAGCAGGGTTTGTTACTATAGGAACATATACAGCACATGACGTTTATGTTAAAGAGCAATGTTGTAAAGCGTACAGGAACAAGCTGGGATGCGTTTAGTTTAAAGAATAATTCTCTGTATGCAGCATGTATGCTTAACAGCATAGAAATATTTTGTTGTATGTATAACCGGAATAATCTACAATAATCTTTCAGGACATATGATGTTTGGCCACATTCACTCATTTATTGTAAATCTAACTGTTTTTTTATTCAGTTCTTAGTGTCACACTAGACATAGCAATGCATACGCATTTTAATGGACCAATGGAATGTTGTAAAATTATAGCCACACCCCCACACATGCTGGTCACGCCCACTGGTGGTGTGGTGTGGAAACCCCCTTCCTCAAATCCTGCGTTTGTCCCTGATGTAAATGGGTTACACTCACCTAACAAGCAAACAATTGTGTTGAGTGCCTGTAGACGTGAGAAAGCGGACATTGTCTTCCTGCAAGAGACTCACCTTAAAGGTAACCACACATGCCTGCAAGGTAAACAGTTCTCCCACACCTACTTTTCATCTGCCAACTATAAAAAGCGGGATGTAGCCGTTCTTCACTTCTTAATTCCTACATTGATTTGGAAGGTTGCTGTCTGATAGTAATTTGCACAATTCATTCCGAAACATACATACTGGTCTCCTTTTATGTCCCCAATTCTGACCAGAAATCCTTTTTTGCTTTTGGACAGATTGGGAGAGCGGTTCAAGGCCATCTTTTTATCGGTGTCGACTTTAACTTGGAGTTAGACCCTACAATTGACAAAGCACCTTCTGCCCCGTCCCGTTCCTCCTACTCCTTTGCTAGGAATGCTCAATCGTTGACCTCACACCTTACTCTATTCAACTTATATGATGTATATCATTTCAAATACCCCCTCCGTAGAGACTTCACCCATTACTCTACCCCAAACCGCATGAATTCCTCTCCTGACGTGTCTCCTGGCATCCTCTGGAAGGCCCATAAAGTCACAATTCGGGATCTGCTCATTAGAATCTGTGCCAAATCTTGCAAATAGATAACAGACGAAATTTTGACTCCAGAATCTCCCCTGTCCTCTCTGTTATCGCTACATAAATCAGCACCTTTTTCTAATCTCCTTATTGAGATTGATGGAGTCAGAGGTCAGCTCAACACCTTACTTTCCAGATGAGCCATAGCCACACTTAAAACACTGCAGTTATATGACAAGGCTGAAATTATGTTAGCAGACAAGTTGCGTCGAAAAACGATACCGCACTCTGATAGGTGAGATCAGACGGGGGTGCCAAGACCCTCCTATTTATGACCCTGTTCAAATTGTTACGAATCCTTGTATAATTTAAAATCTTCCTCTCCCACCACCCTGCCTCCCAAACCAAGATCATATATGATTACTTACAGTCTTAGTCCCTGCTCAGACTCTCCCCAAAAAATTATTTATTTTTAAATGCCAATATCTCTCTATAGGAAATCCAACAAGCCATTGAATTATTGAAAACTTCCTATGCTCCAGGCCAAGACGCTTGCACCTCCCAATACTATAAAAAGTTCTCTGCTGTTTTGTCGTCCCGGCTTACAGAGCTTTTTAATGCGATTTATTGCACTAACTATAGACCTATCTCATTGCTCAATGTCGATTTAAAAATCCTTGCAAAAATTCTTGCCACCCGATTGAGCGTTCTTCTCCCTTCAATTCATCTAGATCAAGTCGGTTTTGTCTCTGGCCATCAGACCTCTGACAACATCAGGCGGGTCATTGATTTAATTCACACTATTAATAAACATAAGCGTCCTTCCCTTGCATTAACACTGGGTGCATATAAGGCATGATCTACTCTCCTGGCATCCACAACATATCTCTTGGAGTGGGTGCATCAATGCAGTCAAAATGAATATTCTTCCTAGACTCTTTTATCTTTTCCAGACCCTCCCTATCTGGATCCATCCGCAAAACTTTAATTATGTTCAGTACAAAACACACCCAAAAGTGTGTCTAAAAATTCTTCAATGACCCTTCCAGGGTGGTGGTCTAGCCATTCCCAAATTTAAAAGATATTACCAGGTTGCGCAATGGAATGTAGCCTCTCCAACTAAACTGTGGGTCTCCTTGGATTCCGAATCTCTCTACATTGTCTTCTCTGGTCTGGCTACCCCTCCATCCTGTCCTGGCAAAGTCCACCCCACAGTGGCTCTCTCCCTTTCTGTTTGGGATCGCGCTAACAAAGTCTATAAATTGTCTCCAGACCCCTACACACTTGTTACTATATTTGGTCATCCATCTTTTACACCATGTCTTGCCTCTTTCTCTTCTCTGTGTCTGGCAGGTTTCATTAGATTCCTCAGTGACCTCTCCTGAACGCCATTGTTCCCTCAGTTTTCAGCCCTTCAGTCCTGTCTATCACACAAACACTTTTTTTAATTCTTGCATATTCTGAGCTTTCACTTGTCTCACAACTCCCTTCTTCAGACCAGACCCTAAACCACCTTTGGAACAATGTGCTTGAGGCAGGCCTCCATCAAACACTTGGTCTCAGCATTGCTCCCTGGTGGGACATCCTATGTCCTCACATGGGAATCTGATATTGATGAATCCTTGGACATGGTGGAGTGGTCAGAAATATGGACATGTACTGCTTCCAGCTCTATATGTGTGAGGATCAAAGATAATATAAATTATTATTATTTCATTAATATAACGTTCCCAGCCGATTAAGTAGAACTTTTCCTGATGCATCTGGAGGGGATGTCCGATCCGTGGTACCTTTTTACATATTTGGTAGTCTTGCCCCAAATTGTTTAATTATTGGTCCTAATTACATATCCTAATTGGCTCAATTTTATTACTTGACACCCCCTTCTTGGCCAAGTATTTCCTTCCTCCCCTGCACCCCCGGACTTCATTAAGCACCAAATAAAACTTATACAACACTTTGTCTCTGCTGCCACCTGCCAGCGGGCGGTGTATTGGAAATCCTTCACTCCTCCCTCTTATGCAGCAGTGGCTCCCACAATATGGTATGTATACTGCATGGAATTAACAGCCATTATCAACAATTCTGCCAAATCATTCTGCAAAACAGAGTGTTTATTTTCTAGTACTATTTCCCACATGTTTGTATTTCTATTATTGATTTGTCAACCATGAAAAAAATAAAGATTTTAGAAAAAAAAAAAAAATCACTGGATGAGTGACATTATGTCACTCATTCAGTGTTTTAGGCACCACCTAACCATTGTCCCCTAGGCAACAGCCTAGGTTCAGCCCTGGGTCTATATGTGGGCAGTCTACCTCTTATTAGGAGCAAGGTTAGGCAGGATAAGGCACAGGCTTGGCCAATCATGTATAGCCTTGTGGATTGGTGAGTGTGACATATTGTGTTACAATTGGGGTCTTGCATACTGTATATATTGGATATATTAGATTTTCAAGTTATAAAGCAGTAAGTACCTAGGGCGGGGGAAAGGCAAGAAACAGAAATAAAATAATCTGGCCTGGCTGCTATACAAATATCTCCCTTAGTGGAGAAAGGCATGTTTTCATTCTTAATACTACTCAATAGCAAACAGTGGATTTACTTATTTACTTCTCAGCTGTCGTTTAGCTCCATGTAAACACCCCAGTACAGCTGCTGTGCTGGAATATGCAGCCACAAGACCAGGCTTGCTTTATACATAATGTTGGCTTATGTCAAACATGCAGGAGTTTTAATCCTGTTTTCTTTTTTTAAAACATAGTGGTTTTTAGTAGGGATGAGCGCACTCGGATTTATGAAATCCGAGCCCACCCGAACGTTGCGGATCCGAGTCGGATCCGAGACAGATCCGGGTATTGGCGCCAAATTCAAAAGTGAAACTGAGGCTTTGACTCATAATCCCGTTGTCGGATCTCGCGATACTCGGATCCTATAAATTCCCCGCTAGTCGCTGCCATCTTCACTCGGGCATTGATCAGGGTAGAGGGAGGGTGTGTTAGGTGGTCCTCTGTGCTGTTTAGTTCTGTGCTGTTTAGTTCTGTGCTGTTTAGTTCTGTGCTGTTTAGTGCTGTGCTGTGATGTGCTGTGATGTGCTGTGCAGTGCTGTGCTGTGCTGTGCTGTGCTGTGCTGTGTTCTGCAGTATCAGTCCAGTGGTGCTGTGTGCTGTGCTCTGTCCTTCTGAGGTCAGTGGTGCTGCTGGGTCCTGTGCTGTGTCCTGTTCAGTCCAGTGGTGCTGTGTCCTGTGCTCTGTGCTTCTAAGGGCATAGTTATTTCCCCATTATTCCCAAGTTTTTAAAAAATAAAAAAAAAGTAAAAAAAAATAAAAAATTAAAAAAAAAAAAATATATATAATAATTATAACCAAATTTGCAAAACCAATCCAGCAGTATAAGTCCATTGGTACTGCAATATTACCAAGTTCACACATTCTGCAGTATCAGTCCAGTGGTGCTGTGTCCTGTGCTCTGTCCTGCTGAGTTCCGTAGTGCTGCTGGGTCCTGTGCCGTGTCCTGTTCAGTCCAGTGGTGCTGTGTCCTGTGCTCTGTGCTTCTAAGGGCATAGTTATTTCCCCATTATTCCCAAGTTTTTAAAAAATAAAAAAAAAGTAAAAAAAAATAAAAAATTTAAAAAAAAAAAAAAATATATAATAATTATAACCAAATTTGCAAAACCAATCCAGCAGTATAAGTCCATTGGTACTGCAATATTACCAAGTTCACACATTCTGCAGTATCAGTCCAGTGGTGCTGTGTCCTGTGCTCTGTCCTGCTGAGTTCCGTAGTGCTGCTGGGTCCTGTGCCGTGTCCTGTTCAGTCCAGTGGTGCTGTGTCCTGTGCTCTGTGCTTCTAAGGGCATAGTTTTTTCCCCACTATTTCCAAGTTTTTTAAAAATAAAAAAAAAGTAAAAAAAATAAAAAATTTAAAAAAAAAAAATATATATAATAATTATAACCAAATTTGCAAAACCAATCCAGCAGTATAAGTCCATTGGTACTGCAATATTACCAAGTTCACACATTCTGCAGTATCTTGTGCTACATATGGAGACCAAAA
This sequence comes from Mixophyes fleayi, assembly GCF_038048845.1. Classification (NCBI taxonomy): domain Eukaryota; kingdom Metazoa; phylum Chordata; class Amphibia; order Anura; family Limnodynastidae; genus Mixophyes; species Mixophyes fleayi. Next base: position 430,818,460 of record NC_134402.1, on the reverse strand, counting down.
ATTTGGAGGATAAAGTAGGGAAAGATCAAGACCCACTTACTCCTAATGCTGAAACTGCTGCCACTAGTCATGACATAGACGATGAAATGCCATCAACGTCGTCTTCCAAGCCCGATGCCCAATCTCGTAGTACCGGGCATGTAAAATCCAAAAAGCCCAAGTTAAGAAAAAGTAGCAAAAAGAGAAACTTTAAATCATCTGAGGAGAAACGTAAAGTTGCCAATATGCCATTTACGACACGGAGTGGCAAGGAACGGCTTAGGCCCTGGCCCGTGTTCATGACTAGTGGTTCAGCTTCACCCAAGGATCTTAGCCCTCCTCCTCCTCCCCCCCCCTACAAAAAATTGAAGAGAGTTATGCTGTCAGCAACAAAACAGCAAACAACTCTGCCTTCTAAAGAGAAATTATCACAAATCCCCAAGGCGAGTCCAAGGGTGTTGGTGGTTGTCAAGCCTGACCTTCCCATCACTGTACGGGAAGAGGTGGCTCGGGAGGAGGCTATTGATGATGTAGCTGGCGCTGTGGAGGAACTTGATGATGAGGATGGTGATGTGGTTATTGTAAATGAGGCACCAGGGGGGGAAACAGCTGATGTCCATGGGATGAAAAAGCCCATCGTCATGCCTGGTCAGAAGACCAAAAAATGCACCTCTTCGGTCTGGAGTTATTTTTATCCAAATCCAGACAACCAATGTATGGCCATATGTAGCTTATGTAAAGCTCAAATAAGCAGGGGTAAGGATCTTGCCCACCTAGGAACATCCTCCCTTATACGTCACCTGAATAACCTTCATAGTTCAGTGGTTAGTTCAGGAACTGGGGCTAGGACCCTCATCGGTACAGGGACACCTAAATCCCGTGGTCCAGTTGGATACACACCAGCAACACCCTCCTCGTCAACTTCCTCCACAATCTCCATCAGATTCAGTCCTGCAGCCCAAGTCAGCAGCCAGACTGAGTCCTCCTCAATACGGGATTCATCCGAGGAATCCTGCAGCGGTACGCCTACTACTGCCACTGCTGCTGTTGCTGCTGTTAGTCGGTCATCTTCCCAGAGGGGAAGTCGTAAGACCGCTAAGTCTTTCACAAAACAATTGACCGTCCAACAGTCGTTTGCCATGACCACAAAATACGACAGTAGTCACCCTATTGCAAAGCGTATAACTGCGGCTGTAACTGCAATGTTGGTGTTAGACGTGCGCCCGGTGTCCGCCATCAGTGGAGTGGGATTTAGAGGGTTGATGGAGGTATTGTGTCCCCGGTACCAAATTTACTACCGGGGCCACTCCACTGTGCAGTCCATATTTAGGTGTATCAGATATTAAACAACGGTGACAGTTGATGCCCAATTTTTTAATTATATTGTGGCCTCGGTACCAAATTGTGTACCGGGGCCACCACACTACGCAGTCCAGATACTTGTTTGGTGGAATTCAGACCAGTTGAGGGTTTTATTATTATATTGTGTGGACCACTCTATCTATACCACACTACAACTCTATACCACTCTATTTCATACTTTAATTCTATTTCATACTTTAATTCTATTTCATACTTTAATTCTATTACTAATTACCATAAAGAGGAACAAAATAAACCAATTTTACCAAAAGTATAATATGACTTAGACTTACAAACACTACACTTGAAAGATCGTGCCTTTAAATGAAAAAGTCAGTCTTCATTGCACGACTATGTGCAACAGGGACAGTTTTTTGGGTTTACAAAGTCAAACAATAACACTTTGACCCTGTCTGTCTGGGATCTCAATGACAAATTGTCTGTACCATGTTTGGAGGAGGTATTGTGGCCCCGGTATCAAATTGGGTACCGGGGCCACCCCACTATGCAGTCCAGATACTTGTTTGGTGGAATTCTGACACGTGGAGGGTTTTTTAATTATATTGTGGCCTCGGTACCAAATTGTGTACCGGGGCCACCACACTACGCAGTCAAGATAGATAGATGCGTATTGCGTATCATAGATAAAGTACATTCAGTGGTGTGGGGCAAATTGAAAAATATTCAAAATGCACTGACATTATCAAAAACAAGAGGTTGTCACACGCTAAAACTCCAACATGTATATGATGGAGAGGATGGAGGAGCAGCCGTATGTGTAGTGTAATGCAGATCTGTTGAAGGTTTTTTATATATTTTATTGTGGTGCCCAGTGCCCACTCCTCTACGCAGTCCAGGTACATTTATTGGTGCGAATCATAAAAGTTCAGGGTTTTTAATATATATTGTGGTGACCCACTCCTCTACGCAGTCCAGGTACATTTATTGGTGCGAATCATAAAAGTTCAGGGTTTTTAAGATATTGTGGTGACCCACTCCTCTACGCAGTCCAGGTACATTTATTGGTGCGAATCATAAAAGTTCAGGGTTTTTAATATATTGTGGTGACCCACTCCTCTACGCAGTCCAGGTACAATTATTGGTGCGAATCATAAAAGTTCAGGGTTTTTAATATATTGTGGTGACCCACTCCTCTACGCAGTCCAGGTACATTTATTGGTGCGAATCATAAAAGTTCAGGGTTTTTAATATATATTGTGGTGACCCACTCCTCTACGCAGTCCAGGTACATTTATTGGTGCGAATCATAAAAGTTCAGGGTTTTTAAGATATTGTGGTGACCCACTCCTCTACGCAGTCCAGGTACATTTATTGGTGCGAATCATAAAAGTTCAGGGTTTTTAATATATTGTGGTGACCCACTCCTCTACGCAGTCCAGGTACAATTATTGGTGCGAATCATAAAAGTTCAGGGTTTTTAATATATTGTGGTGACCCACTCCTCTACGCAGTCCAGGTACATTTATTGGTGCGAATCATAAAAGTTCAGGGTTTTTAATATATATTGTGGTGACCCACTCCTCTACGCAGTCCAGGTACATTTATTGGTGCGAATCATAAAAGTTCAGGGTTTTTAATATATTGTGGTGACCCACTCCTCTACGCAGTCCAGGTACAATTATTGGTGCGATTCATAAAAGTTCGGGGTTTTTAAGATATTGTGGTGACCCACTCCTCTACGCAGTCCAGGTACATTTATTGGTGCGAATCATAAAAGTTCAGGGTTTTTAATATATTGTGGTGACCCACTCCTCTACGCAGTCCAGGTACAATTATTGGTGCGATTCATAAAAGTTCGGGGTTTTTAAGATATTGTGGTGACCCACTCCTCTACGCAGTCCAGGTACATTTATTGGTGCGATTCATAAAAGTTCAGGGTTTTTAAGATATTGTGGTGACCCACTCCTCTACGCAGTCCAGGTACATTTATTGGTGCGATTCATAAAAGTTCGGGGTTTTTAAGATATTGTGGTGACCCACTCCTCTACGCAGTCCAGGTACATTTATTGGTGCGAATCATAAAAGTTCAGGGTTTTTAATATATATTGTGGTGACCCACTCCTCTACGCAGTCCAGGTACATTTATTGGTGCGAATCATAAAAGTTCAGGGTTTTTAAGATATTGTGGTGACCCACTCCTCTACGCAGTCCAGGTACATTTATTGGTGCGAATCATAAAAGTTCAGGGTTTTTAATATATTGTGGTGACCCACTCCTCTACGCAGTCCAGGTACAATTATTGGTGCGATTCATAAAAGTTCGGGGTTTTTAAGATATTGTGGTGACCCACTCCTCTACGCAGTCCAGGTACATTTATTGGTGCGATTCATAAAAGTTCAGGGTTTTTAAGATATTGTGGTGACCCACTCCTCTACGCAGTCCAGGTACATTTATTGGTGCGATTCATAAAAGTTCGGGGTTTTTAAGATATTGTGGTGACCCACTCCTCTACGCAGTCCAGGTACATTTATTGGTGCGAATCATAAAAGTTCAGGGTTTTTAATATATATTGTGGTGACCCACTCCTCTACGCAGTCCAGAAAGATACCTTGTTGCAACGTTTTGGACTAATAACTATATTGTGAGGTGTTCAGAATACACTGTAAATTAGTGGAAATGCTTGTTATTGAATGTTATTGAGGTTAATAATAGCCTAGGAGTGAAAATAAGCCCAAAAACTTGATTTTTAAACTTTTTATGTTTTTTTCAAAAAAAATCCGAATCCAAAACCTTAAATCCGAACCGAGACCTTTCGTCAAGTGTTTTGCGAGACAAATCCGAACCTCAAAAATAACGAAAATCCGGATCCAAAACACAAAACACGAGACCTCAAAAGTCGCCGGTGCACATCCCTAGTTTTTAGTCCAAGAGCGCAATTTCTAACCATGGGAGTACTGTCCAATATAATGCTTTCCAAAACATGTTATTGATAACACAAGATTTTTTATCAGAGTTTTACTTGTTCTTTACTTCAAATAACACTTCACACGTACACATTCAATTTATAAGTTGCTGAAATAAGCTGCAGACATTCAGTAAAGCTCATTTACAAAAGTGCAATCCCACAATAATAATTATTATTATTATTATTATCTTTTATTAATAAAGTGTATATTACGCAGTTTTCTACATTGAGGGGGTCATGACACAAACAAATTTTGTACGAAAACAGAAAACATAAGGTAAAGATGGCCCTGCCCAAATAAGCTTACAGTCTAAAGCTCTCCAGGAGGGGGCTCCGTCATGGGGCGTGAATCATTTAGTTAGGCCCCACCCCTGTCAAACCTTGCCAATTTCGGCCTATCACAGCAGGGGGGGGGGGGACCAGGATGCCACATTTAGCCTCGTCCCCACTCAATTCGCCAAGGAAGAGGGCAGGCTGCGGGAGGTTGCTCTGGTCTCCCGGGAGTACGGGAGAACTCCCAAAAATTAGGGAGTCTCCCGGACATTCCCTTCAGAGGCAACTATGTCCAAGAGGTGTGGAGAGCACATGATACATAAGCGGAATAACAATTGTAGCTGATGGTGGGGAAAGTATGTGTGGCTACTGTAAGGCAGCAGCATTATCTGTCGCCCATAACAAAGCAGTCATTGGCAACGGGGATTTCTGTGCAGCCACCTGTGGGGCATCACTGTTGGAAGGAGGAGAGACAGTGGAAGGCGGAGTCATGAAACATAAAAATTTTTTAAAACACCCGATGTCAATCATAACTGTCCTTTTACATTTATCTATGTCTGCAGCCCAGCATTTTCCTTAGTATAACAATGCTGCAATGCAGATCATCCTCTGTGACATCACACGCCTACTACGGCACAATTTCATCTGATTGTGTCTGCAGTTTGCAGGTCCCAGGTAGGTACTGAGCAGATCACGGGCGTTCCTTGCTTAGTACGGATTAGGTGCATGAGCGCTTCTATTGTTGGCAGTGCCAGTGCTAGGGTCCATGGCGCCCTAGGCATTTTGTCAAAATCGGCGCCCTCCTCCCTCCTCCCCCCTCACCCCGTCTTTCCTTACCTTGAATCACCACCGCCGCCTCCCTGCTCCATCTCCTCCCCTCCACTCACTGACACTGTCGGGCTGTGATGATGATGTCACGGCCCGACAGTCAGTGAGTGGAGGGGAGGAGACGGAGCAGAGAGGCGGCGGTGGTGAGCAATAGCCTCTTCCCCCCTCCCTGTGGATGTATCTGCATGCTGTGCGGCGGCCGTGACAGGTATGGTCAGCGGTCACCGCACAGTTTTAAAGTAATGTTCATTCTGTGGCGCCTCCAGGCGCCCTCCAGAGCCCGGCGCCCTAGGCAAGTGCCTAACCTTGCCTAATGGGAGCGCCGGGCCTGATTGTTGGGGCAACATGCATTTTATTGTTATTTACTTTTGCAGATGAGATTATTTAACTGAAATAAAAGGGAGGTAGAGGGGGCATTTATTGGGGTGTTCTCTGTTTTGGGGTCTTTTCTGGCATCTCAGATTTGATTTTTCATTGTTTAATTTTTTATCGTTGGGGCACAGAAAGGATAAAGGGTAGAAGGGGTGACAGGGTACATCAATACAAATAGATACATGAATGACAACGCACATTACATAGTGGTAAAGTGGTGTCATGTTTATCCTTTTAGCATAGGTTTCATGATTCACAGCCAAAAAGTAATTATACAAGATTATGTTAGGTATAAAGTTGTGACTTATGCACAATTTTCATCAATGAATAAAAAAAATTGTAAATAAAAAAAAAGTAAAGTTAACATTCAGCGATCAATGTTGTGTTACAAATTAAGAAATCCCATCATTATGCTGTAATTGGCGGATCTCCTTGTAATGCTCTAGCTCTATACCAACATGTATGTCTAAAACATTTCTTTATTTGCTGCCTGGTCACGAAGGGTTAATGTTTTTTTTATAGTTTTCCCATTTTTCAAATTCCTTTTTTTTGTTCAGCTTGGAAAGTTATTTCCAGACAGTCCATTTTCTACACAAAGAGGAGTTCTTTAAATAGAGATATGGATGGAGGATTATTATGTATCTAAATTGGTAGGATGCTATTTTTGGCTGCTGTGATATTATTAGTACTGGTTTTCAGACGTCCTTTTTGGTGATCGTAGCTGTTATGTATGCTATACCTAGTACAGCACAGACCAGGGGTAAGGGAAGACAGTTTACCAGTTCATTACTTGTAAATTGATTGACCTAATAGAAAACCCTCTATACTATTATGTATTGCTATATGTTACCAAAAGTTGGACAGGCGTTTACATAACTACTCCCTTTATGCCAAAAATAAATATATTCCTGCATATGCAGGGCAGCACAGTGGTCTTGTGGTTAGCACTTCTGCCTCACAGCCTATACAATACAGCACCGCCGCGGACGCTTCTTTGACAGCGCCGCGGCTGCTGTATAGTACAGTGCTGCCGAAACGGATCAGCAGCTCTCTCACGTGATTTTTGTTGTTTTTTTTGTTTTGGGTGGGGGGGGGAAACACCTCCTAAAAATCCTGCATGCGCCCCTGAGTAGGGAATTTAGACTGTAAGCTCCAATGGGGCAGGGCCTGATGTGAATGAGTTCTCTGTACAGCGCTGCGGAATTGGTGGCGCTATATAAATAAATGATGATGATGATATATATATAGTTGAATACGGTATACAGGGTGCTCCCTCTTTAGTATGTATTTAAAGACTTAAATATGCCAAAAGAAAGAAATATTGTTTGTGAGGGGCACTCCCTATATACAAAGTAAAGGTCTGTAAAATATATAGAATTCCAGGTTCAAACCCAATTTTTAGAGACATTTAGCAGCTCTTATAAGATTCCAAATTGTTTTCCTCTTCTTAGAGACATTAAAAAATTGTATCGCTCGAGGACAGAAATTAAACTCACATCAAATCTAACTTTTATCCTGTTCCTTTAAAATATACTGAACTAAAATATTCCAATGTTAAACTAAGTGGGCATCCAGAGGGCTATATTGTAGTTATAGACCATATAGGTAATTTGTTTGGGAATATAATGGGATAGGACCTTGCTGGAATTGTGACCTAACGCTACTACCACTCTAATCAGTATATGTATTTTATATATGTAACCCCCTGTCACTGTGTGTATTGTGGGGTGCAAAGGGTACACAGTGCACCTCCTTCTCAAGCCCTGGCTAGCTGATGGGCATGGGTGTAGATGATCAGGGGGTCCCTGCACATGCAGGTGTTTCTCTGTAGTTAGTGGGACACAGGTGATGTCACTTTGGTGCAGTGTAATAGAAGTCACAATAATTTGGGCGCCAGACCATCTCTATGATAAACTGAACTCTTTATTTACACTCCTCTTCCTCCAGCACGATAATCATAATGGTTGCAGCAATAAAGAAATATATATACAGCTCCTTACTCTCTCCAGCACAGTTCTTAATGAGCAATATGAATATGGTTGCAAATATCTTATCACTCCTCCTGCACAGTTCTTAATGTTATCCAGATGTTAAATAACATAATTTACATGTCTCTTGCACTCTATACTCACTGCAGATCACCCTCCTCTGCAGGGGCACTCACATGGATGCTAATAGGCAGGCAGCTTCTCCTCCATGCAGCTCTGACACACTCTGTGTACCTCTCAACTGTAGCTCATCCCTCCTCTGCGGGGATAATGTCTCATGTGCTCAGGGCCGGTGCTAGGGTCCACGGCGCCCTAGGCATTTTTAAAAAAGCGGCGCCCCCGCCCCCCCCCGCAAAAATCGTCTCTCCCCTGTCTCTCCTTACCTTGTCTCACCACCGCTGCCTCTCTGCTCCGTCTCCTCCCCTCCACTCACTGACACTAGTAAGTGGAGGGGAGGAGACGGAGCAGAGAGGCGGCGGTGGTGACAGATTAGCCTCTTCCCCCCCTCCCCGTGCATCTGAATGCTGTGCGGCGGCCGTGACAGGTATGGTCAGCGGTCGCCGCACAGTTTTAAAGTCTTTTAGAATTCTGTGGCGCCCTCCAGGCACCCTCCAGAGCCCGGCGCCCTAGGCAAGTGCCTAACCTTGCCTAATGGGAGCGCCGGGCCTGCCTGTGCTCTGACACGTCACTCTGTGTACTCTCAGCCTCAGGATCTGACACTACAGCTACCTTGCCTCTTGTAGCAGCCCTCATTCCAGGGCCTCTTCCATGCGAAGTGCCCCCCTCTCTCTTGGGTTATCTATAGTGGCATGGAGTTCTCCCCCTCATCCAGGGCACACATTCCTTGCCCTGGCTCAGGCACCACGTTCAGACAGCCAGGCAATGCTGGGGAAGCCTGGGAGCTTCCACCCCAGGTCCCCAGCAACAACTCTCCTCTCCTGTGTCTCTCCTCTCTATCTCTCTCCTGTGTCTCTCTCCTCTCTCTCTCTCAGTCTCCAGGCTGGGCTGGGTTATCACCATGGTAACCTGTTTATGTAACTTTTCATAAACTATTAGCTTACCCTCTAGGTGACCCCTCCTGAATTCACTGAGCTGCAGGGTTTTACTAACACGCCACTAGGGGGCGTTACATTCTCCCCCGATTAGCTGGGCACCCTAATCTACACCTAGTGGGGCTGCCTAGCTAATCTCACTCACACCTAACTCACATATGAACACACACATGTAAACTTTTCTACATCCCTATTGCATGAAAAATCACAATGTAAAGTGAATACAGCATAGCAATACAATGGCAGTATGAATATAAACACATTTCACATTGCATACCCCACAACACCCCCAATGGATGTAAACATGTGAGTCACAGGTGTCCTGTTTTTTTCCCAATGTACCTTCAAATGTGGCTTAATGCCAAAGCAATGTAGCACCTGCCTGTGCCTGCCCATGTCTCCCCCCTCCTGGGCAGGTGCTACATTGCATGTATTTGTGTGCTACATGAAAAAACAGTCAGTATTTAACTTATGTGCAAAACAGAATACTAATTTGCACTCCTTGCATTGTAACATGGTTTTGTCCAGAAGACTGAAATAAGAAGTTTCTCAAGTTAAGATCCTTAATGAATCAGGCCCACAGTGTCTACTGTATTGGAAAACCTTTCTTTAATATTCTATGTGGAATTAACATTCCACTGTGCATATATTCACCCTGACCCGATAATCTGAACACCTCTGACCGTTGATATTATCAGATTTGTTTCCCCAATCAAGCTATAATAAAATCAAGCTTGCATTTTGATACTATTACAAACCAGTGAATACAATATAATAGTGTGATCCCGTTACAGCTTGGAAACGTAGAGGGAATTTCCACACCTTGTTAATTTAACATTTTCCCATGTCCCTCTCTCCCCTTGAATAGTGGAACGGTAGAAATCCCTCCCCCGACACACTTGGCTACACATGGTTACTTTCTGATTAGTCAGAGATGGATGTTTGGGTGAATACTATGTACACTCTGAATTCCGATGTTACAGAAATAACTGAATTACAGCGGACGGAATCTGGTAGTAATCTCCTGTTAACGCCCATTCACAATACTGGGAAAATAGCCAGAGCTGACTCATTTAAACAAGGAATACATTTCTATGGCTTGGAAAGAGAACCTGTCAATCATTGGGAATTAATGGCAGACACTTTTACACAGTTATCATTGTATTGTTTAACCAGCATACATGATGCAATAGTTGTTTAGTTATTGTGTTGGTGTTTCGCCTGATCTTGGATAATTCTTGGTTTGTTGCACTTCATTCCACTTAAGTAAAGTTCAATATTTATATAAATTTTATCTACTGGTTGTAAATATTGCATTTAATTTGTTCATTCTTTCAACACAATTAAAATAAAAGTTAAATTTTTTTGGATTAAATACAGATGAGGATTTCATTTTGTTACTTGCATTGCTTTATGTCTTGTGCTTTGCTGTAGGGTCTCTCTTTAGAGAGTGTTAAATCTTCCATTAATCCTCTTTCTTGACAGTAGGGACAATTCACTGTAATTTTATTAACCAAAATGCTACAGAGCAGGAGGCGTAGCAGAGCATAGTAGAGCATTGCATACAGTGGACACTGTGGGCTTTAATTATGGAGCGTAAAAGGCAGAGCACACTGTAAAACACATGCACCTAGATTTGTCTAGAATGCATAGGAGATGTTTCCAGTCGGTCAGGAATTGGCACCCGCTGATGGGAAAAGTTTATTGGAGTGAGGGTGTTCATTACAAAGTATGGAGTAAGTGCGCCTAGGTTTGTGAATGTGATTATTGAACTGAGATAAAGGGGTGGATGGTGCGCATTTTAAGATGTGTTCTATGATGTACGGAACGGTGCACAGCCATTTCTATTTCACAAAAGAATTGTAATTTTCAATCCATTCGGAACTAGTGGCACTCAGCCCCATCCTATAATTTTAGCATGACGCATTTCGCAACCTCCAGCGGAGAAACGTATTTCGAGGTGCACTGAAAGAAATGTAATAAAAACTTCACTGACACAGAAAAGTGTCTCATATAACAAAATTAGTCCTGACGTCATCTCATTCTCAGGATTATTTAAGCCATAAATTAGGTTAAACTGAGCTGTTTGTTTTATTTAATAAACTGGGTGCTAATAAAGTCATAGGAGGTTGGACTTTCATGCTAACACCTTTGCACAGTGCGCCTCTGCAGATTTCTCCACTTCCCTGCACGCTTAGGTGCGCTTCCAGCTATAGAGGGCTCTCCTGAGAGCGGATGGTAAGCATGCACCGTGGTAGACGTAGGGCATAAATTAGGTCCCATGTATTTTTAACTATTCAAAATACTTGGTCCAAATACATTTCATTTTACACAGCATTGTATATTTCTACTTGATGACCAAATTTGTCGACACTTCTTGGCCGTTCTAAATTTTACCTTATTGGACACATCGATTTAAATGGAAATACATTTTTTTTATTTCTTAGTCTATTCAAGTTTTATATTGCATAGTAGTATAGACAGAGGGAGTTTTCTTTTCATAGTAACTTGGAACAGACTTTGAAAATAAATATATTTTTCATCATCATCATCATCATCATCAACATTTATTTATATAGCGCCAGCAAATTCCATAGCGCTTTACAATTGGGAACAAACATTAATAAGACAATACTGGGTAATACATACAGACAGAGAGGTAAGAGAACCCTGCTCACAAGCTTACAATCTAAAAGACAATGGGATTTAGAAACACAAGGGCATGTGCTACATCATATTGCACAATGGACCAGCCAGACTGTAAAGGTAAAAGTATTGAGTGGGCTGTGTGTGTTGCAATGTTGGTCAGAAGGTTGTTGTCTTGCGTTAGCAGTGTAGAGGATGGTAATAGGGTAATCTAGGGAAATTAAGATGATGGTTGAGGAATATCATAACCTTGTCTGAAGAGGTTGGTTTTCAGTGAACGCTTGAAGGTTTGAAGACTAGAGGAAAGTCTTACTGTGCGTGGGAGGGAATTCCACAAAGTGGGTGCAGCCCGGAAAAAATCCAGTAACCGAGAATGGGAGGATGTGATGAGAGTGGAGGAGAGACGTAGATCTTGTGCAGAACGGAGGTGTCGAGTAGGGAGATATTTCGAGACAAGTGAGGAAATGTATGTCGGTGCAATTTTGTTGATGGCCTTGTATGTTAGTAGAAGAATTTTATATTGGATTCGTTGAAATACAGGCAGCCAATGTAGAGACTGACAGAGTGGCTCAGCAGTGGAATAACGGTTTGTAAGGAAAATCAATCTAGCCGCTGCGTGCAAAATAGATTGTAGGGGTTCAAGTCTGACTTTGGGAAGACCAGTAAGGAGGGAATTGCAATAGTCGATGTGGGAGATGATGAGTGCATGAATTAATGTTTTTGCGGTGTCTTGTGTCAGATATGTGCGTATTCTGGAAATGTTCTTTAGGTGTATGTAACATGATTTAGATATAGAGTTGATATGGGGAATAAACGACAGTTGTGAATCAAGAATTACACCTAGGCAACGAGCTTGCGGGGTGGGATTTATGGTCATGTTATCAACAGAAATAGAAATGTCAGGCAGGAAGCTTCTGTTTTTTGGTGGGAATATTATTAATTCAGTTTTTTAAAGATTGAGTTTGAGTTGGCGAGAAGACATCCAAGATGAAATGGCAGAAAGACATCAGTAACGTGAGACAACACAGATGGTGAAAGATCAGGAGAGGATAGATAAATTTGTGTATCATCCGCATAGAGATGATACTGAAATCCAAAGGAGCTTATTAGTTTTCCAAGAGAAGTGGTGTAGATAGAGAATAGCAGAGGACCTAGGACTGAACCTTGTGGTACTCCAACTGATAAAGGAAGCGGAGCAGAGGTGGATCCAGAGAAATTAACACTGAAAGAGCGATTAGATAGGTAGGATGAGAACCAGGATAGGACAGTGCCTTCAAGACCTAGGGATTGTAGCGTTTGTATGAGGAGAGAGTGGTCAACAGTGTCAAATGCAGCAGAGAGATCCAGGAGAATTAGAAGAGAGTATTGGTTATTATTTTTTGCTGTGATCGAATCATTGACAACTTTGGTCAGCGCAGTCTCTGTGGAGTGTTGAGAGCGAAAGCCTGACTGAAGAGGATCCAATAGGTTGTTTGCTGTAAGAAAGGCGGGTGTAGGCAATTATCTCGAGAAGCTTGGAGGAGCATGGGAGCTGGGAGATGGGGCGGTAATTTATGAGAGAGTTAGGGTCAGAATTCTGTTTTTTTAAAATGGGAGTAATCACTGCATGCTTGAATAGTGATGGAAAAATACCAGTAGAAAGAGATAGATTACAGATTTTAGTTAGAGGTGGAATGAGCACAGGGGACAGGGTCATACCAATTTGTGAGGGAATGGGATCAAGAGAACAGGAGGTAGAGTAGGTAGATGAGAAGAGAGTAGAAACTTCCTCTTCATTTGTGGGATCAAATGAAGAGAGAGTGTCAGAGGGTGCTACAAAGGAATTGAGCAGATTGCTTGTCAAGGGAGATACCATTTCAAGCCTGATCTTATCAATTTTGTCCTTGAAATAGGAAGCAAGATCCTGTGCACTGATGTTGGTTGGAGGATTTGGGGCAGGAGGATTCAGAAGAGAGTTAAATGTGTTAAAGAGGCGTTTGGGGTTAGAAGCCTGAGCATAGATGAGAGATTGGTAGTATGCTTGTTTAGCAGTGTCCAGAGCATTTCTGTAGGAGTGGTAGATATCAGTATATGTAATGAAATCATTAGAGGCACAAGATTTACGCCAGTGACGTTCTGCTTTACGAGAAAGTTTTTGTAGAGTTCCTGTTACTGTAGTGTGTCACGGTTGGCAACGAATTCTACGCAAAGTATGTAGTGTCGCTGGAGCCACTTGATCCAGGGCAGTTGCTAGGGTTTGATGAAAATGGGGTACTGCCCGATCAGGGGAGGAGAATGTAGAAATTCGGGAGAGAAGGTGTTGGAGAGAGGTGGAAAACTGTTGAAAATCAATAGCGTTGATATTCCTGCGGGTACGAGGAGGCTTGGAAGAGTTTGACACTAGGGAGGGTAAAGAACTGGGGGTGAGCGAGTATCTAATAAGGTGATGATCCGAGAGGGGGAAAGGAGTGTTAAGTAAATCAGAAACTGAGCATAGTCTAGAGAAAACAAGATCAAGACAGTGACCATCCTGATGAGTAGCGGATTCAATCCACTGGGAGAGGTCAAGTGTGGAGGTTAGAGAGAGTAGTTTGGAAGCAGCATTGGAACGTGGATTAGAAATAGGGATGTTGAAATCCCCCATGATGATGGTGGGGATATCAGTAGATAAGAAGTGAAGGAGCCATGCAGAGAAGTGTTCGAGAAATTGTTGGTGTGGACCAGGGGGGCGATAGATGACAGCAACACGCATAGAGATTGGGTTAAAAATCCTAACAGCATGTACTTCAAAAGATGTGAATGTGAGTGAAGGGATACTTGGTAGAACTGTGAATGTGCACTGTGGGGAGAGAAGTAGTCCAACCCCCCCTCCTAGTCTGCCTCCTGGTCTGGGGGTGTGGGTGAAATGGAGATCACCATGTGAAAGGGCTGCAGGTGAGGCAGTGTCTGAATGCGTGAGCCATGTTTCTGTTATTGCTAGAAGGTTGAGGTTGTATGAGAGGAAGAGATCATGTACGGAGGTAAGTTTGTTACAAACAGAGCGTGCATTCCAAAGGGTACATTTAAAGGACTTTGGAAGAAAGGGGAGACAGGTTATGTGTTTGAGGTTTGCCAGATTTCTGTAGTGTTCAGATATATGTGTGTGGGAGAAGTGAGGGGGACCTGGATTAGGTGATATATCACCAGCTAATAGAAGCAGGAAGGAAGAAAGGTAGGAAAGATGATTGTAAGATCTGTGTCCTTTTAGTTTCTGGCGGCAGGGTGAGGCTGTTAAAGTTATTGAATTTAAATAGCAAAAGAGTTCATGAGTGTTCACTAGAGGTGAGTGAAGTAATGAAGGGGCAATGTGGACAGAGGTGTGTGTTGCAGGATGGGTGAGGGATGATATAGTCCTAAAGATAATGCCACGAAAAGAGATAAAGAAAAATATTTTGGCACGCATTGGGACTATAGGTCAAATAGCAAAAAAGAGGAATTAAAGGAATTGCCTAATTGCAATGTCCAGCGTAATCAGATAAGTAGTGCAGAGCTAGGATGCAGCAAATGTAGTGTATTCCTGGATGTCTGGATAGTATAAAGAAATGATGTAGGGAGCCATGTGGGGGAGTGGGTGGAGGTGTTGAATGGAGAGTAATAAAGAGCAGGTAATTGAATAGCTGAGATTTTGCAGAGTCATGAGAGAGGAGAGTGGTTGAAAGACAGTATAATTTCTTCCTACTTGTAATGGGAGACAAAGCTTAAATAGAATTGAAGTACAGTGCTGAGATAGGGGACTGAAATAACTGTAGCATGGGTAGGGAGTGGTTGAGCAAGTAATACAGCAGTCTGATTAAACAGAGTGGATTTTGCATTGGAAAAAAACTGATAAATAAAACAAACTTTCATGAGATGAGAGGAAAATGAGATCAGAGTCCAAAACAGTCCTCATGTTGCATGTAGCTTGTAGCCAGGGAGAGTTGAAAACATCAGAGGTAGAATATGGAGTTTTTATTCTATCAGCTTTCCATATGGGGAAATGAATACAATTAGGAAAAAAATATACCTGTATTCCTATAGCTACTCTCGAGCAATTGGTACAGCCACAGAAATTTACACCACAGCTCATTTGGTCAGTTTTCCAAAGTATAGTGAAAATGGGGTACAAGACCCAACGTATTCATTTTATTTTTTATTTCTTTTCTAAACCCAAATGGTATGACAAATCTGCACACAGATATAGAACATGAACAAAGAAGAGGGCAGTCTCCTAGAATGGGTACACCTTTGTGGAAGTACGGTGGCTTAGTGGTCAGGACTTCTGCCTCACAGCACTGGGGTCATGAGTTCAATTCCTGAACATGGCCTTATCTGTGAGGAGTTTGTATGTTCTCCCCTTGTTTGTGTGGGTTTTCTCCAGGTGCTCAGGTTTCCTCCCACAATCTAAAACATACTAGTAAGTTAAGTGGCTGCTATCAAATTGACCCTAGTCTGTGGGTGTATGTTAGGGATTTAGGGGGATAGTTGCTAAACTGCGGGTTTGAAAAAGTGGAGATGTTGCCTATAGCAACCAATCAGTTTTCTAGCTTTCATTTATTTAGTGTATTCTACAAAATGACAGCTAGAATCTGATTGGTTGCTATAGGCAACATCTCCACTTTTTCAAACCCGCAGTAAATACAGCCCTTAGACTGTAAGCTCCAATGGGGCAGGGACTGATGTGAGTTCTCTGTACAGCACTGCGGAACTAGTGGCGCTATATAAATGATGATGTTTTAATCTAGAACTATGCAAGCTATTTTATCATGTAAAAAGCAAAATAAATAAGAAGTATAGTGTTGCAAGATAAAGATGGCGTCTAGAATCGATCCATATGAAGCTTGTTTGTAAAAAAAAAATACATTTCAGATAAACTGGACTACTTTGTAGGATTACTTATTTATAATGTAACTCGCTGAATCGTTTCACTATATTGTGATTTTATATTGCTGCTAAACTAGTACATAGACATGGATTGAATAGTCACTCAGAGGCGTTTTTAATATAACTAGATATGTAGAATAAATTCAAATATAGTGTTCTTAAGGCAAAATACTCTCCCAATAGCATATGTTGGGCTCACACTGAGTTTAAATATTTTCTCAGTGACATATATTGGACTCATAAAACCACTGGGTTCTTGATTATCTAATGGGTCTGATTCACATTCTCAATGTGTCACAAGGATCGTGTGTTTACTAGTAATGATCGGGACTTGATCTAATTAACTTAGTAGTATGCTGTAAGACTTCTGTCATCATATCTATTTATACTTAAATGTTGTCAGACCCTGTGATCACACAAATGTGTATGTAACAAATTAGAATCTTCTCATTTACAAGTGTATTGAGCTAGTACCAAAAAGAGCTTCATGCAAGAATAGACTTTACTATAAATTTGCTAGATGTTATACTGTAGTCCTTTAAAGTAACATATAATACAAGTATGTAGATTACCAATATACATTATTTAGCGCTTTTTAATATTGTTATATAGAGTTTTTTATAATATATTATTTATTTTGACCCCATTTACCAAAATGTGAGACACATGTATCAAACAGTATCTGAAAACTATTGTGGATTAGCAACCAATATTGCTGCCTCATTTAGCAATTTGTTTACATTTTTCAGCAATCACTAACTCAAAACATTTGCCAATACAGCGATCAGAGCCGTATATCCCATATTTTACATGGCACCACATGCACAGCAATATAAATGCACTATATATATACAAAGTAGAGATGCTCGGGCTCGGTTCTTGGCTCGGCTCGGTATTTTATGAGGCAAAACATCATTGTTGCGTCGTCAGATCTCGTGAGTTTTGGATTCTATCAGTACCGCCCTCCATGGCGATCCAGCGCCATTTCACAGAGAGACACAGAAGGGGTAGCACAGTTCTTGGCAGTCTCTAGTACAGTTGGGCAGCGTCATATCTTAAACAAATAGGGGGGGGGGTGGCAGTTTTCTTAAAACACTCCAGTGACATTATACTGAGTTATAGCTCACACAGAAACAGGAGAGGTCCATTGCTCCATTGCTAATTTTCATTGCTGAAATAGAAATAATAGGTCTGTCGGTGTTCTTCAAAATCTGCAGTCACATTGTACTGTGCCATAGCTCACACAGAAACAGGAGGGGTAGCAGTGTCCTTGTCACTCTCCAGTTTTCAGTAACATTGTTCTTGTTACTCTCCAGTCTCAGTCATGATGATACTAATCCCTCTACGTCAAGTGCTAAAGCCTATGCTCAAGTGCGTAGTGGTTTTAAGTCAGGGAAACATTAATGGAAAAAAAGCTTGCACCTTCTTAAAGTAAAAAACACATCTCTAACAAAGGTGAAAGTTTACTGTAGAAAAACATAAAATTGCCAGCATGCAATTCTACCCAAAATATTAACAAGCATACCAGCATCAGCTAGCTTTCATTCTCTCAGCTAGAGCCCAGCACCTGCAATCTACACTGTCATCATCCTCACCCTCATCAGTGTGTACATCATTCTCACACAATACTAATTCATCCCCTCTGGAATCCACCATTGCAGAAGTCTCTGTACTTTGATGTAATTGCTGATAATTGCCTTCCCCGTGGAATTTGTAGTTCCTTTTACGACAGAGCTGTCACGATTTTTGGGCAATTCTTTTACACCAGACCAAATGTCAAAATGTTGTGCTGACTCATCTGCATCACCATTGGGTGTCTTGGCAAAGCGTAGTTTATTCCTAGCAGCAGTTGCCAAAGAAACTGAGGGAGGATGAGTTGGCGTGTCATGTTCCACTTAAGCTGTCAGCTTGCAGACCAGGAACTCATTTCATCTCTTGAGATCTGGGTCAGCTGGAAAGAAAGAGAAGACATAGCTCTTAAGCCTAGGATCATGCACAGTTGCCAAAATGTAATGATCTGATTTCAAGATGTTGATAACTCTCGGATCCTGGTGATGCTAATAAAGTACTTGATCTACAAGTCCTACATAGTTAGTAAAATTACTTAGTTTCATCTCCTCCTTCAATTTCTGTAGCTGCTTTACCAAAAGTTTAATTAGGGGAATCACTTGACTCAAGCTAACAGTGTATGAACTCACTTCACAGGTTACTACTTAGAGTGGTTTCAGAACCTTGCACAACATGGAAAGTATTCTCCACTGCGCTGGACTAAAGTACATTCCCCCTCAAACTCGATTCTCCTTCCAGCAGCTGCATTTTCCTACATGCTGTTGCAGAAAGCCGAAAATGACCAAACATTATTTCTGAGCACAGACTGCATCTCTTGCATGACACTGTCATTTTTTAAAAAGCTCGGTACCGCCAAGTTGATAGTGTGAGCAAAATAGGGAACGTGTTGGAATTCTCCCCACTGTAATTCTGTCACAATATTGGTGGTCACAAATGACATATCCTCAAGAGAAGAGAGTCCAAGCAAGATAAGCCATGTTGCAATGACATCCCTTAGTTTGTGAAAAAGGTTGTCAGCGGTATGCCTGTTAGTATAGCCGGTGATTCATAAATGTAGGATACCACTTTGTATTTGCAACAGGATGAGGGGGATATTTGTGTAGCTGAAGACGGCACTAATAAGGATAAGGATGATGTTGTTTGTGTAAATCCTGCACCAGTGGAAGCAGTTGTTGCCAGTGATAAGAAGAAGGTCATTGTCATGCTTGGGCATAAGACCAAAAAATCCACGTTTTATATGTGCAATTATTTTTACTCAATCCTGACAACAGTCTAGCCATTTGTAGCGTTTGTAAAGCCACACCCACAACACCTTCCTCATCAATATCCTCACTAGTGATCGGAGTTAGTCCTGCATCCAAGTTGTTAAGGCGAGATGATTCCTCCCCTATCCAGGATTACTCTGAAGAATTCTTGAGCGTTAGTCCCGCTTCTGCTGCTGCTGGGGATGGATCTTTAACCCACAAGCAAGACTAATAAGAAGACTACTAGTAGTTTACAATTGACTGTTAAACAATCCTTTGCAAGAGGAAAAAAGTATGAAAGCTGTCACCCAGTCGCAAAGCTGATCACAGACGCCATGTCGACTATGCTAGTATTAGATCTGTGTCCAATATCCACTATTAATGCAGCTGGTTTTAGACAGTTACTTGAGGTCTTGTGTCCCCGTTACCAAATTCCATCACAACACCATTTTACTAGAAAAGCTATTCCTCACCTCTACCAGAAGGTTCCATAAAAAGTAATTATTAGGTAACAAAATGCCATTCTACCCACAGATATGTGGACAAGCAGAACTGGGCAAACTAAAGATTACATGACTGTGACAGCCCACTGGGTTGGTGAGTTGTCTACAGCAGCAGCATGTACCCAACAACCCCGGATTATTCCAAAGCAGGCTACTATGTGTATCAGCATCTTCTAAGAGACATGCCACTGACAACCTGTTTGAAAAACTAAGGGATGTCATTGCAACATGGCTTATCCCGTTTGGACTCTCCTGAGGATATGTCATTTATTATAACTCCACCAATATTATGAAAGAATTACAGCTGGGTGAAATCCATCACATTCCCTGTTTTATTCACACAATCTACTTGGTGGTGCAGAGCTTTTTTAAAAATGACAGTGACGTGCAGAAGATGCTGTCTGTGGCCTGAAAATTTTTGGAACATTCTATAACAGCATGTAGGAAATTGCAGCATCTGCAAGAACACTTTATTTTTCCCTGCCACCAACTGAAGCAAGAGGTGGTAACAAGGTGGAATTTCCCACTTTATATGCTTGTGAGGATGGAGGAACAGCAAAAAGTCATCCACGCTTACTCCAAAAGCCATAACATTGGGAAAGGAGGGGAAATGTATTTTAGTCCAGGGCAGTGGAGAATACTTTCCCTGTTGTTCAAGGTGCTGAAACGGTTCAAAGTAGTCACCTGTGAAGTGAGTTCAGATACTGATAGGTTGAGCAAAGTGATTCCTTTAATTAGACTTTTGGAAAAGCAGCTTGAAAAATTGAAGGAGGAGAGAAAAAAAAAGAAATTGCGCTAAGTATGTCGGACTTGTAGATTGAAGCACTTTAATCGCTTCACCAGGATCAAAGAGTTATCAACTTCTGGAAATGGTATCACTACATTTTGGCGACTATGCTTGATCCTAGGTTTAAGAGCTATGTCCTCTCTTTATTTCCCCCTGTCCCAGATCACAAGAGATGTAATGAACTCCTGGTGAACAAGTTGACAGCTGAAGTGGTACCTGACACGACGGCATCCTCTCCTTCAGTTTCTCAGGCTACTGCTACTAGGAAAAAACTAAGTATTTCTAAGAGACCCAAGGGTGATGCAGATGATTAAACAGAACATTTTGACATTTGGTCTGGTGTAAAAGAATTGCCCAAAAATCGTGACAGCTCTGTCATAAAATGAACTACAAATTGCACGAGGAAGACCTTTACTGGCATTTAGATCAAAGTACAGAGACTTCTGTAATGGTGGATTCCAGCGGGGATTAATTAGCATTGAGTGATGATGATGTACATACTGATGAGAGTGAGGATGATGACAGTGTAGATTGCAGGTGCTGGGATCTAGCCGAAAGATGGAAGCTAGCTGATGCTGGAATGCTTATTAATATTTGGGTAAAATGACATGTGGCAATTTTATGTTTTTCAACAGTAAAGTTTCACCTTTATTAAAGATGTGTTTATTTCTTTCAAATGGTAAAAGCTTTTTTTTTCAATTTTTGTTTTTGACATTTATGTTACAGAGACTTCTGTAATGGTAGTTTCCTGCGGGGTTTAATTAATATTGTGTTAGGATGATGTACACACTGATGAGGGTGAGGATGAGGCTGAAGATGATGACAACAACATCTTACTACTGTAGAGTTCATTGACAGCACTGTTGCCTTAGCTGCCTTAAGCCCATTGTTACCTTGTTTTGTGTGGGGCCCAAACAAATCAAGCACTTCAGCCACAAAAGTGGCACTCCTTGTCGCTAAAGTGCTTGCATTTTTAAACTGTACATGTCCTTTTCAATATCTTACATAAGGGTGCGTGGGAGGGCCCTAGGACAGTTTCATCTTGCATCACTTTTCTTTTCTGCCATTGCTGTGTGGCAATGTTTCCTAGATGTGCTAAGAACTGCCGTGTGTTTGTGTCGTTGCTCTGTTGCTTAGCATCCAGCCAGGTCGCTGCAGTCTTTGTCCGAAAGCGGATGAAAATAATATTGTGACGTGTGAGGTGGTCAAAATTGAGTAGAAATGACTGGAAATTAGTGTTATTGAGGTTAATCATAATGTAAGAATAAAATAGAGCAAAATTATGTAATTTTAGCATATTTTAACTATGTTTCTAAAAAATACAGATCCAAAACCAAATCCAAAATCAAAACACGAACTTAATCCAGATCCAAAACCAAAACCAAAACACGGGCGTCAGTGAACATCTCTAATACAAAACAAAAATCCCATTGTTGTCTGTGCTTGTCCTTAACACTGCATATTTGTGTGTGTCTAGCAAAATGTAAACATGAGCTATTGGTTCATATTTTGATCAAAATATTTAAACCTGCATCCCAGCGTCAAGGGCACCTCCTTCTATGCAGGTTCTACACTGACCTATATGCTTCAAACACCATTAAAATGCAGTTTATATCAGATGCACTCACCTCCTAGGTATAGGGTTTACATCTAGCAAGGGCTGGCTTGTGAGCCACAGCCAAAGACTTTATATAGGTCTGATAGACAGCTGCTAAAACAACACAATGCGATATTTAGAATCAAAATCAGAGAAGAAATAAGCCAGTGTTCGGTTAATCCCATATTATACGTAGTACCAGCTGCACAGCAATACAAAACAAAAAAACAATTGTTAGCAGCTCTTATCCTTAATAATGCATATCTGTGTGTATCTAGCAAAATGAAAATATGAAATATTGGTCGATATTTTGAAAGCCTGATTTCTCACGCTCTCAACAATCACAGCGAAGACGCTGATCAACTGTTTCTCATTTTTCACAGTACGCCATGCGCAAGAACCTGAATATTAAAAAGTGTCAGTTACACACAGGGAAGTCAGACATTTTATTGCCTGAACCAACATTCATGAAAAGAGTATACCAGGATATACTATTGCTGACTCTTAATGCCCCAGTGCTGTTGACTCATTTTATTAAATGAGTAGTTTTTAGTGGAATTAAAAATAATATTAAAACATTAAGGGCCTGATCTCACGTAAATCACGTTGCATGTTTTGCATAAAATCGTTTTGCGTATGCCCAAAACTAGACTTTATGCCAGTTAATGCAGCAACATCCAATTCATCTTTGACCGCGAAGGAGCCTTGTGACAGCCTAGAATTTCAACGGCGGAACGGGGAGGGGGCAGAGCGTAAACATGTAGTCATTGTACAGTAAGGGCGTGCCCAGCACGAACGCACACAGCAATGTTCGATTCAAGCTTTGAGTATATGTTTTCTATTGTCTCACTTGCACCAGCTACAGGTCTGGTGTAAGTGCAGAGTGATAGTGATGACCGTTATATATAAATGCTAACACATGCGTTTGCAATCAGGAGTAACTGTAACAATGCATTATATGTATAGACATTAAAAACATTATAATAAATGTTTTGAGGTGGAAAAATCATTATTTTTTAACAATTTTGTCATTAATGACTCTGGACCTGATTCATTAAGGATCTTAACTTAAGAAACGTCTTATTTAAGTCTCCTGGACAAAACCATGTTACAATGCAAGGGGTGCAAATTAGTATTCTGTTTTGCACATAAGTTAAATACTGACTGTTTTTTCATGTAGCACACAAATACTTGATAGCTTATTTGTACACTGATATTTAAAGTTGATATTTGTGTGCTACATGAAAAAACAGTCAGTATTGACCAAAGCACCTTTTCTCTTTGGGTGTATATTACACCATAAACTTAGTGCAAATTACAAAAAAAAGCCTGCAAAGACTTGTAGATAAATAAAAATGACCAAAGCATCTTTTCTCTCTGGGTGTATATATTACACCCTACACTTATTAGTGCAAATTAAGGAAAAAAGCCTGCAAAGACTTGTAGATAAATAAAAATGATCAAAGCATCTTTTCTCTTTGGGTGTATATATTACACCCTACACTTATTAGTGCAAATTAAGGAAAAAAGCCTGCAAAGACTTGTAGATAAATAAAAATGACCAAAGCAGCTCTTCTATAAGGGTGTATATATTACACCCTACATTTATTAGTGCAAATTCAGAAAAATACAGTTTAATCTCTGCTAGGCAGTCCCTAAACAATACAGTGCTATATTAGAATTTCATCACTCACAAAATACAGCTTTTTATAGAAGGGGGTATATGAGACCACAAACACTTTGTAGTACAAATTCAGAAACATACAGTGCTATATTAGAATTTCAGCACTCAGCAAATACAGCTTTTTTAGAAGGGGGGATATTTTTAAAAGTGTCCATACCTTGTCTTTTCTTGTGCTAAGTATTATAGTTATCATCTGGAGAGCACCCCTCAGGGTATGTTTACTAAACTGCGGGTTTGAAAAAGGGGAGATGTTGCCTATAGCAACCAATCAGATTCTAGCTGTCATTGTATACAATGAACTAAATAAAGGATATCTAGAATCTGATTGGCTGCTTTATGCAACTTCTCCCCCTGCAGTTTAGTAAATATATCCCCTAGTCTTATAAAAATAATTGTATCCATGATAGTCAGAATATATCAATATAATTACTAAAAGAAATAATAACTTAGACTTTGTAATAAAAGTAACGTCTTGATACTATATATACTGGCACGGAAAGTCCACCCCACCACCCGCCCTCCTTTTTGTGTTAGGATAACATTTGTAGAAGCCAAACTGCAGTTAATGAAATCTGAAGATTCAGTTACAGTACTAAAAATGACAATGCTGCCAATAGCTTATTATCACACCCACACAGGCAGATATTAATGTTGTTAGCATCACGGAAGCTGGATACCTATTACCTACTACTAGTGTTTAGTAGCAATTATATTACCACTGCACTGTAATTATCTCTAAACCATTTACTTATCAATGGTACCCTGTGTTGAGGTGTTTACTTAAATAAGTAATATGCTTTGTTCTTGAATCTGTTCTCAGCATCATATTTCCCATAACTTACCCAGTTCCTTTGTGAACACGAGATGTCCAAGATTGTCTACTTATTACAGTGACACTATAATCCTGTTATATTATAATGTGTTGTAAAGGAGGGTAGTGTAAACTGTACATGGGAGCCCTGAGAGAGGAAGACAATGTTTTTTTTTCCCACACTATAAGAACTGGTGTTAGCAGGGTGAGTTTTAAATTAGCTCATGTGGCTGCAGGATAAGTCCCTGATGCAGATAGTGCAGGAGCACTTCCTCTGCTCCTGGCTGTAAGAATGTGCCTTGTGGTGTTCCAAGAACTTTGTGCAATAAGACCTGGTATCAACCAACTACTATCATGCTGCTTTTGAATGGATTTGGTCTGTTGAACTCAGCACTGCATTGAGAAAAGTGCACCTAGGTATGCGCCTCTCTGCCAAAGTGCATCTAAAAAGTGCAGTTTGTTTCTTATTAAAAGTATAGGATGAGAAACAGGCCCCACTTGGTTGAAAATTCAAGTGCTTTTGAGGAGCTGTGCTCCCTACCACTTTATAACTACAAATTTCATTAAATTATATTTTTCTCTTAAAATATTGCTTGGTTTAGCCTCATTTATGCCTTAAATTAATCATGAGTGACAGGGGACAATCGGACTGCTCACTATTATGTTTGTAGCTTATAATTACAATGCCCATAAATGTTCTTCCCAATGTGGAGGAGCAAAATGAGTCCCATTGTTAGTATAGGATGCGACCCAAAGACTGCCAGCTCTGGGCTGGGGCAAAATTCAAGTCCTTTTACAGAGTATAAACATCTGTGCACCCCTCCGCCCAGCAAGGAATGTTCCTAAACCCCCCACCAATTCAGTGATAAAATTACATTTCATTTTTGCTCTGTTCTTAAAACTGGGAGCACTCGTGTGTCTACTCTGTACTTAGCGAGGATCACCCCTGCTCCATCCTACTCCACCCATCGTTTGGTGCAACTGCTACCATTTTGCTCAGCAAACCAATTCACTTTGGTGGAAGTCTAGACCAACAGTCCAAATAGTTTTTCACTTTGTAAATGACGGCCCACAAGGTTCTACTACTGGTTTGCACAAGTTATGGGAAAATTAGAGTTTCTCATGTCTGCCACCTCCTTGCTTGCTCTTGGTCATATGTTCAAAGCTCATAATCTGGCTATGCCCCCAATTATGTCAGCCCCATCCCATCACTAATGCCACCCTTCCCCCCCAATCCTGTAATCTGAGTGGATTATTACATAAAAAAACATTAAAATCGGGTAATAATGATCTTGGGATAAAACAAATAGCTGTATGGTTGGTTGAGTTTCACATGTTCTGGGTATCTTTCACCTTTCTGGGGACTGAAGAAAGTAATTATTTTTATTAATTTTTTTTGCGATATTCACATTAAACAAACACAAGCAGAATATAAGAAATGTTATGGATTGAATATAACATTTGTTTGCCTGTTTCGATTGAGTGGGGCCGTGATTTTTGTCACCACGGCCCACCGACCACTGCACAATGGTGCGATTGTGTCATCAAGGCCAAAACCCACCCTCCTTATGGTAAGGTGAGGCGGGTTCCGGGAGTGGCCCTATTCTCTCGGTAAACCAAGAGAACTCCCCGAATTTCGTGAGTCTCCCGGATGTTCCTAGAGGTATTGGCAGGTATGGTACTAAATATAGCTAGAATGGCTGTTGTGATAAGTTTTATTGAGCTCTATTTTAAACCACAGTATCACAGTACACACTTATACACATTTATGCTATGGCTGGACATGTAATGAGCATGTTATACCACCCAGCACTGTTATAGCTGCAATTCAGGTATATGATAAACACAGCTAAATACATATGTAACAAAAATCTAGTGTCTGTGAGCTTTGTATCTTTTATGGTCTATATGTAATCTCTAAAGCATTTTGTGTGAGAAGACTTTATAAGGGTAAGTATACGCTGCACATCTGAATGTGAGTCCCTTCTGGTGGCTTGTATAAGACGGAGGAAAAAATTCTTCAAGCAGCGTTCAGGTCAGGTTAGGGCTTAAAACAAACGCATTGTGCGCAGACTGCGATTTTCTGATAAATATCAACGGGCTCTCAGTTTAATTCTGTAGAAAGCTGTATAGTGTGGAGCAGAGAAGGGAAAGGGGGGACACTATAGAAACTTTCAAATATATCAAGAGTTTTAATAAAGTACAGGAGGAAAACATTCTACAAAGGAAGAGAAGTATTAGAACACGAGGACATGCACTGACACTGGAGGGAAGTAGGTTCAGAGGAAAAACTACTTTATAGAGAGGGTAGTGGATAAGTGGAACAGCCTCCCATCGGAGGTGGTAGAGGCTAATACAGTAGAGCCATTTAAACATGCTTGGGATAGACATAAGGATATCCTTACAAAGAACTAAGAATCATATAGGGTTTGAGGTTACCAAAGATTAAAAATTGGGCAGACTAGATGGGTCAAGTGGTTCTTATCTGACGTCAAATTCAATGTGTCTGTGTAAAGCGGCGTTTATCATGTAGAGATTAGAGCAAAGCATAAAAAAGGAGTAACCTTGCACCTGGGCAAAACCATGTTGCATTGGAGGGGGAGGTAAATTTAAAATGTGGGGACAGATTTATACTTGGGGTAGGGCATGTCCTAGATAAACTTTAAATTTCAGTGTAAAAATAAAGCTATCAAGTATTTGTGTCCTACATGACAAAACAGCCAGTATTTAACGTATGTGCAAAATAATAAACTAATTTGCACTCCTTGCATTGCAACATGGTTTGTCCCGGAGACTATTTACTACTTTCTTTTGCCTTACTTTTCTTAATGACTCGGGCCCCATATGTCACTAGACTTGGACACATTAAAGATTTCTCCTTATTTTATCACAGTAAATCTTACTGTTTGCAGTTTATAAATAATGTGATAGATAAAAATATGATGCTAATTTTCTCTGTAAAAACAACAGTGAAAATAGTATCCTGATGTATTTCATTATAAGTTAATTATATAGGAAGGCTTAGATGAAAAGGGTAAATAAAGCTGAAAGTTAGCAGAACATTATAAGTCTAAACCATCATTCAATAAATTCATCACTATCCAACCTTATACTGTAAGTTACTGGAAAACGCTAATGTAATAGACACTAATGCACTTAGAACAATTGGAGCTGTTTGTCTAGCAAGCCACTCATTGTCATGCATATCATTCTATGGAGCGTAGCCAAACAGATATCGAGCACTCTTCTTGCAGCATGATAATAAAATAGATATATTTGCAAAAACCACATACTATTTTATGATTTTATAACGTTCATTTTGTATGTTGCTCATTGGAACTAAAGCAAAAAAAAAATAAAAAAAAAATGATTTACTGTATCACAGGACAGAGTAACACAATTTTGTGGAAAAAACCTCTGACCCTGTGTTTTTAGGCCAATTATTATTTATTTTTAAGGGGCTGTATACTAATCCTACATTAAATGCTGATCCCTGATTTCAACAGTGATCAACTTGGGAGAAATTTGGAAGAAGGGTGATGTTTAGTGGAGGCTTTTCATTGCTCTAGGTCATGAATACCGCTCCGTTTAGGATCATTTACGGCTTTAATTAATCATGAGATTAATTAAATGTGCCACTTTGCTGAGTGTGAAAAGCTTTTCATATTACATTGCTTAGAGTGCACCTAGAGATAAGGGGTCTGATTCATTAAGGATCTTAACTTAAGAAACTTCTTATTTCAGTCTCCTGGACAAAACCATGTTACAATGCAAGGGGTGCAAATCAGTATTCTGTTTTGCACATAAGTTAAATACTGACTGTTTTTTCATGTAGCACACAAATATCAACTTTAAATGTCAGTGTACAAATAAGCTATCAAGTATTTGTGTGCTACATGAAAAAACAGTCAGTATTTAACTTATGTGCAAAACAGAATACTGATTTGCACCCCTTGCATTGTAACATGGTTTTGTAGAGGACACTTAAATAAGAAGTTTCTTAAGTTAAGATCCTTAATGAATCAGGCCCAAGATGCGTAAAATGGGGGTCATTATAGGAATAGAAAACAGAAGACCACCATCTCTGAGCTAGTGAGACTTTGCAAGGAATGTCCTCTTCACCTTCAGTTATCTCACTCTACAAAATTAAATCTTGTACCTGTTCCGCACAGCTTGGCATGCCCACCTGTACTATACAAAGATTGCCACCCAACTGCAAACCTCGGCCTCAGTGATTTTACTACAGGCTGCTTTCTCCCAGCAAAACCAGAACACTTGTACTGGAATTCAGAAAAGGCTCACGAAATGGACCAATGCTATATCTGGATTTACAACAATAAAGGAAAAAATCTCAGATACCTTTATTGAGGAAATATTATATTATTTGATATATTATTTAATGATCTATCTATCTATCTATCTTTCTTTATTCCTTAAACAGCACTATATTAGACGGCAGAAACAATATCTTGCTCCTGAATGTCCCTCCATACTGTTCAGGAGGTGGTAATAACATGCAGGCATTGCACATATATAGGAGTTGTACCCCAGTATATGACCTTTATGAAACCAATTATCTCACGTTACCAAACGTCTTCCACATACGACAGTTGCAGATCTTCGTTAGTTCTTGGAGTTATGTCCTGAGCGCTTGGGACAATATAACTGTCATCCTATACAAATTATCCGATCACCCGTACAAATCCTTGTGGTTTATAAGCGGAGATCCACTACTTTGTATATTGTCCAACATTCTGGAGATATAAGGATTGTTACACTTAGAAAGAGTAGCATTCTTTATGTCTCAGTCACCCCCTAAGATGCCACCAATCCCACAGAGAACACTTAGGAGAAGAGCAGTTTGGGCCACTCTAGTATCTAGAAGGATTAGGAGCTGGATCATAGACATGTGCCAGCAGCTTTCCCTTTATACAAATTCATTTTTCTATTCTCATTGAGCATAAAAGTGGTATTGAAGTTACGTTTCCCATAGACAATACCAGGTGTTGATCTGGGAAGAGAGATCAAGTGCCCGCCATGAGCTACTGCTTGTAGAAATAGGAGGCAGATGGTAGAGATTGTTGAGTCAGATGTTGCCGAACATGATGATACTAATGACGTATCCACCAGTGATGTTGGAACAGTGCTGAGAGTTTTATGTATGTTAGGAAAGTTGCCTGACCGGCACCATCCTCAATGTCCTTCTCTGAACTTTACTTATACATAAATTGATCATCCTAATATCAAATGTGTCCATCGGGGAGAACATGGGGTCTAGTAGCCATCAGTCAGTGTGGTTTAATATACAGGCACTATTAACGGCTCATAACCATTGGTGGGTTTTACATGTGTTGTACTAACATTTTAGGACTTGTTTTATTTTTCATCTTTTAAGTCATTTTTATTAAATACGTTGCTGATTGTATATTACTTTTATACTTTAGCCCACGATCATCCTGCTACAACTTTATTGAACACTTCCAGATGGCTCAGCTTAAGTTGGCCACACACTACGATGTTAGAGGGTTAATTGACCAATAGTTTTACAGTGGTTTGGCTCATCACACAGAATCAAAATCTAATTGATGATCCCAACATGCTTTGTTCTGGTCGTTTAATCTGAGTTGGGTACGTTTTTACGGTGTGGAAAATTCCGTCATCGAGGAGTCCTTCACTTAAGCTCTGAATCTGTGAAAAAACGATTGAAATATAAGCATACTTACCTCCATACCGATGCTGTAGATCTCCGATCACAGCAGGATGGTGACCGCAAGTGATTCCGACTACTCAGGTGTCCGTCACTACATTTTGACGTCATTGCGACCTCTATCACTTTTAATTTAAAGCGACAATGTTGGGTTAAGTGTTTAAACACTTAACCTGCGGGGTCTTGAAATTGACACTTTAAATTACAAGTGATAGAGGTCGCGATGACGTCAAAGTGTAGTGACAGACACCTGAGTAGTCGGAATCACTTGCGGTCAGCATCCTGCTGTGATCGGAGATCTACAGCGTCGGTATGGAGGAAAGTCTGCTTATACTTCAATTGTTTTTTTCACAGATTCAGAGTTTAAGTGTAGGACTCCTCGGTGTCGGAATGGTGGTAATCGTGACAATTACCATCGGTTTAATCCGGCACCCAGGAAATCAGGTCAGTGTATGAGTTGCTCACGGACCTGGTTGTTGGGTTTGGCCACATTCCAACTGTGTGTGTGTGTTGGGTGGTGAACTATACCCACGGAGACTGAAGTTGGCGTTATTAAAAGGTGATAACATACATATAAATAAAGTGATATTAATTACACATTTTCTTACGGGAAGACAAAGGGGTCAGTGACACTGAGGAAAACCCCTCTATTGCTAAGTGTAATTGTATATGGATATAATCTTCAAGAGAATACAACTTTCTTTCCTTCCTGATTTCTTTCTTTCCTGCACATTTTTAAAGGATATTACTAAACAGGATAACATGCTTCTAACTCATTTAGACAACAAGATCCATCTATTTTGAAATATTCATAATATGTGGTGTGAATCTGATAATTAGAGAGGTTACAAGTAATGGGTACATAAACATACCATACATTTGACAAAAATACATTGTATTTGAATAAACCAAACACTCTTAAGTAACATCTTTATTCAACCCATGTAAAAAAAATAATCATCTTGCAGACACAGTAAATCATATGGGTTCCAAAGAAAAGTTGCTGAGAGTTGAAAATCCCCTTAATTATAGCTTCAATTATATTATATAGATATATCTCTAGATCCTAATGTTTGTATCAGGGGGTGCTACCTTAATCTTGGTCAATACAATAGGAGAAAAAAGAAGTTCTTTAATGTAGGTGCACCATCAACTCCAAATTCAATGTATAGTTTGGGTCCAAGGAGTATAACATAAAACTTAACTTTTATTTGTATATATATATATACACACAAGGCACACACGCACCCGGCCATAAATGTGATGTAACAGAAAACAAGATTCATCAGACCAGGCCACATTCTTCTATTGCTCCATGGTCCAGAAACTGACTGTTAACTTGCTTCCTTATATATTCCACCCATTGACATTTGGCATTTGCCATTGTAACAAAATAATCAATGTTATTCACTTCACTGGTCAGTGGTTTTAATGTTGTGGCTACTCTCTCTCTCTTTATATATATATATATATATATATATATATATATATATATATACAAGTTTACTAGTCAAATCAAGCTACTTAAGGTGTTAAAAAGGTTCCTGTTATGCATTTGGGCCTAGCCCAGGCCTCCTCAGGGGAAGAGCGTTACTTTTCGACGCAAGCGCCCTTTTTTAACGTGGTTTTGTCCACATGTCACCACCTCATCATTTTTCTCCATCACCTCATCCTTCATCTTCATCGCCACATCCTTCATCAAGCTACTTAAGGTGTTAAAAACTCCCCACTGTCACCCCCGGCAACCATCAACCACTCCCAACTGTTACTTCTCCTTCAAGAAATATATAGGTCAGTGTATAACTCTGCCCAGCAGGTGGCGCTGCAGCTTGGGTTTTTTTTTTCCACACACGCCACTAGGCATTTATATAGTAGATATATATAAAATTTAGCGAAATATAAAATAAAATATTAAGTTAAAGTGTCAAACAATAGTGAGATAAAACTGCTGTCCGCACCTCTATTTTCCTTTTAATATATAGAGAGCTATTGCTTAATAACATTCATTATCATAAGCCCCTGCTATGCCAGATACCATATTCACAAAACAAAAACAAATAACAGCGTTGAGTACAGATCAGAATTGCCTCTGTATTTAAAACATTGAACTTGTGTATATATAATAAAACGCAGATTATTATGCAATAAAACAAACAAATTTAAAATACACAATAGATGAAAGACTAGCTGATTGCATTAGAATACAACTTATTATCATAAGCAACTGATGGTGATGTTGCCAAAATGTTTTCCCAATTGAGGATATTAAATGATTGCATCCAGTGCAATGAACATCTCCTTAGAAGACTAAAAATCTGGAAGTGTTCAATAAATAAGCTGGTAATTGAAAGAACACGGAGTGTCAGCTTGTAAGTAATCAAAAAATAGGAGGCAGTGTCATATCAGTCCATGGTAGGCTATGGAGGGTGATTTGCTATCTACCTAACTACAACTAAGTCTGCTTAATCAGTGGCAAACTTTGCCACTGATTAAACAGACTTAGTGAAACGCGCGTCGGCATCTTCGCTGTCTGCACCCGATCCTTCTCTAATTCTTAAGCTGCTTACATCCTCATGCTCCATTAAAACCACAGCTAGTTTGGAGCCGTAGTTAGGTAGATAGCAAATCACCCTCCACTTATTATGTTTAATTGGAGCTGCCCAATATCCCGGATGACTGTGAAGTTGGGAACTGGAGGGTGAAGTGAAGGGGGTAGATTTTCTAAAGCTTCTAAAATTGAAAAGTGGAAGTGTTCCCAATAGCAATAAACCACAGATTCTAGCCATCATTTTAGCTACAATCTGATGGGTTGCTATGGGCAACACTTCCATTTTTTCATTTTAGAAGCTTTAGTAAATTTACCACAAGGGGTTAATTCAGGATGTGCTTGTCACATTCACTGTTTCCACTCTCCTGGTTGGAAGGCTATGTAGCCCAATCAGAAGAACCGAGCATTGCTAAGCGACATGCGGGGCCATCTTAACAATATTACGGGCCCCCGGGCAAAGCAGTGCATCGGGGCCCCTATAATATATATATATATATATATGACCTTCTGAGCTGAGGTAAGGCAGACCGGAAGACCGGGTTCCGCTATCGATCAGTCGGCGGAGACATCAGTGCAACCCGTTTAATTGCATGCACTTTGCAAAGTGACATCCTAATGGAAAGAGACACTGATTAGTGTTAGTCGAAAATGAGGGAGATGGAGAGAATATATATTTGATTATCCAAGGAATTCATCTATGCTTATACCTTGAAAACATCTGGTACGCAGTTCATTATATACATCACGTGGGTGTTTAATATATTGCATATGAATCTCCACTTTGGGTATATACGGTTTCTTTCTCACAATAAGGATACCTAAATAGGTGGTGTGCATGTTCACAAGAAGCGTGACATATACCATGACCGTACTACTCTATGCTATTTTTTGTTTTTTCTGCATTGTCTGAGCTGTGATTTATTGGGAGGACAGCCCGGAAGGAGAATCTCCCATATACAATTAAGACGACCTACGAATAACTCATGGTACGCAGCTTATTACATCCGTCTATATATATAATCAATTGATAATACACATTGAGGCGCCGTGCCTGTCTTTTGTTGCAATATATATATATATATATATATATATATCTATAATATAAAAGCCTAGCGGCGTGTGTTAAAAAAAAAAAACAAGCTGCAGCGCCACCTGCTGGGCGGAGTTATACACTAACCTACTAAATTCTTAGCATTATCTAATATATAAAAGTAAAAGCCTAGCGGCGTGTGTTAGTGTGTGTGTGTGTGGAAAAAACTATTTTCTCAGAAAGGGCTCATCCAATTGACCTGAAATTTGGTATACTGACATTATTTGACAAAAAAATTAAAATAGTGAAGTCAGTTAACTTCCATCATCCCCCCTTCCCCCCGTGGGAGGGGTAGTAAAGGCTAAATTTACGAGTTGAGGGGTCAAACTTTTGTGAGGTAATTTTACCTCATGAACACACATTAAAAAGGGCGCTCTTCCCCTGAGGAGGCCTGGGCTAGGCCCAAATGCATGACAGGAACCTTTTTAAGACTTTAAGTAGCTTGATTTGACTAGAATGCATGAGTATCATGCACGGGTTAACTTGTATATAATATATATATATATATATATAGGCCCCGATGCACTGCTTTTTTAAATGTACTCGCTCAGTGACCCTTGAAGTTTTTCTTTTGCAGGAATTTTTTTTTGCAGGATTATTTATTCTTATTAAGAGCCCTGCCCCTTGCCCGTGGGGACCCCGGGCACCTGCCCATCGTGCCCAATGGAAGAGATGGCCCTGGCGACATGCAGCCTATGGAGCTTCAATATTGTTATGATGGATGCACAGCTCATCCAGTCATCCCACTCCCTTCACTGTGATTGGGGAATGCCTGGCGGGCTCCACTAATCAGAATGTTGGCTGCTGATATTAATGCTGTTTGCAAATGGGTTGGTAGAAAGCGCCTTGTATTGTATAGGGATTGTGAACTGCAGAGGGTTAAGTACATGATTGGGTTTGGCACCAGAAATATGAGGGCTGCATTTTAAAGACACCAGAGATTTTATGATTGCATTGTAAAGTCACGTAAGTAAAGCCACAAGAGATTTGGGGCCCACTACACAATAACTCGTAATCTACATTGGAAAACCATCAGTGATCTGGCTTTTGTATTTTAAGGCTGGTTATCCGGAAAATGCCAATAACACTGCATGTCAAATGAGTCCATGTTAGACATGTGGTGAGTACAAGCACTTGCACTTGCTGTCATGGATGGGATCAATAGAGGACAGTTTATTGACCCCAATGAGTGCACTTGCAGTGAATGGAATAAAATATAGCTGGCAGTGTCCAAAAGACTTTGAATCTAATGTTTAACATTCCCATACCCATTTACATGCTTTTACTAAGAATAAAAATATTAATAAAAGCATGATTTTTTTATGCCAATGGGCTCAAGATTTGTGGTCTAAATTATACTACCACAAGATACCTGGAGCCTACATTGAAAAGTCACCAGAGATTTGAAGGTCTGCATTGTAAAGCTACTAGATATTTCGAGGTCTCTAGTAGACCTAGTAATGGTCACTAGTATGCTTAGTGTTTTGTATAGAGGCTACTGAAATGCACTCTATAATGTATAGTGGTCACTAGGAGGCTTTCAGCATTACGTATCTGCTAGTAGAATGTTCTCTTATATAGTAGATCATTAGAATTATCGATGTATAGATGTCACTAGAAAGCTTGCTGCAGTGTTTGAAGGTCACTAGAATGCTTCCTGTATTGGATTTCATTCACTGAAATGATTTGTACATATTATATTGTTCATTTGAATGCTTTCTGCAATGTATACTGGTCCCCAGAATGTTTTCTGTATTATTTTACTAGATTGCTCTCTGTATTGTGTTTGCCCTCTGTGCTAGTTGTATAGTATATCTGTCATAGAATGCTCATTGTATTGCATAGTGGTCAGTGAAATGTCTCTGTTGTATATCTGCCACTAGAAAGGTCTCTATATTGCATAGAGATCACTAAAATGTTTCCTGCATTGTTTAGCGGTCGCTAGATTCCAATGTATTGTATATTGATCCATAGAATGCCCCCTATATTTTATATCAGTCTCTAGAGTGATTTTTGTGTTGTATATCTGTGACTAAAATGCTCACTTTATTTTATATTTGTCACTAAAATACTCCCTCTCTGTAGTTGTATAGAGCTTTCTAAGATGATTTCTGTATTGTACTGTTTATGAGTCACTAGAATACACTGTGTATTACATAATATTACTACAATGCTCCTTATATTGTATAGAACTTACCAGAATGATCTGTGTATTCATATGGTCAATAGATTGCCCATTATATTATATAGAGCTCACTAAGTTGTTCTCTATATTCTATAGAGGTCACTAGAATGCTCTGTGTATTCATATGGTCAATAGATTGCCCATTATATTATATAGAGCTCGCTAAGTTGTTCTCTGTATTCTATAGCGGTCACTAGAATGCTCTCTATATTGCGTATGGTTACTAGAATATTCTATGTGTTTTATGTGGTCCTTGTATTATATAGAACTCTAAGATGATTTCTGTATGTTACTGTTTATGGGCCACTAGAATACACTGATTACTACAAAGCTCCTTGTATTATATGGAGCTTTTTTAGAATGCGTTGTGTATTCATATGGTTAATAGATTGCCCCTCATATTATATAGAGCTCTTTAAGTTGTTCTCTGTATTCTATAGCGGTCACTAGAATGTTCGCTGTATTGCATATGGTCACTAGAATGTTCAATGTGATTCATGTGGTCCTTGTATTATATAGAACTTACTAACATGCTTTCTGTATTGTATAGATTCAGTAGAATGCTATTATATTCTCTAAAGATCATAAGAATGAACTCTGCATTAAATGTGGGCATATGTGCTCCTAGCCAGAACTACAGTGGACTGCCTAGTCCATGGACAGTGTAATAAGTTGTTTATTAATAATGTTGGTGAAAGAACCAGTGAATCATCACTGCTAAGGTCATGTTATAAAGTGGAGGTTGAGGGAACACATAAGCCAGTCTTACTTATTTCTTTCCAGAGTGAACACATTAGCTGCAGAAAGATACAAGTTACTACATTGACAGCATGTCATAAATTACCTGATATGTGTCTTTTCTAAATTGATTGACAATAAATCCTGTTGCCTGAGA
Organism: Mixophyes fleayi; assembly: GCF_038048845.1. Taxonomy (NCBI): domain Eukaryota; kingdom Metazoa; phylum Chordata; class Amphibia; order Anura; family Limnodynastidae; genus Mixophyes; species Mixophyes fleayi. Next base: position 430,781,536 of record NC_134402.1, on the reverse strand, counting down.
TATTGATTTGATAATTGATTTATTTAAGCAGACCTGGTCCTAAGGGAAAATTTAAATTTGCTAATATACATTCATTGAAGGTTATAAATATGCAGAGGTGCAGCGTAATTTATTTTGCACAAATGCACCAGTGTTTCAGTGCACCGGTTCACATCCCATTGTAATGTTTGATGTATCAGGGGCTTTACACAATATTTCATAGGTTATAAAATTGTTACTGCTAAAGTACTACCAAGTCTAAAATGCAGATACCTTATGCAAAATCTAAAAATGCAATATACTGATGGATACAAGGGGTTAAGTCTAATATGCAGATGCCTTACCTGGTGCCAAGCCCAGTATACAAACTCATAAGTCTAATTCTAAAGGTGACCTTGGTAAAAGTATTAATGTGTTGTATAAAAACTGTAAATGTGAATTTTGCTTGTATCAAAACTGCATCAAATGTAATAGTAGTTACATGAATCAGTTACCCAGAAAACATATGTGTTTACTATGTAAAAAAAATGGATATAACAAAGGAAAGCAAAGTTATATTGGGCCAGGTCTTGTTTTTCAGTTATCACATTCTATGATTGCAGCTTTGCACTTAGCATACTGTCCGTCTGTGTTTTATTTTTTACATGACTGAAGCTTGAATTACTGTAGGTTATGCCTCATTAATAGTTTATTAGTGAAGCATGTACAGATGTATCGGGCATTAAACTGACCACGAAACAACTTCATTTATACAATGCACATTGAGGGTCTGCTCCATTAAAGCACACAAATTAAACATAAGCTGCGTTTTTTAAAAACGCACGTAATTCAGCAATATACACATCCATATTGCACTACAAGTGGATCTGAGAAATGTCTCTTGTTGAAAATGGGTCTAGGATACGTAAAATACATATGTGGAATATAGTGTCCAAGCAGAATGCGCAGAAAAAAAAGTATTTAATGATTGTCACCTATTAATAATATAGGGCCTGATTCATTAAGGATCTTAACTTAAGAAACTTCTTATTTCAGTCTCCTGGACAAAACCATGTTACAATGGAAGGGGTGCAAATTAGTATTCTGTTTTGCACATAAGTTAAATACTGACTGTTTTTTCATGTAGCACACACATATCAACTTTAGATTTCAGTGTACAAATAAGCTATCAAGTATTTGTGTGCTACATGAAAATACAGTCAGTATTTAACTTATGTGCAAAACAGAATACTAATTTGCACCCCTGGCATTGTAACATGGTTTTGTCCAGGAGACGGACAAAATCGTCCGTCTTATTAACCGTCCGTGTTATTATTTTTCCTATGCGAGCACATGTTCTAGCAAGCATAGGCGACTGTCGTTACTAGCAATCAGCACTTACAGCTGATAAGAAAATCACGTACCTTGAGACGTCCAAAGCTCGAATCCGGCGCTGATGCGTGCTCTGAAGCTTGGCACACCCTTAGTGCACTTTGACTACGTGCATACGCCCAGAACCCCCCCCCCCTCGTTACGCCCCGGAACGATCGTAGACTGTTGAATTGGATGTTGGACTGGCGTATAGTCTGGTCCTGGGCATGCGTGGACCGATTTGACGTGAAATATGACACATATCAGCATTTACGTTCCTTAATGAATCAATCCCTGATTAAGGAAACACATTGTTTAAACTGAGTTTCCCAAAAAGTAATATGAAAATCCTCTACAATACATTTTTCTGCCACATGATGGCGCTGGCGAGAACCGCCATAGTTCAGGTCAGAAAAAAATCCCTGATAAATTCCCATGATATGAGCTACCCATTCGCAATTAACAGGAGATTAGAAAAAACACTATGGAGTATATTTAAAAAAACTGCGGGTTTGAAAAAGTGGAGATGTTGCCTATAGCATCCAATCAGATTCTAGTTATCATTTATTTAGTACATTCTACAAAATGACAGCTAGAATCTGATTGGTTGCTATAGGCAACATCTCCACGTTTTCAAACCCGCAATGCATTAGTTCCAAAGCTAGTTCTTTTTTACTTACTTCTTCAGGCTTAGAAGTAAAAAAGAGCATTATACCTTAATTTCCATCCAACTCAACACGACCCTCTATGTGAGTAGAAATCAGCAGAGGTAACAGAGTATTTCAGCACTGGGCCTGACCTCACTCCGTGCCGACTCCTCCCCTGATCGTAACACCAAAGGACAGCCATGAAAGCGGTCATCTGAAAGCAACTATGGAGGAAGTAGTGTAACGCTCTAACCTTCAACTTTGCTTAGTACACGGACAACATAGTGTATATGTTTGTATAAATGATCCCAGCTATTTGAAGGATAAATAACAAACATTAGAAAAGTGTCTAGCTAAAGGCAGAGTCCCTCAGACTTTGCGTAATATTTATTTTTCATATGTGTTGTAGTAACAACCACAGAGAAGGCTGCACAACAGTGTGGTTATTAAAGGTACATAAACATCACAAATATTTCATGGTGTAAGGAAAGTGTAGTCACATTAGTTCACGGAATATTTTCACTGGACACTTCACAAATGAGCACTGGACACTTTATGTTTATTATGTTATTATGCTAATATCAGTGTTTGAGTTAGGAAATGGAGATCTTTGTGAATATTCATAGTCATATAATATCATAAGACTTATGTCATACTATTGTCATACATTTATCTTTAGTTGATAATTACGTGGCTGCGATTCAATACAGGATTCTGCATTACCTTTAAAGATACTCTCTAGAATGTTTATTGTGGTTAATAAAAAATATTTTTATAAACAGCAGTGCCTTTATTATGAGCTGAACATGATTCACCTACAATTGAGACCATCTCCTGGTTTTAAGCTTTAGCTTATCAGGAAATCTACTTAGTTAACTTGCAAATTATTTTAAAAAGTTGGAAGCTACACATTTAGAACCTGGGACAACCTAAGTGACACCAAGAAGCTGGGAAATATTAAAATGTGACAATACTCTCTAGGACATAGAAGTTTACGGCAGTGTCCCTGGGTCTGTGTTCTGCCCATTGGCTGTGCCTGGCGGTATATTTACTAAACTGTGGGTTTGAAAAGGTGGAGATGTTGCCTATAGCAGCCAATCAGGTCCTAGGGGTCTGATTCATTAAGGATCTTAAATTAAGAAACTTCTTATTTCAGTCTCCTGGACAAAACCATGTTACAATGCAAGGAGTGCAAAGTAGTATTTTGTTTTGCACATAAGTTAAATACTGATTGTTTTTTCATGTAGCACACAAAGATCAACTTTAAATTTCAGTGTACAAATAAGTTATCAAGTATTTGTGTGCTACATGAAAAAACAGTTAGTGTTATTGAATTTTAGTTAGTTTTATTTGCAGTCAATTTTGACCACCTCACAGGTCACAATATTATTTTCATACACTTTCGGACAAATACTGCAGTGACCTGGCTGGATGGTAAGCTACAGAGCAATGACACAAACATACGGCAGTTCCTAGCACATCTAGGACACATTGGCACACAGCAGTGGCAGAAAAGAAAAAGAGGGGTCCGCCCTCCCACCCACCCACCGTTATTTTGGATCTTAAAAAGGAATCCAAAACTCACGAGATCTGACGATGTAACAATGACATTTTGCTTGGTTTTCAATTCAGAGGGCACGCGACAGAGGCACGGTACTCGGATCTGCTGACTTCGGGTATGTTCGGTTCTCGGGGAACCGAGCCTGAGCATCTCTAATTACATCACTTCTCTTAGATGTATAGTGCTGTGCTTGGGTGGATTACAAACCCACTGGATAATGAATGCTAACTTGGGCCTCTGGCCAAGAGCCTAGATGCCTGCTCTCCAAGAATGTTTGGGTAACTTCCCGGATCGTGGGCACTTCATTAGTTAAGTGGCAGGGGCGGGACTTAGGACATCATCCACGTGTCATCATTGCCCCGCCCCCTGCCATAATAGGCTAAAAATGATGATGTCTCTGTAGGGGTAGGTCCAGATGATGCAATTTGCCGAGATCCACCCCCACACGCCCACCTCCCACCGGTTCTCCCAGAGGTCAACTTGCCAAAGTTGGCAAGTATAGACAAGCGGCCAGCAGCAAGAAAGTGCAAGCTGTTATGTGCTCGAAGACTCATGACCCAAGGATAGCCACATTATCACTAGGTGTGGTGACATTGAGTTAGTTAGGCAATTTGCACCACACTTTTTTTTTGGTGGGGGAATCTAGTAAAACCTATTTTAATCTGCAGTATAAATTCACTATAATAAAAGAGTGGATTAATTATACGGTGGTACGCCATTCCTTCACTTCTCCTACTGCTTTCATTGTAAAACTATAACATTCCATTCCATTCACTTACATTTTCCATAGCGCTACTTCTAAATTTCCACTTTAACCACTGGTCCAAACTCTAATCAAATAATTTTATTGTCAAATCAAGAGAACAGAGGCAATTTTGAGCACTTTAAAAACTTTTCCTGATCGCCCTTGTGTTTCAGTAAAGCAAAATAAATAAGAGTTTGTCACCTTTTGTAAGGTTGGTACATAATGGTTCAGTAGTAGTGAGGACAGTCTCCCTACATTGATTTGTTTACAACGTTCAGTCCTCGTACGGCAGACTGTGAACCTGGATAGTCCTCAAAAAAAAAAATATATGAAGGAATATATACTGCCATCTGCTGGACAACATCAGTAATGCTCAGCAGGTATATCTTGTTTGTTAGAGCTTACCATATATTATCTTCCACAGTAGTGTTAGGCTAGGTACACACTGGCCCGATGATTGCACGAAAAACCTTAAATCAGCCGACATCTAACCGTTTGGTCAGATATCGTGTGTATAGTGACACAATGATCTAAAGTTGTCCCAAAGTGCCGATCATCGTTTCATTTGGTTGGTTGTACTGTTTAATATTTTCCGACCAATCACCAACCGATCATGCATTGTGTACGCACTCATCATGCTCACGATCTCCATAGAGTTTACAGAGTCGGGCTCTTTTCAGCCGATGCTAGCGATGAATGTCCCGCTGAATAAATGTAGAGAGTGCTGTAGAAGGAATAATTAATTTGTTCGTTCTGAGACAGAATGCTTCGTTTCAGAGTAACAAAAGCTAACGAAATTCGTTATTACTATGAGGTTTTAATCAGTGTGACATGTGACAGTAATGAACGAATGAACATTGTGCTGTCATTCTCTGAAGACTAGAGGACCAGATGAAGGACCAGATGAAGAGCACAGATCGTGTCAGTGTGTATGGACGAATCGTCAGACTGATCGGATCTTCAGTCGTAGGTTCAATCATTTGAGATAACATGTCGGTCGGAAAATTCTTCAGTGTGTACCTAGCCTTAGTAAGTATCGGACGATCCTCTAGGGAGGCCTGAAAACATGACTTATCTCACCTGTCAGTACCATGTCTGTTTTTGAAAATCTTAGGATTTGCATACCTACCGTATACAACCTGTTTGATGGTTGTAAATTGCTGTTTAAATTAGTAAATGTCACGTTTTTCCAATCGTACATAAAATCCACTTTGGTCAATCTATCCCTAGGATTCCTGCACATAAAACTTACATGAAACATAAAATTATATAATAGTTTTTAATTTTGAATAACAGTATTAAAAACAGTATGCCAGATATGTTATGGGGCAGATTCAATTTGGCGCAAGGTGACGGAACAGTCCACGGACAGTCCACGGAGACACATCACGTCAGAGTTTTTACAGAAATGTCCCCACATTTTTCCCCATGTCCCATAGAGGCGCGCAAAAAAATGAGCCAAAATTACTTACTGTAATGGCCGGTAATAGGCGCATCTGAACACTGAGGCGATGTATAGTGGGACCTCGCCCCAAATTGAATCTGCCCCATGTGTTAAAAAGAACAAAACATTTCACAATATATTATTTCGAAATAAATATTGCCAAAAATAATATGTAATGTGCTTAATTGTTTTTATACTATTATTTGACAAAACAATACACACACATACGTATTCTACCAGCGGCTGGCTGGCAAATTATACCCTGGGGGCGAGCACACAGCACTGGCACAAAAGAAAGTATTGATTATTTATTTTTATTGCAACACAATAACGCTAGTCTAAGATTAGCAATGTCTAAAAAATTATTACCGACATTAAAAAATTCTCTTATTGCCACAATTTTTTTAAAAAATAGCAGCAAGCGCTCTGCAATACTCATCTGCCACAGCGATACAAGCCGGGAGCAGTAAGGGTTAACTTAGCGTTTTGCCAGGCCAGTCCTTGCAGATGTGCACATGCGTGAGCCGGCTTGTCGGATCTGGGATTTCATTTTAAAAAAATGTTTAAAAATAGATCAAAATGTATTTTACAAAAATATTTAAAACATTAAAACATTAAAAAACAAACAATAAATAATAAAAATAAGTTTAACCAAAGAATAAAGCATTTTTAAAATAATTGTAATCCGTTGTCGCCATCACTATATAACAGAACAGGCGTTATGGCGGTGCAAGTTAAATTAAGGTTAAATTCACATAGGAAGCCTTCAGCTGATGAATGTTATCACCATCGGGGTTATCGTTGGTTATAGACCTTTGATGTATAGAGTGAAACAAAAAAACCTACGTGTGCTAATGGGGTCCTGAGCTTGATGAATAGGTAACGTAACAAAAGTTTCCATTTCAGTAGCTCGGTAAAAAGGATTAAAATAAGAAGATTGTGTTTACCTGCAATCCTCAGATTCGGCCACATTCTGGGACGGATTGGACATATAACCTACCGGGACTTCTCCCATTAGGCCGGTGTCCACAGCAGGCCGCAGAAAGTATTTTTTTAGTTAAAAAAACAACCCAATAACTCATGTATGTGTAGCGCTTTCCCCCGCCAGGACCGGGTGTCAGCGTGGGGAGGGGGGGGGGGGGCAGGGCAATGTGGTGCTAGGTGGCTGGCCCCTCCTCTGGGACCAGTCACCTTCCTTAATGTGGCTGTGTCCCTCCCTCCTTATCTCGTTCTTCTGTGTGATTGGCAGCATTCTCCACCCAGTCAGTGATCACATGGTACGTGCACCACATAGCAGCTGTCGTCCCATGAGCTCAGAGAGAGGAGTCTGCAGCAGCAGCAACAAGGTAAGTGTGAGACTGCTAAAGAGTGTGAGTGCTGTTAAAGTGTGTTATCCTAAAGTGAGTGAAGCGGGGGCTGCTAAAGTGTGTGAAGGAGGGGGGGGCTGTCTTAATAGTACATGGATGGGATGTAAGCTATTTATTTAATGGTGGAGTTTAAGTTGGGCTAATTATTTAATGGTTGCTATTTTATTTGTGGGGTGATGGTGGGGAAATTTAATTTATTGGTGGAACTATTTAATTTAATACTGGGGCTTATTAAATTCAGATGGGTTGACAGGACCTTTAATTTAATGCAGGGGCTATTAATTAAATGTGGGGCTATTACATGTGAATATTAAATATTTAATGCTGGGGATGGTTGTGGGAAATAGTTATATTAAACATAAATGCTATTAATTTATTGCTGGGGCTGTTTGGAGGGAGGGAAATAGGTTTAATTATTAAATAGAAATACTATTAATTTAATGTCAGGGCTGGTTTGGGGGAAATAGATCTATTTATCAAATGTGAGTACTATTATTTTAATTTTGAGGCTGGAGGGTGTTCTAATTATTAAATGTGGGTGCTATTGATTTAATGCCAGGGCTGGTTGGAGTTTTTTACATTTAATGTACCCATTTTGTTTTTCCAAATAGGACCTCCAACATTCCAGGATCCAGACAAGCAGCAACTTATCTAAAGAAACCAACAGCCACAGGTGGGTGAAAGTGACAAGAACAGGTAGGATAGAGCAGGTCAGTCTGCTAACTGTCCTGAATCTGGTGGGGCAGTCCCAAATATGGGTGACTGTCTTGCTTAGTCAGGATTTGGTCCAACTACAAGGACAGTTGGGAGGTATGTCCCGCTTCACACTGTACTGCTCGTGAATGAAGAACTACATGTATATTTATCTAAAATGTCTATCTGAAATGATAACCCTTCTGTCTTAAGTGCCCCGGGCCCCCCAGAGCCTTATTCAAGCTCTGTGATACTTCAGTGGTTCTTGCATTGATTCCATTGCCTGTCTTCTACCTTGCACTGGTCCCATTCTCAAATCACTTTTTGGAACAGAACATATGGCCAGCCCCCATTGCACTTACCACCAGCAAACCCTTGGAATAGCTCTCCCCTTATACTATTGTCTGCCAACCCTCCCTGCACTGTTATTAATTCAAACCACCACCAATCACTAGGCACATTTAGGACTCATACACAATTGTTACAAAAGAAGTGTTTTCTTGCAGATGCTTGAAGCATTTCACCTTTGTGGTGATCACACTAGATAGCCATTTATTATAAGGATTATTTTTAATGGATTTTTTTTAAATACACAGCACACATTTTTATGTATTAAAGACAGAGATTTGGCTAGTAGTTTGCATCTCATGACATCAGGGAAAGATGCAACAGTGCGGTGAGGTGCTCATATGCTGCTGTGGCAGACTGATCAGATAAGATTGTGCCAACATGTTTCGTAATAGTTAAACTTACTTACTCCTATTCTAAAAAAACAAGATTCCAAACTCTTTCTCAAATTACCGTCCCATCTCTCAGCTCCCGTGCCCCTCCAAACTTCTAGAGAGACTTGCCTACACTCGCCTCACACACTTCCTTTCCGCAAACAACCTGTTGGATCCTCTTCAGTTCTCAACACTCCACAGAGAATGCGTTGACTAAGGTTGTCCATGATCTGATCACTGCTAAAACTAAACGCCATTATTCTCTCCTAATTCTCCTGGATCTCTCGGCTGCATTTGACACCGTTGACCACTCTCTTCTCATACAAACGCTACAATCCCTAGGTCTTCAAGACACTGTTCTATCCTGGTTCTCATCCTACCTATCTAATCGCTCTTTCACTGTTAATTTCTCTGGGGCCACCTCTGCTCCGCTTCCTTTATCAGTTGGAGTACCGTAAGGCTCAGTGCTAGGTCCTCTGCTATTCTCTATCTATACTGCTTCTCTTGGAAATCTAATAAGCTCCTTTGGTTTTCAGTATCATCTCTATGCGGATGATACCCAAATTTATCTATCCTCTCCTGATCTCTCACCATTTGTGTTGTCCCGTGTAACTGACTGTCTTTCTGCCATTTCATCTTGGATGTCCTCTCGCCAACTCAAACTTAATCATTCAAAGACAGAGTTAATAATATTCCCACTCTCCAACAAGAGCATACCTGACATTTCTATATCTGTTGATAACATGACCATAAATCCCACCCCACAAGCTCGCTGCCCAGGTGTAATCCTTGACTCAAAACTATCCTTTGTTCCCCACATTGACTCTATATCTAAATCATGTTACATACATCTAAAAAACATTTACAGAATACGCACATATCTCACACAAGACACTGCAAAAACCTTAATTCATGCACTTATCATCTCCCGCATCGACTATTGCAATTCCCATCTTACTGGTCTTTCCCAAAACAGACTAAAACCGCTACAATTTTTTTTGCATGCAGCGGCAAGATTGATTTTCCTTGCAAATCGTTATTCCTCTGCTGAATCACTCTGTATGTCTCTACACTGGCTGCCTGTTTTTTACCGAATCCAATATAAAATACTTTTACTAACCTACAAGGCCATTAACAAAGCTGCACCAACATACATCTCCTCTCTTGTCTCAAAATATCTCCCAACTCGGCAACTTCGTTCTGCACAAGATCTGCGTCTCTCATCCACACTCCTTACATCCTCCCATTCCCGGTTACAGGACTTTATTTGGGCTGCACCCACTCTGTGGAGTTCTCTCCCTCGCACAATAAGACTCTCCTCTGGTCTACAAACCTTCAAGCGCAAAATGTAGACTTAACCTCATCTATCAATGTCTCAAACTCCCATTGTCCCATAGATTGTAAGCTTGCGAGCAGGGCCTTCTCACCTTTTGTCTGTTTCACCCAGTTTGTTTGTTAGTTTACTGTGTTTGTCCCCAATTGTAAAGCGCTACAGAATATGTTGGCGCTATATAAATAAATGAAGATGATGATGATGATGATGAAGTGTGGTATCACTGCTAGTTTTAATGTGCGGTATCAGTGCTAATTTTAATGTGCGGTATTAAAGTATTAATGGTAGTTTAGAAAACAATTTGACTAGACTAAAAAGTGTATGTTGAAGGTTTATTGTGGAACTTTTTTTTGGGCTTTGATCTGAATTCAAGCCCCCCTTAAAAATCCTGCATTTGCCCCTGCCTAGACACACTGGACTTTTCCTCTCTGTGCAAAGTGTTTGTGGGTGTATGTATGTAAGTATATATATATATATATATATATATATATATATATATAGGCCTGATCTGTACAGTGCTGCGGAATTAGTGGCGCTATATAAATAAATGATGAAGATGAGTGTGTTTAAGTACAATGCAGTGTATTATATTGTTGTCAAAGATTGCAAGTGTGAAGCCGTATAATGTTGTTTACTCTTATTCATACTTGCCAACCTTTGAATAGTGAATTCCGGGAGATCTCGGGCAGGGGGCGTGGTTGGAGGGCGTGAGGGGACAGGGTGCAGTAAATTGCGTAATTTTGGCCCCACCAACGCGGCAAAAAATTTATCTGTTTGCGGCAGCGGGGCCAAAATGACGCGATTCACAGAGAATCGCGTCATTTTGGCGAGTAAATTGCAGTATGCGGGATACTTGCCTGCTCTCCCGGGAGTTCAGGAGACCTACCCGGATTTCGGGAGTGTCTTCAACATTTAAACGAAACATTCACAGAAATAAACAGTCCCATAGCCCTAAACTCTGTCTATCACATTTAAACTAGAAGGTGGCAAAGTGTCCCAATTGCCACAATATATATATAGTTCCTGGCAGACAGGAGCTGCAGGATGCAGATCGTGACAGGATGTGTTAGTAGACAACTAAACAAGTTTGAGAAAGAGGCATAAACCAAATCATGCAAAAAGATTCATGTATTTTTTATAACACAAGACTGGCAGCTATTTCCCTGCATTACTTTAGATATGACCCACTGTGCATTAAGTCATCACATGTAGGTTTTCATAAATTTTACTAAACTAAATACAAGTACTTCTAAATCCCGCCTACTTTTGTGTTGGCCCCACCTACTGTTGATTTGGTCCCACCCACATGAAGCCAATTCAAGAATTTTTCCAGGGCCACTTTAAGTTCCCAATCCACCCCTGTCCATATTGCTTCTGATCAGAAGCCACCAGGACTCAACATACTTCAGCAGAAGAGGAGGAGGGAGGTAAGAGGGTGAAGAGGAGAGAAGTGCAAGATGAAGAGGGAGGGAAAAGAAAAACAGGGCAGAAGAAGATGGGACCAAGGGCAAATACAGGATTTCTAGAAGGGGGGTTTCCAAAGAGGGCCACCATCAGGGGGGTATGGGGGGTACTGGCGTATGGGGCCCGGGTTCATCAAGGGGCTCGCTGTCCTCCCCTGCGTCCCTGCTGCTGCATGCCTACTTCTGTGAGCCTGGCTGTCACAGCCAGGCTGATGTCAGACAGGATCGCAGGGGACTAAAAGCTCCTCCTCTGCGTTCATGTGATCCGCCCCCTCTCTCTGTCATGCTACAATCGAGACAGATATCACACAAACACAAAGGGGTGGGGGTCAAACAGAGACATATGGGAAGACAGAGGCACACAAAGTGGGTGGATGAAAGGGACAGATGCATACAGGGAGGACAGAGATACACATGCACACAAAGGGAGGGGGGGGGGGGAGAGACAGAGAGGAAGGGTGCGGGCTGCTCCGAATAGCATTTGTTTGATGCAAAATGACGCGATTCACAGTGAATTCTGATGGGAGCGGGATGTGGGAGAATGGTCTGCTCTCCTGGGAGTCCGGGAGACCTACCACGAATTCTGGAGTCTTGTGGACATTCTGGGAGATTGGGCAACCATGAACATGTGGCAAACTGTACAAAGATATGTGAGAGATCCCCGCGGCACCCCTGGCCTGGCAAGATTTGCCCCCAGTGTAATCCCTTTTGCAACCTCATGTAGATGTGGATTTTCAGTGGCTGCAATGAAAGTTTAGGCAATGTCTACAATCCCCATCTCTCCTCATATAGGTAGTTTGCTTTTTTTTTTTTAAATCATTTTAAGCACATTTTAATCTTGAGATTAAAATATCTGTAATACTACTACCTGAATGTTGTTCCTTTTTTTTGTTTTGAATTTCCTATGTTCTATGATGATGAGTCACCGTTATTCCTACACCCTTGTTGTTCTAGATACCTGAGCCTTGGGAATACTACTGATGTGTTCAACTCAGATAAGCCACTTTTAAGTATATATTCGGTATGGTTATTCATTTTAGGACTTGACAAGCAACAGGTAGCAGAAAGACACTAAGGAGGGAGTGAAGAATTGACAGTTATGTTTTATTAATGTTATTACTATTAATAATCGTATAAACTTGTGAATTTTGTAATATATATTATAATACTGTATACCTCCCAAAATGTGTGGTATCTTTTTTAATCGTGTATAGCATCTGTACAATCTCCCTTTTTTATATAGAAACAGATATGGATAATGTGCGCTTCCCAAATGAAAGTGGATGCAGCCAAGGGGATAAATTGTAAGGGAATGGTCCCAAAGACCCAAACCCTTGTTTATAGACAGTAAACAGATTCCCCGGCGCGGCAAGGGGGAGGGAAAAAGGGGGGGGGGAAAGTACGCCAAGCAACAATATTACTTGAACGACAAAATAGTATTTAAGCAAGTAGACCAGCCGGTGTACTTGTTTTTAATGCAGGTAAATAACTGAATACACTCAGTCAGCACAATATGAATCATACAGAAGCAGACAAATGTGATTGAACCGAATATGGGCATTGTCTTTTAGCCAAATGTCTTTTGTTAGCAGTTGATAACTCCTGATGTTCAAGTCAGCCGGCTAAATTCCTAAAGTGAATATGAACAGTAAGGAGTCAATACTAATATTAGCCCATAGGAAACAGCTTGTCTGATATTAAGTAGGGGTTGTGGTATAACGTTATACCTGGATTTCAGTATAAAAGATCTGTTCTTGTTAACCAAGATGTGTGGAAAATAAATCCAGGTCCATATAAAGTCGTGTTCAAGGAAACTAAGACATAGGGATCAATTGTCACGTTTAAAAGGCTGAAAAGCGATAAAGTCTGTAAAACGCTTGCCTGCAACGTATGCTCGTAAAACGGACTGACAAATAATACAGTGAAACCCATTAACCGGTGTCAGGAATTTGGCTAAGGAGTTTGTAGTGACAGATGAGGCCAGTGCACTTACCCTATCCGAGAATGCATCCTCCGGGTGTCCGGTTCTTTAACTTCTCCTAATCCGTACCTCACAGTAGGCGAACCCACCGGAAGTGTGGGGAGTTCAAAGGCCGGTTTGTAGCGCATGCGCACTGGAGGGAACAGTTACGGAGCGCCGCAGAGATGAGATAGAATGTTGTACAAATGATATCGATATCACAATAGTGTATTATGTGCAGGGCCGGATTAACCATAGGGCTAGCTGGGCTACAGCCCAGGGGCCTATGGCATTCAGGGGGCCCTTGAAAGTGCTCAGCAGCAGTATTGATCGGTCGGGGGCGCCCCCGGCGCGATCAGTGCTGCTGAGCACTTTCACTGCGGTCCTTCTCCGGGGCGCTGTAGTCTCCTTACTGAGGAGATCTTGTGAGTCTCACTCTCACGAGATCTCCTCAGGAAAGAGCGTACAGTGTGCCGGAGAAGGAGGCAAGTGCCGGGGGGGGGGGAGCGGGCAGCTCGGATCACGGGCGGGGGGGGGGCGCGGGCAGCTTGGATCACGGGGGGGGCCCTCACGGGGGAATAGAGGTCCCCTTAGCCCAGGGGCCTCCATTCCCTTAATCCGGCCCTGATTCTGTGTAAACCTACGCGTTTCACCCCAAAATGGGCTTCTTCAGGGAAGGTTAACAGTACAGAAATGAGTAGTAGGGTCAAAACGGGACCTGGATATACTATTCTCATTAGCATATTTGCTTGGTGATAGGATAAGTTCTTAATTGACAGGCTGAAGGCACGCCCACATACTTCGCTGTAGTCAAGATGAATATTTAACAAAGCCATGCATGATCCTTATTGTCAATGAGAGGTGTGCAGACAGGCATAGAAAAAAGATTGTTATGGACTAATGAATAAAGAAATTATAAAAATGTGTTTAAATCAAAGTCAATGTTCAGGCCGCTTGGTGCCAAAGTCTTAAGGTTATAAATGTATTTTGCTTCCTCCTGTGAAATCCTCTTTACATAGTCCCCTCCACTCCAAAGCTTATCTACTTTATGTATGCCTATGAATTTCAGAAGGGAATAGTCATAGTGGTGATATTTTGAAAAATGTTCGGGGACACTATGTGTCTTAAGCTCATTTTTAATATTTCTTTGATGTTCCGCTATTCTAGTGGAAAGCTTCCTGATCGTCCTCCCTACATATTGCTTTCCACGTGGACACTCTAAGAGGTACACTATTCCTGCCGTGTCACAGGTCAATTTCTCTTTAATATGAAACTCTTCTCCAGTACTGTTTGAGATGTATGAAGTAATCGGTTTTGTGCTTTTAAATTTACTATTCCTACAGGCTGAGCATCTGTTGCAAAAATAAAAACCTTTTTTACTCTCATTGAGCCATGTGCCTCCTTCCTTCTTTCCAGGGGCAATAGTGCTGCTTACGAGTTTGGTTTTTAGATTGTCTGATTTTCTGTAGACAAATTGTGGTTTTGGGGGTAAGATGTTTTTCAGATCTTTGTCTCCCAGCAGGATATTCCAATGTTTTTTGAAAATATGTTCAACTTTCTTTGCATCCTTACTATATTTGGTGATGAAGGGAAGAGTGGGTTTTTTGTTTAAGTTCTGGTTATCCGGTGATGTCTTTTTTTCCAGAAGGGTATCCCTATTCATATTTCTAACTTGATTGTAGGCAGACTCTATGTCCTCCGGTCTATATTCTTTCTCTAAGAATCTATCTTTGAGGGTGAGGGCCTGCTCATCAAATTGTGCCAGGTGGGTGCAGTTTCATCTCAGTCTAGTGTATTGACCCTTAGGGATGTTTTTTAACCAATTAGGGTGATGGCTACTGGATGTATGGATATAGGAGTTGCAGTCTACCTGTTTGAAAAAATTCTTGGTAGTGATCTGGCCCTCTTCAATATAAACTTTAAGATCTAGAAATTCTACTTTAGTGGCACTAGCGTGGTAGGTGAAGGCCATATTTAGCTTGTTGTTATTGATCTATTGGAGGAATGTATCAAGTGTGGTGTGGTCTCCCTTCCAGATGCAGAATACATCGTCTTTATACCTAAGCCATAGATGGACATTCTCACGGAAAGGGTTGTTGTTAAAAATATGCGATTCATCCCAGTGGGCTACAAACAGGTTTGCGTAACTTGGCACAAACCTTGCGCCCATAGCAGTCCCGCGAACCTGTCTGTAGTAGTTCCCACTGGTCCAGAAGTAGTTGTGATGTAGTACAAAGGATATACTGTCAATCAGGAAATTAATCTGGTCTGGGGGAAGGCCTGATAAATTGTCTAAAGCAAACCTAGTGTGTTCACAGCCCGCCTTGTGGTCAGTAATGGTGTAGAGGGAAACTACATCGCATGTTAGGAGGAGGACGTCATTATCCCACTGTATATGCTTGAGGACCTTCAATAGGTCGCCAGTGTCCCTCAAATAGCTCTGTTGTTGGTCACTAATGGTTGTAAATAAAAGTCTAAAGATCTAATTCCGGATACGATCGGTCGGCCGGGTGGGTTGTTGAGAGTCTTATGTATCTTCGGCATTTGATATATGACTGGGATTCTTGGGTGTTTTGTGGAGAGAAATTGGTATTCATTTTTAGTTAAGATGCCTTTCAGGGCAGCTCCACTGAGGAGTGTTTCCAATTCTTTAAGGTATAAGGAGGTGGGATCTTTTGGTAGTAGTTCATATGTGGAGTTATCCTTGAGTTGCCTATCGAGTTCAGCAAGATAATCGGCTATATCAAGAATAGTAATCCCTCCTCCTTTGTCAGCAGGTTTAATAATGATATTTGAATTCTCTCTTAGTTGTTTCATGGCCAGTGATTCTGCTATCGTTAGGTTAGAGTTAGTTTTAACCTTCTGAATATTTAGATCCTCTAAATCTTTCTTCACTAGTTTTTCAAATGCAGTAATGAGGGGACCTTTTATATACCTTGGGTAAAAAGTGGATTGGTTCTTAAACTGGGTATGTTTGTAGGCATTAGTGTCAGAATTGGGAGTATTCGTAGCTATAGATCTCTACGAGTCTGCGAAGAACTTCTTAATAGTAAGTTGTCTAATGTATTTGTGGACATCTATAAAAGTGTCGAATTTATTGAGTTCTTTTTTGGGGGCAAATTTGAGGCCTTTTTCAAGAACTTTACTTTGTAGGGTAGAGAGTTCTACTTTGCTCAAATTAAAGACGCCGTTATGTGCTATATATGTTTTTTTATTTTCGGCCTGGCTCCTTCTCTTCTTGCCACCTCGTTTTCTTCTAGGTCCCTTTTTTATATATCTTTTAATCAACTGCATATATAGTGATGATAATAAGAAAGTCATATTTGTCCAAATAAGAACTGAAACTAAATTGAACTGTACATTTGTTTTTTTCAGAATTCTTCACTGAAGCCAAGTGAAATATGAAGGTAATGTTGCTTTAGGCATTTTTCCAAATAGAACACAGGTCATGAATTATTTCCCGCACATAAAGCACACACAATACAATCATGCCAAGAGAAATGCGATAAAATGAAAAACAATTAAAGTATTCAATTTTAATATATTTGCAAAGTAAATATGTCATTAAACATATAAATAGCTTTCCATAAAGAATGTGTACATTTGTTCTATGTTAGATGTAGCAACGCTTAACTCAAGTGCAACACTCAATTGACTCCCATTAACTTGGTCTCCCAAAGTGTAATCTTGAAATCCTCTGCAGTACATTTTGCTGCCACCAGATGGCTCCTGCGTAGACCCATAATGTGCATGTCAGATGAATGAAAAGTACATGTCATGTACTATGTGAATAGGTTTTCTTTGTTCATATCTCAGCATAGATTAATAATTCGGCAGCATCTGGGGTCTGTGTGGAGGCAACTGTCAGTCACTTGCAGAATAAACAAACATCTCTAAATTGCAGAGAACTGCAAGTGATTGACAGTTACCTCTGCTCAGACCGCAGATGATGCTGATATGAACTAAGTAATCATGTTCACAAAGTACTGTACATTCTATGTACTTGTCTTATTATCACTGACATGAGGTTGTTGTGAACAAACTGATGCATTTATTTTCTGACATATTTTCATTTCTTCTTGTATAAGTGACTGAAGACTTTGTGTAAAGGTTTTGTGACAATGTGCAAGTATTGAATCCCTCTTGCATGTGACCAAAAAAAAAAATACACTGATTGATATCAGCATGAATTACGTAGATATTTCTACTCCAAGGTAGGTGCATAGATTAGTGAGGTAAAATAGTATAATTTCACGGGCCGATGGGATGGGTTGAGTGAAGGTTTTTTTTTACTAAGTGCAATCTATTTATTATTATTATTATTATTATTATTATTATTATCTTTTATTTATAAGGCGCCTCAAAGGGTCCACAACGCCGTACATGACGTATACAGAAAACAGTGATCCATGACACCTGATACATGAAGAACAAAATATAGACACCAGACCTACTGAATGAATAATAATAACAAAAAATACAGGTAACATGGTAATGCAGAACAAATTACTTGTGAGACAGTGAGTGAGAGTGATGTTAGCAATTAGCGAGAAGTGGGCCTAAGCTTAAGAAAACAGGGCTAGGGAAGCAGGCCAAGAGGTACAGAGGGTGATGGAATAGTAGAAGGAGAACACAAGGAAAGAGGGCTCTGCTCTTGAAAGTTTGCAAGCTAAAGGAAAGGGGGAGACACAAATAGGGTGGTGCTGACTGGGGGAGTGGTGGAAAAAATGGGATTAGGGAGTTAGGAGGAAGGCTGATAGACTTGAATAAAGAAATGACTCTTAATGGCATGCTTGAAGCCTTTGAGAGTAGAGGCTAACCTGATGGAACATGGGACATCATTCCACAACTGGGGAGCAGCCTGGGCAAAGTCCTGGAGGCGGGAGTTGTAAGATGTGATTAGTGAAGTAATGAGGCAGTCACTGGCAGAGTGGAGGTGCGGGTAGGAGTGTAGGTAGAGATGAGGATGGAGTTGTAGGGTGGGGAATATTGATTGAGAGCTTTCAAGATGAGGGTGAGGAGTTTAAATTCATTCTGTAGGTCACGGGGAGCCAATGTAGGGACTGGTGGAGGGGGACAGCCGAGAAAGATCAGCGTGGGAGAAAAATTATGTGGACAGCAGCATTGAGGATAGACTTAAGAGAGTCAAGGTGAGAGTCTGGTAGGCCAGAGAGAAGGAGGTTACAGTACTCAAGGCAAGAGATTACAAGAGAGTGAATAAGGGTTTTGGTGGCTTCCGTGGTGAGAAAGGGCCATATCTTGGATATATTCTGAAGGTGGAAGTAGCAGGATTTTGAGAGGGACAGAATGTGAGGTTTGAAAGAGAAGGAGGAATCAAGGATGACCCCTAAGGCATCGGACTTAAGGGAGAGAAAGGAGGGTAGTGGTATTAACAGAAATAGAGAAGAGGAAGGTGTGAGAGCCCTGAAAACAGGGAAGACTATAAGTTCAGTCTTGGAAATATTGAGTTTAAGAAAGCTCTGGAACATCAAAGATGAGATGGCCGAGAGACAGCAGGAAACACGAGACAAAAGGGAAGGGGAGAGGTCAGGGAATGAAAGATAAATTCATATCATCAGCATATGCCTTGTTTTGCAGACCAGTGCAAAAACAAGATATTATTTTGTAGAGCGAAATTCCCTTTCATAAAACATATTAATCCTTTCCAAATGTCAGATACTAGGGACATTTCCTATTGGACAGCTGGAATTGTTAAGTAATTAGCTGAAGAAGCAAGACAACAGGAAATCAAAAATGAAAGCAGAGAAGCACTCAGAACTACTGGCTAAATGGAATGTACCATTGTCTAGGGATTTCTCAGATTGCCCAGAAGAACATGTGTTACTCTTTAATGTGTTTGTCAATGTTCATGAGATTTTTCAAGGCTCTGATAATGAAATGTATGTTTGACTTGTCACTACCTTATCTTATTTAAACCGTCTTCATTTCCTATGGTGACATTTAAGATTCACCCCTTCATGTCATCAGCATTGTCAGTACTAATACTTTGAGATGTTTGGCAAGGTTCCTTCATACATCATCAATGAGACCTCTGGGGAGGTGCCGTGTGACCCAAAAACATTCACTTCCCTTCTGGAGAAAACAATTGTTAAAAAGTCCCTGATCAAATTCCATCCCAATGATGTTCATGATGTTTATTACCAGAATGAAGCTCTGCATGTCTGTACAGTATAGTATTGGACAACTTTTCCTCATTGATTAATCACACTACCATAAATGTGTTCTTTTTTTAAAAAAATTAACAAGATTAATAAAGTGAACGTAAACATTTTATCTCCTGCCTCCTGAACAGTATAGCCACAGATATATGCCTCTGCTTCCCATATAGCTGAAAGCAGCCCTGTTGAACTGTCTTTTGCCTTGGAGCAATAAAGTGTGTACTTATAAATGAATCCTCTATGTTTAGATTCCCCCCAAACCTGGCTGCCTGAACATGCTGTCTCAGTTTTCCCCACTATGAGCACAAAATCTGCATTTTTGAGAAAGCAACAGGCTAGCCAAACAGTTGCGGCTCATTTTGCAGAGTTAAGCCAGGTACACACTACACGGTTTTCGTCCAATAATCGGCTCAATCAGTCGACATACGACCGCTAGTTCAAAAGTCGGGTCAGTGTGTGTAGTGACACGATGGTCGAAAGTCTGCCCAAATGGACGATTGTCGCCTCATTTGGTTGGTCGTACCGTTTAATATTTTCGTTCCAATCTCGTTTCCGTTGTGTAGTTTGTATAAACTTCCGAGCGATCCACAACAGGGAGTACGAAATTACAATCATTGCTCACGGCAACATGGCTGTAAAAAGTCGCTAAGGGACGTCCGCTCTTCCCTTTATCGTCCTAAACAAGGCTAGTGTGTATGCAGTCCATGGACCGAGCGATCGGACCATCGATCGCATGTAAAATCGCTCAGCATAAAAAGTTGGTGGAAATTTCTGTAGTGTGTACCTAGCTTTAGGCAAAAATAAGATTTTCTTTTGGGCAGTGAGATAATTGTAATGAGAAAGAGAGATTGATGGCACAAGTTTTAGGGGCATCCATTAAGATCCAGTTGTTATGCCTTAATTGCATACGCTATCTCCGTATTCTCTTCCTGGATAAGCTCGTTACATCACCACCCACTTTTACACTTTCCCTCTTATGAGACACCTACTTCAGTCCTTTAAACTAAATTTTAAGTTTCTCACAGACTTCTGTATATAATATCTCCTGTATCTAAACAGTATAAAATTCATAATCGCAACACAGATATACAGTGGGTGAAATACGTATTGAACACATCAACATTATTCTCAATAAATATATTTTTTTATTTATTTTTTTCAAACATATTTTATTAGGGGGGTTTTTTTCAACATTTTAGCAGTGTAAAAACAAAATTACAGTAAACAATCCTTTATTAGATGATTATTAAGAAAAACAAGAATGTAAAAACACAATAAGAATAGAAGAAAGGAAAAAGGGAAGGAGTCTAGGGGAAAGGAAGAGAACATCGAAATCAGAAAAGGAAAAGGAAGAATTATGGGGGACAGAGTAAGGAGTGTGGAAATGGAAAGGGGGAGGGGTGCCCGGCCAGACACCTTGCCGTGAGTAAATATATATTTAATGTGGCTATTGTAATGAAATTTACACCAAATGTCAGCAACATCCCTTGCAATCCACAAATTCAAAAAAATCAAACCATAGATTTCCATAATTTAAGTTTTGTGTAATAATGTGAAATGGCACAGGGAAAAAGTATTGAACACACTCCCTGTAATTTATTTAATACTTTCTACAAAAGTCTTTGTTGGTAATGACAGCTGCAAGACACCTCCTGTATGGAGAAACTAGTCGCATGCATTGCTCAGGTGTGATTTTGCCCAGTTCTTCAACACAAATAGTCTTCAAATCTTGAAGGTTCCGTGGGCTTCTTCTATGAACTCTGATCTTTAGTTCTTTCCATAGATTTTCAATTGGATTCAAGTAGGGATGTGCACCGGCCACTTTTGGTGTCTCGTGTTTTGTGTTTTGGATTCGGATTTGCTTGAGGTTTTGGGTTCGGATTTGTTTCGCAAAACACCTGACGAAAGGTTTTGGTTCGGATTTAAGGTTTTGGATTCGGATTTATTTTGAAAAAAACATAAAAAGTGTTAAAATCAAGTTTTTTGGTTTATTTTCACTCCTACGCTATTATTAACCTCAATAACATTCAATAACAATCATTTCCACTAATTTCCAGTCTATTCTGAACACCTCACACCTCACAATATTGTTTTTAGTCCAAAACGTTTCACCGAGGTAGCTTTCTGGACTGCATAGTGCAGTGGTCCCGGTACACAATTTGGTACCGGGGCCACAATACCTCCGCCTTCAAATGGTCTGAATTCCACTGCACAGCTGCCTGCTCCTACACCCTCTGCAGCATGGAGGAAGTGGGTCTTGATCTTTCCCTACTTTATCCTCCAAATTTTTGTTTTCCATTATATGTAGCACAAGAGAGCATACCCCTAAGCCACACACACTCGGCAAATCCTTTAAAAATTATATGCGGCACAGGAGAGTACCACTGGACTTATACTGCTGAATCAGTGAACTTTGTAATATAGCAGTACCACTGGACTTATACGGCTGAATCAGTGAACTTTGTAATATAGCAGTACCACTGGACTTATACTGCTGAATCAGTGAACTTTGTAATATAGCAGTACCACTGGAATTATACTGCTGAATCAGTGAACTTTGTAATATAGCAGTACCAATGGACTTATAATGCAGAATCAGTGAACTTTGTAATATTGCAGTACCACTGGACTTATACTGCAGAATAAGTGAACTTTGTAATATAGCAGTACCACTGGACTTATACTGCAGAATCAGTGAACTTTGTAATATAGCAGTACCACTGGACTTATACTGCTGAATCAGTGAACTTTGTAATATAGCAGTACCAATGGACTTATACTGCAGAATCAGTGAACTTTGTAATATTGCAGTACCACTGGACTTATACTGCAGAATCAGTGAACTTTGTAATATAGCAGTACCACTGGACTTATACTGCTGAATCAGTGAACTTTGTAATATAGCAGTACCAATGGACTTATACTGCAGAATCAGTGAACTTTGTAATATTGCAGTACCACTGGACTTATACTGCAGAATCAGTGAACTTTGTAATATAGCAGTACCACTGGACTTATACTGCTGAATCAGTGAACTTTGTAATATAGCAGTACCAATGGACTTATACTGCAGAATCAGTGAACTTTGTAATATTGCAGTACCAATGGACTTATACTGCAGGATTGTTTTTGGATATTTTTTTTTAATTTCTTTTTTTTATAATTTTTATTTTTTTATTTTTTTTATAACTTTTTTTAAACAATTTTATAACTTGGGAATAATGGGGAAATAACAATGCCCTTAGAAAGACAGAGCACAGGACACAGCACCACTGGACTGAACAGGACACAGCACAGGACCCAGCAGCACCACTGAACTCAGAAGGACAGAGCAGAGGACACAGCACCACTGGACTGAGCAGAACACAGCAATGCACAGCACAGCACAGCACAGAACTGAACAGCACAGCACAGCACAGCACAGAACTGAACAGCACAGCACAGCACAGCACAGCACGAGATATAGCAGGACAGAGGACCACCTAACACAACCTCCCTCTACCCTGATCAATGCCCGAGTGAAGATGGCGGCGGCTAGGGGGAATTTATAGAATACGAGTATCGCGAGATCCGACAGCGGGATTATGACTCAGAGCCTCGGTTTCAGTTTTGCAATTGGCGGGAATACCTGGATCTGTCTCGGATCCGGCTTGGATCGGCAACGTTCGGGTGGGCTCGGATTTTAGATATCCGAGCCCGCTCATCTCTAGATTCAAGTCAGGTGATTGGCTGGGCCATTCTAGCAGCCATTCAGCTTTTATTTCTCTGGAACCAATTGAGAGGTTCCTTGGCTGTGTGTTCGGGATCATTGTCTTGCTGAAATGTCCACCCTCGTTTCATCGTCAGCATCCTGATAGATGGCAGCATATTTTTATCAAGGAAGTCTTGGTACATTTTTCCATTCATCCTTCTTTCAACAATATGCAGTATGCCAATACCGTGTGCAGAAAAACAGCCTTACACATGATGTTCCCACCTACAAACTTTACTGTTGGTATGGTGTTCTTGGGGTGATGTGCAGTGCCATTTCTCCTCCAAACATGGTGTGTATTATCATCCAAAGTATTGAATTTTGCTCTCATCTGACCACACTATATTCTCCCAGTATTTCACAGGTTTGTCCAAATGTTGCACAGCAAACTTTAAACGAGCTTCAACATGTTTTTTCTTCAGCAAAGAACTCTTGCGTGGTGAGCGTGCATACAGCCCATGGCGGTTGAGTGCATTACTTATTGTTTTCTTTGAAACAATTGTACCTGCTAATTCCAGGTCTTTCTGAAGCTCTTCACAAGTGGTCCTTGGTTCTTGGACAACTCTTCTGTTAATTTTTTTCACTCCTCTGTCAGAGGAGTCTGTCACTTCCTCTGTCTGTCCTGTGAGGTACACCTGGTCGTGGCCTGTTTATGGTTGTCAAACGCCGTTCCCGCACTCACCATCAGTGTCAGGGGCGGATGCCTTCCTCTACCGGCAACTCTGTCCATTGCTAGGGAGCTGGACGCCACTATCTCTCCTCAGGAATACCGTGCGCATATGTGTCCACTCACGTCTCCGTTTCCTAGCAACCGGACGCTTCTCTGCACTTCCTGTTAGCGGTTAGCTGTTTGGGCCGCCGCCTCCACTGCAACCAATCAGGGAATTGGCTCCACTTTTTAAACCTGCCTCTAACACTAGGTAGACACCAGGGTATCTAGTTCTCCTATGCTCCAGCATTCCAGCTTGTTTCCCTGCTCTCTGACTAACCTCCTGGGTACCGACCCAGCTTCTCCTGGTTCAGCTCCTGGATCTCCCTTTGGCCTGATTGCTCCTGCTGCATCTGACCTTTGGCTTACCGACTCCGATTTGCCTTGGCCTTTGACATCATGTTTGCCAGTACGGTTTGACCTCTGCCTGCACATCCACGTCTGTTCACCATCCACTCCGCTGATAGCTAACTTGGAGGGCCTCAACCTGCACATCCCTCGCAGCAAACTCCAAACTCACTTGCGGGGGCCCCTGGTGAAGACCGGGGGCGTGTTTAGACTCTGCACCTCCTAGCTTAGCAGCACAAATATCAGCAAGTGGCCTTCAGCCCCTGTGACTTGTGACAATGGTGAAATTATGTTCTTTCCACTTCTGGATTATGGCCCCAACAGTGCTGCTCACTTGAACATTCAGCAGTTTAGAGATCCTTCTGTAATCAATGCCATCAGTATATTTTACAACAATAAGGTAGCGAAGGTCTTGAGAGAGCTATTTACTTTTACCCATCATGAGATGTTTCTTGTGTGATATCTTCATAATGAGACACCTTTTTATAGGCCATCAGTTGTGGCTGAACCAGCTGGCATGATTGCTTTCTAATTACTAATAGATTTCAGCTGGTGTCTTGGTTTTCCATGCTTTTTTTGCACCTCCCTTTCTTCATGTGTTCAATACTTTTTCCTTTTGTCATTTTACATTATTACACAAAACTTAAATTATGAACCTATGGTTTGATTTCTTCGCATGTGTGGATTACAAGGGTTGTTTCTGACATTTGGTGTAAATTTCATTACAATAGCCACATTAAATATATATTTACTGCGAAAAATGTTGATATGTTCAATACTTATTTTACCCGCTGTATATATGTGAAATAAAATGTTTACTTGTACAATAATGTAATAATATAATTTAAATAACATAAACTTACACTCAGTACATATAATAGTTCAACATAGATGACAATGTGTGTAGGTACCATAACTTATATTACTAATTTCTGGATAATTGTGTATATCTTTCTTATGTGTGTGTGTGTGTGTATGTGCACAAGTGTGTGTAACTAAGAATTCATTACAATTCCTATCTAATATATATAAGCCTAGCGGCGTGTGTTACTGTGTGTGTGTGTGTGTGTGTGTGTGTGTGTGTAAAAACTATTTTCTCAGAAAGGGCTCATCCAATTGACCTGAAATTTGGTATACTGACATTATTTGACAAAAAAATTATAATGGTGAAGTCAGTTAACTTCCATCATCCCCCCTTCCCCCCCGTGGGAGGGGTAGTAAAGGCTAAATTTACCAGTTGAGGGCTCAAACTCTTGACCGTGTGGGTATTTATTTACCAGAGCCTGTGTTTGGTCATGGACAATTGTATGTCGCATTTTCACGAGTACGGAGAAGCAGTGATGTGAAAGTGCAGGTTATGAATACTGCCCTTCAAGGAAGACTGATTGAGCACAGCGATAAGGTGTTTAGCAGAAACGTGTATCGAGAAGTTTTAGAACAGTAAGACGATGGAGATTAAGGATGTGGCGATGAAGATGAAGGATGAGGTGATGGAGAAGAATGATGAGGTGGTGACATGTGGACAAAACCACATTAAAAAAGGGCGCTTACGTCGGGAAGTAACGCTCTTCCCCTGAGGAGGCCTTGCCTAGCCCCAAATGCATGACAAGAACCTTTTTAACACCTTAAGTAGCTTGATTTGACTAGAATGCATGAGTATCATGCACGGGTTAACTTGTATATATATATATATATATATATATATATATATACATATTCTGGTTCAAATACTCAGCTACTTACTCAATTACAGTTCTCAACATTAAGCACAATAGACGCTTCACATTAAAACACATCTGCTTAATAAAACTTTCTTGTGCAAGGTCACTACTTAACAAAGCATGTGGCTGTATGGTGACCATTTTTCTAATTATCTGTTTTGTGCCACTCAGGTGGCTATAAAAAAAGTATAGTATAACTTCTTATTAACACAAAACCGTGTAACAAGCATAATACACAATACAGTCCGTATTAAACTATACAGTCAGTATTAGCAATATTCTTATTAAATCTCCAATAATACACTACAATATTTACAAGTCCACCACAAACATTTCTTTATCTAGATGCCATTACACATTGTCCTCTTTACACATGTCCCACAGACTCCTTTAGGGGCAGGTGTGGTCTACAAACAAAACACCCATTTTCTAGCAATCTCCCATCTCTTAAATCACTTATAATTTGAATCCCTTACAAACAATGTAAATCTCAGCCGTATTCTTGTAAACTTCATCCTGTATTGCAATAGGCATTACACACTCTTCTCATTCTACCAATCTCACATGGGTCACACAGGAGCCATATTGTCCACAGAATTTATCCAGCACTAAACTGCATTACTTGAAAGGTTTCACATTACCAACTTACATCATTGCACAATCTATTCACATACAGAGTACAAACTCCCTAATGTATGCTATGTAACAATTTACAATCTCTTAAGCCAACACAATACATTCTACTAAATTCCATTGCTAAAAGCTTTACCACTAATCACACTGACATTAAACGCATTAAACTTTATGTAACACTGAACATATTAAACATATTTAAACAGTATCTATTCCCTCATGTTCAAAAATTACCATGGCCCAGAAGGGCCTATGAAATACTCCTCTTTTCCTTGTCCAGAGAGGGGGAAAGAAGTTTGTCTGTGTCTGCATTGTCCATAGAGAATGAATGAATAGAGTCACTAACCTAAGGGGAGGGGCACACAGGATGTTGGATCCCAGAATTTGATATGTAAATGTAGGCAGCTTCAAAGGCCAAAACCTGTTTCTTTAGTTAAGGTGGGGGAGGAGAAAAACCAGCTCCCTTTGTCAATTGCTACCTATTACTTGTGGGAATATTTGCAAGGAAACTGGAATATATAATAATGGATTATATATAATCTTCTTCACACTCTACAAAAAATATTTGAGTTTTGAACTAGCTCAGAGTAGGTGGAGATCAAGTTTCATCCTATTCTGTTAATGGGACCTGTTGGACGCCTGCATATTACAAGTTTTTAAAAAATGCATTTCCGAATTTGCTCAGCGTAAGGTATTAAAACACTTCACACATAAAAGGGCCATCTGCTACAAAAGCAGATCCCATACAAAATAAAATAAAAACATGTTGTCAGGATCTGCCTCTGACTGCACTGCAGCATTGCCTACGGAGATGCTGCTTTGCCTCTGCAGCTCCTATCTGTTGGACTAATGTTGGACTCTGATTATTGTATCAGGCCATCAGGCCTACAGTACCTCTGGCTTACCAGAGGAGCTGCTATTGTGATATTGCCGTTTTCCCTCACTAGCAGGAGTTAACCTTCCCCTTTTGTTAATTATTGCACCTGTGTAACTGACTATATATGCCTGCTCCTCACAATGCTCCTTGCTGGTCATTGTTGTTCCATTGGACTTCCTGCAAGCTCCTATCTGTTTCTGTGTATCCCAGGTTCTGGTTATCCACCTCTCTGAGCTAAGTTCACCTGTATCTGCTGTTGTATTGTGCTGTGATCTGTGAATTGTACATTAACAACATTAAATCTACTGTTATTAATAATGACAATATTAATAAATTAACATGAAATTACCACATGTACAAAAGAATGTGTCTGTGCTATGCTTACGTGACAAAATGAACGATGTTTTAAATAATAAATAATGTATGTAAAACAGTTAAAAAAAATAATTGTAAAAATAAGAAAGAATTCTAATAACATGTATATAACAGTATTGCACAATACAATTAAAAATGGTTGAGAATAAAATAACAAAAAATTATTATATTTATTTGTTAAAATATATACATTACAAGGTATACATCAATTTGCTTTAATTTACATCTGAATTAATATAAACATAGATAATTATACATCATAACCGGCAGCAGTTAAAATAAAATATTGGTTAATAATAATTGTCCCTCCAAGAACAAAAGATTATGGTCTAATTAAATACCAGTTATGAACACAACAAAACATCTGACTTATTATTAGTATTAAAAACATACTAACTGGCCTAATGCTTTGTGAGTATGACAGGAAAGGCTAGTAGCAAACACGGCTACAGAATACATGACAACATATAGTAATAACAAGCATGGTCATCTAAGTTCAAAGTTATGTTAAACTATTATGGCCCTAACACATTTAATTGTCAATAATAAACTGAATATGTTAAAAAAGATACAGAGACTGTAATGTTTGATAAAGCTAATATAGTAATTGGGTACATATGAAATTACATAACTATTAATGATATCGATTGCACTATGACCATTTTCATACACCTTTTTTTTGCGTGAGTAAATGGACTTTTTATTTTTAGTAATAGATTATCAATTTGGGTTTGTTTACCAAAATAATGTGTAGGGTTTATATCTCAGTAGTGATTTTTTATGTAGACATTAATGTTCTATCATTAATATAGGATGTAGGAATATATTTAGTAGTAATTTCAGTTTTGTAGTTATTGTTTCAGTCATTTTTATTTTGGTAGGCATTTATGTAGTGTAGGTAATATTTATTGTCAGATATTTTTTTTGCAGTGATTTTTCTATTTGTAGGTAATATTTCTTAGTAGGCATTTCTTGTGTAGACATTTAGCACTTTCGTTCACCTTTATTGTAGTCATTTATGCTATAAATATTTAAAATTAGTAGGGATTTTATGTATGCCGTTATATTATGTGGAGGCATAGCTCGTGTCTGTTTTACATCACGCCTACTATGTAACTGTCACGATAATGCACTTGGAGACATTCTCGTGTAGTTCTACTGGTTGTCGTTATTTTCAGTGTCATTAATTCGTACCCAACCCTATTAAACATCGCGCTAATGGGTGTTTTATGGTGCTCATCAGGTGCCCTTGGTAAATGACCACCATAGAGTGTATTGTAACTTCAGCCATAGCACGTTTTGTCACTTTGGAAATAATTTTCAAGCCAAAATGGATTTGAGTCCGATTCACACTGGATTGTGAAAGACTTCTCAACACTGGTCCTCGAGGACCTCCAGCAGTTTTATTATATCCTTAGTCATATACAACTGAATCTATTTGTCTTCCGTGGAAATTATTCATGTTTTTATTACAGGGGGATTCCTCTAATCATAGAATCGTAAAATACCCAGGTCCATCTACTTTCCTTTTGTGTTCTACTTTCTGTTCTTACATATTTTTTTATTTTTTTTATTGAATGTTTTAGTTCTGACAATAGCATAAATCATGGCCTGATGTGTGTCCTAGAGTTACAGTAATTGAGAAAACCTGCTCTCAGCTTCAAGTCACTGATTAAGTAATCAGTCACAGTCTGTGTTACATCTATAATGTGACCAGGTCAGAAAAGTATCTGTGTGGGGGTGTTACCCAGCAGGAGCCGAGAGAAAGCATTTTAAGGGCCTCCAAGTCCCTGGATGTTTGGTTTACCAGCAGGGTTGGAGCTGTGACAAACATCTGTTCGTGTATGTATTGTATACAACCTGCGTGGGAAAGACAGTTGCAATGCAATTCATGTGGCTTAAAATAAAAACGAGCTGAAAAAAACTCTTATACAGAATTGTATGTTGTGGCTCTCATTTCTACAGTACAGGTTCAAGGCCAATGGCCCCAGTGAGTAATCCCTTAGTGCTTTGGAGCCACTTTAAATAGACATACCCATACATGACAACATTTAACAAGATTCTTGAAGGAAAGAACATTTGCTGAAAGGCAGTATGGATCATGTAGCAGGTTAATAGTTCCAGTATTACCAGTCCCTTGCCCAGAAGCAGCACATTTACCAGAAGCTAAAGCAACCATTAAGGGATATTATACGGATGGCACTATCATCTAATGAATGCAATGTCATTTTCCAAGGGTTTAGATTCCTCTAGAACAGCTTCAAAATGTTCCTTAAAGTAATATGTCAAAAATGACAACAGGTGCTGTGCATTGATGTACAACTGATGGAGCTAGGGGGCTGATTAATTTTGAATGAATAAATGGCTTCTAAGGGGATGTCGCCATGCCTTATAAGGTTATCTAGTCCCAAGAGGGTTACCTCAATCTGGGATAGGCACCACAAACAGTGGTGGACATGTAAATGAGCGAATGAGTGTCCTCTTATATAGATTCCAGTGAGGAATGATGCAGTAAGACATTACTTAATGTTTGCTCTGTGAGATACTCATTTCCAGTCTGGTAAGATATGGGATGCAAAGGAACAACATGGTGCTGGAAGAGGATATTAGGATTATGACAGGGTGATTCTTCCCTTTAGGTGTGAACTCCACAGAAGGGGAATTGCTCGAAAGCAAGCAAGGGAGGAGTCACAGTTAGTTATGAAACCCACATATGCTGCACTTTCAATGATCAGTTTGATTATTATAGAACAAATTGGATTGTGGACCTAAAATTCTCAGTTTGGCTGATCAAAATCTTGTTTGATCAGATGTGAATTTGACCGGCCAGTTAATTTGTGTTGTCAAACGACTACATTGTTCTGGGTGTAAAATCAGTGCATAACAGAAATGTTGTGCCCTTGGGATCTGTTCTTTAGCCCTCCCACCAATTAACTGGTTCTGTTCAAGTTGGCTATCAATGTGTGTAGACAACCTAGTCATTTGTGCTGAACCACCACATTGCAGCATGTTTGGGGAACATTGCACAACAATTCAACAATATAATTGACGCTAAATATCACTAAGGCTTAAGTACATTGAGAAGTGCGTCCATTTGTATTCTAAGTGGATTTTAAGACGGATGCCCACTTTCCAGAAATTGAACTGCACCCATAAAATCACTCTGCACCTAGCTTTGTGAATGTACATGCTAGAAAGAGTGAAACATCTCTTCAATTCCAACCTACTAATACTTTTCTACTTTAAGACCACCACCTTTATTAAATAACTTAACTTAATTGATGGCTTTACTTAATCAGGAAAATATTGGAGCCGTCTACCACTTTTGTCCTTTTTTATGTTTAAATGTTGCACTACATTGATCAGAGTGTGATTAAAAATGCGCTTTTCACCAATTTGTAGATTTAAGATGCACCCCATCAAGGCTATTGGACAAAATTAATTTGGCAAGGACAAGAAGGCTATGCAGCCTACTACAAATCAGCTATAAATATATTGCTTTATTTCTAATTTACCTATTTATTTTCATTACCCATGTACTTTTATGATGAGACATGTTTATTTTCATTGCCCTTAGATACAACAGAAACTACAATCTGGATTAAACTGTAACCAATGCAAAAAGCAGAGCTGTATCTTATCCCAGGTAACAAAAATAAGCAACTCTTCCTATATAGAGTGGAATAAAAAAATAGCAAGCCAAAAATTAGAGCAATGCATTTTATAAAAATTGCAGGAGTGCTTGCTGTTAGGTTCCCATCTCTCTTGCATTCTGCTCTGTACTTCAGATGTGTCTTCCTCTGAGTGCTTATTGGAAGACTCCACTTTATAAACCATCACCTGTCCTTCACTCATTGCCAGTGAATGCGTTTCATGCGCAAGCTTCCTGGTTCTTGTATCTATGTTCTATATGTTCCTTACCTTGTATCAGTAGTTCTTCGCTCTGCATACATTTGTCTCCTGGCTCCTGTTATTTGGTTTGCATCGTCACACTATTCTAATAGCTCAACTCAGTATTTCCAGGCACAGACTGTGGTAACTATATATTACATGCTTATAGTGATCTTTGCACTCTGTGTTAATCTACACCAGCATTGCCTCAGAAACATTGTTTATACACTTGCATTGCCTTAAAGACTGTATTAATCTGTTCCAGCATTTTTTAAAGCCATTTTATATTTTCTTGCATTGCCTCAAAGATTGTGTAAACTTACACCAACATGTCTTCAGATACAATGATTATATTCTTGAATATGCCTTAAAGCAGTGGTTCCCAAACTTTTGCAGTTCGCGGCACCCTTAGAGTCTCAAAATTTTTTCAAGGCACCCCTCCAAGATAATTACTGAGCAGTTCTGTTTTAGAAGTAGTTGGGTCAAAAAATTGTAATAAGTATTTAGGTCACAACAGAAATACTTATTTAGTTGTATGCAAAAATGACCCTCTGCATCCAGGCACACTGCCCCCTCTGCATCCAGGCACTCTGCCCCCTCTGCATCCAGGCACTCTGCCCCCTCTGCATCCAGGCACTCTGCCCCCTCTGCATCCAGGCACACTGCCCCCTCTGCATCCAGGCACACTGCCCTCTCTGCATCCAGGCACACTGCCCCCTCTGCATCCAGGCACACTGCCCTCTCTCACGTTGCCCCCTCTGTCACGCTGTCCCCCTCCTCTGCCCTCTGTCCCCCTCTTCTGCCCTCTGTCATGTGTCCCCCTCCTCTGCCCTCTGTCCTCCTCGTCTGCCCTCTGTCTTCTCCTCTGCTCTCTGTCCCCCTCCTCCTTCTCTGCTCTCTGTCCTCCTCCCCTGCTCTCTGTCCTCCTCCTCTGTCCCCCTCCTCTGCCCTCTGTCCCCCTCCTCTGCCCTCTGTCCCCCTCCTCTGCCCTCTGTCCCCCTCCTCTGCTCTCTGTCCCCCTCCTCTGCCCCCCTCCTCTGCCCTCTGTCCCCCTCCTCTGGTCTCTGTCCCCCTCCTCCTTCTCTGTCTTCTTCCTCTGCTCTCAGTCCTCCTCCTCTGCTCTCTGTCCCCCTCCTCTGCTCTCTGTCCCCCTCCTCTGCTCTCTGTCCCCCTCCTCTGCTTTCTGTCCTCCTCCTCTGCCCCCTCCTCTGCCTTCTGTCCCCCTCCTCTGCCTTCTGTCCCCCTCCTCTGCCTTCTGTCCCCCTCCTCTGCCCTCTGTCCCCCTCCTCTGCCCTCTGTCCCCCTCCTCTGCCCTCTGTCCCCCTCCTCTGCCCTCTGTCCCCCTCCTCTGCCCTCTGCCTCCCTCCTCTGCTCTCTGTCCTCCTCCTCTGCTCTCTGTCCTCCTCTGCTCTCTGTTCCCCTCCTCTGCCATCTGTCCCCCTCCTCTGCCATCTGTCCCCCTCCTCTGCCACCTGTCCCCCTCCTCCTCCTCCCCTGCTCTCTGTCCCCCCTCCTCTGCCATCTGTCCCCCTCCTCCTCCCCTGCTCTCTGTCCTCCTCCTTTGCTACATACCCTCTAACTCTGCCCCGCGCCAGGCGCCAGCCCTAAAAAAAAGAAAGAAAACAGAAAGTTACCAATCCACGCGGCGCCGGGACCCAGCAGCCTCCTCTCTCCCGCAGCTGTCACTGAAGTCCACGCGGATTGGTAAGTTTCTGTTTTCTTTCTTTTTTTTAGGGCTGGCCCGCGGCACCCGAGTGACAGTGCCGCGGCACCCTGGGAGCCGCGGCGCACAGTTTGGGAACCACCGCCTTAAAGCCTTTTTATGTCTGCATCAGCATTTTCCTCAAAAAAACTGTTTACTGTTCTGGAATTCAACAAAGACTGTGTATACTGTATATCTTTATTACAACAAAAGCTGTTATACTCGACATTATTTTGTGACTGATTACTCATCCCTGCATTACCTAAGAACTTGTAGTTTTCCTGTCTGCTCTTGATTACTGCAATAATTTCCATATTGTTTTTTTACAACAACATAACCTCATAATTCCTGTGATTTTCTAACGCAAATTAAAATCATTTAAATGAGGAATACCTACTTAATGCATTACTGCCAGCATGCCACCTCTTTAAGGAGTGATGGCAAGTAATCATGTTTAATGATAATAGATTCTATTAATTATTAATTAATTATAAATAAAATACAAATTAATTCATTAGAGTAATCTAAATATCTGCATGCCCTTTAGATCGCCCACCCTTACAAGTCTAAAAAGCAGGTATACTTTTACAGAGAAATATTAACTTGTGCATTGTATGGTACAACTTTACATTGCAAGGACAAGCTATTCATAGTATATTAAAAATGTTACCTCAAACAGCAAATGCAAACAACCAACTTTAAAGAAAATTAAAAAAATATTAATCTGAATGTTGTTTACTTTCTTACATATTGCAGACACTTAGCAGGACATTTAGTCAAGATAAGACAATTGTTTTTCTTGTGAATAAAGGTTACAACTTGTGTGAATCATTCACACACAACTTTCTAATTTATCATTGGGAAAAATACATTTTTACCATCCAATTACCTTCACAATTCCTCTTCTTGTGCTCTTAGTAGCAGGACACTTACCCCAGAGCCGTAACGAGGCCGGTGCGGGCGGTGACGCCGCCCCGGGCGCGGTCTTAAGGGGGCGCAATGGCCGTCCACACCGGCCTCTGTGTGAGGAGTGAAAAAAAAATAAAACTAAACAGACCTCAGATTCAGACTGCCGGCCAGGGCATCCAAAATGGCGGCCGGCACCCGGCTCCACCCCCTTCTGAACTCTGCCCTCTGCCTCAGCGTCTGATGTCATGACATTGCTAGGCAGCAGAGGAGCAGAGAACCAGAGAAGCCAGGCAGCGACGGCTGGACAGGAATAAAGAAGGTAAGCTTTAAAGCAGGGGAAGGGGGGTGTGTGTTGTTATTATGGAGGGAGGGAGGGAGGATGTAAGCTGCTATTATGGAAGGAGGGAGGGGGGGATGTAAGCTGCCATTATGGAAGGAGGGAGGGGGGTGTAAGCTCCCATTATGGAAGGAGGGAGGGGGGGGATGTAAGCTGCCATTATGGGAGGGAGGGGGGGGATGTAAGCTGCCATTATGGAAGGAGGGAGGGGGGGATGTAAGCTGCCATTATGGAAGGAGGGAGGGGGGATGTAAGCTGCCATTATGGAGGGAGGGGGGGATGTAAGCTGTCATTATGGAAGGAGGGAGGGGGGGATGTAAGCTGCCATTATGGAAGGAGGGAGGGGGGGTGTAAGCTCCCATTATGGAAGGAGGGAGGGGGGGGATGTAAGCTGCCATTATGGAAGGAGGGAGGGGGGGATGTAAGCTGCCATTATGGAAGGAGGGAGGGGGGGATGTAAGCTGCCATTATGGAAGGAGGGAGGGGGGGATGTAAGCTGCCATTATGGAGGGAGGGAGGGGGGGATGTAAGCTGCCATTATGGAAGGAGGGAGGGGGGGATGTAAGCTGTCATTATGGGAGGGGGGAGATGTAAGCTGCCATTATGGAAAGAGGGAGGGGGGGATGTAAGCTGCCATTATGGAAGGAGGGAGGGAGGGGGGGGATGTAAGCTGCCATTATGGAAGGAGGGAGGGGGGATGTAAGCTGCCATTATGGAAGGAGGGAGGGGGGATGTAAGCTGCCATTATGGAGGGAGGGGGGGATGTAAGCTGCCATTATGGAAGGAGGGAGGGGGGGGATGTAAGCTGCAATTATGGAAGGGGGGAGGGGGATGTATGCTGCTATTATGGAGGGGGGGATGCTGCTATGCTTTATGAGGGAAGGGGGGGTATGCTGCCATAATGTGTGATATGAGGGTAGCAAGGTTGGGTGTCTTAGTACATGGGTGGGAGGTAGGCTATTAATTTAATGGTGACGTTTAGGTGGGGGCTAATTATTTAATGGGTACTATTTTATTTGTGGGGTGCTGGTGGGTCAATTTAATTTATTGATGGGGCTTTTTAATTTAATGGTGGGGTCTATTAATTTCAGGTGAGGTATTTATCTGTATCGCAGTCACAAGAATGCTCTCTGTATTGTGAGGCGGTCATAGGAATGCTCTCTGTATAGTATGGAGGTCATAGGAATGCTCTCTGTATAGTATGGCGGTCACAGGAATGCTCTCTGTATAGTATGGAGGTCACAGGAATGCTCTCTGTATAGTATGGCGGACACTAGGAGGCTCTTTATATGGTATGTGTGTGTGTGTGTGTGTATATATATATATATATATATATAAAATTAATTTCGTGTGATGGTGATAAGGGGGCACAATGTGATAAAGATGGCTCCATGGCACGGTGTGATAAAGGAGAAACTGTGATGGAGGGCACAGTGGGATGAAGGGGCAGTGTGATACAGATGGTACCGTTACATTTATGTTTTAATTTGTTTCAGTGAATTTTTTTTCAATAACCAATTCATTTTCTTATACAGCTAGCATGTGATAGCTGCATTTAAAGTACTTTGATTCTATGGAGGCTTATTACATAAAGATCCTTACAAAGCCAGACCGAGAAGAATGGGGAGGGAGGTGGTTTCAGTGCGGTCTAGAACTTGTAAAGCGCTAGCCACGCCCCCACAGTAGGTTGACCACGCCTACTCGATGATTGGCACTCCCACTTAGATGGGGGGCGCCAGTTCCCTGTCTCGCCCAGGGCACTAAAATGGCTAGTTTTGGCACTGACTTACCCTCTCCAGTTATCAGCTCAGTTAATCCTTTTATGTAACCTGTTGCATAGTTTGGTTAATCATGACTTGTATTTTTAGCATAAGCTGCCAAACGTACAGCTTGTTGATTGTTTCTACAACCCATCTTAATTAAGCAGCATGTCAAAAAGGCAATAAGCAACATATCACATACAGGTAGTGAATACCAAAATTTTAAACAGAAATATAAAGTCACTTAGTAGGGCATTAGACTACCTGTATTTACCATGGCATTGAGTCTACCAATATCAGGGATTTTGAAGGAGAGATGCAGGGAAATGCACTGAGATCCAGCTCCGTTCTTCCACAAAAAGTCACTCAACTGGTGACTGAGAGGGTCAAGAGACATAGGAAAAACACCAGTCCCATGTTCATCAAATCACTGGATGACCACACATGATCTTTGGATGAGGGCATTGTTATCCTGGAAGACACCCCTCCTATCAGGAGAGAAATGCTTCAACATGGGTGGTGATGATCTCTCAGTATCATTAAGTAGCAGTTACTATTGACCTTGTATTTTAAGAGGCTCACTGCACCTGAAACACCAGAATACTTCACAGTTGGAAACAAGCACTCAGAGCTGTAGGGCTTTTTAGGTTGGTACCACACTAGTGCTCATCATTTGTCAGGAACATGGTGATGGGTGATTAATTTGTCCATATCAACTTCCTCTGTTGCTCAGTAGTCTATTACGTATACTCTTTGCAAACATGCATTGTCACGTGTGATGAGTTGCTAACGCATTGCAACTCTGATATCCTGCTCTGTGGAATTCTCATCTGATGAACTGCTTGCTTGTGCCACATTTTGAAATTGCCTTGCACTTTGAATTAATGCATAGGTATTGTCGAAGTCAGCAAATTGGATAAAGTCATCTCAATTAATATCAAGCAAACTTGGTTGTCTTTGTTTGAAAAGATGCGTATTGCACGCTACGGTGTGGAAGGGCGTACGCAGCCATAACACGTGGCAATAGCGGTTTATACGCATTTACACATATTCGCACGTTCACACATCCTTGTAAATAGCACACATTAATAATAGTCGCAACACATAGTTATTTATGTCAGAATATAGTAATGTTTATGTGTAATATTATAAGTTATATGCATATTAGTAATACATATGGTACAGGTTAAAGGAAATGTGTCATGTGTGGTATCATATTAATCCCCTTTACATCAGCAGCTGTCCGGTGCGTTCGGCGAAGAGATTGCACATTGCGTACGCTAGTTATTGATGTTAGGGAATAAACCTTTAATATGATGCTGACCATAAAATGCTAATGGACTAGTTGCAACTGGAGTCTTGGCGGGAAGAAAGGAGCACATCCCCTGGAGAGATGACCCCCACCTTTGGATTCTTTAGTTTGAACTAGCCTATGATCTGCAACCCCTGGACCTTCCTGAAGCCTGGACCAATAGAAGCAAGCGACACCATCTGCATTGTTTTACTGTATTTCTGTTTGCATATAAGCAGTAGCTTTCATGTAGTGTTCAGTCATCTTGACCACAGACTTCAGACCTGAATGACTGTTCACTGGATCCAGAGCGCCTGCAATAAGTAACGGCTGTACTTTTTAATATTTTGCTTGAATTATTCTGCTACTTTTTGAGAATAAATATTTGTACGTTGGAAACACAAATCGAGATTCGACAATTGTTATTGAATAGCGACAAAACGTGCATAACAGTATCACAACCCTGGAGTAAACACTTCCATTGTCTGTTGACCTTTGCTAATAATGTTTTTTTCATTGGAGTTCCATAGAGACAGTTACTAGTGAAACATTAGCAAATTGAGCTGTTAATGAAGCTCTTTCCAAATGCGTTCTAACAATCCCCCCCCCCACACTCTCTTTCAAAGTAACCAAAGTTTCTCTCTCAGCTATACTAGCCATAATTATAGCCCAACATTTTTATATGTCTATGACCGTGCAGACATAATGGGCCTGAGTCATTAAGGCAAAAAAAGAAGTAAATGTTCACTGGGACAAACCATGTTACAGTGCAATGGGTGCAAATTAGTTTATTGTTTTGCACATAAGTTAAATACTGGCTGCTTTTTCATCTAGCACACAAATACTTGCTAGGTTTATTATTACACTGAAATTTAAAGTTGATCTAGGACATGTCCAACCCCAAGTATAAATCTGTCCCAACATTTTAAATTTACCTCCCCCTCCAATGCAACATGGTTTTGCCCAGGTGCAAATGTTACTTCTTTTTTATGCTTTGCTCTCCTTAATGACTCAGGCCCAATATTTGCAATCACATGCAACTGTAAAAATATATGTTATGCTCAGCAGAAATTAACAATACTTTAATAAATGTATTTTATGGGGGAAAATACACCTTTTAAATAAATAAATAAATAAATAACTGTTTTATCATTAATGCCTATATTAATAACAAGTAACATTAATTACATTTTTTTTACCCTGTTTGTTCGTAAATTTATGATTTACATTATTAGTTTATATAAGTATTAGGCGTAACCTACAACGGGTTGTGTAGTAGAGCACAGCTTACCTGCCCTCGATTTCAACAGTGCATGTATGTTGTGATCCTTGATGAATTTGGGAGTATGCAAAGCCTAAATATGTGCGTAGAATACTAAACACGGGTTGCGCTCAGAATGCATGTCTGGAATCAGGCCCATAGTGTTTTATTGTAAGACATAGCATGAAGCTTGGTTGCTACAGAACCATTACAGTGGCTATTCTATTCGGGGTTTTATTGTTCCCATAAATCAAATGCAGAAGAAGCTGATTGAAGGTATTCTATTTTGTTAAAGTCTTTTGTTTGTCCAATTATTTCTTTTTTACATGCTACCTCTCTCAATCCCTATTACAAGTAGTCCTCTTTTGTGAAGGATTGGTAATAGTCTGTAAATGTAAAGTGACAAAGCATTATTGGTATGCCACCTTTAAAACGATGGCATACATGAGCACAAACCCAAGATTTAGTCTTGTTTAAGTCTTGTATAATTTGAAACTGTGAGGATCCACAACACTAGCTCCAGATGACAGCTGTCAGAAAACAATTACTATGAGGATTCACAATACTAACTCCAGATGACATCTGTCAGAAAACAATTACTGTGAGGATTCACAACACTAGCTCCAGTTGACAGATATCAGAAAACATTTTACAATGACAGCTACAACCACTTTCTCTCAATTTCTGTATTTAACACTCTGCTAAGAACAGTAGTCTAGCTAGTCTCCTCATCTGAACTATTGCACAGCTTATTTTACTCTGCAATAAGCACTTCAGTGAAAAGAGTCAATCAGAACAATTCATCTCCCCTGTTTGTAGTCTATATAAAGTCCTATAGTTCTACCAAACCTTTTGGATTGTATTGGTGTCATGGTCGTTTGTATCTTTCGATCCGATTCGACACCCTTGGGTCTAGCTGGAACAGGACTGAAACGGATCCTAGAGGCCATGATGATCTCTCTGCTCATCTAGAGTACTCAGAGTAGCACAAGAAGCATAAAAGTCTAAGGACCGGAGTCTGTACCTGAGTACTGAACTGGAATCCAACGTAATAACTTACTGAAACTGTTCCTGTGAACTTAATCCCGGCTCCTATAACCAGGCACACGGGACTGGAACCCTCTAATAAGAACTCAGACAGGAAACACATGGAAACTCAGAACAGAATAAACTCGAACTGGAGACAGGGGCTAGGAACTCAGAATCATGACACAGAATGGCAAACTCAGGACTGTGTGGCAGCCACAAACCTGGAACCCACAGACAGATACACGGAACTAGAAATAAGCCATAGAGACTCAGAACCAGCCGTAGCAACAGAACAAATAGCACCAGTAAAGCCACTCATACTGCAGAATAGATACTGGATGGTGAAAAGTTCTTACTGAGGTTAGCCCTAGTGCTGAATGCAGAATATTGCAGGAAGATGAGCATCTAGGAAGTGCAAAATACTTCCAGAATGATGAACTCCGGGTAATGCAGGATGCTTGAAAGAAGATATGTCCTTTATAATACAAGATACTTGCAAAGTAATATGTAGTTGGTAATGCAGGATGTACACAGAAAATGATCATTTTGTGACACAGGGAATCAGGAACAGTGCAGGAACAACTGGAACCTGGAGCCAAAAACTATCCTCAGGGGAGAAGTGTGTTGTTCTGGCAATGAACAGATCTCAGCAGCAGGTTTAAATAGTTACCAAACAACTATTGGCTTCACAGTTCATGTGATCACAGCTGCTGAATCTGGTAGGTCTGGAACGATCATCTGACTGCATCCAAGACGGCCATGCACATGCAGCAGAACAAACAGTATGTGTTTACAAACGGAGATGTGATGGACAAGAATGCTGCAGGTGACCAGGAGCAATGGCGGATCCAGGGTTGGGCAATCGGGGCAATCGCCCCCCTAGCAGAGACTTGCTGCCGACGGCTGCACAGTATGTGCAGGTCCGTTCGGCAGTGACAGGCAGGGACAATGTGCTGCCCGGCTGCTCTGATTGTGTTTTAAACACAATCAGAGATGCCGGACGGCACACTGTCCC
Source organism: Mixophyes fleayi (assembly GCF_038048845.1). NCBI lineage: Eukaryota > Metazoa > Chordata > Amphibia > Anura > Limnodynastidae > Mixophyes > Mixophyes fleayi. The sequence goes on along the minus strand of NC_134402.1, from coordinate 430,740,484 downwards.
TGCCTGTCACTGCCGAACGGACCTGCACATAGTGTGCAGACGCCGGCAGCCTTAGGTGTCAGAAAGGGGGCGGGGCCTAAATCCCCCCCCCCTAAATCGCCCGGGGTACAACAGTTTTCTAGATCCGCCCCTGACCAGGAGGGACCTGGATAGCCGTGATATGACAGCAGCAGATATGGTTAGTGCAGCTAAGACCCCGATGTGTGACAATTGGATTTCTCTGCTTGTGCATTGAAGAAGACTTGTATTGTTTGATTTGTCTCCCACTATACTACTTCCTCCAATCCCTTGAGTTTTGGCTTCATTTCTGACTATTCTACCTTATAAAATCCTTTGACTGCAACTTCATGACCAAGTTCTTTTAGAACTACGTGACTTGACCGGATGTCGTGTTTCTCTGATAGCTACCCCAGCCAAGTGGTTCATTCCTGGGACCTGCCAGTACCATAACAGAAAGATTTAGGTTTAGAGCATAAGTAATACCTGGTGAAATTACCAGAAGAAGGAACAGAAGATGCATGGTCATGTTCATTATGCTCCTATACTCAGTCAGTTTAGGTGATGGTAGGATGGGAACTTTATTGTGCTCACACCTATAATGTGCCTATTGCACAAACACACTGGGCCTGATTCATTACTGATCTTATCTGCCATTTTTTGAGGATCTTAAGAAAATCTTCTCTAAAGAAAAAGGAGATAAGAAGGAAAATCCACTGTGTAAGTTAAGAATTATTTAAGTTAATATGGAAATCCTTCTTAACTGCACTTAAGAAGTTCTCCCAACACTTAAGAAAAAAGGGTTGGGAAAGGGAGTGGAATGGATGGAAATTGGGAGGAGATTGTACTGACTTAAGAAGAGTAGGCATTTACCTCTGGATCCATCGGATAGTTAAGAAGAAATGCTGTGAGTTTTATATTAACTTCTTGCTTAAACTTAAGGAAGCTCAGGGTCATGTTTAAGTCCAAAGCAGCTATAGCAGCAGCACTGATTAACAATACCAAACTGTTCAAAAAGCATTGTTAGTTTAAAACTCTCACAACTAGATATGCACAACATACATCTTAATACAGTTCAATAAAAAAAATGTTTTTTCAATTTTATTTTATATTAATATCAAACATTAAACATTAAACAATGTATTCTTTTTTAAAAACAACCATGTTGGATGCACAGTTGTAATAAATTACAATGTAAAGTGGTTGATGTGTAATATTTAATAGTTAGCCAATACCTTTTTTTGATATTTTTTTAAAAAATGGCTAATAATACGTTAAATAAAACATGGGAAGGATATATAAACTCTACACAGATAAGGCTGTGAGTGAGTGAGGATTCAATCTCAGGTTCCCACTGTTGAAAGTGGATTATCTACCCCAGGGTTCCCCAAACCCAGTACTCAGGGCTCCCTAACAGTGCAGGTTTTCCATATCTCCTTGCTGGAGCACAGGTGTATTCATTACTGACTGACACATTGTAACAGATCCACAGGTGGTCCTAATTATGTCACATGTGATCCGGAAAACCTGCACTGTTGGGGAGCCCTGACGATTGGGTTTGGGAAACCCTGATCTAACCACTAAGATTACGTCCAAGTGGAAGCAATATGTGAATGACATAGACTAGAATGAAAAGCTGAGCATAAACTTCTCTCATACCAAGCTTTTTTTCTTTTATACTTTTTATTAATATCAATATACATTGAAATATTCTATCCCTAAATCCTTGGTACATGCACAGTTTAAATAATTTGCTATGGAAATTCATTCATGTATAATATAATAATAATAATAATAATAATTGGACTTAAATTTTTTTGTAATTTTTTTTCCTTTTGATACTTAGGTTTTTTTTGTTGTTATCTGTGGATATTTTCTATATGTTTGGATTCAATTTATTTGGAACAGCTGCTTGTCTGTGTTGTAGCTCAACACAAGTTTCAACATGCAATATAGGCATATTCGAGAAAATGGGTCAGAAAGTGAACTCATTTTTTAATCAGTATAAAAGTAAACAACAAATTTCCGTAACCATAGTTGTATAGACCCAGCAACTGATCTTGTCTTCTGATACCGCAGTGGGCCATATACCTACATATACTTGTCTCATTACAATCCACTATAAATGACTGCTTCATGCACACTTGACGTTGGTTAGGAGTCTACTGGTGTGGATTTGTATAGTGGACTTTTATTTGTATTAACAGTTATCTTTTCGCTTACTCTTTTAAAGGTTGAAACATATTTTATGTTCCACAATAACAGTGCATCTCTATTTTAATATGTAATGTGCAGTTTAATGTGCGTGTTTGTATTATTCATTTTAACCCATTTTTTTGGGGGGGTGGGGTGTTCTGTAGATTTTCAATCTAATCTCTATTAAGATGAATCTTATGTGTTTTTGCACTTCCACATGTTACATGTTTATCCAACAGATCCTTAGCCCTCCTGACACTGTGGAGGCAGGCCACTTCAGGTTCCATGCTGATTTGCAAGGTAAAATATTTTTCAAATATGGTTTATATCATACATTAAATTATCTAACATCCAAACAAATACATTTGTTGTTTGGTGATTAAAGCAAAGGCATGTTTCATTTTTCTAAATATATACAATTGCATGCTCCAGACTGTTTTGACTGTAAAAATATTTACCTTTTGAAATCTGCAATTTTGCAATAGGGCTGTAAGGGCTGCCTCTGCCCCTGCTGAGATTATCAAATGTGCGTTTTCTACCCATAGCACTTATAAGAATAATGTTGAAGCCTGATTGTTAGAGTTTAGCTTAAAATAGACCAAACTAAAGGCTTTTATTGATGTACTACCAGGCCTTAGCTGGGACACGTCTGCCTCACCTGAACAATATTCAGTAATAAAGCAGTCTGTTAATCATATATCTGACTCACTATGTGAATTTTCTTTTCTGCCCAGGTAAAGTGCATAAATTAAGTGTGTGTGTGTGTGTGTGTGTTGATTTGAAGGCACTGATTTGTCAATGTTTTCTAATGGAGATACCTTACATTCTATTTCTTTTTGAGGATTAGTGAGAAACAGACACCATTTAAGTAAATACTAAATGTTAGTAATTTATTCCAACAGACCTTATGACCCAGCTGTCAGCTGGAGCACAAAGGAGGTGAGGCAAGGATTATTTCATGGAGTAAGAAAAAGACATGAAGGAGTTGCCTTTTTCAACATGTAGGTATCTATAGTTAGAAAATTAATGTTTAAAAAATTGTTATAAAAAAAACTATTTTGTGCATCTTTTGTAATTTAATTTCAGGAAATGTGTTGATGTTATTTTAGCCAATCATCATAATCTATTTATTTATATAGCACCACTAATTCCACAGCGCTGTAAAGAGAACTCATTCACATCAGTCCCTGCCCCATTGGAGCTTACAATCTAAATCCCCTAACACACACACACACACAGACCAAGAGAGACTAATGGCAAATTTAATAGCAGCCAATTAACCTACTAGTATATTTTTGGAGTGTGGGAGGAAACCAGAGCACCCAGAGGAAACCCACACAAACTCCACACAGATAAGGCCATGGTTTGGAATCAAACTCATAACCCCAGTGCTGTGAGGCAGAAGTGCTAACCACTAAGCCACTATGCTGCCGATAATGGATGAACATTTAGGACATACCTTATTATTTAATTTACATTGGTCCTTTTGCACTACATAATAATTTGTTTCATCATTTATTTATTTATGATGGCACCAGCAATTCTGAGGCGCTGTACAGAGAACACAGTCCCTAGTCCAATAGAGCTTACAGTCTAACAATCCCCAAACACACACGCATCTTGATTGATGAAGTCAAATGGAGTTCAGGGAGGAAAAAAAAACATGGTGAGAACATACAGGATAAGATTCGTTAAGAAAAGTTAGTCAATAAAAGGAGTAACTTTGTCAAAGCATGTTTGATTGCAGGTATATAGAAAAAGTTGGTATATAATTATAATTGGGATAAGGCATATCCTATATCAACTTTCAATATATCAGTGTGGTGCCTGAAAAAAGAGCCATTAGTTTACTTTGGAGGCCAAAAAAATAATTTTATTCCACACTTTTGCAAGGTTCAAAGTTCATCTAATTTTGACTTTACTTATTTTAACGGCCCACAAACTCTACGCAGCTAAGGCCATGTTTGGGAAACAAACTCATGACCCCAGGGCTGTAAGGCAGAAGTGCTAACCACTAACCCACTATGCTACTGAGGAGTAGTCTGCATTTATTTGTAGGAAAGCTGAGTACATAACATACAAGCGGAATATGAATAAAAAAAGAAAAGTTTTGCAGTCAAATTTTGCATTCACCTGAAAGAAGCATGTCCCCTCAAAATCAACCCCCTCCCCTGTAAAAGTCTAAAGACATTCGTAGTAATAGATGTCAGCATGCAGATAATGTGAATGAATGTGCCCTGTGGGCCAGATTTATTTTGTATCCAAAAACATTATGAATTATAACTTCTCCTTGGCCTTATACAGTTGCATTTGAGGGGTAGATACATCTAAAATATGAGGACAGATTTATCATTGTGGTAGAGCGTATAGTAGATCACGTTTGAATGACAGAGTAAAAATCAAGCTATCAAGTGTTTGTGTGATACATGAAAACAAACCATTACTTTCCTTATTAGCTAAAAACTATCCTAATGATAGCCCTTGGCAAAAAAAAACATAAGCTGGTTTGGGCAAAGTTTCTCTTGTGTTCCTTTCATTAAAGAATAAGGCCCACAAATGCTACAGCCGTGCTTGGTATTCAAACTCATGATGACAGTGTTGTAAGATAGAACTGCTAACCACTAAGGTACCTGTGCAGACCTTAGCTGGTGTATATTTTTAGGTAATAAGGAAGAGTAGCTGTAATGTGTTGTTTTTATTCTTGAAGTTCTATTATCTAGCTCTTACATCTGTTGCACACACACTGTATTGTTGAGTTTCTCGCTCTAGTCTATAGAATGTATTTATTTTTCTAAATGAAAGTTGCCAGGGTGGCTAACCAATCCCCCTTTCAACAATGGAGTCCTGAGTTCGATTCCTGACTCATTTTGCAACGGTGCAATCAGCATATATTAATTTTAATATATATGCATGTTTATTAATGCTAGCAAATTAGATTTCCTTATTGAGGAAGATGATACCATTTCTAGTCTGATCGTATCAATCTTGGCTTTAAAGTAGGAAGAAAGATGCTCTGTATTGATAGTAGTTGGAGGGTTTGAGGTGGGAGGGTTGAGAAGAGATTTCAATGTATTAAAAAGGCATATGGGGTTAGAAACCTGAGCAGAGATAAAACAATTGGAAGTATGTTTGTTTTGCAGTGTCCAGATCACTTCAATAGGAGTGCCAGATAAAAGTATATGTGAACAAATCATTTGTGGCACAAGATTTACGCCAGCGACGTTCTGTTTTATGGGAAGATTTTTGAAGATTTCATGTTTTTTTAGCATGTCATGCCTGACATCGAAGTCAGCGTGGCATATGAATACTTGCTGTAGCCACTTAATCAAGGGCTGTTGCAAGGTTCTGGTGAAAATGAGGAACTGCCATATCAGGGGAGGATAATGTAGAGATTGGTAAGGAATGGTGTTGGAGAGAGGTGGAAAATTGTTGAAAATTAATAGCGTTAAGATTTCTGCAGGTATGAGTTTGACAGGAGAGAGGTTAAAGTAATGGGGGTGAGTGTGTAGCTGATAAGGTGATTATTTGCAAGGGGGAAAGGAGAATCAGAAACTGAGCATAGTCTAGAGAAAACAAGATCAAGGTAATGGCCATCCCGATAAGAAGAGGATTCAACCCACTGGGTGAGGCTGAGGGAGGAGATTAGAGAGAGTAGTTTGGAAGCAGCATTGGAAAATGGATTAGCTATGGTGATGTTGAAATCCCCCAGGATGATGGTGGGGATGTCAGAAGATAAGAAATGAGGGACACATGCAATGAAATCTTCAAGAAAATGTTGGTGCAGTCCAGTGGGCCAATAGATCACAGCAACATGCATAGAGAATGGATTAAAAATCTGAATAGCATGTACTTCAAAAGATGTGAACGTGACTGATGGGTAGAACTGTGAGTGTGCACTCTGGGGAGAGGAGTAGTCCACCCCCCCCTCCTTTTCTGCTGCTGGTCTGGGGGTGTGGGTGAAATGGAGGACACCATGTGAAAGGGCTTCAGGTGAGGCAGTGTCTGATTGTGTGAGCCAGGTTTCGCTTATTACCAGAAGGTTGAGGTTGTTTGTGAGGAAGAGGTCGTGTTTGGAGGTAAATTTGTTACAGAGTTTGCATTCCAAAGCGGACATTTAAAGCACTTTGGAATAAGGATGAGCGGGCTCTGATTTCTTGAATCCGAGCCCACCCGAACAGTGCGGATCCGAGTCAGATCCGAGCACTGTCCGGGTATTCCCGCCGATTCCGAAACTTAAAACGAGGCTCTGACTCATAATCCCGCTGTCGGATCTCGCGATACTCGGATCCTTTAAATTCCCCGCTTGCCGCCGCCATCTTCACTCGGACATTGATCAGGGAAGAGGGAGGGTGTGTTAGGTGGTCCTCTGTCCTGCTATTTCTCGTGCTGCGCTGTGCTGAGCTGTGCTGTGCTGTGCTGTGTCCTGCTGATTCCAGTGGTGCTGTGTCCTGTGCTCTGTTCTGCTAAGGGCATTGTTATTTCTAAATTATTCCAAAGTTATAAAAGATTTATAAAAAATTTCTAAAAAGTTATAAAAAAAAAATAAAAAAAATAATAAAAAAATTATCCAAAAACAATTGAAAAAATAAATAAAAAAATTAGGTTGAAAAAAATAGGTAGTACTATTTCAATTCAAAGTCACACTACGTTCACTCTTGCAGCTGTCACAAAAAATAGGTAGCACTATTTCAATTCAAAGTCACATTACGTTCACTCTTGCAGCTGTCACCAAAAATAGGTAGTACTATTTCAATTCAAAGTCACACTACGTTCACTCTTGCAGCTGTCACTAAAAATAGGTACTGCTGTATAACTACAGTCCAGTGGTACTCTCCTCTGCTGCAGATAATTTGTAAAGGCTTTGCCGAGTGTGTGTGGTTTAGGGGTACGCTCTCTTGTGCTGCATATAATGGAGTACCAAAATTTGGAGGATAAAGTAGGGAAAGATCAAGAACCACTTCCTCCTAATGCTGAAGCTGCTGCCACTAGTCATGACATAGACGATGAAATGCCGTCAACGTCGTCTGCCAAGGGCGATGCCCAATCTTCAACACCTGTGGCTGCGAAGAAAAAGCTCAGCTTTCCTAAAAGACCCGCTGGTGGGGATGCTAAGAACATCTGGTCCGGACTGAAGGACCTGACAACCATTGCAGACATGTCTACTGTCGCTGCATTGGATGCTGTCACAATTGAAAAAATGGTGGAGGATTATTTTGCTGACACCATCCAAATAGACATGTCAGACAGTCCATATTGTTACTGGCAGGTAAAAAATGCAGTTTGGAAGCCCCTGTACAAATTGGCTCTATTTTACCTGAGTTGTCCCCCCTCCAGTGTGTACTCGGAAAGAGTTTTTAGTGCAGCGGGGAACCTGGTCAGTGAGCGGCGAAGGAGGTTGCTTCCTCAGAACGTTGAAAAAATGATGTTCATAAAAATTAATTATCAATTCCTCAATCAAGTACAGCACTGCCCTCCAGATAATACAGAGGGACCTGTGGTTGTGGAGTCCAGTGGGGACGAATTGATAATGTGTGAGGATGAGGAAGTACACACTGAAGGGGGCCAGGAATCAGAGGATGAGGATGAGGACGACATCTTGTAGAGCCAGTTTAGTTTGTACAGGGAGAGATGAATAGCTTTTTTTGTGTGGGGGCCCAAACAAACCAATCATTTCAGCCACAGTAGTTTGGTAGGCCCTGTCGCTGAAATGATTGGTTTGTTAAAGTGTGCATGTCCTATTTCAGCAACATCAGGGTGGATGGGAGGGCCCAAGGACAATTCCATCTTGCAACTCTTTTTTTGGCATTATGTGCTCTTTGGGGCCTAGTTCTATCTCCATCAGAGATATTCCTGCAGGCCATGTCACCGGCACAGCTATGTTGGTTTTACACGTGCGTCCGGTGTTCGCCATCTGTGCAGTGGAATTTAGACTAGTTGAAGGAGGTAGGAGCAGGCAGCTGTGCAGTGGAATTCAGACCTGTTGAGGGTGATATATTGTGGCCCCGGTACCAAATTGGGTACCGGGGCCCCTCCACTACGCAGTCCAGATAGATGCGTATCAGATATTAAACTACATTCAGTGTTGGGGGCAAATCCAAAAATAATTAAAATGCACTGTCATGATCGAAAACAAGAGGTATTGACACGCTAGAACTCCACCCTCTATATGCTGCAGAGGATGGAGGAGCAGCCATATGTGCAGTGGAATTCAGACCTGTTGAGGGTGATATATTGTGGCCCCGGTACCAAATTGGGTACCGGGGCCACTCCACTACGCAGTCCAGAAAGCTACCTCGGTGCAACGTTTTGGACTAAAAACAATAATGTGAGGTGTGAGGTGTTCAGAATAGACTGGAAAGTAGTGGAAATGATTGTTATTGAATGTTATTGAGGTTAATAATAGCGTAGGAGTGTAAAAAAACCGAAAAACTGGATTTTAGTGCTTTTTATGCTTTTTTAAAAATAAATCAGAACCCAAAACCCTTAATCAGAACCAAAACCTTTTGTCAGGTGTTTTGGCAAAAAACAAATCAGAACCCAAAACCTCAAGCTAATCAGAACCCAAAACCCAAAACACTAAAAGTGCCCGGTGCACACCCCTACTTTGGAAAAGAAGAGACGGGAGCTGGTAATGTGTTTGAGGTTTGCTGGACTTCGGTAGTATTCTAATATATGTGTATTGGAGGATTGTGGGGGCCTAGATTAGGTGATATATCACCAGCTAACAGAAGCAGAGAGAGAGAAAGATAGGTAAGATGATTGTAAAATGTGTGACCTTTTATTTTCTGGCAACAGGATGAGGCTGCTCCAGTCAGTGAATATAAATAGGACAAAGTTCATGAGTATTAACTAGAGGTGAGTAAAGTAATGAAGGAACAATATGGATAAATGTTTGTGTTGCAAGAAGAGTAAAGGATGATATAGTCCTAAAGATAATGCCATGAAAGGAATTTGTTAAACATTGTGATTTAAGTTTAAAAGGCAGCAAATTTGAGGAAATTTAAAGACATACCAAGTTGCAGAAACCTTGTCTAGGTGAAGAGCTGGGATATTTTTGCAGTGTGATGCAGTGGAGTGTGAAGTCAGAATCATTTGATATGATCCAATTGACCTTGGCTCTAGGAACGTATTCTTTTGATCCACCTTCATAAAGACCCTATATAAATAGGGCTTTATAGATTGTCTGATCAGCTCCATTTCTTCAGTTTATCACATCTTTAGGTGAAAAGACTTGACCGATTTGATTAATGCTTGACAGTAATCCAAGATAAGTTCATTGGTGACTTGCAGGACATTCAGAGGTACTGGTGGTGAAGATGGATATCTCATAGACATCACTATTCATCTTATGAGGGCTTAGTCTTGCCTTTCTGTTCAGAGTGTATCTCATGCTCATTAGTGCTATAGATAATTCATCTGCCCAGTTAACAATACTTCTGTACATATTTTGGCAACTTTATTTTTTAAAAACACGGGAGATGTAGATATTCTTGTTTGATTTCTAGAGGTTTATATATTTTAAATATTACCTGCCTCATGAAATGTATACTGCTATGTGAACTAATCCTTATTAGTATGCCAAACTGTGATAAAGCGAGTTTGATAACACTGTAACCATCCTGTTCCTTGTTTCTCACATAATGTGGATTATAGCAAGTACTTTTATAGCCCTTGCTTTTGTTCCCCAGCTCAACAGACTATAATTGCAGTGTCTAATTACATGTGAATAAGGGGACATTATAGCTCATTGTAAATATATATATTGTGTATTGTATATTGATGATGTGGCAGTGAGGTTGTTATTCATTGGTCTTAAAGTGAAGCCAGGGGGGTTATGGGTAGGGATCAGGTAGCAGGATACGGGTGAGGGGGAAGGCCAATTAGTATCCATTGTTCTCAACATGACTAGTTCAGGCATTTTGTCTAGAGCCCAGCAGGAGACCTTCTGTGGAAGTACAGCTCATCTTCACTCCCCCTCCAACATCCTGATACAGCACCCACAAATGGTTAAGAAGGATAGACCCAGGGGTTTGCCCAGGGAAGGGAAAACACTGTGGAAATTAGACCCTGGGTATAAGGAGCCACTCCAGGGGGGGGAGAGATATTCATTCTGGGACTATAAGCTGCAGGGTGGCTGGTTTTTAGAGCTGCCGTTCTCTACCAGTGAAATACATTGGCAGATCCATGGGTCATCAAGTCCGGATAGCCAGGTGACTCCTTAAGCTAGTGGGGTAAGGGACAGATAATGTGGTAAAATTGCCTGGCATTTATCTACTGTGTGTACATAATATTCTAGTGTTGTTTTTATTACAATAAATGTATGGTTGTACTTTTTTAACTCCATTTGGCTAATGAGAGAGTCACTAATAAGAACCTTAGAAGGCACTGGGTAGGCTTCCCTGGCTTAGGAAGGCACCCGTGGGTGGCCAGCCAGAGTGAAGTGGTAGGATTGGGCTAAAAAACCCGGTATATTCACACAAAGTTAGGGATACATTATTTAACTAATTTATTTTTTTGCATTAGCTCACATTGTGGAAATAAGTCTTGGAGGTCCTCGGTAACTAGATCAGGTATTTGATTATGTGTTAGATACTTTAAATAATATAAGATTCAATTTTGTAATTAAAAAAAACTACCACTCTATATTAAACTGTATTAATCCTTTCACTTCACTTAAATCCGTAACTTGTGTCTACTATTATCACAATTGTCTAGCACAAATATCCCCAAGAAAAACTTGGGCAGTAAAGGGGAACACACCTTGATAGTATGTCCAAATGTAACTGCCCTGCTATATTCAATGTTATAAAATAAATGCATTTGGGGTGTTGGGGGGGGGGGGGGGGGCGAAAGGCCTCAAAATGCAATCAAGTCAATTTAAAATAAAACAAAAAGTATGGTAAAAGAATATTAGTGCATCAAAAATGAAATAACTATCACAAGCAGAGAAAATAAGGAGTGTGCGCTTGTTGCTTAATGCTCTGTAGAGAAGTTCGTTCCTGAGGAAGAAACTTATTACAGTTTTCTCCTTTTGTAAACCCAAGCCAATTGAATATGCCCCTTTGAATCTTAGACATGTATCTTGGTCATACTAGAAAATACAGTGTTCTACTTCCCAGGACATGTCCCCATGGCACACACCCTATCACAAACCTGATAACCTTAATTCACCCAAAATTATCCAATTAACCCTCATAAATGCAAATAGGATGCAGCAGGGGTTGAAATCATGGACAGCTATAGTAAGGTAGTAGGGAATAAAAAGTTTTAATGTTCCTTGCTGGGACTATGTAAGTCTTATCCACAAGGGGAGCTGCCTTGAAGGTACACTATTAAGTTGATAATTTCACCTTACCTGGGTAGTCTCACTTCTTTTTCTCTAGGTACAAACAAGTAACTGGTGGACAAAATTAGAGCTTAAAGATGAAAGGCTATACATATTACACTTATATTACAGTTTATTAAATTTCCTCCTTCAGCTGTAAAACATCTTGTTGGTGGCTTAGTGGTTAGCACGTCTGCCTTACACACTGGGGTCATGAGTTCAATTCCCGACCATGGCCTTATCTGTGAAGAGATTGTATGTTCTCCCCGTGTTTGCGTGGGTTTCCTCCAGGTGCTCCGGTTTCCTCCCACACTCCAAAAAACACACAGATAGGTTAATTGGCTGCTAAAAAATTGACCCTAATCTTTGTCTGTCTGTGTTAAGGAATTAGACTGTAAGCCCCAATGGGGCAGGGACTGATGTGAATGAGTTCTCTGTACAGTGCTGTGGAATTAGTGGTGCTATATAAATAAATGGTAATAATAATAATAATAATAATATCTTAGGGATGATACAACTAAATACTGGTGAGTATTCTAATTGTATCACAGCTAAACTGTTGGAACACTCTGCACTGTGGTTTACTCCTCAACAGATGGGTCCACTCCAAGTTGTTATGATTTCTGCAGCTCGAATAATACACTGCTTCCCCCCCTGTTCTTAAGTGAAGGTCAGACGCCCAGTACATTGGAAGAAAAACTGAAATATTTAAGTAGAAGGGGTGGGCCAAATGTAATAGTTGTGTTTGTGGTGACATCCCCAATTGTTATTCAGACCTATTGGTCTGAATAACGGTTTTATTTCAAACATAGTATTTTCTATCTTTTACTGTTATCCCTAGAAACATACAATTTTATATTTGTTTCCCATTCCAAATATATGAGTTTAAAGAGCTACCCCTACTAGCCAACAAATCAGACTACGTTCAATTCCATAAGAGGCACAAGCAAATCATCTTTTTTGAGGTGCACTAAAGCAGATTTGTAAAATGATTAAACTTTATTGGTAATGAAATAATTTTATTCATCAAATGCGAGTAATTGTTTAAAAACAACAGTGAAATAAAATTCATAAAGTTCATACAGTCTAAAATTGTGGAATAAATGCCAACGGGTCCAGTAGCTGTACAGCCGGATCCGCCAGCATTTCTCTTTTAATATCGGCTGTCATCAGAATTGAAGTGTCGGAATTTAGCCTGCCGACATTTCAGTTCTCTGCATTATGTACCCATATTACACAGTGAGATTAAAAGACCTGGTACACTAGGGAGACTGGACTACCACTTAGAATCAATGGTCCTATTAATTTTAAATAGTGTGTATGAATATTGCAATAATGGTCCTGGTTTATTAACAAACGCAAAACAAAGGTAATGTGCACTTTTTAAAAAAACGCACCTACATCGGTTATATGCACGTGAATTCATCAAGGAACAGGTCTGAAGATACGTCTGTTGATGAATACGGGTCAGGTGCTCTATGCTCTAACAGGCAAAACACTGCAGGATATATCCAATACATAATCATCATCATCATCATTTATATAGCGCCACTAATTCTGCAGCGCTGTACAGAGAACTCACATCAGTCCCTGCCCCTTTGGGGCTTACAGTTTAAATTCCCTAACATACACACACACACACACTCCATTTGTTAGCAGCCAATTAACCTACCAGAATGTTTTGGGAGTGTGCGAGGAAACCCAGGCAAACACTGGGAAAACATACAAACTCCTCAAAGATAAGGACATGGGGCCTGATTCATTAAGGATCTTAACTTAAGAAACTTCTTATTTCAGTCTCCTGGACAAAACCATGTTACAATGCAAGGGGTGCAAATTAGTATTCTGTTTTGCACATAAGTTAAATACTGACTGTTTTTTTTTGCCCCAGTGCTGTAAGGCAGAAGTGCTAATCACTAAGCCATCATGCTGCCCATATGTATGTGGTCCGAACATGGAGATTGCAGGGAAATAAGGATCGGGCTCAGTTAGTTAAATTCTAATACAGATTTGGCTGCACCCTCACTAGACCCCGGATTAGTGAATCAATAGAAAAAATGTACATACAATTAAGGGTTAAATACAGCCATGGCTTCATTATATATAACACATATGAAATATACACAGAAGAGCTGCTTCTACCACCCCGGTAATATAATTTTATTAGCAAGGCTGAAAGCTTAGCATATATGTTGTGCCAAAAGCTATATAATAAAAAATGACCAATTTTTCACCTTCCTGATCAGTTATTTCAAGATCAACGGACTGGAAATGCAAATACATGGAATGATTTCTTCTAAGGGCGTGAACTCATCGAATTAATCTATCATTTTAAAACGGTCCTGCTGTATAAAGCAGTGTAAATGTAGTATTTATAGTAATTCTTGCTGCAGCTGCTGGGAACTGGTTACCCACAAGACATTTTTCAATATGGATGAATATTTTGGTTCCTGTAAATGTAAGTTAGTGAAGAAGAACATATGTGTTCTCTTCAAGGCAAGATGATTAAACGGTGACAGCAAAGTCCATCAACATGAAGAAAAATGGTTACATTTGTCAAATAACCATTCGGAAAACTGTCTAATGATACATTGTATCTAACTGTGTTTTTGTATTTTAAAAAAATAATTTTGATCTTCTGCAATCAGCAAAGATATTTTTCATGTTTTTCTGGCTACCTCAAGGTGTACTTTGTATTAAAGAAGAGGGAATGTTAGGCTGGGTACACACTACAGAAAATTTCTACCGATGTAATATCTTTAATGACTCTACCAATGACTGGAAGTACCGATCAACACGCCGATTCTTGCGTACACACTATAGACGTCCCATCGTTGAACAAGAATTTTAGGGGTATATTTACTAAATTGCTAATGAAGAAGATCATCACCAGTTATAAAACAACACTGGGGGGTATATTTACTGAACTGCAGGTTTAAAAAAGTGGAGATGTTGTCTATAGCAACCGCTGGTTATTGCTGGCTATAACAGTGTGCTGGGGGATCTCTGTGTGTTTGTTCCTTTTAGGATAACCCCACCCTTTCACGCACCTGCTATAGCCTATAAATTGATTGAGCAACTTCCATTTCTTTATTTGTCTGTAGCAACCGATCAGATTCTAGGGCCTGATTTATTAAGGATCTTAACTTGAGAAACTTCTTATTTCAGTCTCCTGGACTAAACCATGTTACAATGCAAGGGGTGCAAATTAGTATTCTGTTTTGCACATAAGTTAAATACTGACTGTTTTTTCATGTAGCACACAAATACTTGATAGCATATTTGTACACTGAAATTTAAAGTTGATATTTGTGTGCTACATGAAAAAACAGTTAGTATTTAACTTATGTGCAAAACAGAATACTAATTTGCACCCCTTGCATTGTAACATGGTTTTATCCAGGAGGCTGAAATAAGAAGTTTCTCAAGTTAAGATCCTTAATGAATCAGGCCCCTAGTTATCATTTATTTATTGCCTCCTATAAAATAACAGTTAGAATCTGTTTGGTTGCTATAGGCAACACTTCCACTTTTTCAAACCCGCAGTTTAGTACATATACCCCATAGTCTGGTTTAAAAATCAAACGTTACAATGTGCTTTGGAACAATAATCATCATCATCAACATTTATTTATATAGCGCCAACATATTTTGTAGCGCTTTACAATTGGGGACAAACACAATAAACTAATAAACAAACTGGGTAAAACACACAAAGAGGTGAGAAGGCCCTGCTCACAAGCTTACAATCTATGGGATCATTGATCGTTAAAGCATACATACTAATGTGATATCGGGCCAAACGGTCATTTATCGTTTGATTGGCTCGATCATCGGCTGAAAATACTGTAGTGTGCACCCAGCCTAAGTTCCTTATATTGCAATACATATTACGCTGACCAACTAATTTCTTATATCCAGGTGTGTTTATATTCACTGATAGTTATGCATTCCATTATATACTTTATAACTCAGTCCAGTGAAATCTCCAAATTATATTTTACAGGCGTCAAATGCTACTCTACAAATGTATGCGATGACATATGTTATGTGATATTTTACATACTTTATATATAGCTATATATATAGAAAAATCTAGTCCAAAACAACTGATCTGCACTACACAGTTTAGTCGAAACAAACTGAAAAATACATTTTAGCAAAATTAATGTTTCACCCCTTTCGCCAAATTAA
The DNA here is from genome assembly GCF_038048845.1 of Mixophyes fleayi. Taxonomy (NCBI): domain Eukaryota; kingdom Metazoa; phylum Chordata; class Amphibia; order Anura; family Limnodynastidae; genus Mixophyes; species Mixophyes fleayi. The sequence goes on along the minus strand of NC_134402.1, from coordinate 430,724,772 downwards.
TTATTAGTATCATCTACTGAGCCGAGAATCCGGTAAGTCACAAATTGCTAAATATAAAAGTAATGAAATCACTGCTGCGGTGCATTTTAAGTATGATTTAGTAGGTTTTGCATAATTGATATTTTAATGACCTCTGTAATTTTAATAGACATTACAGGCTAAAAACATCATTTTCTTTTTACTGTCAAGAGTTTTACTGACTTCAAGCTTTGCAAACCATGATCCAGACATTTATAAACACAGATGATAATTATATGTTTAATTCTATTAAAAATTGAAATGTAAGGAATGGCATAGATGAGGTTTTCAACCACAGCCTGTTCTCCTTTCCTGCCCATCCATACATCAATCAGTCAAAGCTCTGGCAACATTGATTGCAGTAAGGAGCATATAGAGACCAATCACCTGTTGTCCCTCCTGGTATCATTATATCAGCAATACAATGGCTGGCCTGGCAGCATGCTTAGAGGTAAAGCTCTGTTAATGCAATAATTACAGTAGGACCTTCAGCCGATCAATGTCAAACCACAGTCCCACTTGCAATCAATGTTGCAAAAGTAATGACATATGGACAAGTTAAAAAAGGTGGATTTTTGGGGGAAGGTTTCCAAGCCGAAACTGCAGCTTCAGGCTCTATGAACTGAAGAGACGTGCCTGTAAGGAACACATATATATGCTTGTAATATTTGGTATTCAACTGTGTTGTATCCATTGTTGGGGAGTAGTATGGAAAGCCCATGAGTAATTCTAGATCCGATGGCCTCTGCAGGGTTCAAAATAATGTTTTATAAAATGTATATAGTTTAAAATGTAAATACACAATTGTGAGGATACCGGGGCTTAACGTAACCTTCTGCGCCATGCAGCTGGCCTTACCGGTACCTACCCAATGTTCAAAATCACCCAGGCAAATATCCGAAATAAAACAAATAAGTTTATTTTACAAAATGGTGGCACAAAACAGCAATAAACGTATTTAAATAATAAATTGCAACAAATAACACTGCAGTCTGGCACAGACAACATACAGGATATAGTAAAAAAAAAACCTCACCAGTATCCTTGTCACTTTCAGGGACTGCTGTCTATCAATCCAAGCTTATCCTCCTCTCTCCTTTAAGGCTACCAGCAAAGGTAATGACCTCGAGTTTTTGTCACTCCGCTTTTGGGGGACACATAGCTCCCCATGACCTGGAGAGGTAGATCAGGGCAACGGCCGTACACCAGGGACCCATTGTCCCTTTCCTGTCAGGGGAAGAGATCTATATCTCAACGCCAGCCTGACTTCAGCTATCACTTGGTAGTGAATGCCAATTTTGGTTTTTAAAGGCAAACTTTACCTCCTTAGGAGTTTAAGGACCTGCCTGATTGGTCCTTTTCTGTGTTTACCTTTTCACAGATAAACATATAGACAAAGGGAAAGCAGATGAGTCACTCCTGATTTAATTAGGGACAGGAATTGTTCTGTGGCTATACAGCAAAGTTTGTTTAAACAGGAGAGATCACAATCCAGACACATTTACATTTAAATACACAATGCAGTCCTCTGTAATTAAACATAGAGCTCTGTATGTGGGCATTTCCCCTATGCTAGCACGGACAGACCCACAGCTAAACAAAACAAGATACCCCCTGGTGTGATGTACATTCATACAGGACTGGTGGACAGCAATCCTTTTTCTATCCTTAGGCTGACACAATGGACTAGTCTGCAAGATAACAAATGCCGACAGACATTTTTAACTACTTTCAAAATAGAATATATACAAGCTTAAATATGACTGACAAATATGGGGAACCAAAGGGCTAGAAAATTTATATGTTTCTATAGTCCGCAGTTTGTGAGAAATGAGGTGCAGACTGGTTGAGGTGATATTAATACCTTGTTTCCCCACAACAATAATCTCAGACACCAAACCAAATTCTAATATTATATATTAGACTTATAATAGACATCACATCGATGCAGACAGCACAACTTATGAGAACTCACTTTCAGACCTATAAAATGAAAGCAAAATACAAATAGTTTATTCTCGACTCTACATAATATTCCAAAACATTTTAAAAGACGGATTTTAGTTTTGAATTTATCTGGGAAAATAAGTTGTTTGTTTTTAATCTGTGTTCTTAACTTCGTGTGAAAATTAATGTTTTCTTTTTAATCAGGCAGATGCAGGGGAAACTACCACTGTGAGCATTTTATAAACAAAGAAAGAAAGAATGTTAAGACAAATATCCACAAACAAATCATGTCCCAGGCCTGGGTTGTTTTTAAACCAAAAATGTTTTCTAAATTGAATGATTGGAATAATTTCCTTTCTTGGAAGAAAATAGTGCAGTCTAATGTGCCTGGACATAGCCAGTGTTTATAATTATACCTTCTGCTTACTTGCAGAGACGTTGGCAAAGTGGAAGATACAGTTTTTGCAAATAATTGAACCATTACTTCTAAAAAAGTGTTGAAATTAATAAATATTTTGGTATCTACATACATTATGTATTTATTTTTGGTTTGCAGTGGAATGAAAATACAAAAGCAGAAAAATGTACTAAGTAATGGAGGTTAAACAGAAGATTGTAGCCAACAATGGACATTCTCAAGGGTACAAATCAATCTCCAGAGACCTTGATGTTCCCATTTCCGCTGTATGCAATGTTAATGTTAATGTTAGGCAAAGGCCTATGACACGGTTTCCCTGGAAAGAAAAAACAAGATCAAGGACAGCATAGGACTGTTAGAACGTTGAAGAAAGCATCTCAATCAACTGCCAACCAGGTTCAAGCTGATCTTCAGACATAACGTACAACAGTTGTAACTTACACCATCTGTCAACAATTCTATGGAAAGGGTTATATGTTAAAAGGGAGAGAGGGAGAGAGAGAGAGAGAGAGAGAGGAAAAGAGAGAGAGAGGGACAGAGAGAGGGGGACAGAGAGAGAGAGAGGGGGAGAGAGAGAGAGAGAGGGAGAGAGAAAGTGAGGGGGAGAGAGAGAGGGGGGGGAGAAAGAGAGAGATGGAGAGGGAGAGAGAGAGAGAGGGGAGAGAGAGAGCGAGAGGGGGAGAAAGAGAGAGAGAGAGAGGTAGAAAGAGAGAAGATAGCCAGAATGGAGTCTGTCAAACCACACCTGAACAAGTCACATTCCTTCTAAGAAGATGTCCTTTGGACAGATGAGACCAAGTTAGATATTGGTAACGAATAATGTTTACAGATAGCAAAAAAAAAAGAACTTATTCCCTACAGCCAAACATGGAGGAGGGTCAGTGATTTTTTGGGGGTTGTTGTGGTGAACCTGAAACTGGGTGCCTCGATCATGCGCATGGAATTGTGAAATCTGGAGACTACCAGGTCATTTGGAGGGTAATGTTGAATCCAGTGTCAGAAATCTGGGTCTCGATCGAAAGTCATGGTTCTTCTAGCAAAACAATGACCCCAAGCACACTCCAAAAAGCATCCAGGAATGATTCAAGACATGACGCTGGACTGTTTTGAAGTGGCCTGCAATGAGTCCAGATCTAAATCCTATAGACCAGCTGTGGAGAGATCTGAAAACAGATGTTAGGAAAAAGTGCCTTCAAATTTGGAAGAGCTGGAGCAGTTTGCACAAGATTTGACAAAACTGCCAGGAGAGAGGTGCAGGAAGCTCATTCATAGATATAAGAAGCTGTTTATTGCAATTATTTTGACCAAAGGCTGTCCTGCCAAATCTTAAGTCTAGGCTGTCAATAATTTTGTCAAAGCAATTTCTTTTCATTTTCTGATTTACTAGGATATATATCATTACTCTCAACGTTGCAACAAGACTGATCTTCTTCCCTTGAGGCTCCATTTCTGCTGCCCCTCTCTGCTTAGCATTACACTGACTCCTTTTCCACTACAGAATACTCTACAAACTTCTGACCCTCACCTACAAAGCACTGTCCAAGTCCTCTAATGCCTATATCTCCAACCTCATATTCTCATACACCTTGTCCTTTCTGGTCAGTGCCCTTTCTGTTCAGACAACAACCACAGCATCACCTTCCTTCTGGCAACCAGACCTCACCCCCACATTTAAGATTTCTCCCGTTCTGCCCCCACCTCTGGAATGACATCCATTGTTCTATCAGACTGTCCTTTAGCGTTCAATCTTCGAACGCTGCCTTAAAGCTCACCTGTTACTTAAAGCTCATTATCCCACAATTTAACCACTCTTCTGTCCTCTTTATATCTTGACGTGCCTTTCAAAAGCACTAAGTATACCTCACCCTCACTCATCTTCCCCTCTTCACCCACTCTTACTCTCTAGATTGTAAGCTCTTACGAGCAGGGCCCTCTTACTTCCTTTCCCCTTCCTTTTGTTTCCTATGCCTTCTGCACGCCAGCTATATTTTGCACCTCCTTCACTGGTCTCCACTTCGGCCTTTTCTTCGCACCTCAATCAATGGCTCTGATCTGATAGTTGCGTCCATGCTGCTGGGCACAGGTTCAGTTGGCACTGATTCATTCCCCCACCACCCCTCTTTCCTTATTATAGTTACAGTGTGTTGCTATACACTCTTGCACATCATTGCCTTGTATGGCTAGTTGTAGCTGTGTTGGGAATTGTACTGCAATGTGTTTATTGCATTGTCCTGTAATGCTCTGTACTGTGTTTCTGTATGATCTCTGTATGACACTGTGAACCCTTTGTGGTGCCCTATAAATAAAGGATAATAATAATAATAATAATAATAATAATAATAATAATAATAATAATAATAAAAAAAAAACAATAATAATTTTATATTCTGAATAAAAAATGAAGGTTCTGTATATAAACAAAGAAATCATTGTGTAGACCAAATACTGTTGTTAATATCACCTAATGTTTATAGGTGGAAATAAAAAGCACAAGGGTGCCAATATTTTGGCCACAGCTGTACGTGGAGATCAAAATTTCGCTTTGCATGTGCTGTATAGCAAAGGGGATTTTTGCAATCTACATTTCCACTTATATCGTCTTTCAAGTGTTGTGGTGAAGCAGCTGGTAAAGATCACATTAATTTATTGAGAGGTTCCCTGTCTGTTTTGCAGAAAAAAAAACATTTTACAAAACATCAGAATATATGTGGAATAACTGATTACCTCTTTACCTTGACAAGTAGTGACCTCCTGTGCGTTTTGCTGCCCCCTACTGGACATGAACCTATTCATAAATAGATATGCTCACTGACCCCCGTGAACTAGTTTTGGTTTCGGCTTTGGATCTGGATTAGCTTTGTGTTTTGGTTTTGGCAAAACCGCCTTCGTGTGTTTTGGTTTTGGTTTTGGATCTGTATTTTTAAGAAAAATTGTGAAAATATGCTAAAATCACATGATTTTGCTCTTTTTTGTTCCTACATTATTATTAACCTCAATAACACTAATTTCAAGTCATTTGCAATCAATTTTGACCACCTCACAGATCACAGTATTATTTCATACACTTTCGGACAAATACTGCAGCGACCTGGCTGGATGGTAAGCGACAGAGCAATGACTCAAACACACGGCAGTTCCTAGCACATCTAGGACACATTGGCACACAGCAGTGGCAGAAAAGAAAAATGGTGCAAGATGGAATTTGTCCTTGGGCCCTCCCTCACTCCCTCCCACCGTTATGTTGGATCTTAGAAAGGAATTCAAAACTTGCGAGATCTGCCATATAATTAAAGACTCTCAAAAGCAGCAACCAGATAACAGGGAGACCTTAAGCATGGGATCTCCCAAAAATAAAATGAAAGCAGCCCCAACCTGGTCAGCAAAGGAGGGATTACATAGGGGATTCGGGTCTGCAGAAATCATACATAGCCCAGAGCAATTCAACCTTTAGTGGAATAGTTCCCTGGGGCCAGGGGCAGGTAGGGCTGGGTGGCAGGAGGCCCCCCCGGGCCGGTCCCATAGCGGGCTACCTTAGGCTGGGTCACTGGGCCACCTGCAGTTTTTTTGGATGACAAGTGATTTTGTAGAACTACAAATTCCAGCAAGCCCCGGAAGCCATTCTTGTTTGGAAAATAAAACTAAAATACCAGTAATTATATTTGTGTAAGTTCTGGTTTGTAGAAACTGCTGCTTAGTTCAAACCTTTGATTTCCTGCTGTGAAAATGTCTCATCTTTCCTGGGCTTTCAATGAATCTTTCCCTCTATATGTCCCTCATATTACCATGTCCATCACTGTGTTACGAAAACTATTGCTAATGATGTGGGTGATGGATGTGAGTTTAGTAGGTCCTTGGTGCTTGTAAATGTTGGTTTAGTCCTCTCTCATCATTCCAACTAATGTCAGCTTTAATTATGGGAGCTATTGAGCTAACAGGTTATGTGACTATTTACAGATGTTCATTCAGAGGGGAACTATTCGGTCATCATGGCCTGGGATTGATCGGACAATATTTCTGGTAAGTGTATGTTTCAAAAGTCATTATTAACAGGAGTAATCGTGTTTTGTTTTGGATTTCAGGACAAGTTAATTCTTCAACTAATTCATTATTCAGCAGCCTTGCCTCAATCTTTCAGCGTCTTTAAGTTGATTGCATTAGACACAACAAATGATGATATCTTATGTTAGAATTTAATTAGCATAGTGAATAGTGAAACTTTATTCTGTGTGTGAATTCAATACTTGAGCCCAGGAAAACCTTTTCATGTACTGTGGGAAACATCCCCTAGGTAAAGGCCACTGAAATCTGAATTTTTTAATTGTAGATGTGGTTTCTTAGCAAGTAAATTAATTAAAGAGGGGTCACTATCCTCCTCCAGAGTGCTTCACAAATATATTTATTTTAAACCTATTCCAACTTTCAGGTGAAGATATAGGGTGTAGTACGTGTTCACGATACTGTAAACACATGTTTACAGTGACATAAATAATACAAATGTGAACACAGCAACATTTTAAAAACACAGATTTACATATACACAGACTCAGCATAGTTCCAATGTGGGGAGAGCCCAACACTTTAAAAGGACGTCACTTTGAACCGCGACTTGCATATTTAAAGTGCCAATGCAACGGACCCAGTGTACGCTCATGTAATGTAAGTACCCTAACCCTAATCCCAACCCTAACCCTAATCCTAACCCTAACCCTAGTCCTGGTACAGTAAAGTTCATACTTACATTACATGATTGTACGGCAGGTCCGTTGCATTGCCGCTTTAAATATTCAAGTTGCGGTTCAAAGTGACGTCATTTTAAGGTGTCGGGCTCTCCTTTTTTGGAAATGGATGGTTCTAATATGTTAGGAGGCTGGTGCAACCAATTGAGATTTTTTTTAACCTCCTGGCAAACCTAAGAGGACGTCAAGGATGTGGAGGCATCTGCGATGAGCAGACCATCTAAACACGACGGTGGAAGATCAATGCATTTTATGGAGTGCAACCAGTGTTCTTCATTATGGAGATGCGTAGTGTTCATTTAGTACAATGCAAATACAGCTCATTTCCATACATAATGCAATGCAATATTTTGTGACTAAGTGGACCTGTGTGTTGTTTTCCATGCAGCCGAGGGTGCTCCCAGAAATGGTGAGATTCAGCTACAGTATTAGATAGAAATATAAATAAATTGCATCTGCAGTACATTCATTACCTCAAAAGAGTTCTGGATGAGCGTGTGGAGGTTCGCTACTACTGATCTGGTAAATTATCTCCCTTTTACACCAGACTGGGCTATATTGGGCATTCTCCCACCATATACCCGTACATCCAGGGGTGGCAGATGTCTGTTGCTGATTATTTCGGCAGTGGCAAGAAATTGAAGAGCACATCCACCACACTGGACTTCATTAAAGAAAAGTTGTTCTTTGCCATGAAAATGGACTGGTTGGAAGCCTCTCTCTAAAAAACAAAATACACAGGGAGATTTTTTGACACTTGGGAGAGCTTTGTTGGCACTTTGTCAATCCCGCGGAGAGAACAAATACAAAAATGTTTTCAACACACCCTTTGTTACGAAACTAGAATATTCATGCAAGACCCACCTATCTTTCTGAACTAGGGGAGTGCATGTGTTGCCCCGGTCTCTCCAGGCTTTTGTATATTATGTGTGATATCATATATTTATAGTTCACTTCAGTAACTCACAGATGACGGCTTTCCTCATACTATGTGTCGTGGTTTATGATTATTATGTATAAACATATCTTTGTTCTTATTTATTTACTGATGTGTACATGTTTGACATTCTTCAATAAAGAAATTTGAAAAAAAACAAAAACAAATTCCAATATTGTCTTGTGTCATAAGTAATTGCCAAGATAATCCAGAATGTGCAATGTAATGCTTTTATATATTTTACATATATACATGTTCTCAGATATGTCCAACTTAAAATAGAGCGTATAGATGTTTCCCAGTCATCATCTTTTATGTGTAGTAAATTTGCACCAGGTTTACGAACGCTCAAACGATATGCCTCCTAAAAGGGGCATCTAAAGACACTTTTATCTCTAACTAGGGGACGTGCCTAACTTGCATGTGGACGCCCTTTCCCACAGCATTTGCACTTGAAAGACCAAAATCTGTCTGTCCAGGTGCATGGGGCCACTAGTGCAAGATGCAACTGTACATTGGGCGTCTGAGCAACGTGACAAATCTAATGCAAAACACATAGTTATAACACACAAATGCACTTTCATCCAAGTCTTAATAAGGCCCTATGTGTTTCACAGTGATTAACCTAACTCTAGTGCCAGTATGGAACAGGGCCTGATTATCCAATAGGCTAACTAGATTGCAACCTTGGGGGTTGCAAAACTGTGATAGGGAGAGGTATGAACTGAAATTAATTTTAAAATATAAGACAATAGCTGTTCTCCTAAATAAAAATAAAACTATAGTAAGGTTTCAAACATGACGTATTCCCTTGGTAGAGGCTGAAAACAATGAGTTATCCTTCAGCGAGCGCTTGAGGATAAGTGAGTAGGAGAGACAGGGATGGTGAGAGGCGCAGGTGGGACAGCCGCCCCCTTCACAGCTTCACCCTTATTAGTGCACCTTCATGCTTCCGTTCTGCTATACGGTTCTAATTTTAATGACAGCAAACTGAGTGACAAAGATTTCTGTGACATTTTTAAAAAGCCAAGTGGAGTTGAGTTTTGAAAACAAGGGAACATAAATATGGATGCCAGATATTAGCCTGGTGTTGACGGCTGTACTACGAGTGTTGGGTGGTCTGAACCCTTAATGAATAGCAGTAAGCCCTGCTACCAAAGTTAAAGATAGTAAAAAAAAGCAGAGCTTCCTTTATAGAGAAACAGGACAGTGGGTCTCATTTACAAAGCACCGAACACCTAAAGCATAGCACAAACACGTTTGTGGACCGAGGTGTTCTGAGTTGCTCATCCAGTGTGCTTCGTCAATGAGGTCTGTAGTGTTATTTTAGTATAAGGTAAATAAATCTTATATCCATACATAACGCAATATAATCTTTTGTGACCAAATGCACCTGTTTGTTACTCCTTACGCTTTACATTTTCTGAAAGGTTCTATTTTGGGACATTCTGGTCTTAAAACTAACACAAGAGCTGTAGCCACATAATTATGCGGTCACATACTTTTTTTCTTACTTTAATGTACAGTTCAGTTTTTGTAATCTTCCACCGTGAGTCAGCAAGAGTTGTAGAAATAAATCAAAACACATTTACAGTACAATCATAACCACAATCCAAAAGCCATCCAATATTATCTTGTGTCACAAGCAAATGCCAAGAAAATCCATTTATTCACTGAGAACTGGGTGTTTACAATAATAAATCTCGTTACAGTGCCAGCATGTACAACTACTGGCAAATCTTCAGATTAAGGAAAGATAACAGAGCTTCTAACTCCCCCTTTAGAGCGAAAAGCAGAACAGTGGACCTCATTTATGAAGATTAAAACAGCCAATGCACAGGACAAGACGCTCTTGGGAGGTGGAGTATGCCTCGATTGGCACAATTGTATCTCTATTTCTGTTACAGCGCATAAGCTTAAGGACCAAGTGGGTGTCATTTTCGGAGGAACACAGCTTTGCTTTGGCAGATGAGAGGTTCTAGGTGGAGGGCGGGCGTTCCTTGCAAAGTACAGAGTAGGCACAGCACCTAGTTTTGATGTGCAGTGCAAAAACGAGATTTCATTTTGCAGAGTGAGATTATTAAAAGAGACAAAGTGTTACGAGCCGCGGCGGTCTGCTGCCTCATTGCCGGTTATAGCTTCTGTATCCAGTCTGCTGACCTGCTCTGTGCCTTGTTCCTGCCTGTTGAACTTTCTGCTGATTACCCGTGTATGACCCTTTGCCTGGATTTGGACTTTGCTTGTGTATCTCGTGACCCTGACCTCTGGCCTGTTTACCGATCTTCCTGTCTGCTCGTGTCCCTTGACCTCGACTTGTTAACTGGAATTGCTATCTGCTGCCGGCCCTTGACCTCTGCCTGGACTCTACTCCGCTTGCCTGGGTTCTCCTCAGCCGGTACACACTTCACGACCCTCTGTCAGTCTGCAGCCCAGCCTGTCCCCACCATCAGGGGCTCCAGTGAACACCTGACTGGCAGAGTAGACTCCGGGTTGTGTTGTGCCGGCTGGAGGAGTTCCTAACATTATAACCGGCCATCACACGTATCGGGGACGAGGTTGAAATGGATGGAAGCGGAACTACACCGTCTCCGGCGCAAGTCCTAGCGGGCCATGTTGAATCCCTGTACCAAATGATCCAGGGATTGGTTGAGCGTTTGTCCGTTCAAGAAGAAGCTGCAAAAACTTCACAACCCACTCTGAGTTCCACCTGTGAACCTAAAATGAATTTGCCAGATTGGTTCTCCGGAAATAGATCCCTGTTCCGGAATTTCAGGGAAAGCTGCAAGCTCTATTTTCGGTTGAGACCCCGCTCCTCCGGTTTAGAGCAGCAAAGAGTCGGGATTATCATTTCCCTCCTACAGAGTGACCCCCAGTCCTGGGCCTTTTCCTAGCCGCAGACCAGTCCTGCCATGCAGTCAGTAGACGCTTTCTTTGGGACCTTAGGTCTACTATATGATGACCCGGATCGAATGGCCTCCTCTGAAGCTCATCTACGAGCCTTGAAACAAGGCCGGCGGTCGGCAGAGGAATACTGCGCTGAATTTCGTAGATGGTCACCTGACAGTGGATGGAATGACCCTGCCTTACGCAGTCAGTTTAGTCTAGGCCTGTCGGAACAGATTAAAGACTCTTTGGTGCAATACCCGACTTCTACCTCATTGGAGGATCTGATGCACTGCGCCATTAAAATCGACAGAAGAATTAAGGAACGAAAGTCTGAGAAGGAGGCATCTTTTTTTCCATTTACCTTGATTTCTGTTACCACGGATGGTGAGGAGCCTATGCAATTAAGAGCGTATCGTCTCTCCCCTGAGGAAAGAGACAGGAGGCAATCACAAGGCCTATGTCTCTATTGTGGCACTAAGGGCCACTTCTCCCGTTCCTGTCCTAATAAGCTGGGACAAGAGCATGCCTAGGGAATGAGGGGAAAGTTCACCTAGGTCTGCAAATTGTTTCCCCAAAAAATGCTGTATTAATCGCTGCACAGCTCACGTCCAGTGCTGGATCTCTGGATCTGTCAGCCTTCATTGACAGTGGAGCTGCAGGCAACTTCCTCGACATCGGGTTTGCCCGCTCTGCTGGAATTCCGATGGTAAAGCTTAAATCTGCCATTACTGTATGTGGCTTAGATGGGAGTCCATTGCCTGGCGGCAAGATTACCTGGGAGACCCCGCTACTACAGTTGAACATTGGAGCTCTCCATTCAGAGTCCATAATCTTCTTCCTTATCGAATGTCCGTCAGCTCCTTTGATTCTGGGCCACCCTTGGCTATCCCGTCATAACCCTGTCATGGGTTGGGTAAAAGGAGAAATTGTCCAGTGGAGCTCTTATTGTACACAGTCTTGCTTGACACTGCCTCTGCGGGTGATTCAGTCTATTCCAGAGCAGCTTCCCTCACAATATCATGAGTTCTGGGATGTCTTCTCCAAAAAGGCTGCTGATACTTTACCACCGTACCGTGAATTCGACTGTGCCATTGAGCTTATTCCTGGTTCTAAGTTACCCAAGGGACACTTGTACTTCCTCTCTGGTCCAGAGACCAAATCCATGCAGGAATACATTGATGAAAATCTGGAGAAAGGCTTCATCAGGCCATCCAAGTCTCCAGTAGAAGCAGGGTGCTTCTTTGTATCCAAAAAAGACGGAGGACTAAGACCTTGTATCGACTACTGAGGGCTGAATCTCATTACAGTCAAGAACACCTATCCCCTTCCTATCATCTCTGTACTATTTGATCAACTAAGAGGTGCAACAATCTTCACCAAAATCGATCTTCGTGGTGCATATAACCTCATACGTATAAGAGCAGGTGATGAGTGGAAGACGGCATTCAATACGCTTTCTGGCCACTACGAGTATCTGGTCATGCCGTTTGGTCTTAGTAGCGCCCCTGCAGTATACTAGGACCTGATTAACGAGGTACTACGTGAGTTCCTGGGACATTTCGTTGTTGTCTGCTTGGATGACTTCCTCATATATTCGGAGTCATTATCAGTACACCAGGGTCATGTCAGACAAGTCCTACAAAAATTTCGAGAACACCATCTCTATGCTAAACTCGAAAAATGCGAGTTTGAGGTCCAGAAGGTTTCCTTTCTAGGTTATATAATCTCCTCAGAAGGATTCTCCTTGGACCCAACCAAGGTCCAAGCTATCCTGGACTAGGTACAACCGAATAACCTCAAGGCGGTCCAGAGATTCCTGGGATTCGCCAATTATTATAGAAGATTTATTTGCGGCTTTGCTGATATTGAGGCTCCTATTGTCACCTTGACTCGCAAAGGAAGCGATCCAGCTAATTGGTCACCCCAGGGAATAACTGCATTTGAAACTCTGAAGAAAGCCTTTGTGTCTGCTCAGGTCCTTAGACATCCAGATCCTAAGGTACCGTTTATTCTTGAAGTTGATGCCTCTGACGTCGGTGCTGGTGCCATCTTGTCACAAAAATATTCTCATACTCACTGCTTACATCCATGTGCCTAATTTTCCCGTCAGTTCTCCTCAGCAGAAACCAACTATGATGTGGGAAACCGAGAGCAGCTGGCAATCAAATGGGCCTTTGAGGAATGGCGACATTGGCTGGAAGGCGCTGCACACCAGATCTCTGTTATAACGGATCATAAGAATCTGCAGTATATACAGTCGGCCAAACGACTGAACCCCCGGCAGGCACGTTGGTCGCTGTTCTTCACCCGTTTTAACTTTGTAATCACCTACCGTCCAGGTACTAAAAATGCCCGGGCAGACGCCCTGTCCAGAAGTTTCCTGGCACACCATGCTCCAGTTACTAGTCCAGAGCCTATTGTTTCTTCGTCTATGATCCATGCTGGGTTAACCCAAGACCTGAGTAGTGCCCTACAAAAGTTTCAAAGATTAGCTCCTGACCATACTCCAGTAGGATGCTTGTTCGTCCCAGTTCATCTAAGGAAGGCGGTCCTTGCTAAAGCACATGATAATCAGACTGCTGGACATCCTGGAGTTTTCAAAACATTGGAAATCCTTTCCCACACTGTATAGTGGCCATCTTTGTCTGCTGATGTCAAGAGTCACATCCTTTCTTGTGAGGTTTGTGCCAGGAACAAAATTCCTAGGACTCGTCCGATAGGTCAGTTGGTTCCATTGGCCACTCCTGCAAAACCTTGGACACATTTGTCCATGGATTTTATTGTTGATTTGCCACCTTCTGCGGGACACAATACTATTTGGGTCGTGGTAGACCGCTTCAGCAAAATGGCACATTTCATTCCACTAACCAGGCTTCCTACCGCTCGAGATCTGGCCATTCTCTTCATTCAACATATTTTCCGTCTCCATGGACTTCAGTCTGATATCGTTTCTGATCGTGGCTCACAATTCATTGCACAATTCTGGAAATCTTTCTGTACCCTGCTCGGAATCAAGATCAGTTTGTCGTCCGCATACCACCCTCAGTCAAATGGGAAAACTGAAAGGGTTAACCAGTCCTTAGAGCAATTTTTACGATGCTACACATCGGAATTCCATGATAATTGGTCCTCCTTGTTACCTTGGGCAGAATTTGCATGTAATAATTCATGTCACTCATCTACCAAAACCTCTCAGTTTTTCTGCAATTATGGTTTTCACCCCAGATCTAACTCTTTCTATCCACTCAAGTCCGTTGGTATCCAGGAGATCCGCTCCACTGCCAGGGATCTCAGAGTTATCTGGAGAAAAGTCCAGTCATCATTGAGACAAGCCTCATTTGTTGCAAAAAAAAATTCGGGCCGCCACCGTACCACCTGCTCCCTCAAGGTGGGTCAGAAAGTGTGGCTGTCTAGAAAAAAAATCTCAGGCTCAGACTGCCTTGCAAGAAGTTGGGCCCTAAGTTCATCGGTCCGTTTCTTATCATCAATCAGGTTAATTCTGTCGCATTTAGGTTAAAAATTCCGGGTTCGTTGAAAATCCCCAACATATTTCATTGTTCGCTGTTGAAGCCTGTACTGTATCCTAATCAAACCCAGCCTGCAAGTTTGCCTGTGAGAAATACAAACAAACCACAAAGATACATTATCCAGAAAATCCTTGATTCTAAAAAAGTGCAAGGTCAGGTGCACTTCCTAGTGCAGTGGAAAAATTGAGGTTTAGAAGAGCGGTCTTGGGTTCTGCAAAGACAACTTGATGCCCCTAAACAGCTGAAGGAGTTCTGGATGTCGGGGTTCCTCGACCACTCCTCAAGGGGGGGTACTGTTACGAGCCGCGGCGGTGTCCAGCCGCCGCGACTCACTCACCTGCGTCCCGGCCGTCGCTATGACGACCGGGACGTCACTTCCGGCCATGACCCGGCCGTTGCCAGGGCAACGGTCGGACGCCTTCTATTCAGCGCCGCGTCCCGGCAATGAAACTAAGCCGGGCGCGTGCGCACATCAGCCCCACTAGCATGTGGGCTAATTAAATGTATTAAATCAATTATGCAGGGGGCTGTGTATTGTCAGAGCCAGGCTCTGATTGGCTGCTGACTGTATTTAAGGCAATGAGGCAGCAGACCTGCTCTGTGCCTTGTTCCTGCCTGTTGAACTTTCTGCTGATTACCCATGTATGACCCTTTGCCTGGATTTGGACTTTGCTTGTGTATCTCGTGACCCTGACCTCTGGCCTGTTTACCGATCTTCCTGTCTGCTCGTGACCCTTGACCTCGGCTTGTTAACTGGAATTGCTATCTGCTGCCGGCGACCCTCTGTCAGTCTGCAGCCCAGCCTGCCCCACCATCAGGGCCCCAGTGAACACCTGACTGGCAGAGTAGACTCCGGGTTGTGTTGTGCCGGCTGGAGGAGTTCCTAACACAAAGGGTTAGAGATGACACATTTCTAGGGTCATGCTTGATTTTTTCCCACTTCCGACTCGATCTGCCGCACCAGTGCTGAGCTAGCGGGGATTGGATCTTGCGCTGTGCTTTCAATGAAACACATTTTGTGCCTTCCAGTTGAACTTCTGCAGAGAAGGACATTTCTATGTCCACCATTTCCAATGTAAAAGCTTCAACCACACAAATGTACCACGTGTGATATACAGCGCCTCCTCACTATCATGGGTAACGGAAGCCATAAATGAGACAACAGTTTAGGAGAAAAATGGAAAGTTTAATTTAAAGAAAGAGAAGGTAGGAGGTTGAATGTTTGTGGCGATGTTTATGCATTTATTTACACAGTGCACCTTTTGGGATTCTGAGAGCAGGTACGCACCTCGGTGTGCAAGGGGTGACCAACACAAGACAAAATCATTTTGTGCTGTGCATCAAGTGCACTTTGTAAACGAGCTCCAGCATTTTAGCTTAGGTAAGGTACCATGGACTATTCACTTCAGTGGGAGGAGGATGCTGATCCCAAACAACCTCATCTGCCCGAAATCAGCAGGTTTGAAATCACCAAAGAGCTTTTCAATTTTAGCTACTTCCTGATTACCAGGTAATGTTGTGGTGAAGATCGTACATATGCAAATAACGCCATTCAATCCCACCCCCTGAAGAAGATCATCACCAGTAATAAAATAACATGGGGGAGGGGAGGGGATATATTTACTAAACTGAGGGTTTGAAAAAGTGGAGATGTCGCCTATAGCAACCAATCAGATTCTAGCTGTCATTTTGCAGAATGTACTAAATAAATGACAGCAAGAATCTGATTGGTTGTTATAGGCAACATCTCCTTTTTTTCAAACCCACGGAGGTACAAATTTAGAGGACCGATAAAAGACATGTGGCCACCAGCCCAATCTGAATAGCTCCTCCTAGCATTTGTGGTGCTGGGTACCAGGGTAATGGGTAAAAGTGGCCACAATATTAAGTACATGTGTAGAATTGCAGAATAATGTCCATTAAATGGAAAATTGCTCCTTTTTGCTCCTAATGCAGCCATATGCCAGCATCTAGAATACAGCGTAGTACAATATTGCAGCATGTACAGTGATGGCCAAAAGTTTTGAGAATAACACAAATTTTATTTTTCACAAAGTCTGCTGCCTCAGTTTTTATGATGGCAATTTGCATATACTCCACAATGTCAAGAAGAGTGATCAGATGAATTGCAATTAACTTCAAAGTCCCTCTTTACCATGACAATTAACTTTATCCCAAAAACAACATTTCCACTGCATTTCAGCCCTGCCACAAAAGGTGCAGCTGATATAGGGTCAGTGATTCTCTCGAAAACAGAGGTGAGAGTGTTGATGAGGACAAGGCTGGAAATCACTCTGTCATGCTGATTAAGTTAGAATAACAGACTGGAAGCTTTAAAAGGAGGGTGGTGCTTGAAATCATTGTTCATCATCTGTTAACCATGGCTATCTGCAAGGAAACACGTGCATTCATCATTGCTTTGCACAAAATGGGCTTCACTGGCAAGGATACTGCTGCTAGTAAGATTGAACCTAAATCAACCATTTATCGTATCATCAAGAACTTCAAGGAAAGAGGCTTCATAGTTTTGAAGAAGGCTTCATGGTGCTCAAGAACATCCAGCAAGCGCAAAAAGGGTTCACATGCAAGAATATTGCTGCTAGTTAAATTACACCTAAATCAGCCATTTATCGGATCATCAAGAACTTCAAGGAGAGAGGTTCAATAGGTGTGAAAAGGCTTCAAGGTGCCCAAGAGCGTCCAACAAGTGCCAGGACCATCTCCTAAAGTTGATTCAGCTGTGGGATCAGAGCACCACTAGTGTAGATCTTACTCAGGAATGGCAGCAGGCAGGTGTGAGTGCATCTGCACTCACAGTGAGGCGAAAACTTTTGGAGGATGGCCTGGTGTCAAGAAGGCCAATAAAGAAGCCACTTTTCTACAGGAAAAACATCAAGGACAGACTGGTATTCTGCAAAAGGTACAGGGATTGGACTGCTGAGGACTGGGGCAAAGTAATTTACTCTGATGAATCCCCTTTCAGATTATTTGGGGCATCTGTAAAAACGCTTTTTCAGAGAAGGGAAGGTGAGTGCTACCATCAGTCCTGTGCCATGCTAATAGTAAAGCATCCTGAGACCATTCATGTGTGGGGTTGCTTCTCAGACAAGGGAGTGGGCTCAATCCCAATTTTTCCTAAGAACACAGCCATGAATAAAGAATGGTAGCAAAACATCCTCCAAGAACAACTTCTCCCAACCATTCAAGAACAGTTTGGTGATGAAGAATGCCTTTTCCAGCATGATGGAGCACATTGCAATAAGGCAAAAGTGATAATTAAGTGGCTCATGGATCAAACATCGAAATTTTGGGTCCAATGCCAGGAAACTCCTCAGACCTTAATCTCATTGAGAACTTGTGGTCAATCCACAAACACCCACGAATTCTGACAAACTCCAAGCATTGATTAGGCAAGAATGGGCGTCCATCAGTCAGTATGTGGCCCAGAAGTTGATTGTCAACATGCCAGGGCGAATTGCAGAGGTCTTCAAAAAGAAGGGACAACCCTGCAAATATTGAATCTTTGCATAAACTGAATGTAGTTGTCAATAAAAGCATTTTGACACTAATGAAATGCTTGTAATGTTACTTCAGTATATAATCGCAACATCTGATAAAAAGGTCTAAAAACACTGAAGCAGCAAACTTTGTGAAAACCAATACTTGTGTCATTCTCATAGCTTTTAGCCATGACTGTAGTGCGTATGATGCATTTCCTATGATATCCATAACATTACAAAGTGCAATTCATGTAAAAATAGTTTGCTGTCACGGATTACTTCCAAAGTACAATAATGACATATTTATTCAGCTGCATATAATAATCTGTCTGTGGCATATGACTAACTACTGGCCCTAAAGTTCACTATGACATGCGAGGGAGCGTTCAGCAGACTTAAACTCATAAAGACTGGGGGGAAATGTTTTAAATAGCGATTTTTACAAATCGATGATATCCGGTGACTTCACATGGTAAATTTAAAGGGCCAATGGCTTTAAAGGCAAAACTTTGCAAAGACGCCGGATATCGGTGATTTGCATAAAAGCTATTTGATACCCTTGGGAGTTACAATGGAACAATCATGTCCATAGAGCAGGGGCAGGCTGGGCTAGGGGGCAGGGGGACATCTGCCCCTTGGGCCGGTCCCATAATAGGCTACTTTGGGCTGGGTCACTGTGCCACCTGCATTTTCTTTCCTTTAAAATGTTTCTAGTAGACTGCTGCGTCGAGTCTTATCCCCTGGGCTAAAATGTGCCAGCCCTCCCCTGCCAGAGAGTGAGGACTTTGGAACTAATAAGATGTGCTGGAAATCATTTGTGGAAGTTCATCTCTGCTGAGATCTTTGTTAACTGTGTAAACAACCTTCAGTGTATTAATATATTTAATTTGGCTCATACAAGTCTCATTCTTTTATTAATCATGTTTTAGAGCTGGATAGAAATAACTGCTCTTTTCAAATGCTACTATGTTGGGTTTCTGATCAATTTGATGCATAACAAATACAGAGAAGTTTTACTACGTTGTACGTGTACATAACATTTGCATTATGTGTATTTTTGTAAAGGTTGTTTTATACATATAATTGCTTTCATCGTTTCATTATTTCTTTTCATAATTTACTATTTATCAAAAAAACTCGAAATACTAAATAAATAAATAATATTTTTTTTTTAACAAATCCTGAACCAGCTCCAGTGCTGAAGGGGTGTAGCCAGCCACCAGAGGGGGCGTGACCAGCCACCAGAGAGGTGTGGTCAGCTACAAGAGCCTACATAGCGCATGGTTAGTGCCCTAGTGTATTATATAAAGAATGCGGTATATATAAAGAGTATATATATATATATATATATATATATATATATATATATATATATAAAATAGACACCTTAGGGCGCTTGATATGGCAATGGACCCCGTTCACAAATTGCAAGAGATCTGCCCCCTCCAAACAAACAAGTAGTTAAAAAATATGCGATCGTGAAACAGTGACCACAAAACAGCTGTAGGTATAAATAATTTACCACTATTTATTCACTGATAAAGAAACAATATAAATGACACATATAAAAAGCAATACTTTGACAAATCACATATGAGATATTGAATACTGTTTAAAATGCCAAAGCATGTAGAAAAGTCCTGTGAAAAAATTGTGCTAGAACTGGACTCTCAAATCCATATCATGAATCAAGGCATCAGTGCATCACTGAGATTCCGATCTGTAAATCACTGATTCCAATATATGAATCTAAATAGTCCAGATGTGCGCACACCTCTCAGATAGTACGGGATCTTTTGATCTGCAATTAATGGAGTACTCAAATACAGGAACGCTGTCCTGGATAATACAGTCACAATAGTGTTCCTGATATGCTGAAAACGCCGGCCCAGATGGTATGAGATATAGGTCGCTTAAGACTCAAAGAATGCTGGTATCTTACCAAATTCCTGTACAATGTCCAGCTAGAGTATAAAGCGTGGAGCACCAAAGCCACGTAAATCCTCTCCAAGTGGTGGTGCAATACTGAATGAGTTCCCCTGGTAAGTATAACCGCATCAATCCTGCCTCTAATTGGAGCCACGGCTCACTATGGATGGCAACAAATAGTAAAGCAGCAGCCGGCTTTCAAAAGAAACAGACCATCAAGACCAACTAACAGCGGGTGGACTTAGCTTCCAAGTAATAATAGATTGCATATCACATGGGTCACAGAATATCCAGGTTGACGCGTTTCATCGTGCAGAGCGAGACAAAACAATGAAACTTATGAGCTCCCTTATATACCCAATCTGTATATAACTTTCTAATCAACTTTTTCTCTCACACCTCCAGGATTTCGCTCATGCTGCCTTTATTTGACGCCACAAATCAATTTTTTACGCAATTCCCCCTTTTTATGGCCAAATGCTTGGATTTGCGGTCCAGGATGGTTTCATCTGTAGAGGTGCAAACATTTGCATCATCTGAAAGGAGGAATTGAATGGATTGGTGTGTTGCTTACATTTAAGTTTTGCACTACTTGACAGCCTTCATGTCTGCATTCCTATCTCTCCAGTATATAAAGCAATAAACTAAACCTCGTCACGTTGTCCATGGTCAGACCCTATGTGTGCCTTGTTAAATCCCACCTCTCAAATGTTCCACTTTATGTCTCACCTCGTTTCATGGCTGACATGTGGAGAAGTGCCCTGTCGACGAGGTGCCCGAGAAGAGGGCGAAGGAAGAAACTACTCACCATTCCAGCGGTGAGTATTCCTTCCTCCCTGCAGGTCCGGGCAGCAGCGGACAAGTGAGCCAACCACGGCTCACTTCCCGCTGCTGGCCAATCGGTGGCCTATCCTGGCTCGCCTCCAGCCATTTGAACTACTGGCACCGCTGCGATGATGTCGGCGCGCCAGTGGCTTTATAACCCGCCAGGCGCCGCCATTACAGCAGTCCAGCGGCGGAGAGGAAGAGAGAGAGAGAGAGGACGTCGCCTGATGTCCAGCGCCGGCAGAAGCGAGAGGGAGCCCTTGTAAGGGCTGTGAGCTATCCTGCCGCCCGAAGACTACAAGGAAGACGCCGGCGAGGAGAACGTCGGCGGGGAGCCCTTGTAAGGGTAAAGAGCGCCCCCACCAAGAAGACTCCAGGAGCGCCGAAGAGAAGAGGCATTGACGGCTGGAGAACGGGGAAGCACCGAAGACGGCGAGGCAAACTGAGTTTCCTGCGTAGAGCAGGTGAGTATAAAATACTCCATTAGGTCGGGCACAAGGCCCGGGGGCACCTTTTAGGCACTAAGCCTGTGGCACAGGTAGGGACGGCCATTGTAGGCATTCAGTGGGCACAAGGCCCCATAGTTAGGGAAGGGGTAACAGACACCAGAGGTAGTAGTGCAGGTGGCACAAGACCCCATAGCTAGTCAGATGGGGTACCAGACCCCATAGGTAGTCTATAGGAGGGCAAGAGGCCCTGAGCTTTAGGAGGGCAAGAGGCCCTGAGCTGTAGGAGGGCAAGAGGCCATGAACTGTAGGAGGGCATGAGGCCCTTTGAGTGAAACAGGGCACGAGGCCCTTTGAGCATAGCAGGACACAAGGCCCTTTGAGCATAGCAGGACACAAGGCCATTTGAGCATAGCAGGGCACGAGGCCCTTGGAAGTGTAGAGAGGCAGAGGCCTCTGGTGAGGGGAGGTATAGGCTCCCGTGAGTGTCTCAGTGCGGCTGCCCTGTAGCATAGTAGGACTTCGGGTCCTTGCTGTTAGAGGGACATAAGGTACCTGATGGTGAGCGTGCAGTAGGCCCTTATAGTTGGTAGTGGGCATTCGGCCCAGGGCTAGCAGGACGCTAGGCCCTGACGTAGTGTAGAGAACACTCAGTTCCTAAGTAGTTACCCAGTAGAGTTCTGGAGCGGCTTATAGAGCCCCCCCATCCGTCTGGAAGGGCACCTAAGTCCTGAGCCCCAGGACAAGGCGGGCTTAACAGCCAGGGCTCAGGCCGCGGGCAAAGGCCTGTGGGATACAACGTCTCAGGACGTGAGAGTGGTCCGTGTGAGGAGAAGTAAGGTGTGGTGAGTCCCATAGCGGTCTCTCGGGATTGAGTAAGTATCTGGGGTGTTGGAAAGGGATTGTCTTTTTACTGTCTCTCTTGTTTTACAGGTGCTGGTCATAAGACAAAGAGCGCAGAAGGAACAGAGGGAGTCATCCTCGTAGACTCGCGTATGTGAGTATAGCCGCGGCTAGGGCTGTTACCTTGGTGCACTCACCTTGTTCAGCTGTTCCTCCAATATTCTCCCCTTTTCCCTTACAGCAAAATGAGTGCCCTGCACACAAAGTCAGAGGCCTTCATCCCCTGCGGCGTTTGGGAGCTCGGACATCCCCACCCCTCCCCCCGTGGAGACCTCACAGACATAGGAACAGTGCGGGTTGGTGATTAGTCTAGTGCATCATGGGCAGTAATTGGTAATGTAATCAAACTACTAGACCACCACCCATTGCAATATTCTAATACCAATGGACACACCACTAGCCCCTCACATATTAAACTGCATCAAAACCTACAATAATATCCTCATACTACAGTGTGAATTTCACTCTCAACACTAGACAAATGCAGGGACAGGGACATAACTACCACTGGAGCAGCCCATGGAAATTCTCTTCTGGGTTTGTATAGTGGAGCCACATTTGAGCTTTAACTATTGCAGTGGAAGTGTGCATGGATCCCCCTGAGCATGTTCAGAACAGCTGAGCAGGAGCCTCATTGCACTAAGTAGATGCGTATCTCTGTCCCCCCTCTCTAATTTTACTGTGAAGAATGATGATTGCCCTTTACTCCCCTGCTGAAATAACCCCGGGGGGGGGGGGGTAAATGCATTAAACTGCTCATTTTGCGACTCAACGATATTTGGCAAACGTGATGGCTAAATATAAAACGGCAATGTGTTTAAAGGCAAAGGTGGCCTTTAAACACATTGCTGTTTTAAATTTGGCTGTGAAGCTCAAAAAATCGTCGAGTTGCAAAAAGCGTCATTTAATACATTTACCCATGAGGGTCATTAAGTGGTTAAAACTCAGTAAGGGAGGTCATTGTAAACACCATACAAGGTTATTGCTGGTTGCTAAGGTGCTTATGATCATTTGCCAGACTTATAAAATCCAGTAAAAGGAAAAGATTTGTCAACAACAAGTTTTTGGAAATGCAAAACTATCTTTGTTTGCAGTAATATACAAGTAGTGTTTCGGTACATAATAAACTCCTTTATCGGGGTCCAAACATAATAAGGAAAACTCAAGATTACCTCTTCAAGGGAATGTTTTGAAAGTCTACTCTGCAATCTTTAGCCCTTATCTTGTTTCCTTCCTACACACTAATGTTATCATCCCAGTACCAGCTAGTCCTCTGTTTTCAGTGTTATAAGCAATGACTGACACACAAATTTGAAATTATGAGTCCAAGCTGCATTATATTTTACACTTACGATATATTGTAGTTAGTGTTTGCACGTTTAATTATATAATTTGTACTTCTGATCATGATGATTTTGCAAATATAAATACTCCCATGACCCCTTAGGCACATAATAACCCTGTGCATCTGCTTTTATTATCTTTCTTTTATACTTGTTTTTAGACACCTCTGTTTCATTAGGTGTCTGTGAGTATTCTATGAGGGTGCATTTGTATATACCAAAATGTTGCTTATATGCTAGCTTTAAGTCTAAGCTCTTTATGGCACCTGAAGGGCAAAGTTGCTGGCACATTTTTCTCTTCATTTAAAACTCAGCAAGGGTCAAATTAGCCTTACGGAGGGCTGATCATTCTTCCTTTGGATCAAATATTCTGCTTCCTTCAAGGTCAACAAAAGTTAACAGCATCCCACAGCAGAAGTTGTCAGCCGTGGCTGGGACACTAACCATTGAGCCTCATGAAAAACTGATGCAAGGGGCATCCTCAAGGGGGTGGATCCAGTGAGTTTCAGGTGGTACTGATTAGTCTCATAGTTAGGGGTGTCCTGACTTCTCAAATCAGTGTCTCCATCCAAATATTTTTTACTTTTCAATCTGTAGACCTTAGCAGGCTCCACCAGGGTTTGACTAAGGGACCTCCCATCTAACTCCCTAAAAATGCCTTGTGGACAATCACACACACTCAATGTTAATGTTGTTAAGCCACTTGGTAGGTTTATTTGAAAGCTTTGTAACCTCATGGTTATGATTTAATCTCTGATATGGTGAAAAAGGATGAATTTAACCACAAGATGATAAATAGATGATAATATTCGAAGAGTAAGATTATCTGAACAAGAAAGTACAGTTGTAATATTTGCAGGCAATAAGACAATAAAGTAATATATGAATACAAATGACAATAGAATAAAGACACTTTAAATACAGATTGTTAGGACACTTTCAATGAATGTTAAGCAAGCTAACATACTCAGCTCGGTGGTTTATCAGTATCATGTTACTTTACTACAGTCATGGCCAAAACTTTTGAGAATGACACAAATATTATTTTTCACAAAGTCTGCTGCCTCAGTTTTTATGTTGGCAATTTTTGACTCCAGAATGTCATGAAGAGTGATCAGATGAATTGCAATAAATTTCAAAGTCCGTCTTTGCCATGACAATTAACTTTATCCCAAAAACAACAATTCCACTGCATTTCAACACCACCACAAAAGGACCAGATGACATCAGGTTAGTGATTCTTTTGTTAACACGAGTGAGAGTGTTGATGAGGACAGGGCTGGAGATCACTCTGTCATGCTGATTGAGTTAGAATAACAGACTGGAAGCTTTAAAACGAGGGTGGTGCTTGAAATCATTCTTCTTCCTCTGTTAACCATGGTTATTTGCAAGGAAACATGTGCAGTCATCATTGCTTTGCACAAAAAGGGTTTCACTGGCAAGGATATTGCTGCTAGTAAGATTGAACCTAAATCAACCATTTATTGGATCATCAAGAACTTCAAGGAGAGAGGTTCAATAGTTGTGAAGAAGGCTTCAGGGCACCCAAGAAAGTCCAGCAAGCTCCAGGATTGTCTCCTGATTGAGCTGCGGGATTGGGGCACCACCAGTGCAGAGCTTGCTCAGGAATGGCAGCAGGCAGGTGTGAGTTCATCTGCACGCACAGTGAAGCGAAGTCTTTTGGGGGATGGTCTGGTGTCAAGAAGGCCAGCAAAGAAGCCACTTCTCTCCAGGAAAAACATCAGGGACAGACTGATATTCTGCAAACGGTACAGGGATTGGACTGCTGAGGACTGAGGTAAAGTCATTTTCTCTGATGAATCCCCTTTCAGATTGTTTGGGACATCTGGAAAAACGCTTGTCCGGGCAAGGAAAGGTGAGCGCTACCATCAGTCCTGTGTCATGCCAACAGTAAAGCATCCTGAGACCATTCATGTTTGGGGTTACTTCTCAGCCAAGGGAGTGGGCTCACTCCCAATTTTGCCTAAGAACACAGCCATGAATAAAGAATGGTACCAAAACATCCTCCAAGAACAACTTCTCCCAATCATCCAAAAACAATTTGGTGATGAACCATGTCTATACCGGCATGATGGCTTGGGGATCAAACATCAAAATTTTGGGTCCGTGGCAAGGAAACTCCCCAGGAAACAGGGAATGTGATGGAATTCTCCCCACTGTAATGCTCTCACATTATTGGTGGCGTTATCACAAATGACATCTTCAGGAGAGTCCAAGCGGGATAAGCCATGTTGCAATGACATCCCTTAGTTTTTCAAACAGGTTGTCAGCAGTATGCCTCTTAGTGTTGCCAGTGATACACAAATGTTGTGTAGCTGACGACAGCACTAATGAGGATGTTGATGAGGATGATGATGAGGATGATGTTGTTTGTGTAAGTCCTGCATCAGTGGAAGAAGATCTTGCCAGTGATAAGAAGAAGACAATGGTCATGCCTGGGCATAAAACCAAAAAATCCACATCTTATATGTGCAATTATTTTTAACCAATCCTGACAACAGTTGTCTAGTCGTTTGTAAAGCCACACCAACAACACCTTCCTCATCAATATCTTCACTAGTGATCGGAGTTAGTCCTGCATCCAAGTTGCTAAGGCTAGATGATTTCTCCCCTATCCAGGACTACTCTAAAGAATTCTTGAGCGTTAGTCCCGCTGCTGCTGATGCTGGCGGTGGATCTTCAACCCAGAAGTAGACCAAGAAGAAGACTACTAGTCATTTACAACAATTGAATGTTAAACAGTCCTTTGCAAGAAGAAGCAAGTATGAAAACTGTCACCCATTTGTAAAGCAGATCACAGATGCCATAGTGTCTATGCTAGTATTAGATCTGCATCTAATATCCACAATTAATGCAGCTGGTTTTAGACAGTTAATTGAGGTCCTGTGTCCCCATTAACAAATTCCACAACAACACCATTTTTCTAGAAAAGCAATTCCATACTTGGACCATAAAATGTTATTATTGGGCTACAAAATGCCATTCTAACCATTGTACACTTAACCACAGATATGGGGACAAGTGGAACTGGGCAAACTAAAGATTATATGACTGTGACAGCCCACTGGGTTGGTGAATTGCCTTCAGCAGCAGGAATAGCAGCAGCATGTACCCAACAACACCAGATTAATCCTAGGCAGGCTACTCTGTGTATCAGCAGCTTCACTAAGATGCATACCAATGACAACCTGTTTGAAAAACTAAGGGATGTCATTGCAACATGGCTTATCCCGTGTATCAGGTTGCAAGATTACAATCATGAAATACTAGCACAAAGAAAGAATGATACACTCACAAACTATATATAAGAAAAAGATTTAATAATTAATATGACAATTAAAATACTTAGCTTCGATAGGTTGTTAGACACATTCATAATTCCCCGGATTTTCAGCATGGAGACCCCACATTCAACAAGCAAGTTGAATCATGCATCCTAGAATACTTTGAAGGAGGGTATCTGGCACAGCCTTCCTGACTCACCAGCAAGGTCTCAAGAAGGTCTGAACTATGCCATCTTATATAATCCTTTTCCTTACACTAAAGTGAATGCTGATGCAATATGGGCAGTTAATGACAGTATCATTCTCAGTAAAACAGCTACGTTTGCAAACTGAGCAATTATATCCGTATATTTTGCTTAACAACAAACATTACAACAAATGCTTAAGGATACACAAATACTCTCTGTTGTTAAAGCAACATTACCTTCAGTTGGTAAATAACCATTGTCTGAGCTAGATTGAAGGACATAGTCCACTGTACTAGGTTTAGGGAAAACATGGCCATAAAAGACAAGTAAATAATGTGCTGAAACTTAGTATCTGTTCATAAAGAGACCCATAGAAATCAATGATAGACTCCACCTTGTTTCATAATAAAAGGAAAATGCCATACTGCTACATCCCGCTTGGACTCTCCTGAGGATATGTCATTTATGATAATGCCACCATTATTGTGAGAGCATTACAGCTGGGTGAAATCCATCACATTCCCTGTTTTGTTCACACAATCTACTTGGTGGTACAGAGCTTTTTGAAATATGACAGGAACGTGCAGGAGATGTTGTCTGTGGCCCGAAAAATTTCGGGACATTTTTGGCATTCTGCAACACCATGTAGGAAATTGCAGCATCTGCAAGAACACTTTATTTTGCCGTGCCACCAACTGAAGCAAGAGGTGGTAACAAGGTGGAATTTCACACTTTATATGCTTGTGAGGATGGAGGAACAAAGAAAAGCCATCCATGCTTACTCCACAAGCCATGACATTGTGAAAGGAGGGGGAATTTATTTTAGTCCAGCGCAGTGGAAAATACTTTCCGTGTTGTGCAAGGTGCTGAAACGATTCAAAGTAGTCACCAGTGAAATGAGTTCAGACACTAATAGCTTAAGCAAAGTGATTTCCCTAATTAGACTTTTGGAAAACCGCCCTGAAAAATTGAAGGAGGAGATAAAACAAAGAAATTGCGCTAAGTATATTGCACTTGTAGATGGAGTACTTTAACTAGAGATGAGCGGGTCCGGTTCTCCGAGAACCGAACCCACCCGAACTTTGGGTATCCGAGTACCGAGCTGAGCAGCTCGGTACTCTTCCGCCCGTTCCGAATCCAAATCGAGGCCGAACGTCATCATGACGTCGTCGGATCTCGGGGCTCGGTTCTCGCGATACTTCAACTTTATAAATACACGCCTCCACAGCAATCCATCGCCATTTGACAGAGGGAGAGAGCAGGGTGTAGTCATAGGCTGATTAGAGCAGGGACAGAGAATACAATATTGTTCTTGCAATTGCTCTAACCAAAATCGCTAGTGCAGAGAGGAGGATAGAGGTTTATTATTTTTTCTTAATATTTGGCACTCCCCAGCGCTTTTGGGGTGTCCCCCATAATTGTGCATTAATATTTCTGGCTGTCAAAAGTCATATCTGTCAGCAGTATCTACCAACTAATTTTTAGCACTCCTCAGTGCTTTCGGGGTGTCCTCCCTAATTGTGCATTAATATTTGTGGCTGTCAAAAGTCATATCTGTCAGCAGTATCTACTAAATAATTTTTAGCACTCCTCAGTGCTTTTGGGGTGTCCTCCCTAATTGTGCATTAATATTTCTGGCTGTCAAAAGTCATATCTGTCAGCAGTATCTACTAAATAATTTTTAGCACTCCTCAGTGCTTTTGGGGTGTCCTCTCTAATTGTGCATTAATATTTCTGGCTGTTAAAAGTCATATCTGTCAGCAATATCTACCAAATAATTTTTAGCACTCCCCAGTGGTTTGCGCTCAGAATGGATTCAAAGCAGTCCACATATGATCTGAATGAGCAACCAGGTTCTGTCACCAGTCCTGATGTTAGTGTTCCCAGTACGTCATCTGGCCAAGGCGATGTCAAACAACAGAGTGTTTCCAAATTAGTGCAAAAAACAAAAACCCCAAAAAAAATTACTGTATTGAAGCGAAAAAGAAGTGTAACTGAGCAAAAGTTAAGTGACGATAAAAAAAAAAATTGCAAGCATGCCATTCTACACACGCAGTGGCAAAGAGAGAATGAGGCCTTCACCTTTGGCTATTAGTGGCAGATCCCAAAAAGTTAACCAGCCTACAATTGGTGCACAACTACTGTTACGCGTCAAAGCCGAGCTGCAAGATAACAGTGAGGCATTACAGGAGAATACTTGCTCTGATTCACAAATGACAACAATCCCTGTGGAGAGTCCATCCAACAGTGGGATGTCTAATCGTGAGCATTCTGCTGATGTGTGCCTTAATAGCCCGAGTGTAGCCGGTGATACCCAAATTGAGGATGCCACTTTGGAATTAGAAGAGGATGAGGGGGAGATTTGTGTAGACGACGAGGGCGCTAATGATGATGTTGATGATTATGATGCAGACAGATACCAAATTGCCTTTCTCAATTTCTATTTATATTCTAGATTATATAACGGCAGAATAGTTTTCTATTTTACTCCT
This sequence comes from Mixophyes fleayi, assembly GCF_038048845.1. Taxonomy (NCBI): domain Eukaryota; kingdom Metazoa; phylum Chordata; class Amphibia; order Anura; family Limnodynastidae; genus Mixophyes; species Mixophyes fleayi. Next base: position 430,695,372 of record NC_134402.1, on the reverse strand, counting down.
AGTGGAGAGAGGATCTGATGCAGACAGATACCAAACTGCCTTTGTCCATTTCAATTTATATTGTACAGTATATAATGGCTGAATTTATTAGTATTTTATACAAGTGGAGGGGGGCCTAGAGAGACAGAAACCAAACTGGCTTTCTCCATGTCAATTAATATTGTACAGTCTATAACGGCTGGATTTTTTGGTATTTTATACAAGTGGAGGGGGGCCTAGAGAGACAGAAACCAAACTGGCTTGCTCCATGTCAATTAATATTGTAAAGTCTATAATGGCTGAATTTTTTGTTTTTTTAAAAAAGTGGAGGGGGGCCTATAGAGACAGAAAGCAAACTGTCTTTTTCCATTTCTTTACATATTTAACTATAAGTGTAGGGTGTAATATACATCCATAGACGATGGCTGCATTGCCAATATGCATAGATGAAGAGGAAGACAATCTGGTTTGTGTGTAGAATAAATGAAGGCCTACCAACGAAGAATTAAACAGTTTTTTTGGATGATTTATTACCTCAACAATTAGATTACTTTTCTCTAAAAGAGTTGGAGCACTAAATTGGGTTAATTTAGGCCCAAAAACATGGATTTTCCAAAAAAATAGAAAAACAAAACTAAACAAAACCAAAACCAAAACCAAAACACGCAATGGCGGTTTTGCAAAACCAAAACCAAAACCAAAACACGACGGTAATCCAGATCCAAAACCGAATCCAAAACCAAAACACGGGGGTCAGTGACCATCTCTAACTTTAACGCTTCGCCAGGATCGAAGAGGTATCAAATTCTGGAAATCATATCATTACTTTTTGGCAACTATGCTTGAGCCTAGGTTTAAGAGCTATGTCTTCTCTTTATTTCTCACTGTCCCAGATCACAAGATCACAAGATCTGCAAATTAGTATTCTGTTTTGCCCATAAGTTCAATACTGACTGTTTTTTCATGTAGCACACAAATATCAACTTTAAATTTCAGTGTACAAATAAACTATCAAGTATTTGTGTGCTACATGAAAAAACAGTCAGTATTTAACTTATCTGCAAAACAGAATACTAATTTGCACCCCTTGCATTGTAACATGGCTTTGTCCAGGAGACTGAAATAAGTTAAGATCTTTAATGAATCAGGCCCCTGCTGAGCAAATTGACAGCTGAAGTGGTACCTGACACAAGGCCATCCCCTCCTTCAGTTTCTTAGGCTACAGCTGCTAGGAAAAAACTAAGCTTTTCTAAGAGACCCAAGGATGATGCAGAAGATTCAGCAGAACATTTTGACATTTGTTCTGGTCTAAAAGTATTGCTCAAAAATCGTGACAGCTTTGTCGTAAAATGAGCTACAAATTCCACCAGGAAGGCCTTTACTGGCATTTAGATCAAAGTACAGAGATTTCTGTAACGGTGGATTCCAGCGGGAATTAATTAGTATTGTGTGATGATGATGTATACACTGATGAGGGTGAGGATGATGGCAATGTAGATTGCAGGTGCTGGGATCTAGCTGAGAGAAGGAAGCTAGCTGATGCTGGAATGCTTATTAATATTTGGGTGAAATGACATGTTGGCAAGTCTATGTTTTTCTACAATACAATTTCACCTTTATTAAAGATGTGTTTTTTTCTTTAAAATGGTAAAACCGTTTTTTTTACATTTTTGTTTTTGACATTTATGTTACAGAGACTTCTGTAATGTGGGTTTCCTGCGGGGTGGAATTAATATTGTGTTAGAATGAAGTTTGTTTTCAATCATCCTTTCAATTGCTTCTCTCTCGTACGTGTGACTACATACTTTATTTGTCACTGGGCTCACCTTCTCCAACTCACCGATGCACCCCGGATTGGTCTTGGTCTGATTAATGCACGCAATCCGGGGGGTCAGCGCTCATTGCTATATGTTGGCTGCAGAATTACCATAGTTATCCAAGTAACGGGTGGACTGATCAAAGGAACCATATTTGATTTAATGAGCCTTTCTCAGTTTCACTGTACGGGCCGTGTGCTCTGTGTGACGGCGAACTCCTCGTCTTCATCTTCCAAATCTTCGTCTGCACACCCATTTGTTTTCTCAGGTGTCTAAGCTGTTCTTTAAACTGGACATATTTATCATCCTGCCTCAGGGCAGCCTCTGTATTATTCTTCTGAAGCGCAGTGTATTTCTCGTGTACAAACTCTCTTAAATCCGGGATCTCATCCGGTGGGTCACGTATTAATTTAAGTACAGTCTCCTCAACTGCATCTATATATTGGTTTAAATCTCTGTTCAATGCAGCGTATTCCAACATGACGGATTCCATGCTGTCCACATGTTCCGTGTCACAGCCTGTCTGAAGCAGATGTAATGCCACTCCAGTTGTAATATCCATTCCTGTGTCTACATAAGTTTGGCAGTTCTTCAGGGATGAGAGGGAGGTATCCAGAGCGGAGAAGGAGAATAAAGATGCAGCACGAGCAGACATGGTTTAATAATGTAGAGTTCATTGACAGCACTGTTGGGCTTAAGGCAGCTAAGCTATAGGTAGCTTGTTTTGGGAGGGCCCAAACAAACCAACCACTTCAGCCACAAAAGTGGTATTGCCTGTTGCTAGAGTGCTTGGTTTGTTAAACTGTACATGTCCTTTTAAATATCTTACAATTCCATCTTGCACCACTTTTCTTTTCTGCCACTGCTGTGTGGCAATGTTTCCTAGATGTGCTAAGAACTGCCGTGTGTTTATGTCATTGCTCTGTCGCTTAGCATCCAGCCTGGTCGCTGCAGTGTTTGTTTGAAAGTGTATGAAAATAATATTGTGACCTGTCAGGTGGTCAAAATTGACTGGAAATTAGTGTTATTGAGGTTAATAATAACGTAGGAACAAAGAAAAGAGCAAAATGATGTGATTTTAGCATATTTTAGCTATTTTTCGTAAAAATACAGATCCAAAACCAAAACATGTGAGGGTGGTTTTGCCAAAACACAAACTTTATCCAGATCCAAAACTAAAACACGGGGGTCAGTGAACATCTCTAGTTGTCACCCAAGTTTTCAGATCATTAATTCAGTGTTTGTTTCTCTTTACTTATCAGTCAGCGTACCACAGCTCATTCCTAGGTCCTCTGCTCATAGATATCTACACCACTTATCTTGGAAAACTAAAAAGCTCTTTTGTATTTCAATATCATCTCTATGTTGATGATACCTAAGTTTACCTATCTTCTCTGAATCTCTCATCATCTATGTTGGCCACGTTACTGACTGTCTATCCTGCATGTCCTCTCTCCACTTCAAACTCAATCGTTCACAAAACAAGCTACTAATCATCCCAACCTACCTGCCATCTCAATTTTAGTTGACAGCACGACAATAAACCCTACCCCTCCCTGCCTAGTTGTCATCCTTTATTCAGAACTGTCCTTTGTTACCCACATCCAGGTATCCAAATCCTGTTACATACATCAAGAAACATTTCCAGATTATGCACACATCTCACACAAGAAACTGCAAAAGCTTCAACTCATACACTCATTATCTTCCACATTGACTACTGCAATTCCCTCCTTACAAGTCTTCCTCTAACTAGACTTTCATCCTTGAGATCTAAGGTAATTTACAAAATTGCACCAACAAAATTCACATGTTTCAAAAACTGCAAAATCTATATATTGCATCCACACTCATTTCCTGTTTCCATTCCCAGTTACAGGATGTTTTTCAGGTTGCACCACCTGTGTAATGACCTCCCTCGAAAAGAAAGATGTTCCTCTAGCTTCCAAGCCACCAACCTTTCCCTGAAAACCCACCTCTTCAGGGGAGCTTATCAAATTCCCAATACTCTACCCAAGAGCCACCCATAATATTCTCTTTCTATATCCAAACAACCCTCTGACCCCCAGACAAACCTTACTGTGGACTGGATCATATAGTCCACTAAGGACTTTTTCCCTTGAAACTTGACTGGACCAATATGCACTATTTGTCGGGTGCCATCCCGTGAACTCTCCGGGACAGCCGCCTGTGCTAAATCCTCACGCATCTGGTTGCTTAGCAGCTAGACGCATCACTTCTGGCCGCCCGGCCCCACTGCCCATACACGCGCGTCGCATTGCTAGGCAACAGGACACTACTCTCTGCTCCCGGTGATAGCTGATTACAGCACCGCCGCTCTCCTGCTCCCCATTGGTCAGTCACACTATTTAAGGCACTTCCTGGCTAACTCCTGTGCCAGAGTATCAGGTCCACTCACCTGCCTCCAGCGTTCCAGTATTCCAGTTCCTAACCTGTTTCTGACTCTTCTGCCTGCCTGTGACCCTTTGACCCGGATCATTTTGACTACCCTTTTGGATCTCCCTGTTGTACTGCGCTTCCTGTACGTTACCGAGTCGACTTGACTCACCATCCCTCCGGATACTCCTTGTGTACCTCCATTGCCAGCACAGTTACCGACCCGGCTTGTCTGACAACTCTTCTCACGTGCCTCGCTATCCGACTCGTGAAAGGACCGCGGCCTGCGTATCTCCTGTGGCGGAGTCCATACGTACTTGCGGGGGTCCCTGGTGAATACCAGAGGCATGTTAGATTCCGCACTTTCTTCCGAATAGTGCCAGCGATAGCAGGTACGCAATGCATAGTTGTGACACTATGTAGCACATGACCTCATCTATCAAACTTCTATTGTCCAATAGATTGTAAGCTTGCGAGCAGGACTTACCTTTCTGTCTGTTTCCCAAGCACTGCAAAATATACTGGTGCTATTTAAATACATATTAATAATAATAATCATTTATATGGTGCTTTTAAAGAACATAGCTTCTGACTGCCCTATGTTGTAGCTCCTGCTCTTTCTCTTATGGTGCTTTCAAACCACCTTTATGCTGCCAATTACCTTTCATAGATAATGCAGGGTACATAAGGTTATATACTGCCCTGAGGTGCTTGATTGGATATAGATTATATAATTGCCTCTTTTACATTATACGAATCCTGCAATGAACTTATTGCTGTAACACCACAATCAAATATATGCCAAAAATTAAAAAATGCATTTTGATTCCAATATCCCACCAAAACTCTGCTTGGGAAAACTACAAAATAAAAAAAAGTTTCTTCAGGTGACAATGAAACAGAAAACTCAAACAATTGGTCTGATTGGAAACACATGTGGTCCTGAAGGAGTTAAGAGTCATAGTTACTCAAATTACATTTACGAGAAAGAAGTAAGAACTAGGAATATCTGACAGTTCATTTACACGCAGATTTTCTATTATACTACATGAATTTGACATAACTGACACAGCTTTTTATCTATTGTGCAACAGAATGGGAGCAAGTCCATTCTTGTGCATTACCGGCAACCTTTAATAAATCTGTTTTCCTGTAATTTTTACCCTAACAGCACATAAGGAAGTATAAATCCTCTTATAAGAAGTAGCCTCCCTTTTCACTATATGTCCAGCATTGGGGTGGGGGGTACAAAGAAGGAAAATACTCATTTATAGTGCTGTAATATTTTTCATCTCAGAACAAAAAGTTGCAGCAGTTAATTGGGAAAATTACCATGATTGCCATCATTTGAATTTATACTGTACATAAACAGTTACAAGAATGTAAAAGACTAGAAATATCAGTTCGAAAAACTAAATTCAAAATATCAAAGTTGGTTTCACCATTTGTGCCTATATATGTATAAACTATTGTCCCTACAAATGGTGTGTTATATAGGTTCTTATGGATGTCAACACTCGCTTTCATCGAAAGAGTATTTCATCACCATCATCACCATTTATTTATATAGCGCCACTGATTCCGCAGCACTGTACAGAGAACTCATTCACATCAGTCTCTGCCCCATTGGAGCTTACAGTCTAAATTCTCTAACATACACACACACACACACACACACACACACATACACACACACACACTAAGGTCAATTTGTTAGCAGCCAATTAACCTACTAATATGTTTTTTGGAGTGTGGGAGGAAACCGGAGCACCCGGAGGAAAACAACGCAAACACGGGGAGAACATACAAAATCAACACAGATAAGGCCATTTGAAGTCATCTTAGTGTTATGTGCTCTGTAAATAGTTGCTAACTTTTTAGATCGATTAGGAGTGCTCATGTTACCCACCTCGGGTATAGCCAAAAAATACCATGCATAGACATGATTAGTGACAGCAGCAGCACAATTTTATATTTAATTTCTTTGTAGTTTTTTCTTCTGCATATGCTAAGGCTCAATCCAAACTACAAATAATGCGCCTATTCGTCCGCCAAATGCACATCCAGTTGCACGCCCCCGCTACCCAATCATTAGAACTGCTCCTGTAAAAGGGGATTGTGCCTTGTTTTGCAGGTTTACTTGCAATGTGTGATGGGCTTTATTAAATATTATTGTTGCTTACCTAAGCAGCGATAACATAGATGTTCTATCTGCTTAATTATTATTGCTGCAATTTGCCAATAAAAGTACGCCAGGGCAGTTGAGTGATACTCAGCTCTACAGCGATATTGTCTGGTAGCGGCAATAGCACCCTTACCGCTCTGCCAGCCAGCCAGCCCAAACCGCCTCTGTGCACGGGTGAGCCAGCATTGGTGGTTCACAATGCGCAGTAGAACTGGAATCCCAGAATTGTGCGTTGTGTTCTACTTTCCATGAAAAAGAAAAAGAAAATTAAAAATGTAATTAAATATTTTAAAACTGTTACAAATCAATAATTCCCAGGGACTCTAGTGGGGAAAAATATTTTAATTAAATAAAATATTTTTCCACTATAATCCCCTATCACAATCCTGAGATGGCGATAGATATAAGAGGACTGCAGCGGTATTTGTACTGCCGGTGTCCATGGTAAATACTAGAGATGACAGGTTCGGATTATGTGAAATCCGATGTTGGAGATCCGAGTGAAATAGAGTCATGACTCTGTTTCTCCCACCAAACTCGGATCTCACAACGAGGAAAAACATAATTTTCGTAAATTTTTGTTTAAAAAATGTGCGCTATATAAATATATAGTCTGCCCTCGTTCTCTGTAGTGCCATTGTAGAACAGACGGCATGTAGGGAGGAGGTTAGCTACGGTGCTCTGCTCACAAAATAGCAATAAGGGTGAACTAGGGACACAGGAAATCAGTAGAATCAGTAGAATCCTGTTATTATTGTAAAACAGTTCTGTAGAGAATAGTCAGCTACAAGAGTTTACTGATCAATTGCTTTTAATTTCAATCTTATACACTTTACACAGACTAGTGGCTTTTGGTTGTTGTTAATGCATTGTGTATATATATATATATCATACTTGGCAACTTTCTTCAGCTCTCTTACGGGAGCCTGCCAGTGGAGGTGGGCGTGAGGGGGGCGGGGCGGCCAAAATTGCGTCATTTGGGCCAAACACCGCGATTCACTGGGAATCGCTGTGTTTGCGACCTAATTCTGCCCACTTCACTAGGAAGTGGGGCACTTCCTAGTGGAGTGGGCAGAATTCGGGAGATTGCCACACTCACCCGGGAGTCCGGGAGACTCTTGCAAAATGCGGGAGTCTCCCGGACATTCCGGGAGAGTTGGCAAGTATGATATATATATATATATATATATATATATATATATATATATATATACATATATATTAGTACTAAACAGTATATACAGGTACATATCATTCTGAACTAACTAGTATATTTTTTGAGAAAGACAGTGCTTTTGTTGTCAGACTATTAGCAGCAGAATCCAAAAGACAAACAGATTTCTTTCTTTAAAACTTGAAGGTTTTTCTAGTGAAAGAAATCTTGTGTGGGGCAGTGACAACTGAAATCATTTAGAAACAAACTGGGTGTTTGCGTGTGAGATTCAGCAGCAGTTGTACACCCCAAAAAAGCTATAAATTATTATATTTTAATCTTTTCTATTTTTCAATACTTGTAAATATTGAAAGCGCCATTCAGTGAAACCTATATTTAAAAAAGGCTGTTTGTGTGTGAGGGTCAACGACAGCTGCACACCTCAAAAAAGTAAACGGGGTATTTGTCTTTAACTCAGAGCAGCACAACCTCACTAACATATTTTTTTTTATTAGAACTACCTTGTGGAGCAGTGTTATAAAAATAAAAGATAACATTCCTTCGTTTCCCTAGCTCATTGGGCGTTCCCCTGGTGTGCTGGCAGAAATCTACAAGTAGCTCCAATCTGTTCAAGTACCATTACTCCTCTTAGCAACCATGGATCAGGAGCAACCCAGCACCAGTATTGGCAGTAGTACAACTGTTACGACCTTAGTAGTAAAAAAGGTAATTCGGGAAGAAAGTTGACAAAATTGTCCTCGAAATCCAAACATTATTTGTCAAATTCATTCTCAAAGAAAACATCAGCTCTTGATGTAAGGAGGATTATTAAGTGGGAAATGTCTGACGAATGTGGTGATTTGTCCAAAAAAACAAAGATAGTTAACAGTCCATATACCACCCACAGTGCCAAGACAAGGCTCAGACTATGTCCACTTTTGCTAGTAGGGGTCCTGCTACTACCAGCCAGCATTGGTATCCATACTAGAATGACCATTCCAAAACAGAGCGTTCAACGCGGTCGTGCATCTTCCTCAACTTCCCATGCACCAGCTTGTCGCTCAGAGTGTACGTCTGCTACTGACACTTCCAAAACAGCAAAATCAGTGTGAATGTAGCTGTATGAGTTATATCCTAAAGTCAGTCATCCGTTGCATAATATAGCTCAAATCTCATAAACTACTAAATTATCCTGTGACTTATTGGTTAACTGATCTGTACTGCACCCAAGATGCTCTAACATAATTAAATGGGTCTCATTAAAATCAGGTGGAGCAAGACAGACAATTTACAAGCAGGGTAAGGACAGCTATCAGCAATATCCATGTGAAAAGATAGAGACCAAGAATTGCATAATAGAGACTGAAGATAGTGTAGCTACAGGTGGGAGAAATTGCATCTTTTCCATTAACATATATGTAGCACCTTACTATAAAAACTAGAAAATGAACATTAAAAATTAACCTGTATAATGCAATATTGTATTTGAGAGAGATGAGATTGTATAGTGGAAGAGATTTCAGTCTTAACAGATTAAACACAAGGACCACCTAACTTGATAAGACGGAGTTAAAAATAAAAAAAAATAAAAAGTTATGGCACGGTTACCAACACAACTGTAGGAATATAAGTATTATGGGGAAGATCATCTAAAGAAAAGTTCTGATCCCATCTTTCTCCAATGAAGTAAGAGTAAAGCCAGTAACTTGAACCATAATTAATATAGAAAAAGTAGTTCTTGGAATCTGAATGCCATGCATCTTAAAAGGCAGATAGACTGAGGTTCCAAACTTCTAATTAAATATAATTAGCACCTAAAAAAGGTTGCATACATTTTTTTTTCGGAAACTGCCACTGTTCCATACTGATCCTATATAACCTAGCCTAGCTGTTTCGTCCCTTTAAAACTATTCAAATATCCAATAATATTAAAGACACATTAAAAGAACATAAAAACCATGTCCATGTCTAACTGAATCAGTAAAATATTAAACATATCCCTAAGTAGGTTACATTGTCCAAAGACAATTCTATCTTGCATTATTTTACATTTTGGCCTTGGTCCATCAACTTGTGTAATACTCAACAGTTCAGGTGTCAATGTTATTATTAGGTGGCCAATTCCCATGGCGGAAAGAATGATTAGGTAGACCATTCAAATGTAGGCAGCATTATTATAGGGACAGGGTTAGGAATAGTGACAGCGATAGAGTTAGGAATAATACTATCTACATTTGAATCGTCAACCTAATAAATACTGTCTACATTTCAATTGTTGTCGTAATAATATTGTTGATGTCATTATATTGTCAACTTTATAAACCTGTCTATTCTTCTGCATACCAATCATATTATGTCAATCTTGTAGCAGTTGAACACATGTATGTATCATACCCGTATGTGTGGCACCAAGTACAATGCCATCTTGCACCATTTAAGATTGTGTCCTTATTGTCTCATCATCTGTTAAATAATATCTAGTGATGCTGTCCGTCTAATGAGCTCTGATACTGCCACTGCTGTCCCCTCTCCAATATATTTGCTGCTGACACTCTCAACTGTATTGCTGCTGACCCTCTTAAATGTAACTAACTAATGTAATGCCTAACTGTTTTCATATAACTAGTGCTGCCAACTGCTCACTGTCAACTGACTGCTGGTTAGGTGACCAATATGCCGAATTCTGTCTCTTAATTACTCAGAATGTGGACTTTCAAATTTAATTGCATTGTCTAGTCAAGACAGATGTTTCACAACCAAATCTGCATCAATGTGAATACATACTTGTGTGGGAATACGAACTATTGCCCAATCTGAACAGTCTGGTTTACATATTTTTTACACTTCACTAATATAACATATATGTATTATTTATACATTACACATTTTTATATACATTTCATATTGATATACATGGCATATATTATACTTGACATATTTATATGCTTGCAAATATATACGAGTGACGAGTCCCCTTGTTTGATTCAAAAGAGCAGCCTTACGGCACATACTAATTTGTATTCAGCCAGACCTACCTTACTCAAACCATGAAAAGCACTTATAGTAAAACAAGGTGTTTGAAAGCTCGACTCTTGGCTCCTGAATACTCTACCCAACAATAAGTGCATATACAAATTTGGAGAAGATATTAATTTTGACAGCATTGATACAGACTATCCAGGAGATATAGTGAAGGCACCTTCATCTATTTGGTTTTATCATTGTCTGTATTACCTGTATTAATTAAATGCTGTCTGTTTTTGTAGTATAAGTGTCTAGGATGGATGCTCTGTTATGTTCTTTCTTGATTATGAAGTAGATCAGAGAGTAGAGGTATCATAAAAATAATTCCCTTTAATTAAGGTACTTATGATCTCTAAAATGCTTTTTGCAAGGCTGCAAATCATCTATTGTGTCCCCTAGTCTAGAGATTATATATTTTATTAAACTGCCATGTATTTGTGCCATATATTTGTGCCAAAGCTCTGTCACTAATTTTAGTTAGCCAGATCGCTGCAGACTTTGACCAAAATTGGTGAAAATTGGGACTATTATGAATAGAGATGCTCGGGCTCGGTTGTCCCACCCGAACATAGCCGATCTGACTTTCGCAAACCCTCGGAACTGAAAACAAGGCAAAACATCATCGGCGCCTGGTTGGATCTCGCAAGTTTTGGATTCTATAAGTACCGTCCTCCACGGAGGATGGTACTGCGCTATTTCACAGAGAGTCACAGAAGGGGTAGCAGGGTTGTTGGCAGTCTCCAGTGTAGTTGGGCAGCGTTATAGCTTAAACAGAAAGAGGAGGGGTGGCAGTGTTCTTCAAAGACTCCAGTGACATTCTACAGAGATATAGCTCACACAGACAAAGGAGAGGTGGTACTGTTCAGTGCTGAAACAGAAAATCAAATAATAGGACTGGCAGTGTTATTAAAAGGTTATTACAGTGACATTTTACTGTGCCACAGCTCACCCAGAAATAGGAGAGGTGGTATTGTTCAGTGCTGAAACAGAAATTCAAATAATAGGGCTGGCAGTGTTATTAAAAGTCTACAGTGACACACTCATTTGTTTTCTCAGGTCTCTTAGCTGTTCTTTAAACTGGACATATTTAATGTCCTGCCTCAGGGCCTCCTCTGTATTATTCTTCAGAGGCGCAGTGTATCTCTCGTGTACAAGCTCCCTTAAATCCGGGATCTCATCCGGTGGGTCACGTTTTAACTTAAGTACGGTCTCCTCAACTGTATCTATATATTGGCTTAGATCTCTGTTCAGTGCAGTGTATTACAACATGACGGCTTCCATACGCCCACATGTTCTGTGTCACAGTCTGTCTGAAGCTGATGTAATGCTACTCCAGTTGTAATATCCATTCCTGTGTCTACATAAGTTTGGCAGTTTTTAAGGGATGAGAGGGAGGTATCCAGAAAGGAGAAGGAGATTAAAGATGTAGAACAAGCAGACATGAGCCAAATGTACATATTAGTTTAGTTCGTCAGGGAACAGGTGGGAAGTCCCAAAGATTAATGACGTATACCCTTGTTCCGGGACTGAGTTACATTTTAAAGGGTAAGTTTAGGGATAGTTAGCCAAGCTTACGGACTGAGTAAAATCAGGGCCATATTTTCCATTGGGCATAATGGGCAGCTGCCCGGGGGCCCCACGGGCAAGGGGGCCCCATAGGCACGGCTCTTAATGAGAATAAATGATCCTGCAAAAGAAAAAAACTTTCAAAAAAAACCTACAAGGGTCACTGAGCAAGTACATCTATCTATCTCTATCTCTATATATCTATATCTATATATGTATCCTGTATACATCTATATATCTATATCTATATCTATATCTATATCTAGGGGCCCCGGTGCACTGCTTTGCCCGGGGGCCCATAATGTTGTTAAGATGGCCCTGAGTAAAATAGGAAGAGTTATAAGAGTCCGGTATCGTTATGAAAACCACTCAAGAGAGGCTGGAGTTCTGTTACATGTGACAATCATTGGAGAAATCTGAGTTTATTACTATTTTATTATTGCTTGCTGGAGGGATCTCTACCATAGGAGCAATGCAGTTACCAGTTTATTTCTACCGCAAGCTCATATAGTATTACTGAAAAGTAACAAACTGAACCTGTAGACATGAATACCAAATGCACTTTATGATGTGTGCTGCATATTGTTATATATTGGACAGTCATATTTATATGCAAAAGTTATATTGGTTTCAACTGCCATGTTTTTACATGTCACTGTTTAGTGTGAACTGCTCGCTAGAATAATGTTCAGATGCAGAGGTACCTTTGACGTTAGTCTTTAGGATATTAAGAATTGTGTGTTATTATATGATAAGTTAAATTTTAATCTGTTGTTTAGTTTACCTGTGAGCCAATATACTGATTTAAATGTGAACTCGTTATGCAAACTTACAAAAAAAGAAACTAGCCTGGAGAACCACTCTAGAAATAAACGTGCTGGTGTGGTTTCTAAAGCTAGCTACAGAGTGGTGTGTGTTTTCTGCATTCAAGCCTGGGGTTGGGAGTAAGGGTGCAAAGGGTTCCTTGGTTTCCCTTTGGTGTTACTGAACAAGGGCATTACCCGGCAAAGAGCTTGCTGTCTTAAGACCAAGGTGTAGGCACTATACACCAATAGTAAAGATAAACTAGTGAGTCAGGAACCGAAACAAACACACACACACACACACACACACACACACACACACCCATTCCCATACACATCTTAATCCTAGAAAAAGAGGTGTTAAAATTAATATAGGCCATATCTGAACCAATCAGTATTTTAGGGCAAAAGGATAAGTTTTTGCCATTGAAAAGGATGGTACTAAAAATGCAGGAGGTTGGACTTTGATGCACTTTTTTGGCTTGTACCTGCTCCCACTGTCTATTTACAACTTCAATTAACCAGAAGACACACTTCTCGCCCAATAATTGCTTCCTGGGTACATAGTCAATGTAAATTATCTGAGATCACTATCCCCATGTGCCACAAAGTACGTCTCTTGGCAACAAATAACAAGAAAGGGGCAGATTGGCCATAGACAGTACCGGGATGTGTGAACTTTTTCCCCAATCCAAATTTTGTCCCTAATTCCTTTCTGGTGGCCCCTTCTTCTTAAATCCTGTGTTAGGAATCCTAATTATCTTCACTAAGAGTGATTATAATTGAGGAAACTTAATATGGAGAATAATGCCCCCCCCCCTAGCAGACACTTGTTGCCGACGGCTGCACAGTGTGTGCAGGTCTGTCCAGCCGTGACAGGCAGGGACAGTGTGCTGCCCGGCTGCTCTGACTATGTTTAAAACACAATCAGAGCAGCCGGGCAGCACACTGTCCCTGCCTGTCACGGCTGGACGGACCTGCACATAGTGTGCAGCCGTCGGCAGCCTAAGATGTTAGAAAAGGGCGGGGCCTAAATCGCCCCCCCCCCTAAATCGCCCCGGGTACAGCATTTTTCTAGATCCGCCCCTGTGTGAGATATTTCCATTATATTGCTGTTCCTGCTGTGTGCTACTTGATTGTGGCTATTAAACTCCTTGCAGCATGGTACAGTGAAAATGAGACCGGGAACCATTAAGCTTTGTGCAAGTTGTCAATCTGCCCTCAATCTGCCAATAGTTTGTGTATCAACAGCTGACATGTTTTGCCTGGATGGACCAGACTTTCTCAAAGCAGATTAGCAAATGGACATTCTTTTGTTTATATCAGCATAAGGGTCCTGCCCCCTTATACATAGACATTTAAATCAATATCAAACCGGATATAAATAAAATCAATTAAATTTTTATTTCTACACATTATTTTTCTTAATTTTGTTAATCTAAAATACAGACTATTTTAAATTGAATAAACTCTCTAGAAAAGGCAAAAATGCTTAGTGACTCCTATGACTAGAACCACAACCAAGATGTTTAATATTTATTTAGTTTAATAAATACCCTAATGCTTTTTATTTATTTTGGAGCATAGCAAACACATATGTACTTGGTGTAGAAAGAGCTATTTTTCTTCCAAAACTCTAAAGAATTTGAATAAAATAGTAGCAGCCATTGTTTTACTATTGTGGGCAATTTGGTCCTGGCAAGTTTATTGTAAAAAAAATATTATAATTTGAGGAGGAAATCAAACTTTAAACTTAAATCTGAGTTGTTCGCCCCTTGCTGAATTTTCATAATTGGACAAAGGTGGTAATTAATCATTTCTGTTCATTTGCAATGCGATTAATACGCAACGTAATTATTATCGTAGCGACATTTAAATATGCTTAACGTATTTTCTATATTTTAATATAAAATATAAAGTTGTGAGGAGGCTATCCAATGTTTCCAACATTTATTATTATTATTATCATTTATTTATTAGGCGCCACAAGGTTTCCGCAGCGCCGCACATAGTACAAACAGTAGACTATACAGGGTATAACAGTACAGAACAATAAACAAAAGTACCAATACTTCAGAAACTCCAGGCAGGCAGATGCAATAGACACGGAGCAGAAGAACGGGTAAGGAGACAGGAGGGAAGAGAGCCCTGCTCAAGCGAGCTTATATCCTAAGGGAGGGTTAAACAGACCAGGCACAAGAGGAGCCAGTTGAGGGAATGGGAGAGAGGGGAGAATGAGTGGAGGAGATGGGGGTTAAGTGGATGGTTGGTAGTCTTTGAGAAAGAGGTGAGTTTTGAGTGCACGTTTGAAGGAGCATAGAGTAGGAGAGAGGCGGATGGAGCGAGGGAGGTCATTCCAGTGAAGGGGGGCTGCACGGGAAAAGTCCTGGATTCTGGAATGGGAAGAGGTGATCAGAGTGGAGGAGAGGCGGCGGTCATTGGCTGAGCGCAGGGAGCGGGTGGGAGTGTGAATGAAGAGGAGGTTAGAGATATAAGGGGCAGTAGAGTGGGAGAGAGCCTTGTAAGTGGTGGTGAGGAGTTTGAAAAGAATTCTGTAGGGGAAGGGGAGCCAGTGTAGGGCAAGGCAGAGAGGGGAGGCAGAGGAGGAGCGGCGTGAGAGGTAGATGAGTCTTGTGGCCGCATTGAGTACAGAGCGGAGGGGGGAGAGGGGGGAGTGGGGGAGGCCGGTGAGGAGGAGGTTGCAGTAATCCAGGCTGGAGATGATGAGTGCGTGTATGATGGTTTTGGTGGCCTCCTGAGAGAGAAAGGGACGGATGTGGACTATGTTGCGTAGTTGGAAATGACAGGCTTGGGCAAGGGAATGAATGTGGGGGGCAAAAGAGAGAGAGGATTCGAGGGTGACACCCAAGCAGCGGAGTTGGGTGACAGAGGAGATGGTAGTGTTGTTAACGACAATGGAGAGGTCATGGTGGGATGGGAGGCTGGGAGGAGGAAAGACAATGAGTTCAGTTTTGGAAATGTTGATTTTGAGAAAGCGCTCCGACATCCAGGAGGAGATGGCTGAGAGGCAGTCAGATACCTGAGCGAGGAGGGTGGAGGAAAGATCAGGTGAAGAGATGTAAAGTTGAATGTCATCAGCATAAAGGTGATGCTGAAGGCCAAAGGAGGAGATGAGAGCACCAAGGGAGGAAGTATAGAGCGAAAAGAGTAGAGGGCCGAGAACGGAGCCCTGTGGGACTCCTACAGCGAGAGGGTAGGGGGAGGAGGAAGAACCAGACATGGATACAGAGAAGGAGCGGTTAGCGAGGTATGAGGTGAACCAGGCGTGGACAGAACCAGAGAGGCCGAGAGAGAGAAGAGTTTGCAGCAGGAGGGGGTGATCCACGGTGTCAAAGGCTGCGGAAAGGTCAAGGAGGATGAGTAGGGAGAAATGACCCTTGGATTTCGGTAGAGTGGAGGAGGCGGTAGAGTGGAGGAGGCGGTAGCTGGATTGGAGAGGGTCAAGGAGGGAATTGTCCGAGAGGTGCCTGGTTAGGCGGCTGCAGACAATTCGCTCAAGTAATTTAGAGGCATAGGGGAGAAGAGAGATAGGGCGATAGTTGGCAAGAGATGTGGGGTCGAGATTGGGTTTCTTGAGGATAGGAGAGATGAGAGCATGTTTAAATGAGAGGGGTACTACACCAGAGGAGAGTGATAGGTTAAAAAGGTGTGCGAGGTAAGAGCAGGCAGTGGGAGAAAGAGAGCGAAGGAGGTGAGAGGGGATGGGATCGAGAGGGCAGGTAGAGGGTGGAGAGGAAAGAATGAGAGAGCGAACTTCTTCACCTGTTGTAGGGCCGAAGGAGCACCAGAGTTGGGTGTTGGTGGGAGGTGAAGCGAAGAGGGAGGCGGGAGAAGGGGAGGAGGAGATTTTCAGTCTGATGGCCTCAATTTTGGAAGAGAAAAAGGTGGCAAAGTCAGAAGCGGACAGGGAAGACGGGACAGAAGGGATTGGGGGGGAGAGTAGGGAGTTGAAGGTGGCGGGGATTGGAGGACTGAGAAGAAATGAGGGACTTAAAGAAGGATTGTTTGGCGAGGGAGAGGGCGGAGCAGAAAGAAGAGAGGATGAATTTAAAGTGAAGGAAGTCGGCCAGGGAACGAGATTTCCTCCAGAGGCGTTCAGCAGTGCGAGAGCACTTTTGGAGGAAGCGGGTGAGTTTCGAGTGCCAGGGCTGGAGAATAATGCGGCGTCTGCTGACAGTAGAGGCCGGGGCGACAGCGTCCAGGGCAGTAGAGAGGGAGAGATTGTAGAGGGAGGACGCCTGGTCAGGACAGACCAGGGAGGGAAGGGGTGATAGGAGAGTTTCAAGAGAGGAGGACAAGGAGGTATGGTCAATAGCGTCAAGGTTGCGCCTGGTGTGGGTGGCTTTGGGCGAGGCAGGAGCAGGGGAGGAGGACAGAGTGAAGGAGAGGAGATGGTGATCAGAGAGTGGGAAGGGAGAGTTGGAGAAGTCAGAGAGATCACAGAGGTGAGAGAAGACAAGGTCAAGGGAGTGACCAAGACAGTGGGTGGGGGAAGAAGTCCACTGAGTGAGGCCTAGGGAGGAGGAGAGGGCGAGAAGTTTGATGGTGGCGGGGTCAGAACAGTTGTCAATAGGAATATTAAAGTCACCAAGTATGATGGAGGGAAGGTCAGAGGAAAGGTAGTGGGGGAGCCATGAAGCGAAGTTGTCAAGGAAAAGGGAGGAGGGGCCTGGGGGACGGTAGATGACTGAGACACGGAGGTGGATGGGGGAGAAGAGCCGGATGGAGTGTACTTCAAAGGAAGAGAATGAGAGGGAAGGTAAAGTGGGAATGACCCGAAAAGTGCAGTTGGGGGAAAGGAGGAGACCCACTCCACCTCCTGGACACTCATCCGGTCTGGTGGAGTGGGTGAAGGAGAGGCCCCCATAGGAGAGGGCGGCAGGTGAGGCAGTGTCAGAAGAAGTAAGCCAGGTTTCAGTGATGGCAAGAAGATTTAGAGAGTTGGAGATGAAGAGGTCATGGATGGAGGCCAGTTTGTTACGGATGGACCTGGAGTTCCAGAGGGCACATGAGAAGGGGAGGGAGGGAAGAGGGGAGATGCGGATGAGATTGTCAGGGTTGATAGAGTTAGGGGGAGGGTGAGGGGTGGGGCAGCGAGAGATGGGTGAGAGAAGGGGGCTGGGGGAGAGGATGGGTATAGGAAAGGAGCGGGGTGGCATGGTGAGGGACAGGGATGGATGGGATGGATTTAAATTGCAATTTATTTTTTTTATGAGTTTGGTATCATTAGGTTCACAATTGCATGAGAACATTTCCAGTATTATTTATGTAGTGTTCACACGTTGCAATTGGTAGTTATAAATAATATCACTTTTCATACACTGAATAGCAAGTCCTGAAATGTCACCAAAAAACTGGTTTATTCAGGTCTAGAGGCAGGATCCTGAAGAAGAACACATGGCCACCTGAAGGAACAATAATCAGAGGAATCAACCAATGGCACGTAGAGCTCTTGGGAGATCATGACCCATCAACCTATCCGGATCCTTAATACTGTATGTCACGATCTGCCTGCAGTATACTGCTTTGCCTGGCAGCTCCTAACCTGGACTATCAGACTTTGCTATTTTTGTTAATTCTATGTGTTAACAGCAGTACCTCCATTCACCAGAGGTGCTGCTATTGTGCTTTATTCTTGTGCTTGAGGAGTTAAATTTTTTGTTCACTAATTATCTCATGCACCTGGGTGTGTCTCATTCCCCTTATATATACCTGTCACTCCCAGCACACAGGGCTGGTTATTGTTGTTACACCCTGTGTTTCTTCCTCCTGCCTTGTTCCTGTGATTATACTGCATTAGGATCTCAACATTCATTCTGCTGACCTGTTGTCCCATCCTGTTGTTCCTTTGCTTTGCTGTGCTTATGGTTTCATGCTGCCTGGATCTCTCCATATTACCACTTACCTTCATCAGCCATCTACCCGGTATTTATTCCTGCATGTACCTGTATATTCAGCAATAAACTTCATGTGCTTTTACTTCATTCCTGGCTCCTGAGCTTTACTTGTATTTGAACCGTGACAGTATAACCAGCCCAAAAAGAAAAAACAGCTTAGGAGTCGTGTGGAAGATTTTTATTCTGGGACCTTTTTCTGCAATCAATTTTTCATTTGTTTTCTGCAAGATGTCTGTCTCAGCAATCTTGGGATTGCCACTGCTACAAACTTTACAGATGGACATTATCTTGCTACGTTCTCAGCTTGCTAGATTTTCCTCTTTACTTGTGGACCCTCTCAGGAGACTGTCTGATTATGTCTCTTCTAATACAGAAGCTGCTGGTCTGTCTCAATCCACCTTTACTGCTGCTGAACCTGTGGAAACAGCACCTCTTAATTGTGCTTCTACAAATTTACTGTTTGGTAAGAACTATGGGGTGGCTAATTCCCGGTTCACAGGTGGTCCACGCCCTCATCTGACCGAAGAGGAACGACAACACAGAATAACAAACAAGTTGTGTCTCTACTGTGCCAGCAATGCACATTTCTTGCAGGACTGTCCTATCCGTAGACCACGTCAGCTTACTGAACCATCCCCTGTTGTTTCCACTCGGCATTCCAAATTTGTTTATGCTCCACCATTTCTGTTCTCTGGGAAGAGACCCAATCTGCCAGCTCCAGTCGCCTGTCCTGAGGCGCCAGTTTCAGCCGCCTGTCCTGAGGCGCCAGCTCCAGCCGCCTGTCCTGAGGCGCCAGCTCCATCTGTCTCCTGTGCCGAGGTCCCAGCCTCTGTCTCCTGTGCCGAGGTCCCAGCCTCTGTCTCCTGAGCCGAGGTCCCAGCCTCTGTCTCCAGTTCCGAGTCTTCAGCCTCTGTCTTCAGTTCCGAGTCTTCAGCCGCTGTCTCCAGTTCCGAGTCTTCAGCCGCTGTCTCCAGTTCCGAGTCTTCAGCCGCTGTCTCCAGTTCCGAGTCTTCAGCCGCTGTCTCCAGTTCCGAGTCTTCAGCCTCTGTCTCCAGTTCCGAATCTTCAGCCTCTGTCTTCAGTTCCGAGTCTTCAGCCGCTGTCTCCAGTTCCGAGTCTTCAGCCGCTGTCTCCAGTTCCGAGTCTTCAGCCGCTGTCTCCAGTTCCGAGTCTTCAGCCGCTGTCTCTGTTCCTGAGCTACAGCCTACTCCAGAGGGGGCGCTGCCCTTAAAGTCTGCTCCAGAGGGGGCGCTGCCCTTAAAGTCTGCTTCAGAGGGGGCGCTACCATTATAGTCTGCTCCAGAGAGGGCGCTGCCCTTAAAGACTCTTCCAGAGGGGGCGCTGCCCTTAAAGACTTCTCCAGAGGGGGCGCTGCCCTTAAAGACTTCTCCAGAGGGGGCGCTGCCCTTACAGTCTTCTCCAGAAGGGGCGCTGCCCTTACAGTCTTCTCCAGAGGGGGCGCTGCCCTTACAGTCTTCTCCAGAGGGGGCGCTGCCCTTACAGTCTGCTCCAGAGGGGGCGCTGCCCTTAAAGACTTCTCCAGAGGGGGCGCTGACCTTACAGTCTTCTCCAGAGGGGGCGCTGCCCTTACAGTCTTCTCCAGAGGGGGCGCTGCCCTTACAGTCTGCTCCAGAGAGGGCGCTGCCCTTACAGTCCGCTCCAGAGGGGGCGCTGCCCTTACAGTCCGCTCCAGAGGGGGCGCTGCCCTTACAGTCTACTCCAGAGGGGGCGCTGCCCTTACATACTCCTCCAGAGGGGGCGCTGCCCTTACAGCCTTCTCCAGAGGGGGCGCTGCCCTTACAGTCCACTCCAGAGTTGCCTGTCCATGCGGTTCAGCCCGAGTTGCCTGTCCATGCGGTTCAGCCCGAGTTGCCTGTCCATGCGGTTCAGCCCGAGTTGCCTTTCCATGCAGTTCAGCCCGAGTTGCCTGTCCATGCGGTTCAGCCCGAGTTGCCTGTCCATGCGGTTCAGCCCGAGTTGCCTGTCCATGCGGTTCAGCCCGAGTTACCACTTGGTGCTGTCTACCCTGAGGCTTCAAAA
This sequence comes from Mixophyes fleayi, assembly GCF_038048845.1. Lineage (NCBI taxonomy): Eukaryota > Metazoa > Chordata > Amphibia > Anura > Limnodynastidae > Mixophyes > Mixophyes fleayi. The sequence continues at coordinate 430,674,490 of NC_134402.1, read as the reverse complement.
GATGACCTGCATAAAGTCATTAAACTGGCAGAGGAGAGGGTGGAGTAGTGATCCTTAACCATGAAGACTACGTTAATCAGCCCTCAAATTGTGAGTTTCATTATTTTATAAACCTCTCACCAGAGATTTCAAAGTGCATTATCAACAAGAACTAAAAAACTAGTTGGATAAAGTGCAAGTCAATAAGGTTGTATTCAGGGATGAATCCCAATTCTTTACACTATCACCTCACAGGCTTCCCAGAATCTTTGCTATAGGTTCCCTCAACTCTAAGTTGTCGTTTTTGTTGATCAACATTCATAAGGATAAATGTACAGTGGAATCAGGGGTATGGGTTTCTTACCCATGATGTCCAAGCATTGTATCCTGTGCAGCTGGAGTCGAAGCAGTAAAAACTATTTTATTAGAGGATAATGGAGTCTCAAATGGACAATGTCAATGTTTTCTGGTTTCTGTTTTATTCATTCAAACTCACAATTATTTTCTGTTCAACTTATTAATTACAAACATTGGGTACGGCCATGGGGACCGGATTTGTTCCTTGTCTTGAAAATCTCTATATATGCTGTTTCAAGGATCACTACATCTGGAACAGCCCATATAGAGAGAATTTGATCCTCTATGACCGTTATATAAAATTTTTTTATTATTATTTGGAAAAGGGGTCTGATTGGGTCCTTAAATGTTTAACTAACTCAAACATTTATAATTTAAGATTCATTCATAATTTTGATTTAGATACAATTAACTTGGAAGTAACCTTCTCCACCCATGAGGTAAGAACTATTTCTTCTAATTATAATAATTCCATTGACTCAAGCACATATCTGTATTATACTAGTGGACATTTTCATCAATGGATAAACAATATACCTAAGAAAAAATTAGGCATGTCTCACTAGAATATGCTAAAGATTTTTAGATAACAGGGTTAGACAGATAATCAATTAAATGAGGGGTCCATACATGCTACTACTCTTGATAGCTATCAATACACAAACTATTGGCAGACCGAAGGCAGATTGGCTATTTGCACAAAGTGGAATAAACATTTATCCTCACTGTACCCAAGCCAGAAGGAGTTTCAAGTGGAAAACAATCCACAATCAACTGGCATGCAATGATAACAGTGAGATAACGGAGATATCTCATCTTTAAAGTGTGTCTACCTCATGTAATTATAGCAACTTTTCAGTTTTGAGCGCTCCAGAAAGGATAAGTAATCTAACACTGTTATACTAGCAACACTACTAATTATATGGGACTCGTTAACTGGTTAAATATTGCTTGGGTGTTATCCCCCTGTCTCCCGCTGTTCTTCCTCCCTCTGTCCTGTAGCTGTATTGTGTCCCAGCAGCATGGCTGTTCCTGTCATTTCCCCCTGCAGGAGCCTGTTTCTGGGGGTGCCCCAGCTCCTAGTCCTCTTGTCACCCACTGTTTGCTGCCTGTTTGATGAGTTCCCCCTCTCAGTGGAGCGAAGCCTCCATTTTGTCCCTGCCACTGCTCCCTTTGGCTCATTCCTTTCCTAACATGAACCCCTCAGGCCTTGGTTATCTTGCCCCTCCTCTGTGCCTCCTTCATCTGCCCTTCTACATCAGTCAGAGCCAGTCTCCACCGCTGTGGTACCCCTGTTGGTCTGTTCACATTCTTCTCCTGCATAAATAAACTTAAACATCCATAGTTTGCAGTATACAAATGCCTAGTGTACTCCTACATATGCGAGACATACCAGTAAACAGAACTGTATACCACAGCTGTAGATCTCGTCATCTGATACCACAGCGGACCATACACCTGCATACACTTCTCTCATTACAAACTATTATAAAACACTGGATGATGCACACTTTAAATTGTTGGGAGTCTAGTGGATTGGTTCAGTGTACTTTTATTTGTCCTGAGAAATTTGTCTTCCCCCCCCCCCCCTCCCCAATAGATCAGCATCATTTCATTTCTAGATTTGTCCCGGAGATGATTTTTGGCATTTGTTGGTTTCGGGAGTCCATCCCTTCTTTATTTTGTATGAGGTTTCCTGTACTTTGTACTCTTGTGTCTGTAGTTCTCTTTCTGCTACTTGTTTGGTAAGATGCCTCTTATGTGTCTCTTGTCACTTTGGCACGTTACATATTTATTTATTCTTTCTTCTTTTCTCATTCCTCTTTACAAGATATTAAGAATGAGCTTTATGACGGATGAATTTGTTGTAAGTATGTTTTTACTCTTTATAGTCTACATGCCAATTACAAAGGTTGTAAGGTATGTGGTAATATTTAATATTTTCAACCTTAATCCATCTTTCTCACATATAGCCATAACTGGAATTGGCCAAAATCCACTTTGAGAAGAAGGTGACTGCTCCTCAGGAGGGCAAACAGCGTCCACTGCACCACATCCTGACAGCAGTACCGCCATTGACCAAACTGTTGGTGGTACTCACCTTTGTGCCACTGGCTCGTTTTAGACAACAGTGGGAGTCGCAGCAGGGATGTCCCAGGCCACCATCAGTTGATTACTGAAGGTTGCGCTGAGGGCGTTCCTGACAAGGCTCACGGAATTCATCCATCTGCCACTCGATGAGTTTGTCACCATATTGTCCATTCAAGTGTAGATTTTGCAATAAAAAGAGATTAAGTTACTGAGTTACAAAAGGCATAGCACAGTAGTTCATATAGGACCTACCCCTTCATGGTACCAGCAAACAGAGAGAGCCTTGAATGGAATGCAGGCTAAAGCTAGGTACACAGTGAAGAATTTTCCAACCGACGTGTTATCTCAAATGATTGTAACTACGACTGAAGGTCCGATCAGTCTGGCAATTCATGCATACCAGGGCCATCTTAACAACATTATGGGCCCTAGGGCAAAGCAGTGCACTGGGGCCCCTAGATATAGATATAGATATATAGATGTATACAGATACAGATACCGATATAGATATATAGATATAGAGATAGATAGATGTACTAGCTCAGTGACCCTTGAAGGTTTTTTTTGCAGTCTTTTTTCTTTTGCAGGATTTTTTATTCTCATTAAGAGCCGTGCCTATGGGGCCCCCTTGCCCTTGGGGCCCCCGGGCAGCTGCCCATCGGAAAAGATGGCACTGATGCATACACACTGACACGATTTACCTTCAGTTCTGTGCTCTTCATCCAGTCCTTCATCTGGTCCTCTAGTCTTCAGAGAATGACAGCACAATATTAATTTATTCATTCATTCTTGTCACATTGTAACACTGATTAAAATGCCTTCTTATAGCTATTCAAATGCCCTAACAAATTTCTTTAGCTTCTGTGCCTCTAAAACAAAACATTTTGTCTTAGAACTAGTATATTAATTATTCCTTCTACAGCACTCTTTACATTTATTCACCGGGTTATTCATTGCTAGCATCGGCTGAAAAGAGCCAGACTCTGTAAACTCTATGAAGATCGTGAGCATGAGTGCATACACACTACATGATCGTTAGGTGATTGATCAGAAAAATATTAAACAGTACAGCCAACCAAATGAGCCGACAATCGACACTTTAGAATGACTTTCGACCATTGTGTCACTATACACACTAACCCGACTTCCGACCGAGTGTTCGTATGTCGGCTGATTTGCCCGATTATTGGATGAAAATGCTTCAGTGTGTATCCAGCCTAATTCCAAAACTTTTACAATGGAGGTGTGTTTACAAAATTATGTCATCCCAGAAGTCTTATGGATGGTTTACAATGAATCAGCATTCACTTCACTTTCTTTTTACTTTTTCTTTTTACTTTCTTAAATCAGATATTTGCACAAGATATAGTTTCTAGCCTTATCACAGTATTTTACCAACAATTCCTCAAATAAGCAATATGTATAATAACAATAATATTGCAAATCAGGTTGCACATAATAAATTATATTATTACTCTAAATACAAGTCCTTGCAAGCTTTTTTTCTTAATTTGTCTAATATACAGTTATGCACCCAATAGCACCGCTCACATTATTTGTTTTAGGTTAACCCTCTTCATATTAAGAAATATCAATAATTGATAAAAAAAATATTGAGCTTTATGAAAAAATGTATTCTTCATTTTTTTGCCTTCTTTATTTTTGTTTAGTATATTTTGTTTATTCGTGTGTGTGTCCTTTTTAATGTAATTCTAAATCTCTAATGAATGGGCATTTACATCATACATTAATCTTTATTTTCCATTGATCCCTTCCTACTATATCATCATTTCATCATTTATTTATGTATATAATACCAGTAATTCCGCACTGTACAGAGAACGCAGTCCCTGCCCCAATGGAGCTTACAGTCTAAATTCCCTAACAAACACAAACAGACTATGGTCAATTTGATAGCAGATAATTAACTCAATAGTATGTTTTTGGATTGTTGGAAGAACCCCAAGCAAACATGGGGAGAATGTACAGGACCAGATTCATTTAGGAAAGTAAAGCAAAAAAAAAAAACTTTACACCTGGTAAAACCATGTTGAATTGGAGGGGGAGGTAAGTTTAAAATGTGGGGATAAATTTATAATTGGCGTAGGCCATGTCCTAGATTAACTATTAAATGTCATTGTACAAATAAAGCTATCAAGTATATGAAATAACAGCCCTTGCATTGCATCATGGTTTTGGCAAGGTGCAAAGGTCCGCATTTTTTAGCTTTACTTTTCTTAATCTATCATGTCCACAAACTCCACACAGATAAGGCCATGGTCAGGACCGAACTCATGACCTCAACGCTGTTAGGCACAAGTGCTACACACTAACCCATCATTCTGCTCCAGTGTTGCCTGCACTGATTTATCTGAAAGCTGGGTACATAACATACTACAAGTGGTAGATCCAGAAAACAAGGTTTGCAGATACTAGTTGCATTCACCTAAAAGGAGTCTGTCCCATCAAAATCACCTCCCATCCCCTCCAAGTCTTAGGGCATTCATAGTAATAGATGGCAGCATGCACATAATGTGAATGTGCCCTCTGGGCCTGATTCATTAAGGAAAGTAAAACATTGGAGTTTGGGATGTTCAGTAGAGATGAGCGGGTCGGATATCTGAAATCCGAGCCCACCCGAACATTACCGATTGGAGCCGGATCCGAGACAGATCCGGGTATTCCCGCCAATTGCAAAACTGAAACCGAGGCTCTGAGTCATAATCCCGCTGTCAGATCTCGCGATACTCGTATTCTATAAATTCCCCGCTAGCCGCCACCATCTTCACTCGGGCATTGATCAGGGTAGAGGGAGGTTGTGTTAGGTGGTCCTCTGTCCTGCTATATCTCGTGCTGTGCTGTTTAGTTCTGTGCTGTGCTGTTCAGTTCTGTGCTGTTCAGTTCTGTGCTGTGCTGTGCTGTGCTGTGTTCTGCTCAGTCTAGTGGTGCTGTTTCCTGTGCTCTGTCCTTCTGAGTTCAGTGGTGCTGCTGGGTCCTGTGCTGTGTCCTGTTCAGTCCAGTGGTGCTGTGTCCTGTGCTCTGTCCTTCTAAGGGCATTGTTATTTCCCCATTATTCCCAAGTTATAAAAAAATTTAAAAAAAGTTATAAAAAAAAAAATTATTATAAAAAAAATAAATTAAAAAAAAATATCCAAAAACAATCCTGCAGTATAAGTCCATTGGTACTGCAATATTACAAAGTTCACTGATTCTGCAGTATAATTTCAGTGGTACTGCTATATTACAAAGTTCACTGATTCAGCAGTATAAGTCCATTGGTACTGCAATATTACAAAGTTCACTGATTCTGCAGTATAATTCCATTGGTACTGCTATATTAAAAAGTTCACTGATTCAGCAGTATAAGTCCAGTGGTACTGCAATATTACAAAGTTCACTGATTCAGCAGTATAAGTCCAGTGGTACTGCTATATTACAAAGTTCACTCATTCTGCAGTATAAGTATAATTTTAAAAAATCTAGCTTGTACTGCTATTTAAAAGTCTAACTACGATCATTCACTGTTGCTGTACCCAAAAATAATAGGTACTGCTATTAAAATACAGTCCAGTGGTACTCTCCTGTGCCGCAGATAATTTATAAAAGCTTTGCCGAGTGTGTGTAGTTATGTATCACAGGTTTTAAGAAGAGGCACAACACTGACAACCTGATAGAGAAACTGAGGGAAATAATCTCTCTGTGGCTCACCCCACTTAGACTCTCCTGGGGATTCGAATAACTGCCATTTCTATTACTACCTTCTTTCTTTCTCTATTTAAAAAAAAACAAAAAACTGTCATTTCTATTACTACCTTCTTTCTTTCTATATTTAAAAAAAAACAAAAACTGTCATTTCTATTACTACGTTAATTGTTTGTGCAGTCACAAAAAAGAGGAACTGCGCCCTTAACTGCTATGTTGGTTTTAGACGTCCATCCGGTGTCCGCCATCTGTGCACTGGAATTCAGACCAGTTGAGGGTTTTATTATTATATTGTGGGGACCACTCCACTACGCAGTCCAGATACTTGTTTGGTGGAATTCAGAACAATTGAGTTTTTTTTTATTATATTGTGGCCCCGGTATCAAATTGGGTACCGGGGCCACTCCACTACGCAGTCCAGATACTTGTTTGGTGGAATTCAGAACAATTGGTTTTGTTTTATTATATTGTGGGGACCACTCCACTACGCAGTCCAGATACTTTTCTGGTGGAATTCAGACCAGTTGAGGTTTTTTTTTTTAATATTGTGGCCCCGGTATCAAATTGGGTACCGAGGCCACTCCACTACGCAGTCCAGATACTTGTTTGGTGGAATTCAGACCAGTTGAGGGATTTTTTTATTATATTGTGGGGACCACTCCACTACACAGTCCAGATACTTGTTTGGTGGAATTCAGAACAATTGAGGTTTTTTTTATTATATTGTGGCCCCGGTATCAAATTGGGTACCGGGGCCACTCCACTACGCAGTCCAGATACTTGTTTGGTGGAATTCAGAACAATTGGTTTTTTTTTATTATATTGTGGGGACCACTCCACTACGCAGTCCAGATACTTTTTTGGTGGAATTCAGACCAGTTGAGGGATTTTTTATTATATTGTGGGGACCACTCCCCTACGCAGTCCAGATACTTTTTTGGAGGAATTCAGACCAGTTTAGTGTTTTTTTATATTGTGGGGACCACTCCACTACGCAGTCCAGATACTTTTTGGTGGAATTGAGACCAGTTGAGGGTGATATATTGTGGCCCCGGTACCAAATAGGGTACCGGGACCACTCCACTATGCAGTCCAGAAAGCTACCTCGGTGAAACGTTTTGGACTAAAAACAATATTGTGAGGTGTGAGGGTGTTCAGAATAGACTGGAAATTAGTGGAAATGATTGTTATTGAATGTTATTGAGGTTAATAATAGCGTAGGAGTGAAAATAAGCCCAAAAACTTGATTTTTGAACTTTTTATGCTTTTTTCAAAATAAATCCGAATCCAAAACCTTAAATCCGAACCAAAACCTTTCGACAGGTGTTTTACGAAACAAATCCGAACCCAAAACATCAAGCAAATCCGAACCCAAAACACAAAACACGAGACACCAAAAGTGGCCGGTGCACATCCCTATGCAAACTACACCTTCTTTTGAAATCATCCAAAAAAACACACACCCAAAAAAAATTTACTGTGTTGAAGCGAAAACGAAGTGTAACTGAGGAAAAGTTAACTGCCGATAATTTTTTTTTGCCAACATGCCATTCTACACACGCAGTGGCCAAGAGAGAATGAGGCCTTCGCCGTTCTCTATTAGTGGCAGATCCAAAAATGTTACCGAGCCTACAAGTGGTGCACAACTACTGTTACGTGTCAAAGCCGAGCGGCAAGATAACAGTAAGGCATTAGAGGATAATGTTTGCTCTGAATCACAAATGACACCAATCCCTGTGGAGAGTCCATCCAACAGTGGGAAGTCTAATCGTGAGCATTCTGTTAGTGTAACCATAAAGAAGGGCCCTTTCACCAGTTCTGCTGATGTCTGCCTGAACAGCCTGAGTGTAGCCGGTGATACACCAATTGAGGATGCCACTTTGGAATTAGAGGAGGATGAGGGGGAGATTTGTTTAGGCGACGAGGGCGCTAATGAGGATGTTGATGAGGATGAGGTTGTTTGTGTAAGTCCTGCACCAGTGGCAGCAGTTCTGGCACGTGACAAGAAAAAGGCTATTGTCATGCCTGGGCATAAAACAAAAAAATCCACTTCTTATGTGTGGAATTATTTTTACCCAAATCCAGACAACAATTGTTGAGGGAGGGACCTTAACCATCTTGGAACCTCATCTATGTTACGCCATTTAACTAGAGTTCATGGCAAAGTGTTGGGAAAAGCTGAAAGTTCTTAAAAAAACAAAACAGCACTCTATCATCAGCTAAGACCCTCCGGTCACCGAAATCCCGACGGCTATAAATACACCCACCACACCATCCTCATCAATATCCTCAGTAGCGCTTGGAGTTAGCCCTGCATCCCACTTATTAAGGCTGGATGACTCCTGCACTCTAATTTATTCCTCTGAAGAAAGCATTAGTCCCACTGCTGTTGCTGGGGGTGAATCGTCAGCCCAGAGGCAGGTCAAGAAAATGAGCAGTCCTACATTTCAGCAATTAACTGTGAAACAATCATTTGCTAGGGGAAGCAAATATGACAGCAGTCACCCAGTCGCCATGCGAATCACAGACGCCATGGCTGCAATGTTAGTGTTAGATCTGCGTCCAATCTACACAATAAACGCAGCTGGTTTTTCACAGTTAATTGAGGTTTTGTGTCCGTGTTACAGAATTCCATCGCTTAACCATTTTTCCCGTAAAGCTATTCCACAACTATACCAAAAAGTGTTTAAAAATGTAGAGATTGCGCTGAAAAATGCCATTCTGCCCACTGTCCACTTTACCACAGATATGTGGACAAGTGGAAGTGGCCAAACCAAAGACTTTATGACTGTCACAGCCCACTGGGTTGGTTATTCACCTTCACCAGCAGGAACAGCAGCAGCATGTACACCACTACGTAACTTTTGTCACAGGCAGGCCACTCTTTGTATCACCGGCTTCACTAACAGGCATACAGCTGACAATTTGTTACGCAAACTGAGAGATGTGATTGATACATGGCTTATACCACTTGGACTTTCCCCAGGATATGTCATTTCTGATAACGCCAACAATATAGTGCGAGCATTACAGCTGGGTGATTTCCAGCACATTCCCTGTTTTGCTCACACCATCAACTTGGTGGTGCAGAGCTTCCTACGAAATAACCGTGAGGTGCAGGAGATGCTTTCGGTGGCCCGTAAAATTTCAGGCCATTTCAGGCATTCAGCCACAGCATGTAGGAGATTACAGCAGCTCCAAGAGCAGTTTAACTTGCCCTGCCACCAACTTAAGCAAGAGGTGGTAACTAGGTGGAATTTCACCCTGTACATGCTTCAGAGGATGGAGGAACAGCGCAAAGCCATCCAAGCATATTGCACAAGCCATGACACTGGGAAAGGAGGGGGGATGTATTTCAGTCTTGCACAGTGGGGAATCCTTTCAGTGCTGTGCAAGGTGCTGAAACCATTTGAAGTTGTGACGTGTGAAGTGAGTGCAGACTCTGCTAGTTTCAGCCAAGTCATTCCTTTAATTAGACTATTGGAAAAGCAGCTTGAGAAACTGAAGGAGGAGCTGAAAGCAATTCAGCAAAGTATGTTGGCCTTGTCGATCAAGTACTTCATTCGCTTCACAATGATGCTCGAGTTATTAAGATCTTGAACTCGGATCAGTACGTTTTGGCCACTGTGCTTGATCCAAGGTTTAAGACCTACATTGAATCTTTACTTGTAAATGAGCGAGATGTGAACTGTTGCAAGGAGCTATTGCTCAGCAAGTTGGCCGCTGATCTGGGCCTTGGCTTGACTACGTGTCCTCCTTCACTTTCTCAAGCTGCTGCTGCTCGTAAAAAATTAAATTTCCAAAAAAGAAGCAGGGAAGATGCAGGGGGCAGACCAGAACAATTTAACATCTGGGCTGGTTTGAAGGATTTTTCTAAAAAATGTGTCACCTTGCCCATAACTCCATCCAATACGAGTATAAACATGCAAAGGAGGGTGGAGAATTATTTTCAAGAGGTAATTGATATGGAAATTTCAGACAGTCCCTTTCCTTACTGTGAGGAAAAGCAGGCCATTTGGAAACCCATGTACAAACTTGCTTTGCAATACCTAAGCTGCCCACCCTCCAGTGTGTACTCTGAACGAGTATTCAGTACAGCCGGGAACTTAGTCTGTGATCGCCGTAGAAGGTTACTTCCAAAAAATGTGGAGAAAATGATGTTTATAAAAATGAACTACATCTTCCACGAGGAAGGCCTTCACCATCAAAGACATCCAAGCACTGACTGTTCTCTAATGACGAATTCAAGCGGCGATGAATTGATAGTCTGTGATGATGACGTACACACTAATAAGGGTGAGGATGAAGATCCAGATGATGACGATAACATCTTTTTAAAACTTTCTATTTAAGTCTAGGGTTCAATCTACCCCCAAAGAGGAAAGGGACTTGGGGCATTTCCATATCACGTACCATCTTGAAAGGTTGCTGTTTTGGCAATTTCTCATTATGGGTAGGGTGTCATACACAGACTGACCCCAAACTGCCTTTGTCCATTTCAAATAATATTGTACAGTCTATAACAGCTGATTTTTTTGTGTTTTCTACAACTGGAGGGGGGCCTATAGAGACAGAAACCAAACTGCATTTGTCCATTTATTTACATATTTAACTATAAGTGTAGGGTGTAATATACACCCAAAGACGATGGCTGCATTGCCAATATGCATAGATGGAGAGGAAGACAATCTGGTTTGTGTGTAGAATTAATGAAGGCCTACCTACCAGGAATTAAACAGTTTTTTTGATAATTTATTAGCTTTACAATTACATTACTTATCCAAGAAACAGGTGGAGCACTAAATTTGGTTATTTTAGGCCCAAAAACATTGATTTTCCAACAAAATAGCAAAACAAAACCAAACAAAACCAAAACCAAAACCAAAATACGCAATGGCGGTTTTGCAACACCAAAACCACAAAATGACGGTAATCCAGATCCAAAACAGAATACAAAACCAAAACGCGGGGGTCAGTGACCATCTCCAGTTTGAACCAACACTTCTCTCACCCTACAGGACATCTGTGAATGTTACGATTGCTGGGAATGTCTGCAGCGTGGTGTATTAGCCTTTTGAGGAGGTATAGTAACTGGCATATTGATGGCAAAGCTGGTTGTGGAATTGGCCATTTGTCTGCTCCCTCTGTGCCCTGTGTCCGTTTATATTCTTGTGCTTTATACTGGATGATGGTTTCTATGTTGATAACTGCTTGCCCATGGGCTGTGCAGTGACACGCGTATGTTTTGAGATTTTCAGGTATTTCCTTTATTGGTGCCTAGTGGTGGGGACTGGTCACAGTGGTGAAATTCAAGCATTCGTATTAACAAGTAGGTGGGTTGTTGCCAGTTACCGGTGGACAAGGTGGCTATATTGAGGACAGTGATGGCGTTGTTTGCAGGAGTCAACAAAATCATGCTGAAACAGTTTCAGTCTCTCTCGGGGCAGCTAAATTTTGCATGATGTGTGATCCCAATGGGCAAGATATTGTTTTGAAAGCTTGAAAGAGTTATGGCAGGTGTTTTGAAAGGTCATCATTTTATTAGGCTCTCTGTGGAGATAAGGGAGGATTTCACGATGTGGCGGGTTTTCATCCAACACTTTAATGGAGTTCATTTGTGGGTTCCTCCTCCTACAGCTAACAGAGACATCTAGCGGTTTACTGACGCTGCTGGGCTCGCTGGATTCGGTTCTTTCCTTGATGGTGATTGGTGAGCTTGATTGGTATGAGGCGAGAACCTGCTCATTTTGGTATGATTCCCGATTATAGTGGCTGTGGAATTGTTGAGAGACTTTATGGGAGAAGAGCATAGTGTGCTGCTGCTATAATTTGGGGGTGGTGCAGGCATTTATTACCTAAATTTAATCCTCCCAACCCCAGCATTTAGATTGCTCAGATACCTGGTCCTCAAATGCCTGAGCCTCAATATTGATTTCAAACCTAGGCATAATCCTGAGACTGTTAATATCATTGCTGACCCATTATAGCGATTTTAATGGGTCAAATTTAGAGTGGTAGCTCCTGAGGCTAGTGATGTTTGTGTCCCATGTCCCGATTATGTTTGGCAGATTATCAAGTCAGCATAGAAAGTCAGATCAGGTACCACCAACTTTAAAGCAGTGTAAGGCGGTATGGACAGAATGAGATTGGTTCAGTAACGAAAGTTGCCACAGAGGTAATACCCAGTGTTTGTTAGCTTTTATATAGAATGTGTTTTCTTCTGGGAAGTCTAAGACGTCTATGGTTTCGGTTCTGGTTGGTTCTCTTCAATAGAATTTTTTGGTCCGTAAAGCTTTAAGTGACTGGGCATTCCACCTGAGTGAATTAGTGGCATCCTCTAAGTTTTTGCAATATATGGGTTTGCTTTGCAAGAATGTTGTTTTACATGGGCATAGTTTGTAAGATCCACAGTTTGAACAGCTCAGTAACAGACATTGGATTACGTTGTTATATAGAGACAATGGTTTGCCCGGTGCATTTTGCTGATAGTTATTTGCAAATGGGGCCGGTTGATGGCCGTACATGTTTGAGTCATTTCGATGGTTCTCTCTTGTCTAAAAACCAATTCAGGACGATTTTTCAGAGATGTTTGTTTAATCTGGGTCTTAATTTGGATGATAACGGCATTTATTCTTCTGAGGAAGGTTGTTCCATTGAAACCATTATGGAGCTGGGTAGATGGATGTCTAGTTGTGACAAGAAATATATTAGGCTGCGCAATAAGCGACGATGCTCATTTCCCTCCCTTGGTGGGCTGACCCATGACGTGTGTTGTTTTTCGCATTTCGAAGGGCATGGAAGGAGGTACCTAATTTTACCTCACAATGAAGGGTCTGGTTGGCTTGTGGTTTTTTACAGTTTTTCCTCCATATGGGCCACCCCATCCTTCTTTTCCCTGGTTAGGGCCTGTTGTGTTTTGATCTATATTTGCTGGAATTGGTTAGCTGTTATCATGTATGGACTGCTGTATTTAAATGTATCTTCCCTCCATATTTCAGCTTATTGATAGGACTCCATGAAGGTGTAGATTGAGGACTTTCTTTTGTGTACTGGGCCAGTAGGAGTGGTTCACCTCTTTACTTATTGTCCCACGTCTGTCTACTGTCTGACTCTCTCTTACATCCGTCATGTCTTTTACTGCACTCTGTGTGAGTCCCCATAGCATTACTCACACTCAACTGTGGTACTTATATGTTTTACCTCATCTATTTGTTACTTGCTTCTGTAAAATAATAGTAATAATTGTGAGCATTTCACTGGGGGTAGGGCTTTTGTTGGTTAGGATTTACAAGTCTGTGTTAGGTTTTATTGTTAACTACACTGTCCCTAAATAAAGTTAATTTTGGACATCCCGAAGTGCTAGTTGTTCATTTGGGAGGCAATGATCTCGGTAAACTGAAGGAATTGGAGCTTATAGCTCGTGTTAAGTCTGATTTTGATCCTGACTCACTGGCCTGGAATCCGCTTAATATGGTCGGCTATTATCCCCGGGGGAACGTGGAAAGGCACTATTAGTGCTGTTCACCTCGATAAGGCCCGTTTTAAAGTAAATTTGGCTGTCAACAAGTTTTTGTTGGGTAAAGATTTTGTTGGTAGCACTCCATCCCGACATTAAATTTAAGTATTCTTACTTGTACAGGTTGGATGGAGTGCACATTACAGAGGAAGGTTTAGTTTGTTTTGTGGAGCAACTGTTTAGGGGTCTTGTGGGGCTTTGAGAGGTCACGGTTGTGCCAGGCTTCTGTTTCTTGATTCGGGACCTAACTTTGGCAGAAAAGCCTGTCAATCAGCAGCCATAAATGACACATTCAGGTGGTAGTGGAGCACTCTCCCTTAAAAGGGGATTTATTGTTACTAACACTCCTCATTGGTGAGTTACGGGGCACCGCCTTTCTGGGCAGGTCCCAGCTACTAAGCCAAACAAGGGTGTTGGAATGACTGGTAGCTGATTGGTCGTGCTTTTTATTTGCCAACTCTGTAATTTATTGTTAATAAAATTTTGTGACCTTTATGCGTCAAACAAATGTCAAGTGTCTTTATTCATTATGTAAGATAACGCTTGATAAAGGCATTCATGCACAATCAACCGCTAGGCAACTTTTATAATTTTTTGTCCATTGCATGCTCTAATTCTCGGATGTCTACTGATAACTATTGTGATCCTCTTAACGCTGCCTATATATATATATATATATATATATATATATATATATATATATATGTATATATATATATATATATATATATATATATATATATATATATATATCTGTTATAGTTATGGAAATGGCCATTGAGTAAGAGACGAATCTCTGGTTATTTCAGCCTTAATGGATTAACAAACTAGTGAAGTAAGAAACCTAAGAGTCTCATTGTTGCAATTTATTTTCAAATCTCCGGAGATGTTTGCTTTTATTTTATTTTATAGACTAAAGACACGGCGATTGTCTACAAACAGCAGCAGGAGAATAGAATTAATATTACTAGCACCGGAGTGTCTTTTCTTTTTGTAATGGGAAGAGGAGTGATCTGGACCCACTCAGACAGAAGCACGATACTATCTTCATCTCCCTGCTCTGTGCCAAAATTGTTAAACAAAAGCAACATTGTATCATGAGAAATTATGCAACCCCCATTACAGCTGACTCTATTTCCAGACACAGTGCCCATTTCATATTACATCTTGGAATCCTAGAATTTATTTCCAAAATCATTGAATGTATAAAGTGTATTATAAATGAAATGTCTTCCTCTCCAAATTTCTGCCGCATTAGTCTGAATTAAATATACGGTAATCGTATCCTCATTATTTTCCAAATCATATAACTGCCTGGATAAAATAGTTATGAATATACGTTAAGCTTGTACATTAAGGCACATTGTTTCCTCTGGGATAGGGCCCCTTGTGCTGCTGAAAGTGATTGTCAGGGATATCAGGTGAGCACAGGGGGAATTGTGCAAAAAATCTACACCTTTGTTTGTGGACACACAGAAAAGGTTGATTGGTCTGATAAACATTGCAGCAAATAACAGACTGACAAAACAACAAATAAAAGACACAATCTTGGAAAATACATGCAGCCACAAGGGGTATCTGGTAAAACACAGTTATAGATAATAACATAGATCGATTTAGTTAAAGTATTTACTCCAAATTGCAGGTGGCTGTTTAAAGACAGCAGATAAGTCCGGTGTTAATTAAGTTCCTGCAAACAAATCTAGTGGGGTGAAACAATAAACACAGTCCACAGAGATAAATCTGGTCAAGAAATGGATAAACCAGTGCAGTCGCAAAACGTTAGCCAGGCCGACAGAAATTAAAATGGTTAAAGTCAGAGAATGCCTTTCACCTTTCAGAACCAAGAGAACATGCCAAAGAGAACACCTCCCAACTGTCCTGATTTAAGTGGGACAGGTCTTATTTGAGGGTTCTTTGCCCCGTAAGTCAGAACGTTGGGCGATATATGCCATTCATTGCTCTCCATGAATAATACAACGCTACGGAATTAGTGGCGCTATATAAATAAATGGTGATGATGATGATATATAATTGTTTTCAGGGTGGGGGGATGGGGGGAATCGCCTAACGCCTCAGAAACATTAGGCATGCCCCTGTCAGTGTGACCACACCCCCAACAAGACAAGTCAGTCTCTATTCAAGGACCAGAAAATTTGGAAGGTATGCAGAAGTTACTGATTAAACTGTCACAATTTAGCTTTCTACATATTCGAGGATAACATCAGACAGACTTGTGACAACTTATATGTCTCTGAAGGTGTCAATTCAATAAAAACAGAGGTCACAATTGTTGGTTATATAACTGTGAGCAAAATAAAACATAAATTACTTATTGTCACAGTGCTGGATACTGCCAGCGGAGAACCATTGTCTGGGGTACCGATCAGAGACGCATCATCTATCTCTCTCTCTCTCTCTCTCTCTCTCTCTATATATATATATATATATATAATATATAAATGCTTAGTGGCGTCTGTCTGTCTGTGTGTGTGAAAAAAAAACCCAAGTTGCAGCGCCACCTGCTGTGCGGAGTTATACACTGACCTACTAAATTCTTAGTGTGTGTGGGAAAAAAAATTCAAAAAGGGCTGAAATTTGGTAGGGCTCAAACTCATTTTCGTGAGGTAATTTTACCTCGTGCGTTAGTGTGTGTGTGTGTGGAAAAAACTATTTTCTCAGAAAGGGCTCATCCAATTGACCTGAAATTTGGTATCCTGACATTATTTGACAAAAAAATTAGAATAGTCAAGTCAGTTAACTTCCATCATCCCCCCTTCCCCCCGTGGGAGGGGTAGTAAAGGCTAAATTTACGAGTTGAGGGGTCAAACTCATTTTCGTGAGGTAATTTTACCTCATGAACATACATTAAAAAGGCCGCTTGCGTCGGGAAGTAACGCTCTTCCCCTGAGGAGGCCTGGGCTAGGCCCAAATGCATGGCAAGAACCTTTTTAAGACCTTAAGTAGCTTGATTTGACTAGAATGCATGAGTATCATGCACGGGTTAACTTGTATTTATATATATACGTACCGATCAGCCACAACATTAAAACCACCTGTTATATTGTGTAGGTCCCCATGTGCCACCAAAATAGCACTGACCCATCAAGGCATGGACTCCACAAAACCTCTGAAGGTGTCCTCTGATACCTGGCACCAAGATGTTAGTATCTTTAAGTCCTGTAAGTTGCCAGATGTGGTCTCCATGGCTGGACTTTTGGAGGCCAAGTCAACACCTTGAACTTTGTTATGTTCGTCTAGCCAATCCTGAACAATTTTTGCAGTGTGGCAGAGCATTATCCTGCTGAAAGAGGACACTGCCATCAGGGAAAACCGCTGCCATGAAGAGGTGTACCCGGTTTGCAGCAATGTTTAGGTAGGTAGTATGTGTCAAAGTAACATCCACATGAATGCCAGGACCCAAGGTTTCCCAGTAGAACATTGCCCAGAGCATCACACTGCCTCTGCCGGCTTGCCTTCTTCACAAAGTGCACCCTGGTACCATCTCATTCCCAGGTAAACAATATACATGCACCCAGCTGTCCACATGGTGTACTATAAAACATGATTTATCAGACCAGGCCACCTTCTTCCATTGCTCCATGGTCATATGCCCATTGTAGTAGGGATGGGACACCGAAAGAAAACATTGGTTGTACCGATGTCTTAAACATTGGTTACAAAACATTGCTTAGTCCTAAACATTGGTTCTAGAACTGATGTTAACCGATGTTTCTATTGTTTTTAAGTAAACTGGTTACTTAAATATATAATACACTAATAAATTTCTGAAATCATCCCTATGTTTATCTAAATGTAGACTTACAGGGCCTGACTCATTAGCGATCTTATCTTGTGCAAAAGTTAAAATGCTTATTTTTAAGAAGAAACGGGGAGATAAGAGTGAAGTTAAGATGGATTTTCATCTTAACTTAAGAAATTCTTCACTTGCGCAGTGGATTTTGCTTCTTATCTCCCTTTTTTGAACATGCACAGAGTGGATTTGCTTAAGATAAGCAAAAAACGGCAGATAAGGTCACTAATGAATCAGGCCCACAGTGTATATCTGTATGTATATATATATATATATATATATATATATATATATATATATATATGTTAGTAAACAAAACACGATGCATTAACATTAACTAATAAAACTTTAATTCTGCAGCACAAGAGGGTGTTTGTTCATAAGGTGGCGCTCTTTAAATTAGGTGTGTCTCCACGTGTTTTTATGTGCTTGCCATAGTTTCTGCAAATAGTTGTCTTGTGCTCATCATCTTTTCTATCAAAGTGTTTCCACAAATGACTTTTGGGTGGAGGAATTTTATTTTTAATACGACACTAGTGACAGACTAAATAGTGAAGTAGTGTGGTGTTTTGCACTTTACTGCTGGCGGTTCCTGTTGTTGGTACAATACAATACCTTAATGTCCTTCTTCTCCAAGTCCTGATTCTATCAAATAAGTCACACTGACAGACAGACTCTCTCTCCTCTCCTACTCACACAGTCTATTCTCTTTTTATTTCCTCCAGACCTCACTCTATCAGCCTGAGATTCCTTTTACATTGATTTTTTTTTCTCTCTCTCCATCCACACACTCTGTCTCCAGTCTCCAGTCCTCCTCCCTTCTCTCTCTCTGCCTCAAGACACTCAGCCTGATCCTCACGGATTACGTCACTCCAGACTCACTGACACAGCTAGGTCTGCCTCATGCAGCAAACACAGCGAGTGACTGACACTGTCACTCACTGCTCAATTACCAATAGCTGCCAGCCAGTCTGTTCCCCTGTCCAATATGCTGCTGGTGATTGGCTGACCAGAGTGTCTTTTACTCTCAGCCACCAGCCCAGCAGCAGCAGCAGCCAGTTCAGTCTGTCTTTTTCAGAATAGAGTCAGACTCTCTTTAGTTGTAATGAAGACAGAGACAGACAGTCAGCAGCAGTCCAAAGCACCACAATTACAACGACAAATAAAAAAAGACACCATCAGCAAGCATCGGAAAACATTGAAGGAAAAATCTAACGATGGTGAGGAAACATTGGATTCTCACCATTGCAGAGTTAAACATCAAACATTGGAACCATCTAAATGATGGTTCCGATGAAACATGAAACGATTCCCATCTCTACATTGTAGGCACTTTCGGTGGTGGACAGGGGTTAGCATGGGCACTCTGACCAGTCTGCAGTTATGCAGCCCCATATGCAGCTAACTATGATAGAAAAGTGTGTTTTGACACCTTTCTATCATAGCCATCATTAACTTTTTCATTAATTTGTGCTACAGTAGCTCTTCTGTGGGATTAGACCAGACAGTCTAGCCTTCACTCCCCATGAAAATCCATGAGCCTTGGGAGCCCATGACCCTGTTGCTGGTTCACCGATTGTCCTGCCTTGGACCACTTTTGATAGGTATTAACCACTGCATACCGGGAACACCCCACAAGGCCTGGTGTATTGGAGATCCTTTGACCCAGTCGTCAACCCATCTCAATTTGCTCCTTGTCATATTCGCTCAGATCCTTACGGTTACCCATTGCTACTGCTTCCAACACATTAAGTTCAAGAACTGACTGTTTACTTGTTACCTAATATATCTCACCCATTGACATATGCAATTGTAATAAGATTATCAATTTTATTCAATTGTCAATGGTTTAATGTTGTGTCTAATTGGTGTATGTTACACTGTAAATGTGCTTTGTACACTATACTGCACACTCATTCTCTGACACTTTTCAGGTTCCCCACACCTTCCATTTTCATCCCATTTTTTTCTTTAAGCATGTTTTTAAAGTTTTCCTACCTTTTGTAAATTAGTCAAAATCTCTATTAATCACCGACACAACTGGGAATTCATTGTACCAAATTTGTAATCTGTTAAACAATGTTTTACTTTCAAACTAATGCAATTTTTAGCGATTTCCATCAAGTTAAAAAACGTGACTTCATCATTAATGTTTTAAAAAAATATCAGTGCATTTCCAATTCATCTCAATGGCACATTCATTTCAATGGTGTTTCCAGTATGTGTCCTGCCTGTAGAATCCCCATTGAATTCAATGGACCCAATCTTGTTCCCTAATCTAGCACCCACATCCCAGGAAGAGTGTAAAGCTTGTAACATCAGGGAGAAGGGATGTGCTCTATTTTTGGCTCCCTCAGCCATAGAGCCACCAATCCTGCTCTACAATTGGGGGCTGAAACTAGTGAAAACTTTTTTAGTGATTGGTACAGCAACATAACAAATTGATCTTCCATAGACCCTCATTCTATACTTTTATTGAAAGATTTGGAAATGTGTACTTGATTTGTGTTTAATAGATTTGGGAAATTAGCAAATCTACCTATAAATCCCCCACCCCCCAAAAAAGAGATTTTATTACTATTTTTGCCAATAGATCCTCCTCCAGTGTTTTCTATACTAGTATCTGTACCTACTTGCTGTAGGCGATATGGGCACTTTCTAAATTTATAATAATAAATAATAAATACAAAGTGAAGTAAGTCCAAATTTTTTTTAAATATGTTAAATGTCAATATTAATAATTTAATAAACAACACAAGATTAAAGGGACATACATTACATTATACTATTAACATTAACATTAAATATACCATACAAACATAATAGAATATGCATATATTAATCATTTACCCCTGTTACAATAATTGATAGACTTTCTAGAATTTATTTGGCCACTGCTTTATTGAATTATAAAATACTAGGAAATGTGGCACAAAAAGCACTTCAGATGCCAGCTCAACAATCAAAACTAGGGTGTACCATTATGCCAACTCCAATAACTATATATAAATGGGGGTGAACCACTATGCCTACCCACCTATCCCTTTCCACTCGTTGGCATCACCCATGACCTTCCCTTGAAAAGCAATTGGCTCAATTCCTTTGTAGCACCCTCTAACACTCTCTCTTCATTTGATCCTACAAATGAAAAGGAAGTTTCTACTCTCTTCTCATCTTCCTACTCTACCTCCTGTCCTCTTGATCCCATTCCCTCACAAATTAGTAGGTCCCTGTCTCTTGTGCTCATTCCCCCTCTAACAAAAATCTGTAATCTATCTCTTTCTACTGGTATTTTTCCATCACTATTCAAGCATGCAGTGATTACTCCCATTTAAAAAAAAAAAAATTCTGACCCAAACTCTCTCGCAAATTACCGACCCATCTCCCAGCTCCCATGCCCCTCCAAGTTCCTCGAGAAAGTTGCCTACACTCGCCTCACACACTTTCTTACAGCAAACAACCTATTGGATCCTCTTCAGTCAGGCTTTTGCTCTCAACACTCCACAGAGACTGCACTGACCAAGGTTGTTAATGATTTGATCACAGCAAAAAGAAAAAAACATTACTCTCTTCTAATTCTCCTGGATCTCTCGGCTGCATTTGACACTGTTGACCACTCTCTCGTCATACATACGCTACAATCCCTAGGTTTTGAAGGCACTGTCCTATCCTGGTTCTCATCCTACCTATCTAATCGCTCTTTCAGTGTTAATTTCTCTGGATCCACCTCTGCTCCGCTTCCTTTATCAGTTGGAGTACCACAAGGCTCAGTCCTGTGTCCTCTGCTATTCTCTATCTACACCACTTCTCTTGGAAAACTAATAAGCTCCTTTGTATTTCAGTATCATCTCTATGCAGATGATACACAAATCTATCTATCCTCTCCTGATCTTTCACCATCTGTGTTGTCTCGTGTTACTGACTGTTTTTCTGCCATTTCATCTTGGATGTCTTCTCGCCAAATCAAACTCAATCTTTCAAAAACTGAATTAATAATATTCCCACCCAAAAACAGAAGCTTCCTGCCTGACATTTCTATTTCTGTTGATAACATGACCATAAATCCCACCCCGCAAGCTCGTTGCCTAGGTGTAATTCTTGACTCACAGATATCATTTATTCCCCATATCAACTCTATATCTAAATCATGTTACATACACCTAAAGAACATTTCCAGAATACGCACATATCTCACACAAGACAACGCAAAAACCTTAATTCATGCACTCATAATCCCCCGCATCGACTATTGCAATTCCCTCCTTACTGGTCTTTCCAAAGTCAGTCTTGAAGCCCTACAATCTTTTTTGCACGCAACGGCTAGACTGAATTTCCTTGCAAACCATTCTTCCTCTGCTGAGTCACTCTGTCAATCTCTACATTGGTTGCCTGTATTTCAACGAATCCAATATAAAATTCTTCTACTAACATACAAGGCCGTCAACAAAATTGCACCAACATATATTTCCTCACTTGTCTCAAAATATCTCCTTACTCTACACCTCCGTTCTGCACAAGATCTGCGTCTCTCTTTCACTCTCATCACATCCTCCCATTCTCGGTTACAGGACTTTTTCGGGCTGCACCCACTTTGTGGATTTCCCTCCCTCGTACAGTAAGACTTTCCTCTAGTCTTCAAACCTTCAAGCGTTCTCTGAAAACCCACCTCTTCAGACAAGGTTATGATATTCCTCAAACATCATCTTAATCTCCCTAGGTTGCCCTATTACCACCCTATTCAAAGCTAACGCAAGACAACAACCCTCTGACCAACATTGCTACACACACAGCCCACTCAATACGTTTACCTTTGCATTCTAGCTGGTCCATTGTGCAATATGATGTAGCACATGTCCCTGTGTTTCAAACTCCCATTGTCCCATAGATTGTAAGCTTGTGAGCAGGGTTCTCTTACCTCTCTGTATGTATGTATTACCCAGTATTGTCTTATTAATGTTTGTTCCCAATTGTAAAGCGCTACGGAATTTTCTGGCATTATATAAATAAATGTTGATGATGATGATGATATGGTGTCATCGTTTGGCTTTGCCATAACGCTAGGGAAGAGGGTCTCCCCTTGCATATAATAGACAACCGCCTAGCTTCGTCGTCTGTAATGAGAAGTAGATGGTTAGAATCATAAAGTGGGAAATAACGTTTTTTTCTTGGTACTGGGTTTGAAAGGACCTGGCATCTTAAATTCCTTTTCTTAAGTTGGCAATCGAAGGGCAGTGTACCTCCCGATTCCCATTCTCAGCCCTGGACAGAACTGACAGCGATGCACTAATACAGTGTTGGCTAACCTGTGACACTCCAGGTGTTGTGAAACTACAAGTCCCAGCATACCCTTCCAGCAATAAGCTACTATATATTGGCAAAGCATGCTGGGACTTGTAGTTACACAACACCTGGAGTGTCACAGGTTAGCCAACACTGCACTAATAGGTGGACACCAGGAAAAGGGTGAGTGTGGAGTCCACATGGCTGAAAACATATCTCCCCTTCCCCCACATCTTAATAATAGGTGTCTTAGCCTAAGCACTTACACGGATTTAAGCCTATGCAGCCTTGAGCCTCCTTTCTATACACAAACAAAATTATTTAGATAATCAGATAATCTGATTCGTGGATTACATTTCCATTTTATTCCTTGTTTAGTTTTAGTAAACTTTTATGGGCATTTTTTTCAAGAAACAAGAAACTACACAACATTTGTGTCCCCGCAAAGTTTATATATAAAGTATTTACAATTGTATGACGCTTGCAAACCCTGCAGAAATCTGCTGAATGATGTTTTCGTTAAGCTGTGAGCACACTATTGCATTCAGGAGGAAAGACTGTGAGCTGTTTGTACAAGTCCAAACCTGTTGACGTCAGTAAATGACAAAAGGATAATCTTAAAAAAAATCATTTTCATTTTTCTCTTTAAATTGAGAGTTGTGTACAGAGCCAGCATGATTCAACTGCCTCTTCCTGTAATTCCTCCCACTCTTTGGGTGTTGGGATTTCAGTTTAAGACAGATGCCTAGTGTGGAAAAGAACTTAGAAGCATTTGGATTCAGGAACTTTGAAATCTGTCTGCTAATAATTTCACGTCTTCATCAACGACTCTTTAAAGTTGAACAATCCAGAATAAAGCCTGTCTATCACGTGCTATTTAATTGCGCTGGAATTTCTGGAACTCGGAGAAGGAATTCTTGTTTTCATAAAGGAACAGTGAGTAAAACCGTTCTCACCACTGCTACAGAATGTATTCTGTGTGCTGCTTGTATGATAATGTAATGCTACACCGGATCCGAGGGTCAGCAACTGTTTCAGAGCATTCATTGCTATTAGTTGTCAAACGCTGTGTGTGTGTTGTGTTTATTGATTCTTAACAAGCTGAGCTAGGAGACTGCAGGTGTCCGTCAAGGCCTAATTGTAACTGGCTGTGAGAGGATCCTGCAGGATGTTGAAGCAATACAGTCAGTAGTGAAAGTAAAGGAAACAGACAATCAGAACTGCTGTGTGAAGATTTTACAAGGAAATGTTTTAAATAAGTAACCACAGTCATTAAAAGTTAGTTGTTTGTTTGGGTTTTTTTTAAAATAATGACCATCTGTAGAGTTAAACGTCTACTATGTTTCTATTTTATTTGCTTTATTTAAATACTTATAATACAATTGTATATAAGGGCTCCATTTTGTGCTGGAACGCACTAGAAGACCGTTCCGGCACTAATTTTTAATAGTTTTTAAGGTTTAAAGTTTCTTTTAATGCCCCCCCCCCCCAGCATATGTCATAAGATTTTAAATTCCATATTGTTTCATGTAAAAATTAATCAGTGATTCCTACCATGGTCAGGGAACCTAGCAAAATAAAAATTATAGCGCACTGAGGTCATGCTAGATGGTATGGCGTGATCACATGATTAGATGCACCTACTGAGCCGTAATGTGCCCTCGGAAATTACATTCAAATGTTTTCAATGGCACGTCTATGCTGAGATCCATCCAAGGTGTGTACCTGTAGTCAGAGCCGGTGCCAGGGTCATTGGCGCCCTAGGCATTCTGTGAAAATCGGCACCCCCGCCCGCAGGCAGGCACACTTTAAATATCGGCGCCCCCCACCGCAGGTACCCTGTCAAAATCGACGCTTCCCTCCCCTCGTCTTTCCTTATCTTACCTGCATTAAGCTGCTCCTCTCTGCTCTGTCTTCTCCCCTCCACTCACAGACACTGTCGGGCCGTGATGATGATGTCACGGCCGACAGTCAGTGAGCGGAGGGGAAGAGACAGAGCAGAGAGGAGCAGCTTAATGCAGGTAAGATTCATAGCCTCTTCCCCCCTCCCCTCCCCTCCCCGTGGATTTCTCGGCTGCCGCACAGTTTTAAACGACAATAGTCAATGTTTTTTTATTTGGGGCGCCCTGCAGCCCTAGGCAATTGCCTAACCTTGCCTAATGGGAGCACCGGGCCTGCCTGTAGTGCTATAAGGGTTGCATGCATATGAACATTAAAAGAAAATGGACAACAGACTATAGGAAAAGTAGTCTTTAAAAATGAAGCTATATACCCAAGAGCCTTTATTTTTTCAGTGCATTTAGTGGTTTGTATCTAATATTATTATAATACATCACATGAAAACACTTGTGTCTAGTGTTATCAAACTGATGTGGCGGCACCTGCCCCTTCAAATGCACTTACTCTATGGGGGGTATTCAATTGTCCGCGGGTTCGAGCGCGAAAAAACTATTACCGTTAATACGGTAATCTCTCGCTGCGAGTAAATTACCGTATTAATGGTTTTTCCGCGCAGGATACCGTAATAATGGTAATCCTGGGCGGACCGCGGGATTTTCGGCAATCCCGTGGACAATTTAATATGCCCCTATGAATATAAGACCATGCACAGTACTCTGGTTGAGTATCTTCTGCTGTGATGACATTTATTCCTCAAGCTGTTTATGATCTCATGCTCAGTATTGTAGAACTTCTAACTCCTTTAGAGTAGGGATGAGCGGGCTCGGATTTTAGAAATCAGAACACCCCCGAACAGTGCCGATCCGAGCCTAATCCGAGCACTGTTCGGGTATTCCCGCCGATCGCAAAACTCGAAACGAGGCAAAACATCATAATCCCGCTGTCGGATCTCGCGAGATCCGGATTCATATTAGTCCCTGCTTGCCGCCGCCATCTTCACTCAGGCATTGATCAGGGAAGAGGGAGGGTGTGTTAGTGGTGTCCTCTGTCCTGCTCATTCCAGTGGTGCTGTCCTGTGCTCTGTCCTGCTCAGTCCAGTGGTGGTGCTGCCATAATTCCAGTGGTGCTGTCCTGTGTCCAGTCCAGTGGTACTCCTATATAAGTTCACTGATCGTGCAGTATAAGTCCAGTGGTACTGCTATATAACTAAGTTCACTGATCCTGCAGTATAAGTCCAGTGGTACTGCTATATAGCTAAGTTCACTGATCCTGCAGTATAAGTCCAGTGATACTGCTATATAACTAAGTTCACTGATCCTGCAGTATAAGTCCAGTGGTACTGCTATATAACTAAGTTCACTGATCCTGCAGTATAAGTCCAGTGGTACTGCTATATAACTCCAGTCCAGTGGTACTGTCCTGTGCCGCATATAATTTTTAAAGCCTTTGCCGGGTGTGTGGTTTAGGGGTACGCTCTCTTGTGCTGCGTATAATGGAGTACAAAAATTTGGAGGATAAAGTAGGGAAAGATCAAGAACCACTTCCTCCTAATGCTGAAGCTGCTGCCAGTAGTCATGACATAGACGATGAAATGCCATCAACATCGTCTGCCAAGGCCGATGCCCAATGTCATAGTAGAGGGCATGTAAAATCCAAAAAGCCAAAGGTCACTAAAATTATGAAAAAAAAGAAATTAAAATCATCTGAGGAGAAACGTAAACTTGTCAATATGCCATTTACGACACGGAGTGGCAAGGAACGGCTTAGGCCCTGGCCCGTGTTCATGACTAGTGGTTCAGCTTCACACAACAATCTAAGCCCTCCCCCCCCCCCCCCTCTAAAAAATTTAAGAGAGTTAAGCTGTCATCAACAACACAGCAAACAACTCTGCCTTCTTAAGACATGGCATTACAAATCCCCAAGGAGAGTCCAAGGGTGTTGGTGGTTGCGAATCCTGACCTTCCCATCACTGTATGGGAAGAGGTGGCTCCTTCCACCATTTGCAGCACACCCTCTGCATATGCTGGAAGGATCACCCACAGTCCAGTTACAGATTTGGATAATGAAGGTGTCAATGTTGTACACCAGGAGGAGGATATTGATGTAGCTGGCGCTGAGGAGGAACTTGACGAGGAGGATGCTGATGTGGTTTTCTTAAATGAGGCACCAGGGGGGGAAACAGTTGTTGTCCATGTGATGAAAAAGCCCATTGTCATGCCTGGCCAGAAGACCAATAAATCCACCTCTTCGGTCTGGAATTATTTCTATCCCAATCCGAACAACAAATGTATTGCCATATGTACCTTATGTAAAGCTGCAATAAGCAGGGGTAAGGATCTTGGCCAACTAGGAACATCCTCCCTTATACGTCACCTGAAGAGCCTTCATAAATCTGTGTTTAGTTCAGGAACTGTGGCTAGGACTGTCAGCAGTCCAGGGACACCTAAATCCCTTGGTGCCGTTGTATCCACACCAGCAACACCCTCCTCGTCAATTTCCACCTCGATCTGGATCGGAGATAGTCCTGCAGGCCATGTCACCGGCATGACTGAGTCCTCTTCAATCCGGGATTCTTCTGGAGGATCCTGCAGCGGTATGCCTACTACTGCCGCTCCTGCTGTTGCTGCTGGGAGTCGGTCATCTTCCCAGAGGGGAAGTCATAAGACAGCTACGTCTTTCACTAAGCAATTGACCGTACAACAGTCGTTTGCCATGAGCACAAAGTACGACAGCAGTCATCCTATAGCAAAGCGGATATCTGCAGCCTTGACAGCTATGTTGGTGTTAGACGTGCGTCCGGTGTCCGCCATCAGTGGAGTGGGATTTAGAAGGTTGATGGAGGTATTGTGTCCCCGGTGCCAAATCCCGTCTAGATTCCACTTCACTAGGCAGGCGATACCCGGGATGTACAGAAAAGTACGAAAAAGTGTCCTCAGTGCTCTGAAAAATGCGGTTGTACCCACTGTCCACTTAACCACGGACATGTGGACAAGTGGTTCAGGGAAAACTAAGGACTATATGACTGTGACAGCCCACTGGGTAGATGCATTGCCTTCCGCAGCAACAGCAGCAGCAGCATCAGTAGCAGCATCTCCGAAACGCCTGCTCGTTCCAAGGCAGGCAACGTTGTGTATCACCGGTTTCAGTAAGAGGCACAACGCCGACAACCTCTTAGAGAAACTGAGGGAAATCATCTCGCAGTGGCTTACCCCACTTACACTCTCCTGGGGATTTGTGGTGTCGGACAACGCCACTAACATTGTGCGGGCATTACATATGGGCAATTTCCAGCATGTGCCATGTTTTGCCCACACAATAAATTTGGTGGTGCAGCATTATCTTAAAAGTGACAGGGGTGTGCAGGATATGTTTGCGGTGGGCTGCAAAATTGCGGGACACTTTCGCCATTCTGCCACTGCCTACCGAAGACTGGAGCACCATCAAAAAAGCCTGAACCTGCCCTGCCATCACCTCAAACAAGAGGTTGTGACGCGCTGGAACTCCAACCTCTATATGCTGCAGAGGATGGAGGAGTAGCAAAAGGCCATTAAAGCCTACACAGCCACCTATGTCATAGGCAAAAAAGTGGGGATGCGCCTGAGTCAAGCGCAGTGGAGACTGATTTCCGTGTTGTGCAAGGTTCTCCAGCCGTTTGAACTTGCCACACGAGAAGTCCGTTCCGACACTGCCAGCTTGAGTCAGGTGATTCCCCTGATCAGAAAGAAAGTTGTCAGCGCTTATCCTTTAAACTGCATATCTGTATGTGTCTAGCAAAATGAAAACATGAGGTATTAGTTCATATTTTGATCAAAAGACTTAAGCCTGCATCCCACGTCAAGGGTACCTCATTATATGCAGGTCCTACACTGACCTATATGCTTTAAACACTATTAAAATGCAGTTAAAATCAGATGCACTCATCTCCCAGGTATAGAGGTTTACATCTAGCAAAGGCTGGCTTGTGAGCCACACCCAAATGTGCCTTAAATAGGCTTGATGGACAGCTGCTATGACAAAAAGGCAATATTTTGAAACAAAACCAGAGAAAAATAAGCCCGCGCTCGGTATATCCCACATTATATATGGTACCAGCTGCAGTTGTCTACAGTTGACACACCGTTCAGTCACTGACACCTGAAAACTGCATTAATCGTGGAACAAATGGTTTCTCATGGGCTTGTTCCCTCCTTTGTGTTCTGTCCGGTTATGCATTCGGATACCCCTACACCGATTGGGATGAAACCAACGCAAGGTGGTCCAGTTGGATCCTGGCCATGTTTTAGAGGGGTTAGGGTCCCGGGCGGACTTCCCAATGGTGTACGCTGGGCAGAACTTTGACCTGGGGAGTCTGTTCTGGGGCTTCCACTGGATGGATATGGATGAAAACTTCACAGAGGGGAGGCAATTGGTCTGGGATGCCTAATGGAATGGTTGGGGTCCCGGTCGAAACTCCCGCTGGTGTATGCAGGGCAGAACGTTTGACACAGCCTGTTCTGGGCTGGATGGTTTTGGATGACATCTTGGCTACTAATTATGTCTTAAATGTTGACAGTTACATCCAACTCATTGATAACATAATAACCTGAAGATTTAAACCCAGGCAACCCCGGGTACTTCAGCTAGTTAAAACATAATAATATTAAAGCACAGAAAACAAAAGCATTTAAGTTACTAAAAGAAGACATTTTCTGCCCTACCCAAAATCCAGCCATGGGGGTGGTGAAGTAACGTGGACCAAGACTGGTTTGATCCACACTCCAATTCAATCTATTTCTATTACCCCATTGCCATCATTATCATCACTAGGTATCATTAACTTATTTGCATCTTCTCGTCAATCCACTTTTCTCTCAATCCCAGGGGACAAATTAAAAAAAAAAATATATAAAGTTTTTGGTTTTCATTAGTTGTTTTTTTTGTCCATACTCTGTGGTTAAACCACTGATTATGTCAGAAATTCCCTTCTGGTGCGTGAAACCATTGCATTGTACTATTGTGCCCACCAGGCATTCAATAAAGCTGGGCTCTCATAGGAATGTTAGTAGAGTTGCCAAGTCAGATGGTCCCATCATCAAACACCCGGCATCACGGTAACTGGAGTTCCCCTACAGTGAACTTCGGACACCATTGGGCAACACTAATTTGACCTCTTAGTCTGGGGGTACACGCTGTGTAAAGTCACTTTATAAAATGATTTTTCAAGTTGGTTGGTCTGAGTTATACACGGTGTAAAATTGGGTCTGTGGAGGTAGTGAATTTGATACTAGGGGCTAGATTTACTAAGCTGCGGGTTTGAAAAAGTGGGGATGTTGCCTAAAGCAACCAATCAGATTCTAGCTTTCATTTATTTAGTACATTCTACAAAATGACAGCTAGAATCTGATTGGTTGCTATAGGCAACATCCCCACTTTTTCAAACCCGCAGCTTAGTAAATCTAGCCCTGCATTCTACTGAACACTGCTATCATCAGCTATAGCACTTTATCTTTCTAGATAATTTTGCTTGCCTGGCACTCATGTTTCTGTCACTCTACATGTTTTACCGCTGTGGGAGCTCGCCATGCAATGAGGGCCCACTGCAGAGTGACATGTGATACAGTCCCAAGCCATGTGTCTGAAAGTGGGACTGTGGGAGTTGGCAGCCATGACAAGGTCTAAAATTGCAGGGAGATCAATTTAGAGGCACAGATCTATACTTATACACTGTCATTCTAAGTCTGTATGTTTGGAGTGTACAGAAGTTGGGTTTTGCAGAATCATAGGAGGGTCACAGGCTCAAAAATAAAACTAAAATTACAGGCTTTGTTGACAACAGCTTTTAAGCTATCTGTTTGGAATTTTTCCCAGGCGCTCTAAATGTTAAACAACACTTAATTTATTGTCAGGATATGTAATTATCTGGATCTTTATAGAGACCTATGTCTGTAGGTAAAAGATTAAATGAAGACACGCACATTGAACATTCTAGGAAAATAACATGTTTTTATTAAATTTTCCCAAATGTAAGATAAAGGGAATAACAATAAAGGGCAGCACGGTGGCTAAGTGGTTAGCACTTCTGCCTCACAGCACTTACAGCCTTACAGATCCTTATCTGTTAGGAGTTTGTATGTTCTCCCCGTGTTTGTGTGGGTTTCCTCCGTTTTCCTTCTACACTCCAAAAACATACTGGTAGGTTAATTGGCTGCTAACAAATTGACCCTAGTCTGTGTGTGTGTGTGTGTGTGTGTGTGTGTGTGTGTGTGTTAGGGAATTTAAACTGTAAGCTCCAATGGGGCAGGGACTGATGTCGGTGAGTTCTCTGTACAGCGCTGCGGAATTAGTGGCTCTATATAAATAAATGGTGATGATGAAATAGTCTCCAGAGATGTTTTTTTTCCTTTTATTTAAATATCTGCACTGCCCTGGGTGGAACAAAATATACACTACGAAAATTCAATTCAGTTGACACTGAACTTAAAGTTGATTGGCTGGATGCCAAAGGTGTGTATAGTCAAGAATCACCTATTGTAATTTACTAACCGCAAAATGTATATACACATTATAAATACTTTGCAAAAATGCGTCTAACATTAGATTTCATACATTTTACCAATTTGTCCAGCACCTATTACAACTTTCACACACCCAGTTCCCACATCAATCTGCCAGACAGATGAATACCCTGGTGCACGCCTCGCTCTACTTGTGGTGTTTGTCTACATAACAGTTTTGTCTGACATTTGGTAGGTCTGCTGCCTGTCCTCAGGTACAGGAGTGCAGGTCAGCAAAAGTAAAATCATCCCCTCAAGTACCCATTAAAGTTATCACAGTCATAGTTGACCTATTACTGACTGTGGTAGTGTAAGATCTGTACATTTTGCTCAGCTGAAAGAAATCTACCAACTGGAAGCAGATACAAGCCAGATCCATTCTAAATGTACACACAAAACGCCAGATACACACAAAGTTCACACAAAAAGCCGGATACATACTAGTGTCAATTTAGAATGGATCTGGCTTTTTGTGTGGATCCGGATTTTTGTGTGAAATGAATGATTAGTGTGAATTTGGCTTTTTGTGTGAATTTAGTGTGGATCGGCATTTTCTGTGGATACAGGTGTGTTTTTGTGAATGGGAATCTATATGCATGCGGCTTATTGTGTAAAAATAGTATTGATCTGCCTTTTTGTGTGAATTCATTGTGATCGGGGTGTTTGTGTGAATTTAGTATGGATCCCGGTAGATTTGTGTGGATTCAGGTGTGTTCGTGTGGATCCAGGTGTGTTTGTGTTGATCTGGGTGTGTTTGTGTGAAATTAGTGTGGACTCGGGTGTGTTTGTGTGGATCTGAGTGTGTTTGTGTGGATCCAGGTGTGTTTGTGTTGACACGGGTCTATTTGTGCGTATCTGGGTGTGTCTTGACACACACACACATCATAATGCTTACTGTGCACCTGTTCCAGTGCATTCCACTATCTTATGCCTATAAATTAAACCTTGTTTTGTATCTGTGCACAGAATCAAGAACATTCCCGTTGTCAGGCTGGGTACACACTGGAGCGTTTTCATCCAATAATCGGGCAAATCAGCCGACATACGACAGTTCGGTCTGAAGTCAGGTTAGTGTCTATAGTGACGCGATGGTGGAAAGTCGTTCCAAGTTGGCTTATTTGATTAGTGGTACTGTTTAATATTTTCCGACCAATCACCTAACCATCATGTAGTGTCTGTATTCTGTCCTTACCCGATCGTGTCGGGCAGCCCCAACCAGCAAACATTAGCCTCCCATCTGATTTACCGCATATTGCTGCCCTAACCTGTGCATGAACCCAAATAATAGACATAATTGACCAAATAAAGCTCATAGCATCTCAAAAGCCAGAGACATGACTGTTATGCTGTACTCCATACCTTGCTACATTCATAAGTGAAGCTTTTGTTTAATGATGATATATTCCAGGGTAATCATTTTACCCATCCTTTAATGATTAACCAGGATTTAAATTATTAGACTTTGTATGCACTGGCGTTTTTGACCAACACAATTTCAAACACCAGTGAACCCATATCTCAAACATGAACACATTTTGCATGCAGTGGTTGCGTTGTTCTTGCATCCAGGGACGTAAATGGAGCACACACTCAATTCAACTAGCACTGAATTAAAAAAACGGAGAAGGCAGCATCCGAAAGACCATGCCACAATGCTTCTTAATACAAGTACAATCTTGAGTCGATATGGGAATATTGGTAACTATGGATTCAGATGCCATCACTCTTTACATGTATTTATTAGTGTTAAAAGCGTTAGTAAACACACATACTTTGAGAGCTTTTAGACATAATGTTTGTACTGGTGGCGGTATGGAAATGTAAAAGTGACGGTAGGAAAAATGTAATGGGAACGTAAGGGAATGGAATTTTATCATTTTACAATGAAGGCAGCAGGAGAAATGTAGGTATGGCATACCACCCTATACGCCCCCACTTCGTTCACTGGTTTGAGTTATATTGCCATTAAGTACATAAGAGGAAGTACCATTGGCATATAAATTATGGGGCAATTATTATTTATTGATTAAGGGGCAAAATTAAGTTATAATTAACATTTATTTTTCATTATATTAAGGGGACACTATTATTGTATTATATTATGGGGAAATTATAATTATATTAACTGGGCGATACTATTTGATTGTTAATGGAGGATTTAATTATTTATGATGCACATATGTGGCATTTCATAGTGCCCCAATAATATAATAATACAATAATATTGCCACCTTAATAGAATGAAAAAAATTATTTTGCCCCATAAGGTAATTAGAAATTAATTTTGCCCCTTAATCAATAAATAATGATTGTCCCCATAATGTATAAGTCAATGTTTGAGGTATCAAGCCAATCACAAGCAGTAGCAACCAATCAGATTCTAGCTATCATTCTATAGAATGTACTAGATAAATAACAGCTAGAATCTGATTGGTGGCTATGGGCAACACTTCCAGTTTTCCATTTTAGAATGTTTGATATGTTTACCCCCAAAGGAATTGTGTTGCTTTGTAAAAGCTGTTGATTTAGGAATGAATTTGTTTTTCCATGACTTTGGATAACATATGCAGTAAAGAGATAAATCTACGCTATGAAACAATGATTCTGTCACCACTTTTGTGGATCAGAAGGATTCTATCCAATTTCCATCCCTTGTGGATTTGACCAGATGACAGAGTAATGAAGCAGATGGTTCATCAATGTCCGGAATACTGAAGTGTAGGAACTTTCACTGCATCTGGTTCAGCCGACATTGGTGTTAGTTTGTTTGATATAAACTCACATATATCCATTTGTACTACTTGCGTTCAATTTTAACTATTATACCGTGATGCCTGGATAAGTTGACCCTATTGAAAAAGGAATCGTTACACATTGACACATGTACAGAATTTTTGCATTACATTTACATCTGCTATGCAGCTGTGTATAGACTATTGTTCTATGTATTCATAAAACTGCCACTATTAGAGGCCGATCTCTTCTCCCTCAGTGAATCATGAATCATAACATGTTGCTCTCTCCTTTCACTTGAAATTCTTCTCTATGGTTCTGGCTTCACTGGTTTGGAATTTAAGTATGGTTTAGTCTTTAGTGACTGTTTGTGGGGCCTAATTAAATACCTGTGAACATTCCTTACTGGACAATTCAGATGCATTAAGTCCTGCTCCGGATTCACTAAAACAGTGCCCCAATTTAACCAGTCCGAGTCTTAGTCAGCTGAGACCCTTCCACTATTCTGGATAATCCCACCTATTTAAGCTCCTGCTGTGAACCTATACATTGATTGAGCAGCTTACATTTCTGTATTACCGTTCTCTATTATGGCAGCTCCTACCCCCTTTTGCATTCTGAATCCCAGAACTGTCCTGGAACAATTGGGACTGTTGGCCGGTATGTAATTGGGAAGATGCACTTTAATGGCTTATGAGAATCATTCTGTATTACCTGGGTGACGTCATCTCATCATCACGTATCGTTCTTAAGTATGTGTATAGACCAAAATATTTCAATGAGATTTTTTGGGGAAAACTGGTTGAGATTAAGGAATTTGCAAATAGACCCCATATTAGCCAACAGAACATTGTGAAGATTCGTTTGTGTCGTTTCCTCAATGTACAACGCTGCACAATATGTCAGAGCTTTATCAATAAAGGACAATAATTATGATAAAAATGGATTTTCCTTTAAAGACCTGGGGGTAAATGTATTAAGCTCCGGGTTCTTCAACACCCGCGAGTTCGGCGTCTTCGGCGTTTAAATTTAAAGCGCCGCTTCGTTAATATGCCCCTGACTGAAGTCACATGACTGAAGTGTATGACATAACTGATGTCACATGACTGAAGTGTATGACATGACTGATGTCACATGACTGAAGTGTATGACATGACTGGTGTCACATGACTGAAGTGTATGACATGACTGAAGTCACATGACTGAAGTGTATGACATGACTGATGTCACATGACTGAAGCGTTTGACATGACTGATGTCACATGACTGAAGCGTTTGACATACACTCTGATTGATACTTAGCCCAACTGCATGTTGATTGGTATTGTAGCTACACCATAAATATCATATGGCTCCATATGTAAAGTAAGACGAAAAAATTACAAGTGCTGCCGCTGTCATAGACCGAAAAAAGCTGCAAGCTCCACTTATACAGATGATAGAGTGTATTAATAGTGCTCTGAAAAACTTTCCCTAAATACCAATCCTCTTGCTGATGGAAACTATGTTTAGCAACATTTTATAAATCCCCTACGTGCCAGACCTCCAGGGATTCACTTAATGCAGAATTTCAAATGAAAGTGAAATTAAAGTGAAATAACCATTATTCTAAGATGGGGTTTTTTCCCATTTTATTTTCATATAAATAATTAAAAAAAATATGGGCATATATAAATTAGTACATACAATGTCATTTCTATTCATTTTATATTTATTGACAGCATAGTGGTAAATTAATTGACTTCTGAAAAATATGGACCCTAAGTGTGTCTGTATATCTGTCTGTCCAATGGGGCAGAAACTGATGTCAATGATTCAATAGTCTCTTGAAAGTGCTGGTATTATACAAATAAATTATAATAAATATTTTACATGGGTGAAACCAGCCATATTGATTCCCTGGCTAAGGTCATTTAAATCTTGATTCTGTGAGGAACCCCTCCAGTCGGCACAACACAACCCGGAATCTACTCTGCCAGTCAGGTGTTCACTGGAGCCCCTGATGGTGGGGACAGACTGGGCTGCAGACTGACAGAGGGTTGTGAAGTGTGTACCGGCTGGGGAGAACCCAGGCAAGCAGAGTAAGTGTCACTCACCGGACTGTGAGTGCTTCTTCCCGGACATTTAGGAACCGTGGCCGTCCTCCATCCTGAGGGACTGCGCATGCGCAGTCCTTTCCATACCTCCAGTGTATGTTCCTTTAACTAAATTGGCAGATCAGGCAACCTCCCTATATTAAGCACCTGTGGTCAACACCACGTTGCCTGATCTTGGAGTCTCATTCCCCATGAGTCTCTGAAGGTGTTCCTGTGTTTCCTTGTTTATTCAGCCCAGCTGATTCCTGTGGTTTCCAAACCACTTCTACCTCAGTGGTTTCCAAACCACTTCTACTACTGTGGTTCCCATACCACTTCTACCATCTACTGTATCATCGTGACTGTGAGCTGATTCCTATCCGCTGCCTCCGTGCACTACAGTCTTCTAATCACTTCAACTCTACCATTTATCATTGGGACTGTTAGCTGATGCCTATCCGCTGCCTCCGTGCACTACAGGCTTCAACCACATCCACTCACCTGTTCATGATTGTGACTGCCAGCTGATTCCTATCCGCTGCCTCCGTGCACTACAGGCTTCAACCTGCAACTCGTCTGTGTTTCATCACCGTGACTGTTTGGCTGATTCCTATCCGCTGCCTCCGTGCACTACAGTCTTCAACCTGCAACTCGTCTGTGTTTCATCATCGTGACTGCTAGCTGATTCCTATCCGCTGCCTCTGTGCGCTTCAGTCTTCAGTCCTTGTCAACTCTACCGTGTTTCCTTGAGTCTGCTGCCACTATTGCTACCCGCTACTCTCCGTGATCATCTGTTCCAGTTCAACTCTGCTCCGGGGTCCCATCGTTACTGCACCTGCTGGTTGCTATTGGTTACCTCCGTGTTCCCGCAGAGACCCGCTGCTGTGACTTCTCAGCGCTACTCATCCATCTACTGCTGATCCGCTCTCCACGCCTTCCTGTGTTCCCTGCTGGTCTACCTACCTGTGCGCTGCACCTGCTAGACCCCCGCTTCACCCATCCAGGGACTTGTATCCTGCTGGCCTCCTGCCCTTCAGGTATCTCTGCACTCCTGTCTGACTGCCTTCTCCTGAACCACGGTATGCATACTTCCCATTGACTGTGCTGTGTATTGCATACCTTGCTGGACTGTGTTGGTTCTCCTCTGGAGTGTACTATCCGCTGAGTCTATTGCCATCATTGACTGTGTTGGTTCTCCTCTGGAGTGTACTATCTGCTGACTCTACTGCCATCATTGACTGTGTTATCTCATGCTGGATTACTTCAAGAGACTTTCTATATTGGCAGTGTTGTTCAGTCAGTTATACATTTATATTGTGCATATTACTGTGGATCAAAGTCAAGGTGCCCGTGTATATATTGTGTTGCAGTCTCTCCCCGTGCACCTCCTCACATATATATTCAGTGGTACAACTTGCTAGTGGCAGACCACTGACTCCTGTTTACAGTTTCACCTGTTCCAGTATCCTCTCACATAGCAGTGGTACAACTTGCTAACGCAGACCACTGACTCCCCGGATACCTCCACTTGGATTCCATTCCTTCACTCAGACAGCGGTACAACTTGCTATCCGCAGACCACTGACTCTCATCACCTCCTCGTTTCTGTTGGACATTCCTCCTCACTATAGCAGTGGTACAACTTGCTACCGCAGACCACTGACTACCTTCACGTGTCCTTTGTCCATACAGTTCCTCGTGTATTACTACCTCCATATTGCCAGTGCTGCTAGTCATAGACTTTCCTGAGCATCTCATCATCTGCTATTTCCTGTTCCGTGATCACCCTGCTACCAGAGTACCATATTACCACCTATACTGCTCTGGTAAGCCTATCACCTGGTGATCCCTGGGTAAAGACTCCTAGTGCCCGTGACAGTAAGATCAGGCCATGACAGACCCAGATACGGAACCTACTGCTAAAGAGATGCTGCAGCATCTGGTCAGCCGTGTGGAGCAACAGGATGCTCGCCAACAGCTGTTACTTCAATGTTACCAATCGTTAACCTCCCAAGGAACATCTGGACAGACTGTTACAGCTAGTATTGAAGCTCCTGTGCTTTCCTCCGTTTCCCCAGTGCCATCCCAGGTGTCTACAGCTCCTACGCTTCACCTGCCTACTCCGTCAAAATATGACGGGGACCCCAAAACTTGTAGAGGTTTCCTTAACCAATGTTCAGTCCATTTTGAACTCCAACCTCAAAATTTTTCTACCCATCGTTCCAGAGTGGCCTATCTTATCTCATTGTTTTCTGGACAAGCCCTGGCTTGGGCCTCCCCTCTGTGGGAAAGAAACGATCCAATTCTACAAGATAGTGCCAAATTCATTTCCACGTTCCGAAGTGTGTTCGATGAACCAGGTCGTGTGACCTCCGCTGCTTCCAGCATTCTTCGTTTGCGACAAGGCTCCCATACAGTAGGACAGTATGTCATTCAATTTAGGATCTTAGCCTCTGAACTTCAGTGGAATACTGAAGCATTAGTTGCCGCCTTCTGGCAGGGGCTCTCCGATAAAATTAAAGATGCACTGACTACCCAAGAGCTTCCTTCGTCACTAGAAGATTTGATCTCTCTTTGCCATCGTGTAGACATGAGATTTCGTGAAAGAGAATCTGAGAAAACAACTTCTGCTAAAGCACCTCTTCGTTTAAACCCTCAATTTCGTCCAGTTTCACCTTCTGTGATTCCCATGGAGATAGGACGTTCCAAATTATCTTTAGAAGAGAGGAAACGAAGAGTAAAGAATAGACTCTGTATCTATTGTGCTGATTCCACACATATGCTCAGTTCTTGCCCTAAGAAATCGGGAAATGCCAGGCCCTAACTAGTTCTGGAGAGGTGAAGTTAGGGTCCCTGGAGTCCTCTCCATTGTCTATGAAATCTAAAGTCTGCGCTTTCGATGTTACGATTTCCTTTGCTACCAAAGCCTTTGAGTCACAGGCATTGATTGATTCCGGAGCAGCAGGAAATTTCATTTCTAAATCACTAGTGAATCAATGGTCCCTACCAGTGATCACTTTAAAAACACCCATTACTGTGACGGCTATAGATGGATCACG
Organism: Mixophyes fleayi; assembly: GCF_038048845.1. Classification (NCBI taxonomy): domain Eukaryota; kingdom Metazoa; phylum Chordata; class Amphibia; order Anura; family Limnodynastidae; genus Mixophyes; species Mixophyes fleayi. Next base: position 430,635,452 of record NC_134402.1, on the reverse strand, counting down.
TCTCATCAATGGTCTCATCACCCAGAGTACGTCTCCAGTAACCCTTCAGATTGGTGTACTACACCATGAAGAAATTTCGTTTTTAATTCTTCCAGTTACGACAAGTCCGATTGTCTTAGGCCTTCCATGGCTTCAATGTCACTCTCCCCAGATTGACTGGCGCACCCCTCAAGTTACGTCTTGGGGGTCTGAATGTCACCATCGTTGTCTCTCTCAAGTTATTCCTCTTAAAGTACAGCAATCTTCCATCTCATCTTCCTCCCCGGGACTCCCTCCTCAGTATGCTTCATTTGCCGATGTGTTTGATAAAGCTCAGTCTGAACGTCTTCCTCCTCATCGTTCTTGGGATTGTCCGATCGACCTTCTACCTGGCAAGACTCCTCCCAGGGGTCGGGTCTATCCTCTCTCGTTACCTGAAACTCAAGCCACATCTGAGTACATACAGGAGAATCTCCAGCGTGGGTTCATTCGACCTTCCACCTCTCCCGCTGGAGCTGGGTTCTTCTTCGTCAAAAAGAAGGATGGATCATTACGCCCTTGTATAGATTTTCGTGGACTCAACGCCATTACTATCAAGAATCGGTATCCCATTCCGCTGATCACTGAGCTATTTGATCGCATCAAGGGAGCTCGGATATTTACTAAGTTGGATCTTCGTGGTGCCTACAATTTAATTAGAATCCGTTCCGGTGACGAATGGAAGACCGCGTTTAACACCAGAGATGGGCATTACGAATATTTAGTAATGCCCTTCGGGCTGTGTAATGCCCCCGCGGTTTTCCAGGGTTTCATCAATGAGATCTTTCGGGACTTATTATATGTATGTGTCGTTGTCTACCTGGACGACATATTGATCTTCTCACAGGACCTGCCTTCTCATCACCAACATGTGGCAGAGGTCCTCTCCAGACTACGGAAAAACTCGTTGTTCTGTAAATTGGAAAAATGTTCATTCGAGTTACCCCAGATTCCATTCTTGGGGTATATAGTTTCCGGAGTTGGCCTGAAGATGGATCCAGACAAAGTAAATGCTGTACTACATTGGCCTTAACTCGGAAAGGGGCTAATACTAAGCAATGGTCATCTGAGGCTCTCCAAGCCTTTCAAATCCTCAAAGAGTCCTTCTCGTCTGCTCCCATTCTGCGACAACCTGATGTGACACTCCCCTTCTTCCTAGAAGTAGATGCCTCTAATGTGGGCTTAGGAGCTATTCTCTCCCAACGCTCGGAGCAACAAAAATTACATCCTTGTGCCTTCTACTCTCGGGGTCTTCTGCCCACAGAGAAAAACTATACTATCGGGGACAAGGAGTTGCTGGCCATCAAAGCTGCATTAGAGGAATGGAGATACTTGTTGGAAGGAGCTCGCCATCCGGTGACGATCTTCACGGATCATAAGAACTTGTCATATTTGCAATCTGCTCAATGCTTGAACCCTCGTCAAGCAAGATGGTCTCTTTTCTTTTCCCGTTTTGAATTAATTATAACCTTCAAACCAGCTGCTAAGAACAAGAAAGCTGACGCTCTATCTCGAGCTTTTGTGACGTCCTCTGATGTAGAAGAGGTTCCCAACCATGCTATTCTAGACCCCAAATGTATTTCTCTGGCTGCTTCATCCACCAAAATGCTACCATTTGGGAAGACCCTCGTGCCTCCTACTCTGAGGCGGAAAATCCTTTCGTGGTTCCATGCCTCTCGTTTTTCTGGACACGCCGGTGAACATAAGACCTTTGAGATTCTCTCTCGTAGTTACTGGTGGCCTTCAATGAGGAGAGACGTCAAAGAGTTTATTGCTTCCTGTAATTTATGTTCTCAGTTCAAATCCTCCCGCAGAACTCCAGCAGGGTTGCTGCGACCACTACCCATTCCGTCCAAGCCTTGGACCCATATTAGTATGGATTTCGTTACTGATTTGCCACCAAGTAAGAATCACAATACTATTTGGGTAGTGGTAGACAGATTTTCGAAGATGGCTCATTTCGTCCCTCTGTCCGGTTTACCTTCCTCGTCTACTCTGGCTGAACATTTCATTAAAGAAATCTTCCGCATCCATGGATGTCCGTCTGAGATTGTGTCAGATAGAGGAGTACAATTCGTTTCCAGATTCTGGCGGGCCCTTTGTAAAACCTTGGGCATACGATTAGCACTCTCATCGTCTTACCATCCGCAATCTAACGGACAAACGGAACGAGTCAATCAAGATCTTGAGACTTTTATTAGGATGTTCTCTTCAGCCAACCAAGACAACTGGGTAGAATTGCTCCCTTGGGCTGAATTCGCCCATAACAACATGTACCATGAGTCATCATCCAAAACTCCATTCTTTGTGGTCTACGGTCACCATCCGTCTTTTCCGGAATTTCCTGCCCTCCCGCCCACCCAAGTTCCTGCTGTGGAGACTGCTTGTCAGACCTTCAAAAATATCTGGTCTCAGGTCAAAACCTGTTTAAAGAAGACATCTAACAAATATAAGTCTTTCGCAGATAAGAAGAGGCGGGCTATTCCACCACTAAAAATTGGAGATCGTGTCTGGTTATCTACCAAAAATATTCGTTTGAAGGTTCCATCTATGAAATTCGCCCCTCGTTTTATTGGTCCATATAGGATCATTCAAGTTATCAATCCAGTATGTGTTAAACTTCTTCTTCCTAAGAATCTTCGGATTTCCAATGCCTTCCATGTGTCCTTGCTCAAACCTCTCATCATCAACCGTTTCTCGACTCCTTCCTCAGCACCGCAGCCAGTTCAAGTTCATCAGGAGGAGGATTTCGAGATTACTGAGGTATTGGATGCAAAAATTTCGCGAGGAGTCCTCCGTTTCCTCGTTCATTGGAAGGGCTTTGGTCCTGAAGAGCGTTCATGGATCAAAGCTGAAGATCTTAATGCTCCTGCCCTTCTGAAGAAGTTTTATTCCAAAAATCCGGACAAACCCGGTTCCAGGCGTTCTGTGCCCACCTTTAAAAGGGGGGGTACTGTCACTCACCGGACTGTGAGTGCTTCTTCCCGGACATTTAGGAACCGTGGCCGTCCTCCATCCTGAGGGACTGCGCATGCGCAGTCCTTTCCATACCTCCAGTGTATGTTCCTTTAACTAAATTGGCAGATCAGGCAACCTCCCTATATTAAGCACCTGTGGTCAACACCACGTTGCCTGATCTTGGAGTCTCATTCCCCATGAGTCTCTGAAGGTGTTCCTGTGTTTCCTTGTTTATTCAGCCCAGCTGATTCCTGTGGTTTCCAAACCACTTCTACCTCAGTGGTTTCCAAACCACTTCTACTACTGTGGTTCCCATACCACTTCTACCATCTACTGTATCATCGTGACTGTGAGCTGATTCCTATCCGCTGCCTCCGTGCACTACAGTCTTCTAATCACTTCAACTCTACCATTTATCATTGGGACTGTTAGCTGATGCCTATCCGCTGCCTCCGTGCACTACAGGCTTCAACCACATCCACTCACCTGTTCATGATTGTGACTGCCAGCTGATTCCTATCCGCTGCCTCCGTGCACTACAGGCTTCAACCTGCAACTCGTCTGTGTTTCATCACCGTGACTGTTTGGCTGATTCCTATCCGCTGCCTCCGTGCACTACAGTCTTCAACCTGCAACTCGTCTGTGTTTCATCATTGTGACTGCTAGCTGATTCCTATCCGCTGCCTCTGTGCGCTTCAGTCTTCAGTCCTTGTCAACTCTACCGTGTTTCCTTGAGTCTGCTGCCACTATTGCTACCCGCTACTCTCCGTGATCATCTGTTCCAGTTCAACTCTGCTCCGGGGTCCCATCGTTACTGCACCTGCTGGTTGCTATTGGTTACCTCCGTGTTCCCGCAGAGACCCGCTGCTGTGACTTCTCAGCGCTACTCATCCATCTACTGCTGATCCGCTCTCCACGCCTTCCTGTGTTCCCTGCTGGTCTACCTACCTGTGCGCTGCACCTGCTAGACCCCCGCTTCACCCATCCAGGGACTTGTATCCTGCTGGCCTCCTGCCCTTCAGGTATCTCTGCACTCCTGTCTGACTGCCTTCTCCTGAACCACGGTATGCATACTTCCCATTGACTGTGCTGTGTATTGCATACCTTGCTGGACTGTGTTGGTTCTCCTCTGGAGTGTACTATCCGCTGAGTCTATTGCCATCATTGACTGTGTTGGTTCTCCTCTGGAGTGTACTATCTGCTGACTCTACTGCCATCATTGACTGTGTTATCTCATGCTGGATTACTTCAAGAGACTTTCTATATTGGCAGTGTTGTTCAGTCAGTTATACATTTATATTGTGCATATTACTGTGGATCAAAGTCAAGGTGCCCGTGTATATATTGTGTTGCAGTCTCTCCCCGTGCACCTCCTCACATATATATTCAGTGGTACAACTTGCTAGTGGCAGACCACTGACTCCTGTTTACAGTTTCACCTGTTCCAGTATCCTCTCACATAGCAGTGGTACAACTTGCTAACGCAGACCACTGACTCCCCGGATACCTCCACTTGGATTCCATTCCTTCACTCAGACAGCGGTACAACTTGCTATCCGCAGACCACTGACTCTCATCACCTCCTCGTTTCTGTTGGACATTCCTCCTCACTATAGCAGTGGTACAACTTGCTACCGCAGACCACTGACTACCTTCACGTGTCCTTTGTCCATACAGTTCCTCGTGTATTACTACCTCCATATTGCCAGTGCTGCTAGTCATAGACTTTCCTGAGCATCTCATCATCTGCTATTTCCTGTTCCGTGATCACCCTGCTACCAGAGTACCATATTACCACCTATACTGCTCTGGTAAGCCTATCACCTGGTGATCCCTGGGTAAAGACTCCTAGTGCCCGTGACAGTAAGGTCCACGCAGAGGTCAAGGGCCGGCAGCAGACAGCGGTATCAGTAAACAAGCTGAAGTCAGGGGTCACAGGCGGATAGCAGAAACAGTAAACAGGCCAAGGATCAGGGTCACAGGATACACAAGCGGAGTCAGTTCAAAGCCAAAGGTCATACACGGTAAATCAGAAGTGGTCTCAGAAGACTAGAGCAGGAACAAGCAGGTCAGCAGACTGGAGCACAGAAGCTATAACCGGCAATAAATACTAACCCCAACCAATCAGAGCCTAGCTCTGCCAGAATACTGCCCATATTTAATTAGCCCACAGGCTATCTATGTGCGCACGCGCCCAGCAGTTCCCCTTGCTGGGACGCGGTGCTCTAACACACAGCTTCCCGTCCGTTGCCGAGCCCCCGGAAGTGACGTCCCGGTCGCCATAGCGACGGCCGGGACAGAGGTAGGGGAGTCGCGGCGGCTGGGCACCGCCGCGGCTTGTAACAGATTCATAGAAGTTTATGAAATGCTGCCCCCTGTGGACAATTTACTGTACAAACTATTCACCAAACCTTAACCTTTGAAGAAAACCGAGATCGCAGATCACCGTGTAATCGCTACGCGGCGTGGCTCTACGCTTAGTGAGCATATCACAGCGCATTCTCTCTTTAGAAAACCATAGTTTCCTGGTCAAAGATTTGCGGAGCTCTAAAACCTCCGCGTATCCCAGCCCAGAGCAAGTAATCAGGAACTAGTTTTGACTGATCTAGAGGAGATTAGACAATGAAAGCAAATGTCTGATCACTATATATTTACACTTTTGTACTTTGTTAGTTAAAAACCCTCACTAACACTCTTGTCCTGATTCCCACCTCATGGTGCTTATTCTACTTCAAATACTTATTGAAGTGGTTTATTAGTAGTGAATATTGTTTATTACTATTATAGCAATATTTCTAGTTTTGTTTAATTAAGAAAATTATGAAAACACATTATTGTATTATACATATTTTTCCTTAAAAACGTACATTTTGGTATATACAGTTTTTCATTTGTATTTAATTTCAGTTTTAACAACAGAAACCGCAGTTGAATAATATTTTGGGTACATAAGAATAGCTGTGTTCCTAATCTATCCTATCTATCTTATTTATGCCTTTATTTATATACAGAAAGATGTATTAAAGTGTCAATTCAAAAAGGGAAAAATAATTGTGTAAAGCAAATATTGCATTTCTCCTGTAAATACAGCTGTTGTTTATACTAGAGCCATACTGTTTGCACTTTAATTTTATTTGAGTAAGTTTTTCCTCTTAAGCTCAATAGACTTTTAATGAGTTCTCGAGAGCCTTCTTGTGCTATCTGATAACTTGACATTTAGAGCTTATTGCAAAATGTACGTTATTGTGTAGTTGAAAATTGTTCTTAATCTCATAGGGACAGTCACATGTTTTTAAAATGTCAATTTTTGTTTAGAATTTCAAGTTCCCTGTGTGGGATTTCATTTTCAACTCTCAGCTTGTATTCTGAATAACGATTTTGAAATGTAGCAATTAAAATGTAAAGTACAATGACATCCAGCGGTCATGTCATATTGGGGTTGTGTAATAGTTATCTCAGAAACAGAGGCCGAACACAACTAGAATTTGACAGCAGATAAGAACCTCTTGGTCTATCTAATCTGCCCATTTTTTAACCTATGGTAACCTCAAACCCTATCTGATCCTTTATTCTAATGCACTAACTCTGGTGCTAGCAAAAAACTGGGTGAAGTCTTCACAAAAATAGATTAAAAAAATGAAACCAATGATTCAAAGGCTGCCCATGTATTGTGATTCAGCGAGGGGTAAGTTTATTGAGGCAAGCACAGAAGAACGCACAAGAGTTTGGGTGCAGACCCTCTATATAAACACATGAAGAACAGGACCTGCACCTGAAAAGCCCTTTTCTGTGCTTAACTGAATCATTAACTGGTACCTGTGAAAAAAGCAATTTATTTATGCATATGCATACGTATCACCGAATAACGCTACACACCAAAGGCTGGAATTATATTATTATATGCTCATAAAAGCTATTTTATTGTGCAATTATAGAAGGAGTAACAAGTACAGTGCACATATGGGGCATGATACGTTAAGGACAGTAAAGCAAAAAAAAATAGTAACTTTGAACCTCGGCAAAACAATGTTACAATGCAAGGGGTGCAAATGAGTTTATTATTTTTCACATAAGTTTTTCCATGTAAGACGCAAATACCTGATAGTCCTAGTGGCCAAATTATCATGAAAAATGAATGATTGCTGGCTTAGCATTACAAGGAACAAGATCTAGACGTAGTTTGTCTACAGACATTGGAGAACCTACTTTTAACAAAGCCCATACAGGGTATGTACGGATTATCTAGAAAGTCCAAATATGGAATGGGAAACAACGGTGATTATCTCTAATTTTTGGTAACTCTGTAGCATACACACACATGATCTCGGGGGAATTTTAAATGTTTAGATTTTAGGCGCAGTACTCCAAATGACAGAAAAGGCCGTTATCCAGAAGCATTCTGGGTATTAGACACCATGGGCCTAAATCATTAAGGAAAGTAAGACAAAAAAAGGAGTAAATGTTCTCCGGGACAAACCATGTTACAATGCAAGGGGTGCAAATTTGTTTATTATTTTGCACATAAGTTAAATACTGGATGTTTTTTCACCTAGCACACAAATACTCGATAGGCTTTACTCCACCTAGAGACTTTATTACGTACCTGCCAAACTTTTATAGCTGCGCTCCGGGAGCTGGTTTCATGACGCCACTTGCGGTGGCTAGGAATCTAATGAGGCAGCTGTCACCGTGCTCCTTGATGAAGCCATGGATATCATGCAGGGAGTGTGACAAGTCACACAATTTGCATCATCACTCCCTGCCATTATAAGCACAAGCAAACTCTCTTCTCGGAGCTCCGGGAATCTATTCTGGGAGAGTAAGCAGTTATGTTTTCTTGTGGACAAGGTAGTATCAAATCCTCAATGGTGAAATGTAGCTCATCTGTGGAGTGATTTATTAGTGTTTTCTTAACTATAACAGCATCATCATCATCAATTTATTTATATAGCGCCACTAATTCTGCAGCGCTGTACAGAGAACACACTCACATCAGTCCCTGTTCCAGTGGAGTTTAAATTCCCTAACATACACAGACCGAGAGAAACTAAGGTCAATTTGATAGCAGCCAATTAACCTACCAGTATGTTTTTGGAGTGTGGGAGGAAACCAGAACACTCGGAGGAAACCCACGCAAACACGGGAGAACATACAAACTATACACAGATAAAGCCATGGTCAGGAATTGAACTCATGACTCCAGTGCTGTGAGGCAGAAGTGCTAGACACTAAGCCAAAAAAAATATTAACTAAAAATGTAAACGTTATAGCGTTTTTATTCATTGTAACTGTTTGTTAAATGTGTGCAGTTTTATGTTATCATTTGATCTCCTTAGCATAAAGACACCTCCCCTTATCCTTACATACCATACCCCTTGCAGCATAAGCTAATTCTGCTCCCAGGCCATGGGAGAGCTGTTTTATAAACTTGATTGATTGCTGGTTCTTGTTAACAGTTTAAGGATAGGAACTGACAGTGAATTTTGCTCATGTATCTTCATTTCTCACTATTAAGATTAAAATCATCGAGTGAGACCATTGTTGCTCTTTAATTGCAATTTCCAAAAGGTTACCAAAGAGATTGTTTCAAATTTTGCCGGTTAGTTGCGATAGATCAAGTAGTCTTTGTCCAGGGGAGGCAGCCTCCTGCTGGTACACGGAGATTTATTAACCTCGCACACATAACTTAAACATTGTCTCCTTTCTCTGAATGCAGAGAATGCATTGTCAAAGTTCATTGGGGCTACCTCTCATTACATACAGTTGAGCTTGGGTTTACAGGGAGATGTAAAAAGGCTATTGTTTCCCTGTATATTAGTGAGAATAGTCTAAACGGCTTTGCATTCTCATCCCTTCCTTCTTACCTGTGGGGACAAAACAGGAGTGCCACCCCGCCCTCTACAGAATTTGCCCCAGGTAAGGAACCATTAACAGAAAGAATTTGAGCTTCCTACTCCATCATGAAAGATATTGTCACACACAGCACCTCCCATATAAGAGACCAGTCTTTAGCAGAAAATCATCAACATCTATTTATATAGCGCCACCAATTCCATAGTGCTGTACAGAGAACTCACTCGCATCAGTCCCTGCCCCATCAGGAGGTACAGTCTAAATTCCCTAACACACACACAGAACAATAGAGACTAAGGTCAATTTAATAGCAGCAAATTCACCTACTAGTTTGTTTTTGGAGTGTGGGAGAAAACCGGAGCACCCGGAGGAAACCCACACAAACATGGGGAGAACATACAAACTTCACACAGATAAGACAATGGTCGGGAATTGAACTCATGACCCCAGTGTTGTGATGTGGAAGTGCTAACCACTAAGCCACTGTGCCGCCCAGAAAAGCCTTAGCTTCAAAATTTCTTACTATAAAATTAAGGCGAATAAATCACATATATTAAATTATTATTATTGATAATAAAACTATACAGAAATGTATCACTTTTACAATTGGGCACACAGGACAATGCTAAATCTAAGCATTACACTCAGTTAATGTGTTTCCAGCCTTGGAAGCAATAAAAAGAGATTTAAAACAATTTCTCTAACATGAGGTTTGATGGTTAAGTAGAATTAACTCTATGAAGATGTTAGATTTATCTAGGAATTTGTATTTTTTAGGACCATTCTATTCATGGCCCGGTCAATATCTTGAATTCTTTTCAGAAAACAATTCAAAGATTTATCTGGAAAAATAAACAACTTAGTGTAGCTAATAAGGTTTTAACCAACCTGAAATCTGACAGTAAGGCAGTTACGTATATACATACTTGCCATCTTTGGCAAGATTGCCTCCGGGAGATTGGGGGTGAGGTGGGCGTGTGGGGGCTGGGCTCGTTGAATTGCGTCATTTAGCCCCACCCTCTAAGTTGAAATAACATGTTCTGGTCTCTTACAACAGAGGACGGGGCTACAATGACGCGCAAATCGCATCATAAGCCCCGCCCCACTGCTTAACTTATCAAATGACTGGAAACCTGCTGCACTGCTCTCCCGGGACTCCCAGAAATTTGGGAGTCTCCCGGACATTGCCAGAAGAGTAGGTAACTATGTGTATATAGTGTGTCTTTACAATAGAGGTACAAGGCTGAAAGACAATTTCAAATGACCAGAGATCTTTTATTAAACAAAGCATACATGATATTGTTTAGAGAGCAACCCTACACAAAGTGATGTAGCCCCCCCTTGCATTCAGATAGCTCTCTAGTATAGACAATTTTTATAGTCTAAGAATATTGTTGATATTACGTGCACATGCCAATTACAGGGTGAACTATGCTTAAGACAGCGTTTGCAATTAATGTGGTGAGAACATAAACATCATAGTGTACAAGGATAAGTAAGTCAAACCAATCTATATTTTGTTAACAATAATGAACATTTGGAGACTAGCAGCAATCTTGAGCCTGTTTGAAGCAAGGTTGTAAGTTTCATCACATTCTAGAACATTTTAATATCTAAAAAATATGTTTTCCTTCAGCTAATCCCGATATAGCAAATTAATACATATATGTGATTAACCCTCACACTGCATTAAGTTTGGACTAAGAGGTATATTTACTAAACTGCGGGTTTGAAAAAGTGGAGATGTTGCCTATAGCAACCAATCAGATTCTAGCTGTAATTTAGTAGAATGTACAAAATAAATGACAGCTAGAATCTGATTGGTTGCTATAGGCAACATCTCCACTTTTTCAAACCCGGAGTTTAGTAAATATACCACATAGTCTCGTGTGAAGACAATAATCACAATAATCAAAAAATATGGTACATTACGTAGGCTATTTTGTAGTGATATTCACCCAAAGTTCTCAATATTGTTTACCACATGTGAAAAAGAAAAAATTATGCCATTGCATATTTTTGTTACAACAATAAATGTCCGCACAATTACACCAGTCTGACATAAATTCCTGCCAATGTTTTCTCATAAGTTCTTTATCAAGGATCTTTGATAAAGACCCAACCCAAGGGTGACATTTAAGAATAAACCCTTCTAACACAAAACCAAAAACCTAAAACCGCATATTTTAGCACACACACGTGAACAAAAAAGTACTATAAACTAGCACAGTCCAATGAGAACCATTCAGTAGACAGAACTAGGAAATAGAACGCAAATGGTCTTATATCTTATACGCTCGAGTACAAGTTCACAGCGTGGGTGCTCACAACATATTTGTATAAGATTCAGCAGGTGTGTGCAGGGGCTGGCTGGGATGGGGGTAAGGGGGGCATCTGCCCCCCAGGCCAGCCCCATAGTGGGCCACCTTGGAGTGGGTCACTGGGCCACATGCATATTTTTCTTTAAAATACGCTGCTGAGTCGAGTCTTGCCCCCCCGGGCTAAAATTTGCAGCCCTCCCCTGGGTGTGCGCATAGACAGGCCCTTGTACACTTACAACCATTTTTGCAGACTGTCTTTCAGCCATCAAATGTTCTAATGAAACCTACAATGAAAACTGTAACAATGTGCTACTCACATAACCCTCTATTTACTGTTTATCCAAACTTTACATATGTAGATTGCCCATTGCCACTAGATTGCAAGCTCCTGGGAGTAGGTCCTCAATGCTTACTTTACAGTATGTTTGTTGTGTTCCTATATATTTTCTTTCCTTTATATTTGGATATTATCTCGCTCTCTCTCTTTCTCTCTCTTTCTCTCTCTCTCTCTCTCTCTCTCCATTTCTCTCTCTCTCTCTCTTTTACTAAATACTTTGAAATAGGAAAATTAACTTAATAGATCTTTTACTGAGCATCAATGGGTTTACGCAATGCAATGGCCTTCTAAAGTCTGGAGATACTTTAGCCATCTGGGTATCAAAGAAGTTTAAATGAAGGTGTTCTATGAGTTTTCCCATGGTCTCTCTCTCTGGGCTGGACAAATTGCAGTGTCTATGGGACATTTGGGCTCGTTCACATATATGCGCTGGCAAACCGAAAAAAGGAAGCGCACTTCATACACGTTTTGTTAATCTTTTTACACGTTTTCTATGTTCTTTCATGTATTGTGCTTTTACAGAAACAATGTGGTAGCGGCATTAAGGCATGAGAAATATGGCACGGTATGGTCTAGTTTAAATGCAGTGTTAATATAATAGGGTCTGATTCATTAAGGCACATAAAATGCACATAAATCGGGAATACGTCTGTTTTCTTCAAGGAGTGGATGTAAAGATACATCTGGTGATGAATATGGGTCTAGGTCTGCTCTGCTCTGACAATACACTGCAGGATACGTCCCCTACTGTACGTTGTCAATGTGCCGACCTCCATTCCTCTCCCCATTCCGCCCATGAAACCGTAGGCTGTCATAAGGGCCGTTTGCACTCCAAGATTAATTGGACGTTTCTGAGTTCCCTGTCGTATGGTTTGTGTCTGGGCATGAAGGGGCGATTCTACAAAACATACAGCACATATCGCCATTTACTGCTTTAATGAATCAGACCCTAAAAGCGGATATGAATGAGCTCTTTGCTACACATGGAATTACTGCAGATGTATAATACATTCATTAATGCCCCTTGGTACAGCCTTAGCTCTAAATATTGGAATTGAGTCTATCATTCCACAAGGAACAACTGCAGTGGCTCATGTCTCTGCGGCAGTAAAACTGGGTATTATCATAAGCTGGAAAAGCATCCAAACGCTTCAACATCTCTGAGGTTATTCCAAAGGGGAATTTCCCAGGCCACATACAAATGAATGTTATACTTGTGACACAATCCAGATGGAAAGGACTTATGAGACGGAAACTGTAGCTCATAGTCCATACAATAGTTTATCTTAAAGCTCGAATATCTTTCTGCGTTGAAGCTCAGAGAGGTCCTATCCTTGGTAGATATGTAATTGTTTATTATATATTTATTACTATTAATTGTTTATTGGTGAGTTAGTTATGGTGAGTCCTGGTACTGCTGCTATCACTATTTTATGGACATAAGTGGAGACCGGAGGATTGACAGTTTACAATTCTTAGAATTTCTTTTACATTCCCTTCCCTTTGTTTATGTCTTTAATTCAGTTTGCTTATAATGTTGTTATCTCAAATGAAGTGTTATATTCAGTCTTTCTGTATTTCGACATATTTGCATTCAATAAAAAAATGTACTTAAAAGACTTGTGGTAAAGTTATCAAACTACTAAGAAGGAAGAGTTTCTATATAACATTAGTCAGAACATTCCAAATCATCTGAAGGTGTTACCCATAGCAACCAATGAGACTTTAGCTGTCATTTATCTAGTACATTCTAGAAAATGACAACTAGAATTTGATTGGTTGCTATGGGTAACACATCAAGATTTCCTTTTTTAGATGATCTGTAATGTTCGGACGAATGTTATATGTAAGGTAAGGACTTTAGCTAATGTTCGATCCAGAGTTGTGATTAGAGGTTAGTATTAGAGCTAACAATGGGATTAGTTTAGAATTTTTTGGGATTAGTTTAGAATTTTTTTGAATTATTTTTTTTATTTGCTATAAAAGATCATCGGATTGCTTGAAATAAGTAAATTATTTGACCCCTTGTCTAAATGAAAAGATTCTTCCTGTCTTTCAAAGTGTGACTTCCGCGATTTAGTAAAATTGTTTGCTGCTCATTGTAACGTTAACGGTAATTACATTTACATTTTATGTATTGTCTAAATATTGGGCCCTTTTTTCTCTCTTTTATAAAAATGAATTTTGTCTTGTAATGAACAGTTATCAGCCAATGGTGAGAAGACTGAGGATACTGAGGTCAAAACAAAGTTGACACATTTCATGCATAACATACAGTAATTGTCCTTGGAGGGAGATAACACTGTAACTTAATTGAGTAAAACCAAGGTGGTCTCCCAATATTTTCACATGTTCATTGTGGATATTTTGTTCTAGCTTTAGCTTCTGTCTCAGCATTATATCTTTCCTTGAACCCTTAATTGACTCTGATTGTATCCATTTCAGTATGAATTGTTCATTCTGTTTTCATATTCTGTTTTTATTCAAGATAAATGTGTTTACAATAATCCATGGACCATTCTACTGGACTTCATGGCATAACCATTGCACTTTTCCTGACGCTTAAACTTGGATTGTGGAATTGCCAAGGTACGGTATAAACCAAATGGTGTAATATAAGTATCACTTACTATATATATAGTGACCCAGTCTGCACAAAGCAACCACAACCCTTGGGTACTATCTCCTTTTGAATATTGAATCATCTCACACTCACTGTTGCGCTCTGATGTATCAGACTTCTTCAATGCCAGCAGTAACATTTTCTACAGGGCAAGTTTATGGACAGTAACGCCACTGTTAATCAAATTCTTCAGAAATTCTACTTATTAAATACATGTATTACATGAATGATAAGTTTAACTAACTTGAATGTAAATTTGTTTAACAGTCTAAGGACTGCGCGATATCACTTTTCCTATAGGAAAATCTTAGCTTGCGTTTCTGCTTAGTTCTGTCTGATGATGACATTACAACATGGCTGGAGATTATATGCGGCTTATGCAAAAAGTGGATGGAGTTACAGTAAGCAGTTCAGGTCAAAAAGAGAACAATAATTATAGCTTTTACGTATGAGAACTGACATTCTGGAAAACAGGTAATAAAGGTCATATATGAAAGTGCTAAAAAAAAATTAAAGTTTTTATGGGAAGATCATGGATCTGGAGGCCACGGTGGCGGTTTCTATCATGGTGCAATATTTTGCATATATGGCTGGGAGGAGCTGAGCCGAATATGAGTGTCCCTTGTTGAGTGTGAGTGAAAATCGGATGTTCCGAGAGCACGTTGTATGGGAACCAATATAATAAAAATAATTCAACACATAAATATGACACCAAACAAAGTGAACTAATAACCCCTCATTCACATGATTCACTGAAGGCATTAATGAAACTAAACTGATCAGAATTTTAGGAGGAAGGTGGAATAGTTTAAATTAAGGAAGGGGGTGATGTGCCCTGAAGTGGGAGATGTTCCCTAAAGTGCTGTTTCTACTCTTTCCACAAGTGTATTTCCAGATGATCTGCAAACCCATAAATGTAGCCACAGATTGATTTTCAGAAGGGCTCTGCGCCTTGTCTGATTTGCAACAATTTTTATGTAAATATCAATGTTTCAGGAAAATTGTCTAAAATAGTCAATGCAACAAATCATATGCAGTCTTTATGTTCGTTGGATCTGGAAGATAATGTACATTTATATTATGTTAAAGTGAATATCCGTATTGATGGATTAACATTTCGGACTCCAGACGTTTAATGTTTCTCATCTTCCTGTTCTAGAACCTGCCGGCATTTTGATACCGCTGAATCTGAAAGTTCACAATGATTCCTCACTGCAGCGTTTGATTCTAGAATGGAACGTCAGCGAACAATACTACGGGTCAGGTGGGGAGATAAAGTTTCACATTCAAGTGGCCCGGTCTAAAAATCAAAATATTCTTCTGAATGTAAGTATACTGATATGAGCATATTTACGTTCAAGATGTTCTCTTCTATAAGGATTTTTCTCTATTTAAAGTAAAATGTTCAAAACAGATCTGTTCAACTACTGTGTGCATTGTAATTTAAGGAAACAAAGTTCATTTTGACATGGTTCCTTGGCATATTTTGTTAGCATTAGTTAATAAATGAAAGTATAGCATGAAAAATAGTAAATATTTAAAAATGTCATACTAGAGGCGACAATTCGTGGTTTTGTAAGTGCTGAACCAGTAACACTTATTGACTTCCCCGTGGGATCTACCACAAGAATCTTGCTTTAATTATTATCAATGGGGAACTTCACTTTCAGTATTTACTGAGAGACAGTAGCTATTTTCAAGGCTGATTTATTTAGTTTTCCTGCCCTTGAGTAAAACAAGATAATCATTGGGTATAATCATATCTACACATCAGATCAATTATCATATCAAAAGCCTTCGAAAATAAACAAATCATTGCCTGCCTGGAATTTTCTGAGGTTAGAGTTCCCTTTTAAGCATTGAATTATTTAAACCTGCAGTACCACCCAGTAAAAGATTATTACTAAGCTGCCCCTCTCTCTAAACGGGACCACCAAGGACTGCTCTGTGCAGCCATTTTTCCAAAGACTTCTCAGTCCCTCTCACAGTCCCAGACGAAAATCGTGGAAGACAGGCAAGACCAATCGTGAGCCTCCATTAGGAGGTTGCATATTGTGATTGGTCGTCGTCCCCCCAACCTCCTTCACCACCTACACCCCCATTTTAAAGTGTCAAAAAAAAAAAGAGCAGGACATAACCTGAAACCTTCCCATGAGGATAAGCCGTTGAGAATAGGAGACGGGAAGTAGAGAGGACCCTGCTAGTGAGAGCTAACATACTACAGGGCGGAGAACAGAGACGATGGGGAACATAGGAAACAAGATCATGGGGCAGTTGGCGTGTGAGGAAGAAGATAATTTAGGATGTGGTGTGCTAGGCAGACACTGCTACACTTGCGCTGCTTACTATATACACTCCTACCACAATCTGTTTCAGCATATATTGAAGATGCTAACAGGGCAGTTTATTTACAGAACACAAATCTTTGACTTGAGTTACATTATACTCCGTACACAATATGTCAACATAGTGACCATATTTTTTATATTTTTATATGATTCCCAATATTCCAGGAATATTACAGCACAAATCTTTCCAGGACTGGTAAACCCTTCAGATGGACGTGGGATTCTCAGCTGCCTTTAGAATGCGACTCTCACTCTTTGCGTATTCGGGGTACAGTGTTAGGAGAAAATGCTACGTTAGAGGAACCTTGGAGTAAGTGGAGCCCATGGAAGACAAATTATGGTGAGTGTTGGTTTGTAAACACGTTTTATATGGATTGAGTGTATCGTTTCCCCTCCATTGGGGGATTTCTGAAATAGGGGATGCATTTGCAGAGACACATGTAGGTCTCGGAGCCAGTTTTTTCTATGGAATATTTGTTTTTCTTGGCTTTAGTTTTCAGGTATATTAACATTAGCCACATTAGAGGGAATATATTACTATTATAATTACAATTGTATTACTGCTGTTGTTGTTATTAATATGCCACTATTCTACTATGTGATGCCACACCCTCTACAGGTAAGTCACGCCCCATTTCAGCTTATACCGTCATGGCCAAAATATTGGAGTTTTTTCATAATAATCCACCAAGTCTTTAGTCCGTTTTTGAAGCTTTCTAGGGTGGTTAGCTTGGCGGACTGTACACGGCTGTGAGTTCCAGGCAGTAGGAGCTCCAAATGAAGTATGGGAGATTCTAGGTACTGATAGGAAGGCCAGGAGGGCCACACTGCTGAGTGACAAACAAAAAATATGACTGGCGTTTGCCAAAACACATCTGAACAAGTCAAATTTTCTGAAAATGTTCTGTGTACAGATGAGACAGAGTTAGAGCCTTTTGGTAAAACACATCATCCCTATGTTTACAGAAAGCAAAATGAAAGGAAGACTTTTCCTACAGTCAAGCATGGAGGGGGTTCAGCGATGTTCTGGGGTTGTATCTGGCACTGGGTGCCTTGAACGTGTGCTGGCATCATGACATCTGGAGAATACCAGGCCATTTTGAAGCGCAACTAGAACCCATTGTCAGAAAGCTCTGTCAAAGGTCGTAGGTCTTACAGTAGGACGATAGCGTTAAACACATTTTAGGAATGTTCCCAGGAATGGCTCAAGACAAGACGCTGGACTGTTCTGAAGGGGCCAGCAATGTGTCCACATCTAAATCCCATAGACCACCTGTGGAGAGATCTGACAACAGCAGTTGGGAGAATGAATCTTTACATCTGGGAGAACTGGAGCAGTTTGTATAAGAAGAGTGGACCAAGCTGCCAGTAGAGAGGTGCAGGAAGCTCATCCATGGTTATAGGAAGCGGATAACCAAAAGGCTACCATCAAGTCTAGAGTGTCAGTAATGTGTCTGAGCCATTTATTTTCATTTTTTTATTTAATAGGATATACAGTATTACATTCAGAATCAAAAACAAAGAGAAAGAATTGTGGATATTAAATACAGCTTTTAATATCACCTTATGTTTAGAGGAAATTGGGAGTTAATTGAAAAAATTGCAATGGTGCCAATATTTTTGGCCATGGCTGTAAGATGCCTCACCTGTGTTCAAGCAGTCAGTGGTGTCTATCTCCTCCAATCCAACATGTAGGCTGTCTAGGACATATAGCTAGACCTGTCCTTCTTCTAAATATTGAGACGTTGGGAGGTATGATAAAGTGGGGGTTTCATACGGTATACATTTGTAGACCATCACCTGGTGTACCTATGTGAAGCCAGGGTGCTGTGTTACTCGTGCCGGCTCTGACCAATCTTTTTACTTAACTCTATTATCATACACTGCAAACAGTGCCCCCAGTGGCCAAAATATCATCAAACATGAATGATTGCTGGCTTAGCATTACAAGGAACAAGATATAGACGTAGTTTGTCTACAGACATTGGAGAACCTACTTTTAACACAGCCCATACAGGGTATGTACGGATTATCTAGAAAGGATTTTGGATTTTAGGCACAGTGCTCCAAATTTCAGAAAAGGCCCTTATCCAGAAGCATTCTGGGTATTAGACACCATGAGCCTGAGTCATTAAGGAAAGTAAGGCAAAAAAATGGAGTAAATGTTCTCCGGGACAAACCATGTTACAATGCAAGGGGTGCAAATTAGTTTATTATTTTGCACATAAGTTAGATACTTGCTGTTTTTTCCCCTAGCACACACATACATGATAGCTTTATTTTTATACTGAAATTTAAAGTTGATCTAGGACATGCCCTACCCTAACTATAAATCTGTCCCCACAATTTAAATTTACCTCCCAGTCCAATGCAACATGGTTTTGCCCAGGTGCAAAGTTACTCCTTTTTATGCTTTGCTCTCCTTAATGACTCAGGCCACATACCTTTATTGAGAGCATTGGTAAGTATTTGCCATCATGGTGAATTACAGCACTAACCCTCTCTTTGCACACCGTTAGCCAGGGGGGTCGCATAAAGGACTACCTTGGGCTGGGTCACTGGACTACTTGCATTTTTTTCCCTTTAAAATGTTCCTAACAGGCTGCTGAGCCGAGTACCCCCACCCCAACCCCCCCCCCCCCCCCCCACCAACCCCCCGTGCCTGTAGCTTAGAAATGAATGTCATTGTTATGCTAACAGAGACTAATGGCTAAGTAATGATGATGATTTTGTGCTGATGTGTTTAGTAAGTGATCCTGATACTATTATTTTATTTCGATAACTCCTAATTTATCATCTGATTATACTCCTTACTTCACAGGGCAAAATAAGGAGGACAGAAGGAGCACTGCAATTTACCCACATGAAAAAACAGTTCTTGTGGGATCTAATGTCACTTTCTGCTGCTTACCCCGGCAGAACCAGGGAGTGCGGGAGATGGAATATAAGAGTAAAAAATATGTCCATTCTGTCAGAATGAAGACTAAGAGTTACACAGTAACCGTGAGGAATGTGACTTCAACAAGGTCAGATGGAGAAAATGTTTTCTGCATTCTGGACAATGATGAGACCTATGGGAACGTTCTTATTGTCAGCAGTAAGTTCTACTTTCATTTAATTATGTTACATCATTTGTTTTCTAATGTCTCTGTATTTACAGTGCAATGCATCAGCCACAACTTATCCCAGAACTAAATGAATTCATTGAAGCAGGGGCGCACTGAGGATTGTCGGGGGGGGGGGGGGGTTCCGACCCCCCCCCCCCCCCAAAAAAAAAACACAACCCGTTTCGTCAGCTCTGACCCGCTCTGTCCTATACAGCAACCGCGGCGCTGTCTAAGAAGCGTCCGCGGCGGTGCTGTATACACTACAGCACCGCCGCGGACGCTTCTTTGACAGCGCCGCGGCTGCTGTATAGGACAGTGGCCACTTAGCGCAGGGGGGGTTTCTAGAGACTCAGAAACCCCCCCTGCGTGCGCCACTGTGAAGATCTTCCAACTGTACCGCCAGGACAGGGAGCCTTAATTCTGGTCACTGTAAAACCTCTGTATGCATAACAGTCATGATAGTGTCTAAACTGTTTTACTAAAAAGACAAATAAACCCAAAAGGCCTGATTCTTTAAAGCACGCATACTTCAGGATACGTCCAATAACTATGTGGAATATAAATTTGCAAAAGAACAGACAGAAAAAAAAAATAGAATTAATTTCACCAGTTAATAATGTTAATAGTGTCTATTGAACATAAAATAATTTTTTTACAGTTGCTCCTGTTTGCAAACACATGTTATAGCGTGCATACGAGACTGTCATCACTCGTACTCAGGACTTAGAATAGCCCTGTAGTTGGAGCAACAAAATAGAAGTACCTTTACGATGCCCAAAGCTTGAATCGGACGTGGTTGTGCTCGCAAAACGCCCCTTCCCCGCCATGTTCCCTCCCCAAAATTGTAGGCTGTAGTAAGTGTCCATTAGGCTCAAAGGCAGAGCGGACAAGACTGCGTTTACTGGCGTATTCAGTTATCCAGTGTATTTTCATTGCAGGAAATCGCTAAAGGAAGTGATCAACTTATAATAACATCATACTTGCCTACTTTCGGCAAGTGTAGTCTGGGAGAGGGGCATGACTAGAAGGCGGGAGGGGGACGGGGTGCGGCCAAACGCGTAATTTTGTCCGTTTTGGTGTGGGGGCGGGGCCAAAATGACGCGCTTCACCGCGAATTATGCCATTTAGGCTAGGCAGTTGCAGGATGCGGAAGACTTGCCTGTTCTCCTGGGAGTCCGTGAGACCGACCCGAATTTCTGGAGTCTCCTGGACATTCCGGGAGAGTTGACAAGTATAAATAACATTTATGTAATCATTGTAACATAGTCACAGTTACTGGCTGCCAGGCAATGTGGAGACATGCTGGGTGCCTATAAATACAATACATAATTATAGATTGAAGTTAGGCTATATTCTATAAATGATCCTACTTTGCCCTTGTGATGCTAAATCTGAATTCATATTTCTCTTTTTTGGCTTCTACGCTTGTTACAGAACCACCAGATGAACCAAAACATTTCTCCTGCATAACACAAGATTTGCAAACATTAGACTGTAGCTGGAGCCCAGGAGATATGTACAACTTTTATAGTCATCTGACTGTAAACTACACACTACAAGAATGGTAAGTTGTACCTAATATTGAAGGACAAATAGTGCAAGCTTAGGCGCCCTCCAGAAAACAAACATTCCTGTTACCTGATGCCAGGAGAAAAACACTCAAGGGCAGATTTATCAAACGTTCTAAAAAAGTGGAGCTGTTGCCCATAGCAACCAATCAGAATCTAGCTGTCATTTTCTAGAATGTACTAGATAAATGATAGCTAGAATCTGATTGGTTGCTGTGGACAACGCCTCCACTTTCCTTTCTTCAATGGAGCTGATCAGAGGTATTCTTTACAGTAGAGCGTAACAGACGGCTTCAGGTCAGCTCTAATGAAGAGGACTAGTTTACAGCTCAGTGTGGCTCATGTAACATGTTGGGGCCATATGGTATCCTAGAGATGCCCAAACTCAGTACTTAAGAGCTACCAACAGTTCATGTTTTCGGGATTTCTTTAATCATGCACAGGTGAGTTAATCTCTTTTTCTGGTTAAGTAATTATCCCACCTGTTTCTGCAGACAGAAATCCTGAACACATGACCTGTTGGTAGCTTCTGAGGACTGGGTTTGAGCACCTCTGTTGTAACCTACCAGTCTCTGGTTCTGGATGCAACTGTTAGACCAGTACTTGCTGGCACAATAATGTATTTGGAAAAATGACTCAAGGACTTAGAGCATGATAGATAAATCTAAATATCCATGTTTTGGTCATTTCCAGACACTATTTCTGGAAGTTGCATTCATTTTGGTGCTTTGCTGCATGATGCATGGACTGGGATTTTCAAATTAAGTTGTAAAGTATACTTTTATACTGTAGCATATTTTAGCCGTTTTATTATAAATCAGAACAAAACATTGCTGAGAAGTGAGGTTTGTCTGATAACAAGGTGCACAGGTGAAGGAGAACGAGAAACGTTATCTGGGTTAAGGCTGCTCTCTAGTGGCTGAATGTGGAACTTCATGCGTAAAGCTACTCAATGTATATCTATCTATAGGCCGGGGAATGTATCATGACTTCCTAACTTTCTTCAGTTTAGAACATTTTTCACATCTTTAAATAACAATTATTGATACAAAGCACAAGTAATAAGCAAACTGATGTGCTACTAGTGGACAAAATTAGGTTACCAAATCAACTGATTAAGTAGGGGACGCCTATATGAAATGTTGCTCTTTGCAATGGATAATAAACTTCAATGAATTTTACAGAGGTCCTTTACAGGTTACTGTTTAAAAAACTTAGAACTCAGAAAGCAATACTATATGTCGTAATTGCGTTCAGGTTCTGTAGCTACAGTTACACAGAAACCCGTAAGTACAGCTGTCTGTTACTCACTAGGGGTCAATGATTCATTGTAGAACACATGCAGCCAGCCATGGAAATAAGACACACATCGGACTGAAGAAAAGAGGAAAAAGTGCCCTCTGCGCATACACTAAGGTTGATGACCTTTTGTAATAGTTGTAGACAACTGGACCCTGATGTTATATTCATTTAGAAAACTCCAGTTATACTCAAAAACGAATGATTGAACATGATTGAGGGTAATATTAAAATGATAAATTGTAAGTTATATAGAGCAAATAAAAACTTATGTATAGGGAGTCATGTTTATTATTGAGCTAAAGGGTTATTTGCCTTTAAGAAAGTGACAGCATTGCTTTAGTTACAAAGTAACACTACTTGATTATATTGTGGTTAAAGGGGACAGTAGCTCACAAGTGGAGAGGTTATAAATAACTTTAAAATATTCATCTTTTTGCAAGTTATCATTAACTGGTGTTTAGAACTTAAGAAAACCGTATGGCCTTTTTAATGATTTTAGGTACACCAGTTGTTTGAATTCCACTAAAATAAACATTGTGAGTTAAATAGTTCTATTCTAGAATTAGGAAAACTAAGACACCTTAGTGCCCCATCTGCTAACTGTCAGATACATTTACTAAAAGCACAAGTGTAATGTATTCTTATTTAGATGGAGATTTCTTCAAAATGTCTGGAATGAAGAAGGGCACAAAGGAAGCTTCATAATATGAATTATTAATTTTTGGGTTAATTTGTCCTTTTCAGTACAAGATATTAAAGACACACAAGAATGGAGGAGATTGCCTTCCTCTGGCCACAAACACTGAAACATCTGTAGGGGAATTGAGATATTTGGTCAATATTGCAGCATGTATACACCAAAAACTTTTACTGTTGCCCGATACAAATCCAAGAGAAATTTATTTAACCATTATTGGGTATGCTGGTAAATGCAGTCTGAAGATTAACGCTATCACCCTGTGCGCTTTCCCAACCACACTTAAAGCCACTGGAATGTATCCATCATCATCATCATCAACATTTATTTATATAGCGCCACTAATTCCGCAGCGCTGTACAAAGAACTCACTCACAACAGTCCCTGCCCCATTGGAGCTTACAGTCTAAATTCCCTACAATAGACACACACTCATACACAGACAGAGAGGGAGACAGACAGAGAGGGAGAGACTAGGGTCAATTTTGATAGCAGCCAATTAACCAATCAGTATGTTTTTGGAGTGTGGGAGGAAACCGGAGCACCCGGAGGAAACCCACAGAGAACATACAAACTTCACACAGATAAGGCCATGGTTGGGAATCGAAATCATGACCCCAGTGCTGTGAGGCAGAAGTGCTAACCACTAGGCCACTGTGCTGCCCAAATGCTAAATGTCCAGATTGTGTTTAGATTGGTCAACGTGTGTTGCACAATAGTACACATATCTTTTCCCTCTATTATTCGGATCAAGTGGCAAGATCACTATGGTTGGGACAGATATATACCATTTAATAACTATGTAATCTGTGTTTATCTACCTCCATCTATGGTATATGAGATATCGAGACACTTTCTATATTTGCAGATTGCGCTCCCTTACGGGTTGTACTCACAGCAGGTTATACTTCAGGAAGGTGAATACAGTCTCCAGGACTTCAAAATAGATCACTAGGAAACCATTGTCTACACTCACTGGAAACTGGATGGACCTTGATGCAAAGTTCTCTATGGTCTGTTATCTAATGAGTGTAAACAAAGCTGTCTCCTGTACCTTCCTGTGAACACAGAGCTGGGCAACTCACCTCGGGCTATATGTATGGTCCACTTACATTGGCTCACCCCCTCCCTTTAGATTGTTCCCTCCTTTGAGCAGGGCTCTCCTACCTCCTGTTTCCATCACTTTTAACTGCGCTCTCCAGCTACTCTGCTCACCTCCTCTCAGTCCCTCTGCCCTCTGTCTCCTCTCGCTTCTCTCCGCTCCCCTCAGTGACTCTCAACCTGTCATCCGTGCCCACCCTCTTGGGCCATAGTTACCTGCCTGTACTCACTTTTCCCCTCCCTCCCTCTCTTTCATGCTGTGCTTGAGCCCCCAGAGTTATAGTGCTTACTGTTACTTGTACTGTGCTGTTTCACCTTGTACTGTGCCATTGTTTGTCCTTGTACGGCGCTACGGATACTTTGTGGCGCCCTATAAATAAAAATTAATAATAATAATAATGTGTTAGCTGTTTGTTTGCCCCTTTCTCTTTAGATTGTAAGCTCTAGTGAGCAGGGCCCTCTTCCCTCTTGTTCTTATTACCTATAACTTTTGCTCCCCAGCTACACAGTGCACCTCCTCCTTGGGCTCTCTGCCCATTAACTCCACTCCTCCTTTGTCTATGCACCTCTTTTCAGTGGCTCTAAACCTGTAAGTTGCGCCCACGCTAAAGGGCACAGGTTTCAGCCTGCGCTGATTATACCCCTTGTACCCCGGTAGCTGTGTTGTAGAGTTGTAGTGTTATTTGTTTACTGTATTGTACTATTATACCCTGTACTGTCTTGTTGCTTGCCCTCTGTATGGCTCTGCGGACCTCATGTGGCACCCTATAAATAAAGGTTAATAATATATATATATATATATATAAATATATATCTATAACTACTTACAACTTACATTGCGTCTTTTTGTGTGTTCAAGGTTATCTCAAAAATCTTCGTCCTGCCCTAGAGATGGGTGTTTTTGGTCCATTGTGAGGAACCAGCAGATATATAATTTTACATTGACAGCTAAAAATATAATGGGAGAAAGAAGCATCAATGCCATTGTGAATCTGACGGAGAGAAGTAAGTTATATGTCAAACTGATCATTTACTGGAATCGTCCACAAGGGGCAGAAATTATTACGAGCCTCTGTCATCAGACGCATCACATTCAGATATTATACTCCTTATATCACATTTTCTAAACCATTTGCATCACATTTGTTTGTAGAACAAAATTTCAGACATTTGTATCACTCCGCTTCCCTATCATACACATTGACCAATGGCCACCTATTCATCGGGTCCACAATAGAAAATAATAAGACCGCATCATGTTACATCCGTGTACAGCTTGTAGCTGAACATGGATGTTTTTGAGATTTGCACAACTCTTAGGGCTAGATTTACTAAACGGTGGGTTTGAAAAAGTGGAGATGTTGCCTATGGCAACCAATCAGATTTTAGCTTTCATTTATTTACTGCATTCTACAAAATGACAGCTAGAATCTGATTGGTTGCCATAGGCAGCATCTCCACTTTTTCAAACCCGCAGTTTAGTAAATACACCCCTTAGAGTACACAAGGGTGAAAGTGAGTTACTCTTAAAGGGAGGGCAATATCCACTGAATACCCTTTTCATATTGGTATTGAAGGATTAATTCAGTATAAAATGTGACTCACGATGTTGGCATTTGGATGTGAAAAGAGCAGTCATGTTGTTATGTTGTGCAGCAGACCAGGAAACCTCCAGCAATGAATCAGAACCCAGAGTATTCTCAGTTTCCTGCTGAGTGGTTTGTGGTCTAGAAAATGAACACAGACGGATACTCTGTTTATTAAACAGAGTTATATATTTGTTTTGTAGAGAGGATGAGTGAGAGAAACTCATTCACCATCTACCAGTCATCATTAACTTTTCCCTTTCTCTTCCTAAACATCTGCAAATCTTTATTAAGTGCAATCTAACAGTAACACATGGCATTACCAAAATAGTTGTATATAGAATTTCCACTATAAGACAATCTGGTATATCTATTTTGTTATATAGTGCTTAACTAAATAGATTTAAAGTACTTAGATCCCCAGAGAGGCATCCTATATAATATTTATTTATTGCGTACAACGCAGTTCTGCTCTAAAAATGTAGATGAACTGACCAGTGCTACCTTAGAGGTGAGAGAGGATTTTGGCTCAGATAAGAGATGACAGGGGAGGGCTGGCAAATTTTAGCCCAGGGGGCAAGACTCTACTCAGCAGCCTATAGGAACATTTTAAAGGAAACAAAATAAAGGTGGTCCAGTGACGCAGCCCAAGGTAGCCCACTATGGGACCAGCCCGGGGGGCAGATGCCCCCCACCCCAGCCTGACGGGGGAGGGCGTGGGAAAGACGCTGTATGCAAATGATTCATCTCTTTGCAAAGTGTGCCCTAGCTCTGCCCAACTACACTTCTGGCCACGCATCATCTACCAAGCGACCAACAGGAGGCAAATGCGTAGGAAGAGTGGAGATGTTTTGCAATATTTATTTTACTACATACACTTTATTTTGCCTCAAATTATCCATTTTCCATTGAATTTCAGACTTTTTTTTTATTTACCAGTTCTGCCACTGGATCCTTCAAATCTAGCTGTAAGACATATAAATGCCTCCAGCGTTATATTAGACTGGGTCTTAAAAGAAAACTACACGTCCCTTTTGATAATATGCCAGACTGATCTTCAGCAGAACTTGGTAAGTGATGTTTTATTGGTTCAAAATCTGACGTCTTCTTAAGATATGGTGAAATTTCAGATTTAACGTTGAATTGGTCAATGTGAGCTACCGCAAACCTCAGCTTTATCCCCCTGTCCCCTTACACCCACAAGAACAGTCTTTTGTGTGACTGTATTTAGACAAACTCCACGCAGAAACGCGTTTCATTGCTTTTACACTGCTAAGTAAAAATGAGTCGCTCTGGACAGCAAGTAATTGTCATCTTACAAATTATAGATCAAATTCTTGATCAGATGCAAGTTTCAAGCTTTTTATAACCAGAAAACAGCAGCATCTATCACTGGCGGTAATCAGGCATAATCAATATTTTGCACTGTAGTGCAACAAAATGGGTATTTCAGACCTTTAAGACATATTGTTTTATGCCAAATACGAAAGTCAGAAATGTATTCTGTACTGTGTTGTATAGTGCAGCGGACCAGATCTGAAAAACATGTTTTATAATGTTATTTTAGGTGACCACAGCTAGTAAAGGAAAAATGCCATCTGAGTTCTACAGTGTCAGCCTTACCGGACTGCAGCCATATACTAAATATTACCTGAAGGTGCGATGCAGGTCAGAGTCATCACTGGCGGGGTGGAGCAACTGGAGTCAAGTACTTGCAGTTAGGACGCATGAAGATGGTATGTGAAACTAAGGAGGAGAACATGCTAAGTACTGTAACACACTAAGCAGCATATAACACTAAGACGAATATTCAATTGGTCATGTTACTGCCGGAAATAAAGTGGCCTGTGCACTATTACCGTTACTACGGTAATAGTGCACATAATTACCGTTAGTACGGTAATTTTTAACACTGGGCTCTGCTCACGGCTCATGGAGCTGCAAACAGAAATCAGGGTAAAAATTACTGTAATATAATTAACATCGCATTGAGCGTGGCTGAATTGAATATGCCCCTAAAGATGGTAATATATAGAGCTTTTAAAACTTCTAAAAGTTAAAGTGGAGGTGTTGCTAATAGCATGCAATCAGATTCTAGCATTTTTTTAAATGTACTAGATAAATGATAGCTAGAATCTGATTGGTTGCAATGGGCAACATCTCCACTTTATCTTTTTAGAAAGTTTATAAATTTTACCCCTGTAACACACTAAGAAATAGTTTAAAATAGCTCTACGTTTTATGGAAGTAATATAACTTTTTAGGAAATTTGATTAAGATTTCTGCTTACTAAAAAAAATGTAGAATCAACTAATTATTGGAGAAGATATTTGACATAGTTAACGTTTGTCTCAGAATGTGTTTCACGTGTTCCTTTTTTTTTATTTTTCTATTTTTTATTTCACGTGACTTTTTTTTAAAAAGCGTATAGCAATGCATCTACATTTTTTTCTGAATATGTGGTTGTAAAATCAAGAGAATTGGGCAACAAAAAAGAAAATAGAATTAGTATTGTTTCTAGTTTAGCAAAAACTATGATAATATTGCTTTCTGTTAGCTCCTGATCTCTCACCATCTGTGTTGTCTCGCGTTACTGACTGTCTTTCTGCCATTTCATCTTGGATGTCTTCTCGCCAACTCAAACTCAATCTTTCAAAAACTGAATTAATAATATTCCCACCCAAAAACAGAAGCTTCCTGCCTGACATTTCAATTTCTGTTGATAACATGATCATAAATCCCACCCCGCAAGCTCGTTGCCTAGGTGTAATCCTTGATTCACAACTGTCATTCGTCCCCCACATCAACTCTATATCTAAATCATGTTACATACACCTAAAGAACATTTCCAGAATACGCACATATCTGACACAAGACACCGCAATAACATTAATTCATGCACTCATCATCTCCAGCATCGACTATTGCAATTCCCTCCTTATTGGTCTTCCCAAAGTCAGACTTGAACCCCTACAATCTATTTTGCACGCAGCGGCTAGATTGATTTTCCTTACTAACCGTTTTTCCTCTGCTGAGCCACTCTGTCAGTCTCTACATTGGCTGCCTGTATTTCAACGAATCCAATATAAAATTCTTCTACTAACATACAAGGCCGTCAACAAAATTGCACCGACATACATTTCCTCACTGGTCTCGAAATATCTCCCCACTCGACACCTCCGTTCTGCACAAGATCTACGTCTCTCCTCCACTCTCATCACATCCTCCCATTCTCAGTTACAGGATTTTTTCCGGGCTGCACCCACGTTGTGGAATTCCCTCCCTCGCACAGTAAGACTTTCCTCTAGTCTTCAAACCTTCAAGCGTTCACTGAAAACCCACATCTTCAGACAAGGTTATGATATTCCTCAGCCACCATCTTAATCTCCCTAGATTACCCTAGTACCATCCTCTACACTGCTAACGCAATACAACAACCCTCTGACCTACACTGCAACACACACAGCCCACTCAATACTTTTACCTTTGCGTTATAGCTGGTCCATTGGGCAATATGATGTAGCACAGGCCCTTGTGTTTCTAACTCCCATTGTCCTATAGATTGTAAGCTTTCGAGCAGGGTTCTCTTACCTCTCTGTCTGTATGTATTACCCAGTATTGTCTTATTAATGTTTGTTCCCAATTGTAAAGCGCTACGGAATTTGCTGGCGCTATATAAATAAATGTTGATGATGATGATGATGATGATAGTTGTACATGGTAATTAGATGTAAGCAAATGTCTGCGTGTAAAGTGCCTATAGAAAGACACCATACCCCGTTACATCATTACCTTCTGTCACATTGCATCATGGAAATTTAAATAAATTCAAATCAAACTTTTTCCAGCTTTATTTACACATTGTGTAAATTGTCCTCTCGGTGGGATGTTTAGCCTTGCTGTGCTGGAAGGTGAACCACCTGCCCCTCTCCAGCTGCCCAGCTGAGGGACGCAGGTTTTCCCCAAGAACTTGGCAGCTTCCATCTTCCCTTCAACCCTGACCGATTGCCAATTCCCTGCTGCAGTGAAACACTCCCACAACGTAATGTTGCCACCGCCTTGCCTCACTGGGGAGTGTTTTGGGTAATGCTCTGTTTTTGGCTTGTGCCAAACATGGCACTTGGAGTTCAGTCCACACAGTTCTATCTTGGTTTCATCTGACCCCACAACCTTTTGCCACATGGCATCAGAATCTGCCAAGTGCAAACCAGACTGAGTATGGAAGAAGATGATTCTTTCTTGTCACTCTGCCGTACAGGGCAGCTTGGTGTAAAGCTTGTTGTCACATGCACAGACTGACCAATCTCTGCCATAAAGGCCAGCAAGTCCTCTCTATCTCTCTCTCTCTCTCCTCTCTCTCTCTCCTCTCTCTCTCTCTCTCTCTACCTCTCTCTCTCTACCTCTCTCTCTCTCTACCTCTCTCTCTCTACCTCTCTCTCCCTCTACCTCTCTCTCTCTACCTCTCTACCTCTCTATCTCTCTCTCTCTCTACCTCTCTCTCTCTACCTCTCTTTCTAACTCTCTATCTCTCTCTCTCTCTACCTCTCTATCTCTCTCTCCTCTCTCTCTCCTCTCTCTCCCTCTACCTCTCTATCTCTCTCTCTCTCTCTGTCTCTCTCTCTCTACCTCTCTGTCTCTCTCTCTACCTCTCTGTCTCTCTTTCTACCTCTCTGTCTCTCTCTACCTCTCTCTCTCTCTCCTATCTCTCTCTCTCTCTCTCTCTTTCTCTCTCTGTATCTCTCTCCTCTCTCTCTCTTTCTCTCTCTGTATCTCTCTCCTCTCTCTCTCTCTCTTTCTCTCTCTGTATCTCTCTCCTCTCTCTCTCTCTCTCTCTCTCTCTCTTTTGCTCTTTCTCTCACCCTCGCTTTCTCTCTCTCTCCCCTCTCTCTCCCTATCTGTTCGATCTCTCTCTCCCCTCTCCCTCCCTATCTGTTCCATCTCTCTCTCATTCTCTCTTTCCTTCTGTCTGTTTCTCCCATCTCGTTCTCTCTCCTCTCTCTTTCTGTCTTTCTCTCTCCTCTCTCTCTCTCTCTCTACCCCGCTCTCTCTCTCTTTCTCTCTCTGTCTCCTCTCTGTTTCTCTCTCCTCTCTCTCTCTCTACCCTCTCTCTCTTTCTCTCTCTCTACTCTCTCTTTCTTTCTCTCTCCTCTCTCTCTCTCTCTCTTTTTCTCTCTCCTCTTTCTCTCTCTCCTCTTTCTCTCTACCCTCTCTCTCTCTTTCTCTCTTTCTCTCTCTCTACCCTCTCTCTTTCTCTCTCCTCTCTCTCTCTCTACCCTCTCTCTCTCTCTCTACCCTCTCTCTCTACCCTCTCTCTCTCTTTCTCTCTCCTCTCTCTTTCTCTCTCTCTCTCTCTCTCTACCCCCTCTTTCTCTCTCTCTCTCTCTCTTACTTTCTCGTCTCTCTCTACCCCTCTCTCTCTCTCTCTCCAATTTTCCCCTCTCCCCACGCCCCGCCCCACCCCTTCCTTGCAACCCATCACTTTCTGTCTCCATGCTTTATATGTGCTGAATATACTTTCTGTTTCCCACTATTTTTAACAATTGTGCATCTCCTGTGACAATGAGCCGGGTCCTTCACATAACGTTTATCTACCATCCAACCAGGTGCCCGGGACAGACTGACTCTTTCCTCAATATCCAAACTCTTCAGGCTTCTATAACAGTGTAGACCTGTAGGCTGGACCCCCCCTCCTCAGCACATATGTGGGGTTTGACTTATATTGAACTAGATCTATAGCTATAATTTTTTTTTGCATTTTTTTTTCTTCCTTCAAAATTTGAAAATGTAACAGATTTTCTAATTGTAAAATAATCAAATCGGACGGTAAAAATATATATTTAGCCTCTGACCAATTTATTTATAGTGCGAGTTGTATTTACCACTAACATTAATTTAAACCAACTTACATGTAGGTAGCAGTTTTCAAAAATGTCTGTGTGAACAATGTATTTATTACCCGTTGCAAAAACAATAATTACAATCAGAATGTGATAATAAGTGTATCATAATTTAAGATGCAAAAGAATAACATTATGATTTACGCATTAATAATAAACTGCTGTAATTGTAATAATGTCTATTTCTAGAAGTATAAAATAATAAATGTGATTATGCAAGTAAGAATAAAACTATTAATATTCTTACTTTTGTGTTTATTCTTATTGTCATTTGGGTTACATTAGCATTACTGGTAACCGGGTTTTAAATACAGATTTGTCTTGGTATTTGATACATTACACCTATAGATATAGAAACACAAAGGGGTATATTTACTAAACGGCGGGTTTGAAAAAGTGGAGATGTTGCCTATAGCAACCAATCAGATTCTACTTATCATTTATTTAGTGCATTCTACAGAATGACAGCTAGATTCTGATTCGTTGCTATCGACAACATCTCACTTTTTCAAACCCGCACTTTAATAAATATACCCCAAAGACTGTTTGGCCACTTCTTTATAGTCTGTGAAACTCTTTCACAAGTTGAAAGCAAATATAAGAAGTGATTGTTATAAAATATTACTGCACACACTAATTTTGCTCTAGTGATTAAACACACTTCTAAGTATAATAGCGGTCATATTGTAAGGAGTAAGATTATGTTTACCATTCTGTCATTTCCTTGTGATTTCAGTGCCTTCGGGTGCGCTAGATGTTTGGAGACAAGTTGAGGATAGTGAAGGTGGAAGACTTGTGACTCTTTACTGGAGAGTAAGTGGCTTATATAACGTAACTCATTAAGAGCTGTATTCTCAATGTAGATGGGATGCCCTAGAGGATGGATTCCACTCAGCAGCCTATTAGGAACATCTTAAAGGTTTAAAAAATGCAGGTGGCCCAGTGACCCAGCCCAAGGTAGTTCACTATAGGACCGGCCCGAGGTGCAAATGGCCCCGTGCCCTGAGGCCCAGCCTGTCCCTGGGCATGAACCACCCTTGGGACAGTGGCATCTGACTGGTATAACTGTTACTGACCAGACTCCATCTTCATTCTTAAGTTAACCCGTTTCTATAGGTTATATATATATTTATTTTCATGCCACTATATCTCCTTATGGCAGCCCAGCGGCATTGATGGAAGGCTGGTAAAGTAATATAATTCCAGATTTGGTTGATTCCAATGAAGCACAGAAGGAACTGGATACCACCTGTTAGTTTGCTGTTGTGAGACCGCCTGGAATGTAGTCTGTGTACTGACTGTATGTTTGTCGCTCAATATGCTCAACATGGGGCTGAATTAATATTGGGGGTCATTTCGAAGTGGACACGTTTGCACATTTGTACATAGGAAAAGACGTGCACAAGCAAACACGTTACTAGGCATATGTTCATTTGGAGGAACCTCAGATGTGTCCGGCACTTGCACCAGACATTGCGTCCCACCATAGCGTTGAAATAGTATAGAGATGCGGCTCGACAGTGTTAGTTGTAGATGCTAAAATCACATGACCTTACACAATATAATAATGTTACACAATACTGTATAATAATGAAATGAAGAGTCATAAACACAACACAGATAATAATGTCTGGGCAGTTATTGATGAATAAAATATAAAATGTAATTAAATACAAACATATATACAAATTAAATGAAATACAAACATTTGTTGTTTATCCATTAAAAAACAACTGTGAATCTTCTCTTCTGCATCGTCCAAATGGAAACGTTAATTAAGTAATGTGAATAGATTGCTGTGACTTCATATAATATAGCTGTCACACTAATGATTAAAGTATTATCAGCTGGGTCAATACGCAATCAGCCAATCAGAAGCAGCTAGATTGTGTGTTATAATCATCATCATGTCTGATAGCTGCACCAGTCCTCCAGCACCCGCAAGAGAGACGTCACTTAAAAAGCAAATCCACTTAATGTTCACTTCTAATTGTGTCACAGTTACGTGAACCTCTCCTTACTGTACTTCCCCTGACCGGCTCCTGTCCACCTCTACAGACGTAGCAGGATGCATGCGCGGTATGGAAATGTTTATCTTACAGAAAAAACAGACTTACTCCCGACTACTAATAAACCTCTTTATGAAATGATATTACTTTACCAGCCTGAGAATCTTGATTATATACCCATATGGCAAATACTGGACAAAGGAGATAATCTGTGTTGCAGCGTTGCCATTGGAAAGAGATGAGGTTAATGTTTGGACGTGGCACATATCACTTGTGCTGATCTTTATCACCCGATACAGTGGCTTTAGAAAGTGGTGGGGCCACTAATGAGTTGAGGTTGTGCTATTTGTGGAAAGTAAGATAGTATTGCCTTTGTAATATGGAGTGTTGTCTGCCAAAGTGAAGGACATCAATGGTTTTGACTAACTCTATGAAGAAGGGAGTAGTACAAGGTGGTGAGCGATAAGAGATGGATATCCACGGTACATCATGTCAGGAGACACTTATATTTTGCCTTTTAAATTGGAATCCAGGGAATGAAAAGTGAGTTGAAATATATACCTTATGTGATGTGCTCTAGGTGAGGAACATTTGATGTTTAATGCAATGGACCAAAGTGTAATATACTACTTTTCCCTTTTGCAATTCCCTATTTTATTACACAATGGGCTTCATTTAAATTTAGGAGTAAATCCAGCAAGAAGGTGCAATTTTGCACCTTGTTACTCTGGGGTCTTTAGATGTGTGGACAGAGTTAGGAGTAGATTCAATTCAGAGTGATGTGCCTCTGGTACAGTCCACACTCATATTTCCTCACACCCTGTAGTGGTTCACAGAAAAATGAGCGAGGATTCCTTACCATAATAGGCGGTATTATGCGCAGCTGGACATTGCTTTGATGTCTGGCGGGACATAGCTCTGAATTGAATCTCCCCCTTAGAGTTGTAAGGGGGGCAATGTAAATATAAAACTGGTTTGTCCACGTGCACATTTACACCTTTAGATGGATTTTCTCCAAGCTCTAAATGAGGCCCAATGTTGTAGAATGAGAACTGATGAAAATAAGACATTTTGGAAACAGATCCAAGTCACATCTATTCATTGGGTGTGGTCCGATGTCACCAATGGTTCGTTATGTAATTATGTTGAAATTAAACACGACCACCCCTTTCATTCTTTTGTGTACCCTATGCAGTAAAAGTGTTGGATCCAGCACTCACTACTATATAAGTCTATGTGTGGTTGGAGGCTAAATCCTTGGATGAATGTAGCATAATACAGGACTGTCCTTTAATAGCGGGTACATAGAAGTACCCTACAAATAGACAACGGCCTAAATATTCTCTTCATGATAGAAATCACGTTGTATTGCTCGTGGGACCGTGGCAGCATTGTAAGGACTGTGTTAGAGAACTGAACATTAAGCAGAACTGAATATGGTTATAAACGGGTGATAAATCTTTAACCAGGTTACTTGGTAAAACCTCGCTGAACTAGCCATGAATATGTCACATGATCACCACCAGCCAGAAAGAAACCAGTTTTAGATTTATAGATTGTATCCAGTTTGGTATAGGGGGATCTTAAATTGGGGAAATACAATATTTGGGCATGTTTTACTATGAAGTGAGCAGGAGGGGTTATCAAATGTTCCATCTGATGCCCCCAAGGGATATAATGCTTTTGGGAATGTACTTTGTATCTTATAGTCATGCCCTTTTTTTGGAACCAAGTGAGCAAATTAATCTCGGACCCCTGTCTAAATTTTATTGATTTGACTTTGACGCATCCCCGCCCCCCCCCCCCCCCCCCCCCCCCCCCCGCGCCCCCAACTCTTTATTGGAACTTCAGTTGCCCATTATATTATTACCCTCGAAACTTGCCAAAATGTCCATTATCAAATTGAATATTTGATAGCCTCTGTATAGGAAGATATACAAGTATTTAGGAGTTGCTACTGCACTGCTCTCTTAGTTTTACCTATTTTACCGCTTGGCGCTTGTGAAGTAATTGAAACATCCGTTCACCACTGAAATATGATCCACCCCACCTCTTATCATTCTTACTAACGTCATTCTTTGCTTTAAAACCAGTGAATTTGTATTTGCTTTAAATAAAAACGCATTAGTAGTTTTACATTGTACAAAATTGCATCTGTATTTGATATATCTTATGTTGCATTATTTATATAGCTAATTGTTTTTAGTTTATCATTTGTGCTCTCTATTACATTTTCAGGGTTCACCAACATTTAGTGCCAATGGAATTATTTCTCACAGCAATGTTAGATGGTGGACACTAGAGGGCACTCCTGCGGGCGACCACAGCAGAGTCTCTGCCCAGCAAAACAGCTCACAGATACAGCTGGGTACACAAGCTTATGCCATCAGCGTTACAGCGGAAAATAGAGTTGGCACATCTCCAGCTACTGAGATACGAATCCCAAGAGCAAATGGTAGGTGCTTATTGATGGTGTGGGTATATACTCACTGCTCTATCTATAGGAACATTGTAATAATAATGATCATAATATAATATGCATCTTGTGACCATGTGCCCCTTAAATTAAAAAGATATTAATATCCACCAAGTAATTCCATGATCATGTAATAGCAAAAGACCACAGTCCAACTTTCATAGAAAACCAGCCTTATCACTGCATATTAATAAATAGACTCCTAGGGGTAAATGTTTCCCTTTACAAGGCAGCGCCGCTTTAAATTTAAGCTGTCATCTCGCCGAACTCCCGCGAGTTGACAAAACCGAAGATTGATACATTTACCCCCTAATGTTTCTTCCAAATGAACTAACTGCACAGTACTACTTCTCTAGTTGTTTGCTGCATGTAATTCTCAGTATTCGTTCTTGTTCTGTAGGTATGAGTAGTAGCATATCTACTTGTTCAGTATACTGAATGTAATTCTCTCTTTTTTGCATTGCTGTGTGTATGGGGCAGTAATAATAATTAGAATATTTATTGCTCATGTTTTCCTTCCAGGAATGTATTTTAGAATAACACCCACAATAGATTGATACACTCTGAAAGGGAAATGCATTTTTTTAAAATATTTGTTAAAGATTTTAGAATGTTAACTTCAGAATGTTAACTTTAGAATGTTAACATTCTTAACTGTTAACTTTAGAATGTTAATGTCATCTTCCTTTTTCAGATATTAATGTTTTCTTAATCTCGCTTTCTGAAAATCTGGGTGGATTTTCCTTATTCAGAATTTGTTCTGATGTATGCTTACTGAAATAACATATTTCTAATGAATATTGGGGTCTTATGATTGTGTTACTAATGTATAGTGCATACAGTGAACTTGCTATAAATGTACCATTCCTTTGAAAATTGTATTAGATAATAGCAGAGTATATTTTTGGACATATCTTTATCTACTGTAAATAACTGAAATCTCATCACAACATCACGCTGATAATGTTCCACCTTTGCATCTTGTCTATACTGTGTATCCAGCCTGTGCTTTATAATTTAACTTACTCCAGTCATCCTAACTCTTTACTATTAGCTGCTAATCACTGGTGTAGCCAACAATGTAGAATGTTCATTGAGTCTTCTTGGGTTCTAATTCCAGTGGCTGAACATGTGACCGCTCAGAGGACATCCGGCAGAGATGGGGGAGTTTTCCTAAAGTGGGAAGGAGACCCTGCTGTTCTGGGATATGTCGTGGAGTGGTGCAATGTGCCCAGATCTCTTCATTGTGATCTTCAGTGGAAAAAGTACAACTCCAGCGTCGATAGTGATGTTGTTAAATCCAGTAAGAAAATTATGAAAATTAAATTAATACAATTTCTTATTTCTAGCTGAATCGTAATCTATTGCTTAAAAATATCTGCAATACACATGTAAACAAAAAATATATTTAGTATGAACAAAACATTTTCTTTTGCCATTTTTTTTTTTGCACAGTACAAGACGATTTTTTAAACAGTGAATTTCAAACAAAAAATGGTAAAAACAAAAACAAATAAAAAGTCCCTGAATATAACACTATAGGAGATTTCAATTCACCGCCATGTGCCAGAAAGGTCTTGATGTATCTACACTGATTTTTCTTCACACCACATAGAGTTGTGCAGGAGATTCAGCAATTCACGGGTACTGTAGTAGCTGGAAATTAAAGTTTAATATCACCGGGAATTGAAATCTCCCCCTATGAAACAAAAAGGCTTTTAAAGAATAACTACAGGTCCATTAAAGGTCTCATTTAGCGTTAGGAGCAAAGCAAAAAAAAAGGAGAAAATTTGGTCCTGGACAAACCATGTTGCAAGGCTGTGGATGCAAATGCATTTATTATTTCTGCATGCTAGATCAATTCTGGCTGCATTTCATGTAGCGCACAGACACTAGGCAGCTTTATTTTACAATCCTGCAATTTAGAGTTGAGCCAATGTCAGAGATTCTCCTCCTTTTTTCCTATTACTGTAATGGTGGAAAACATCTGCCCACTGAACTTCCCATAGGTTACCAAGGGAGGGTTTTATAGTAACCCTAATCTTGAAACAAAGCCAGAGCGAGCAGGAGAAACAATATTAAAGGGTATGCTCATCCCCAAAAAGTACATTTTCTACCAGATAGCTAAACTACGGGAGTCCCGGATCAGGGAACTACGTAGTTTGGAATTACTCAGCTCCGCTGGTACTCATATTCATATTCACCAGATTCTCTCCCCGATTCAAGAACAGGAAAAGAAGGTGCAAGTTATTTTG
This sequence comes from Mixophyes fleayi, assembly GCF_038048845.1. Lineage (NCBI taxonomy): Eukaryota > Metazoa > Chordata > Amphibia > Anura > Limnodynastidae > Mixophyes > Mixophyes fleayi. The sequence goes on along the minus strand of NC_134402.1, from coordinate 430,596,996 downwards.
TTTCTAAAGCAGGCCCTGACTCTATCCAATCAGAAACTAACACAGCGCAATTAACTTTATAAATCTCCCATGTTATTGGCTGGAGAGGATCCAGTTCAGCATTGATGGAACTGCAGAAGTCCGTTCATACCTAACTACAATTTTAGTTTCCAGTGGATTTATCCCTTAACAAGATGCAGACAGGAATTACACCCAATGTACAGTATTTTTGTATGATTTGGATAAAGGAATGTGATCATAGCGCAGGCACCTGTCCCAGAATGCTATTAAAGCAATTAGTACTGTATGCTGCAGTGCTGGGAGTATTATTCACAGATGGAGGCAGATCTACCGGCGATGAGACAACCTGAGATTTAGGTTGGGGAGCGACAATAAAATGAAGGGAAGTTAAAAAATACACTGCCTTTCTGAAACAAGGTGTCCCTGTCTTACTAGGGTGTCAGAGGATTTTTCTGCTATCCAGGCTCTATAGAGTGCTTAAACTGCAACACCTTGGGGTATATTTACTAAACTGTGGCTTTGAAAAAGTGGAGATGTTGCCTATAGCAACCAATCAGATTCTAGCTGTCATTTATTTAGTACATTCTACAAAATAACAGCTGGAATCCATTTGGTTGCTATAGGCAACTTCTGCACTTTTTCAACCCCTGAGTTTAGTTTTCCTGGTCTGTAAGGGGATGTAGATACCTGCAATCCCTCGTATATGTGATCCGGCTTGCTGTCTAGTTCATGCGCAATGGAACAAAAAGTCCAGTTTGGGGGTTTCAGATCAATTTGTTAAGAAGAAAAAAATAATTAAATAAATTTAACAAATATTAAAAACCACAGACACATAACCAACAACATTTTATATAATACATGGTGTATAATGTACACAATGTTGTGTTTTGGTTTTTTTTATTAATCAAAGTAACGTTATTTAGACGTTACTACATTAAAAAGGTTCTATTCTAAGAATAAAGCTATTTTGTTCTGTTGCTGAGATACTTGTACCGCCATGAAACTTATCAAATAGGCAACTCCTTTGAGCCCTATCGATGGCGAAAACTGTTTTTGCCGGTGATAGGGCTCTTCACCCGTTGATAAATAGAGCACATATCAGTTCCATAGCAAGTTTACAATCTAGTTTTATGTGTTACAGACGAAGGGAGATTGACTTGCACAAGATTGCAAGAAACTTAGGCTGGGTACACACTATACAAAATTTCTCCCGTTGCAATATCTTGAGCGATTTTATCAACACTTTACAAAAAAAAGTCCGGATCAGCATGATGATTTATGTGTACACACTATACACGTTTTACACGATCTACCTTCAGATCTGTGCTCTTCATCTGTCATAACCATCGGCTGAAAGAGTCAAGACTCTGCACATTCCATAGAGATCTATGGACACTGCCGGTCCTGAGTGCGTACACACTGCAGGATTGGAACAACAGGGTTCCATCATTGAACGAGATTTTGAGTCCGGTTCTAAAATCGAATGAAACGATACGATGGGCTTTGGAATGATAATCGTTAATCATTGGAGCATACACACTAATGTTATATCGGGCCGAATGGTCGTTTATCGTTTGATTGGCTCAATAATTGACTGAACACCCTGTAGTGTGTGCCCAGCCTAACACTGGGATTTCGAGCGGGGTCTGGAAGGTTAAGTTTCACTTTCATGGAATCAGCAGCTATAACCACTGAACTATTCCTCATATCTTCCTTACCTACGTCTCTGTTTGCCTATAAAAATATACGTCTAAACATTTTAGAATGCAAAATCAGGACAAGTCAGGATCCACCCCCAATCTGCCTAATTACATTCAATAAGGTGAAGTCACAGCTGATAGATCACATCCCTTTTAGGGTCAGAGAAACAGGAGAGCCTCACAAAAAGCGGGATGTTCAGAAGGTAGGTGAAAAGTGTTTAACGAGTTCTCTCTTATGATTCTAGATGTCTTTAGACGAGGTGTGAGATACAATTTCTGGATTTATACGTCCAAAGAAGATGGAGAACACTTACTGGGGAAGAGGACAGGGTATACGATGGAACTGGGTAAACACTTTGCTATTCCCTATAAAACACCCATATTCTAAATATTGGGCTTGATTCATTAAGGAAAGTAAGGCAAAAAAATGAGTAACTTAGAACCTTGGCAAAGCCATGTTACAATGCAAGGGGTGCAAATGAGTTTATTGCTTTGCACATAAGGACAATACTGTCTGCTTTTTTCATGTAGGATGCAAATACTTTATTTTTACAGTGACATTTAAAGTTGATCTAGGACATGCCATACCCCAATTATAAATCTGTCCTCGCATTTTAAATTTACCTCCCCCTCCAATGCAACATGGTTTTGCCAAGGGACAAATTTATTAATTTTTTTGCTTTCCTTTCCTTAATGACTAAGGTCCATTATGTTTATTACATTGCTAGTTATTCAAATATTACTTATAATAGTTTATACATGATATATTACAGTCACTATAGAAAGTTTAAAGACGTGCTCATTGTTTTAGTATCTTCAGTGAAGCCAAAAGCGGATGTACATAAGATTGACGCAAATTCCCTGATCTTGGATTGGAAGGATTATCCCATTGATGAGACTCAAGAAGGATTTGTAACTGGATACAACATTTACTTGAGAGACAAGGGAGGAGACTGCAAGCTGGACCCATTGGCTGATCAGATACTTTTCGGTAATTCGTGGATAGTGTTTCGTTTCAGCAAAGATTTAGAAACATAAAATCCGATTCTGTTTCGTGTTTAAATTCTTCTTTTTTTGTATTTTTTTTTTTGATAACTGACTATAAATCACTTGAGGTATTCTTTAATGTTTTAAATATTAGGTCAAAGGGAAATGATCATGAGTTGTAAGTAATATACTAGTACTTTTTTTTTTTTTTAAACATATTTTATTAGGGTATTTTTCAATCTTTAAACAGTAAATAACATAAATCACATTGAACAAATAACAAATAAAGAGCTATTGCGAAAAAAAATAGATCAATATGAATGGTGACAATTAAAGTAGACATAAGGAAAAGAAAAGCTGGGGATAGGAAAGGAAGTTGGAAGGGAAGTCTCCGAAGGAGAAAGGAAGGGCAGGAGGGAGAGGAAAGGCATGTTAGTATGGTGAGGGGGAGGGGGAGGGGGGGGGAGAAAGTTAGGCATCTGGCCTGGCATCTGGATTTATGTATCATAGATACTCCACATATGGTGCTAACCTGATATTGGAGACATCAGTTTTCGAACTAATCAGGTCCTGGTTGGTCTGCTCCATAACGAGCCAATTGTTCCAGATTGCTCGAAATTTGTTGGGGCAGTCATTAATGATGCTTGTAATATGTTCACAACGGTAAGTCTGCCATTCTTTGTTAATGACTTCAGGTAACGCGGGGGGGTTCATCAACATCATGATCATCAACATTTATTTATATAGCGCCAGCAAATTCCGTAGCGCTTTACAATTGGGGTTCTGGTTGTTTCCAGTTTGCCGCTATTGCACATTTGGCAGCGTTGAGTATATGGCTTACCAGAGCCATTGTATATTTATCAGTATCTGGTATGGGTCTATGTAGTAAGGAGTAGGAGGGGCAGGGAGGAATTTCTATAGAGGTGACTCTACGGATTAAATTATGCATTCTTCGCCAGAATCCCACAACCTTAGGGCAGGACCACCAAATGTGTTGAAATGAACCTTCTTGCCCACACAATCTCCAGCACAGACTAGAGGAATCGGGGTATATGGCTTTCAGGCAGGTTGGGACCAAATACCATCTATACAGGAGCTTGTACGAGTTCTCTTTAGTACGTACACAGATAGAGCTTTTAGCAGCTCTCATCCTGATCTTAGCCCATTCCTCTACCTCCAGTTCCAAGTTAAGAATCTCTTCCCATTTTAGTTCATAGCAATATACTAGTACTTTATGTCGTCCAGAATTGGGCTTTAATCTTTTTTGTATTGCTGAAGATTTCAGTGCTTTCCTAGAACAATATTGAAACGCTCCTATACAAAAAAAGAGAACTCGAAGGAGCACATAGAGTGATTTATACGCCTTGTATGGAACAAAATGTAACTACACATTATATGGATTTGCAATAGTTCTTAGGGTAAGTTTAATATTTGGATATTATAACGCCGGTTTATCCTAGAATTAGAGATTGTAAACCGTACCCAGTTATGGGATATAGCACATGTACATGCACATACTATTCTATATCGCAACGGGCTCACCTGTCATCACCATCAGGGGTTGAGGACCGGGATGAAGGTGGAATTGCAGGTCTTACATGATGGGCATACTGTTATTCAGACACATTAAAACTGGTGGTAGTCAGCATATCGATACTCTACTGTTAGTACTGTGTGCGGCGCTGCGGATACCTTGTGGCGCCTAACAAATAAATGATAATAATAATAATAATAAGTGCACCGACAACACTTACCACAACATCTGGAGTCCAGCTGGCTGCTTCCCCGACAAGGATCCATCACGACTCTTCACTTCTTCAGGATTGATTGAAGTCGCTTTAGTGAAGAGTTGTGATGGACCCTCGTGGTGGAAGCAGCCAGCCGGACTCCAGATGTCGTGGAAAGTGTTGCCTGTGCACTCAGCACCGGTCTTCCGTACCCCACCCATTAAAACGACAACATTGCCTGAACTGCTTATTGACCTTAGATCAGCGATGGACAACCTGAAACACTCCAGGGGCCGTATGGTGCACCCCTCTTACCTTCAAAAGGGCCGTACATTACCCTTAATCTCACTAATAAGTTAACACAATACATTTCATCAAAGACAGAGATAGATCTCTGTAACAACATCAGCAGGCATTTTATAGAAGTGTCACAAGCTATAACAAATATATCTGACAATAAGGCAGCAAGGAGCAGGGGGCCACAGGGGAAGGCTCGGAGGCCCGCAGGGGAAGGCTCGAAGGCCGCCTGATGCCTTAGATTCTATTCTTTTTTTAAAGTTTTTTTGAATAAAACAAATTTTTAATAAAATTATTTTTAAACTCATTTTTCTGTCCCCTTTCAAGATTTTTTAAGGGTTAATTGTGATAATTTTTACAGCACAAGTCCTGACCACATGAACATATTTTCTCTCATACTTACACGTTTCTTCTTGTCTGGCAAAAAATATTGCTGGTGAACTCTTCACTTCATGCACAATTAGGATTATTAAAAATGATGCAGTCAAGTTGCGATGGGGGAAAAGAGAAGCACACTGGACCGTTTAGCTACGTTTTGGATACTCTTTGTCTCACAAGCTCTATTGTAGTGATTAAAGGGAGCGAGATTACAATCTACTGTCTTTACAAGCTCACTTGATACATTTTGGCTGAAATCTCACAGCTTTGTAAAGTATAACGGTGATCAACAGTTGTTTATTTGGATGAAAATCTTCATGGAAATAGAAAGCTTGATTAACTTTGGACATGATTAACTTTGGACATTTCTCGCTGCACTATATAGATGGCTCATATGTCTGCAGATTTTCAAATGACGATCCAAACAAGAAGCAGATTACTATATATGGACTAAGGTCAAATACAACGTATGAAGTCGCAGTTACGGCCATCACAGGTGGAGGGGAAACCACTGCTGAATTTACAAAAGCTCACACGCCATTGGACAGTAAGTATCATTTATTTAACAGTTGCAGCATATTATACAGTATTGCTTTTATTTATTTTATAGTAACAAAGTAATTACATGTTACAATGACATAAAACACTTTTTGGAAGTATAGAAAATAATTGGTAATTGATAGAGCCTACATACATATATTCTAGAGAACTGTTCGCTGCTTGTTCCTCCACCACTGTAAATGTTATTCAAAATGATTTTTTTGAAGTACAAAATACATACAAAAAAAATCTTAAGGGTGTATTCCGGAAGCATTTGCACATACCAGTGGGTACCTGGTAAAGATTGAAAGATGCTAGGTAGTTAGTAACATATATAGGGTACTCGATCATATATGCTAAAGACTTGCCTTGAGCTAAGCTTATTTCACTTACCAATGATGTCGTCTGCTCAATCAGAAGCAGGGGCCAACGCAGGATTTGTAGAGGGGGGGTTTCCACACCACGCCACCTGTGGGCGTGACAAGCATGCATGGGGGCGTGGCTATAATTTTAGACAGTGCTTGGCTGCTCTCCAACTCTTCCTTTCCACATATTATACATGGGCAATGCTGTTTGCACTACTGTTAGGTGCACGCAGCTCTCTATTTTCAAGCAGAGCCGTGTGAAGTGGGGACAGGGTCCAGCCACCTCAATTATACAGTGCCTCAGGCTTGGAGGGGGTTTTCAGGCACTAGGAAACCCCCCCCCACCTCCCCCTCGGTTAGCCTATGAGAAGTTTATATTTATAGATATACCTGGAAGCTCCATTGACTTGATGCTTTACCCACTGGACATTCAGATTGATTCACATGCCAACTTCTGAGACAGAATCCCACCAACCAATCATTGACTCTGTTAGGCTGAGAGTTAGGTCTAACAGTTTGGAATTAGCACAAAATGTAACCTTTACTTAAATAATCACGACAACTGTTACTGTGAACCTTTGTCTGAAAGAGAAGACATGGGAAATGTATCAAGCTGCATTTTTTAAATTTATTTATTTGGGTGCACATCACCAGCGATTATAACCTCCAAATCACCGGATGTATTATCCAGCAATTTGGAGGGCCATAACTAACATTTCAAACCACCTACACAGCATGCTGGCACTTGCAACATGACAAGGGTGAGGTATGAATATCAAGGATTCTTTCCCATAGCCTCTAATCATATAGACAATTCAGACCCCAACAGCCCTGCTATGGGGGCAGCACAGAAATCATTTTATATTGATTTTATTTACTGGACTCTTTTCAGATTTATTTCTTTGCTACATTATATATTTCCAGTAATACAGTGTAGATGGGTATTTTGGGCACACAATCACTCTTTGATGGTGGATTATTTACACTGCTGGGCAGCATCAACTGTAAATATTGCCCCTGTCCCCATGACGGTGCCCTCAGCATCAGCTGCATCAGATTGTAAAATGATCATTGGATACAGATCCCTAGAATGTTCAGTAACCTCTGTCTCTCTTTTCTCAGCAGGAACAGTAATCCTGCCCATTATACTGCCAGTTGTTATAGTCTCGTTGCTGGCGCTAGCATTGCTCTTTACGGGATGCTGGAAGAGGGCCTGGTAAGTGTATGTATAAAGGAGGATATAGAACACATTCACCGTGATCCAAGTTTTGAACAATAGATAGATTTCATTGAGTTATTTTATTTAGCTTTGTACATGCCTTTTAGGGGTGGTCCTGGGACAAACAGAGGCTGATGACTCAGGCAGTGGGTTTCAGGCATATCGGTATATAGGCTGGAAGGCTCCATGGGTCCAGCGTTGCTCTGCACTCTCATAATAAGGCAGTCCTGACACACAATGGCGTTGTCAACGCCCCTCCTCCATGAACTTCCTATTCCTATGAATAGGGACTTTATTGGGGAAAAGCATTGATAAAACTGTTTAATTTAGGCTGAAGGTGGTAGCAGAGAGCAGTACAGCACTGATATTATTGGGAGAATCAATGGGGGCCACAATGAAAGTAAGTAGAACTCCATATTTTATCATATATTTGAGAACTCCTGCCCAAACTAAGTTTTACATTTTGTGGGGACTCTTTTTTTTTTTTAAGCCATTAGTTTCCCCACGTTATTTATATTGTTTATTAAATCAGCATAACTGATGTTTCCTGTATTATCCTAGTTACCTATTATTGTTAACATTCTATTGGGAAATGACTCATCCCCCATGTACCCCATACAAAGGGAAAGTTTTTATATCAATGGAAGAAATGACAACATTTCTCATGGTTACACAACCCATGTATTATTTGTACTTTATGTTTGAATGACAGATTATGTTGTTGGGTGTAGAGTTGTCTGTTAGCTTTAGCACATGGATGTGTTTATCTTGCAGCTGGGGGATGTCTTGAGTGCTGGAATCCTGCACAAGACACACCCAAAACATCCATGGAACCAAATATACGAGGGGGTTCCATGCTGCATTAGAGTGTGGGAACTAATGGGAACAAGTAATGGGCACAAACTTGTTGAAATAGTCTATGAAAAGTGCTTAAAAATAACACATGAAGGGAACAAAAGAATGTCAGTGTAGACCAAGCCTAAGGCTACATGAGCGATAAATCACACAACTGTTCAGAAGGGTACTGCATGATAGAGTTACATCCGACCTCCTATGGGACACGTGTGCTATACATGTCTGGATGTATTTGGCTCTGACATCCAGACATGCGTGTAGCCTGCCGCACTATGGACCATTGTGTGCAGATTATCCAACAAGAGTGATGCAATGTAGCCGGTTGGTTGCAGCCAACATGTTTGTACAGCAAAAGGCTGTCATATCCATAGGCCAATTGCATTATTATTATAACCTTTAGAATAGAATATATGTGCAATACATAACCAAGGAAAATATTGTAACAAACATTCATACAGAAAGTATGTATAGATCTCTATAACTATCATTTATTTTATTTTAGGTTAAAGGAAATGTGTTATCCTGATATTCCTGACCCACACAAGAGCAAAATCTTCTCCTTTGGTGCATCAAAGGTAAAGGACGAAATCTAAGTATACCTTGTGACAGGCTGGGGTAACTCTGCCACCCTGTTATGGGGCTTTATAGATTGTTGGGGTTTGTCTTACTGTCGGCTGTTACTGACCAACCTGATTAACCCGATTAATCTTTGTCTAATTGGAGAATCATTGGGAATACAGTACCTCTGTGCCCCAGATGAAACGGGTCATGATGAAATGTACTGCTTGATTAATGCGTGTTATGATCATTAATAATAATAAAAGTCTGATTAATCATTTTTACATGTGAATTTGGTGTTTGTTTTTCCTCTAAAATAATCTTACTAGAGCAAATGTTGAATATTTTTAAGAATGGTCTGCTCTGGAACGTAGAGCTTTGCTATCACATATTCATATAAGCATACGATGTCCGATGATTGTAGTATGCCTCCGGACAGTGTTTACTATGAGGCCTGGAGTAATGATTCAGAGGCTCAGATAGAGGATATTGTACTGTTTGTATACCCCCTACTGAATCTCCCCATTCTCTTTTATTTTCGTGTCCGGCATATGAGCATCATTTTGCAGTATGGAAGATGTTAAATCTAGTTGCAAGCCCTTGTACCCCAATGCTGTTCTTCACTCTCAAAATCTTGGCACTTAACGGTTGTAACAGTTTTTTGTTTGTTTTTTTTATACGACAGGGAGTAGCAGACAGAACTAGCATTGGATGCCTACCCCAAAAGGTGGATGTTGTGAGAATCCAGGAGAATGTACAACACAAAATCTGTGACGACGTCAACAATACAACTGGCAATCAACTAGATTTGATATATGACTGCATACAGAAAAATAAAGAGACCACGTGCGAAGACATCTCCCCTTATTTTACTAATGGTGCGGAAAATGCAGAGTCCTTGAATCAACCACCAGATGAACCGTTACACGTACCTCAGTTAACGACCTACCTGGAATTTTTTAACCAGAATTATACCACCTCACCGGATGATACTTTAGAATGTTTAACAAGCGTAGGATATAGACCTCAGACAGACAGTGGTCCTTCCCTGTTGGATGATGTACTTGTGCAAAGTGACTTAAATCATTTGGAATCTACAGATCTGGCGGCAAGCCCTGATGAGGTGGATGTATATTTTGAAAGTTTTCCTGCTATTGAAAGGGAGCCAAGGAGCCCAACTTCAATAACCTCAACCACATTCATACTCGTAGACTGAAGGAACGCTTCACACCTTATAAGAGACTTACATAAACGTGGATATTTCACACACTTTGGCATTAAATATAGATTTCAGTTATGCACCGCCGTAGCTCTGCAGTGAGTGCGTGAAGGACAAGAAAAACAGACAGACAATTCATCGTAACGCAATGTATTATTGTACCTGCATTTCACTATTTTACTGCGTTATGGACTTTAAGTGTATATGTTGTGTACACATAGGCGAGTCAGTGACTTTGTGAGCTCATCAAGTATTAAGTACCTAGGAATGAGGTGCTTCTTTAAAAGAGTAGACAGGGAGAGACTACCAGCTTGGCAGTTTTGCTTTGCTGAAATGCCAGTGATGTCACAGTAACTCAGATGACTGCATTCTCAGTGTTTTTACCTGTATCATGCCCCATTAGGGCACTATCCTAAAAACATGATTTGATATGGTTTGATGATATGGTTGTCTCTCAACCTCAGTAACATGACACTGCAAAGCAAGAGGTAGCTGTCTTTTATCACTAATTAGGTAAAAACCATTATCAACAGCAAGAATATCACCAGGTAAGATCTAACTAAGTGTTGGCTAACCTGTGACACTCCAGGTGTTGTGAAACTACAAGTCCCAGCATACCCTTCCAGCAATAAGCTGCTATATATTGGCAAAGTATGCTGGGACTTGTAGTTTCACAACACCTGGAGTGTCACAGGTTAGCCAACACTGATCTAACTGCTGTGCTGGGCTCCTGGAGACACATAATGAACATGCATAGGATTCAAATTAAGCAGAAAATGCAAACGTGACACTACATTTTTAGAGTATTAATTAAAGGACACCAGCTTGTATTTAAAGCAGAACGCTAAAAAAGAAGTGTGGGTCTATAGCAAGTAAAAAGGGTACATTTATTAAATGTACTTTTTTTTTTTTTAAATGGGGTGCTCATTTAAAATGATGAACTATGATTGATTAAGATATGGGAGATCTATCGAACTACAAATATATATATTTGATATGGAATTTTTTTTTTTTTTCACTTTTGTACTACAAGAAATGATATGTTTTGATGCACATTAAATGTTTCTAATTTGTTTAAAAAACTAATGTGTTTTAATAGTTTTTTTATTTTACCATGTTAGTATTGAGATGGTAGAGAATTGGAGACTTCTATGGTGGAGAGATAGATTTGGGTGTCTAGTGTTGAGGTAGAATGAAAGAGTTCACCAATAGAAAAGCAATGTATAGTGACAAAAGCAGAAGTCCAGGAACAGAACCTAGTTTGACCCCCGTAGGTTGTGATACCGGAGGCAGACATCTTTGGGTATCACTGAACTCGAAGCAGATAATATTTCTTCCAGATGGTATGTCTATTATATATGATGTTGAGTAGTCGTACTAAGTAAGGGATCAAAATATGGGACATCATCTTTTGACAGAAACTGGAGAACCCATCTGGGGGTTTATTTACTAAACTGCGGGTTTGAAAAAGTGTGTATGTTGCCTATCGCAACCAATCAGATTCTAGTTATTACTTATTTAGTACATTCTACAAAATGACAGCTAGACTCTGATTGGTTGCTATAGGCAACATCTCCACTTGTTCAAACCCGCAGTTTAGCAAATATACCCCCTGGTCTTTTACCAAATTTCTCATGTTTTATGATTTCTGCTATCTCATTCGCTGTAACAGGAGCATGTCAGGAGTTCTCTATCTGCATCTGTAACCTTAGAAACACTTAAGCATGAAAACCCCCCAATTTAATAAAAGTTAAATTCAACACAATTACTAGGTTTAGTACACAGTGTAAGGTAATTTTGTGAAATTTCACTAACTCCAAGGGGATATTACCAGTTTATCTGAAGAAAGTCTGGAATAGTACTTCGACAATATCAGATCTTTTTTTGCAGTCTGCAAAGTACTAAGCTAAGTTTTAATTGTTTGTATATGATAACAGAAGCCTGTCCTGAAGTATGGTATATAAATGATAAGGGTATAAAAAGTGTAGTAGAAATTAGAGGCTGCCACATTCACAAACCCCAATCACATTGGAAAGGGGAAATAAAAAGTTATAAGATGAAACCGATACAAGGTACACAAGGGTTGGAAAATAATGTCCCTGCTAATCCTAGTACACACTGATAGCAGCCAATTAACCTACCAGTATGTTTTTAGAATTTGGGAGGAAACCAGAGCACCCGGAGAAAACCCACGCAAACACGGGGAGAACATACAAACTCCACACACAGGCTCTAGGGTTGCACTAATTGCCTGAAAGTATCTTCGGGAAGAATATCAAATTCTGTTTCTTATTTTTGCACATTTACCCCTTTATACACCCCTTCACCCCCACAAAAAAAAAATTTTTATTCTAATATGCTAACAAAATAAAAGTTTTCTCTGGTGCAAATAAAGCAATACAACATTAGCTTGGATAGACCAATAAAAATGAGAAAAGTTATTCCAGGTTAAACTGATGTTTCCAAAACGTTAAAATATAAAAATAATCTTGGCCTAAGGGTTTGAAAAACCTCCATCCATTAAGTGGTTAATGTATTTTCTGTTTAAATACGCACAACTCCCTCTGGTCCTGGCCTTAATTAGTTATTAACAACTTCCGATTCAAAGTACCACCATTTACAGATTGTAAAAATACTTATTCTGATTTGTTTACCTTGTATAGTCTTATTGTTCTCTAATACATTTATTTTGAGTTGGATTCGTGGAATAGGTAAGTCTCTTAAGAACATCTGAGGTACCCTTTGGGGTATCATATACAGGTTAAGAACCTTGACTCTAGATTATACCATAATTCCATTTTGCACAATTTTTAGGCAGAGTTGTGAAAGCCCTATGGTGTAACCACTTTTGAAATGTGCTTTTAGGGAAGCAAACGCAACAAAGGAGAGGAGTGGATGAGATGTGGCGGAGAGGACAAGGGCAATAATGCATCTTTATGTGAAATTAAGTTCATACATGTAAATTATAATTAATATTAGACATGGATTTTAGATGTCAACACAAAAAAAATTCATATCCACGTTTTCTTATTCTATCTGAACCATGAGTATTAATCTATTTACTAGCACAACCAGTCTATTAGGCTTACAAATCACACCAGTCAGACATATAGTTATCAGTAATATAAACACTTGGCTGCCTCTTAGTGAACGATTCAACTAGCCGCGAGGTTCCGAAGTAACCCAGAGGTTGTGCTTCTGTGCTCATTACTGGCAATTATAGTAACAAAAACTCCTACTACATAACGTGGTGACATAGCCGCAGATTACTACGGAACCTCACGGCGAATTGAGTTACCCCCTTAGTTCGGATTTCAAGTTCCTTAAAAAACAGTTTCAAGCCATATTTAGATTCACAAGGGGAAATTCAATTCAGCGCAAGGTGTCTCCGGAACATCCGCGGAGACACCTCGCGCCGCTGTTATGGCATAACTTAAATCTCTGGGACAATGTTCATATAATTGTGTAACAAGTTGGATGTTTGAACACAATTCCATATAGAGGTATGTTAGACTCCCAAATCCACCGCCTCACAAGTTCTATTCCTTCACCTCACATCCCACTTCCTCTGGGGTGTGCATAGTGAGAGGGGTAGGATAGGCCCAACAAACACTATTTAGGTACTGGAATCCTCTGATGTCTATGTCTGTCACCATCCCCTTACTATGTAGATCCCTGAACATCCCCCAACCAAAAAGACAAAGCAGAAACTTTGGAGAATATTTAGTATGTTTTATTAATATATCCCTTTAATAAGATTATGCTTCAGAATGCTTTCAATGCATTTAGATAATATCCGTACATAATATACAAGGTGGGGGGAGGGAAGCTAAAAAAAAAACAAAAAAAGGATAAAACTAATTTGGAACAAGTCTTCTTAAAATTATACAGAACTAAACGAACGATTCTTGTGAAGATATACATATTTGTCTTCTATATTACAAATGTACAACGTAAATGAGTAAATAAGAATCTCATCTCTGTTCAGAGACCCACAAAATATTACATCCAAAAGAGTAGCAGCAGCCTGTTGCTGACGGAACATAAAGTCACAACATCTTTAGTGTCGATTCACACAAGTGCACAACAGAAAAGTTATGTCAGTCACTTCACTCACAAAACATGTCCTTGTCTTACATTGATTTATGGTGATTAAATTCCTCAACAGAACTGTTTTCATGGCAACGATTGTTATCAGTAGAAAATAAGTTATGTATAATCCGTGTTGCTCCAGAACAGTCCTTGGGAACCACCGATTTTCTGGATCAAATCTCTAAATTGGATTTGTACTATCAGAGTAACATGGACAATATTTATAGATGCATGGTAGACCAAAGGTTAGCATTGTTCTTCACAGTACCGGAGTCATGAGCTGGAGTCCAACCAGGGCCCTATCTGTGTGTATGTTCTCTGTATATAGGGAATATAGATTGTAAGCACCAACAAAATATGTTTTTTGATGATATTCTTATTTGGGAAAATATAGTTTATTTATCGACCCAGGCAAATAGATTTATTCCCTTGTTCATGAATAAGGCTTTTGCCCAAATAGGAGTTCAACTCATGTTACCTCTCCACTTTAGCTGCGTTTCGTTTTTCTAATTGTAACTTTAAAAAGGGATCATTAATCCCTGATGATCACGATGGCCAATCACATGGCCTCTCGGGGTATCACAGGTTGAATGGATCACAGAACAAAGGAGGTGAAATGTTAAATACTTTAAGATCTATCGCTTAATGATCCTTTTAGAGTTCAGTCTGCGCAAACCGTAATTAAACAGAAAACAACAACTGAGACGGAAGAGTGATATGGACATACCTTTGTTACTAGCATTGGGAAGTCGCTGTAGGCTTTCCTGATGTGTTCATCTGGAATAGCATGCAATGTACTCTGAAAACCGCAGCCCACGCTGGCTAGTAATGATGTTTATGGGTATGAGACATTGGAAACAATGTGTTTTTTTTGTTGTTTTTTTTAAACTTGTATACATGTGTTGTGCTAGCGGTAAGAACACTAGTAAATCACTTGAAAACAAAATGTGGCACTCCTTTTATCTGTGGGTAGAGTGCTAACTGAACTGAGCATAGGGTTCAATGAACCCTATGCTAAACAGTCTAACTGCATTATTATTATTTATTATTATTATTATTTATTTATAAGGCGCCACAAGGTTTCTGCAGCGCCGAACACAGTACAAACAATGGACAGTACAGGGAATAACAGTACAGAACAATAAACGAGTAATACCGAGACTTCAGATGCTCCAGGAAAATCAAGAATATTGAGGTTGGAGCAGAAGAGAAGGTAGAGAGACAGGAGGGAGAAGGGCCCTGCTCATTAGAGCTTACATCCTAAAGGGAGGGCAACAGACAATCGGCACAGAGGGAGTCAGAGGAGGGGAGCAAGCGCACCCTTTTCAAAGGAGGATCCAGGAGATGAGAGCGAGCATGGAAAGAGGGTTAAGTGGAGGGCTGGTAAGCCTTGAGGAAGAGATGAGTTTCCAGTGCCCGTTTGAAGGAGCACAAGTTAGAGGATAGACGGATGGAGCGAGGGAGGTCATTCCAGTGCAAGGGGGCAGCTCGGGAGAAGTCTTGAATTCTGGAGTGGGATGAGGTTATTAGAGTGGAGGAGAGGCGACGGTCATTGGCCGAGCGCAGGGAACGGGCGGGAGTGTGGATGGAGAGGAGATTGGAGATATAAGGGGCAGTAGACTGGGAGAGGGTAAGAAGTTTGAAAAGAATTAGATAGGGGAAGGGGAGCCAGTGAAGGGCAAGGCAGAGAGAGGAGGCAGAAGAGGAGCGTCGAGAAAGGAAGATAAGCCTCGCCACCGCATTAAGTATAGAACGAAGGGGGGCAAGGCGAGAGCGGGGGAGGCCGGTGAGGAGAAGATTGCAATAGTCCAGCCGGGAAATGATGAGCGCATGGATAATAGTTTTGGTTGCTTCATTAGATAGGAAGGGCCGGATGCGGGCATTGTTACGAAGTTGAAATCGACAGGATTGCGCAAGAGATTGAATGTTGGGGGTAAAAGAGAGGGAGAGGGGTAGAACATAATCCTGCATCCATCTGTTTTTTATCTGAGGTCTATGGTACAACGGAATACAAGCAGTTCATCTAAAGCAGTGTTTCTTAAACCTGGTCCTGAGGACCCCTAACAGCGCTTGCTTTCTATATCTCCTGGCTGGAGCACAGGTGTATTTATTACTGACCGACACATTGTAACAGATCCACAGGTGGTATCATTATTTCACTAGTCACCTGGAAAACCTGCCCTGTTAGGGGTCCTGAGGACTGGGTTTGAGAAACACACATAGATTGGCACCACAAGCGAATAAAAGTGTTATATAGTTATACATTACTCAGATGTTCCTCAGTATAAGCCAGTTTGGTAAACTGCTGTTTAAATGGCTCCAAGATTAGCCCAGTTATAAGGACATGGTACCAATACATTATTCTAAGGTGCTTATTTCTGAATGACACAAGGGGACTGTTCTTTAAGTTATTACTTTGCAAAGCCAGCAAGCTTTACAAAAGGCTCCACAATAATTTGGCCATCACCATCATCAACTAGAGTCCATATTTAATTTCACCTTAGTATAACAGGTCATATCTATATTCCCACTTGTGTTTATAAACGCAAAAATAAGAAGATAAACAAGGGTCTGTGCAAACAGTTGTATAGCCCCTATTTATCTATTTGCATATATACAGATTGTGTGACTTATACATCAATATGCTGCAAAAGCTTAAATTCCATCTTATATAAGATGGAGAAATGTGGGGGGAAAAAAACCAAGCTGCAGCGCCACCTGCTGGGCAGAGTTATACACTGACCTATATATTTCTTGAAGGAGAAGTGACAGTTGGGAGTGGTTGGTGGTTGCCGGGGGTGACAGTGGGGAGTTTTTAACACCTTAAGTAGCTTGATGAAGGATGTGGCGATGAAGATGAAGGATGAGGTGATGGAGAAAAATGATGAGGTAGTGACATGTGGACAAAACCACGTTTGTGTGGATTGAATTGTACCTAACACTGTGGTAAGCTACAGCTATGATGGAATTTAAGTGTTCTTCAGGGACAAATATGGTAGAGCTGAAAAACTAATAGCCTTACTAAAGGAAAAAATATTTTTTCCACTTTAGTCTTTAATATCTGAATCAGAAAGAAGATTTTATATTGGACCCCAGTATTCTCAGCATAGGTGGCTTTAAAACTCTGACTATGCAGTGTACAGGATCTGCCCAGTCACAAGTAAAATTATACTGGGATTAGAAGAGTTTTTAGCATAATTAATATATTCGGTTTGATATATTCAAAAAAGTAGTTATTACATTTTCAGTTCTACAATTGTTGCCCCTGCAGTAGACAAGAGGGACCGTTTAGGGTACATCCAGACGGTTGTTCTCACGCTGCGTGGGAAGCGTGGAAGAATGAAGCAGTCCTCACCTCTCCTGTGCCTGGCGTATTCCTTAACAAATATGCAGAAAATGAACTTTTTTTTTTGTATTTTCTGTAGAATTCCTGTCAAGAGAATGTAGGGCGTTTTAGGTACAAATCTGAACTGCCAAAGAACTTAAGAGGCGCTACAAAGTATAATCGGTCTCTTGAGGGTACTATATACTTAATGACGGGCCTGCGATGCAAATGCCATTTTGTGAGATCATGTACGGATTTCTGCTCTCCACACTAGAGGTACCAGAGAGTTGTCCTATATTTCACAACCAGGAGCACTTTATATGAGAAATTGTATTTATATGCCCTCAAATGCCAATGTAATAAAAAGACTTCAGTATACAAATGTGACACAAGAGAAAAACACAGTCCCAATGTCTCCTTACCCTCATGCATGATAAAGGGACCCAAGTATATACTCCAGAGCTCATCACTTACATCTATTCAGTTAGCCAACGAAGGAAATCACTTGCTACACATTCATGCTTCCTCACTGCCTTAAGATATTAACGGGACAGTGTTTAACCAGTATCCCAAATGCAGGAAGTCGATTCGCTCCTTTGTATGCGTGTTGCAGACAAGTAGGAGCACAGTAGTATCAGCATATACTGTGGTTAGTCAATGATGGGCAGCACAGTGGCTTAGTGGTTACCACTTCTGCCTCATAGCACTGGGGTCATGAGTTCTATTCCTGACCATGGTCTTATCTGTGTGGTTTGTATGTTCTCCCCGTGTTTGCCTGGGTTTCCTCCCACACTCCAAAAACATACTTGTAGTTTAATTGGCTGCTATTAAATTTACCGTAGTCTCTCGGTATGTGTGTTAGGGAATTAAGACTGTAAGTTCCAAAGGGGCAGGGACTGATGTGAGCGAGTTCTTTGTACAGCGCTGCGGAATTAGTGGCGCTACATACATAGCGGATGATGATTTTCTAAGTGTTATTGCGTTTAAATGTACCGGAAACCTACGGCTTTAGTGTTTATACTATTCCATATGGCCAATACCTATATCTCCTCTCACTTAGCAGTAATTTTAGACTTGTTCACACTTATGAACATTTCCTCCAGTTTCCTTGCGTTCTAAACATCTCTGCCTTAAGAAGTGAGAGTTGTAATATGAACAATTGTGTTCTCATGCTGATGTGCCCCATTTGCTATTAAAGTCAATAGCATTAGTATTCATGAACAGGTATGAAAATACTTTCCATAGGCAAATATAGATGTGTACTTCCTGTAGCTTTGGTGTGACCTATGGAATGCCCCAAAACAGGCACAATGAATAAACTATTAGAAATTTCACAACCATTTATTAAAAAAAAAAAAAAAGAAAAAGAAACACTCCTATGTTAATAAAAACCTGCCAATAAATCACTTTACTTCTATTCGAGTTCATTACCTTTCATAATGTAGAAGTCTTTTAATACACCCTGTGAAAAGGTTGGTCTGTGTTGTATATACTTCAATTTCCCTCCTTGTTGGTGTATACTAATGACGTGCTAGATCAGGGCCGATTCTCTTACACTGGGGCACTTGGCGCTACAACATGCCCCGTGTCGTGTAAGCAACAACTAGCAAGTGCTGGTAACTCAAGATAATGTGTGGCCAGGCAGTTTCAGGGCTCTTATATGACCAGTGGAGGAAGGCAAAAAACAAACAAAAGCAAATGTTTGAATTATCCAATATATCGCAGAACGGGAGACAGGAAGAAAGCACCAGACACCATAACTGTAAAAAGACTGGGGAGAGGGGATGTGTGTGTTGGAATGAGGGATGTGAACACCACCATTGTTTTTGATGTTTTTACATATAAGACGTGTACGTACGTACGCACCCCCATTGGCAAGTAACTCCCCTTTGTGATTGCAGGTAGAACTACTTTACTTTTTTTTTAATCACACTTTTTTTTTTTTTTTATAGGGGAGAGGGGTATAAGGGAGGGAGTAGAAGGGTCCAACCAGGACCCCTCATCATTTATTTATATCACGCCAATAATTCTGCAGCGCTGTACAGAGAACTCGCATCAGTCCCTGCCCCAATGGAGCTTACAGTCTAAATTCCTTAACAGACACACAAAAACACAGACTAGGAAAAAGAAAGCAGGCAATATTATACATGGCTGCACAAAACTAATAAAATGCAGGTTAGGGTCTCTTAAAAGTAATTAAAATATAAATGCTCATTCTTAACCTGACTTTACACTACAGCTTTGATAACACACATGTAATTGAGAGTTTTCACACCCTTCCATAACATCCCAGAGCTTTAGTCATAGGTATAACTAAAATGAATTGTTAAATATCTTCAGAGTACCTGAAAGTGTTTGTAAATTTATTATGTTTGGTTATTATCATTATGTTTACATTAGCAATTACTATTTGCTATATCTGTTTGACCTTCATTTGTATATCAAGAATTATCCGTCTATTGCTCTACCCCAGAAGCAGTGCTAATTTACCTAAGGTGATGTATACACTTTATACTTCGTTTAAGATTTTCCTTTTAATATCAAAGTTAATGGGGTTTCTTATTAAACGGTCTATTATTAAAAACTCCACCTATTCTTTTTGTAAAGAACTCAATCCTCCTCCAGCTGGTATAATCACCTGGGTAGCCAATGCCTGGAACGCAGTTCTACGTATATAAACCTAGCTTCCGTTGGTGTTGAGATTTGGAGAATTGTTACAGGTATGGAACTCTGGACATGGAAACCACCAATTTATACCTGATAAAGCCAGGGGGTTGGATTACTCTAATAAACATTACTGCCATTCTTTGTTAAAGAGGTCAATGTAACACCATGATGAGTATCCCTTATGGTTGAGCGTATTTTTTCCATTTGTCAAAGTCATTGTTTTATGTAATAATAATAATAGTTACCACATTTAATGTAGTGTGTAATATGGGCATGAGCCTTTTTTTATTTGCAGAACTGAATTTACAGACAAGTCAGGTTTAGAATTAATGCTCGCAGTAAAAAAGGGAGCACAAAAAAGGGAGCACAGAGAGGAAGGTGATGGAGAAGATTGAGTGCCTGGAAGCTTTCTTCCCTGCTGCATTTGAAGTAAATAATAATGCTATGGTACCCTACATGTTATTGTGGATAATTTAAATATTAAGTGCTGGTAATGGGGTAAATCACACAATCCCTTTTCAAAGGGACTATTTTAACAAATCAAAAGATCTCAACATGGCGGCACAGTGGTTAGATTTGCTGTCCCACAGCTCTGGGGTCATGGGTCTGACTTCAACCAGAGCCCTATCTATGTGACGTTTGTATGTTCTCCCGTATTTGCGTGGATTTCCTCCCACTCCAAAAACATTCTGGTATATTAATTGGCTTATGACAAACATTTACCCTAGTGTGTGCGGTAGGGAATTTAGACTGAAAGGGGCAGGGAATGATGTGAACGATTCAATATCGTCTGTACAGCGTTGCATAATATGACTGACGCAACATAAATGATAATATAAAAGGTACTTCTAAATTATGAAAGTGGAAAACCTCATTCCAGGGCAAATGTCATGAGGATGGAAATAAAAAATGCACAGAAAAAACTGACTGACGAATCTCTGTATTGGCTTCACGTAAAGTATTCTTCATACCCAGGATTATGCAGGTCACAAAGGGACAGTAACTTGAGAAAGTTTCATCAACACAGAAGGGTTTTTCCATGGAATGGTTTGTTGAGCTGTGGAATTGCCTACCAAGAACACTGTCATGGCATATTAACTAGATGGATTTTAAAATGTATTGCTTTATTGATCCAAGGACACGACCCCCTCCCCCCCCTCCCAAAGTCTAAATTGTCAGATGCTGCTGTGGGGCTTTTGCTTTGTCAATTTCTGGATCAACGCAGTTAAAGTTTAGTAAAGGTTAAACTCTGGGCTTCTGTTTTATTTTTTACAAGCTCAACTATGTAGCTATACTTTTTGCAATAAAACAGATATACATATATTATATTTATATATATATTACAACTGCTAACACACCCTGTGATACACATCTTAATTCCAAATTCCCCGATAACACAGACATATTTGGAAGAAATTTAAGCAACCTTGCATGGAAATGTTAAGTCAACGATGGAAAAATTAGCAGTTTTGTCATTTTTTGGCATGGCGTGCCGGTTTGTATTCCTTTATTTCGACTGGATTTCAGAAAAGAGCATCAAAAAACGGCTGCTTCATTTTAAATTATACAATTTAATTGCATTTTATACATTGTTTCACAGATGGAAACAAAGTTTCAATATCACCGTGTTTGCCAACCTTTGATTTCCGGTAAGCAAAAGAGGACATATTTTGTGATGAAGATGTACACTGTTCGGTTCACACTTGTTTCATCATTTGCACAGAGTCTAACAGTCCAGCTGGATGATATATACATACACACAAGCCATTCAACATGATAAAATGTGAGTTACATACGCACAATGTAGTGACGTTGCCCATGCCATTTATATACATATTTGCATAAACTTCACCCTTTAGCTGCACAGACAACATTCAACCGTTTGCTCTGCAAGGGTCGATAAAGTCTGGCAACAATAACAAAAAAAAAAAAAAAGTTTCAATTCAGAACATTTACCATCCAATTTCAGATAGATATGTATAAACAACAAAAATAAAAAATAATAAAAAAAAAATACTAAACAAAAAAAAAGGTGCATTTATCAAAGCCATCAGCCTCCTCCGACCAACTACATCGTATAAATTTGTCTTGTGCAAATCTATTTCAAAAAGAACACTGGCATTAAATAAAGAAAACACACACATCAACAGACAATTTCGTGCTAGAATTTTCTCTGGCCTGTTCAGTATCCTTCCAGCAGTCTTGTAAGGTCATATTGTGACATGATAAATAATAATAATAATAAAAAAAAACCAAAAAAACTTTTAAATCGATATCGAGATTGTCTTTTTCTTTGTCTTCTCACGGAATGTGCAAAATGACCAATTTCTTGCTCGTTTCCCATGAGACCTACAATGTAGCATTGAAATGTATCATGGAGGCAGAATTATCCTATAGATTACAATAGATTAGATGCTTGCTGACCGTGATGGGGGGGGGACCGGCTGTAAGACACTTGCTCGCCTTATAAAATAGAGAGGAATAAGATCAGTCAGAATTAATAGTACACGATGCATAACTTATCCAGGAAATAGGATTTCTATAATAGCTATGAGTACAGAAATGCAGTGGCAATAAGAAGATTAAACATACTATTGTGGATACGGTAATAAATCCAAAATTACCGAGGAGACCATATATGTCCCCATCCAAGTAGTGTTTTGAAAATGCATCACAGGGGTCTTGCTCCCTGAGGGTGTCCCTACAATCTTGGCAGGTGTTTATTAGTCGGAAGGGCCATGCAGGAAAATACCGAATTGTAACAAAAAGTCCATGTACAAGGCATTATACTGCAGATCAAGAACAAAGGACGAGTCTCCTCAGAATGTCTATTTACACATGATCTGTGTGGGTGTTTCAGTGCTTGGCTCTTGCATACAGTTATTTTTGCCGATAGGAATACCCATACGTTTGCGTTAACAGACAGGAAACTCCAAACGATTGGAGGGTGAAATAATCCATTGTTTTTCAGAATGGAGAAAAAAAAGTTGGGTTCTTCATACACAGTGCACGTAGCGCTTTGCACTGATCGAGAAAAGGTGCTCCTGCTTTCTAGCGGGCTGGTCAGCCAGGCAAAGTCCATAGTTTTCAGTCCATAATAGAAATAGTTATCAGGTCAGGATTCTGCATCAGGAACAAGTACTGGTTGCTTTGGTGGAACGGCTAGGAGACACTCTGCTTCTTCATGCATCTGTCAGAAATAACAAACACAAAAATTTCACAAATGAAGGAATTTGTGAACAATCCATCAGATTAATGGTCTGACACAAGCTTGAGAAGATGAACAAGGAATGCACCATTAATAAAGAGAAGCTGTAGTGGGGGGGTCACCCACATGCTTTCAAGCATTAGGAGAATATTAAACACCTGCAGGACTCCCATCAGAAGTTCTGCAGCCAGCCCAACATCTAGAAATACAGCAATTTCACATGGTCAGCTGAAAAACCATGTATGCACTTATCGTCTGCAAAGGGAAACATTTCTCTAGCAGGGATTCTCTGGGAAGCCCTAGACAAAGACAGAGAAGGGGTGACAATTGTTGTCAATGGGGTTCAAACAAAAAAAAAATTGTGCCTATAATATATATCACTAGGTTTCACGCATCGTTTCAGAGATCCCCTTTCAGGTTTTGCCTGATGGCAACCTTTATTAGCATGCTGACAATTCATACAGCCACCTACTGCAGCGGTTCTATGTCAGAGCGGTTACTCACACTCTGTTCCAGCACTGCTCACATAATATCTGCCATCAAAGGGAATCCCGCTAGACAGCGCCACCGTTAGACAGCTGCCTAGGGTGACGGGTTCTGAAGGCGTGGCACTGTGGGCGAATAACCACACTAACAATATCTCTGAATGAGACATTGTTAGAAAGGCGGTCAAGGCGGTGCGAACGGCCGCCCACTATTTCTCCATGCCGCAGCACCTGTAAGAAAATCTGCAGCACCGCTTCTGTGCATCCCTCTGGCACCGGAGAAGTAGTAAAAGGAAGAGGCAAGAAGTGGAGAAGATGAGAAAGAAAATGGTAATTTCAGTAATACAAAGAAAACGGAGAGAAAGGAGGGCTGGAGAAAATGTGGAGAGAAAGGAGGGCTGGAGAGAAAGGAGGGCTGGAGAGAAAGGAGGGCTGGAGAGAAAGGAGGGCTGGAGAGAAAGGAGGGCTGGAGAGAAAGGAGGGCTGGAGAGAAAAGAGGGCTGGAGAGAAAAGAGGGCTGGAGAGAAAAGAGGGCTGGAGAGAAAGGAGGGCTGGAGAAAATGTGGAGAGAAAGGAGGGCTGGAGAAAATGTGGAGAGAAAGTAGGGCTGGAGAAAATGGGGGGAGGGTTATGTTCAGAAATCCCCACAAGTTACATACTATTAATTTAAAGCAACTTAGGGTATGAGCAACAATATATTTTATTAGTATTTGCACACTATTGGGCTGCCCCCTGTTGCTATCTATTAGTATGATTAATTTAAATTTGTAGAATATATTTTCACAATGGTAAACTAAATGAAAAACATGTATCATTAAATGGTTTATTTATTAAAAGTTTGTGGGCAAGAGAGCATGTGAGAAAAAAAAGCTGTTTGGCAGGGGGGCATGTTGAGAAATTCTGGTAGGCAGGAGGACATGTGTGAAAAAGGCTGGCTAGGGCACCTAGGGCAGGGGTGCATATGAAAGAAAAGCTAGTTGGTAGGAGCCATGTGAGAAAAGCTGGTGGAATGGAGGTGGCATGTGTGACAAAACCTGATGGGTAATGGTGGCATGTGCGAGGAAAGCTGTTGGACAGCAGAGGATATGTCAGTGTGTAACAGGCAAGTGGATTTATTTTGTTTTGTTTTAACATTTGGAGCCTCCCCTCTTATATCCTGCGTCAGCGCCTGGGAAGCAGTGAAGCCTGGGAAGCAGTGAAGCCTGGGAAGCAGTGAAGCCTGGGAAGCAGTGAAGCCTGGGAAGCAGTGAAGCCTGGGAAGCAGTGAAGCCTGGACATCAGTGAAGCCTGGACATCAGTGAAGCCTGGACATCAGTGAAGCCTGGACATCAGTGCATCTGGACTGCAGCCTTACCAGACAGGAGGTAAGAGTTACTATTTTATTTTACAAATGTGAAGTCTGTCAGGGGCTAGTGGGAATTTGGAGGTGAAGGGGCGGTAGGCTAAAGCTTTGCCTAGTGCGCCGAGAAACCGTGCACCAGCCCTAATCCAGAGCATTACTGATAGCTCTGGCTTGGGACATGCCGCAATAGGTGGATCTACAGTATCAGAATATTAATGAGGTTGCGAACATACAGAGTCTGCAAATAAAAGAAAACAAACAGAACAGCCAGGGGAAACATAGCAAGTCACACACATTGTATAAAAAGTAGATTCCATGGAAATACAATAGCCAATTTGAATTTCTGCATGACAGCCCCTATAACAAAAAAAGAGCAAAGAAATGGAACTAGAAAACTCAATAAAAGGGGTCTCGCTGTAGTTCAGTAACTCATTCATTCATTAGACACTTACAATCTGAAACTGTACATCTTGAAACAGCTCCTGAATAAATCTCCGAGACGGGAGTCGAAAGGTGCAATGCGCTAACAAGTAGGAAACCTCTGAGTACAGACAGATGTCATCAAACGTTTGAGGAAACTTCTCTTTAATCCTGAAACACAGGAAATAAAACACCCCATTAGTAACAGCAATCTCAGCACACTTTACATTCACAGCTGAGCACCAACTCTGCATTGCCACAGTCTTGTCACACACAATTATCTGCAAACCGTCCTTTTCTTTTCTACAGTTCACATTGCCTGAGGTTTGTGCGTTTATAGGTCTATAAATAGAATCCATCCAATCCTTTCACATGCAATAACATCCTTTTGACATATATTGCTGCAGGGCCCTGCATGGATCACATAGTAAGTCCTCCCACCTAAAGCAACTACACTGCTAGTGACTGGAAAAAAAACCAAAAATGTCAAGTGGAGCTAGGATACAATCAGTTCCATCCAGTAGGACTGTGCCCATGAAAACTAAAGTTAACTTTAACATGGATACCTGAAGTACACCACAAAAACATAAGGCTGGGTGCACACCACAGGGTTTTCAGCCGATTAGCAGGCGAATCACACGATTCTCACCACTCGGCCCGGTAATGCTGAATGATTATCGTTCCAAAGCACATCGTATCGTTTCATTTGACTTTTAAACGAAACTAAAAATCTCCTTCAATGATGGAATGATGTCATTACAATTCTGCAGTGTGTCTGCACTCAGGACCAGCAGTGTCCATAGATCTCTATGGGGTTTGCAGAGTCACAATCTTTTCAGCCGATGGTAATGACAGATGAAGTGCACAGATCTAAAGAATAATTGTGTATAGTGTGAACACATGAACTGGCGTGCCGAGACTTTTCTTTTTTAAATCAGTCATTGGTAAAAAATCGTTATAGACAACATATGGGAGAAAATGTCTGTAGTGTGCACCCAGCCTAACTTTGGATCCTGTGTCCTATATAGCACAGACCCAAATGCCCATCATTAACTTACTCTCCTCTTCATGCTGCTGGAAAAAAGGACTGGAGCCACCATACATAAAGTGCTAGAATCTATATGTAACCTGTGCAGTTATAAGGTTAGCATCCCACCAGCTCAACGAAACCTTACTGACTGTCAAAGAACGCTAATAACCAGACAGTGGGACAGCAAGCAATCTGCACTGACTGAGCCTAGGCGGCCAGTTTAGTTCAGAAGGCAGCATGAAAGGGAATGTTTGTTGGTGAAATATGTGTTTGTGAACAGGAAGAGCACATCATAACAGCCGGGGGGTCGAGGACTGTGGAATTGCTTTAATTTAATGGTTTACTTTGAGTGTCTGCTCTGCGATTGATTACAAGTACTGATCCCTCGAGCTGAGCACTGAACCATAAGCCCAATTAATTTCATCTATATTATATGTACACTAGTGATCTGACATAGGGCACTCAAATTAAAAATACCGTCTACAGATGGCTGGAGCAACAAAACATCTTCAGCAGCTTCTTGTTCCCTGAAGTAGGAGACTAAATTGCTACTCAACCTGGAAAACGTTGATTGTGAGATCTACTTAACACTAAATGATCTTTATCATGTGGTCATATGAACAAACATCCAGGGAATTAGATTGGCATGTATGTGCTCAGGAAATACTTTTTCCCCGTGTGAGGCTAAATTGGCTGATGTTTCTGGGAGTTTTCCTCTCTCCCCCTCTGGATCAACATTTTTAAAACAGGCTTAACTTTATAAACGTGTTTTTTCTCCCCAACCTTGATGAATACTGAGTGCATCCGCCGCTGCATAGGCGCGCAGCCAGCTCATCCGCCGCCGCATAGGCGGGCACCAAGTGCACCCGCCGCCGCATAGGCGGGCACCAAGTGCACCCGCCGCCGCATAGGCGGGCACCCTGTGTACCTGTCGCTGTATAGGTGCATGTCACACCTCTCTGGAACCAAGGTAAAAGGAAATTAACACAATACATCAGACAAACCCTGGTCACCACCCTCTTCTATGTTGTCCTGTCAGGCATCTGGGAAGTGCTGCGAGTATTGTCACCACATTCCTCTACTGGGACCTAACACGGTTTTCAGCTTTCTTTAAGCTGCATTTCTTATGAAGTGAATATAGTGTAGGTCAATGCTTCATGAGTGGATGCAAAACCTTCCTATCTGTATACATCCTACTAACTAGCCAGTCCTTACAAGCTACATTAGACTTCTATTTAACAATGCCTTCGGGATCATTATCTATTTTAATTCTTAATACGGTCAGGTCTCACTGTACATAGTAATGACCACTACTCTTCGAGGTAGTCTTAGATAAGTGTGGTATAGGAAAAGACTAATGTGTAAATGGATACAAAACATCAGTTCCCCATTGCTGTTACTGACACAAGAAAATAAACATTTACTATAAAGCTTTTAACATAATGTTATAATACAAAATATCAATCAATATGACATTTAGCAAAATTTAGGTGAATAACATTAATGGAAAAGGCTGTTATGTATTTGGACATTTAAACCCCAACATTTAGAACTGATCACTACTTACACATATGAAATAAATATCAGTGACAGCGAAGCTGTCAGGAACATTTCTTGACTACAGCAAATTTAAGAGGATGACAGACTTTCACATTGAAGGAACATACATGGTAGAGGGTTCCAAGGGGCATATTCAATTAACTCCAGAGATCGCGGTTACGCCTTGGAACAGGCTGCGACGTTTATCCGCGGTACCGCAAAAATGCAGATTTTTCTCTTCGTTCCCCCTCCCCCATAGGGTTGTGAAGGAAAATCCGGGTTGTTGCGGTACTGTATTACCTTATGTAATGCGTAACCGCGATCTCAGGAACTAATTGAATATGACACTATCATGAAAAACACTGTAAACTACACACAACAAAGTGTCATTAACGGAAGTAATGGCTAGTCTAGAATAGAAGAAAAGTATGATACATTTAAGGGGACAATTCAAATTTAATACATTCCTTTAACCCAGGCAAATATTATTTCATATATAGTACTCATTTTTTCCAAAAGATACCATAGGTAATTACGGTGCAATTAGTGGAGTCGGGGCAGTAATCAGCACAACTCTTTTCTTACAGGAACACAGAACCACCTTTGTTGGACTATACTTAGCACAGAAACACATAGCAGGATGGTTTACCACCATGGAGCAAAGGGAACCTGGAGCAATAAGTGGAAGTTTTCAGTGTTCTAGAATCGTGACTACGGAATTCACAAATAAATGTTCTCCACAGTCCCTTCTCAACAGGCTTATCTCCTACACTGAGAAAGAACCCACCCATGTCTTCTGTAGGCAAATTGTAAGGCAAGCAAAGCTATGCTGGGACTTGCAGTTCCATACATACTTTTCAGGTTTAGTCAACATTGCCAATATTGTAAATTTTTATATTTAGATTTAAGAACTTGTTAAAAAGAATAAACAGAAATACAGTTAACAGCCTTACTTCAAACAGTAGATTTTAAAAAATACAAAGTAAATATGAAAAAAATAATAATGTCTTACGTCAAAAGTCCCGTTTCATGACTCTTTGTTCCTACAGAACTACTTAAATTAATGACCAGCCTTAAGACCTCTTTCCGCAGCAATATTCGGCACACAGGTGTGTCTTCTGGAATAGGTTTTCCTCCTGCGAAAAGACATTTACACTTTATTACAATTGCTTCAAACAGGATTTAAAATCAATTTTACAACTGTGTTAAACTAATTATTTATGCAACATTTTTCTCTTTATCAAGAAAAAAAACCATCTTCAGTATGGTCTTTAGTTTTAGGAAAATATAAGACTTACTTTGCACCTTGTCATTTTTTTAGTCCCTCATTTCTTTGAAGGACATTTTTGTGCATACAGTATATGTATATTGCTGGTTTCTTAAAGAAGTTTTGTATAACCCCCATCGGTCCATCCTGACCCCTAATGCAGCAAAACGATAGAGGGCCAAGCACTACACTGTAGTACTAACTAAAACTCCTACTGAATACAGCTGAAGTGGACATAGGATGTAACACAACACACTGCATGTCTCCTTACACTTTTGGCCCCTTGTACTGCTGAAAGGACTGAATTTTGTACCCAACTGGAAATGTTCTCTCATTTACCCCCTGAAAATCAGTGTGACAGATGGCTCCCATCCACCGGCAGAGGTGGAACAAAAGAACAAACCCTCAGCCAGGATTCTTTGTAGAAGTACTGACAAGAGACCCCAGTTCTCCGGACACCTCGTTCTTGTAACCAGCTAAGAGAGCGATTGGTGTACTGGCTACGAGGGATTAGAAGAATTAAAGAGGTACCTACCTGGAAATCCCCTTTCTTCTTTATGCCTTTCAGCCACAAGTGACAATTTCTAAATATATAGAATGGTGGGATAACACCCAAGGCCTTCCTCACCACAGTATATGTAGCACTTCATGAAAACGTTCTTTTCATCCGTACCGAAACATAAGGGAACTAACATTAAGCAAAGTAACTGAAGGGTAGAGTAAGATATGCAGCTACCACAAATCACAGAAGTTAGAGAAAACAATGAGGCTCTGAAGAACAGGGGGCTCCATGAAAGCTTATTTAAGAAGAACAATTCATCTTGAACACCAAAATTAAGCACTATACATCTGGTACTCTTAGAACATCAATATGTGACTAGAACATTATACCAGCCAACTGAAAACCTACCAGGAGTGTATCTACTTGAAGACAAAGAATATACTAATGTTACTTGTAGGTAAGTAATAAAGACATTTTCATTGAAGTTCCTGAGTGCCGGGAAAATAAAAATTACCACAGTGTCGCACTGACTCAACAACTGAAGGTCATTCTATATCAAGTTAACTCACTTTCCCAATGGACATCTCTGCATATATTAAGTATGCCTGTCTTTAATATTACCACATCAGTAATTGAGAAGAAAAGAAGGATGCCAAGCCTGTATAATGCACAGCACAAAAACACATACAGAATGGACCTGAAACCACTACTGACAAGAGCTGCTACAAGCAGGTAAAGTAAAATCCAGAGAGCTCCTGCTAGGAACGGAGTATGAGTGTTCCTAAATGTGGACACCTCATTACCTGCAGCATACTACACATATGTATCAGTATGTCTGTATGTACAATAAAATCATAGTACGTTAAGGTTAATGTATTTCTAAAAATAGCTGGTAGGTCTATTAATAAATTTCTAAGTATACACACACCTTGCCATGATTAAGCATAGAACTGTAGGATTACCTAAGAATCAAGGAACAGCTATCCAGCCATATGTCTTACTTCTCCACATTATACACCAAGGAAAACCAGACAAAGGTATCTAGTATAAAACAAACCTGACCGGCATATGTATGTATATGTAATGCATGTAGCTGGGATGGACATATATGCTTGTGCACCCACTTAGCTGAAATAAATGCTAGGTTCTCCAATAAGAGCGAACACTGGATACAATGTAACTGCTGTTCGCAAAAGTACTCGACAAACACAGTAAGAATCACATGAGATAATGTGTCTACACCGTCCACGGCAGTAGATGGAATTGTTAAGGAGTACAGTGTACTGGATTCATTCACACAATATATAAAGACTATCTAGCACTTGGTACATGTACAGAATGCAACTTACAAAATAACAAATGTAATCGTGCGAGCTAAGCAATGTGAAGACATTTATCAGTTACCATAGACATGTACATATACGATCACTTAACACAGTATAACTATCTAGTGCAAAGTAATCAGACTCAGAACGAAATGTTTGCCTAAAAAATTCAAATCACACAGCAGGAAGATGGGTAATCATATCTCAAGGGCTTGGTATGCAAGGCATACAACTAGGAGATAAATAATATTTCTAATACCTAATAGAACAGTTCATTATTTCTAAATGATTATTAAATAACAGTTGATTTATTTCTAATGGATTATATTAAAAACCAGGAGAACTGAATAATACATTGAGAGCAGACAGTTGGCACTAACCCACAATGATTTGTGACCACTCATAAGGGTCAGAATGTGTTAAATAAGATAATTCAGCAGAGATACTGGTCAATAAGTTTATAGCCCACAGTTCTAAGCAGCTGACAAGCACATCAGTATACATAGGTGCGAATGATCCCTCAATATTAACTTAGCTGGCAGGTGATTGATGAGGAAAACTACTGACTAGAGGTGGTGATCGATAGAAAAGTACTACTGTAGAGAGAATGGGCTAAATGACAGAATCACATTATCTTCTGTGGTTCACTGCCCCTGTGCTGCTGGGCCCAATAGCCATCACACAGACTGCTATGGCTATAGTAACCCACAACCACCTGATTCTGCACAATCATGTGTAGCAATCGTATGTATGGTGTTCTAATGCGACACATACATACCTCACGATTTGCACCATCATGAATAGCTCAGAGGGCAGGCACAGATACATGAATAAATTATACCTTGCTTAATTCAGATAAATCCCCAGGACTTAAGAAAGACTAACACGCTGATTAACTTATGTAGAACTGAATACCATCAAACAAGTTCCTGGAAACAAACAAGGTGAAGAAAAGTATCCAGCAAGAAAGAAAAGCGCATCCTATCCCATGCAGGCTAGGACAAAAATCAGGCCTAACGAGAGGTCTCTCATAGTCACTAACAAAAGACAAATCTGACTGGCTGAGAGTTAGTTCTTCTATTCTACTTCTGCCGGTGAGAGTGAGAGATATCATCCCATTTTCTCGCTATATCTCACTTGTGTCATCTGAGAAGGATGAAGGAGTATTAAATTACCAATTCTTTTGCAAAAATTGTCAAGAGCAAGTAATGAGACCCTTGGAAATGTATCTGCCCTTTGCACGCTAATGATTGAAAGCAGCGCTGCATTAAAATGAACGTTTGTCCATTTGGATACATAACCATTCAAAGACAACATCATAACATTATTTTAGGTGACTACTTACCTAGAACTAACTCTGCACTTTTGGTACTGCTTGCAGAGCCCTGGGAAACATCATCACTACACCCTGAAATTCCAGAATACTTTGAAGAATGGGACACCACCTCTAAATGATTGGGGATGCTATGGGCACACCAGTCAGAATATGGAATGTCAGGAAAGTCTGGGAATAAAATGGCATAAAAGCTAAAAATGAGTGAAATGGATAAGGAATAAAACACAAAAATGGAATAACAAAAGCACTTATGCACAAAGTAAAATCATTGTATCTTTTGCAATTAAGGATTGTCACCACAACCCACCCTCTTACTTACAGCCCCCCCTCCCCATATAGGCAGGGAGTCTGTGTACATGACTTCCACTGGAGCTGCACGGAAAGTGTACTATTCAGCTATAAGGGACATGGGCTAAGTGCACTTGTGTTATAATGAGATATGGCATCCTGCATTTAGAGTAGTGCACCCATGGGCTCTGTGTTATATTAACCCACTGCAGACTGCTATTGTGGGTAGTCCCTGATACAGCTTAAGAAATAATGGGCAACTCTAAAATGATAAAAAATTATTATAGGGTACCACAAGATACTAGATTAAGTCCTGATACTTGTAATAGGATTTCTAAATCAGATATTGCAAGGCTCAGTCAGGTAGTTTAGCACAGAAATTCTAAGTATGAGGAGCTTTTATTTTTTTTGTAGTTACCCTTTAACACAATAGTAATATCTGTGAAAGATCTAAGATGTAGGATAAGTGAATAAATGCATGAAGCAATGGCAAGAAATTGATGACACATTCATTCCTTACGGGTGTCTGGATTGCTAATCTGAATTCCCCCCTAGCTATATATTAAACAGATTTTTCTTGAATCACGTCTAAGGGAATCATTCCAGTGGTTTAAACGCTTCTATAAAAAACAAAAGCAGTTTATGAAGGATGTTGCAGAACAATTAACCTTCTAAGCAGGTGGTACCAAAATGATACATTTATCCATGAAGAGATTGCACATAAGGATTAAGCATCATTATAGCCCAAAAATTGTTATGTTGGAATTCACTCCACTTCGCCTGTTTGTTTCTTTAAGCTTGGACCCCCCAATGAGGCAGCTCCTAATACCATGTATTACATATCAATCAGTCAGTAGCAGATTCTGGGACTCCCCCTTCAGTTTTAGCTCAGACTTTTAATTTATGCTACTCTCAGCAAAGCAGAAACACCATCATTTCTAATACTAGTTAATACCAAAGTACAAAATCATTAATCCCTTGGCGCTAAAATGACGGTGAAATTATAACCACTGCGCAAGGTCTGCGTCCTGCAAATAAAATAGATTAGAACAAGAACATACATGACATATGCAGCTAAATAGATCAGGTATTGTACCAAAATACAAAGAACAGTCGGCCACAGTCTGGATAATAACTGTAACCTGGTCGTCCCACTAACCACATGGCAGGAGTGAAATACGGTGACAGCACAGACACAAATGTATTACAATGTACCCAGTCCCCCATTCTAAAAGTGAACTAGAAGATACCCATTTTCTGCCTTTTAGTGGCATATATTGCCCAGGCTACAACTATACCAGGATTAGTAAAATGAGACTGTAACATGACATACCTAAACGACTATAGTCATTTAACAGGTTACCATGGCTGTAACCCGTTATCTGGCTACCAACACAGTACAGACAGTTATCATTGGTGTGCTCCTGCAGGCCGGTGTCCTCCATGTTTTCCAGGAATTGGGAGGCATCTGAGCGGCTGGAGTTCATGATTTCAGTAATACTGAATTGCTGCCGCAATGCCTGGTAGGGGCTTTTAACCCCAGACCCTGTAATACCTGGAACAAATGAAATAAATAAAGAATGAAAACACAAACATACAAGCGCACAGACTGCTACTTTGAAAATGGATTTCCAATAGATTGTGTTCTACGTTTGCTGTAATAATGCGGATAAGCATGTAAGTTCTGTAGGGTATGTCCCAGTATATGGTCGCACTGGGTTTGTGCGTTAGGCACACAATTCTCAATTCAAGAAAATCTTCCTACTCCAGGTAAAGCATGAATATCATTTATCACATGCATTGCTGTTAGCAACCCACATATTGTAAAGAGGAATTAAAAGATAAGTTCAGTTATTTTTTTCTTTTTGATGATTATCCATTTTTCAACTGTAATTCCTGATCATAACTTATTAACTCCCACAACTATTACTAACTGGTACCTTCTGCAGCATTAGCAGCAGCATCCTAACCTGGCGGGGGGGGGGGGGGGGGGGGGGGGTTCGGGCGGTCACATACAAACCTTTATCTATACCCAGCCTACATCACCGTGTTACATACCCAACATGATCAGGTTTGTAGCGAGAGGCGCCGACAGCTTTTCATTCTAGTCTGCTCGACCCGCTTCAAAACATATCTCTAAGAAATATAATTATCACTGTACCTCCTACTTCCGGTGCAAACAGTTTAGGAGCATATTCTTCACTTAACGGCATCATCGTCTTCTGAAAATAAGGAGTTTCCTTAACCTGTAAGATCAGTAAAGTCAGTCACATTTTAGATTTTTAAATGTCACACAACACAGCTGCATTGGTGGAAGGGGGCACACATTAAACACACAGGAGCCTTCAATGGTCCACAGTAGTTTTGGTGGCACTGATGAAACACTAGTACAGGTGTAGTATGTGGAGCACGGTTTCCAGGACTATGAACAATACATAGTTAGCCAAGTGGTACCAGATTCAGGAAAAACTCATTAAATAATCCAATATTACTTAGTCTAATACAGGAATAGACATTTGCATTAATATGTTCATAACAACTGAAGAGGAAAGAATTACCTGAAACATATCATTGATATCCGCTGGCAAAGCTAAGCCGATATAATCATCCGAGCTGCCATAGGTTGCGTTGGACACCATGGAGCGGACAGAAGACGATCGCTGGAGAGTGTTTTGGTTTATCGGACTTAACAAGTCTTCTTTATCTAGTGAAGCATAACTCAATGCCTTCATGAACCTGCAAGGAGCAAGAGGAACAGATAAGGAGAAAGGAGTCTCCCTTTATTGTCTGCATTCAGTAATGATAAAAAGCGACTTGTGTCCTGCAACTGCCCATGTGGAACTACTGCTGGAAGTTATAACACTTGGGTTTAGTTATGGAACAAAAACAGCTACAAAATGGACTTCAACCTTTTTTAATCAGTGTCCTATTTAAGAATTCCAAACTAATTCCTGAAAGAAAGCTGGACACATTGTCATTACAGAACAGCTATGTGTAACCACGGAGTCACTTACATACCGAATATCTATTTTAGACACAAAATTTTTATTTTTATCTTAGCATTAAATTCCTCTCTTGTAAGCCTGCAAGACCGCCAATAAATGGCTCATCTGTAAGATTTCACACCTACTCAGATGATCTGCTCTGGTAGGTATTAGACTCGGTTATAGAATAGAGCCAATGCTGCCTAAAGGTATATACACACAGACACATTTCATGAATATTTATGAAACCAGTCTGCAATGTCTGAGTTTGCCAGCAGGCATTAAACCACTAATTTAGCTGCACTTCACCACTGTGTGTTCTGAAACGAATGTTACAGGCTGAGGATACAGAGCCAGAAAGTGATCTTTGATCTGTATGTAATCTAGTGTGGTTAATGTTTGAGTACACCTATACTACTAATGCGTACTGTACATTTTCAGTTATGTACATATGAAACAATTCTGGAAAAAAAATGAATATAAACATGCTATAAAAATGCTAAACATCAATTAATGGACGCTCAGAGTAAACATACCATAGAATTAAGAAAAGCAGCCAGAGTCCACACTCTCCTTCATGTAGTAAGTATTCATTCCTCTACAACTTTGTACTTGGATACATACCTGCTTGATGTTAGTCTGGAGTCTAAGCTTCCCGTCTTCATAGTTATTGTATCAGTGAAGAGAACGTCTTTGGCTGGAGAAGCCAAAGCTTCCGAATGAGACAGTGAAGGGTGCATCCGCTGCTGCTGTAGCCGCTTCAGTGTGGCGTAGCCGAAAGCATCTCGTGAACTGGTGTAGCTAAAGTTATAATCTGCCAAACTCTTTATGGCAGCAATGGAAGGTGCCTTGAGTGACTGTGCCCTCCGAGGAAGTGTATGGGAAGACCCCAGAGGAACCAAGGACACAGAGTTTGACTTTGACAGGGGCAAGTGATTAGGGTGCAGGCTTGTTTTGACAGTTTTGGTGCTTATGACTGTACTCATGCTCCCACAGTCTGTATCGAGGTTTGTAGTGTCTATTCCCACAGTCTCTCTGGAAGGGCTAGAGCTCATCGAGCTTATGCCACTAGTTGTGGTGTCTGTATTGAAACTTAAGCTACGACTCTTGAAGTGCGTATTGGTTGTTCCGTCGCCTATTAGCCTCTCTCTGCTTGCATGGTCTCTGTGGATTTCATTGCCTAGACTCTTTGGAAGCTTGAGATCATTTTCGGTAATACTGGGTGTGCTGCCGTTGTCATCTATGTGTTTACTGATGGACGTGTCCAAGCGGAGCGTGTTTATTTTGGGAACTTTGAACACAGAGCCCAAACTGTCCATGGAGTTGAATTCGGAATTTGAGCAGGGCTCAGTCACCGTTCGGTTCCGCCTCAATCCCGGCTTGTTTTCCGTCAAGAGTTTACTGGTTTTGGGATCGCTACTGCTGATGCTCCGAAACTTCTTACTTGGCAGAGTCAATGAGTTTAAAAAACGATTTTTCACAAACTTGCTTTGAGCAAGGAGCGTGAACGGGCTGCGGTCCTTGTCCTTTAAGGGTTTGTCATAGAACGTCTGCTCAGAGTCCTCTGTAAAAAAGAAGGGGCTAGTCGAAGAATTACCGTAACGATCATCCTCAATGATGAACATACCTGTACAGGGGGGGAAGAATAGGAGCTACTTTAGTTCACAGTGAGCGGTTTTATATTAAATGCATGTTTAATGGACCAATATAAACAGGCGTTTAAGTAGTATAATGTCCTTAGCTCTGCGAACCTTGATGGTGAACTGCAGAGCATGCCCGTATTGGAACTGGGACGTTCATGCGTCATTACCTTGTATTGCTGTAATGATGCAGGACTGGGGGATACGGGGAGGAGGGGGGCAGGCCTGCTACTCTGCAGTTTGAGATCAGATTGTATATCATGATCCACACAGTGCAGATGGGGATCCCACAAGTACAAGCACTAAAGAGGGGCAAGTACATCATTTAAAAAGGTAGAATCAGTTACTGTAAAGGAACAAGTCTCCAACTGCACTGCATGAGCAAAAATGAAGCAGTATTTAAGCTTTCTTCTTAAAAAAAATAAATTCCCATTCAGTGAGTTGACATAGAAAACGTTATCACAAATAGATAGCAGTATCCTATTAGCCATAGAACAGATGGGATTGTCAATTACCTCTAGAACTAAAAATAATAAAATAATTCAAAGGTGATACCTTAATAGCAAATTATAGTGGATACTTTGGCAAACTTTCCAGGCTCTGAGGCCCCATCCCCGGGCAGACCTTAGACTTGTGATCAGTAACAGGTGACTGAGCCCTTACCTGCAGCCCACAGCTCCTTCCTGTTTTATTGTCAGATGTGTTTGTTATAGCTTGGAACACTTGTTTATCTTACATCACTGGTATGTTATTGTAGATGTGTCTCGAACTTTGGTTAAATGTATTGCTTAACTTATATTTCTGAGATTAAAGGTAGTGTGCGGCCCCTTGGAAGGTTAGAGGATCACCCATGTGGCCCCTGTATTGTATTAGATTGCCTTATCACTGCCTTGAAAGTTTGCAATGATTTCCACTACTGTTAGCTATGAACTGTAAATTACTCATTATTTTTACTTATATATAAAAATAGAAGTTAACTAAACTCTTAATTATTCATAGTGACCCTTCTGATGGCAAAATGAGTCAAATGACACCATCAAACTGCTCAGAATACACAGAAATGCTTCTTATAACTTACTGGGAAGTGCTGATTCGCTCTCACTGTTATGCCGTGAGCTGGTTGACTCAGAGTTCAAGCTGAGCGTACTGGGTATAGATGACAGTTCATTACAAAGCTGTTCCAAGTCATCTGGAACAACTGGCCAGGGGTGTCTCCGACTGTGTCTTACTGCATCCCAGTTGTGTTGCTTTAGTATGTTGCATCCTTGTTTGGTTTTGGAAAGCAGGCCAAGAACGTAAGCACAGGTTCTAGAAATACAGAAAATAGATTCTTTTCATTGTGATACTCACAAGTACAATTTACAGCAGTAGATGGAGGAAGAAGGAGCAGCTAGGAGACGATGCTAATGGGGGCTGTGGGGCGGTAACCTGAGTGCGTGACAATGTGAGTGTGTGATGGGGCCCCAACATAGCAGTATAGGGGTGATGGGGTACAGAGTGTAATATATGAAATGGGGGAGCAGACAGGTAAATGTACAATGGGATGAGGTTTAATATTAGGGATATTTATACGCTGGTCATTCTTAGGACCGGTACTGTGTTACCTGCCAACTTAAAACATCACACCCCGAAAAAGCGCTGTGAGACCCACAAATTTTCACTTTTGGAGAAGTGTGCCCATGCCCGATAAAGCATATTTGCAAACTATTCCTATATCGCTCCCAAATCCCGCTTTCTCATTTAAAATAGTTATCTGCTTCAGCCCAATCCAAATCGAGCCCCGCTCTGTAGGGGGCAATTTATTCAGAGACGCCTGCTGTGGAGGACGGCCGCTACAGTCCAGGCGTTGGGAGAAACTCACCCGCGTATGGAGAGCACCTCACAGTGCTGGGCGAGGGCAACTATATCCGGGATCACATTCTCCTCTTGAAGTAAGTTAAGACCCCAGTTAGAAGAACCGATGTTACCCTACAAAAGGTAAAACAGCAGCTAAAACCTTTTCACAATAACGTAAAACAATATCAAACATAAACTAGGACATACCAGCTGTGCTGTCATATTTAACAAACAAGAGCATTTAAGTCAATTACTGCTCCAATGTAAATAAATAAAATAAAAAAACCTACCGATTGTGTGTCTTAAAATCTAACACACACCATGTACAAAATATAAGTTCTACCGTGAAAATGTCCAGTATAAAACACACAATTACCTTTGAGTGGTCTATTTTTTTATAAAACATAGATATTGACACCGACTAGAATCTTTTAAATAAAATGCAATAACTAATACTGCTGCGTGTAATATTTACATTTTACAAAAGTTAATGACGGGTGATGACAATATTCAAAGGCAGAAAATCCTAACAACAGATAGTAAGACATAATGCCTTATAACACAGGTAAATGAAATATGCCTGGATGTAATAAGGTACCTTAAATCCCTAGTGTCTTAATAGTATGTCACAATCATCTTCTGCGTTTACCATTATGTGCACAGTGTGACGTACATACAGTTTAGGCTGTGACATTTAGCATTTTATGCAAGAGCAGAACACTACGGACATTATCAATGCTTACAACAGGACACCACATACAGTACATACATGACTAAGAGGTTTGGCACATAGAACACAAAATTGTATAAAAACGTATATATAAAAGTATTTACATTATAATAATTATTGCATTATGTTGCCTATATAATGTGATTGATGTGTGTTTTTTTGGTGTCACGAGATTAGTCTGAGACACCAGCGTTAAAATATCATAATAAGAAAAAAAAAAAAATAGAACTCTGAATAAATAGGTGTGGATTACATATAGGGGTATATGTACTAAACTGCAGGTTTGAATAAGTGGATATGTTGCCTATAGCAACCAGATTCTAGTTATCATTTATTTAGTACATTCTACAAAATGACAGCTAGAATCTGATTGGTTGCTATAGGCATCTCCACTTTTCAAACCCGCAGTTTAGTAAAGTTTAGTAAATATACCCCACTCACACTAGTTGTGAGTCACAATGATAGATCACATCTTACTGAAGATAAGCGACTGCATTCACCATTGTTTGGTCAGATCTACTATGTGACATGATCACTATCCAGACATAGGTGACCTAATTGGACGAGATCCGGCTGTTTGTCTCCTCAAACTGCATTGATAGGCCCATTAATGTAGTTGAAAGATGACCGCACACACAGGCCAATAGCGGTCATCTAACAACTGCATATACAAACATGCCGATAAGGATCTGATTGAATATCATCATCATCGTCATTTATTTATATAGCGCCAACATATTCCGTAGCGCTTTACAATTGGGGACAAACGTAATAAACTAATAAACAAACTGGGTAAAACAGACAAAGAGGTGAGAAGGCCCTGCTCGCAAGCTTACAATCTATGGGACAATGGGAGATTGACACATGAGGTTAAGTATACATTTTGCATCTTGGCCCAGCCAGACTGCAAAGGTAAGGTGACTCATAAGCTAAATGATCCTGTCACACAACAATGTTGGTCCGGGGGTAGTTGTCTTGTGTGAAATTGTGTAACAGGCTAAAGGTAGTGAGGTTAAGATGGTGGTTGAGGAATATTATAAGCTTGTCTGAATAGGTAGGTTTTCAGAGAACGCTTGAAAGTTTGTAGAACAGAGGAGAGTCTTATTGTGCGAGGGAGAGAGTTCCATAGAGTGGGTGCAGCCCGAAAAAAGTCCTGTAACCGGGAATGGGAGGATGTAATGAGGGTGGATGAGAGACGCAGATCTTTTGCAGAACGAAGTTGCCGAGTTGGGAGATATTTTGAGACAAGAGAGGAGATGTATGTTGGTGCAGCTTTGTTGATGGCCTTGTAGGTTAGTAAAAGTATTTTATATTGGATTCGGTAGAAGACAGGCAGCCAGTGTAGAGACATACAGAGTGATTCAACAGAGGAATAGCTATTTGCAAGGAAAATCAGTCTTGCCGAAGCATGCAAAATAGATTTTAGGGGTTTGAGTCTGTTTTTGGGAAGACCAGTAAGGAGGGAATTGCAATAGTCAATGCGGGAGATGATTAGTGCATGAATTAAGGTTTTAGCAGTGTCTTGTGTGAGATATGTGCGGATTCTGGAAATGTTCTTTAGATGTATGTAACATGATTTAGATATAGAGTCAATGTGGGGAACAAAGGATAGGCGTGAATCAAGGATTACACCTAGGCAGCGAGCTTGTGGGGTGGGATTTATGGTCATGTTATCAACAGAGATAGAAATGTCAGGTATGCTCTTGTTGGCGGGTGGGAATATTATTAACTCTGTTTTAGAAAGATTAAGTTTGCGTTGACGAGAGGACATCCAAGATGAAATGGCAGAAAGACAGTCAGTTACACGGGACAACACAGATGTCGAGATATCAGGAGAGGATAGATAGATTTGGGTATCATCCGCATAGAGATGATACTGAAAGCCAAAGGAACTTATTAGATTTCCAAGAGAAGCGGTATAGATAGAGAACAGCAGAGGACCTAGCACCGAGCCTTGTGGTACTCCAACTGATAGGGGAAGCGGAGCAGAGGTGGCTCCAGAGAAATTGACAGTGAAAGAGCGATTAGAGAGTTAAGATGAGAAAGGTAGGATGAGAACCAGGATAGAACTGTGTCTTGAAGACCTAGGGATTGCAGCGTTTGTATGAGAAGAGAGTGGTCAACGGTGTCAAATGCAGCCGAGAGATCAAGGAGAATTAGGAGAGAGTAATGGCGTTCAGTCTTCGCAGTGATCAGATCATTAACAACCTTGGTCAGCGCAGTCTCTGTGGAGTGTTGAGAACGAAAGCCAGACTGAAGAGGATCCAACAGGTTGTTTGCGGAAAGAAAGCGTGTGAGGCGAGTGTAGGCAAGTCTCTCTAGAAGCTTGGAGGGGCAAGGGAGCTGAGAGATGGGACGGTAATTTGAGAGAGAGTTTGGGTCGGAGTTTTGTTTTTTTAGAATAGGAGTAATCACTGCATGCTTGTATAGTGATGGAAAGATGCCAGTAGAGAGTGAGAGATTACAGATTTGAGTTAGAGGTGAAATGAGCACAGAAGACAGGGATCTACCAATTTGCGAGGGAATAGGATCAAGAGGACAGGAGGTAGAGTAGGAAGATAAGAAGAGCGTAGAAATTTCCTCTTCATTTGTGGGGTCAAATGAAGAAAGGGTGTCAGAGGGTAGTGGGAAGGAAATGAGCTGATGGCTTGTTGAGGAAGAGGATACCATTTCTAGTCTGATCTTGTCAATCTTGTCCTTGAAGTAGGAAGCAAGATCCTGAGCACTGATAGTAGATGGAGGGTTCGGGGTGGGAGGATTGAGAAGATGATTAAATGTATTGAAAAGGCGTTTGGGGTTAGAAGCCTGAGCATAGATAAGAGATTGAAAGTATGTTTGTTTTGCAGTGTCCAGAGCATTTCGATAGGAGTGGTAGACAGAAGTATATGTGAAGAAGTCATTAGAGCTTCGAGATTTACGCCAGTGACGTTCTGCTTTACGGGACAGTTTTTGAAGATTTCGTGTTGCTTTGGTGTGCCACGGTTGACATCGAAGTCGACGTGTAGTATGAAGTGTCGCTGGAGCCACTTGATCAAGGGCCGTTGCTAAGGTTAGGTGAAAATGAGGTACTGCCATCTCAGGGGATGAGAATGTAGAGATAAGGGAGAGAAGGTGTTGGAGAGAGGTGGAAAATTGTTGAAGATTAATAGAATTAAGATTTCTACGAGTATGAGGAGGCTTGGTTGAGTTAGACAGTAGAGAAGTTAGAGCAGTGGGGGTGAGAGTGTAGCTGATAAGGTGATGATCCGAGAGGGGGAAGGGTGTATTAATAAAATTAGAAACTGAGCATAATCTAGAGAAAACAAGATCAAGGCAGTGGCCATCCTTATGAGTAGATGATTCAATCCACTGGGAGAGGTCAAGTGAGGATGTTAGAGAGAGTAGTTTGGAAGCAGCTTTGGAAGGTGGGTTATCAATGGGGATGTTGAAGTCACCCATGATGATGGTGGGGATGTCTGAAGATAAGAAGTGAGGGAGCCATGCAGAGAAATCCTCAATAAATTGTTGAATATAATAATAATAATAATTGAATATATAGGGCCATACGACTGTTTTCAATCATAAGGCCATATGTTTATAAAGCACTATTTTTATATATAATAAAAAAAGA
The DNA here is from genome assembly GCF_038048845.1 of Mixophyes fleayi. Lineage (NCBI taxonomy): Eukaryota > Metazoa > Chordata > Amphibia > Anura > Limnodynastidae > Mixophyes > Mixophyes fleayi. Next base: position 430,553,525 of record NC_134402.1, on the reverse strand, counting down.
TTTTCCAAGGCTTTCTTCCATTGCTCAAATACATTTAACTTTATAAAAGTTATGTAAAGTTAGTTTTCATTAAGTTTTCCATAATACCAGTGCTATATAGAAGCATTTTTCTTTCTTACCAATGACCAAAGAGCAGCTTTCAGTTGTTTTATTCCTTCCCACTTGTCTAACGATGGCGATCGAACCGTGTAACTGAGATCAGGAACAACGTTCTACAGAAAAGATGGACAAGAGCTGGGGTTTGGTTCTAAAGGTTTAGCATAAACTTGTAAATATCACAGTTAAACCCTCAGACAGACTAGTAATATGTAGGTTTCTGCACTTGAGGCAGATATGCTATTTCTAAGAATGTAAAAAAACAAATTGTGATAAACATACTGGTAATAAATACAATATTATAATACAAGCATTTAAAGATTGCACAATGGACATAACATTTTAATTGCACCTACAATCCATCACTGAGATGTAACAAGTCTGTGATGTCAAGGTTTATGCTTTGTGTTTAGTTAAGATCCTTCACTCTTTGCACTTATCAGACTGCATGTTTTGTACAAGTATGTTAAGTGGTGTTGCTTTATTTTATATAAAATACTAAAATGTTATCTGAAGTGCAAATCATAAAGCGCTGACTGGAAATCTCAGCTGTACGTAGACATACATATTATACATGTGAGTAGGAACAGAAGCAGAAACACTGGATGCACATGTAATCTACTACATTAAAAAAACAGTTGTTGTCATAAACACTATTTTTTAAAATGCTTTAATATACAACTGTCTTATAAATACTTTGTATAATCCCAGGCTAGGTAAATACATGGAAGCGCTTCCCTCTGCGGGCAGTCCTATTCTTACCTGGACCTCCAAGAGATGACAGCCAGTTTTGTGATGTACCAGCTGCCCATACAAGTGAACCGGTAGATACACATAGGGACGTTGAACTCTGTGAATAACAACAAAACATCAGAATGTGCTCTAAAGTAGAGAACACCGCATCTCACAGCTATCAATCTAATATAAGTTATCAACTGCTTACAGCCTTTTCCTTTAGATGAGAAAGCCATTTGTTATTGTTTCCTTCAGATTATCCGGGACAGAACAGTAACACACATAACAATGCCTATCTATGGACAGCCGTTAAATGAGGCATAACAGCGTCCATGTTTTATTCAGTCTGGGAGAGGCCACCAAAATAAAAGGGTGATTGGGGGCTATATGAGATGCTATAACAAGATCAAAAAACTCATTTTTTAACGTTGACATATTGCCTATTTTACTGAATCATGTATAGATACATTTATGCTCATATTCAGTATTTTAATGGTCTCTTAGAGCAGGTGGGTTGCAACACAGTTTTGGTGGTCGGTACAAATAGACCTATCCGAAAAAGTAAATAGGTCACCTTAAAGAATTGCTTCCCATCACATTAGAACGATCCCTTAATTCAATCAAACTTCCTCTATTTCACCCTCCATTATGTGTTAAGTAATTTAAATAGTAAGTGGACACTGGGGAGTATTTAAGATGTCAGAGTTTTACATTATTAGCTTTAGGATATTCGTTATCTGACCCTACCACAGTGCTGTGTGTAAATGCACAGATGCAGTTAAAAAGGATGTCAGACAATAGAGGTAAAGTACTTCTGAGGTGGCACAAGACTAAAACACTGTGCTCAGAGTATGGGCTTTATAGCCCTCAGCTCAAGTTCATCATATTCCATCCTGCACAACATTATCTTATTTCTACATTTGTGTGCGTCTAATCCGGCACACAGAAACACAGACAACTGCTTGGCCCATCTACTCTGCCCATTTTTTAACCTATGGTAACCTCCAACTCTATTTGATCCTTAGTTCTTTGTAAGGAGATCCTTATGTCTATCCCAAGCATGTTTAAACTGCTCTACTCCATTAGCCACTACCACCTCTGATGAGAGGCTATTCCACTTATCCACTACCCTTTCTGTGAAGTACCCTTTCCTCCAATTTCCTCTGAACCTACTTCCCCCCAGTGTCCGTGCATGTCCTCGTGTTCTAATACTTCTCTTCCTTTGTAGAATGTTTCCCTCCTGTACCTTGTTCAAACCCTTGATGTATTAGAGAGTTTCAATCATGTCCCTGCTTTCCTTTCTCTTCCTCAAATTTAACATTTAAACAAAATACAATTATTCGCAAAATAAATATTTAAACAGCTCTAAGCTGCACCCACCTCAAGAGTAGTACAAATAGATGCAGGAGAGACAAATCATGAAGTGAGTGATTTTGTGGCTGTGCATTTTTAAGTGTTGTTACAACCCCTTTTGTAGGGTCTCCATGACTCTGTGATGATCCTAATTACCTCTGATTACTGCGTCGGACATAATTGTCACCATCCACAGGCTTCCGGTAGGTAGTCAGAGCCTCGTTAAGCTGCTCCTCTACTAGATCAACATATTTTAGATTATACTCCTAAACATAGGAAGAGACACGCGTCAATCAATGCTCGTTGTTTTAAACTATTCTCTACTGGAGATACCCAAGAGCTCAGTTATTCATCACCTAAACTGTAACTGTGTAGTTATGAATAAACCAACAATAATATTACAGGCTGCCTCTAATGTACAATTACTAGCCGACATCCCATTCCTGAGAACAATGATCAATAAAACGAGATCTCCAGCTCTGTGTAACAAGGGCCTTAGGAAATAGATAAATTGGCTGTTGGTGTGGAGAGTTTCCTGTGATGCTGATCTCATGTGATCATTCAGAGACAATGTGCTGAAAGCTGACAGAGTACGGTGAGGTCACTGAAACTTACATGGAACTGATTAATATTTACAGATGCCCAGAAGAGAAAATCATGCAGGCATACAAAGAGGTGAAGTATAACATATAACGACAACAAACAGAGAGTTGCGCAGGAATTGCCTGATAAAACATTTATTAAATCAGATCATGTGAGAGCAACCACAGAAACAGAAGTTGTCCTCTTTATCAAAAGAGACAACTTCTGTTTCTACAGATGATTTATTGGAATTGACATTCTATTGGTTTTCTCCACGGCTGCTTAGGATCTTCTAAGGGTTACTAGCACCTGCAAATGTTATTGATTCAGCTGTTGGATACCCTTATCTAACTGGATACTGTCTAATAAGGGTTAATTATATATTGATAGCAATGTTTTTCTCTTTTGAAAGCCATGTAATATGATTGTTTTATGTCTTGCTTTTTATAAGCATAATTTTTATCTATATCTTTATATATTCTATATGCTATTACTGTTATATGATCACTATTTAATGATCTATGAAAGCTTTACATTGGTTGCTCTCACATGATCTGATTTAATAAATGTTTTATCAGGCAATTCCTGCGCAACTCTCTGTTTGTTGTCGTTGCATTTATATGGAGGTTTGACACTACCTCCTTTTTGAGTTGCTGCATTTATTGCCTAATATTTAATAACATATTGATTATTATTTGGGACCTATTAGCGCCAGAGATTTAGTTGTTTTTGACTTTTTGTGTGGAAGTATAACATATGTCTAGTTAGATATCTGTTTAATGAGTGTGTGTAGACGACAGATATTTCCAGGGTTTTCTGTAAACCCTGCAACATTTACGATGATGTAAAAAGATTAGACGATGAAACGGCTGTACATGTCTATAGTGAAAAGCTCAGAGGAGACTCATTCTGATACATGTAGATAGACCAGCAATGTTGTGTCACTAGTAAAGGCACAAGCCTCCTTCTTAGCTGTCAGGCAGAGCGCTCTAAGTTTATTTTTAGTTGCAGCGTTTGCAGTTTCCTCTACATTAATATATAAGATGTATAATTCAGGTCAGCTACCTTCTGCCATTTCTCCAGCTGCTTGGTTACGTAACCCCTTTCATTCAAGTAGGAAAAACCCTTTGGAATGGACAGGAACCTGTAAAACAAATTCCAGGTTAACACAAGAGGCTTAGGATAGAGAATGAACTGTACATAGCACAGGCCAGCTTACCTCAGCAGAAGGAGCAGTCCCTTATCTCCAAGGTGAGAGAGGGCAGGCTTCATCTGGATGAGAGCGTGGAGATTAGCCTAGGCGGAGGGAGACATTGTTATCCACAGACTATACATCTTGTACATGCCATCCTCAACTTTATCAGGCATTTGACTATATTTGTTTTTCTCAGTGTCATTTTCAGACTGGATGGAATCTGATTTATACTATAGAGACTAAGAGAAGGACTATTAATTACAGACAACTATCACACACACACACATTATATCTATCTTCAATCAGGACCTTCACCAAGGCTCTGTTTAACAGTGTCATGATCAATACACGTAAAAGATGTATGTACAATGTCCGTGCTGCAGGAATAGCACTAAGGGGGTTTGCAGAGTGAACTATGTTTTATCATCATCTCACAATACAACAGCTTGGGAGACATGGTCTAGTAACAGGGTGACATTATTAGGGGTCACATCTAGGTGGTCTGAACAACAAGAAACCAAAATAAAACCAAAAACCTATTAGAAGCTTGTGATTTCATCATCTTTCTGCTTTACGTTTTCTCATAGTCTGCCCAGAATAGCTTAACCTGTCACTAAAATACACATCATATACCAGGCACAATTATATGGCTAATATTCCCCAATATAAGCGTGACAGTTCCTATACCTGGACACAAGCTGAGACTCACAATTAGCATTGGCTGGTGAATGTAAGCGATTAGTCAGTTATCAAACATTTTCAGATAAATGACAAGAAGAAATAGTACAATAAAGACCCCCCTCACAATCAAAACTTTATCTCAGTATCTTCTGATTAGTCACTGAAAGTCAGCAGGTATTGTAAGTTTAGTGGACCTTTTAGTAAATGATGTTTGAGATCACAGTACTAAAATTCTGTCTGCTTAAAGCACAGGTCACAGCTGGTGTGATAATAGCGAGGTAGCCTTATAACAGACTGAATCTAGTCTAATGGCGTCAGTGCAGAGAATGTACTTGGTGGTAAGGGTGGCATGATACAGACGGGTGTTATACAGAAGACACATTGATTTTCTTACAGACTCCTCTAATCACCTTATCTTCACAGGCCTCATCCAAGATATCTAGGGCTTCTGAGGAGATATTTTTGCTTTTGTCATGGAGCTGTGTCACCAATAATTCAATCCCCCAGTTACTGAAGAACTCAACGTTGGCTCTCAGGAGAACCCGCAAGTGCTTTGTGGCGTACAGACGACAACTCTGCACAAAGATAACATATTAAAAGTTATTTCTGTATCATGGCTTATGGCACAACACGTTACTTCATATTCAAAACTATATTAGCTGTGTTTTAAAATAAATAGTCCCTTCTAATTTACCCCACCATTTCTGCTTTTCTGAGCATTTAACAACTAGCTTTCAAACATTCAGAAAAATATATCCTCTTACCACTTTCAGTGGATATTTCACATTAATTTGTCGCATGACCTGGAACTCAACTTAACATTAGCTAAAATGGCAAAGCCAATGAGGAAATTATGCAGAACATCTTACAGAATTGTATTAGGATAATACTAGAGCAGTGGTTCCCAAACCCAGTCCTCAGGACCCCTAACAGGGCAGGTTTTCCAGGTGACTAGTGAAATAATTATACCACCTGTAGATCTGTTACAATGTGTCAGTCAGTAATGAATACACCTGTACTAAAGCAACGTGATATGGAAAACATGCGCTGTTAGGGGCCTCTGAGGCATGGATGTGGGAAACGCTGTACTAGAGTGTATGTAAACTATTTACAGATAACAAGAAATAAGTGAGGTTTCGCTGTACAAAGTTCCAGTGACACAATTTTTGAGTCCCCCCTTTTGCTTCACTGTTCTGTGCAGTTTGTAAAATTGCAAGTCATGGAATTTATAGCCAGGAGTGGCTAAGGCACACCTCCCAACTGACCCGATTTTGGCAGGACATCCCGATTTGTGGGCCACAAAAAGGTGGGGCTTAATAAAAATGGGTGGAGGTTTTACCCAAATCAGACTATTTGTGGTCAGAGTTTGGCCAGAACGGGGAAGGAGCCGATTTTGTCCCAATTAGGCACTTGTATACTCTTGTATATTGTGGTGTGGTTGGGGGGTGGGGATGATGGGGTGTGTGGGGCGGGGGGGCTGGTCACTTTCTTCATGAGAAATTCTGACCTAACAAATACACAAAGCAGTGATGTTTCCATGCAATGTGTCACAGAGCATTTTATTGTGGAAGTTCTATTGTAAGGTACACTAATCACTAGTTTATAAAATGTAGCTCTTACAATACAGATAACTCTCTTTAAATTCTCTATAATACAATATGACCATTTTACCCCATTAACATTTCCAAGGCCTATATTATACATACACACAATTTGTGAGCGAACATAAGGTATAGCAAGCACTGCAAAATGAATGGAATGAAAACACAAGGATAAAGAAAATGTAATTGTTTGCTTCATAAATGTGAAGAAAAAGTAAAGCACTGAAGAGGAAAGAATACACTAAGAAAGCAACAGGACAGAAAATACATACATTATACATTAATCAGACTTACATCGGGGGATGCGGTTAAGGTTTTTGACAGGATAACTCTGGCAAGCCCATCTCGGCTGTAATCCAAGCTGGAGACTGCCAACTTCAATAAGTGGTCTTGGTTTTTAAGTGAGCAAAGATTTAAGAGACTGCAATAGATAAGAGATAATGTGAGCATCTGTACAGGGGGCTCTCAAGAAATGCAAACTTCAAACAAGGTGAAAGCTGCTGTCAATCAGACAGTTTGTCAGATGAGCTCTCTAACTCAGGCAGAAAATCAATACACCCAGCATTATTCATGTGAGCCTCCAAGCAGAGCAGGTTATTGAGATTGAGAAAAGCAATTATGCCCTGGAACTGTCTGCTGGTGTAACACACATCGTGTATAGAGGACAGAACATTACTGCTGGGAAGGAACAGGCCACCATTAAGATACAAAAGCAAAAAAAAATAAAAAACAAACTAATTTATGGAGCTGATGGGTAGAAATAGAGATCTCATAGAAAGGGTGGAATGGAAATATGTGCTACATTGCTGCATCCGTTTCTTTTTTGCATGGATTCAGAGTTTTAGGTCAAAGGCAAGAATTCAGGAAATAAAATAGCATAAAATAGCACAAGTGATAACATGATTAATTTTAGTTGGATGTGGTTTACATATAATAAAATGGAAAACCTGTCCTTCAATTCAGTATTAGCATAACACAACACTGTGATTCAAGGGCCACAGATATTCTCAGTTCGCTTCCCCTCCTGACATGGACAATTATAGCATTTGGGTTCCTGGGTGTTTGGAAAAAGGATCTCTCTATATAAATCTAACTGGTTTCCTCGAGGAATAAAAGAAAACGGTCTATTACGTTTTGGATTTTTTGTTATTTGGTTATTGTGTGTTTGGCTTGGAAATTACCTAATAAGATACCCCAATTCCCCACAAAACTAGAATTAAATTAGTTTAAAATATTTTTTATTTGCTGATGCCAAAGTTCCATAGTCAATGATAACTGCAGATACCCACTTTCCACAAAGGACCAATGTCATGTAAATATGGAGGGACTGTAATCAAAAGCAATAAAGATATTTTAATTCAAACATGCATTACTGAAAGATCAGCAGGACAGTACAGTAAGCAAGAGATCTGAAAAGCAAAATAGTCAAAGCGGATAAGCAAAGTTTTTCATTTATTTTACCAACATTCAATGTTCAAGGAATAATACTTTTTGCTTCAATAAAAAACAGCAGACATTTTTTAAAATTAGAAGGGGTTAATACAACATGCCCCCAAAATTAAGTGGTGTTCGATTATTCCATTTGTGGCAAAGAACTGTGCTCCATCTGTATATTTTGCTGTTGGGTTGAACAGTCCCCAGCAACATTTTAGATGGTCTACAACTGACTCTTCTGTATTTTTAATGATTGGTGACGGGAAAGAAATAATATAGTACAGCTATGAGGGCACATCCAGTTATCTGGGCTGTAAAATACAGAGCAAGGAACAGAATTAGGAGTACCGTTTTTTTGGAACAGAAAACCTGGACACTCACATGACCCTTACCAGCCACTATAGGAAGTCATGCATATTAATTCTGTTCATCAGGGAGCAACAAAAGTCTGCATTCTAGGACATGATTCAAGTTCAATAAAACAGGACTGGGGACGAAGACACGGAGGAGCGTCATCTAATATAGTCTACATGCACTTTGTCACAAGGTTAGGTCCAGTCATGGTCCTTATACTGGGACAAATGGCACTTACCACTGAAATACGTTGCACTTCTCCAGCATCTTGACACCATGAGGGTGACAGGAGAGGGCGCCAATAAAGAGAAAGTAGTGCTGGCTGAGCGTGTTCAGTAAGCCATTGTTCTGGAGACTGCGCTCTTGTTTCATTCCCGATGAGGACGTTAACCACAGCACAATGTCTTTCACAAGCTCTTCAAGGTAACCTTGTCCATCCTGAGCAGAAGAAATATGTAAGGACTCCCCAAGCATGAAGTCACCTCTATCTTATATTACATATAATGCAGTGATGAAGGCCAATGGGGTTATTCCTGAGCCAGACAACATACTGTCCTACTTATTACACATGCACAAGTGCCCCCATCTCTACCCATAGCACATACACATTCTGCTTTTGCAAACCCTGTAAAAATGCTGTGAGAACTTTTATGGGATTGTAAGTGGTAAAGAGTAAAAACATCACTTCTAAGTCCTGCTACTATCCCTCGCTTCATTAATATAGAAACTTTCCATACCCAGGTTTATGTCTAAAACATAACAGTGAGAAGACACTCGGACTGTCTTTATTACGTCTCTATAGAACATGTGAATGTGTTCATTACACTGGTAAAGGATGCCTATTAAAAGCACGGGAATAGGTTGGATCGCCTCCACCTGCGAGAACATTTAAAAATCAATTCATTTTGCAAATGGAAGAGGAAAAATGCTTGGTGGCCATCCGCTGAGCAAGGAACACGCTAAATCCCTTGGATCTCATTTAAGCATCTTGCTCAACATGTTTTTGCATGTGGACACAATAAGGAGTATTAGTACACTTAGTCAGTACTCAGCAAGAAAGAATCAATACTCCCAGCTCCTCCCGTCAGAAGATGCAGCGTTTCGCACCACCGTTGCCATCTTGGTTTGAAATGATGTGTTTCTCCATATAGACGCATGGGGAGCACATAATTAACAGGCCAAGAAATACAGACACATGCCATCACAAAATAATATATGTGCCAAGAGCATTCATTTATGGCGCTTTAACGTCCTATCATAAATATATTCTGTTTTATGTATACATATCAATTCTATATCTTTGGCCATTTAATCTCAAACTCAAATTAAACCCCACAAATGTAAGTAATGAAAAAAAAACCTTGTGTTGCTATTTCTTGTGCAGAACACAAGATCACACTACTAAGACACCTCTCCGTGAATGGTGGGAATACAGGAGTGGAATATAAAAGCCACTTAGAACCACAGACCTATACATAGAGTTGTACACATACACTTATATTACAATCCTCTAGTCACAGCTGATAAATCTCAATGTTTTTCTCTCCGAGATAAGTGAAAGACGACTGTGGTGCACATTACAGGTAACATTAATTTCCCATGGCGGTGGTGATCAGCTGTCCCTTTCAGCAACAACTGACTCATGGTTCATTGGCCATTGGAGTGACATGAAATCACATGGCATAAACATCAAAGGGAACATACAACTATGCGAGGAGAGCACAGACAAGTGTACAGTGCAGCTATAATTCATTTTATAATTTAGCTTTTATTTAAAAAAAAACAGCACTTTATTTGCAAATACAGGAAAGTGGCATTAAGTGAGTAAATTATGGTATGGATTAAAAAATAACCAGCTGATTTGACCAAACTGTGGCTCTCCTTTTGTTTGTGAAGTAACAGCAACATCAAGTTGGGATTTCTAGTTCAACAATATATGTAGAAGATCATTTGAGATGGGCCACTAATCCCAGCTGTAGATATAAATGTGCACAAAACATAAGTTACAGAACAGGACTAGAGGTACTCCCCTGAGAGTTACACAGACTCTCTTGTGTTTGCCAGTTAATGACAGCATCCTAAGATAAACGTGACTCACCTCCTCTGACTCCAGCAGGAAGTCTGTGAACTGGCATCCTACTACCGTCAGCTGCCTGGCTTTGCCATAGTCCAAATCCAAATTGGCATAGAGCTTACTGCTGGGCTTGTAAAAATACAGTAGCCGCCGTACAAACCTTTAGCAGAGAGAACAAAGGGAAATAAGCAAAAGAAATGGATTAATGCTCCAGCGGTTTCAAAGTTTAGAAAAAATTTATGCAAGCTGTTCTTGCTGGAAACAGTCTGTGCAGCAAAACATCTTAAAAACATTTGAAATGATATAGGATTTTGTACCTGTGCAGCTGCTCATCTTTACAGTTTCTTAAATTCACGTTTGGCCACTGAAAAATTAACAAATATTTTTATTTTAGAACAGGACGATTCAAAAAGGTCTTGTTAAAACAAGGGAATGCCCATGGCTGAGAATATGGATTCTAACCCTTTCATGATAACATAACTCCAAATGACACTGCTACACTGGTGTCTATGGAGCAAGAAGCAAGGTCAACTCTGCTCATGATAACATAACCTCAGCTGACACTGCTGCACTGGTGTCTATGAAGCAAGCAGTAAGGTCAACTCTGCTCATGATAACATAACCTCAGCTGACACTGCTGCACTGGTGTCTATGAAGCAAGCAGCATGGCCGATTCTGCTCATGATAGACGCAGATTAAAAGGGACAGAGCTAACAAATGGGGTATGTGGAATTTGAATAATAAACATTGCTGTATCTGTGACCAGTACTCAATTTAAGTTCATTTACCGAATTACTTTAGTGGCCAGACCTACATGAGAACAGGTTATACAACTCTGACCTTGAGTATGGTCCCTATGAGATTCCAGTTCCATTCCAGGTTAGTTTTGTGATTGAGGACCTGACTGTCTCGTAGATTCATCACCAAAGCTTCTTCTGTATCCTACATGTAAACACAAATAAACTATGTATTAGAAAGATAAATACAGCTCTCTTAAAATGCCTTTTAATAACCATAAGGCACAATACTGTTAAACCCACAGAACTGATCAATGAAAATAAATTGAAATGAAAAGGGTAAATAAAATGTATAATAAAGAAATCGTGTGTATTGTTCAGGTCTATGAAGCTGACCATATTAGCACATTTCTTGTGACATAGTGATGCCATGTTATCATCATTTATTTATAAAGCGCCACTAATCCGCAGCGCTGTACAGAGAACTCATTCACATCAGTCCCTGCCCCATAGGAGCTTACAGTCTAAATTCCCTAACACACACACACACGCACAGACAGACTAGGGTCAATTTGATAGCAGCCAATTAACCTACTAGTATGTTTTTGGAGTGTGGGAGGAAACCAGAGCACCCGGAGGAAACCCATGCAAACACAGGGAGAACATACAAACTCCTCACAGATAAGGCCATGGTCGGGAATTGAACTCATGACCCCAGTGCTGGGAGGCAGAGGTGCTAACCACTGAGCTACCGTGCTGCCCTGCCCTGTATGATCAGAGTGATTACAGGATGAGCCCCTGGTCGGTACTTGCCTTCAGAACGAATATATCTTTCTGGACACGCAGGTGCTGATCCCTTTTCTGATGGGTAGTGATTGCCTTCTGCACAATGTGATCTAGATACAGGCTGTATGGTTTGGGGCCTCGTTTCTTCATTTCATGGAAGCGTTTCAAGCTGTTCAAAGCCGCACTAGCTCGTCTGTAAACATAACGTACATTATACTTCATTTACTGATGTGAAAAGCCTCACGTACATTCTACAACCTCCCATCAGATAACGTGATCTCCAGCTAATCAGTTATCATGTAAACCTCCCATCAGATAACGGTAATACTTACAGTCTCTTCTCCTTAGGGATATCAAACGATGCTGCCATGTTCACTAGCGTTGGTAAGCAGTGTAAGTGGTGACTGTGTAAATGGGGGAGGATTGTGTTCGCCTATGGAAAAAAGTAAAATAAAACAAATAGGAGATAAATAAAACAGCTGCAATAAAAAAACAACAAAAACTCAGGATGTTGACAAAAACCACATCATTCTGCACAGAAGTACAGGAAATTAAAGTGTATAATATATACAGCCACCAACCCCTGATCTACAAATGAATTGGGTCTTTTAGGTTTCAGTGCATCCTCTGATGTAGACTACACATTTACAACATGCACGTTTCTACGGCAACGCTGTAAGCGGCCAGCAGAATCAGGTTAACATACCATGTGCAAGAGTTCTCCCAGGATGATGGTCGCTCTGACAGATACATCATCATCGCTGCTTGTAATCACCTCCACCAATCCCTAAGTAAAGTCACGTAGTTAGCATCACATTTATAGCATGCGTTTTATGTACAGTTCACGTTTATAACATGCGTTTTATGTATGTCACTTTTGTTTCATGTTTTACCTCCAATAGGCTGTTAGTAATGAAAGCAGAAAGTACGAGCGCCAGATAATTGTCCATAAGATCAGGCCTGTAAAACAAATATTCATGTACTATTTAGATAATAGAAATTATACCCTACATTTTAGTTCCATGACCGTTGACAAATACAAGGAGGGTTCTTGATCAAATACCAACACATAATATGAAGCAAGCGAGGTAAACATTTATATAGACATGGAGAGTGCATGTACACTGCCGTGTTCTTACAAATACAAAATATTAACAATTCCCAGGCCAGAGAGGAAATTTGTTTGCTAAGAAAACCAGAAAGATCAAGTAGTAAATAATTGTTGCTGCTCACTGATAATACCATACACAAAGACATGATCACCAAGTGTTTCTTCAAACAGTCACTGCTACAGTAAGTGAGAAGGGGAATGTCAGATGAGGAGAGAAAGACAAAAAAGAAAAAACTCATCCCTTATATCCAAAGCTTTACTATTCTTCTAAATATAATTTAAACAGCTCTCCCCAACTATGGGTCCCTGCTGCTTACCAGCAAACAGCAGGCCTAATTTAGAGTTAGGATTTGCAAGTCATCTGCACAAACCATGTTGCGCTGAATGGGCTATAAATTCTGGGTAAACAATGGCAGCTGTATTTTACACCGATTTAGAGTTGAGCTGGGATGCGCTACTTCTCCCAACTCTGAATCTGTCCACACAATTTATATTTTCTCCCCTGCAGAGGAACACCTGCTACCTGGATATACCCTAGCTGTAAACCAGGCCCCGTGCCCCTAATACAGGAGTAGAGTAGAATCTCTACAATGTGAGTCTTCCATCCAATAGTGGGAGTCTATCCACATCTCCACCCTGCACACAATTATACAGACAGCAGCTGGAAAATGCCATTTCCGCAGTGCTGTGCTCTGAAGCTGTGTGAGGACACAAGACTGATCATGCTGTGTGTTTCAATGTAAGCCATCTTTCACAAACATTATGTAGACATAAAACAAGGCCCAATAAATCCAAATACTTATTTTATACAGCATACAAATGATCATGTAATAAACAAAGAGCCTTCAAGTTGCAATTCCAATCTGTTACAAAGAACAATTACACAATTCTGAGAACAATTTTACATAATCACATTTAGCATCTGCAAAGTGGTGAGCAGTAGGAAGTAGAATTACACAGACGGTTCAGCAAACAATCTTAAAAACAAGCCAGTCTAGGTAGATCAGATACAGATTAAAATAACTGCAGGTCAAGTGGGTTCACTCATAAAAAAGTTGCCGTCCTGAAATCTCTATGGGGACAATATTACCTATAGAATTGTTAATCTATGACCTACTTCTCACACACTAAGGAACTCCACTGTTCCAGCAACTGGCTTCTAACAAATACATCACATGTAATTCTGACACGGAAATACTTTATAAAACCTGTGACATTTCTAGTATAACCTTATGATTTGCTGATTTTTAGTCAGGCTCACTGATAAATATGTTGTGAAATCTAAAAGTGGAGCGCGAGGCCCCGGGCGGCACAGTGGAGCGCGAGGCCCCGGGCGGCACAGTGGAGCGCGAGGCCCCGGGCGGCACAGTGGAGCGCGAGGCCCCGGGCGGCACAGTGGAGCGCGAGGCCCCGGGCGGCACAGTGGAGCGCGAGGCCCCGGGCGGCACAGTGGAGCGCGAGGCCCCGGGCGGCACAGTGGAGCGCGAGGCGATGTATACCAGCCCACTTCGACCACTGTTTTAAACTCAAACTCCTATCCATCCGTCTCTTCACATCAGCAGTCATCTTCGGTTAAATACTCAATGCCAGCAGCTTTCCAAATGTTGCCCACCCCGTCCCACACATTATATAAAACATTGTCCACAACACATACCTGGACCGCGCCCGATGTGGAAGAATAGCTTTAGCTTCTGCTGCTACAAATCCATCTGACAGCCTCCAAGACTCTTGAAAGCGACTTGGGTCTTAAGTTAAAAGGACACAAGCAAAATAATAAAATGTTAAAGATAGGTTTGCAGTATAGTCATGATGTATATAGAATCCAACATCCCACCTGACCTAAAACCTTCAATGTAACTGTTTTTACTCACTTACTGTCCAGTTGCAATAATCTTGGTTACAGATATTGCCACCTTATTAATATTTTAAAAAATTAGTCTCCCACCTCCATTAAGTGAATTATAGAGGTCCACTGTGTCCACTCCTATGTAGGGGCCTAAATGTCATTAGTGACTCCAACTGAGCAGAGTACGAGGGTGCCCGGGGAGGATGCCCACTATTAAGCTAGGGGAGTGGTGGAAACTTTTCATAAAGTGGAATTTGCATTTAAAATGTTATTCATCAGTTGCTTATTTCAGCCCAAATTGTTGCAGATGGGAAAGAAATGAGAAAAGCAAACTAATATCACATCTATGGAAAGGAGTCAGGTTGACAGGTACTGCTTGCCCTCTCCTGTACTTACCTACACTTAACAGAGCTTCAATAAAGTCCTTTGTCACAACAGGAAGAGGGAGGCGGAATATTTCATACAGTACCTCAAGAAGACCTCGCTATACAACAACAAAACACAAATCAATGGACACACTTGCACGTTGAAAACTCTTATTTTGTACCAATGTGGCTTTAAAAAAGATAAGCAGGATGAAGAGCTACATAGCATTAAACTGCTAAATATCTGATTTAAGTGAAATAAAAACAAACCTAATTTTGCACAAAATATTTTATCTTCTGCCCCTTTAAATAATAAAAGAAAAAAGACCACGGGCAGTTGCGTAATGAAAAGTAAAAGTGTCTCTGGCCAAAAACAAAAATTTCAGTAACAAACATTCTGCTTGGACCTACCCGTATTTCCATGTTTGGTATACAAAGAACTCCTATCAGAGACTGGATGCCGGAGTTTCCAGGCTTACAGAGGCTAATGATACCTAAGTAGGATAATAAAAGCAGGCTAGTTGCGGGTGATATGTATTACTGATTAAGACATGTTTATAAAGAGATGTAAAACATTTGGCTGGATTCCAAAGCTGAAGACAAACAACAGTAAAAGAAGAGACTTTATAATGCTCCAACATCCTACACAGACACCTTTGTACTTTAACTCTGCTCATGCTGCACATCAAACAGATCAGGTTACAGATAAGTAGGTAAGGGAACCTTCAAGAGTAAGTGTCTGACATGATAACTGCACAGGACAGGGCAGAAACGTTATGCCCCTGGAATACGGGAACTACGGACGTGTACCTACAGACAGTACAGTTCCACCTTCATAGGGCTTTAATGAATTTGCTTGTAATCCCCTGCCTGGACCCTTTACAACATTCATTTACTTTCTTTTTAGCAGACATCTGTGCTCTTTTCTTGTTGGCCTTGGATCCGGCAACATTGCATTGAATATAAATTGTACCCATACAGCAGTTTTACATTTTATCCCCGTCCAAAGCAAATAAAACAACTCTGCCTCATGCTATAAACACATGGCTACAGAGCACAGAAAGAGCTAGTAAAATAAAACAATGCATTTCATTAAAGAGCAACTGAAGCCTCTATTGACATTAATATGTGAAAGGATGTATCACTGAGCTAGATAACATACATGAAATTACTGAAGGGTCAATATTTAACTAACTGTATCTACCATGCTGCCATGTTTACTAACTGAGCAGAACCAGAATGACTGACCGCTCGGCAGACTTGTGTGTGGACTGGCAGATTCATATAAAGAGGCAACTTAAATAACTGCATGCTCAGCTTTTTGACCTATAGAAGTTACAATAAGGACACACTCCTAAAATTGTAGAAGGAGCATTGACTATCTGTAATGGACTAGAGTGCGAACACTTTTTTTTTTTCCCCCAGTAGAGCTGCACTGCTGGTTAACGCAGCAAAATATGTGAGGTTCATGTCCGAAAATGGCTGGGGTTTTAAAGCAGCAAGAGTATGTACAATGACTTAAAGCAGGGCGCGATAAATCGCTGGAGACTGGTGGCGCGAGTCAGGACATTTCTCCTCCAAGCGCTGGGTCGTGCTGCACTCTGAGAACGCTCTGCATCTGTGATGATGTGGAAGACGGGGGTGACTGGTTTGATGTGCGAGACGGAGCACAGAGAACAGATGGGGGGGGGGGGGGGGGGGGGAGATATAGGAGCGACATGAGGAACTGATTTAGAGGAGGATAGAGAAGTGTTATGATGTGGATTGAAGGGGGTGTAATGTCTAAGAGGGGTGACTATGACTATAAAGGGATGGGGGATGTGTGTATGGTCCGCTATATTAGCGGATAAATATAAAAAGGCTTTAACATTTTCCTAGCTCCTACAATTTTGGGGCTGGCTCCTAGATTCTTAGAAAAATAGTATTCAATTATTTGGAAATCCCGCCGCGTATAAACTACTACCGTTATTACGGTAGTAGTTAGCTGGATTTCAGCTCGCGGCTCAGGGAGAAAATCACTGTAGTAACGGTTTTTCCGCGCACTATTACCATAATAACGGTAATAGTGCACGGACGGCGAGATTTTCGGCGTTTCCGCCGACAATTGAATATCCCCCAAGGAATAAGAAAACAAAAAAAATGAAAAAACATTTTCCAAATCCGATTTAAGCGTGTAGGCAGCATTCATACACTGCACTGAACCAGATACACTGCTCCCAAAGAAAATGCTTAAAACCAACAATGTGAAAATAAAACGGTGCTCAAATTATCTATTTTACAAGATGTTCAAAAACAGCCTGTGCCCAAACCTTTTACAACCAAAACGGGAATATTCTGCATCTTGTAATTTGGAAAGAAAAACTGAAAAATGTTTGTTAACAAGTGATCTGCACTAGTGTGTGATACAGAGAAACGCACAGCAATGTAATACATAATATACAGGGTTTGATTTTGTAAGAAAGCAACAGAAACAGACACCTAACAAATCAATGGCTGATACTGACAGAGCCACTGGTAAATGGTGGGAAGTAGTGTTGGTACATACAGCATGTACCACCAGTGTAATCTTTTCTGTGACACATGGAGAACTGTGCATCAAATGCAAATCTAGGTATTTTAATAGGTATAATATTGTAAGACCAGAAAAAAATAATAAAAAAAAAATATATATTTTATTTACAAAATTGCAATGAAATCAATGTTGGTGTTTTAATACCATTTTGCCAAAATCAGAGCCTTAATTGGCGAGCTCCATGGCACATTTCCAATTTTAAATCTGCCCAGATACTACATTCATGCAACCAGCAAAACCGAGAAGTAGCAGCAATTCGGTTAAAATAATGCCATTCACACCACAGTAATATCCAATGACTTGCACAAACCTGCCCACGATCGGAATGCAGCTACAATTCCCAGTTTGCTCGCCTGGAATCTGGCCTCTCGGTCCTCTCTGAAAGGGAAAACATCTCAGTGAGAAGCTAAGAACACACCAACGTATGTACAACTGTGGATGGAGTCATAAAGGGTTATCTTTCCAAAGACAACTTTGGTTTCCTGTAAAACGCAATGGTCTGCAAATGTATGAGAAGTCAATGTAGGCAGCATATAAAGTATAACACTTATTAAGAGAATTCATTATACAGTGTTATATGCTGCAGGTTTAACTTATTACAAGTAGATAATATCTTTCATAATGTGTAAAGTATAAAGATATGCTTAGGACAAAATAAAAGATCTTCATAAGCAAGAACCAATGCTAGCGCATTCTGCACCATGATAAGACAAGTCAACTGAGCCACACCTGTGCTTCAATACAACGGAATCTCAATAAAGCTTTACCAAACTGAATGATATACAGTGAGATGACAGCACTATTACTTTCAATTTCCGAATATCCCAGAAATCCAAATGTGGACATTACATAGTGCTAAAACAAACTTTTATATAAAACAAATCACTTCCAATCCGTCAGCTGTTCTCATCATGTGAAAAAGCATTCATAGGATGCAGCAAAAATCCGAAGAGAAAAATGTGGAGGAAGTCACACACTGCAATACTTTTTTTTCATGCCAGCAATGTGTGAATTCTCACTTAGCAACACATCTAAGTTCAGCGCTCCCTCTTTACATCATCCCCGCTATACAACGACTCTGAAACGTATAATTCCATTATCTCACCCCCTTTGTAATGTCACCATATAACGCCAGACTTGACCAGTGTACATAATCCAAGTTAAACAAAGAGACTGCATCAAACACCTGACTAGAGCAGACAGGCCTGCACTTCACACAATCCTAGAGTCCATTAAATATGCCATATAGTATATTTTACATCGTAAACCAAGATATGTCCCCATCACCATTTATTTATATAGCGCCACTAATTCCGCAGCGCTGTACAGAGAACTCACATCAGGCCCTGCCCCATTGGAGCTTACAATCTACATTCCCTAACACACACATAGACAGACTAGGGTCAATTTTGATAACAGCCAATTAACCTACCAGTATGTTTTTGGAGTGTGGTAGGAAACCCACGCAAACACGGGGAGAACATACAAACTCCACACAGATGAGTCCATGGTCAGGAATTGAACTCATGACCCCAGTGCTATAAGGCAGAAGTGCTAACCACTACGCCAGCGTGATGCCCATATATGTAATATAAATCAATTTGCCTGCAAATCATGTCACTTGTGCTATATATCACTGTTCTGACCAGCAGGGGTCACCGGATCACACAATGCTGGCAGTCTACATAACAGAGGTACAGTAGTGTTATTGATTAGACTATGACAATATTTATGACAGAGCTTTGCAAATCCAAATTGAGCTGAATGTTTTAACTAGCACCGGATCAGCCAAGTGATATTTTAAGAGAACACAACACCCTGTGGTGTGGAATCTCAGCACTAACAGCAACAACAGATACTATTAATGTAAACAGACACTTCTATAATAACCAAACCGTTCTTTTCTCAAGCTTGCAACACACTAAAGCTAAAAACTTTTTACAATTCAACCATCTTTAATGGATATAGAAACTCCCAGGGTTATATTTACTTGAGGTGAGGACTGATGTGTTTATAGAAGAACCTCAACAGGGAATGTGCACTCTGACAAGGCAATGACAATGCTCAGTAAAATCATGGCAGGGTTCCTCCCTGGAACCCTGATACTACCTATAAATATCTTCTGAACAAGTCACACTGGTGCGCCGCGGTAAAGACGAGGTGTCGGGGAGAATCGGACACAAATCTGCTCTCACCGTTTCTGCCCCCTAAACAGTTTTGTCCCTACGGTGCAGCTTCCTAGAATGAGGTGGCATTGGGAGTTTTCCATGCACTAGTAGCTTTGGGGTCATGAGTTTGACCAGGGCCTTATCTGTGAGGAGTTTGTATGTTCTCCCCGTGTTTGTGAGGGATTCCTCGGGGTGCTCTGGTTTCCTCTCACACTGCAAAAACATACTTGGTAGGTTAACTGGCTTTTGACAAAACAAACCCTAGTCTTTTTGTGGTGTGTAGGAAATTAAGATTGTAAGCTCCTATGGAGCAGGGACGGATATATCCTCTGTATCGCAGTGCGTAATAGGATTGGCATTATATAAAGAATAGTTTATTATTATTACGGGGAGTGGATTTTATGTCATTCGGGCTAAGGAGGAGGAGGACTAACAGCAATTTATATTTAATACTTACCTGCATTTGGGCACCATCCATTTAACACTTACCTGTATTTGGGCTATTGTCAGCATACTATAGCGTGGAAAATGTATCATCATCTGAGATCACTATTACGTACCATATTTGGTGTGGCCACATTCCACGTTACCGGTATTGGAGTCAACACTACTTGAATTTGTATAGTTACTATTGACTTTGTGCAACATACACCTCCGTCTACTGGTTGGAGAGTGGTGTTATCAGTGATTATTGCTTATTCATTGCATTTAATATTCAGACTGGCCAGTGTTTGTTTCTTTTATTGTTTTATGTAATAAATTGTTTTTATTTATCTCACGGACCAGCGCTGTTGTTGGGTGTTGTTACTATTTGTTTTTAAAATCTCACTGATCTTTTCAGCTGCAGGCGCCGACACTCCTTTTTAGTCACATTCTGAGCACCAGGTTTTTGTTTTTGTTTAATAATAGTTTTGACACTATTATATAGGTATAATAGTGGATCAAGTGGATGAAGAGAACTGCGTGTTTGCCAGTACAGGCAGCGGTGTGGGGGCCCTGTGGTTATAAGATGTTCCAACAGTAGAAGGAAACATCCCTGAATGGACATTCCCTATAAGTGTGTACTGCCAACAACAAATTACAAAAACATGATTGGCAATGGAAATAGAAATTTGGGTTCAATTGTTCTTGTTACTCGTACAATCCCATAAGCATACCACAAATGTAGTCTGATTTATATCCCCATCCAGTTATGCAAATAATCACTGTTCTTAAAACTTTCATTAATTGATACAATTTATTTTTTGTTCAAAGGAAACCTTGATTAGTCCAATGATACCCATGAGCAGGTAACATCACCATTGTGACCGTGCAAAACTCACACATTGCTCAAACTGACTTTGTTTCTAGCAATGGGGCAACAAAAGCGATTATTATATGGATAGGAGACATAAAAAACTGCAAAGGATATTCCTTGTCGGTGATAAATTATTAAAGCACTCAGCAACAAACACCTTTCCACGGCTGAAAGAGCCATTTAGCCCACTTAAGAAATCAATAGGATCTTGTCTCTCCGTAACACGTAATAGTTCTAGAACAGTATGTAGGGAATGAGCCTTTGTAAGAAAACCGCCATCGGCATTGGACTTGACATTTAAGTGCGTACGTTACTGGAACAAATCATCATCTTCAAAGCATAAAAAAACGATATAGATAGATAGATATATATATATATATATATATATATATATATATATATATATATATATATATATATATATATATATACATATATACACACATACATACGGGTTAGCTTAGGGCTGTCTACATACTGTACATAGCCCTAGCTAAACAAATACAAGGAACTAGGTAGCTGGACTTTGTAAAGATTTAATACCGATACCTGCAATTTTGTGTTAGTTTCTAATACTCTAAATTGGAGTGCCACCTCATTGGCTGCTAGATTTCTACCAGCTGTACATCATGCATGCAGACATCAAGCAATGCAAATTCTAACCACTTACTTCAGCTGCCCTTCCGCTGTATCCGGATTGTGTCTGTAGTGAAAATCTGTGTATGGTGCTAAAATTTGCTAAAACAAAAACAAATATACAATTAGATTGTGCTTAATGCAATAATGCATGGAATAAATAGATGAGGAGAATACCAGCAAACGCTGTCCCTGCTACAGTCCACTGATCGGCACACCTACCTCTAATTCTACATCAGCGCGCACATACTGTCGGGTCTTTGGATGATTGAGGAGGTGCAGGACTGTGGTGATGAGGGCTTCATTTATTCGACTTAATTGGCAGTCAATCACATTTTTTAAGATGGTACTGAGCCCGCCTCTGAGCGCCACCACTTCTGGGTTCTGAAGTGCTGGAGCAGAACAAAATGGAAATTAATCATGAAAGTGCACCAGCTGGAAACTAAGAATGGAACAAGTCAATCCAATTATTCATTTACCAAACCATTGTGCGCGGGTGTGGACTTGGAACAAGTCACATGTTCTGTTTAGCACTCAGAACACAGCCAGTGTAAGAAGGACCACGGACCACTAAGAGGCCAGAAGAGGTGTACACACACACACACACAGTAAGCTTAGCAACTTCTTTTTCCAGTTTTCAGTCTATGCCTACCCATATATGCTGTCAGTACATTGCAGTAGCATTTCTGTCCTGGGTATCTGCATCAGTGCATTAGAGATATAAATGACCAGAACAGGGGCCATAATTCATGCAAAAAAAAAAAAAAAAAAACCAATGCACACTAACACTTCTGCAAATGGGGCATAGTGAATGCTTTTTGTATTGTGTCATCATGTAGGGTGAACACATACAATGAAAGTATTTATCAGGATCATTAATCCCTTCAGATAAAACATTTCTGCGTAGCATTATACAGTGATCCCCTAGAATAGGCCTGACCAACCTGTGGCTCTCCAGGTGTTGTGAAACTACAAGTCCCAGCACACCCTGACAGCTAACGGCTGGCCAACTACTGGCAAAGCATGCTGGGGCTTGTAGTTTCACAACATCTGGAGTCTCAGGCTGGCATTATCTGTCCTAGAACCATTTATATGGAACATAAAAAAATTGATATTATAGAATCTGCTACTCTGAAATTCCTTGCATTAAAATGGTTACATATCTTAACATCATGGACATGCTAGAACACGCTTCTACTTTATTCTACTGAAAATGAAAACTTTTTACAGCAAATTACAAATCGAAGTTACACAAATACTTTAGAGATCAAATATATTGAATGTTTAGAAATGACAAAACTCCCTCTGATAAGATGATGAAAGGACTCATCAGGCGTATGCCATTCTTTGTATTAGCTAATGAACTAACCTAGTTCACATATAACGGCAATGCAGGCCCGCACCATCCTGTCCCTCTCCTGAAGGCCGTCATTTCCAACTGATATCAAGGAATTGCTTATAGAGGTAGGGAATAAGGAAGCATTCACAGTAATCATCTGAAAAACACAAGCAAGAGATTATGTAACTACAGTGTTTGTGCACCCCAGGTGTACAGATCAGCTGGCGACACTCCAGATCAGCAGTTACTGGTTTGTGATGCAGATTTTTCATCTCTCTGAAATAAAAAAAAAAATCAGTTCTTTCAAACCTGCTCCTTAATGACACAAAATGTTTGTCATGTAAGTCTGGATGTGTTTAAAATTTCCCCAAGTAACCTTATAAACTGTATAAATGTATCCAAAGTAACCTTTAAGTATCCCAAGCAACCAATCAGATTCTAGATACCATTTTTTAGAATGTACTAGATAAATGATAGCTAGAATTTGACTGGTTGCTATTGGCAACATCTCCACTTATCCTTTTTTAGAAGGTTTGATAAATCTACTCCTTATTGTCCTTATTTTTTGTTTACCAGCATGACGTACTGCTGGAATCCATCCGAGACACCTCAGTGGCCCAGGAGATCATCACCATTTATTTATATAGCGCCACTAATTCCGCAGCGCTGTACAGAGAACTCACTCACATCAGTCCCTGCCCCATTGGAGCTCACAGTCTAAATTCCCTAACATACACGCACAGACTAGGGTCAATTTGATAGCAGCCAATTAACCTACTAGTATGTTTTTGGATTACTGACTGCCAGACAGACAAATTAGTTATTAATACTAGGGTGGACTAATACAGATTTTAAACAGTATCAGTACAGCATATATTATCGGCTATAGCAAAGATCTGAAGTTCAATCCAATGCTATTTGCATAATACTTCCACATAACAGATAACTGGTGGGAAGGGTGAGGAAACTTCAGTAAGGGAAATTCGACCTTCTTTAACTCTGGTTTATGTGTGTTATATGATTTTAAAAATTATTTTAAAGATTTTAAATTATTCTAGTAATTCAAGTGGAAGCTTCCATACAGCTTGCTCAGAGGCAACGGGACCAGAGTCCAAGTTATGCAAAAGGTTGAATAATATCCCTTTAAAACGCACCTGTCACCAACACACAGTGGAGGAAGCTGTTCTGAGGACTAAACCAATAACAACAACAATTTACCCTACCATTGTACTAGGTACCAGAGACACCACTGAGACATGATAGACAAAGTGAATATTGATTAAGATTGCAAAATAGCTGACTATACGTGACCGGAGCACTTTAAAAAGTCATGACCCTGTGAGTATTACTGTGAATTTAAAGGACAGCTCTTGCCTCCGGAGAATTGAATGTATGCATAGTTTTAGACCTTAATCAAAGATACCAGGAAATTTGTGTCTAGAATTGAGGAGCAAAAGCCCATTGGCCCAAGACCAACATATTAAAGGACTGGGGGAAAATACAACTGGGCAAGGGGGACGATTTCTAAAAAGGGAGAACATTATTCTACCTTGGTTCTTCAATGTTGTGGGCTGAAAATACCTATCCTGTTCAAGCGGTCAACAGAATCAGTCATACAGAGGGACTCATGAAATTTCAGAGGAACTACTAAATTGTGGAAGGGCCCCTCCTAGTTGTCTTCCCTAGATTTGGCTTCCTCATTTCATGATAAAAGGTCCACCATTGACTTGTCCAAAACATCCCCAGGAGCCTATT
Organism: Mixophyes fleayi; assembly: GCF_038048845.1. Lineage (NCBI taxonomy): Eukaryota > Metazoa > Chordata > Amphibia > Anura > Limnodynastidae > Mixophyes > Mixophyes fleayi. The sequence goes on along the minus strand of NC_134402.1, from coordinate 430,528,808 downwards.
TTTTTTAACTTGTGCTTCAGGAAACAAGTCATCTGCAGACAACTTTCCTTGAAAAATTCATGAGACCAAAGACAGAAACACTCAAGGTAACTGGATTTTCTCCCACCAGAACAGGTAAGCGAGGAAAGGGAGTTCACAGGCTTTGTTAGGATCCAAGCATTACATGAGGGGTGCCACCTGGGTCTGCAGAGAGGAATATAGGTAAAACAAAAAGGGGGCCTGTTTGTCCCACAGGTTATTCAGTCTGGTATTTGACACCAATAACCATGGACCAGAAAGTTGGGCCTACCATTACTCTTCTTGGACACTGATTAGGACATTCCGTAAAATCAATGAAAAGTGCTGTCTTAAGACCACCCTGCTCCACCTCATTAAAGTGTGAAAGAGCATCACTTGTCATCCGCTATGCAGGCTAGAGAACAGCGCAAAGAGACAAAACCCTTCAGGAGACAGCCCTCATCAGCCACATATCACTGTAACCTCGTGGAAGGCTGGACCCAAGAGTGGTGGATAGCCATGCTGTTTTGGCAGGCTGAAGGCAATCTGGAGGATAGCAGCAACCGCCATCCCAGAAAAAAGCCAACAGGGCAGTTTACTGACCCCGATATGGAACACACATTCTCTAAGCACACCCTCTTCTCCTCTGGTTAGCCCAAGTCTCAGGGAGGCCCCAGGCTGCTGAGAATAGCATGACTGCCCATCTGCCCTACCAGCCCAGGATATTGAAGTGACCAGAATGGGAGGACTGGCTAAGCTGAAGGTATGCACAGCGAGTTCAAACTCTACCTCACCATAGGCGACCAATGGGCCATTTCACACTCAGCTCAGATCAGGGACTCCCACGGTTGGATAGAAGGGCCGATCAGCACTACCCGACAACAATACAGGGGCAAATGAGACTGTCCCTCAAATTCTAAAAAGACGACAAAAATAAGGGCAACAGTCCTGTGCCCACCCTCCTATGTTGTGCACTGGTAAAGACCTAAAAAGCAGCGAGGACAGTTATAAAGGAGGAGGAATCATTTTTCAGTGCAAAGCCTCCTAACAATAACTCTAGTACACCATCTGTCCCCCTACTGCTAAAGAGAAAAAAAGGAGATGGGAATTCTGTGTATTTGGGAGCTCACAAAATAGTTTAATCAGGAGCAGAAAATTACAAAGAGTAATGCACATTTTATATAAAATCACAGGCACTAGGCTTTGCATTTTTAGAAAAAAAAAATCGTAACACATTGGGTACTGGAACTGTTAAGCTGGCACCTCTGTTCATACCACCCCAAGAATTTGCCTGATCTAATGGATCACGAGCAGAGGTCAAGTGAGGACGTGTGTGCGCACAGAGAAAGACAGGGTTACAGACTGGATGTTTATACAGTCAACAGATGACTGTAGATGTGCAACCAAAGCAAGTTCTGTTTTGGTGTGTACGTATGAAAGCAAAGTACGTTTGTGGAGTTCCAGACATGCTGCACCGATGACACACACTAACCAAATCCCTGCATCCAAAGCAACTGTTTACATAGAAGCCTGAACAATATAACTTGCTCATTTCAGAATCATTTTAGACATTCTGAACTCAGCACTACCATTAACAATGAAGGTATTAGAACATCTTTAAAAGGATTAACAAAATTAAAAGTTGCATTATATAAAACAGCTGCTACTAATAATCAAAGAGTTTCCAAAAAATGACAGAATAATATAATGCTATAAAACAGGATTTTATTTATGTGGGGTTAGGCATTGCCCTCAACTGGAGGGTCTTCAGAGGACTCCAAAAGGTCTAACGTTGCACTCGCCTATCCTACTACTGATTCACCTTCCTCCCTCCATGTGATTTTCATAATAATGGACAATTGGGAGTTGATGAGAGAGGGACAAAGAATCCTGCCCTGGTAAGAGAGAGAAGTGGGTCGCTGGAGTGTTGAGACAGGGAGAAATCTGTGTTTTAATAATAATTTATTTATCACCGGCTATTCTATGGAATCATTCATATCAACCACTGCCCTTTGAAGCTTACCGTCTAAGTTCCCTACTCCACACCCACATACTAAGGACCATTTTGGCAGAAGCCAATTAACTTACTAGTATGTTTTTAGTCTGTGTGGAAGGAAAACAGAGTACCCAGAAGAAACCCACGCAAACACAGGGACAGCAAACAAACTCCACATAGATAGAGCCATGGGAGGAATCAAACCCAGATACAGCAGTGCTAACCAATGTGCCACCATGCTGCCTCACCAGTAACATCATTTATGTAACACCCCAAAATTAACTTTATAGTTTTGGATGGAGTTATGCTTTTAAAGGGACTACTGACAGAAGCACTGAAGTGCAAGGGAATTAGATCATCAACCACAATCACAACTTGTCTTGACTATATGCTGAAATTTGTAGCCATTTTTTATGAGCCAACACACATTTTCGGGTGGGGTACTATAGTGCGAATATGAAACCGCCGACAACACTTACCCCGACATGGTCATCGTGAACCTTTCACTCCCGACTGTTTGAAAAACTGACATCCAACAATTGCGACCCATCGACATCCCGACACCACAGATGGACGTCACTTTCAAGGGAAACACCATTATTCCTGCTGTTAAGGGGGCAATGCAAGGGGGCGCTGGCAGTACTATGTTTTTTACGAAGGCTTCTACATTGTACAGCCAACGCCTCCTTGCATTGCCCCCTTAACAGCAGGAATAATGGTGTTTCCCTTGAAAGTGACGTCCATCTGTGGTCTCGGAATGTTGAAGGGTCGCAATTGTTGGACGTCAGTTTTTCAGACAGTCGGGATTAGCAGTATGTCGGGAATCGGAGCTTCGCAATGACCATGTCTGGTAAGTGTTGTCAGCGTTTCATTCATCGTTGTAATGACTATGCTACATATTTTCATTTCAAAGGGCCTTTAAAACAGACAACTACTATCCCATCCCAGCTTAAAAGTCCTAATAGAAAATGTGCACTAATAAAACCAATTGCAGAAGAACAGAATATTATACTCTGTCTCCACTGTACCTTTCTGACTAGTCGAAGCGCTTGCGTCCTTTCTACTTCATTACTTTGTTGAATATCTATGCACCTGAAAAGAAACAGAAAATCATTATGAAATAAATATAAATATAACTGATATTATACCAACAGGCATAAATATATATAATAAACATGAACTTTCTCTACAACAGACCACAAACTTTGCACTATACACAGCATGTTACAAATCAATAGCTTACCTTTCTGAATACCATTAGTGAACACTCCAGCTTAGGCCTTAGACTTGTATCAATGTAGCTACAACTATATGGTTTATGTAGAAATACAGGAGGTGACTGCTGAAGACACTTACCTGGCTATTAGGTAATCTACTTTTAACATTAGCACCTTCTGTAAAATACTGGAATCTCTGATAAGATAACGAAGAGCTCGGAGGCCCGCTGCTCGCACTTCTTTTGCTTCATTTAACAAAGCTAATCGCAAGCTGGAAAGAGGAAATTACTTTAGTTAGGCCATGAATAAAGAGCAATCATTCGTTAGTTGTCTTTTCGATGTGTGATTATTAGAAATGCCAAGCATACTAAACACAGGTCAATATTATGCAATAACTAGATAAAAACCACAAGACTAGCCCGAAATGGTTTCCTTTAAACAGATGTGTACATGCAAATGTATCCTGCAATATTATAGTATTGAGCTCTTCATAGAGATCAGGTCCCTGGTCTCCTGACCCCAGCCAACCCCATGTTTGGAGAGGCTTACACTTCTGCTGTACCGTCACCCCAACGCCTCTCTCTGTCCCTGGAGAGACCAGCTGCATGTCTGGCTCAACTTTACGCCCATACATATATTTTTTTTTGTACTAATGACAAGAAAAATCTCATCTAATCTGTAGAGCAGGCCTGTCCAACCTGCGGCCCTTCAGGTGTTGTGAAACTACAAGCCCCAGCATGCTTTGCAGGTAGGCAACCAGTTGATAGCTGGAAGGGCATGCTGGGACTTGTAGTTTCACAACATCTGGAGGGCCGCAGGTTGGACAGGCCTGCTGTAGAGCTTTCACAATACATATTTTGCAGCTTTATTATCGTGGTTAGTACCATCTTAAGTCACTGGTTTTTAAATTGTAAAAAAAAAAAAAAATCAAAAACATGTACATAACATGTTTTATCTTCTGAATGGAATCTTGCATTAAATAACCTAATTCTCCTGTTACATATATACATGCGTATGCATATCCTTGAAAATGTAATGTTAAAACGCTACGTGCGCCCGCTAAGTGTTATTTTACCCGAAGCTGCTGTTTGCCCCACATCGGCCTCCTGTGATTACCAATCACTAAATTCAAGGAGCTACTCTAATGTTTGTGTCACAAATGAGTAATCGTCTCCTGCACCGGGCGTCTGATTCTTATGATTGTGAAGGGTAGAATTAGAGAGAAGTCACTCAGTAGTGATGTATGCACTTGGTGATATGGCAAGTGTACGGTACATACTACGGTATAGGGATGGTAGGGCATGGTACAACGTGATGGGTGATCAGCAGCATTAGATAAAATAGTACTTCACAGGTGCACTTATTATATTAAAGGACACAACATCAATGAACATGATATAGATAGACAGCAATGCAATGTGGGAAGGAAATTTGTTTATTTAAAAAAAAAAAAAAAAAAGTTACTGTACGCCAAACAACACTTACCAAATAATTATGTCTTCATACATAAAGCCTAATTTTTCTTCATTGTGGCCAACATTGCATAGAAGCTAAAAGGAAACATAATACACAAGGTGAAGATTAGTAGTACACATAATACGCATCAACACATCACCTTATACACAGGTTAACATAACACAATATTTTCTATGCAAATGATCAATAAACATCAATATATTTTAATATCTACTCTTAACACCAGTCTGAACAAGCACACATTATCTGCCATGCTTTCACCAGCAATATGACATATTGCTTGAAGTGTCAGATTAATATATTCTTTTAACAGAGGAGCATTGAAAACAAACACTTGAGTTTCAATTAAGCAGAACAATGAGCGGAAACAGATTATGGGATTGTTTGAACTTTTACAGAATAATAAACAGTAATAAAAATAAATACAATACTATTAACACAAAGGTGAATTTTTCATACATAAAATGCATCTTGGCCTCTGGACTTTTATGTACAGCTTGAAACAAGAGCTGTAAACAGGATGCAACATGAACGTGTTAAACTGTAAATAGCTGCGCCTTGCCCTGATTCCTATATTCACTGTACGTTTACTGGTAATTAGCAGTTCTGCTGCTCCTCCTCAGTGGGGGGGTTTTCTTCTAATTTACACAGTATGTCCTTATGTTAAAGGTTTTATAATTTTGGAACAGACAAACAGGACACTCAAGAAACACAATATTGTTTGGGCATCACATGCCTTCTTTGGAATGCCACATGCTGTAACAATGTGAAGAGGTGCTCCCACCAAGCTGTCCGGGGATTCTAGAATATAAGCGATGTGTGTACGACAAGAACACAGAGTCCTACTTCGTACAGTCAGTTATCCTGTCATTGTTCTTCAGATTAAACCCTCCACTGTTGCTCATCTATAGAATTTAATTTACAACAATGATCAAAGAGGAAAATTACCCCAACCTCTCAGTGGTGTAAACGTTCCCACATTATATATCGCCCTAGTAAGGCCTTCCTCAGTGCTTCCCCATAATAAGAGTCAGTTAAAGCTACATCCACACGCATATGTTTTTCCTGGATAGTTACATAGTACGAAGATTGAAGCAGACATGTTTCATTATTCTACAGTGAATGTCTGAGAAGATAGTCTGTATGGACAGAAGCCTACAAGCTAACAACATTGCTCTGGGTATGGTTTGTAATCCTTTATGTTAAAGCATCTGAAATTCTCAGTTCCTATAAGTAGGACCATTTCTGCTATCTGTCACTAGTCTGCATTTACAGTACAATGCTATGAAATGCCTGGAATCACCAACTAGGCTAAAATAGTACTACCTGGAATAACACGAAGAGCCATGAAACCAGCTTACATTTGATGCAGGACCAATGAAGCTATAAGACATGCACAGAAAAAAATTGCCATTTTGGAAGTATCTTGATGATTGACTGTTGCAGGTAACAGTGCCGTGAATCAGCCTGTGAGTGATGACATGCTAATGTTCTTGGGGGAGGAGGGGCTGAAGCAAGGTCACATGATGGCATTTATACCATACAATATTACATAAATAGAGCATACTTGCCAACTCTCCCGGAAAGTCCGGGAGACTCCCGAAATTCGGGTCAGTCTCCCGGGGGAGCTGGCATTTCTCCCGGATCCAAGATTTCACTGAGAATTCTCAGTGAATCACGCCATTTTGGAGGGCGGGAGGGGACGGGTGAGGTCAAATAGCGTCTATTTTCAACTTGGTATCTATAATACGCTGCAAAATAGATTTTAAGTAGCTTGATATATGTATTCTGTAATAAAAAGTAAAACCAAACTGGAAATAAGGAAAACACAAGTACAGAATGAGTAAATTATCAAAACTACTCAAGAAAAAATCCTAACTGTCCTAATTGCAAAGGATTCTGGGTGATGAGCAATCTGTAAAACAGGCTGCCCCCAATGCGCACAGTTAAGCACCGATAATTTAATGTGCTGTGAAATGTATGGAAGCAGTCAAGCGGTTAAAGGACATGCAAATCGGAAGCAAATACAATTACTGAAAACAGCAGAAAGTTTCCTTAAGACCTTGTGATCTTATGAATAAGACACAACGTTTAAAAAAAGAATGATTGTTCCACAACAGAGAACTACTCCACTACGTTCATAAGAAAACCATAGCTGTGGTCAGGTCATCAGAAAGGAATGCAAACAGAAAGACGACCAATTGCAGGAGAGCTGCTTCCCGACAACGAATGAATCTAGGGAATTATTTCACTGGAAAAGATATTTCCCTATGTCTGGCTTAAAAGAAAATAAAGGAAAATAAAAAAATAAAAAGCAAGATTTAAATCAAATGCAAAGTGAATCTAGGTCAAGATAAGACTAAGGCTGGGTACACACTACAGGGTTTTCACCTGATTATCGGGCCAATCACACGATAAACAGTTCAACCAGATATTGCAATAGTATGAATGTTGCAACACTGAACCATTATCGTTCCAAAGAACATCATATCGCTTCATTCGTTTTTATAACCGAACTAAAAATCTCTATAAACAACGTAATGATGTCAGGCAAATCCTGTAGTGCGCATGCAGTCACGACCTGCAGCGTAGGCAGATCCCCATAGAGTCCGGATCTTTTCAGCCAATGGTTATGACAGATGAAGAGCACAGATCTGAAGGTAAACCTTGTAAATAGTGTGTACACAGGAATCGGCTGCTGATCGAGACTTTCAGTCGATGGCAAAAATCGTTAATGATATCGCATCGGGAGAAATTTTCTGTAGTGTGTACCTAGTCTAACACTAGCGTTTCCCATTGATAACGTCTCAAGACCACCCCTGTATTTTATACGCTTTATGGGTAACAACAGTTTTAGACAAGCTTTTCACTTGAAGCAACTGATTAAACAATCAAAACAATCTTGGGGAGGGGGGGTGAGGAAATACAAAGCGGCAAAAGTCTCAGCATACCCTACACATGATTTGCTCAACAGGTAACAAGCCACAGGTTGTCTACCTATAATCTAGAGTGTAAATGTATAAAATAATGTATTCTAATATAAATGTTGGGACTAGAGAAGGTATAAAAGACAACGTTCTAAATACCTTAGTCATTGAACAGCTATTAAATACATAAACATGGGTACAATTTACCACATGGGAACAGCCTAAAGAACTGCAAAAAAATTAGGGAGCATTGCTCCATTTACTAAACATGATGTCAGTACACATTTCTGAATGCTCATCAGAGCTAAAGAATTAAATGTGTCAGTGTGTACCGACAATCTGTTAATTACAATGACCAATGATCCATATTATATTTTACATTCCATCAGGGCAGTTGCATTACACAGGCTCAAACAGTAGCAATGTGTGTATGTTCCCAGGAGGTCGACACATTAGTTATTCTTAAATCATGTGTCAGTCGCTGAGGTATCCTACAGCAAAATACAAATCTGGGTTTTCATATTTTCACGTGCAGTAATGTTTTACTGTGTTAAATTGCAAATATGAACTGATTTATCAGCTTGTTTGGTGATTTAACAAACTGGAAGCTCAGTAAGTAGCACTGATGAAAAGTACATGTAGTAATTTCCATTATTAGGTCACATAGAGAACAAGGGAAAACAGGCCGCTATATTAAGCCTAAGCAAAGAAATGTCAGTCCAGTGAGTACATTGTTTAAGTGTGTTGTTTTCTTAAACAATATTTTGCAGGCTTAAGTCCTTCTTCAGGTATTCGTGGTTGTGTTAGACCAGTGTCTTTATTGTGGCTTGCACAGGTGCCGAAAATGACTTAAAACATATCTAAAAACATACAAAATTATATTAATGCAGTCATATGCATGCAAATATGAAAGGTTTTTCGCTTTAATGCATCACAGAATTGCATATCCTATAAAAAAAAAAAAAAAAAGGTATAAAAATGTTCACTTAATTGTATCATAATTCAAAATATATTTATTTTGCATTACGTTCAAAAGTGTATCTACGGTATGTAACAAGGGGCAATCAGACAAAAGTCTATCATCTAAATTTCTACTTAAACCTTCTGGGAAAATGGTATACAAATTTAAATTCAATCCATTTAGCTTTGCTTTGCATTAAACTTTTTAATAATATTACCCACTCTGGACGGTACTTCCACAATCTAATGCTTGGCAATGGAGCAGAGATACTTTCCGTTTCTACTGCTAGAAAAGCTTAGCAAAAAAAGCGTCTGATTTTAGATTTGCTTCAGCACTTTCAGAGTTACAATTTCTGATGGGACTATTTTCAACCAGTCTTGTTCTCAATAGATATATTACATTAGGGCTATTACACGTAAACAGATAGCCCCTTTTATAGTAGAGCTGCATGAAGCCCAAGATAAGCAAAGGAAAAGTCCCTTTCTTTCCAGACATTAGTGTTGTCTCACACATTGTACAACCTGCCTGTTATGTTACTAATAGTCTTCACTTTCCTGTATACAAATATAGGCTTCTTTTCAAATATTTTTTACGGTAATTAGAACTTCTTTGAAGCATTACCCAATTACATTCAAAAATGTGCAGTCATCAGTTTGTGTCTTTTTCTCGTTCTATAAAAGATTTGCACTGTACATTCCACCAACTAGATTATCAGTAGTGTTTAATGTATCAAGGTTAAAGCTCTCCAGTAATAGTTTGCCCATTACCTGAATTGCCTTAACATCAAAATGATCATCTGAGTCTGTTATTCCTTGAAGTCCCATGAATTGCCCATTCGGTAAAATTCTCAATGAAAACTCTCGGCTGAAAGAGATCAGGTTTTTTTTAACACAAACTACCTGAAAAAGGGGCTACGCTCCATAGATACTGTGTTTTCACTTCAGCACCTTGAATAAAAGATACACCCTTGGGAGATTTTTGCCCTTACTGGGCTGCGTTGCGGTGTTATGAAATTTGTATGAATGTTGGGGCCGTGGCGGTGCTCCTTTCTAGAACTTGCACGGATTGCCCATTTGTTGAGTTCGGAGCACAAAAGTACACCTTATTGTGGAATATATTAAGCACAGCATTAAATAGACTCCTAGTAAGACACGCTAAGAGATGTAACAGCTGAGCTGAAACCTCTCATCAGGCTGGAAATCTATAATCAATGACTAAGCCCAAAAACTGCAGATCTCATTGGCATTCCAACTGTTTCCTAACACTATACACTCATGTCATCTCTTCAGATCGCCAGTGTCCGAAAAAGCTGTGTTTCCAACAGCAGATTGTTGAGTCACAAAGTTTTGTTTTGGAATGTATACGTGGGCACAATAAGCACAATGTTTTCGTATTACGTAATCCTAATATACAGGGTGTTTTGCCTTCACCATGGAATGTCATAACGTTACATAAGTGGGCAGGTCTGCGAGCAAAGCACCAAGACAAGCAACTCAGAGGCAAAACACACCTAAAACATAAATTCAGAACAAAATGTGTGTCGCTGGTAGTACTAAGGACCACAATCAAAGTCGGTTAGAGACGTATTCCTTTCCATGAAACAGGAAATAAAGCTACTGTGTGAAAAAGACAAGAAATTCCTAATCCAAGAGAATAGTCCTGCCATCCTGACTGGCGGGGGATGTGCACCCCTCTGATAGTGGTGATCTGGCGCCACACGCATTCGCTACGTTCCTTGGTGAACATAGCCTAACCCCCAATGCTGCCTCACCCCCAAAGTGACAGGACCACGCCCCCTATTCCAAATGAGCAGGTTCAAATGGCGAGAGGTATGCAAAAGTTAATAGCGAATGAGCAGCAACGTTATGCTTTTCTGGCAATTAGCCACTATAAGACCTACACAACAGAGGTGTAACCCACAACTCTCAAAGGGAATGTGTCTGCAGTCACCCCATAAGATCCCTGCAATAGTACTGGCTGAAACTGAGCAGTCATCTCTTGCTGTCCTATACATTCATTGGTAGATTCTCTTCTTATTCACTACTTATGGACAACCTCTCACGACTGCATACACTTGTCCTGTATGCTGGATATAATTCTTACTACCTATTCTTTCACAGAGTGGAAGCAGCGATTCTTGATGAGGTGACCATTACATAAGTTAAAGAGGAAAATTGAGGCACTGATCTTAAAGGAAACCTACAATTGAGTCAATATATATTTTACATGTGCACCAATGAATTGAGAAACCAGGTCTTCATGAAAGGCTCCACAGTGCGTTCACAGAATGACGACTACAGCTTGAGCAGACCTCAGAATAGTGATAAACAGATCATCCTGTGAATGTTACACAGGGCAATCAATGTAACATAACTAAATATAAAACTGTACGGGTATGTGTCCTCTAACTGCACACTGGCAACTCTGAATCACAATCAATATTTTCATTCAAAGAACATGCCCAGAAGAGATCAATTATCATTTAATTTGCCCACACAAAGCAATACAACAGTTTTGAAATACTGGGCAACAAAAATGTTCAAACTCAAAATGACCACGTTTCTGAATAATCTCCCTCTTCAATCATCTTCTGTCTAATAAACCCTCCAGGAAGTCATGTCTGGAAATGCATCTGTGCAGGTGCTGGTTGGGGCGACTTACACTTGAGCTCAGGGGATCACAGGGACAGGACCCCAACAATTTATTATTATTTTTTTTTGGGGGGGGTGGGGGGGGGGGGGGGGGTGGGGGAGTATTTTAGCAGTGAAGGTCACTGGAATTCCGCTATACCTGGAGGAAACCGTATTTTCATTTGACTACACAGATCATTTGACAAGTGTTTTCTTAACATCAAATTTTATCTATGAGGCAATTGTGACATTCTAAAAATTGTACACAGGGATATTATAAAGTGGTTGTCTACCTTGGCTGCTCCTTCTATCCAATCACGCGCTGCATACATTGAACATCACTGTACCAGCGGTGTGGATAGCCAGGATGGGTTCAGTCTACCAGCAGCGATAGCACTCTCATCGTGCTGTGTGCATTCTGGAGAGGTACCTACAACAAACTACTACATGGGGATTACATAACAAGGAGTTGTCAAAACCCCTTTAAATCCATGTTAGGCATGTGCTGCCTAAGAAATAATAACACATGCCAATGAAATTGTCCTTTACGCAGGCTGTGTGTGCATGGATGACCAACCATCCACTGGGCAAGATAGAACATGCTACATCCATACTGACATCAAATACATAAAACAGAACATTAGCCCTAGGACAACTGGATGATTATACGCTGTTGAAACAGAACAGATTCAACAGCTTTGTTTACCGAGAGGAGACTACATTACATATAACGAAGCTGATGAAAAGCAACGCAATGGACAACTGTGTCCCCAATCACTATTTGGGTGCGGAGCGCAAATTAGCATGGTGCCGAGAATAAGGCACTTGCCCTACGTCTGGTTTACCCGACGTCTGACAAGAGCAAGGAAGGTCAGTGTAGTTTTTATAAACGTAGGGCACTTTGCACCCAGTGAACGTCTCATTGTGGTGTGTATGTGTCCAACTGACTTGTAACTCAATATTAAACCAGCAATTAGCCAAGTCAGCAATCAAGCAGGTGTTATTTTTCAAAATCAACCACAGTGTAGATGTAGACAGAGTGCTCAATCTTCAAATGAGTACGCTACCTCTTAAAATAGGCCAATAACCCAAAGAGAAAGATTAGCCTGGAGATGGAGTAGTTCCAGGAAACAACCAACCACCTTCGCCGCACAGGATGTGTGAACAATATGCCGATTTCAAGGAGCGTTATACTAAAAGATTATCTTTTTTAAAATCAATACATTAGTAGCTCTTTTATAGTGCTACATAAGGTATTGCTTAATAAAGCCAAGCAAGTGCTGTAATAATCTCCCGATATAATATGGCCACATGAATTAATAGTCTGTCCAGTCCCCTCCATCCCACGGTTTGTAAAAAGATATTGCTCTAAAATGCAGCCTTTGCCAAGAGTGCAGACAATTAATCCGGGGGTTCAATCAGGTAAACCCTGAGTGCGCTCCAGGAAACTCCAAATGTAGTAAAAATGATAATAAGAGTGGGATTAATTTCATGAAACTATATAAAACAGTGAGTGAATAATCAGATTTACACTCACTGAGGTGCAGTGGAGATCAGACTATCCTACAGCAATTTACCGGAACGCAGCTATCTATGCAGCGATACCAAAAGCTTTTCTTTTAAAAACAGGCCTTAATCTACAGTCAGTGTGTATAAGTGTGTGTAGGGCATACTACTGTGATGTATCTTTCTATTTTTTTTCTATTAAATTATGTATTTTTCTTATTGCTGGTGCTGGTCTGTTGAACAACTATGGATCCTGTTTTTTGGGTTGTTTTTTTTTAATTATGGACTATGCACAGCTTTTTAAGCTTTGAGTTACTTATTGTGAATTGAGTGCGTGTGCATATCTCTCTCTCTGTCTCTCTACATATACACACATATATACATACTGTATGCCACACAACCAGCAGAGAGGTGACAGACCATGGTAGTCACTCAGATGTTTCATGTATATTATTCAGCTCAGTAATAACAATTATAGTTTGATGTAGACAAAATGCTTCAATCTTACATTACAAAGTTACTTCTATATTAAAGAGAAACAGTTGTACTTCCACTTTAAGAATCAGAATACAAAAGCTAAAATTAACCCTTCCTGTCATGAGTACTTCAAAAGCAACACCACACTACCACATGCACAAAACAAAGAGCAAAGCAAAAAAACAAAAACAAAACACAATTACCAAAATCTTCAGAATAGCGTAAAAGAAAAAAAATTACACGTTTTACTAGATAAAAAAAAAATATGTTTTTAGTTTTATTTTAGAGGCATGAACTCCTTAATACAATTCAACAACTGATTACAAGACATAACTATAGTATTCCATCTCTGATATAAAGGTCAGCTGCAATAGATGTGTTTTCTGCAAACTGCTCATTAAGAATTGGGAGGCGGTGTCGCACTATGACTGTGCACAAAAACAAAACAAAACAGAAACATCAGTGCTGAGAAATGTATCATAAAGTTGGATCTGAGGTCAGGCTGCTACTTGTCTATTTATTGTTTCTGGGGGGGTACCGGGTAATCCCTACTCTTCCAGAAGTCTCCTGTACATTTTGGGAGATTAGGCAAGTATATGGATGTATGATGTCTAAGTGATGCCCGGTGCACCATAAACGGTGTAAATAAAACTGCAGCACCATCTATCATAAGAAAGGACCTAAACAGACACCGGGTTGATGTAGTGGAAAACTCCAACTCAGGCTTCATTCCAGAACATCCCATACATGCTCAAATGAGTATATGTCTGGTGATTGATGTTATCCATATGTCACAGTGTTTTCAGACTCTTGGGCGACCACACGTGCTGTTGCCGGCGCTGTATCCTGGAAGACACTATTTCCATCACAAAAGAAACTTTGCAACATAGGGTGAAGATGGTCATTCAGTACCATAAAGAAGCGATTAGCATTGACCATGCAGTCTAAGAGAATGACTGCACCCACACTAAGCCAGGAAGATGCACCCCACAGCATTATAGACCACCAGAACATGCCACTGGTCGAAAGAAGCCCACGAGGCTGTAAAGTTGTTTGGGTCGGTGCCACAACAGCACTCGTCCATTTGTCAAGAACATGGTGAAGTATAATTAATCTAGACAGATTACCTTCTTCCTCTACTAAGTAGCCCATTGTATGTGCTTCTTATACCACCGAGCTGGCAAATGTACACTGCCAGGAGCGACAACCCAACACTACAACCCAACTGATATTGTGCTCTCTGTTGAGTTCTCATTGGACTGTTTTCCATTAAACTAGCTGGTTTTCTCCACGGGTTGAAATTTATATTCATACACTTCAAATTAATACATGGATATCAGGATCCTGGAGAATGCTCTTAAATTCACAGCTCCCCTTTGCTGATGATTATTTCATTTCAGTTCCAAGCTGACATCACTTTACACACTGCTGCTGGTGAAACATTAGCCAGTTGAGCCGTCTAGGTCACTGAAGCTACTGCCAACACTCATCCCTCTTTAAAAGGGACTCAGCAAATCTTGCAACCATAGTTATATACCTGTATTGAAGCCCTTGATTTGAATATGCTTGGTCTACCTCTTTCATCCATGTGTTTCCCATGACCTGTAGGTACATACTAAGCAAATATAAACCATTTCAGGACTATAAACCATCTCAGGACTGCCGAGATAAAGCTGCTGCATGACTCATTGGACAAACATTGGGTGAAGAGAGGTAACTGCCTGTCCTGTGGTTGAGGTGGAGTTCCATTGATTCACAAAGCCATACGGTAGTTCTCTATTTGCTGACATGTCAGAAGCACTATCACTATGCTTTTAATATTATATTGTAACAGTAGATGTTCCCCTGCAGTGATACAATTCAGCAAGGGGAGGTATAGCTTGAAGTGCTAGGTGGTTAATTTAAAATTATTATTATTTAACAACAAAAAAAAGGACAAAAAAAAGGACAAAAAAAAAAGGACAAAAAAAAAAAAAAGGAAATGCTAGATTGAATATGGTTCGCTCACAAATCTTCAGAGCAGGTTATGAAATGCATTGCTGTGAAATAAACCATTAAAACGTGTCGACCAAGGCATTTCTTGAGCATGCAGGACAAATGCCTGCGAAACGCGTAGGTGATGTTACTGGAAGGAAAAGTCGACTACCATTGGCGATTGCAAGTACATATTTTCTGTGATAGCAGATAATTCTCACATTATAGGTGAGCAATCAAAAAGCGTAAGAATTCTGAGTGTAACTTTCAAGTTATGTCACTTTTGAAATAATGCACTACATATTTTTTATTATAGAATAAAGATGTTATTTTTATCTGATCAGATCTACAGATTTATTACGACCTAAGGATGATTTTCACTAACTCTGAAGGGGAGTGCATTTAGCTACGTGACATTTCACATTTTTATCACAAGTCCACCACTATGGTATTTTTGTTTTGTCTTTTCTTAGGAGTAACTTTCCAGGGGCTCATTAGAGACAGAAAAACATCACTACTAATCATAACACATAACAGAGGAGTCATTTTTAAATTATTCACAAGAATAACACACCATCATTTTTTTAAAAAAACACTAGCATGTAATGTTTGACTCATATCTGGTTTTAGATTTTTAAATCAGATTATTATTGAAAGTTCAAAGACAACTAGCATGGCTATTCTTTTTTTTCTCTCTATGTTTCACTTGTCCAAGATGCTATAGACAAGTGCAAGTAGCTCCTTTATAAAAATATTTTTATATCTTCATATTAATTATATTAGTGCCTTACAGACATAAGCACTTTTTTCACAGATATATGGTTGCATTTATGGAACAATTTTAAATACTGTTTACACAGTAGAGATTACAGTTTACTGTATTCTACAATATATCAAACCAGGACTCCTGATTAACTATGCTTTGGGACTAGCAATTCAATTTACCATTTTTTAGGTTCCTTTTATAAAACGTAAGTTAGGTAAACTGGTAGAACTATTATTAAAGAACAATTGTTAGTTTACAATAGTTTTGCAGAATGAAGATGCATACCCAATATAAATGGAACGCACAATCATTCCTGGGTTACAATCCATAGACCAAAACCTGTGCAAAATTAAAAATGTAAATCAGATTATGAAGCGTGAAGTAAAATATATTGTTCAGTGATAACCTGACATTTTATTGCAGATCTGTCTAATACTAACGTAAAAAGGGATCTGGAAGTTATCATTTCACTTTAAAAGTGAAGATCACCTCCCAAATCTTTGTGACACTGTCCTTATAGGATCTGTTACAAGAGGAGACATTGAAGCCATCTGAGATGCTGAGACGTCACTGGTTCAACTCGTTTAGGAATTGAGTTTGGGATGAAATATACTAAATTAAACCCACTCCTAATTACAATGGAGCTAGCGGCAGGTGGCCAACATTGTCAGAGTTGACCACTGCCAGTTGGAGGGAACAAAACACTTAGGAAACTCCAGTTTTGGGTGGCAATAGTCTTTAAAGACATATTCCCCGTATGTCACGTCTGGGCAGTTCCTTCTGTGATTTGTTTTGTGTCTGGTAAAAAATGAACTGACATGTTAAATGTTAATGGTCTTCTCTATTTCATTATGTCCTCTATTTTCCACAAAGAGCTCCCCCTTTATAACGTCCATTTAGAAAAAAAAAAGGGGGGAAAAAAAACCTGAGAAAACTCTGAAATAAACGGATTTAATTACACTGTTGTTGTGTAAGAGGGAGGCATTCAAAGGAGGAAGCTCCTTAAACATTGTATACTAAATATTACATGTCCCACTCCAGTGGAGGATCAGAACTAGTAGATATTGTGAACAAGGTCCAAGCAACTTTATTGCCACCCACACACTGCAAGAGATACCACCTATATCACTTAAAGCAGAGATAAAAGAATCTAACAACATTGAAAACAACATCTGACTTCTACAAACTCTGAAGCTGACAATTTGTTTATACAAAATGACACCTAAAAAGGCATAAAACAAAGAAGATTTGCCCCTCTTGTCTACAATATGATGTTTGTGGTGAATAAGGTTTCAAATATAGACATGGTTAGAAAACATTTTTTTATTATTGCTTTATTGATAGTAAATATATGAAATGTATTTCACCATGTAAGGAACGAGTTTAAATTTAAGGATAAATCAGCTAAAGCGAACAACAAACATTAACAGGAGTGCTCTTCGATTTTAAATATGCAGATTTTTTTTAATAGAATTCCCTGCTAGGCAAGCAGTGCAGTAGCGATAGATCATCCAGGACAACAGTTGCCAGACTTAACCCTTTCTCTCAGTCACACAGCTGATTATTATTTTTATCATCCTTTATTTATCAGGTGTCACAAGATATCCGCGGTGTTGTACACAATACAAACAGTAGACTATACAGGGTGACACAGTACAGAACAATAAACAAATAATACCAAGACTTCGAGCAGAGGAATAGGTACAGAGACCGGAGGGAAGAGGGCCCTGATCATAAGAGCTTACATCCTAAGAGAGGGTAAACAGACAGCCGGCACAGAAGGGAGCCGGTTGGGGGTGGGGTGGGAGGATATAGTGGGATATAGCGCAGCAGGAGTGAAAAAAAAAAGGGGGGGAGGGGCTGGAAGGAGAGGAGATAAGAGCTAGCGGAGGAGATTAAGAAAGCGTTAGGTGGATGGCTGGTAGGCTTTAAGGAAC
Source organism: Mixophyes fleayi (assembly GCF_038048845.1). Classification (NCBI taxonomy): domain Eukaryota; kingdom Metazoa; phylum Chordata; class Amphibia; order Anura; family Limnodynastidae; genus Mixophyes; species Mixophyes fleayi. The sequence goes on along the minus strand of NC_134402.1, from coordinate 430,510,944 downwards.
AGGTGAGTTTGAAGGAGCACAAGTTAGGGGACAGATGGATGGAGCGAGAGAGGTCGTTCCAGTGAAGAGGGGCAGCATGGGAGAAATCGTGGATTTTGGAGTGGGATGAGGTGATCGGAGGGGACCAGAGGCAACGGTCATTGGCGGAACGAAGGGAGCAGGAGGGAATGATATCACCAGACAAGAAAGTCCCAGCATGCCTTGCCACCCCCAATACCAAACCACTGACCTTCTCGTGTCTGATCTAATCTAAGTCTGGTGTCACATTCAGAGCAATAAAATGCTGTTCATCAATTGTAGCATACAAAGCACAGCATCTAATATTTCCAAGTTGACCCATATTCCTATGTGTTACATGTACATTGAGGTAAATAAATATAAAAGCAATCACATATCTTATTACAGCCACGATACAAAATGGACGACTAATCCCAGACTACTTCTCAGTAATATGAAACATTACAGTCCTGACCTTTAGGGTGGTGACGTACAAGTGACCACACATAGAAACACTACAATTCTCACCTTAATAAAATTGTTCAGGTGACCCAACTTCCGCATGTTAGAGACTCCATGAAGTTTGACCACATTTTGCAAAATTTCTCGCAGGTTGTCACTTGGTTCTGGTTTGGAAGAAAAACAAAAATCAAACATAAGACAAAAAAATTATAAAGACGTTAAATATTCCCAACCCAAAGCCAAACCACATGGAAGGGGTTAACGATAAACAAAGACATTTCATGCTCTAGCAAACCGCTAATAAGTAATAACACTGATAGTCCAGCAGAAACAGATACCAGCAAAAATATAACAAATGTGCTCTGTGGAGAAACCGCTTTTAATTTCATGATGCAAGAAAATAAATTGTGACAAATGCCAAAGTGGATTTATTCTGGAATTCTCACCACTGATCAACATAATACTCGAATGTCAAATAGAAAACAAATGGCAAGAAATAAAAGAAACAAATAATGAAAAATGGAAAAAAACAAAAAACAAAACAAGAAACCACACATAAATTAAATATTTCCCTCTAGTGCCAAGATACAACTAAATAAACTCAGCCAATATAGTTCTTATCAGCTGCTACATGTCATGGTAAGCACAAATTACATGTTGTATATACCTTTTCAATAACATTTGTGAGTATGTCTATGTATTTTGCTCAGGTGTTGTGCTATTGATCAAATAATCTGAATAATATATGCTGAACAAACACAATAACATATATACTGTGTTAAACTCAACTGCCTTCTCCTTCGTCTTGGTTTACGACCATATAATTAAATAAAACAAAAAAAAACAAAACTGGGGGGAGGGCGGGGGTGCAATCAATGCCAGAATACTTATCTAGCCGTACAAATCCACAAATTTTGGGATAACATCTCTCTGCCAAGAGCAGTTTTTAAAACATCCATTTTAAGTGATATTTAGGTTTATTTATAGTATTTGTTTCATGCGTGGGAATAATTATTATTGAGTGTATTTGGAGAAACAGACTGGGTTAAAGAAATGTATGCTTTTGGCAAAAACCCTGAAACGCCCATGTGCTCAATGTTTTGGTCTAAATATTTTGAGTTTGAGATTTAAGTGTCTTCACTGTTTAAATGCACAGAAGTTATTTTCTTACTATATCACTGCATCATTCCAAAATACTTGAAAGTGGTTTGTATGTGATGAGCTTAAGTGAGTAACGGTAATTCGGCCTTAAATCCCAACCAATATGAACTCATTATGCAATTAGATGTTGCCAGAAATCAAGTGTATCATTGTTCGAGTATTCCCAACCAAGAAGTCAGAATCACTTACGCAGGATATCAAGAGGGTTAACAAGTGGGAGACGATATGTTTTGGCAAACCCATTTCAGGCAGGTCTGTCAGTGAAGGCATGAATCTACAAACATTTGCATAGCTAAAGGCTCACATACCCACTGGCATTTGTTTTGCATTAAAACACCAGTGAAACCGCATGTCACATCTAACATGCCGTTGTTAATAGGTTCTTTTTTTTTTAACTCGCGTTCAGGGGGTGTTTGAGGATGCTAGGGATTGTAGCAGGCAGCACTCAGAACACACTCACAATCCTCCCAAATACAATATAATATAATACCAAGGTCACTGGAAACAATGGATTCTATTTTCAGACTATTAGAGGACTTACACCAAAGTATCTCTACTGGAGTTATATTCAATATCAAATAAATGATTCCATTCAGGATACAAAGCTGCATTACTGCATAGCAAAATATTTTCCTAAAAGTCACTGGACCCTCCCCTTTAGCCGGGGGCAAGGGGCTGCTACAGGGAACCTCCGGAGGTCCTACAGTTTTTTGTTAAACATTACGGGGCTGATGCAGAGTGGGGTGTAGACCAGTTTACATAGCGTAGTTTGCTAGAAAATACTCAAGTATGCCCAGAAAGCGCTTACGCTAACCTGCATGATTCTGCGTCTGTTGAAGTGGGATGGAGGAAGGAAAGGGCGTTCTAACCTTGAGGGCGAATGCAGTAAAGGTGCAAGTGCGGCTCACGCAGAAACAGCCGAATACACCTGATAGAAGGCCCATCTTTTGCACCGGATACAGGGCAAGCGTAAATACAGGCTGATGTTGACAAATTCTAGAAAAATAGGTGGATACGCTGCGAAGACGGAGGCAGACATCTCAATATGTGTACGGCTCTCCCTATGGGTGGAACTCTACATCAGCTCCTCAAAGTGTAGGGTTGTGTGAGCAGAAGAACCAATCACAAGCTGGGCTGTGAGGGAAAAGCAACTCCAGGGGTCCCAAACTTGTTCACGTTTACTCTGCCTTTTAAAAATACATTTTTATTAAGCTATAAACAACCTGGAAACCAATACTGTCAAAGAGTGGTTAGTGCAAACACTGCTCCTGCCGCAACATATTCACATATTTACAAAGACAGCAAATCATGGTACTGCAAGTAAAACTATCAATGGTTTGGTGTGTAACACAACGATCACACCTGGAGACATCATACGGCATTGGCTACTGGATGGCAGTAAGAGGACCCAGCATTAAGACGCATTGCCATATTCGACATTTGTATACCATATAACCCATCCCTAACCCCGCAGCTTCCTTCACGGTAGTGCTCTAGTAGAGTACTCTAACCCCAATCGCCCCTTATTTGTTCAGTTCTCCAGAGCTGCAGGGGTCCTTGGCATAGGACCTCCACAGGTCTGCTAGCTGGCAGGTTATTGGCTAGAAATAATAGTCATATTATAATGTCATTCATACCACCCTGGCAGAGGTTTGTTTTTCCTGCCCTTAGATACAATCATGTGCATTGCAGAGAGCAGATCTTTAGCCTTAATATAATCCAATAAAGATATTTTGACCTTGAATATATGACAAGGGCCTTTCACCATGGCCTGAACGATCTTACATTCTGTGCAGCATCTCATACAGTGTCAGATAACCCATTCTGAAACACTGTGCACCCTAAATTACATAATCCAAAATCTGTCCTCCAGTAGCCTCAGTTCTACCAAAACCAGCTCTAGCTTATTGCCGGTGTAAGAAAAAACACCAATCACTGCACCTGATAAAATTCAGTGCATTTGTGGTAGAAAGGAAAAAAACATCCCTTAATTTACTGACAGAATTAGAAACTGAAACATTTTTCATCTGCTGAGCTCAAATTAAATATCATTCATTTTCCCCAATGACAAACTGTTCTATAAATTGCATGATTAAACAATGTATCTACACAGTATTTCATTACACTTTCACATTTACCTTCAGTTTGTCAGTTATCAACGTCCCACATGAGGAGATGAGGCACAACAACTAACATTGCTCACATAATAAAGCTGTTGTTACAGATGTTACAATAATTCACAAAAGAAATGTGATTTTTGATTTATTATAGATTGCAAATTTTTACGAGATCTGAAGAAACAAATTGGATTGCACTGAAAGAGAGCAAGAGATTAAACCCCATGCACACACAGATTGCCCTGTTAACCTTAGCAGGACACAGGCACCGCTGCAAGGAATGGGGAAAGAATTGTACAATTAACAGCACCCTGAACAATTAAATTGCATTAAGATCATATCCTCAATTCTGCACTGTATAAAATCTGATTGCATTGTTTTGATTGGATTTGACTGCAAATCTTTTATACACGGAAAGATGCCTGTACAAAGCAATAAAAATTTAATTGCATGACTAAATTGTAACATATGTGGGGTACTTTAAAGGGTTTTTAACTGATAAAATGTCCAAAATTTGACTGTAGAATGGATGAATGTATATAGTGCTAATTTACTAACATTACATTTAATAGCAATATTCATACTAAGCCACATCAACCACACTCACCATGATTGTCTACCTTACACTGAACTGATAAAAACTCACAGCTGATTTGTTGGTGTGGTTTATGAGCCCTGTAGTTTAAGACTCTGTCTATGCATGCTATGAGTAAACAGGAGATTGTATCTACTATGCTTTGTCATATAAGCCTATAACAAGAATTATTATATATTAACACATACAGGCATTTAGAAGAGGCGTTTGTAAATGAATGTATTTGCAAGACCAGTAACAGTACCCAGGGTGCACATGCATTTCATTTCCTGCAGCCCCCTGCACTGCAGTGTGAAAAAAGGGGGTGAACTTCTCAATTTGGGGGAACATTTATACAAACAGTCAGTATTGTTGTCGTAAATGTTAGGCCTTTTTCGCCCTTCAATGTATTAATGTTCAGCAGTTGTTCGTTTTCCTGTGCACACATTTTTAAATAACCCCAATTGAATGAAATTGCACATAAGCTCTAGATATATAGACCAGCGAGTAATTGTCCTACAAAAAAATGTGTATATGTACATATATATATATACACACACACACACACACACACACACACACACACACACACACGCACGCAGACATGCACGCAGACAAACAAGCAATTTGTCATTATGACAAGTCCAGCTGATTAGAAGTGAAATACCAAGTGGAAAAGGGATGGGTGAACCAATTCTACTGTCTTTCTTTTTGTAAGAATAAGAAGAATGATTATACACATCACTGCACACTGGATTATTTTACTCTCAGAGTTCCTATTTACAGGATGACAAGAGCAGGTTGAACTTTGCAGAGCTGCACAAGCAATTACAATCCACCCATTTATACCAGCTACATTTCTTAGCAAGCAAAAGCTAAACAACATCTTGAAAGGATGTGTTTACTCTCACACCACCTTTCACCAAACAGAGGGTTTAAAATACCCACAATAAGCTCAGCGGAGAGACTGGGAAATCTTAACTTTACAAGTATCAATGTATCTAAGAACAGTATTTATCACTCATCCCAAATGAATGCAAGTTAGGAAGCATAGCCACATTCTTTTACATATTGGAAAAGGAGACCATATTATAACGGAAATCAGATTAATTATGCACATTATAAGTGTTAGAGATGATAAGAGAACTTATAACATGACAGTAAGTCTCAGATGTATTGACGTGCCTATGTATCTTAAATACAGTCCCCACTGGTCATACAAGAATGTCTTCAAGTGCATTATAGGAACATGAATGAAGGTAAACCTTTTGAAACATTAGAAAAGTTGAAAATGGTTTCCAACAGAAGCCTGGATTACTTGTACCTGTCTTTCAAGACAACTGAGCAAGAACATCAGAGGAGATATCTGCTTCCATCGCCTGCAGGGTAAAGGTGAACAAACGGCGTAAGGACCGATACAAATCATGTATCCATACAGGGCAGGACAACTAAAGCCAAAAAGTAACATACTGATACTCTGGAGGGTTGTACAAGGTGGTGATTACTGAAAATCAGACTGCTGACCACACACAGGGTGACAATGATCAGTCACCACAGACCATCATTTAAAAATCTTTTCAATCAACCAATTAGAAAACACCTCCAATTCTGCCCACAGAACCCACTACATGTGGTGAAACACATTTGGGGAATACCTACAGTTTAATTTTATATTTTATTTCATTGCTATGTATTTTTGCATTTTTTATACCTATATCTGCTCAAAATCTGATTTTATACTATTACTGCAATCCCCTCATACTCTGTCTATAACACGCACCTCTTTTCCACCATCTCTCACCTTACACCTACTCTAACAAACCACTGCACCCCTACCCTATATCCCCTCTCCTGCCCATCACCCACCTGACAAATCAGCACATTTACACTGAATTGCTTAGATCCCTTCCTTACATATATACACACATCATAAATTAATTAGCGTCCCTACCTCAGTGACTCCATATTCATCCTTATAACTCTATATCTGTTGTGTGTATGTTCCTTGCAGGATAACCCCACCCTTTCAAGCACCTGTTATGGCCTATAAATTGATTTGAGCAGCTTCCACTTTTGTATTTGTCTGAGAGGCATGTTGGTGTCAGTAGCTGAGAGGGGTACTGGCACTGAATTGCTGTTTAGAGGCTTCTGTGGTACCTCTTTGGTACGTTGGCTCTCAATTTAAAAACACATATGTATGGCCCAAATATATGGGACTCTCATTGTTTAGAGTAGGACCATCCTATTAGCAAAAGCGCCTTGGCGTGGCGGATGGCTTAAACATACATTTGCAAATGTGTGCAACAAAGACTTTTGCATTTTTATCTACAGTAGAAATGGCAGATCTGTTGCTGGCTATAGCAGTGTGCTGGGGGAAAAAATGTTGTGTGTAAACTCTATATCTATACCTGACCAAATCTATCACTCTCCATTAATCATCCCCCTTGACTACACCTTTACACTCACCCCTCTCAACCATATACCTGCTATACTCTACTTCCAGAACACATAACTCCCTTTTCTACACTTGTGTCCATACGTCCAACTCCTCTAACTCCAGTCACCACAATTTGTTCACATTCTCATCACTTTCATATTCCATCTACCTCTTATCATGCCACCTACTTCTTACAATGCCTATTTTTAAACTCAGCCTGTCTTTCCCTAGACCACCACACCCCTCTGCATCCGCCTATACATTTCTTTCTCCCTTTATCCCTATACGTCTCCTATCAGCACGTACACGTTCTTCTTACTCCATACACCAACAGCCATCTCTACCATCTCCCCCTTGCACCCACCCCACCCCCATGCCCAGATACACACTACCAACTACCTCCATGTGCATTAATACTAACTCCAATATCCTTACCCGAGCTTGATGCTTTGAGAACCACAGGCCAGGACCAAATCACCCCAACTAGACTCTTCTGATAACAACAACCACCAAGCAAACCCTTACTACCAACCAACTACAGTCTGTGCTCCATGGCTGAGAACAGATAAGTATTATTTTTTCTAGGGTTACTAGTTGGAGGAACCTGTGTTCTGTAGCGCATCCACACTTACACCCTACCAGCCAAGCGCAATTAGTAAATCCTTACACTAGAAAACACATCCAGCAGATTGTTAAAACAGACAAACTTTTCTGACCTGACCGATTGTTAAAAAGTAAAAAAAAGTGTGATGACTTATTTCTCCCTCACTCTTCCATTGCAAACAGATAACGGCACAAGGCTTGGACAATACCAAAAGTGATAGATGGACCACTTATATTGCATTCGGTTTGAAACAATGTAGGGTGTTGGTGTTGGGGCGGGGGGTGGGGGTTGAGGGATAGCTTGTGTGGATGAGCTCCACAGTCACGGTTATGTAACATCACAGATTTTTCCTTGCATCACCTAGAGGTGCGCAGGAAAAACCATAGTGTTTGGGTGCCATAGTACCTGATAACGAGTGTAACCGGATGTCACAGTGATGTCCGGTGGCTCATTGCGTGGAAGTTATTATTATTTACTTATAAGGCGCCACAAGGTTTTCGGAGCGCCATCAACAATACAAACAGGGAAAACAGTACAGAACATTAAAACGAGTAATAACATGACTTCAGAGGCGCCAGGCAAAGCAATTATAGCAGAAGAATATGTAGAGAGTCAGGAGGGAAGAGGGCCCTGCTCATAAGAGCTTACAGCCTAAAGGGAGGGCAAACAGACGGCTGGCACAAAGGAAGTCAGAGGAGGGGTGAGGTGATGAGAGCGAGCATGGAGAGAGGGTTAAGTGGAAGGCTGGTAGGCTTTGAGGAAGAGATGAGTTTTGAGCACCCGTTTGAAGGAGCACAAATTAGGAACAAACGAATGGAGCGTGGGAGGTCATTCCAATGGAGGGGGTCAGCTCTGGAGAAGTCTTGAATTCTGGAGTGGGATGAGGTGATCAAATTGGAGGAGAGGTGACGGTCAATGGTCGATTGCAGGGACAGGGTGGCAGTGTGAATGGAGAGGAGATTGAAGATATAAGGGGCAGTAGAGTGGGAGAAAGCCTTGTAGGTGAGGGTAAGATGTTTAAAAGAGATTCTGTAGGAGAAGGGGAGCCAGTGTAAGGCAAGGCAGAAGAGTGGCGAGAAAGGAAGATAAGCCTTGCAGCCACATTGAGTATAGAGCAAAGGGGGACAAGGTGGAAGAGGGGGAGGCCAGTGAGGAGAAAGTTACAGTAGTTAAGCTGGGAAATGATGAGGGCATGGATAATAGTTTTGGTTGCATCCTGAGATAGGAAGGGCTGGATGCGGGCGATGTTGCGTAGTTGGAAGTGACAGGATTGGGCAAGGGATTAAATGTAGGGAGCAAAAGAGAGGGAGAAGTCGAGGGCGACGCCCAGGCAGGGGAGTTGGGGGGGCAGAAGAGATGGTGGTGTATTTAACAGTGATGGAGAGTTCTAGGTGGAATGAGGACTTAGACAGTTGGAAAACAATGAGTTCGGTTTTTGCAATGTTAATTTTGAGAAAGCGTGAGGATATCCAAGAGGAGATGGCGGAAAGGCAGTCATATACACGAGAGAGGGGGAGGGGGGGAATCAGGAGAAGAAATGTAAAGTTGAATATCATCGGCGTATAGGTGATACTGAAGACCAAATTAAGTGATGAGAGCACCTAGGGAGGTAGTATAAAGTGAAAATAGTAGAGGGCCGAGAACAGAACCCTGAGGGACTCCTACAGGGAGGGCGGAATGTGAACCAGACATGGATACAGAGAGAGTGGTTGGCGAGGTATGAGGTAGACCATGTGAGGACAGAGCCAGTGAGGCCGAGAGAGTGAAGGGTCTGCAAAAGGAGGATGAGCAGGGAGAAGAGACCCCTGAATTTATCAGAGAGGAGATCATTAGTTACATTGGCCAGGGTGGTTTCAGTGGAGTGTAGGAGGAATACCAATTATATATTTCATGGGATTACTGGATAACTCCTAGGATTATACAATAGCATTAATAGACAGAAGCGAGAGGCAGATACTTTTAGAATCTTATTTTTTGCAAACAAAATTGAGCAAAGATTTCTGTTCCGTAACTGCGGTATTTCTACACGTAAAAACCTAGCAGCTAATTCAGTCTGCACTTAGATGTTTTAGTAACCTTAGTATTGGTTAGAGATCGGTGAACAAGGTAATAAGCAAACCGCATATCTGTTCTAGCAGGGAATGCAGCACAATCTAATATGAATAATAAGGATTCAGAGTTGTTCCGTTTCCAGGAATGATCATAAGGTTGTGGTTAGTTACGCGCATCAGCAAGGGTTTGAGACAGCAATTCACTATAATCTGTTTATCGATACAAACAGGAGGCCATAGCCACTGACTACAATAGTGAGAGTACCAGATTAGCAATACACCTTCAAGCAATTAGTGACAATGACTCATCAATCCATAGAGGCGGGACTGCTACTCCAGCTTGTTGGATAAATGCATGGTTTGACTTGGAGATCCTAATAGAAGGGCCGTGAAAAACTGATTAAAGTAATTAGCCTCATGCCTTTGCAAGACATATATACTTAAATAATGAGAGCGTTGCACAATTCTATCGTCATTTTCTCTATTAAGTTTTATACAGGATTATATATTTAATATTTATTTAAGCAATGTTCTCCCCGCACAACCCTCACTAACTGAACAAAGATTATAAAAAAAGAGTCAAGTATTATTTTCTGCTAAAGTTTTAAACACACATAATTTTTCTTCACATTCTCTATGTATATATTTTTTTACATTTTGCTTTTTTTTATGCCGTTGCTGCCATTTTAAAGAAATGAATAAAAAAGTCATTAACTTTTATTATTTGAGTGATTAAGCGTGCACCATGAAAAGACAACTACTTCTCTTTCTCTCCCTCTTTTACATTTTGTCAGAGTTGAAAGCAACCTTTGTTTTGTTCATCTGAAAACGCTATACAACACCAACATGTCTTCAGAGTAACTGACTTCATCATGTCCCTCTAAAATTAACTATCAATATGCCGACTTGTAAATTGCTTCCAATAGGTTTACAGGTATTTTGCAGTATTTTTTATTATATTTAATTTGTCTCAAGACACAAAATGCTGGTATTTAAGTAAAGCGATATATAACAGATCTTTATTGTGTAACATTCACATGTTGCAGAAGTTAGACCAGTTATAGAAAATAAGCCCACTGTTTGCTTTATTTTTAAGTTTTAACAGTCCACTAAATAAGGCCATTAATTACTATGCAAGAGGCACTCTGCGAGGCTGCTGATACGGGAAGCTTTTTATTGCTGAAGTCATACAGTGACTGGAATAACTCTAGGATACGGTCATAAATATCTTAAGAAACAAAGCCCATTCCCTGCACAGCACAAGCGTGTGGGTCACAAGACCTTTTCTGAGGCACTAATCCCTAGCTTGCAGCACAACTAATTTACAGTGTTTTTCTGGTTGATATGGCCACACAGTTAATCAAGAAGCTACTCCCGGCCAGGACAGAAGTCACCACCAGGGCAAAGGAAGAGAATCTCCCCATGTGATCAAGAATGGCTGCACTTCACAGACCTCCAGCTAGGGCCACTAAGTGGACAAGTGCTGCCAGCTGTAAGCTTTATAGGCTCACTAGAATAGGATTCAAGTCAACTCAAAATAAAAACAATTATTGCTCGTCAGGAGAACACATTACTTTTGTAATGTGTATACTTGAGGCAACACAACGCACTAAATCATAAGACACATACAAGTACACTCAGAAATGCAGGCTTTATATATCAGTTGTAATCACAGCTAGAACATATCACCATGACAACCTCCAATGTACAATCACACAGAAATAGGGGTTGATTTGATACAGGTTTAAACCATTTCATGGAGCATTAAACACTTTCAAAATAAAACAAACCACCTTTTATAAAATTATTTATTTTTTTAAAAGGATTACAAACATTAATTTTGTAAAGGTTATTAACTAATCATAAGGTTAGATCAGAAGCAAATTATTTTGCTGGATACTGGATGACATTTATAAATTAATATACTATGCACACAATGTAGTGGATATTCAGAGGGCAAAAGGCATAGGTATGGCAACATTATTGTAAATTAATTCACTCGCACAACTGGAGCAAGTAAAATTATCTATATTATACTGCTCCAGACTCACTGCTATGTAATGATACGAGGGAGGTATAGAGACAGCAAAAACATTCCTCAAGGGCAATCGGCTTGACATCTTAGGCTCTTCATGGGAGGTTTAAGGACACTTTCACCCCATAAACTTTTCTGAGGTAATCTCCATGGGATTAATGAACTCTGTGCCGCAGACTTTATGATGAAACTGGTCCTGCACACAGGAGGAATGGATGTGCAGAGCCAGTCACAGCGGAGCTCGGAGAGGGTCCAGCCCCCATGTGTCATGGCTTTATTCCACAGATAAGTAATATCAAAGTGAAGCAGTGTCATGACACGTTAATGCTCAACACCACTGCACATTTGGATGCTCCATTTCTTGTGCAGAGCATGGGGACCAAAAGGGACCTATAACAGTCCAAATATGCTAAATCTAGACACCAAAATAGTTTTCTAAAAGTTGCTTTCCTCTCCATTACAAAACAAAAAACATTTTCAGTGAAAAAAATGGTTTATTTTAACAGAAGACAGATTTATGGAAATTACACTTTAAGTATGGCCAGAAAACAAAAAAAACAACATATATAGGTTCAATTTAACATTTTAGTCGATAATGAATTACCTTCCACTATTTGTAAGAATGGCCTTGGTTACTCAGAAGACAACTAGTTGATCAGTTAGAATCTAGTCTCGATACAATGCTAACCACAACAGGCCCACTGCCTCTTTCAGTTACACAAGTGGGTAACCAAGCAGGACATGATCCATTTATTTGAACCTAAGGCCAACCAACTGGATCACTTCTGGACCCTGCAGAGACCGGATAATGTGACCAAAAGACTGATGGCGGCATCTGTGGACCAGAGTTAAAGGGAAACAATGCAGCCGATTGCAAATGTATCATTAGAGACCATCATACTTGTATTGGGGGGCAAAGCGCTACAATGTCAGGAGATTTTAATATTAAAAAGGTACTTTCTCTGTGTGCCCCTTCGAAGGCTGGAGAGCAGCACATATTACCTGTCACTATAGCAACTAGATATTTGCTTTCATTTTCTAAACCAAAATTATAAAGGGTACAATATACTATAACATGGGTTGCTATGAGTTTGTCAGGGTCACTGCCCATACAGTATTTCAAAGGTATCTTACTTATAGCTTTTTAATTGAGTTTTCATTTTATTGGGTTAGGTCCACTGAACACTGAACTTTTTTACCTCCCTGTGAAAATCTGTTCTGTAAAAGATCTTATAAAATGCGTGTGTTGTGCCAAGACGTTTTTTTTTATCCTTAAAGCTTGTTTAAAAATAAGTAATGAAACCAGCTTCATCACCCTGACACACACTAACCCACCCCTGTGATAAAGATAAGGCCGGTGGGTACTGATTAGCATGGAATTACAATTAAGACTGAATGATCTTTTAATGAGCATTGTGCTTTACTGATGCATAATCGTGCATGGATTGTCCAACTATACTTAAAATTACATTTTGGAATAGCAGCTAGCGAGAAATATTTTTCTGTTTTTCAATGTAAGGATAATAGTTGGATCAGAACAGTTCCATCTGAGTTGTGAAAAAACACAGAATAATGATACTGGAGAAAATATATATATATATATATATATATATATATATATATATTTGTAGGCAAATAAATATCTTCGACTCCCCTGCATCGGTTCAGATGAAACCAACACAAGGTGGTCCAGTTGGATCCCGGGCAGATTCTAAGGGTTTTAGGGACCTGGTTGGTGTACGCTGGAAAGAAATTTGACCTTCGGCGCCTTCCACTGGATGGATTTGGATGAAAATTTCACAGACTGGTAACACTGGATTCCAGAAGACATATCAGAGGGTTGAGGTCCCAGTCGGACCTCCCGTTAGTGTACGCTGGCCAGAACTTTAACCCGGGGAACCTGTTCAGGACCTTCCACTGGATAGATTTGGATTATGTTTAATATAAAACCAAAAAACTATGCTGGGCAGCCACCTAATGGGTGTGTCGGAAGAGCTTCTAAGCTGCAATTTTAAAATGTTGACAGTTACATCCAACACATTAACTTAATAACTTGAAAATTTAAACACTGACAACTCTGGGTACTTAAGCTAATATTATATATAATATATACATACCCACACACAAATATATACACAGTGTCATGGCCAAAAGTTTTGAGAGTGACACCAGTATTGGTTTTCACAAAGTTTGCTGCTTCAGTGTTTTTAGACCTTTTTGTCAGATGTTGCTATGGTATACTGAAGTAATATTACAGGCATTTCATATGTGTCAAAGGCTTTTATTGACAATTACATTATGTTTATGCAAAGAGTCATCATTTGCAGTGTTGACCCTTCTTTTTAAAGACCTCTGCAATTCGCCCTGGCATGCTGTCAGTCAACTTCTGGGCAACATACTGACTGATGGCCGCCCATTCTTGCCTAATCAATGCTTGGAGTTTGTCAGAATTTGTGGGTATTTGTTTGTCCACCCACCTCTTGAGGATTGACCACAAGTTCTCAATGGGAATAAGGACCCGGGAGTTTCCTGGCCATGGACCCAAAACTTCAAAATTTTGATCCCTGAGACACTTAGTTATCACTTTTGCCTTATGGCAAGATGTGCCATCATGCTGGAAAAGGCATTGTTCATCACCAAACTGTTCTTGGATGGTTGGCAGAAGTTGCTCTTGGAGAACGTTTTGGTAGCATTCTTCATTCATGGCTGTGTTCTTCGGCAAAATTGTGAGTGAGCCCACTCCCTTGGCTATGAATGGTCTCGGGATGCTTTACTGTTAGCATGACACAGGACTGATGGTAGCACTCACCTTTCCTTCTCCGAACAAGTGTTTTTCCAGATGCCCTAAACAATCTGTAAGGGGATTCATCAGAGAAAATGACTTTACCCCAGTCCTCAGCAGTCCAATTCCTGTACCTTTTGCAGAATATCAGTCTGTCCCTGATGTTGTTCCTGGAGAGAAGTGGCTTCTTTGCTGGCCTTTTTGACACCAAGCCATCCTCCAAAAGTCTTCGCCTCACTTGTGTGTGCAGATGCACTCACACCTGCCTGCTGCCATTCCTGAGCAAGCTCTGCACTGGTGGTGCTCTGCTCCCGCAGGTAACCATGGTTACCGGAGGAAGAATAATGATTTCAAGCATCACCCTCCCTTTAAAGCTTCCAGTCTGTTATTTTAACTCAATCAGCATGACAGTGATCTCCAGCCTTGTCCTCGTCAATAGTCTCACCTGTTTTAACGAGAGTGTCACTGACCTGTCAGCTGGTCCTTTTGTGGCAGGCCTGAAATGCAGTGGAAATGTTTTTGGGATAAAGTTCATTGTCATGGCAAAGAGGGACTTTAAATTGCAATTGCTCTGATCACTCTTCATGACATTCTGGAGTATATGCAAATTTCCATCATAAAAACTAAGGCAGCAGACTTTTGACACAAATATTTTTCACTTCTCAAAACTTTTGGCCATGACAGTATGTGTATATATGCATAATATATATATATATATATATATATATATATATATATATATATATATATATATATATATATATATATATATACATATATATACACACACATACATATATACACATACACACACACACAGCAATAATATTTGTACTGAAGTTTCATTGCTTGCACTGTTTGCTAATTAGTTGTCAGAAGCTTGTTACAATTTATGAATAGCCAATAACATATTGCACACTCAGTTGCTTAGCTGCAGACCAACACTAACATATGTGGCAGCTCAGTGCATATATCCCACCGTCTTTCCTTAATTTTCTCAGTTTAGTTTTCATTAGACGAGCAGACAGTCCATTGTGAGGTTCTGCTCCCACAGCAATACATAGCTGTACACAGCAGGCATATGAAACACTGAGACAGAATAAGTGGGCAACACATAGATGCAAGGAGGGCTGCACGCACTTTATTTTTGGGCAATATGATTCACATTAGCCCAAGTTTTAAATGTAACCACCAGAAAGCATTAATGTCACAGGAACATATAACACCAATTTGATATGATTTCAGAAATGTTTCAGGAAGAGATAAGGACAAACAGTCCCATATTTTAGCTTGACAAAGAAACCCAAGCGATTTTTCAGAATAACCTAGCATAAGCTTAATATATATATATATATATATATATATATATATATATATATATATATATATATATATATATATAACTGTCTATACCATGTCTGGGTAATGATTAAATAAAAAAATATTGCTTAATAATTCAGTGCAAGTATTCTGCAGCTTTCCACGATAATTGGGCCATTAGTTTGGGTTGTTGTATAAAATGACAAGGAATGATATCAATCTAACATTATCCCATTCAAACTAATGAATGTCTTCATCAGAAAAATAAAATTATACTTTAAAAACAAACACACACTATTCTCCATTCGTTTAACAGAATAAAAATTGAAAACAACATGTCAATACGGCGCATGCTTCCTTCAAATTATAATTACGTTTTTAGTTTTAGGTGGAGTTCAATAAGATAAAATACAAAGGTCTAGCTACTTACGGTGTGTTATTACGGCTGTGCTCCAGTCCCGCAATCTTCTCTCCTACCAAAACAAGCCTTTATCCAAACTAACAGCAGTGCTGTCGATGTCCCATCCCCGTGAGCTTCCCATTCACCTATGTGAAACTAGAAAGTCGTAATAGTATAGCGTTCCGCAGCGCTGAGCCGCCTGGGCCTCTGGGAGAGATCTGCTATTCGGACATGGCAGATGGAAAATAGAAGTTGTACTTAATCTTAGTTTTGAGTGGTACTCTTCTTTAAGCCAAGAATCATGGCTCTACTATACTACATTACACTTAAGTGAAATACAGACCTGTCAGGGAAGAACAAGCTAAACCGTTTTAATGGGGGTGATAAAGACTATTATGAAAAAAATGCAGCAATCTTATGGCTGGGCAGGAACTCCATATTCCTTAGAAAGCACCATCCATGCTATAGACACCTTCCATACTGGATAGATATACAACATGCAGATACCTGCAGAGTGCTTCACATCACACGTACATTAACGCTTAAACCAGCAAGGGAGAATAAGAAACACATGCACCACCAGCAGGCTTAATCATTTTTTTCCAGCTTGGTGTAGGAGATTTGGAGACAAATACAATGCAAAACAGACCATAAAGATATAATAAGGGACTTTTTTTCTATTTCACTGCTCTGTATTTATCGTTAATTCATGCAGTATATAAAACTTCCTTTTTAAACACGTTTTGATATAAGTACACGGAGTTCATCTGAAAACGGACACCAAAAACAAATTGTTTTAAAACAAATGACCATGAATCAAATATGATGAATAAGGCGATTTGATGGTTCTTTAGGATAGGATTTTTGTGTTAATAAGACAACCATAAATCTGACAATTGATGTCACAGGGATGATACTCGTGATCTCCCTATACGTTGCATATAAATCAACAGCTGACATTTGACAGTTGACAAACTGTTTGTGCTTCGTCCAGCCAGCCTTAAAATTGTCACGCTATCCATTACAGTATACACTTTGTGCGCCTTTCTCAGTCAAACATGTTCTGTGTTCCTTACAGTACATTAAAAACTATATCAAGTACTAAAATTGATCCTAATAAAGAGAAACGTATTTTATGTGGATCTGCTTTGCCCAAATAATCTCATTTCTTGAAAACATCAAATAAGGATTTATCTAGTTTACTGTGCTGAAAACTTTTCCATCACGTCTCACAATTACTTTATTTGGAAACTGTTATATGGTTGCTGAATCTTTTTTCTATTGTCTCACTTAACACTTATATTTTGAAAAATTCAAAAGAAAAGGCGCTCTAGATTAATAGTCATAAATGATAATAATAATAATAATAATAATAATAATAATAATAATAATAATAAAACAAAAAACACACAAACAACTTTAAGGTACAAGGCACAAGATATATAGGTTTCTTGGTTTTGCTTTTTTTATTTCAATATACTATTCAATCAAAAAATGTTAGTTCAAGGTGAAATAAGCAAATTCCTACATAGCAGGATCACACTATAAGTAGGTTACAGAACACAACAACAGGACATATTATATATTGCCACACTCGTTCCTTTGAATGGTGCACAATATTCTCCACTTATGTTATAAGAGATACAAACAAAATGACTTAGCTTTCCAATCAATGATGTTGAAATAGAAAAACCTGACCAGCAATTGTACAATTCTACACAAGAGAAAAACACCTCCGAGCTCATTAAAATCATCCCATTATCTTACCTCTGTTGAGATCTATAGGGACGTTCTCCTCCCCGCTGTCATTCCGACCTAAAAAGAGAGAGCACAGTTACATAGTCGCCAGTAACACACGTGAATATGGGTGATAGCATTCAAGGGAAATTAAACAATAGGCGAAAAAACGCACAATATAGTAACCGGGTTATATGTTAAAATTCAAATTTTTTCCTACATTATGAAAAAAAACAAAAAAAACAAAACAGGATATATGAAGCAGAGGAGAAAGCCATTCATGAGCACACAGCGGTAATCTTGAAGTTTATAGAAAAATTATTGTACAAGATTTTAGATGCAATTTGGTTCCCAATTTTACCAAATAACTGGTGGGTGTTCCCGACGAGCTACAATACAAAATCTGCCTTAGCTAAACCTAATGGATGCATCCTGCATGATCCAGACCAGCGCTGGGCAAAACGTTGACTCAAATGACATTGATCATATTATGATCTTGAGCAGCAGCTTGAAGTGTCCACACAATACAGATAGTAGTATTCCCCATGCCAATACAGGTGGTTTGTATAATACTCACCCACCAGGGTATCAGAGCTTGTAATACTGAAATCTTTCAAAAATCTTCCTTTCATAGCTTTACAATAATGCTCTACTAAGTGATAGAGCCCACTAGGAGACTCTCCCTATGAAAGTGTGACAACACAGAACCCAGAAAATGTCCAAGTTAGTGATGAAGATTTAAACTGGATACAGAGAACAAATGTAGTACACAGCCAATAGGTTTCATATTACATGTCACTAATAACATCACAATATGACAGCGATGTGAGAAAATGTGACAATTGTCTTAACTTGATTTTAATAGAGATTTTAGATTACACTAATTATTTGACTCCAAATTGCCATATAAAAGGTTTGTCAGTTCCAAACCAATCTAGCAAACAAAACAAGTTAGTCATTTCAATTTAGTGACCAAAATGTAGACTAAAAGGCTTAAGTACTGGGAATAAAAGTACTAATTTGAGATGGGAAAGCTATATATCAATTTCTAATTCTATCTAAACAGCGGGAGGTGCATACTCCATTACAACAGGGCTGATAAACTGTAGTAATGCACATCCTCTGTTAACCTCAATTGTAGGACTTTATTACTGTATTCCCCATCAAGCATACAGTTATAACGTACATGTGGAACTCTAAATACTTTGACAACACTGGCTCAGAGCAGGGGGAAAAGCAAGATTGCAAGCCTGATAGCTGCAATCTGATTACTTATACAGCAAGATGTTTATGTGACACTATCAGCAGTGACCCTGATTTCAATAATGCCTATACTGTACATTGTGTAAATTTACATCACAAAAATAACACTTGAATGTAAAGAGCACATACCGTTAATTTACTATAATATAACATTACACTGGTATCAGGAACTGAAATCAGATTAGATCACTACTAACTCTTGTATACATCCCACTGATTCAATGAAATTCCATAATCATTCATCAGCTATTTTAAAAGACTTTCATAGTGCCCAAGATTCCTGATGTGTAAATGAAATCAAAAGGACAAAAATGAAAGAAACCCTTAAGATGATGACTAACAGTAGTGTGTTAATGCAAGCATGCAACATGAGTCATGTCTGGTTTCAAAAACAAAAAAAATTAAATTCAAAACCAACTGCCTTATGGGAAATATTAATGAATACGTTTCTAACAACAACTGTTTTAGCAGCATACAATAAAAAAAAAAACAATATACGAATTGCACAAGTAAAAGCAGTCACCTAATAATGTGTGACTTTGTTGATACATTATGTCATCTATTATTTTTATTAGCTGGTTGTTTATTATTCTTTTTAAAACAAAAGTACATACATTGGTCATGTTATAGCCTACTAAAATATACCAGCAGCTCCCTAGCTTAATGTCTGGCATATTGATTTGCTGCTTTGTGTTACAACAGGGTTAAAATAATCTAGCAACCAGAGAAAACTGCAGACGCTTCTCCAGCAGTGCTCTCATGTAAATAACTGCATGCACCAAGCTTAGATCACTAGGCAGAAGCCCATTTGTCAGCAGTCAGAAAATAAACAGTAGACTGTAGCCATTTAGTGGGTCCAATGACTATGGTGGAAGCACATTGTTCACTAGGGGGCAGTACTTTAATGTTATTGTCAGTCCAAACCCTTCTGCTCTTCCACCACAAAACATGTTTTGAAAGCACTATCTGAAGCATCATCTCCTTGCTAAAAAAGGATGTGGGCATATACAACTAGACACTGTATTGTGTGCTCTCTACACCACAAATGTAAACATCTCTAAACAAAATTCTGTCTTAAAATACATCACCCCTAATGGCAGACATATTGTTTTTAAAAAGCAGCATATTACATACTCACTATTAAAAAATGCAAAACACATTTACCCTTTCTCCTGCACAAGTCAAATCCAAAATAAACCATTGAAAACCAAGACAACAGATCTAAATGCATATATGGGATCAGCAAGATAATGAAAACACAAATAAATGAAAGATATATGAAAGCAATATGAAAAAGATACATATGACAGAGGGGGATAAAATAAATGTGTCAACTGACAGATAATGGACAGTTCTGAAATACAACAAAGACACATTTAGAAAATTAGTGTGCAGGGTTAATTCTAGATAAATATAAGGTGTGAGGGGTGTAAAGAGAATATGTAATTGTGAGATATATATAGGGCTAGATAAATAGGAAATAAATGAGGAAAATATGAGATAACAGCAGAAGGTAAACAGAGGAGACGGGGGTGTCACAAGGACAAAGCTCCTACTGGTCACTCCCAGGTTAGGGGTATGTGGTGTCACTGCTGTCATGTTGGTGGGGTACATATCCCCCTGATACCCCCCCACCCAGAGCATAAGAGGGAGGCCGGGCTGCCTCTGCCCGGTGACCCTGTCACGTCGCAGCCCCCTCTCCACCTCCACCCCTCAGACCACCCCCCCCGTTATCCCCGGCCTGGGGCACCCTTCTCCCAACCCCACCTCGCCCGCCGGCCGGCGCAGAGAGCCCGGTTACCTCTTATCCTGAGGTGCCGGAGGGAGCGGGCGCGGATGCTGGCCGCCATGTTCCACGGTGGGGAGACATTCACATCACAACACCGGAAACCTCGGCCCGTCCCGCGAGAGGACAGGCAGTAGGCGGGGAGTCTGAGGTGCTGACAGGATAAGGAGGTGGGGGGGTCTGTTTTGTCTGGGAGACTCGTGTGCTCTTTGCAGTGGGGGTGACTTAGGGTAACACAGGCATATATACAATTTTGGATGTTTAAGGGCAAACGTCGTCTGTGAGGCCGCAGCGGCCATGTTTGTTATGGGCAAGTCGTGAGCGTAGTCATTCTGTCACAGAGAACTTAGACTCCGAGAAACAACGTAAAAATAAGGTAATTCGGATTCACATAGGGTTAGGTAACCTGCAGGTCGCCGCTGAATTAAAAATATCAGCATTACTTGCCAGAGCATGCTGGGACTTGTAGTTCCAGATCCACGCATCGCTGACATTTATATTAAATAAATGTAGAGACGAATGGGGGGGAAAAATCCAGTCACATTATCAGTGTTTTATATAGTCAATAACATATAATCAGTATTGGGGCGTCTGGTGTTTCTGCCCTAAGCCAAGATGGCCGATTTGTTTACTTGTAAGAAGGTCTGTGCTAGGTGAGCGATGGGTGGAGAATGAACTAGTGGCAGCCCCATGAACTACTAGTTCTGGTGATATATATAAGGGGTAAGAATGTTGGCTTGCTTTTAAAATCGGGAAAAAAACACGTTATTTTTCTTTAAATTGAATTTATAGATATCAACCTTTGTGTTACAGATGGGAATTATATATTTTTTTTGTTCCTACTTCATTTAAGAAGTCCAGGGGGTAAATGTATCAAGCTGAGAGTTTTCCGGTGGGTTTGAAAATTGGAGATGTCGCCTATAGCAACCAATCAGATTCTAGCTGTCATTTTGTAGAATATACTAAACAAGTTAACCCATGCATGATACTCATGCATTCGAGTCAAATCAAGCTACTTAAGGTGTTAAAAAGGTTCTTGTCATGCATTTGGGGCTAGCCCAGGCCTCCTCAGGGGAAGAGCGTTACTTCCCGACGCAAGCGCCCTTTTTTAACGTGGTTTTGTCCACATGTCACCACCTCATCATTTTTCTCCATCACCTCATCCTTCATCTTTATCGCCACATCTATCCAGATGTCTATCCAGACACAGGTATCTCTCTCAGCGGTCCTGAGTATCACATTCCTCTCACTCTGTCACCCCCGGCAACCACCAACCACTCCCAACTGTCACCCCCGGCAACCACCAACCACTCCCAACTGTCACAACCGGCAACCACCAACCACTCCCAACTGTCACTTCTCCTTTAAGAAATATATATATATTTTTTTAAAATCTTTATAAACACTTTTAACAATTAACAAATTAAATTAACAAATTAAAAACATTTTAGTATACCAAATTTCAGCCCTTTCTGAGTTTTTTTTTCCACACACACTAAGAATTTAGTAGGGCAGTGTATAACTCCGCCCAACAGGTGGCGCTGCAGCTTGGGGTTTTTTTTTTTCCTCACACAGACACACGCCACTAGGCTTTTATATTATAGGTAAATGATAGCTAGATTCTGATCGGTTTTTCAAACCCGCGGAAAACTCTCAGCTTGATACATTTACACTGTGTTTTTCTTACTCCATACTTGACATTATCTTGTTTTTCCCAATTCAAGATAACCATTAAATTAATATCTAATGATACTTTGCTTCTGTATAGATGTGTCAAAGCAATTAACATGCTGTGTTTCAAAGCAAATAATACTTTCTCAACCCACAGAGATGACTTGACCACTGAACGTGATCATAAAACAATTAATGCATCTATTCCTCACATCCAATGAATGATAAAGTGTTCATTTCAGTTGTTAAATCATAATAACAAGTTGGATGTGTAAAATTTATTTCATTGATGAATTTGACACCACATTTTTCCTGCATAAGTTTCTATGCTGTTAAAGATCCCACTCCTTTCACTAATGTAATGCTAACTCTGTGGCGTTGTAACTTCCATTCCCCTCGTCACATCATGACTCTGTCCCTGTCATATGTAGCCCTCACTAACCCAATTACACAAAGGGACAGTCAGTGCCTCCCCCAGGATCAGCACCTCCTCTAGTCACTATTCCAATAGTCTGATTGTTTACAGGTTTTCATATTCCTGCCTACTTAAACTGAGGATATCCCGGACAAGCAGGGGATGAAGATTGACTATAGTAGAGTGCTCAGACCTTATTCAAGTGATAGGCAACTTGGTTTAGCCGGAGTGCCACATGTATGACCCTCCAGCCTTCAAAAGGGTATGACCTCCCTGCACTGTTCATAGGAGGTCATGTGACGCCATAGTTGGCTGCCCCCGTTCTGCCTCGTTTTCTGCATAGAACTGTCTGAGTTCAAATCAAGAAGAAGGAGCAGGGGAGCTGTAAAAACATGTCTTTACTATGTGGTATATACTGAAAATGGAAAATGGCTGCCATGTATTTCCTGTCAGACAGCACTTCCTGGTTGGCAAGTGGTTTGCAGTGATGTCACTTCCATCAAACACATATAGCATACATCTACATCCTCCTTTTTTGTAGAGCAAAGTAACTATCAAAAGGTGTGTAGATGCAACACAGTGTGTCAGGTATTGGATGTGGGAACAGTCTGCAAGTGAAAATACATATGAACTGGTAATGCTGAAAGTTACATAACAAAGTCCTGGAATTTAGTATTTAATTTAGTATTAGGCCTGGAGATTCTATCAGACCTCGTGATGAAGAAAGTGGGTAGTGATGTGTCTTGTGTTAAACAAGGCTCACTATTGGTCAGGGGTATAGGACTGTCCTGCATTGCAATAGATGCTTCTTCAGCGAATCCATTGTCCACATTGATAAGTGTTCTGACACCCTCAGGCGGTATTCCGTGGGATGGGGGTGCTGGCTCACCACGTAGCTGTTGGGCCTGTTAAAGGATCCTTGCACAGTCCAGACTCTGTCAATCCCGACTGGGGTCTGGATGCGCACAGTCTGCCCCTGGGACAGCGGTCTCAACTGATGAGAGGTTTTGTCGTGATTGGCTTTGAACCGTAACCTAGACTTCTCCAGAGCACTCTGCATATTGGTCTCAATGGTTGGTGTAAGCTTGGCTTTGGTGGTAGGAATGATAGTGCGAGTGCATCTGGACAGAAGGCGTTGAAAAGGAAAAGGGAGCTCATCCCTTGGGGTATTTCTCAAATTAAGGAGTGCCATGAATACGTCTGAACCACCTCTGTAGCATTTGTCTAACTGGTGCTTTGCAGAACTTACTGCTCTTTCTGCTAGTGTGGATAGCGCAGTGACATGTGAGATGTCCCATTCATTGGTGAAGGACTGGAACTCACCACTCATAAACTGCATGGCATTGTCAGTGAGAAGCTTGCGTGCCTTTTGATTTTGTTAATGACTGTGGCACTTGTCAATTTAGGAAGATAGTCTATCTCAAACAACCGGAATATGAGTCCACTAACACAAGGTGCTCTTTCCCCCTCCACACAAAAAGATCTGCAGCAACGATAAACCAAGGGAGGTAAGGTACCTCATGGACAGTGAGCGGTTGTTTGCCATGATAGGGCCATAGAGCATTGCAGGGGGCACAAGCAGAGACTACCCGCTCAATGTCAGCAGGCTTAGAGGGCCAATACAGTGCATCCTTAACCCGTTGCAAGGTGGCCTGCCACCCGGGTGCCCCTGGGCATAAAATCCTTGGAAGCATATGGGTTTACAAACCGCTGACCTCACAAGAGGATGCCCTCTGATACAGTCAACTCGTCCCGGAAAGCAAAGAATGACTTAAGGTCATGAGGCAATTCCCTGGAGGAAGATGACCAAACATGCAGGATGACATGCGACAACCATTGGCAAAGGTCATCCCTGTAACATCACGCAGCTCTTCCATGCGCCGGGTGTAGAGGACATCAAACTCCATAACATCCATGTCATCGTGAGCATTAGGGACACCTGAGTTTGGAAGGTGAGTATGTGATAAAGCATCAACTACGTGAAGGTCCTTTCCAGGCTTGTACACCATATCGAGATGGTATCTTTAAAGCTTTAGCATGAATTGCTAGATACGTGTGCATAGGTTTGCGGAGAATAGTGATTAGTGGTTGGTGATCTGTTTCAACCACCACTGGACGTCCATAGATAAACTCATGAAACTTTTACAGGCAAAGACAAGGGCATGCAGTTCCTTTTCAATCTGAGTGTATCGTGACTCAATGTCTGTAAGGGCTCTGGATGCAAAACTGATGGGTTTGTTGTGCTGCAAACACCAAGACCATGCTGGGAAACATCAGTAGAGATGACCACAGAAACATGTACATAAAAAAACTGGAGCACTGGGCTAGAAATGATCAGGGGTCTTGAGAGCAATAGCATCAGCATTACAGTCAAACCAACACCATTCATCGTCATTGTGTAAAAGGTGGTGGAGCGGAGTTGTGACATCACTGTAGTGAGGCAGAAATTTTGAAAGGTAATTTCTCCTTCATCCACTCTGGGGGACACTGCTACCATGGGGTTGTATGAGGGTGGATGGAGTTGGCACTTAAATAGTTAACAACTAAGTTTGCTGCTGACTCCTCCCCTCTGCAGTCCCACATACATCAGTTTTGTTTAAGTGCCCAAGGAGTTGGGCTGCATTTAGTACTGCTTAGCAGTACCTGCTGCTTAGGTTTAGATTTTATTATTTTTATTACATTATTGGTATGAGTGTAGATGAGGATGGATGTATTTAACATTTTTTTCCTCACAGATTTCAAATGGAGCAATGCTCCGTTTTCCTTTTAAAAAGAAGAAGAAGAAGAATATTTATAAAAGAAAGACCGCACAGCTCAGTGTGGTGTTTATTGATCAAGAGCAGAGACAGCGCTAAGCGACTGTTACTGCACTGTCCCGACGGGTCCGGGACTTGGATCTCTTATAGCCCTAGGAAGGATTCCGAATGGGCATTGATACAGGAGAACAACGCAGTGTGGCAGCCTGAGCTGATAGAGGCTTCCTATGGGCGTTTGAACCATCAGACAGCGGGGAGTGAGTGAGAGACTCTCCGGCTGTCAGTGGTATGCTCCGAGGCGGGAGATATTCGCACCTTTTCCTGTCATCGCAGTCAGACTTCAGAGGCACCTCAGAGAGTTCTCCTGCTGCTGGCTTCTCCTCACAATTCCTCCTTGTGTCAGCTATGTACCTCATAGGGGATATATATTAAAGAAAAAAAAAAAAAAACCACCAGTGCTGGGAGTGTAAAGGAGACCCCCCCCCCCCACCCTCCTGCTGATTGGTGCACTCCAAAGGCGGGAAAATTCAGCTAGAGTTTACCTCAGAGGTCTCCTGACTGAAATAGTGGAGAATCCATCTTCTGCTGACTTCTCTTCATTGTCAGTAGCACTAAGTACCCCAGTTGTTTATGATATAAGTCAGCAGAGTTTTTGTATGTATATATATATATATATATATATCTACTATATAAATGCCTAGTGGTGTGTGTGGGGAAAAAAAACAAGCTGCAGCGGTACCTGCTGGGCAGAGTTATACACTGACCTATATATTTCTTGAAGGAGAAGTGACAGTTGGGAGTGGTTGGTGGTTGCCGGGGGTGACAGTGGGGAGTTTTTAACACCTTAAGTAGCTTGATGAAGGATGTGGCGATGAAGATGAAGGATGAGGTGATGGAGAAAAATGATGAGGTGGTGACATGTGGACAAAACCACGTTAAAAAAGGGCGCTTGCGTCGGGAAGTAACGCTCTTCCCCTGAGGAGGCCTGGGCTAGGCCCAAATGCATGACAAGAACCTTTTTAACACCTTAAGTAGCTTGATTTGACTAGAATGCATGAGTATCATGCACGGGTTAACTTGTATATATATATATATATGTGTGTGTGTTTGTTTATGTATATATATGTGTTTACAAAAGGCATATAGGGTTATAACTAGACTCTATCTGCACTTAGGTGATTTTATACAATATCTTCCACTTTTGTAGTATTATTACTGTTTTGAGGCTATTAGCCAGAGTCAGAACTGGTAATTATTTTACTGTATTTTTATCTGTGAAAGTTGCCTAATCTGTATTTCTTAAAAAAAAAATAAAATGTCTGATAAGAACAAGAGTTATTGTGCAGAAATTTATAGCTGTTCACAATACCTGTCAAATTACCTGTGGGGTAAAGAGACCAGGGGGTGTTTGTGCTCAGTGTGACACTGTCCTCAGCAGCTAAGTACCGAACTGGGGAATAACTAGTTAATGAGGTTTCTTGTGGTAATAGAGAGAAAACTGTAATATATATATATATCTACAGTTTAGAGTTTTATTATAGAAGGATCTAAAGTTAATGCAGACAGTATTTTACATGAGTGTTCAGTCAATGATTATGAGACATAATTTTATTATTCAGAGATTAATTTCCATACTGTTTTGAGGCATTAGCCAGGATCAAAACAAACGTGGTTATATTATCTATTATCTCTGTGGTCTGATTGTTTATGGCCTGTTTGTTTCTTTTTTTAAAATAATAACATATAAAATCTGAGGAGGATCATGTCATTTTCCTATAGGACTGCTCCCCCTTCACAAATTGGTCTGTTCCTTAAAGCCAATTCACGGAACTGGACAGTAGACAGTTGAAGAAACTCCTGAGCAGTTTTAATTCACACTGCTGGTTGCAGGACTGACTTTCTTTTTGTTCTTTACGAATTTCATAGGAGAGGTTGGCCATCCACCAAGCAGGCCATTGCTCGTCGGATCAGATCTATGATTAAGCTTGCTTATGTGTAGAAATCTACCTGTACCTCAGGTTCTTACGGTGCACTCTACTTGTACGGTGGGGGCTTCCTGGGCTGCTCACCATGGAGCATCTGCAGAGCAGCTGGGTAGGGTGGCGACCAGGTCCTCAGTTCATACCTTTACAAAGTTTTGCCAGTTCAACATTTTTGCGTCTGCGGACGCCAATTTCGGCCGCAGTGTTTTGCGAGCTAGTAGACCAGAGAATTCCCTCCCTTAGGGTCTACTTTAGAAGGTCCCCATGGTAGCAGTGTCCCCCAGAGTGGATGAAGGAGAAAAGAAGATTTTTGTACTTACGTTAAATCTCTTTCTCTGATTCAATCTGGGGACACTGCGTTCCCTCCCTTTTGCTGTTCTACAATAAGTTGTGTTGTTGAGCCCTTTTCTTGGGACTTTAGTATTACTGAGGTCTGTGGGATTGCAGAGGGGAGGAGTCGGCAGCAAACTTAGTTGTTAACTATTTAAGTGCCAACTCCATGCGCCCTCATACAACCCCATGGTAGCAGTGTCCCCCTGATGGAATCGGAGAAAGAGATTTAACGTAAGTACAAAAATCTTCTTTTCTCATACCTAGAAATTGCTGCTGTGACTGGATCACTTATAAATAATTTATAGTATAAATTTATTTAAAGAAAATAGCACAGGGCGCTTCTTTATATCATTGCAATGTACTGATTTTACTATATTGTGTGGCACTTTGTAGAGGAATGGCATTAACTTCTGAGGTATTCATTTCTGATACAATAAGCATTTATTGAGGAAGTCTTTTGTGTATTTTGGTGGAGGAAATGTCTTGTTTGGGGTTTTTGTAACTTTGCTAGAGGAAATCTCCAATTAGGCATATGTGAGGGGGGAGTCTGTTTTGGGGATAGCAGGAAATGCTAAATAAGGGAGCCGATGCCTGTTGCCTGGTTAAAGTGAAAGGAAATTTCCGATCAATGGGATTCAGGGTATCGCAGAAAAGTGAAAATTTTGTTAAGGATAAATTGCATTTAAATCCATGTTTGGGTAAACATATTGCATCCACTTACTAAAAATAACTCAGACTTCAGGGGGCTGGCTTACCCTGTGAGGCCGTGTCCAAAATTGTATAAAACAGCACTGGTTTGTAATGAATGTATCATTCTTGTTCCATCTGACCTGATCACTGGTACCTTCAACCAGTGTGAAAGCAAATAAACTTTACTTGCTTTAAAGACCTGCTTGAGAACCTCTCTATGCTGAAAATCATGTGACCTACAGATTAGACCCAAAATCTGATCCGTTCCCGGCTGTCTGAGGCTTGGATCCAGCTTTCCAGTACCACCGATCTGCCCGCTACCCAGCAGCTCTGGCCAGTGTGATAAGCTAGGGGGGATCCATCCATAGCAACCCTGATCCATAATAAGAGGTCAGGGGTACCAGCCCAGGTGTACCAGCAAGTGGGTACCCTAGCAGTGACAGTTAACCAGAAGGAACCCGGTTTTGGAGTCCAGTGGTGGCAGCATTTGTAAGCCCCTCCTATTGCGGTTAGAGAGCGCATTTGGGATAACGAAAGGGAACAGTGACAAAATAAGCCCAGACGGTTCCCAGCAACAACAGACAGGGTGGCATAGGCGGTCCATCCTGTCACAGCTGCAAGCTCAGCTTGTCTGTGGGGTTGGGCATTTGCTGGATAGCCCGTGTCTTGGCTACATCCGGCTTGAAACACTCTAAAGTTACAAGGTGGTCAACATATGGGACCTCAGTAACTCTGAAATTATACTTGTCAGGGTTTAACTGCATGTTGATTTCACAAATCCTGTGGAGGACTTTGCGGAGGCACATGTCATGTTCCTCTCTGGTGCGACCCCTCACAAGGATGTCATCAATGATGATTTCACAAGGGTATTCCTCAAAGAGGTGTTCCATGCTGCGTTGGAACACTTTCCTGTCACTACAGATGCCATAGGGCATTCGGAGGAAGACATGTCTGCCCAGAAGTGTCATAAATGTATTGAGTAAGGATGACTCCTTGTCCATTGTGATCTGCCAGAACCCGCACTTGGCATCCAGAGTGGTGAATATCTTTGCATTTGGCATGTCGGTAATGACTTGCTTCACGGTCCTGAGAGGGTGAAGCGGTCTCATCAGAGCTTTATTCAGATGCACAGGGTCAATGCAGATGCATACTGAACAATCCTTTTTAACTGTAGCAACCATGGCCGACACGGTAGCTTCTAACACTGGAACAATGACACCTAATGAATTATTTCCGCTATCACCTTATCTTTCATGGCCAACGGCACCCTTCTGGGAGCACACAATGTAGGAGGAACAGTCTCATCAAGACGCATGTGATATGCAACAGGGAGTTTTCCAATGGTCTCGCAAGCAACGTCTCTCAATTCTGGAATATCCTATTGCAGCACGTGTACGTCAGCATTTAACATTATTAACCCCAGTTTTATACTGTCCGGCAGACCTAGCAAAGGTTTGACATTACTATCCACAATATGAAACCGCAGCGGGACCACAGTCTTGATTATCTGGCCACCGTAAGCAATTAGATTCAACGTGTGAGAATAGTCAATAGGTGTCTTGGGGTTTTTACGCTGCAGGAGTTCACGTGACATGACATTGCAATTGGCGCCAGTGTCAGTTTTAATTTTGATGGCGTTATTTGTCTCCTTATCAACTATGGTGATAAATACCTTTGAACTGTCACGCTTCAATGCAGAAATCACAGCTAAGGAGCCCGGAATAGGGTGAAACACACAATGTTTATTGCAGTATGGTACAAACCGGATGGTGTAGATATAGAATAAGAATTGCAGGGAGATGCAGAAAGCAAATACCTGGAACATGGCTGATGCAGGAGAACAGGTAATATGAAGAAATCCCAGGGAACAGGTGAACCAGGAGCACAGCAGGGTGCAGCAACAACAACAATGATCAGCAAGGTATACTGGCAATGACAAGTATAAGTAGAGAGAGGTACAAGAGATAATTGGTGCAACAAGTTAACCCCTAGTGAAGAAAGGAAAGGCACAATAGGAGCACCTCTGGCAAACAGAGGCCCTGCAGATAATACATAAAATGCCAAGGTCCAGAAGGCAGGAGCTGCCAATGCAAGCAGCATGCAATGCAGAGGGCTGCATTGCATGCACTGCAGGCAGATCCTGACATCAGCCTTGAGGTCAACACTCTCACAGTGAAGACTGGTGTCAGGATTGTTTTGTGGCGGTGTATCTACCGTATGGACTCGGTGTGGCGGCCTGCTGGAACGTGCACTGTAGTCTTGTCTGTCATCAGCTTTGGGCTTGAGCCTGCACCAGCGTGCAAAGTGAATTTGTTTACCACAGGCATTGCAGCGTTTATTGAAAGCAGGACATTTGTGACGTTCATAGGAATGGCGACTGCAGCAATTCACACAGTGTGTTTGTTGCTGCTCGTGTTGCCGGAGATCAGATATATCAGGCTCTTTTTTTCAACTTGATTGCACTTTTGCGGGACTGCTCATGTAACATGCATATGTTACATAGCAGTGTTATTGTCTTCTCCCACAGGAGTTGCGTAAGAGTGACATCATCATAAGTCCCACACACAATTCTGTCCCTGATAAGCTCACTTGATACATTTTAAATATGACTGGATGCTTTCAAAGGGGCTCTGCACAGCAGTGTTAAATGCATGTCTGTTCATTATGACATTTTTCACTAGTAAGCATATCATCATCATCACCATTTATTTATATAGTACCACTTTTTCCGCATCAGTCCCTGCCCCATTGGGGCTTACAGTCTAAATTCCCTAACACACACAAACACAGAAGGACACACAGATTTGGGTCAATTTGTTATCAGTCAATTAACCTACCAGTATGTTTTTGGAGTGTGTGAGGAAACCGGAGCACCCGGAGGAAACCCACGCAAACACGGGGAGAACATACAAACTCCACACAGATAAGACCATGATCGAGAATCGAACTCATGACCCCAGTGCTGTGAGGCAGAAGTGCTAACCACTAGGCTACTGTGCTGCCCAACATCTCGTGACCATTTGCCAATATCTAATAAGTCATTACCAATGACCTTGCTATTTTCGTCAGTATCTAACAAAATCATTATCCATCACTCAGCTCTTTGTGATGTGGAACTCGGCTCGTCATTGGGATAGTATTTTCAAATCACAACCTTGTTCACCCAAACAAGAGTTGTTCGTTCGTTACCATCCTGTGTCAGTGGTAACAACAGTTTGCTGGTTTCCTATGATATTCTTGGACACAAGGGGCCTGAGTTATTAAGGAGAGCAAGGCAAAAAAAAGGTGTAAGCTTTCTACTGGACAAGCGATGTTACAATGCAAGGGGTGCATATTAGTATATTATTTTACATGTAAGGAAAATACTTGCTGCTTTTTCGTGTAGCACACAAATACTTGATAGCTTTATTTTTACACTGAAAGTTGATCTACGACATGCCCTAACCCAAATATAAATCTGTCCCCGCATTTTAAATTGATCTACTCCTCCAACGCAACATGGTTTTACCAAGGTGCAAAG
Source organism: Mixophyes fleayi (assembly GCF_038048845.1). NCBI lineage: Eukaryota > Metazoa > Chordata > Amphibia > Anura > Limnodynastidae > Mixophyes > Mixophyes fleayi. The sequence continues at coordinate 430,478,851 of NC_134402.1, read as the reverse complement.
TTACTCCTTTTTTTTTTTGCTTTGCTCTCTTTAACGACTCAGGCTCAAGGAGCCTGATTCCTGTTCAGTCCATTTGTGTGTTGTATCATGTGCGAAATAGCTCTACCCATGCTCAGAAATGGACCTTACCAGTTCCATCTTTCCACATGGGCATGTGGGGCAATTGCCTGGGGACCCTGCGAGCAAAGGGGGCTCCATAGGCAGGGCTCAGAGTCCTGGAAGAAATAAAAAAAATTCTTATCTCTTCGCGGCGGTGATCCTACTCCCTCCGTCCTCCCCTCCTCCTTGCTGTGCTCACACTGAATGTGACGTCAGCACACCCAACATTTTCTGTGAAGAGCGCACAGAGAGGAGCTGCGACAAGCAAGACAGGACAAGAGACAAGAGAATACTTCTGAAGAAAGGTAAGTAAAGGGAGAGAGTGAAATCGGGGAAAGAGAAGGAGAGCAAACGCAGCATAATGGAGAGCACAGTGTGAAATAGGGGAGACGGAGCAAAAACAGCATGGAGGCCACAGTGTGAAATAGTGGAGACAGAGCAAAAGCAATGAAATTTAGGACATAGTGTGAAATAGGGGAGACAGAGCAAAAGCAACAAAATGGAGGGCACAGTGTGACATAGGGGAGACAGAAGGGCAGCAAAAGCAGCATGTTTTTTAATGTTTAAACACTGGTGTTGTTGCCGGTAACAATAAATATAAGCTTAATTTTATTGATAATTTAAATTTTTTATTTCTGTGAGTGGTTGTGTACGTAGGGGCCCAGGTGCACTGCTTTGTCTGGGGGCCCATAATGGCCCATAATGTTGTTAAAATGGCCCTGGACCTTGTTCCAATTAATGCAATTCATTTCTGGACACAAGTGACACTGAAGACTGTCTACAACTTGAGAGGCAGAATGGGGCAGGGAAGGAGCAGATGAACATAGCCAATGTACAGTAAGGGAGCCAATGACAGGATGGTATCTCAGGTGCTCAGACCACGGCTGACAAATCTTCAGAATTGAGAAATTTGGAATGAAATAGATTCTGCACTAAGACATTTTAGGCTTAATGGACAAAAGTTAAACAAGATAAGACTTTATTTTATCATGATGCACTCAGTAATTAAAATATATCCTTTATTATGAACTGTAAACAAATGTAATTCATTATTTTGCTTATTTAAAATCTCCAGTGAAATATAAGTAAGTGATTAAAGAAGCCATAAAGAGTAATTAAAAATGCTGTGTGTGTTGTTGTATTTGTATATATATCTTATGTATATTCTGTAGCAAAAATTTTCTGTCTGTGCTTAATATTTTTGCAACTATAATATTTTTCCATCATGCCTCTGTTGCATTTCTATTCAAATGTATCTGTCACAAACCCGCTCCCAGCTTTCGTGGCTTTGGGGTGTTTGCTGTATGAGGTTACACACAATTCCAGCCCGCAGTCTCTCTCTCTACTTATTACAAAGGTTATAGACCTACTGAATCGCCCTCACACAGCGCTCTCACACCCCCACACACTTTAGGTTTGCCACCACTTATTGAATAGGGCAATAGGACCCCAATATACTGTCCCACACTGGCACACAAGGCTTCTCCCAACCAACAGGTTAGCAAGGCCCACCCCAGCAATCAAAGGGTTAACTCTTCACACCTCCAGACCATTACACAAATGTATAACCAAGCACACACTAAGCTTGTTAGTCAAATGTTTTAACAAATCACACACCGGCATTAAAAGGGTTAACTTGGTTGAGCTATATTCTTCTTAACAGGCTAATGGATTCATTAGAGTATCAAGGACGACAATTACTAAATTTGAATATTTAATATACAAAGGTACAGGACATTCAGATATAAAAAAAACAATTAATAAACAATTGACTTAGCATACACAAGCAAAACAGGGTTACATTCAGAGTATAACTTACATGAGTTGTATAATCTGTGCCATGGGAGATTGGCTTGGAAGATGTACAATGTGGAATGATTTTCTCAAAACACTGACAATTTGTCCCTTTACAACAGAGGTTTTTATGCAAACTCAAATGGGACGGCATTCACAGGGACAGTGTGGATTCTAATGTGGGGGCGGGAATGTCCCTTCGGTGTCACTTAAGGCTTGTTCAAAACTATTCCTAAGTTTTGACCTGTCTTAGCTTTTCTCAGATATTTGTCCCACAAACATAACTCCCCTGTCAATAAACCGGTCATAATCTCCCGCACATTTGAATACCAAACATGATTTAATCATAGCAATATGAAATACCTTTCCCAAAGACATGTGATTATAGCTCTTCCCGGGTAATGCTAGTAAGTATAATTCACAACCCGGGTGTGTTTTTTGCCTCTTAGTATTTAGTGGCACCCAGATGTCCTAAAATATGAAATATGAAGACATTTTCCTTTTGAAGTTCCTATTTCTATATACCTGTATAGGCAGCCTTTAAATGCTGCCTTTGTCTGCAGGGATGTCAAGCTGTGACCGGCCCCACAAAGTCTATTCAGGTGTCCAAAAAACTAACTTGTGTCAGGATATAGCTCACAGCAGGGGCCCTTTGAAGCTGTCCCAGGTGACACTGCTATCCTCTTAACACTGGGATGTGCAGAGTCACTGAATACACACACAGCAGACTTTGACTTCACATTTTACACTTTAGTTGCTCAAGTTATCAATGGATTCATTTGACATACCATATTTACACTGCAATTATGATTTAGGACGTATTCCATACAATTATGTGATGGGTTAACCATTATAAATAACTGTAAGTTCTCTATGTTCACGACAGTGTCTATTTAACATTGCTCTACAGAGCTCTTCCATTTTGTATAGATCTCTAAATATTCTAGTTTATTGCAGTGGCGGTTTCGAAAGTTGGGACATTATTAATAATTATTTCTGATCTGCCTACTCAAATTCAGTTATAAGTGATTACTCTATTTCCTCTGTTAACTAGTAGTATTATTTCTTTGTGTAGTTAGTATCACAATCTGTGGATCCTTATATTTATATTTTCATTATTCACAAGATTTTTTCACGTGTTCCCCCTTGTGTTTAAGTATAAATTAATGCCATATCTTCCCTAGTCCAACACATATATGTAACAAATCAAATTGTATATTGTTATTCTTTAGATTACTAGTTAGTTTCACCACTAAATATCACCAGACTGTATATCCTCCTTTCGTTAGAATTTCTGCATATAACATCTGTAACTGGGATGTTATTAATTATTTGGTTCTAATCTGAGATATATATTCAAATTCAATTATTAGTGATTAATCTATTTCTTTTATAAAATGATGTTTCTCAGTGTATGGTCAGTATCGCGTTTTGTGGACCTTTTAAATACATCTCTTTTATCTACAGGATTTTTTCATATCCTTTGTTCTATTTGAAATACATGAATATCTTATCTTCCCTTATCCCACACAGACATAATTCAAAGATCAAATCATGTTTCGGTATTACTTTATATTACCAGTTACTATCACCACCAAACAACTCCAGATTGTATTCCCTCCTCATATTAAAAGAATTATTGCTTATAATGTCCAAACTGTTTGCAATCGTGTCAGCAATTCCTATAAATGTTGCAAGCAGATAAAGATATTATAATCTTAACATAGTTGCACACCTAGTATTTAACTAATGCTAGGTGTGCAAGTTCTATATATTTGGTAAAAAGGATTTATTCCATTTTCTAAAATATTCCATCCAACTTCTTGGATTCTATATTTTGTTGCAGGCTATTGAACTATTGTCTATTAGATCATATAGTCTGATTTAAAATTATAAAGCATAGTTGTAGCTGATGTGCAGGTGATTTCTGGCCCTACTAAATGATAATAGGTACTTAAATAGCAATAACGGTGTTAAGTTCCCTATGTCCGAGCAAGAGATCAGGCTTGAATATGTGTGAAAGTGTATAAAAGAGGATTACGTCTTAATGGCCACTTTGGCTTGCAATGAGGTTGAAAACAGACTGATATTTTATATGGACAACGATGCCACATTATCTCCCAATATATAAAAAAGAATATTGGGACAAAATCTACACCTTGATGCACCCTGAATCTGCCAAAACATGCCCCCGTTTTACCAAAGTCATGTCTACATTCGACAAGTCTTGTTTCCTTTTGGGTCTGAAAATCAGGACTGTCTTGTGGATAATGGGACTATTAGGATATAGGTGCATTTATGCCACATTCTTAATTGTTTTCAGGACAACCAAATAGTTTTGTTGTGGCCGCCATGATTTTTGAGCATAGCAGCATAACTAAATAGATGCTCTGTAGTTGAGATTTTTCAGAAATCATATATAATATAAAAAACCCTGCACTTATAGAAATAGACATAATCTATAATATAAATGTCTAGTGGCGTGTGTTAGTCTGTGTGTGTGTGTGTGTGTGTGTGTGTGTGTGTGTGTTTGTGTGTGTGTGTGTGTGTGTGTGGAAAAAATAAAACCAAGCTGCAGCGCCACCTACTGGGCGGAGTTATACACTAACCTACTAAATTCTCAGTGTGTGTGGGAAAAAAAATTCAGAAAGGGGTGAAATTTGGTATACTAAGATGTTTTTAATTTGTTAATTTAATTTGTTAATTGTTAAAAGTGTTTATAAAGATTTTAAAAAAATATATATATATTTCTTGAAGGAGAAGTGACAGTTGGGAGTGGTTGGTGGTTGCCGGGGGTGACAGTGGGGAGTGGTTGCCGGGGGTGACAGAGTGAGAGGAGTGTGATACTCAGGACCGCTGAGAGAGATCCCTGTGTCTGGATAGACATCTGGATAGATGTGGCGATGAAAATGAAGGATGAGGTGATGGAGAAGAATGGGTGACATGTGGACAAAACCACGTTAAAAAAGGGCGCTTACGTCGGGAAGTAACGCTCTTCCCCTGAGGAGGCCTGGGCTAGGCCTAAATGCATGACAAGAACCTTTTTAACACCTTAAGTAGCTTGATTTGACTAGAATGCATGAGTATCATGCACGGGTTAACTTGTTAATATATAATTGTCATTACTTATATAATTGTATACTAGTGAACGCATATAGTCAAACAACAGTAAAATGGCATATGTAATTGACTGTTATGACTGTATAACTATACAGATATAGGATTGTATTTTCGTACAGTAGTTAACACATATAATAAATCAGATCAGTGAATTTGTATATGAATTTTACTGATAATTATAAGCAGAAAAAAACAGGACCCAAAAATTAGGTGTAATAGAAACAATGCTGAAACAAAATCAACCATAAATAAAAATGTCCCTGCATATAGGCTCAATAATGAACACTTATATGATGTACCAAATCTAATATGTAATGATAATAAAAAGTATGGAAAAAGAAGAGTCTTGTAGATTTAATTTTAAATCAGGGGAGATAACTCTGTAAAAGGTGTTAGCGTATTGTAAGTCTCAAATAAAAACTATTCAGTATCTTCTGATGTGGAAGTGATGGGTTTTCCGTCTTGGAAAGTCCCCAACAGGGCAGTCAAATCAATATCAAATAGAGACAGAGACAGAATACATTTGTTATCTTTCTTTGATGTTTAAGTGTTCATAAGGTCCCATATGCTCAAACCATCACAATTTCTCAGATTACTCCCGTATTCTATTTGCACTCAAGTCAATGAAGTAGTGGTGTAAAGATGAGGTCGATTCTGAGTGAGTTCTGGCTTCTTAATAATCAATTTAGTAAAGTTTTGAACTTGATTGTTGATGGCATTGAAGGATCTCACTTGTGAACACTAATTGTTGGTGTTCACTATGGGGTAGGCGTAAATAATGGAGATGGTATTGAAATAATATTGTCTAATATCTATATTTAGAATGCAGAGCTAATTTGATTGAGGAACAAATCCTTGTATAAAATGTTTCACGTATTTATTATAATACCAAGGTGATGGCAAAAGGGGGAAAAGCAAATGACAATACCTTATAAGAGTAAGAGGTAAGAGCAATTGAGGTGACACTTTGCAGAAACAATTAATTATAAATAACTATGTTACCCTTGACCTAGCTATTTGTCAATATCTAACATCACCCATGACCTCTCAGGTACTTCCGCCAATATCTAACAAGATCATTACCCATGACTTAGTTCTTTCCGTCAATATCTAATAATTCGTTATGCATGACATCTCATGACAATTTGTCAATATCTATGTGTTACCTATGACATCTCTGATGTTATTAAGTTACATCTCTATGCAACCTTCCCAAAACTATCGTCATGTACCACGACCAACCAGACAGAATAGACCTGGTTGGGATACATTAATGCACCACAGCCAGAAGTCCATAAGAGCTAGATATACAACTTCCATCTTTGACTAGGCCCTTGCCCCAGTATCACACATGCTTGAAAAGCCCTTCAAGGTAACTAAATATAGTATCACATTCCTTTATTAAACAGTACATATAAATACTTGTATACAATTCACATGTGATGTAATTCAACAGATAAAAGGATCATGTGATATTATTAAGTAATTATAAGAAGCGAGTTTACTGTTTATCTCCAGTAGTGTACTGTCCCTTTCTGTCCCTACGTGGTATTAGTTATTTCTTAAGTATATATGTTCCAGGGTTTTAATTACTATATGTGTTCGTGTATGCATGATTATGTGAGTGTAGAAAATTGAGATAAAATAGAAATAATGTATTTAAGTGAACTATCAGTAGGTCCTCTCGGTATATCCATGTATATGTTATTTAAGTGTGTGAGAAAGAGGGGTCATGCCTGAGAGAGAGCGAGGAGGGGAAGACAAAGATATTAATGGAGGACATGCCATGTGTGTGAAGACAAAATGGAGGACAGGCTGTGTGTGTGAAGACAAGATGGATGACAGGCCATGTGTGTGAAGACAAGATGGAGGACAGGCCTTGTGTGTGAAGACAAAATGGAGGACATGCCATGTGTGTGAAGACAAGATGGAGGACAGGCCGTGTGCATGAAGACAAAATGGAGATTAGACCGTGTGTGTGAGTGTGAAGACAAAAGGGAGGACAGGCCGTGTGTGTGTGAAGACAAATTGGAGGACATATTACACTGCACATTATAGTGAGGTTAATGTACAATATAATATAGATTATTGCAGTCTTAGGCAGTATAGATAATAGAGAGTAATACCCCTTTCACACAGAGGCATGGACCCGAGAATAACTCAGGTCGTGTCTGTGTGAATGGGGCTACCCGGGTCCACGACCCTGGTTGCGACCAGGGTTATTCCCGGGTTGGAGCCGGATATGCTTCTGTGTAAAAGGTGTTCCCGAGTTATTCGACCCGCGTTCACTTTAAAGCAGCCGATTTGGAGTGGCTCAACTTGAAAATGCAGGGCAGACAGGGTTAATCCCCGCTCCATGCCTCTATGTGAAAGGGGTATTAAGGGTTGCAACATGGGTTGAAACAGTGCTCATTATTCCTTGTCTGATCTGGGATTTTGATGTGAAAGGGGTTTAAGCCATGTAATATATTGCAGGAATGTATATATATAGTACAGTGTTAGATAAGATAGATTGCACAATAGTATAAATACACTATATAGATTGCAGGACAGTATAAATACAGTATATAGATTGCAGGATATATAGATACAGTATATAGATTGTAGGATGGTATAAACACAGGTTATAGATTATAGAACAGTATAAACACAGTATATAAATTATAGAACAGTATAAATACAGTATATATTGCAGGATTAGATGTGTGATAGCATATATTGCAGGATGTGTAGCACAATATAGTTAATAGCAGCAATTAGATATGAGAGTATATTGAAGGATATATTATATAATGTATGTAGTATATTGCAGGTTAATGTATAGCTGTTACAGTTGTAATAGTATATAATATAGATGTAGTAATATTGCTGTAGATAGATACCTATACAAGATGCAGAGTGTGCAGGAAAGCGTGACCTGGAGTCAGGAGCCAGGTAAGTTTTCTGTAGTGTGGTGTAAGGGGTCTGGAGAGGTGCCTGTATGATGCACGGGCTTAGAGGTTTTTTAAAGCCTCCAAAGCCTGCACTTTTCCAGCCCCCTATAGAGCTGCATTGTGTTCTACAGGGAACCGGCATGAAGTCGGTTCATATCTTGTAGTCCAGTCCTCGCAATTGCACAGCACGTGTCCTGACAGATTCCTGTAATGGTTGCCACGTCTGAAGACACGGCAACCATTACAGGAATCTGTCACGACACGTGCAGTGCAATTGCGAGGACGCGGCGGCCATTATAGGGAATCCCTCAGGGATTCCCAATGGCTATTCACACCCCCCACTCCAAAATGATCGCTAAAATTTTAAGTTACAGCTCTGACACTCCCTTCTGTCCTCTGCGTTCAGCCAATGAGAATCACCTCTCCTCCCCTCTGATCACCACGTCCCACTCCCGAATCCAAGATTTCTCCCGAGCTGCCCCCCTGCACTGGAATAACCTCTCTCATTCTATCAGACTCTCCCCTAGTCTGAGCAGCTTCAAACAGGCTCTGAAAACTCACCTATTCTTAAAAGCCTACCAGCCATCCACCATCTTCTTATGCCTGGTTACCTCACCCCCTCTAATCCTGCCTCCCTCACTGTGCTCCTGTTGCTCTGATCTTCTCTTGTGCCTCACTTGTGTCTGCTCTCTGTTTGCCCTCCCTTTAGTTTGTAAGCTCTTGCTAGCAGGGCCCTCTTCCCTCCTGTCTCTATACCTACTACTTCTGCTCCAGCTAATCTGATACTAGCTACGCTTTGGGCTTCTTGTAATTCTATTCATACTCCTTTTTGTCTATTGTTCTGTGTTGTCATATCTTATATGGTCTATCTTTGTAATCTGTACGGCGCTGCGGACAGTTTGTGGCGCCTTATAAATAAATAATAATAATAAATGTGCTAGCACTAATTTTAAACAAATATTGATATTATACCATGTGACTCCAAATACCAATTAAAGAATGCAGATAATTGTACATTAATAATAATAACAAAACGGTTATAATAATTACTTGTGGATTAATAAAATATACTAAATAATATAATCACAAACTGTGCAATTAAAATTTTGGTAATGATAAAACAAAAATCCAATAAAAGTACAATAGAATAACGATGTGGTGTTGATGCACCTATTTGGGCTGTTTGTTGCTATACTCACATCGTTATGTGCACAATACCAACAATCAGACTAATCTAGAAAAAGTTGGGTAACTAGTAGCTATTAGGTTACCTTCCCAAGATCAGTGTAGCTGTTAGGGTCAAAATGAAGACTGCTGGATCTCTATACTCTAGATGGAAACCGTTCCGTGCAGTGTGTGGACGTGTATAATCTGAGATGCGATACAGTGGGAAGGAATCTGACATCCGAGTATGGAAGCCTGCGAGGGAACAAATTGTGGCCCAGTGCGTTGTTAAAAAAGTTTGACAGCTGTGGTGTATCTACCTTACAAAGAATCCACAGCAGAAATGATGTAAAGAGATGTAAACAATATATCCTTCTACTACATACAGTGAATGCAAAATTTTGTGCAGCATGCTAATATAGATCATAACATGGCCAAACAGATCAGTAGATATCACTGAGGCATGGGTCACAAAGGGATGGCACTAGAGCCTAGTGATTTGTGAATATTAGTTCAGCCTACAAAATGACTACATATTTTCATATATACTTCACCATTGGAGTCCCCTTCTTTTTTTATTGACAGATAGGAAGGGGTAGGGGTAGGGGCTGTGCTCTCCAAGAAGAGTTCATCTGGTATGCTCAGGCCTTGTGGTTTTCTTTCCAAGATATTCTCGCCCAATGAAGCCAATTATAGTATTGGCTATAAGGAACTTCTGGCTATTAAAGTCGCCATTGAAGAATGGTGCTACCTGCAGGAGGGAGCTCTCTTCACTTCTCAGATCATAAAAACCTTACCTTTTTACAGTATGTACAATGTTTGAATCCTCGGCAGGGTCACTGGTCACTGTTTTTCAGCGGCTTTCAATTAATTTTGACATTTCGTCCGGGCACACTGAACTTCAGGGCTTATGCCCTCTCCAGATCCTTTGACCCCTCTGATTCCAGCTCTTCCTTGGCCTGTGCCAAATATAAGACTCCCAGACGTTCTCCTTCTTCCTCTTCCTGTGCCAGATTCTCCATGGACCAGCATTAGCATGAATTTCATTATGGATCTCCCCAACACTCCCAGCTATAACTTTATCTGGGTGGTGGTTTTCCAAATTCGCTCACTTTATTCCCCTCAGAGGTCTACCATCTGCTTCTAAAATAGCACTTTTTTTCATTAGGGACATCTTCTGTATCCACAGCTGTCCTTGTGAGATCATCTCCAACTGCAGTGTGCAATTTGTCTCCAAATTTTGGAGGTCATTTTGCAAACATTTAGGGATCAGCCTGAAATTTTCTCCCGGGTACCACCCGCAGACAAATGGCCAAACCGAGTGGGTCAATCAGCATCTAGAGTCCTATCTTCAATGATATTGCTCTGAGCAGCAATCATCCTGGAGTGAGCTTACACACAACAACCATCAACATGAATCTACTGGTCTTTCTTACTTCTTTATAATATTTGGGAAGCATCTGGTATTACCTGCTTTCTTGGATTTACCTGAATCCTCTGTAATGGCAGCTCAGAGTATGGTCTGCAATTTTTCCAAGATTTGGTCCAAAGTGCAGTCTAAATTGCAGCAGTCTTTGGACTACTATAAACATTGTGCAGACCACCATCGACTAAAGCTGCCGGTACTCTGTGTGGGTGACAAGGTATGGCTTTCCACCTGTAACTTCAAGCTCAAGGTCCTCTCCAAGAAACTTGCACCTCACTATATTAGTCCTTTCTCCATCACTCATGTTAACCCCCTCTCCCGGGTACATAATACATTCCACATCTCCTTGTTGAAGCCACTTGTCCTTAACGAATTTACCCATGGATCTTCTCCACTTCCTTCGATCAAGACCGCCCAGGGCAAAGAATTTGAAGTAGAACGTATTCTAAAGTCACGTATCCTTAGAGTCAAGGCCCAATTCTTGGTTCACTGGAAGGGTTATGGCCCAGAGGAGAGATCCTGGCTCAACAAAGAGGATCTGTACGCTCCCCATGGCCTTCTAAAAGCGGGGATGGGGGGACGGGTACTGTCAGGCACCGTCCCCGCACTTCTCTTATATGCAGGGGACAGAAACCTGTCTCTCCTTGATGTCTGCTTCCCGTTGCTAAAGCTATTAGGTTTTTCGGGTACACTATGCGCCCATGCGTGTTGGTATCTTGTCCCGTTGCTAGGCAACATAACGCTCTTTATCCCCAGCTGACCGCCGAAACTTGCATCATTCAATCAGGGGGCACTTCCTATTTTAAGAACACTCCAGCTCCACCTTTAAAGTAGCATTAATTTGCTGTCCCTACTTGATAAATGAGTTGTTTATTGACTTACTGGTAATATATTGTCAAACATGAAGGATCACAATTATATAACGTATCGAAGTATATAATTGACTGTTATTTTCTTACATTTGTTTGTAATATTATTAACATGTTCGTTTGTAATATAATTAACATGTTCCAAGGTTGAGATATTAAGTTTGCGAAAGGTCTTTCCAATGTATTGCATAGTGCCTATACAAGTAAACATATATATTATATATTCGCTCTGACAATTAATGAAAGCTTTAATCTTAAATACTTCTCTCATTGCAAAAGAACTGTGGTATTAGAAATATATGTACATGCTTGTAATGCATGCACTTGTAACAACATACACTTCCCTTTCCTATTTTTCTAACTTGCTAGGGCAAAGCATTTGTTTAATACTTGGGGTTCGTGTTTACACTATCCTAGGTTTTGGAGGTAGAGTAGATTCAATCCATTAGGAGTATATCCCATTGTTGCTGGTGTCACTTCTCAGCGGTTTTAATGTGAAGGATCTGGTTTCATGTTTGTTTGTGACTTTAGGACTCCCAAGGAATCCTCAATTTATTTTACCTTATTTAGCTTTCTATATCTTCTTCGTATAGGTGGTGTACCACAGATAAGTCTACTATTAAATTAAAACATCATTTAGTAAACCCATTCATTAAAATACAGTCATATATTTATCTACCTATATACCACACAGCTACCGAAAACATTAAAAATATTGAGTGAAATATGCAGTGTAAAAATAAGTCAAATAAATTTATTTTTTTATAAATATTAAAAAGTATATAGTCAAAATATAAGGCATGAAATGGTTAATTCTGATATCCCAGCAATATTTATGACTTCAGAAGAAAAGTATTACTTAGGGTGTAACAGATTTAAGCCATGTCATAAAGAGTTTATCTAGTAAAGAGGGAAATGTATTCGCCATAGGTCTTATATTAATGAAATTTTCAATTGCTCTTAAATATTTTATTAATACTCTTCTTCACAAGTAGTTTCTCATTTTATTCATTGCATTCACATTTGTTGAACACTTATATGTATTATAAACGCATAATTTCCCATTAATTAATTGCTCAATGATCTCTAAATGACCCTCATTATTATTGCTGCTCCTTAGCTCTATTTAATCTAGTAAACCTATTTGTTACATTAATGTAACACTTTATTATATTGTATCCTGTGTAGGGAGACTAATGTATACTGCCTAATTCATCTTATGACCTGAAATGACTATTAGCATCTGACTGAGTGCAGACATATAGTAATCTGTTTTTTGCCAGTATATTGACATTGGTGATTCACTTGCCGCTATCACTTAGATGCTTTATCTTTAACTAAGTAACTAATATTCTGCCACCCCCTTCCAAGGCTGGGTACACATTATGCAAATCTCTCCTGATACCATATATTTAATGATTTTACCAACCATTAAAAAACAAAAACAAAAACCTTCCTATCAGCAGCTGATTCATAGGTACACACTAAACATGTTTTACAAGATTTACCGTCAGATCTTTGCTCTTCATCTGTCGTAACCATCGGATGAAAAGATCGTGACTCTGCATACTCCATAGAGATCTATGGACACTGCCGGTCCTGAATGTGTACACACTGCAGGATTGAAACAACATTGTTCCATCGTTGAATGAAATTTTTAGTCCGGTTTAAAAATTAAATGAAACAAAACCATGTGCTTTGGAACTATAATCGTTCATCGTTGGAGTGTACACAGTAATGCAATATCTGGCCGAACGGTCGCTTATTGCGTGGTGGGCCCAATAATCGGCTGAAAAACCTGTAGTGTGTGCCCAGCCTTAGTCATGAATTGCTGAACTTTTTAGTCTGTATTTTGTTTCATTGTATGCTGCGGACGACTGTACTAGTAACACTAGTCACACTCACATTTAGCGTGTGCTCCCTTCCTTCTGATGCACATTCCCATAATTTGCCTCTGCCACAAGTGCCAGCACGCTCTGGCAGCCATGGGTATGCTGGCACTTGTAGTTCTAGTTGGCAATATTTTAATTTTAATTTACTTAATTCTGCACAGGGTCCCTTATATTGATAAGGATAAAATGTTGGGTCAGGTTTCAATGAGGAGGGTTTTTTCTCTTCATTCTCTACAGCAGTGGATCCCAAGCTTTCTCAGCTCGAGGCACCCTTAGGGTCTCCTTAACTTTTTTAAGGCACCCCTAAGCCAAAATAATTACTAAGTAGTGCCCTGCCTTGCTTACCACCGACCCTGACTGTGGCACCCCTGTGAGATCGCCACGGCACCCCAGGGAGCCATGGCACACAGTTTGGGAACAACTGCTCTACAGTCTGTACTGCTGTTGTTGTGGTTGTAGCTTGAGAGTACCTCCTAATGGTTAATTTTCCTTATAAATGCATTTAAGTCTACATAAACATTACATTTACTCTTTAGATTTGAAGTTGCAAAATGTAAACCTTTTGATAATAGATATATTTCATCCTATGAATATTGAGAAAAGAGTAAAAACACACAGTTGGCTCAATTTTGTACAACACAGCGTAATTGGTAGCGCCATATAAATAAATGGCGATGATGATGATTTTGTTGGGCCCTCATCTACGGGAATGGGCTGCCCACAGGAGAAAGAGGAAGTAGAGGTGGGTACAATATCTTTTGAAATTGATCTTTTAAACCTGTCCTTGTTCCCCTTTGAAAAATGAAATCCTGAATTGACATTTGCTTACCCTCTTTTGATTCATTTGAAACAATCAGGATTGTAAATTGAAAATCTTTCAACTTGTGATTACAAGACGCCGCAACTCACTCTGACCGACCAGTGCCTCCCGGCAGGGCCATCTTAACAACATTATGGGCCCCCGGGCAAAGCAGTGCACCGGGGCCCCTACATACATATATATATATATATATATATATATATATATATATATACATATAGATGTATAGAGATACAGATATAGATATAGATGTATAGAGATACAGATATAGATATAGATGTATAGAGATAGAGATAGATGTACTTGCTCAGTGACCCTTAAAAGTTTTTTTTGCAGGTTTTTTCTTTTGCAGGATTATTTATTCTAATTAAGAGCCCTGCCTATGGGACCCCCTTGCCCGTGGGCAGCTGCCCATCGTGCCCAATGGAAAAGATGGCCCTGCCTCCCGGCTGTCACCATACTGACCGGGATGTCATTTCCTCTTCCGTTCCTATCGTTGCCAGGACAACGGTCGGGACACTCTCTGCGTCGCGTCCCGGCATGATCTAACAGCTAGACGTGTTTGCAAGTAATAAACAATATATGTTTTGTGGTGCTGATTGGTGCAGGGATGTGTTCTGCTCCGGGTGGAATCCTGCCATTTGTGAGGGTTGCTGGTGTATTTGTTTATACATATTTCAGGGTATGCCTATGACCTATGCAATCCCTAATTAGCAATTAATTAGCAGCCTACTGAGGCTGATTTTCTGCCCGGTGCCTTCTCTTTCCTGATTGGCCCATCATAGTATTTAAGGCAGGGAGGGCTTAGCCTCCTATTCATTCTCAGTACTGGTAGCACCTATTACTGCTCTTACGCGTAAAGGTGCCGATACAGCTAATTGGTCGCCAGCAGCTTAAGCATTTTTTTCTACCCTTAAAGATGCCTTTACATCTGCTCCAGTCCTCAGGCATCCAAATCTGGTTTCCATTTATAGTAGAAGTGGATGCTTCAGATGTGGGGCTTTCTCAGAGGGATACTTGGAACCAAAGGCTGCATCCTTGTGCATATTTCACCTGAAAATTCTCAGCCTCAGAAATTAATTATGATATGGGCAACTGTGAATTATTAGCCATCAAATGGGCTCTGGAAGAGTTACCACACTGGTTGGAAAGTGCCACCCATCAAATCACCATCGTCATGGATCATAATAACCTTCAGTACATTCAGGCTGCCAAAACCTTGAATCCTAGATAAGCTCGATTGGCCCGCTTTTTTTACTCATTTCAAGTTCTCATTTACCTTTTGACCAGAGTCTAAAAAACTCTCTTGGAGCTTCATGTCCTGTTACACTCCGTCTCCGGATCCTCGGCCCATCATTCCGTCCTCCTTGATTCATGCTGGTTTGACCCAAGACGTTGGAATTACGCTTTGTCAATTTCAAAGAATTGCCCCTACTGAGACCCCTACCGACAGGCTGTTCGTTCCAGTGCATCTTAGAAATTGGTACTCGCTGAATGCCATGAAAACATATCTGCTGGGAATATAGGAATATCTAAGAACATCGACATCCTTTCACGTTGGATTTGGTGGCCCACCTTATCTTCTGATGTTCAGAGTTATGTTTTTTCCTGTGAAGAATGTACCAGAAGCAAATCCTACAGAAGCCACCCTTCAGGTCAATTGATGCCCTTGTCTATTCCAGCTAAACCATAGACACACCTTTCGATGGATTTCATTGTTGATCTACGATGGTCATCTGGTCACAATTCCAGATGGGTGATAGTGGATCGCTTTAGTAAGATGGCCCATTTTGTACTGTTATCTAAACTACCTGATGCACGAACACTAGCCTCGTTGTTCATTCAACACATTTTACGGTTATATGGTCTTCCTGAGGACAATGTCTCTGATTGTGGTTCCCAATTTGTCGCTAATTTTTGGAGATCTTTTTGCAGCCTGCTGGGAATGAAGGTTAGCCTATCATCCACTTACCATCTGCAATCCAACGGCCAGATGGAGAGAACTAATCAGTCCCTGGAACAGTTCCTTCGCTTGTATATCTCCTAATTTCATGATAACTGGTCCTCTCTACTCCTGGGCTGAATTTGCCTATAACAATTCTTGTCATATCTCTGTTTTTCTGCAACCTTGTTTTCCATCCCAGGGCGAATTCTCTCTAGTCTATAACGTCTCCTGGTGTTTCTGGAGCTTCTGCCACTGCCTAACAGCTCAGAGTTATCTGGAGGATGGTCCACTCTGCCTTGCTTCAGACCTCCTTCAGATCCAAGTCCTTGTCGGATAGTCATCGTAGTGCTTGCTTCATTACAGTCGGTGATACAGTTTGGCTCTCCACCGGGAACATCAAGTTCAAGCAGCATGGTAGGAAACTAGAACCCAGGTTAATTGGACCATTTACTATTATCAAGCAGCTCAATCCCATGGCTTTCAGACTTAATTTGCCTCCATCTTTAAAAATTTCGAAAACATTTCATTGTTCTCTATTGAAACCTGTTGTCTCTTCTAATAAGTTTATTTTCAAAGACCACACCGTGGCCAGTCAATGTAGATGGATGCCATGAGTTCATTGTGGAGAAGATTTTGAATTCCAAGAAAGTTCAGGGGGAGATTCATTTCCTTGTACACTGGAAAGGCTACGGCCCGGAAGAACGATCTTGGGTTCCACCGAGACGCCTCCACGCTGACAAGCTCCTCATGGACTTCATTAGAAAGTTTCCTTGGAAACCTGGATGTCAGGGTGTCTCGACCCCATCTTAAGGGGGAGGAGTAATGTTATGAGCTGCAGCGGTGCCCCTAGCCACCGCGACTCACTCTGCCCGATCAGTGCGTCCCAGCCCACACCATGACGACCAGGACATAATTTCCTCTTCCGTCCCGACCATTGCCAGGAAAACGGTCGGATGCTCTCTGTTAACTGCGCCGCGTCCCGGCATGATCTAGCAGCGTGTGCAAGTAATAAGATATGCTTTGTGGAGCTGGTTGGGGAGTGCAGAGATGTGTTCTGCTCTGGGTGGAGCCCTGCCATTTGTGAAGGTTGGTTGTGTATTTGTTTGTACATATTTCAGAGAATGCCTATGACCTATGCCAGCCCTAAATTAGTAATTAATTAGCAGCCTCCTGAGGCTGATTTTCTGCCCTTTGCCTTCTCTTTCCTGGCCCATCATAGTTTTTAAGGCAGGGAGGGCTTAGCCTCCTGGCCAGTTATAGTGTCCAGATGCTGTTAGCTTGACTGATCCTGTTGTTTGCTGAAATCTATGGATTGAGTTTCTGTGCATGACCCTCTGCTTGTTTCCTTGATTTTTGATTGTTTGCTTTTTGCCCTGACATCTTCTTAGTTATCTGGACCCCCTTTGATTGCTGCCATCCCAGACCACTTGCCTGTACCTTACCACGTTACCTGTTTTGGACCCTAGACCACAGCCTGTTGCTGACCACGCTTCCCTTTTCATCACCCGCTATCTCGTGCCGCTCTACATAAGACCTGGGGGCATCCAAGTACCTGTGAGCTCAACAAGCTCTACGGGAAAGGCGGCTGCTTAGGTGAAGACCTCTACATCCTATTCTGCAAGCTCATATTAGTAGCCGTTACCGATAACACTTGTTCCTTTTTATTTTACTCAATTTTATTATTTTTTTATTTTATTAGTATTACCAATTCCTGTCTTTTGTAGTGTCTCATTCTTCTGAACATAATCATTATTATCTCTAATGATTTTCTTACTCTCGAGACTCTTAATTTTATTCTTGTATAAGTTGTCTATAAATTTGACTGTAGAATTGACACATTTTTCTATCACAGATATTTTGTCAGCTTATTTCTTATTTTAGAGATCTCAGAAGACTATATTCTTCTTATTTCTTTCTTATTTTCTTGCACGTTAAACTAATAGGATTAAACGAACATTTAACTAAAATCAAATTCCATTCATCAATGAATTTAACTTCCATGGTATTATGTGTGGGCTGTCTGAGAATACACAATCCTCCAGGGACCCTTTATAATTTAGGTCTTGATCTAAAGTGATCATATCCCACCATAATTTTATTTCTCTCTCCAATTTTCGAATCAATCCTTTAATTTGGCTTTCTGTATCTAACTTATCATGATAAGGAACAGAAGATATATCTGAAGTCTTCAAAAAACTTGTTCTTTTAGTTTGTTCAATTCTACTCCCTAATTTAATAAGAAACAATAGGGCTGGCTAGCTTGATTACTAAACA
Organism: Mixophyes fleayi; assembly: GCF_038048845.1. Classification (NCBI taxonomy): domain Eukaryota; kingdom Metazoa; phylum Chordata; class Amphibia; order Anura; family Limnodynastidae; genus Mixophyes; species Mixophyes fleayi. Next base: position 430,460,515 of record NC_134402.1, on the reverse strand, counting down.
TTTAAAATAAAATGGTATCAGTAATTAAAAAAGGCTTAGTAAACTCGCCAAATAATAATTAATAGTTACTATATTAATTTAACTGCTAATGATATCTTAATAACTTGTGAACATTTGACTGAGATCTGTATGTGCTTATAATTCTTAAAACAGATAGTTCTAATGACATGCACAAATACAGTCCTGCAGGTCAGTCCGGTCATCCTGTGGAACATTGTGATATCCCAGTGAAAACTTCATATATTGAATAAAGACTTCCCTGCTTTATTGATGAATGTCAGCCTGTCAGGATCTGCCTCGCTTCCTCTGCAGCGTCGCCACAGGATGCTGCTTCATCTCGGCAGCTCCTGCCTCTGGGATTACATTGGATTATTGTGTTTACCTTGCAGGACTTGTGAACCACCAGAGTTGCTGCTATCGTGCCTTTCTCTTCTCACTACCAGGGGTTAACTAGCTGCACAAAGCTAATCACTCGCACCTAATTGTCTCCTAATTATGCCTGCCTCTCCCAGTTATCTGTGCTGGTCATTGTTGTTTATGATGCTGTTCCTCATTTTTGTGCTCAATTGTTTCTCCTGTTCTCTGGTACTCCTACAAGCTGCTGCCATCAACTCTGTATCTGATTTCTCTCCATTCAGCCAGTCCATTTGCATCACTTGTATTCCTTGTTACCAGTTCTCAGCATCACCCAGAAATCCTTGTTTATTGTCTGCAAAACTCGGTTCATATCATTTGCTGCATTCTCTTGTTCATACCTGTTCCAATAAATATTATATGTTTTTATCATATCCCGGGCTCCATAGCTGTCATATCCAGCGTACAGCATTGAAGTGTGACACAGCCGGTCAAAACATGTTCTTTATTACAAGCCTGTGTGAAGTGTGTTGTTACATTACTTGGAGAGGGTCTGGAAATATATTTCTTGACTGAAGTGCAACATACAGACACAGGGTCCAATTAAAAGTAAAGAGCAAGATCTAATCTCCACAAACACTGAGCTGTTGCAGAACTCCAGTTCAGTTTAGCAGAGAAAAGCACCTGTGAAAATGCAATCACTCTATACTATATTAGGAGCGCCTCCACTCTGCCCAACTCCCCTTTCTGCTTCTGCAAACTACTGCCCCTCAGCAAATGTCCCCATAGCGTGACTCAAACGTATGTGCCCCAGCAAAAGTTGAGGTACACAGTAGAGCCAGATCTGCATTTGCCCTCAGAATTGACTCTTTTCACACTGTTTAAATGACCTACTGTGTGCCTCAGCTAATTCGCTCTATCTTCTTTGGGCACATTGAGCCTAATGGCCCTCTAATGAGTGTTAATAGAATGTTCCAAAATCCAAGGTAAGTGAAAGGATAGAGGCAGGCAGCAGTGAAGTGTGATTTAGAATAACCCAAGTCAGGGCAGATAGACATAAAGTGAACTCAGGAATGGGGATGGGGGTAAGGGGGGTAGATAGATATAAATGGGAAGTGTCAGAATCCAATGTGTGAGGAAAAGCTGCAGTGAGAGGGAGTGAGTAGAGAGACTATCATGTGTGACCAGGGATAGAGAGGATTATACCGCTGCCCAATGTGAGATAGAGCCTTGTATGGCCACTACTGTGATAGAGGTGAGGAACATAATGGCAGAACAATCATGAAAGAATGTCAGATAATTCAATGTTATATATATTACTAAGTAACTAAGATTTGAGCTGGAGTGTAAATTGTTGGATATGTCAATGATGCTTACTGTTTATTTCCATCAAAGAAGAGATGAGCTGGCATCCATCATTACTATAGAGGGCATCTGTACACCGTTACACTTGCTGTTACAAAACCTGCATGTGCAGAGACTCTGGTATGCTGAGTTACCCCCAAGGACCTGAGACATGAAAGATTGAGTTAGATACCAGGTTGCAGACCCAAGTGCCCTGCAAAGGTCGGTGCGGAGAAGAATTTCACCTGTACCACACCACAGACAAGCGGGCGCGCTACACTAACAAAACCATTTAAGCAGCACATGGTCTGATCACAAACTTACAAAATTCTCCAAGTCATTTAGGGGTTAAAGAAAACAATACAAGATGATGTTTTTCCAACTCTTCACTTCTTCTCTCTCCTTGCCCTTTTACATATTTTAGTAACATCTTCCCCCATATATGTGTTATATTGGCCACACACTCTGCGACACCAGCAACAATAGCTGTGTGCATGCTCCCGAAAATACCCTAATGCCTGATTTAATTAGAAAAGTATTCAAACCTTAATCAGCTATGTCAGTAAATGTGGTCAGAAGACGGGCGCTATAGGCCGGTGTGTGCGACATGCTTGCCAACTTATGGCAAGTATGATCTGTGAGCTGCCGGGGGCAGTTGGGCGCGCAGGGGGCGGGGTTCCGAAAATCGCGTCGTTTTGGCCCCGTGACTCAATGACGCAAATGCATAATTTTACAGCTGGGGGCAGGGCCAAATGTCGCGATTCACCAGGAATTGCGGCATTTTGGAGTTAATTCTGCCCACTTCACTAGGAAGCGGGCAGATGTGGGAGACAGTCATACTCTCCCGGGAGTCCGTGAGACCCACCCAGAATTCCGGGAGAGTTGTCAAGTATGGTGTGCGATCAGCCACACAAACAGGACCTCTGGTAATGTCAGAAGTGATCTGGTCAATGATGCCGTCACTCAGGACTGTGGCTGGCTGCCTTTGTATGCATTTGTTTACATTGTTAGTCTAAATTAATTCAGACCCCTTCTGGTTAGTCCAAAATAGTCTGCTCCCAAACTTCACACTTATTGCAGTTACCTGTGCTGTATTAATGGATGTTAAAGGTGTTTGTTTTTGTTTTTAAAAGTCAATGAATTCCCTCTAGATTGTAAGCTCTCAGGGGCAGGGTCCTCTCTACCCATTGTCCCATGTCTGTTTACTGTCTGACTCCCTTGTACGTTCTGTCACATTTTGCTGTACTCTGTGTAAGTGTCATAGCATTAGTCACACTCATCTGTGCTACTTATGTGTATTACCTCATCTATTTGTTACTTGCTTCTGTATCCGGTGCTACGGAATTTGTGGCACCTTATAAATAAATAAATAAATTAATAAAAATAATTAATTAATTTAGCATAAAGGACTGCAGTAGTAAATTAAATGGGAAGTTTGGGAGCAGAGCATTTTGTACTTTTTGACAGCAAGGGGTCTTGTTATAGGGTCTGTGAGATGTATTATTAAGCGTCATTTATGAACTGCATGTAAAGTGTAAAACAGCAGAGCAATTGCTCTTGTGACAGGTAAATGCATTGGGCTTGTGGGCCAAGATAGCAGCGTCTGCAGAGGTGCAAAATGTTTAACCAATGGATGGAAGGAGTTGATGTGAGCGAGAGAGTTCTTTAGTAAATCTTATATATCTATCTTGTTCCTAAACTTATACTGAGATGGACTTTACACATATTAGTTGCACTACTGTGGAGAAGCACATTTCCAGGAGTTGTTCTACCAATGTAAGGAGAATAAGAAATACAGATAATAAACATTCTGAGCTGTCCAGGATTACATGTATGTAAAGAACGACCTCTAGTGGTGACTAACACCCACTTGTTTATATGGTCATGTACCACTGGATCTCACACACCCTGCATCCTAGAAAAAATGCTGCCTGACATTACAGAGATTATATAAAGAACAAGTTAATTAGTGACTGCAGATAAAAACTAGAGGACAAAATAGGCACTAAAAGTTACCACATATATAAGTAGGAACGGTGTAATAGCAGATATGCAAGTCATACGTTTTTTTTCAAGCTACCGGTAACCTGAAAATGGAGAACTAGGGGTTGCATTATTATTTGATTTAGTTATGTTTCTGCACAATTTTTGCCACGATGATGCACAAAAAAGGACATTATAGTGTAATAGACTTAACATTGATTTTCGTTTTCGCCTAAACACACCATGGAAGTCAGTTACTCAGACAGTCTTTGCCTATTTTGACCTACTCATAAATCATTCATGTGTCTTAATGCAGTTTTTTGCTGCCTGCTCAGACCATTACTCTCTACTGGGAAACTGGGAACATTGAAGGAATAAAGAAAAAAAACAGATTTAAATGAAATGAATGGTGGAACTTTTAAGTTATAAGAGAAAAAAAACATTACGTGGGTTCTTGTTGTTTATTTAAATTTTTTTAATTTAAGTCTGTTTTTTTTGCTTGCAAATAAAAATACATTTATTTTTCTGTGTGGACAATGAGTGCTAGTCTCTTTTAATTTTTTGTTATTACACTAGTTTCCCTGATGGAAAAAAAAAATAATGTTCCTGTCTGTCGCTGAGTTGTTTTGTTCAATTTCATTGACTCTATTGACTTTCAAGACCCTTTCATGCCTTTTAAATAGGCAGAAGAATAATTACTTTTTGGTGCAGTACACGATGAGCCATAATAATTTTAAAATTCATCATATGGTCTTGGGGTTTTTGATCACAATCTCAGGATCTTTCAGTCCAGAATCTTTACTGCATGTTTTCACTGACTCTACCCTGTTAGGGGTAGATTTACTAAAAATTGTGTTTGGAGTTGGTGGTTTTAAACTGACACACAAAACTCTTTGTGGCCAGTAAAACATGAGTTAATTTGATTTAATTGCCATCTTCCTGTGCATCACACACCCTGCTGGACACATGCCCAGTGTCTTGCTGACAAGAAGATTTCTTCACACCGAGTAAGTTAACTGTCATACCTGAGGATTCCCTGATAACTATGTAGAATAAGTTATTTTGTGTGGCTAGGGGATATGGACATGGAAAGGTGTTATTATTGTCAATTGGCAAAATGGTGTTGTCAGCTAAAACGGACCTCTTGGCTACAAGACTTAGAAGTGACAATTCCTGGTGAAGTGTGCTTGTGGCGATAAAGGAATGCGCTTGTTAGCATAGGAATAGTATCCTGTCCAGCAGCTGCGGCGCTGTCTAAGAAGCGTCTGCGGCGGTATACAGCACCACCGCGGATGCTTCTTTGACAGCGCCGCGGCTGCTGTATACTACAGTGCAGCCGAAACGGAGCTGCCGCGTATGTGCGGCAGGTCTCCAGGAATTTTTTTTTTTCGGGGGCGGAGGAAACCCCCCCCCGAAAAATCCTCCATGCGCCCCTGCTGTCAGTATCCCTCATAAGCTGCTTATGTATTTAGCTAGAAAATATAAAACCTCTAAACACTCTTCTTCATATTTTATGAAGTTGCATAAGGTGTGTTAATTATTAATAACCACGATTGAGAAAAACTATAGTAATCACATATCTTCCGCAATGAGGCTCATCCTAATATTTGATATGAAATTGTATGGGAAATTATGACCTTTTTATTGAATAGGGAATTATGACTCTGTGATGTGTCAGAGAAAAGATATGACAAGTATAAGCTTTTTTTTTCCCAGGTGTGAAGGTCCTCCCCATATTAGGATATATACTGATCCTCCGAGTGACCGTCTGGGTAACATGGTTTAAAACTCTCTGTATGTTATGAAAAATTATCAGTTTTGGGCATTCAATCGAATTGAAAAGTTGTATATTTCCCCTCTACCTTGTCCAAGGCATACTAAAATAAACATAACTGTTCTATTTATGTATTTTTATCCTATTATTTTCTAACTATATTGCATTTATTTTGTATATCATTTTATCATATGTTTTTTTTGTATTTTATCCAATGCCATGTGCCTTGTTATATTAAATCTAAAATGTAATAAGTCTGTCCTTGCTTGACTGTGTGCTACGGTATGATATGTTAACATTTGTGTGCTAGGGTTAACCCTTTGGCTAACAAAGAGCACAGTGTATGCTGGTATGTACACAAACGTAACAGAGTTTTTAGTGTCTTATTGCCTTAATACAGAGCCGTAACTACGGTGGTGCGGGCGGTGCCGTCGCCCAGGACGCAAGCCTACGGGGGCGCAGCAGCCGCCCGCTACCTACCTCTGTAAATTCAGTCATTAACTTCCACAGTGGAACGCATGTCTGTTCCACTGACAGGAAGTTCGGCATTTGGAACGTTTGCGTTCCAAATGCCGAACTTCCTGTCAGTGGAACGTTCCACTGCGGAAGTTATTTCTGCCAATACCGCAATCAGCTTTGGCAAATCTCAAAAAGTCTCTGGTTGTACCTTAAGGAATCAAGCAAAGATGAGACAGACAAGGTTTTGTTATCTTGCAAGCAGGATTATATTTAAAGAGTCTCTCTCTCTCGACCAATATATAATCGACTGCTATATGCAATTCTGAAAAGCTAACAGCAAAAATATACAATGAGCAATATTACAAAAAAAAATAATTAATAATCTTGACATTTATTTCAACTTGGTTGTGTGGAATGTGACAAAATTTTCAAAAGTGGTAGCCACACCCCCGAATTAGGTTGGCCACACCCACTTGGCAAATGTTACTCCCACTTAGATGGGGGGCGCCGGTGCGCTGTCTCGCAGCAGGGCACTAAAATGTCTAGTTACGGCACTGCCTTAATACAATAGGTGGAGGGAGCAATTAGGTGTGTACGGATGAGAGAGACCTGCTTTGAGGTGTTTTTCAGCTAAATCTGTAACCTGTGTGATAGGTGAGTGCAAGATTGAGTGCTGAATTCCTCTTTAACCACTTGCAGTAACATCCAAATCAGGGTCACGGTGAGCATGTTCGTGACAAACTGCGTAAAGTTTTAAAAAAAGGAGTACAAATTATACTCAATAATGAAATTGGTGTTCACAGTTATAAGTATTAAAATGTCTGTGTGTGTTTGTGTGTGTGATTGGGGAGGTTTCAGGAAACATAAAAAAGGGGGGGACAGTAAAAAATTGATTGTACTAAATGGGATTTGTTTGGCAGGAAAGCACACTACTTTTTAAATTCGAAATAAAAAACACATTTTCAAATAACTTTTTGAACGTAACTCAGTGTAAGGTTACTTTGCACTGTGTGGTGTATTTTTGGATATAAATGTCAGTGTGCGCTCTAATTCTGTTAGTATTGACAACTTGCCAGTGTCTCCTGTTCTCTGTGCTGGATATAATTATTATTATTGATTTGTAAAGTGCCAATATCTCCCACAGAGCTGTTAAAAGTGGTATATAGAGGGCATGATAACAATTACATAATTGTAACATTTACACAGCCATAAAATAGGAAAGGAAACCCTGCCTCAAATAGCTTACAATCTAAATGACTGTCATCATATCTTTATGTGTGGACAGTTGCAGAGTGCCACTACTCTAGTTCTGTAAGCTGTAAGCATAGGCTTCCCCGACATTTCTGAATGCAAAATCAGGGCAAGTAAGGCAAAGCCCAGAAAACATCATGGCGCATATAGGCCATGCCCCTCACAAGGCCATACAGCATTTACAGTAGTCTAAGCCATGTTGACTACCGTAAGTCTGGTATTTTTTAGGTATTTTGCTAGGGCTTTCTTTTCAACATAAATCTCCCCGGTCTAGAGAGAGGTAGCTTACAGAATAGTTTTGGGGTTTCTCTTATTGTCAGTAACCTGCCCTTATTGACCACCCTTACTGGTGGTACTTGATCACCTGACACTCACAGACTGTATGTGCCAACTGCACACTAATTGTAGGATAATAGCTGTTGCCACCATCAGGCTCCTTCACCAGCACCTGGAACCGCCTACTTCTGGGTGTTGTGTATAGCTACTGCAGTACCTCTTTGCTGGCAACTGTGGCTGGTTCTTCCTGACGGCATACTCTGTATCAGGACTGCTGGCTAGCAGACAAAGTATTGACTCAGGTCACTGGATTCAACGCAGGACAGTTCGGACATATTGGAGCTCCTATATTTATGTCACAGGAATAAAGATAATATAGACGTTGTTCAAGAATAGAGCAGGATCTTTAGGAATAGTAGTGTTTATTGCTCAATAGTAGTTCTTAAAAGAGCTGTTACACAGTACTGAGAGGTAGGGATGATATAGAGATAGAATACACACAGAATCAGAAAGTTGAAATGCTGAACATGGGGCTTTACTGCTGATTGTAGACAGTACTTACGCAACGCCTGGTAGGGGGTGATCCAACCCACTGTCCCTTTAATCAGTCCAGGATGATTCACTAATCTGGCACGTGAATCAGTCTGGACCATTTCATACATTTTTACCCACTCAGTGGTAGGGGTTGTGTTGTGTTGTACTCCCCTGTCCACACCCTGGTCCCTGTCCACTCTGGATCCACAAAATCTTGACTGGGATATTTAATATTTAAACCCACCACCCAATTTACTTCAAAGAGACCTGCTTCAGTGTCTATCTCCCCCTTGCAAGCCACAATCTGCTCCAGAGAGAAGGTGGCCAGATCAGGGGGCAGCAGCTTTCTTATTGCCGCTGCTGCTAAAGCCCTTCAAGTTCCAGTGGGGCAATTTGACTCCTGGATTCAATTAAAATCCAGGAGGTGCCATCAGAAGCCCCTGTGATACCGCTGTCCTGCTCTCCTCTGCCACATTACCCAGGGGCTGCACTGAGCCACCATGGATGGGGAACCCTTTGCCACCATATCACTTCGGTTCCCATGAACAGGAACCAGAGCACTGGCACAAGACCGCCAGAGATACCCAATACCCACTGAACCACCAAGGTAAAGTTAAAGCACATTTCCTTTATGAAATGCATTGAAACCATTATACATTTTTTACACCGTGCTGGGCATTTGACTTATAATTTAACACTCAAGACACTGGAGTGCTTCATATTAACCCTTCTGGCAGCACAGATCCAGATATTAGTTAAAACATGCTCCACAGCACATGCAGGGTTTGAGAGATGAGTAGACCCAGCACCAAAAATATTAACCTGACGCCTTATTTTAACAATCATAACAGGACATTAAAGTATATTTAACTACATAAAGTAACTACTAATATTATAATTTATTTATATAGCGCCAGCATACTCTGTAGCGCTTCACAATTAGGGTCAAAAACAGTAATGAAACAAGATTGGGTATTAACAGACAGACACAAGCTTATCACCCCTCACACAATTCTTCATGAGCAAAAAACTATTCCTTAGGAGAAATACTGCATGTAACATTTTATACAGTATATAGAGAACTGATCACACTCTCCCTATATCGTTATGATCTTGAACGTGCACCATCGCTGTGCATTCAAACAGTCCATTTAGCGGTCATTCATAGTTTTTGAACATTCTTCATTAATACTCAGAAACAGATCAAATATTGTGTTTATTCAGAACTTAAAAGCTCAACACATATATACAATGCATGACAAACTCTTATACCCTCTGAATCTTTTTTTTTTTTTACATACATTAATCGCCATTGAATAAAAGATCTATTTTGTTCTTGCAAAAATTAAAAAGTAAGTGAAAAATAGCAAATGACTTAAGTTTAGTATTTAAATTAATCTCAGGATATTCCACTTAAAGCATTAACTACACTCTAACACAGACGTATATGTTTTGCTATGTCAATGTGACCTCTTAACTTAGAAAAATAAAGACAAGCAGTACTAATGTCTGCAACAGCCTCATTGGTTTGTAGTAGCTTAAATGAAAGAATCGGGTCTACTCCAAGCTGACTTAATAGCCTCTTATAACAAACTGTTACATACAATTTTGATATGAAGGTCAAATTTTTTGGGGGTACTTTATTTTTCCTAGAATATTGACTACAATTGGTCTCAGGCCAACATTGTTGGACACCGCCTATGTTTTCTTCAGTTATATCCCACTAAAATATCACAAAAAAAACTTTTTTCCATTAAATATTAATTTACCAGCTTGATAAGGAAAGTTTTTGACTTTTGCTCTGACCATAACTCTGAAAATTTCTGCTGAAAGTGGCAGTAATGTAATTGTGTTTTCTAAAAACAAATTGCATATCAATAAGTTGTTATAAAAAGTATTTTGCTTAAAAAGTGGCAAACTTTTTTACAATGTTCATATTTACAACAATGTATTATTGGGTGTAGCATCCCTTTTCCTGGATGTGGATATGTAGAGAATGTAGTATTGTAGAAAGTTGCTGATGTGTAGCCAGGTATATTCAGTCATTATCATAAATACAATCTGTAAATAGAAAGAACATATATTATTAAGATAACCATTTCGTAGTAGCTTGCCATAGCATGCATGTTTTTATTAGAAGGTATATGACAGTTTAGTAAACGTTCACATTTCTGAATACTGAAGCTTTAGTGTCCTATACAGGGGAAAAATAACCTATCAGTAACCAGGAAAACTTTGTGACCAGGAGAATTTTATTAATTGGATGGGGGCGATAACAATGGACAATAATGTTGGCCACACACAGGTCATTCCTGTCCTAAAATGCTGCTAAAATAAAGCAGTGTTCTTAGCAGGAACATTGGGGTTTTTCCCCCTGCAAAAACTAAGATATGTTGTATCTTCATGTTTTCAGGATTTCTGTCTGTAGAAACAGGTGGGATAATTACTGACACAGCCAAACTGGTTAACTCACCTGTGCATGATTAAGGAAATGCTGAAAACATGAACTGTTGGTAGCTCTTGAGGACTTAGGGCCTGATTCACTAAGGATCTTAACTTGAGAAACTTCTTATTTCAGTCTCCTGGACAAAACCATGTTACAATGCAAGGGGTGCAAATTAGTATTCTGTTTTGTACATAAGTTAAATACTGCCTGTTTTTTCATGTAGCACACAAATATCAACTTTAAATGTCAGTGTACAAATAAGCTATCAAGTAATTGTGTGCTACATGAAAAAACAGTCAGTATTTAACTTATGTGCAAAACAAAATCCTAATTTTCATTGTAACATGGTTTTGTTCAGGAGACTGAAATAAGAAGTTTCTCAAGTTAAGATCCTTAATGAATCAGGCCCTTAGTTTGGACACCTCTGGTTTAGAGCAAAACCTTGCCTCTATGTATGGGTGAATAAAGAGTAAGCGGTGGGCATCGGGGAGCTGTTTTTGCTTTCTTATAGGTGCCATTTAACTTGACTCTTCAGATAGCAGCATGCCCACGCCAGCCCAAGATGCCAACAAGCTCCCGGTCCAATCTGAACATCACCCATCTCTACTAATGGTACTTCCTTCTGAATAACAATCTGCTGGCAAGACAAGTGCAAGTAGGACATAATGCCTTTGTTCTTCGTCATTGATGCTTGCCACCACAGTATTCCTGCCATGGTCTCTTAATATTTATATCCTGTATATACATTCGGTGGTCTTGATTATTTAATTAAGTATCTAACAGTATTATTACAACAGTAATAATTAAGGTCATTTTTCTTTGTGTTGTAGTATATTTTTATTATTCCAACGAGTTTGTGACAACATTTTTGCATCAAAGTAAGGGTGGTAGAACACAATATACATACCTCCTCCTCCAACATCATCATAGATTTCTCCATCGCTGCAATAAAAATAAAACATATGTAATGTTTTCTTCTCAAAATCAATGACAAAAATGGCATAGGCCAGGCTTGGCTAACTTGTGGCACTGCAGGAGTTGTGAAACTACAAGTCCCAGCATATCCTTCCAGCAATAAGCTGGTATATATTGGCAAAGCATGCTGGGGCTTGTAGTTTCACAACACCTGGCATGCCACAGGTTAGCCAAGCCTGGCATAGGATGTGTATAAAACTCTATGCTGTTTCTTATTCAATAAATGTAGTGTATGGAAGCCGATGTGAGCGCTACAGAAAACACAGGCGATGTGAGCACTACAGAGAACACAGGCGATGTGAGCGCTACAGAGAACACAGGCGATGTGAGCACTACAGAGAACACAGGCGATGTGAGTGCTACAGAGAACACAGGCGATGTGAGCGCTACAGAGAACACAGGCGATGTGAGCGCTACAGAGAACACAGCCGATGTGAGCGCTACAGAGAACACAGGAGATGTGAGCGCTACAGAGAACACAGGCGATGTGAGCGCTACAGAGAACACAGCCAATGTGAGCGCTACAGAGAACACAGGCGATGTGAGTGCTACAGAGAACACAGGCGATGTGAGCGCTACAGAGAACACAGGCGATGTGAGCGCTACAGAGAACACAGGCAATGTGAGCGCTACAGAGAACACAGCCGATGTGAGCGCTACAGAGAACACAGGCGATGTGAGCGCTACAGAGAACACAGCCGATGTGAGCGCTACAGAGAACACAGCCGATGTGAGCGCTACAGAGAACACAGCCGATGTGAGCGCTACAGAGAACACAGGCGATGTGAGCACTACAGAGATCACAGCCGATGTGAGCGCTACAGAGAACACAGGCGATGTGAGCGCTACAGAGAACACAGGCAATGTGAGCGCTACAGAGAACACAGGCGATGTGAGCGCTACAGAGAACACAGGCAATGTGAGCGCTACAGAGAACACAGCCGATGTGAGCGCTACAGAGAACACAGGCGATGTGAGCGCTACAGAGAACACAGCCGATGTGAGCGCTACAGAGAACACAGCCGATGTGAGCGCTACTGTCACCGTGAGTGCCTCTACACTGGTGCGAGGTTCTCCATTTTTTCTACCTACACCTGTGTGGAATCGTGGCCGCTCGCTATCCTGCCATCTACGCATGCGCAGGACCCGCTATTAACTTCACCTGTGTGCAGCTTTCTCATACTACAGCTTCCACGCTGCTCTCCTGCTCAACTCAGCGGCGGTTCCCATACCGCTACAACGCTATCACCCTGCTGATCGTGTCACAGCTTCCACGCTGCTTCCCTGCTCAACTCAGCGGTGGTTCCCATACCGCTACAACGCTTCACCTCTCAGCTGATTCCGGATCTACACAACTGGGTATGCTCTACTAACTATTGACTATTACCTATTTTGCTCACATACCAGTTGCATCCATTGTTGTTTGTTGCGCAGGGTACAGGTACCCATATAGACTGTGTTTCCGCATTGCTTCAGTTAGGACAAGCTTTCACTCAAGCTCAATATCTCCTCACGCTACTACTTGGCCTCATTGTGCATAATCTGCTGTGTTCAGCTTCTCCCCACTGCAAGGCACCAACTATATACAGACTAATCATTGTGCCTTCCATCCTTGCCTCTCAAGAATTTGCTCTACTCGCGCTGTTCCCATACAGCCACAGTTTGCCTTTCAACTTCACTCTCCTGCATCTGGACAAGTCCTCACTCCTTCACACAGCAGTGGTACAACTTGCTGCACACAGACCACTGACTTCCCTGCTACATACCTGCACCTGGACAAGTCCTCCCATCACAGCGGTGGTACAACTTGCTACTCGCAGACCACTGACTTTCCTATTACCTACCTACACCTGGACCCGTTTCCTCACCATAGCGGTGGTACAACTTGCTGCACGCAGACCACCGACTACCCTGCTACCTACCTGTACCAATTCTATTCTTCCCATCAGAGCAGTGGTACAACTTGCTGTATGCAGACCACTGACTCCTCCTCTACCTACCATCCCCGATCCACGTCCACTCCTCGTGTCTACATTATCTTCAGTCTCCAGTTTACAGCTCCAAGTCGTTGATTTCCTCAGACAATCTCTACTCTCCTGCTGTTGTGTCGCTCCAATCATTCACCTGCCTGCTTTGAGGTGCGTGCCATATCCCCGCCTCTCCAGCAGAGTTCCATCTGGTGAAACTCGGGTAGCAACTCCTAGTGCCCGTGAGAGTAAGATCAGGCCATGACAGACCCAGGATTGGAACCAACAACTAAGGAGATGCTGCAGCATCTGATCACTCGGGTAGAACAACAGGATGCTCGGCAGCAACATCTGTTCCAGTGTTTCCAGACTCTGGCCACCCGAGCTGCTCCCCCACAAAATGTTTCAGCGACTGTTGAACCTCCAGCACCATCTCCTCCCCCAGTGCCATCCCAGGTGTCTACTGCTTCCACGTTACACCTGCCTACCCCCTAAAAATATGACGGAGATCCAAAAACTTGTAGAGGTTTCCTTAATCAATGCTCTCTCCATTTCGAGCTTCAACCTCATCATTTTGCCACTCATCGTGCCAAAGTGGCCTACCTCATTTCCCTGTTTTCCGGACAGGCTCCGGTGTGGGCCTCCCCCTGTGGGAAAGAAATGACCCCTTATTGGAGGATAGCGCACTGTTCATCTTCACCTTTCGAAAAATATTCAACGAACCTGGCCGCGTTGTTTCTGCGGCTTCTAGCATCCTCCGACTTCGCCAAGGATCACGCTCTGTGGCCCAGTACGTTATTCAGTTTCGAATACTTGCCTCTGAACTGCAGTGGAACACCGAGGCCCTGATAGCTGCCTTCTGGCAGGGTCTAGCAGACAAGATCAAGGACGCTCTGACCACACAAGAGTTACCATCATCCTTGGACGACCTAATTTCCCTATGTCATAGGGTAGACATGAGATTCCGTTAGAGGGAGTCTGAAAGAACCAGCACCTCTAAAGGGTTCACTACTCCATCACCTCCAGTTCGTCAGCTCCCTCCTCCAGTGGAACCCATGGAGGTAGGCCGCTCAAAATTAACATCTCAAGAGAGGGATGGACGAATTAAAAATAGACTCTGCATCTATTGTGCTGACCCTTCTCACAGCTTGAACTCATGTCCCAAGAAGTCGGGAAATGCCAGGCCCTAACCTGTTCTGGAGAGGTAAGGTTAGGGGCCCTGGACTCCTCTCTATCTTCTATGGATGTCAAAGTGTGTGCGTTTGATGTGACTATTCTTTTTTCCTCCAAATCCTTTAGTTCCCAAGCACTTCTGGACTCCGGCGCTGCCGGTAACTTCATCTCCAGTGCTCTAGTCAACCAGTGGTCCTTACCAGTGGTCCCCTTAAAAACCGCCATAGCTGTCACCGCTATAGACGGCTCTCATATTGTCAATGGACTTATCACTAACTGTACGTCTCCGTTAATCCTCCAAGTCGGAGTGCTACACCAAGAGAAAATCTCTTTTCTGGTCCTTCCGGTTACTACCAGTCCGATCGTCCTTGGTCTCCCATGGCTTCAGCTTCACTCACCACAAATTGATTGGAATACTCCCCAAGTCACATCATGGGGTCCGAATTGTCATCACAGATGTCTAACCCGAGTGGTTCCACTTAAGATCAATAAATCTTCCTTAACACCTGGCCCTCCGGGCCTTCCTCCACAGTACGCCCCGTTCACTGACGTGTTCGATAAGGCTCGGTCTGAACGTCTGCCACCTCATCGGGCATGGGATTGTCCCATAGACCTGCTACCTGGCAAAAACCCTCCTAGGGGACGGGTATATCCTCTCTCATTACCAGAGACTCAGGCTATGTCTGAATACATCAAGGACAATCTACATCGCGGATTCATCCGTCCTTCCAGCTCTCCCGCTGGAGCGGGGTTCTTTTTCGTTAAAAAGAAAGATGGTACCTTAAGACCTTGCATTGACTATTGGGGGCTCAATGCCATTACCGTTAAAAACCGAAACCCGATTCCACTTATCACCGAACTCTTCGACCGTATAAAGGGTGCCCGGATATTCACCAAACTTGATCTCCGTGGCGCTTACAACCTAATCCGGATCAAGTCAGGTGACGAATGGAAGACAGCGTTTAATACCAGGGATGGCCATTACGAATATCTGGTGATGCTTTTTGGACTGTGTAATGCCCCTGCTGTCTTTCAAGGATTCGTGAACGAGATCTTCCGGGACCTATTATACGTATGCGTTGTAGTCTATCTGGACGACATTTTAATCTTCTCTCAAGATCTGTCCTCCCACCATCAACATGTGGCAGAGGTCCTCTCCAGGCTACGGAGGAACCTACTATTCTGCAAATTAGAGAAATGCTCCTTCGACTTATCCCAAATTCCATTCTTGGGATACATCGTATCCGGAGTAGGACTGGAGATGGACCCGGATAAAGTTAATGCCGTTCTACTTTGGCCCCAGCCAACTACTCTCAGGGCTATACAACGCTTCCTAGGCTTTGCCAATTATTATAGACGTTTTATTTTGAATTTCTCAGCTATTGCTTCTCCTATTGTGGCCCTGACCAAGAAGGGCCCCAATACTAAACACTGGTCCTCTAAGGCCCTTCAAGCTTTCCAAAGCCTTAAAGAAGCATTTTCTACCGCCCCTGTTCTTCGGCAGCCTGACGTAAACCTTCCCTTCTTTCTCGACGTGGACGCCTCCAATGTCGGACTAGGAGCTATTCTCTCCCAAAGATCTGAGCAACAGAAGTTCCATCCTTGTGCCTTCTACTCCCGGGACCTGCTACCCGCGGAGAAGAACTACACCATCGGTGACAAAGAACTGTTGGCAATAAAAGTCGCATTGGAGGAGTGGAGATATTTACTGGAGGGGGCTCATTATCCTGTAACCATCTTCACCGACCACAAAAATCTCCTCTACTTAAAGACAGCCCAGTGTCTAAACCCTCGACAGGCGAGGTGGTCACTTTTCTTTTCTCGCTTCGAACTCATTATAACGTTCAAACCTGCTACAAAGAACAGGAAAGCAGATGCTTTGGCCCGGGCATTTGCTCCTCCTTCTGACATCTTGGATTCTTCCGATCACCCTATACTGGATCCCAAATGTGTGACTTTGGCCACTTCATCCACCAATGTGCTACCATTTGGGAGAACTCTTGTTCCTCCATCTCTACACAAGAGAATATTGTCATGGTACCATTCTTCACGGTTCTCTGGACATTCTGGTGAACGAAAGACTTTTGAGATCCTTTCCCGGAGTTATTGGTGGCCTTCTATCAGAAAGGATGTCAGAGAGTTCGTGGCCGCTTGCGAGATCTGCTCTCAATTTTAGTCTTCCTGCAGAACACCAGCGGGATTGCTCCAACCACTACCTATCCCTACTAAACCTTGGACCCATATAAGCATGGACTTTGTCACCGAACTTCCTCTTAGCAAGAGATGTAATACCATCTGGGTAGTGGTGGATAGATTCTCCAAGATGGTTCACTTCGTTCCTCTAACCGGATTACCATCTTCTTCTACCTTGGCTCACCATTTTATTAAGGAAATCTTTCAGATTCACGGCTGTCCGTCCGAGATTGTGTCCGATAGAGGGGTACAGTTCGTCTCCAGATTCTGGCGAGCCCTTTGCAAGACCTTGGGTATCCGACTGTCTCTATCATCGTCTTACCATTCCCAATCAAACGGCCAGACCGAAAGGGTCAATCAAGATCTCGAGACCTTCATAAGAATCTTTTCCTCAGCCAATCAAGATAATTGGGTAGAATTACTCCCGTGGGCTGAGTTTGCCCACAATAACATGTACCATGAGTCTTCAACAAAAACTCCTTTTTTCGTGGTTTACGGTCACCATCCGTCTCTCCCAGAGTTTCCTGCCCTCCCTTCCACCCAAGTCTCTGCGGTGGAGAGACTCTGTCAAAACTTTAAAACCATCTGGACTCAGGTGAGATCATCCCTGAGGAAAGCATCAGCCAGATACAAATTCTTCGCAGATAAAAAGAGACGAGCCATTCCACCACTCAAGCTTGGAGACCGTGTATGGCTTTCTACTAAAAATATCCGCTTGAAGGTTCCGTCCATGAAGTTTGCGCCACGCTTCATCGGTCCATACAAGATCACTCAAGTCATAAATCCAGTATGCTTCAAGCTACTATTACCAAAGAACCTCCGGATCTCCAATGCCTTCCATGTCTCCCTGCTCAAACCTCTTGTGATCAATCGCTTTTCTGCTCCTCCTTCTGTACCTAAACCAGTACAGATTCACCAAGAAGAGGAGTTCGAGATCTCTCAGATCCTGGATGCTAAAATTTCGCGAGGATCTCTCCGATTCCTCGTTCATTGGAAGGGCTTTGGTCCAGAGGAACGCTCCTGGATTCGTGCTGATGACCTCAACGCTCCAGCCCTGCTTAAAAAATTCTATCTAAAATTTCCGGGCAAACCCGGTTCCAAGTGTTCTGTTTCCACCTTTAAAAGGGGGGGTACTGTCACTCACTGGACCGTGAGTGCCTCTACCCTGGTGCGAGGTTCTCCATCTTTTCTACCTACACCTGTGTGGAATCGTGGCCGCTCGCTATCCTGCCATCTACGCATGCGCAGGACCCGCTATTAACTTCACCTGTCCATGGAGGTGATTGACAGATCAATCACCTCACCCTATTTGAGGCACCTGCAACCCTAGGTAGGGGCCTGATCTTGAAGTCTCATTCCCAGTGAACTTCTATAGGTGTGTGCAGATTCCAAACTGCTTCCAGCTTTACTCGTTTGTACAGTTTCCAAACTGTGTGCAGCTTTCTCATACTACAGCTTCCACGCTGCTCTCCTGCTCAACTCAGCGGCGGTTCCCATACCGCTACAATGCTATCACCCTGCTGATCGTGTCACAGCTTCCACGCTCAACTCAGCGGCGGTTCCCATACCGCTACAACGCTATCACCCTGCTGATCGTGTCACAGCTTCCACGCTGCTTCCCTGCTCAACTCAGCGGTGGTTCCCATACCGCTACAACGCTTCACCTCTCAGCTGATTCCGGATCTACACAACTGGGTATCCTCTACTAACTATTGACTATTACCTATTTTGCTCACATACCAGTTGCATCCATTGTTGTTTGTTGCGCAGGGTACAGGTACCCATATAGACTGGGTTTCCGCATTGCTTCAGTTAGGACTAGCTGTCACTCAAGCTCGATATCTCCTCACGCTACTACTTGGCGTCATTGTGCATAATCTGCTGTGTTCAGCTTCTCCCCACTGCAAGGCACCAACTATATACAGACTATTCATTGTGCCTTCCATCCTTGCCTCTCAAGACATTGCTCTACTCGCGCTGTTCCCATACAGCCACAGTTTGCCTTTCAACTTCACTCTCCTGCATCTGGACAAGTCCTCACTCCTTCACACAGCAGTGGTACAACTTGCTGCACGCAGACCACTGACTTCCCTGCTACATACCTGCACCTGGACAAGTCCTCCCATCACAGCGGTGGTACAACTTGCTACTCGCAGACCACTGACTTTCCTATTACCTACCTACACCTGGACCCGTTTCCTCACCATAGCGGTGGTACAACTTGCTGCACGCAGACCACCGACTACCCTGCTACCTACCTGCACCAATTCTATTCTTCCCATCAGAGCAGTGGTACAACTTGCTGAACGCAGACCACTGACTCCTCCTCTACCTACCATCACCGATCCACGTCCACTCCTTGTGTCTACATTATCTTCAGTCTCCAGTTTACAGCTCCAAGTCGTTGATTTCCTCAGACAATCTCTACTCTCCTGCTGTTGTGTCGCTCCAATCATTCACCTGCCTGCTTTGAGGTGCGTGCCATATCCCCGCCTCTCCAGCAGAGTTCCATCTGGTGAAACTCGGGTAGCAACTCCTAGTGCCCGTGACAGCTACAGAGAACACAGCCGATGTGATCGCTACAGAGAACACAGCCGATGTGAGCGCTACAGAGAACACAGGCGATGTGAGCGCTACAGAGAACACAGGAGATGTGAGCGCTACAGAGAACACAGGCGATGTGAGTGCTACAGAGAACACAGCCGATGTGAGCGCTACAGAGAACACAGGCGATGTGAGCGCTACAGAGAACACAGCCGATGTGAGCGCTACAGAGAACAGAGCCGATGTGAGCGCTACAGAGAACACAGGAGATGTGAGCGCTACAGAGAACACAGGCGATGTGAGCGCTACAGAGAACACAGCCGATGTGAGCGCTACAGAGAACACAGGAGATGTGAGCGCTACAGAGAACACAGGCGATGTGAGCGCTACAGAGAACACAGCCAATGTGAGCGCTACAGAGAACACAGGCGATGTGAGCGCTACAGAGAACACAGCCGATGTGAGCGCTACAGAGAACACAGCCGATGTGAGCGCTACAGAAAACACAGGAGATGTGAGCGCTACAGAGAACACAGGCGATGTGAGCGCTACTGAGAACACAGCCGATGTGAGCGCTACAGAGAACACAGGCGATGTGAGCGCTACAGAGAACACAGCCGATGTGAGCGCTACAGAGAACACAGCCGATGTGAGTGCTATAGAGAACACAGCCGATGTGAGCGCTACAGAGAACACAGCTGATGTGAGCGCTACAGAGAACACAGCCGATGTGAGCGCTACAGAGAACACAGGCGATGTGAGCGCTACAGAGAACACAGGCGATGTGAGCGCTACAGAGAACACAGCCGATGTGAGCGCTACAGAGAACACAGGCGATGTGAGAGCTACAGAGAACACAGGAGATGTGAGCGCTACAGAGAACACAGGCGATGTGAGCGCTACAGAGAACACAGCCGATGTGAGCGCTACAGAGAACACAGGCGATGTGAGCGCTACAGAGAACACAGGAGATGTGAGCGCTACAGAGAACACAGCCGATGTGAGCGCTACAGAGAACACAGCCGATGTGAGCGCTACAGAGAACACAGGAGATGTGAGCGCTACAGAGAACACAGGCGATGTGAGCGCTACAGAGAACACAGCCGATGTGAGCGCTACAGAGAACACATGCGATGTGAGCGCTACAGAGAACACAGCCGATGTGAGCGCTACAGAGAACACAGGCGATGTGAGCGCTACAGAGAACACAGGAGATGTGAGCGCTACAGAGAACACAGCCGATGTGAGCGCTACAGAGAACACAGCCGATGTGAGCGCTACAGAGAACACAGGCGATGACGAACTGAAACACACATTTAGCTTGGTGGTCTTCATGAAGCGTTCCCTTACAAAAAAGACTTTGATAAAAAAAATAATTAAGCGAAAACTTACGTATCAATTAGGTTGTTTCTTAAAACGTAACCATCTGCAAAAGAGATATTTGAATTATAATGAATATTTATAATGATATTAAATCACATTCCTGATAAATGTATAAAACCAACAGTCAGTTGCTTAGGTCTGTGATATCAAACCCCGCTGGAAACTCTCAGCTTGATACATTTACCCCCAGGACTTTTTAAAAAACGTTTCTGAATAAAGACTTTTTCGAAAAACAAGGTTTCAGAATGTGTAAATGATTCAATTATTATTATTACTATTATTTTGAGCAAGAGATGTGGGTTAACAACGCTGACACACGGGCGGTTCAATGTATTCATTACTCACAATGCCACAGCGCAGAAGGGTTTTTAGAGTAGGGCTGATAACCTGTAGGCGTGGGACTAGTCTGGGAGCCGTGTATAATGGTAAGCGGGATCTCTCTCTGCTAACTTCTCCATAATAGTGTTAATATGCCCAGGCGGCTAGTGCTGGGATTAAATTGTATAAGGGGGCAGAAGGGTGGCTCAGTGGTTAGCACTTCTGCCTTACAGCACTGGGGTTATGAGTTCAATTAATGACCATGGCCTTATCTGTGAGGAGTTTGTATGTTATCCAGTGTTTGTGTGGGTTTCCTCCGGGTGCTCCGGTTTCCTCACACACTCCAAAAACATACTGGTAGGTTAATTGGCTGCTAACAAATTGACCCTAGTCTGTCTGTATTTGTGTGTGTTAGGGAATTTAGACTGTAAGCTCCAATGGGGCAGGGACTGATGTCAGTTCTCTGTACAGCGCTGCGGAATTAGTGGCGCTGTATAAATAAATGGTAATAATATTAATAATAAAGGGTGGTAATTCTGTCATATTTTATGAATTATTTATTGACAGCAGCAGCCCTATTTAAGTTGTTAACTCACAAATTTCAACATCACAACACAATACTTTGTTAGCAATACAGACGAATGAAACACATGACCTGTGTACATTTGTACTTACACTTTCCCTCACTGTTTTTACACAGAAGTATAGTATCGTTTGTGTTCTGTATTAAATCCAATGTTTCTCCCGGCTTTAGAGCTAAGTCTTTTGAGCCCCACTTCTTTGTCGTCAGGTTGTGTTTTACCTGAACCAATGAAAGCGTTCTAATTTCACCTGTGTACTGTGGAATCAAAAATATTATAGATTAATACAACAAACTTCAGAACAAATACAACGTTTTTCAGAAACTGCTGTTGTGATTACTATCTGATGAGAAAATACATTGGAAAAAATAAATAAATAAATAAATGTGCCTTAAATGGAAAATAATTTCTGATTAGAGCAAATCATGTTGGTTGTTAAATTATTTTATTTGCTCTTACAATATATAGTACCCAGCTCCCAGGCAGTAATGGCAGAAGAATGGACAATTACTACTAGGATTTCTGACTATTGCATTGTTTCTCCACCTGCTGCCTCTAGACCCCCAGGCTGGAGGACTGAAACATTTTTTCTACACGGTTCAAATCGAGAGGTGGTCCTCAGTTTTACAGATACCAAATGGAAGGTGGACCAATCCTAGCGCCAGCAATGTCTGAAGACATCCCTTTTAGCAAATTTGTATTTTTTTTGTTTCTGTTTTTTTTGCCCAGTAGTGGGTGGTTTTATAAATGCTAAAAATAAATGAAATTCCTTTGTAATCTTGGACACTGATAATGTCAAAGGGCACTTTTATCATTATGTAAAACATATAGGGATAAAGGTATCAATCCTTCTAAACAAGGAAAATTGGAGGTGTTGCCCATAGCAGCCAATCAGATTCTAGCTGTCATTTATCTATTATGTTCTAGAGAATAGATAGCTAGGATCTGATTGGTTGCTATGAGCAACACCTCCAATTTTTAGAAAGTTTGATACACCTAACCCGTAATCTTATATAAATGAAATATTTTACCTTGAATTTTTTCCTAAATTCTTTCTCTTCTTTCTCAAGTCTTTTCAGAGTCTTATAGTCTGACGATTTCCCGAGAGTGTTAGAGCTTGTAGAGGTAAAGAAAAATTTACATTTGTCATTATCCTCCGCACCAGTAATCAGTTATAAAACACACGCATTTAAATGGCAACTAATACAAAATGACAAGTCCTGATACCATGAAAGGAGTTTTGGTGTTAACATTATATTCAACATTATCTTCTACCTCACTACAAGCTACAAGCCCTTTTCTTTAGTATACTTACTGATAGGAAGTCTGGTGTGCAAGGGAAAAAGGCATCCTTATAATCAAATCTTTTTATAATATTAAAAACTATCCTCAGTCCTCTTAAGATTCTGAAACGTTCATATATATACAGTAGACCTGAGTCATTAAGGAAAGTAATGCAAAACAGGGAGTAAATGTTCTTCAGTACAAACCATGTTACAATGCAAGGTGTGCAAATTAGTTTATTATTTTGCACATAATTCATAGTTGCCTACTCTCCCGGAATGTCCGGGAGGCTCCTCCCAGACTCCTAGGAGAGAAAGTCAACTTCCTGGATCCTAATAATCTAAGTATTAATGTGGCAGGGGCAGGTCTTAGGACGCAAATCGCGCATCATCGTGGCCCAGTCCCCTGCTACAATTGGTCAGAACGGGTGATTGATGTGTAGGGGGTGGGGCCAGATGACGCAACACACCGAGCCCCACCCCCAACATTCCCACCTCCCCCTGATCTCCCGAAGCCCTCCTTGTGACATAAGTTAAATACTGGCTGTTTTTTCATGTAGCACACAAATACTTGATACTTTTACACTGAAATTTAAAGTTGATCTAGGACATGCCCTATCCCAACTATAAATTTGTCTTCACATTTTACATTTACCTCCCCCTCCAATGCAACATGGTTTTGCCCAGGTGCAAAGTTACTCCTTTAAATGCTTTTCTTTCCTCAATCACTCAGGCCCTATGTGTTTTGTAACTCTATATTAGACTTGCATCTAAATTTATATTCCCAAAATTATAACCCAAAAAATCTGGATCCCCAAACCCCAGCTACTAGTACATCCAATGTAAGGGTTTCCGCTCATTTATCCAGAATCTTGTAGTTGTCTTTGGAATTTACAGTTAAATTAACAAATCAGATTTACAAACAGTATGTGCATGTCTAGTTACCAAACGTCGATAATAAAAAAGACAAGCAGTGTGACCTCATGCCATTAAACTGATATTTCAATGACAGGGCACCGTCATCAAATCTGTATACAGTGTACAAGTTCATGATTAAACATAGCTTTTATAAGCATATCATTGGTGGTTCTGCAGCTGTATTTTACTACTACTACTTATCTATAATGTTTCACTATGCTGCCTATGATATGTAATTAGCATCATCATTATTTACATGGTAATGCTTTCTATAGCCTGTAGGGGGAGCACGTAGAAATGGGGTTAACGAAACATTGAATGCACTGATCGCTCCCTCTAACCATGTCACTCATCCGCAGTAACAGAAGTAAAAAAACTAAGAAAGGATTTAGTCCAAAAAAATACAGAAATTATTTTAGGACACAAGATACATTCTGGCAGAATTAGTGTTTGAAAGCTGAGAGATGCTTGGTACATAATGATCATATAAATGATCAATTATAAAGATAATTGTACTAATAACCCTATTATTATGTATCATGTAAGGTAGGGCAATTATATATATATATATAAAATAGAAATAGAACCCTTTTGCTATTGTAACAAGATTTCATAAAAGTAATTTACTAGTCTTACTAACCTGCCCTGTTGCTGGTGCATGTGATACCGCTAATAAACACAAACCTAAGAGATGTTTAGAACTTGAATCAGCCGCATGTGCCTGCGTCTGACCTCGGCACGCTCTTACTATACATTACCTACGTTCATCTTCTTCAAATCGTAGGCATGTCATTTGCGTGTGGACATGAATTGCATGCTATTGCTTTCACTGGCGTAAGTCCTGTTCTGGCGCATGTGCAGAGCTATTTCGCACAAGATACGGCATGACACGGGACTTATTGTACGTCCGAAGATGAATCAGACCCTCTATGTATAATCATTTTATTGGGTATAATCATTGTTACTATAACCAGTATCTCTAAGTCGAGTACATTGTTCAACATTAACTTCAGAATCTTTAGAGTTTTAGAGTTAGCGCAGGTACACCTTAACCTACATTCATCCTGATCCTGAAACAAAACACTATTTATTTTTTAATCATTCTAACCCCCCCCCCTTTCTGTCGCTCTAAACCTGTGGTTCTTAATCAGGGGTGCGTTCACTTCGGGGCTATGAGACAACATTTCTGGGGTGCGAGTGCTCGCGCTAGATTTATAACAGGACATAGTTTTTAACATCATCATCATCATTTATTTATATAGCGCCACTAATTCCGCAGCGCTGTACAGAGAACTCATTCACATCAGTGCCTGCCCCATTGGAGCTTACAGTCTAAATTCCCTAATATAGACACACACACACACACACTCGCTCACAGACAGACAGAGAGGGAGACAGACAGAGAGGGAAAGACTAGGGTCAATTTTGATAGCAGCCAATTAACCTACCAGTATGTTTTTGGAGTGTGGGAGGAAACCGGAGCACCCGGAGGAAACCACCGCAAACACAGGGAGAACATACACACTTCACACAGATAAAGCCAGATTTGTAGATTATCTAAGTAATCCTTAAACCCGATGTCCAAAATGATGGTGCGAGATGGCAGTGACTTGGGACAATTTCTCATTTGCACAATTGACAAAGACATATTGTATATACTGACACTAATTGCCCTTCACCTACCGATGTGAGATGGGATTTCATCACCTCTGCATATGAAAACAAAGGCCAGAATCTGCCTAAATGGAGTTATGACATGCATGGGGATATTTCTAAGAAAAAGAGCCCACTCCAAGGATATTATTATTATTATTATTATTATTATTAATAAACAACAGCAAAATAGTCATTGAGAGTTGATATTGTGCTTAAATTGTCATTTGAATTTTAATAAACATGTATATAAAAGTATTTTGCAATAAATGTATATTTCCCTGAAACACAATCCTGAACATATTTTTCATAGGGGCATGAGAAAATATTTTGAAAATAAAATGGATGCCAGCAACCAAAAAGTTTAAGACCCACTGATGTAAACTAATTACATGACTGATTCATGAAGATTTCTGCTGTACAAAATGGCTGCTTCACTGAGCCTGTACTCAAGCTGAGATATCCTTAAAACATGACATGCTGTAAATATTCAACAAATCCACATTGCTAATAAAGCATTTGGTCCTGCTGCAGAGTTTTCATAGTTCTACCTATTTTGGATCTCCTGCGATCCCTCGCTTATTTGAAATGCTATTTGAAATTGATCCAGAGGAAGCAACCGCTAATCTGTTTCAATTGTGAAAATCCCTCCAGACCCAATATCGCAGTCCTATTTATTCCCTATATCCATTACTATCCTTCATTTTAATTAACGGTCATATCCCTGGATACACTTTTCCACAAAAAAATTGTCCATCCCTTCAGTTTATTTAATTCCCTCTGTAGAGAAGCTACAAGAATCTTGTTCTGATTTTATTACCCTACAGAGTTTAGTGTCATCTGCAAAAATAGAAACATTACTCTCTAAACCATCACCAAGGTCATTAATAAATA
This sequence comes from Mixophyes fleayi, assembly GCF_038048845.1. Classification (NCBI taxonomy): domain Eukaryota; kingdom Metazoa; phylum Chordata; class Amphibia; order Anura; family Limnodynastidae; genus Mixophyes; species Mixophyes fleayi. The sequence continues at coordinate 430,434,212 of NC_134402.1, read as the reverse complement.
TATTAAAAAGGAGTGGCCCCAGCACAGAACCTTGAGGTACTCCACTTAAGACTTTTGACCAATTACAAAATGTTCCATTTATCACAACTCTCTGTTCCCTATTCTCTAACCAGTTTTTGATCCAAGTACAAATGTTGTTTCCTAGACCCAGTTCCATTATTTTGCAAACCAACCTCTTGTATGGCACTGTATCAAAGGCCTTTGCAAAATCTAAGTAGACCACATCTACTGTGCTGCCCTGGTCTATGTTTCCACTAACTTCCTCGTAGAAACTAATTAGATTAGTTTGACATGACCTATCCCTCACAAATCCATGCTGATTCCCACTACGGCCTAGGATATTCTACAGTGTGTCAGGTAACTTCTGTAGGCATAGACAAGTGCTGGGGGGTAGAGAGGAGGTTATACGTACCCCAATTAGGCCAGAAATACTGAGGAAATTATGAGCTGGATTTTGTAACATTTTATAATCTCTCTCCTGGGAAAAAAGATTTTTTTCTCGCAGAGTGCTCCAGAACAAGTGTATACATATTTCAGCTTTCACAAAGCTAGATAAAATTGAGCTTGATTGGGGAAGATAAAGATGGATTCCCCAATCCATAGTCCACCTCAGGTTTTGGGCTGCTGGTCTATAACTGGTGTATAGAAAAGTGTGGCAGTAAAAGCTCTCATATCGGGGGTGTCCAGGTTGTCATATGTTCGGGGGTGTCCAAAACACTGAATAAGTGACATAACGTCAGTAATCCAGTTATTTTAATGCCCCCTCGGGAACCACCTGTCACTTACATGAAGAGGAAGCCACCAGTAGCTTCTTACAGGTGAAGCTGCCGGCCGCTGTTCCTCTATGTCACTGTGGCGCTGGGCTATGATGTCACAAGTAAGCGTCAAACCTCCCAGTCTGGGGAGCCAAGGATGCTGTGCCCATACACCAGGCATGCCATGATCCGCCCCAAGGAAGTGATCTGCCCATCAGATCCGAGCACCAAACTACTGGATCTAGTCCAATTTGACCACCCACATAATAGGAGGGGGGGGGGAGGTCTCCCCCAGGTCTTGCACCAACCCTGGATGTGTCAGACATAGGAGCTAAGAGCTATGGCTGCAGAAATAAATACATAAATATAATAATTCTGGAATTTGGTAACTGTTAGAAGTTGCTTTGTCTCAGATGTCTGTTTATGAGGCGGAGGTATAGAGCTCTGTACGGTTGTTTAGTTAGTGCTTAGATGAGCAGGATTTATTTTATTTATGTCTTCTTTAAACACTGATCTGGGGCCTACCTGGACTATTTCATGTCACTGTTCTGTTGTGTCTTATTTCTGTTACAGTAACTGGCAGTATCTCAGTATGTGGGGTGTTATTCTAAGTCTTGAATGATAAACAAAGCTTTTATATATTTCTTACTTGGTGTCTGGTGGAGGAGGAGGGAAGTCTTCTTTGGAATCCACATCATCATAAACATCACTTTCTGCTCAAGGAAATGAGATAAAGTGTTTATTTCTACACAAATGATTAACAAAAACAGGAATACAATATATAATGCATAATATAATCCTTGCAGATGAATTCATCAGGGACCAGTGACATCACGCATGCCTCTGTGACATCATGCCTTCCTCCATGCCTCTTTGATATCACGCATACCTCTGTGACATCATGCATATCTCTGTGACATCACAAATGCTTCTGTGATTTCACACAAACTCTGTGACATCACACAAACTATGTGACATCATGCCTTTCGCCATGCCTCTTTGATATCAGGTATACCTCTGTGACATCACTGGTTCCTAGTGAATTAATAGGTTGTATTCTCATGAATATTGGTCCAGTCTAAAAAATGGCTGCTTCCACTGTGTAGGTGACATTTACACTGGTGCTCTTTAAGGAAAGTTCAATTAACTCCAGCATAGTGGTCAAAACCATAATTGAATTAATAAGCTACATTCTCAAGAACATTGGGACTGCCCAATAAATGGCAGAACAAAACAAAGCAAAGGAAGTGGTATTGAGCACAGACACCACTGAATCTAGTGAGCAACAACTATTGTATAATTAATTAAAAACATATATACAGTATAAAACTTGAAGGCTGACTCTGCCTTTTCAGAAATGTAAATATAACATTCATAATGTAACAAGTTCCTAATAGAAACCTCCTATTTATACAGGTGGCAATAGTGTAAACCAGTGGTTCCCAAACTGTGCGCCTAGGCTCCCTGGGGTGCCTTGGAGATCTCAAAGGGGTGCCTCGCCCAGGGCCAGTGGCAAGCAAGGCGGGGGACTACTTAGTAATTATTTTGGCTTAGGGGTGCCTTGAAAAAATTTTGGAGACTCTAAGGGGCATATTCAATTAGCTTTTGGATTCGCGGTAATGCGCCGGAACAGCCGCGAAACGTAATACACGGTACCGCAATAACGTGGATTTTCGTTCGCAGCCCATAGGGTTGCGAACGAAAATCCGCGTTAATGCGGTACCGTAATACCCGCAAGAACGCACACTTTTCGCGGCAACGCGCGTTACTGCGAATCCAAAAGCTAATTGAATATGCCCTTAAGGGTGCCTTAAACTAACAATTGTAGTCAGAGCATTGGTGGTCTGAGGTACTTTCTGCGTCTACCACCAACATTAGTGATGAATGCCAGTCTCTCTGTGTCTGTCATCTGACATTGGACACTTCATACTGCCAGCGGGAAATAACTATGAGGGGGGAAATCTTTTCCATGCATTGTGCTTTAACCAAAACTATCTATAGTACTCCATTAGAAATAGGTTATGCCGCATTTGAAAATTTGACACTTTAGAATACAATGATGGGAACGGTCTCATAAAAGACAACTTAAAAGTCTGAAAAGCGCATTAACGGCAATTAGTTATACATGAGTCCTCAAGATTTGTTTAAAGGTCTTCTAATATCACTTACCATGTATAGATGAATGTGACCTGTAAAATATAAACAAATCCTGTATTATAAACTGTAGATTGAGGTGTTCTCAGCAAAATTTGTAAATGATTCTTAATAAATATGTACTATTCTATACAAACACTAATGTTTTCAGGATAAAGTCCTTGTTTCCTACACAGTGGTGATAATTTACAATTAGCGCTGTGACCGTCTCAGTTTAGCTGCGTCTGGATGGTCTGCCCAGCTCACGTTCAGGTGCTCTCCTACTCTATTCTAGAGGCAGAAAACTCTACAGACGCACTGTGCCAAAGTGTAAACACTACATCAAAGTCCACCCTCGTACAACTTTAGTACCACCCCTTTGATCAAATCTCAACCTCACATCTGCCCTGAATTTGGCGGCGCAGACCAGATTTGTGGGAGCAGACAAAAAAAAGGGGGCAGAGTATAGTCAGAAAGTGGGCATTTCTTAGTGGATCCAGTGGGGATTTGGGTGGATCAGAGGCGGGATTTGGGTGGATCAGAGGAGGGGCTGATTTTGTATCAACTTTGCTTGTCTAAATGTTGGAGGTATGTGAGCTCTTGCACTGAGAGACGTTTTGCGCTTGGTCAATGATCTCCAGTGGTTCCGTCACTTTGGCTGAACCGATATATTCAATGCTGCCTATGACTAGAGACCAGAGCCGGATTAATAATAGGGCTAAAGGGGCTACAGTCCAGGGGCCTCGGGCATCTGGGGGGCCTGCCGGCATTCATCGGGTCGGGGGTGTCCCTGCCCCCGGCTCCGACTGTCACCTGTTCAAGTAGAATGGCAGGCAGCTAACAGCAAATATTATGCTGTTAGCTGCCTGCTGTCACTGTAGTACTTACGCGGCGCACAGGAATCTCCTTACTGAGGAGATCTCGTGAGAATGAGACTATGAGTCATAGTAAGGAAATTACAGCGCAAAGAGGAAGCACTACAGGGAGTGGAACAACCGAAGGAGGTAAGCTCATGGGGGGGGGGCCCTCACAGTACCTTTAGCCCGGAGGCCTCACTTCCCTTAATCTGACCCTGCTAGAGACTGGTGACATTGCAGAGACGTGAGACTACAAAGTGTGCCATGTAATACATTATATTACCAACTTTCATGACATGAGGGAAACTAGAACGAGCAGCATTTTAAGAGAAAAAAAAGTTGTAACTAATTGAGGAGGTGATTCCGAAGTCCCAGTTGGTGGCGCTTTCCATCCTGCACCTTTCCATCTCATCCCGCAACAGGTTGCACAACTGCTTGCATGGATTCACTGCCTAAAAGGGGGCGTACACCTATGTATGCGCTCAGATATACATGTTATTAAATTAAGCACACTGCACACCTGAATATTCTACCGCAAGGAAATGACCCTTGTGTGTAATTTACCGCAATTTGCTTCTCTTTCAGTGAAACTTTGATACTGTTATTAACAAATGCAATATATGCCTGTAGCATTTCCTTCTTCTCTATCTGCTCTAACTTGTAGCAAATTGATATAAAACTCACGATTTATACAGATATCTACAGAAGCAACAAATATTTGAGTAATACAATAAAATTGGGGAAAAAGCAGAATCATAAAAATAGTACAGTGTTACTGTCAAATCAAATGTTTCAGGAAAACAGAAAGATGATTTAATATTTTAATTATATATAGACAAGCAGCAGTTAGTAGAATCACAGAGAATTGTCACACTACTATAAGTGGATAATACAAAAAGTTATGAGCAGCTGTTATTATAGATTAGAATTTATAGTAGGTTTATAAAAATTCTAAGTACAATAATACTTTGTACATTACAGGCAGTGCTGAGTCTTCTTGTGCTCCAGGCGAAATGTTAATATCGGTAGCCTTCCTCTTTGCATGTGATGCAAGTATAGAAGTGATTGAATTAATTCAGGTATGAGGGACTATGGTCTTGGATCAAAGCTTGGATGGAAAAGGCACCTGAGACCCATTGCCAGGTGTAAAGCTATACATCATACCTTGCCACATTACAAATTGGCACAATATGTGTGTGCTGCCAAACAGGGGGAAGTGTTGGTTCTCAGATACAAAGGGGCTTCTGGTGATCCAGGCTGGACCCCTTTCCCCCCCCAAGGCAAAACACACAGGTGTCAGGTGTGTATGACACAACATGCACCTGTCTCGCTTCCCTCATCTCCCCATTTGTTGAGAACCTGTGCCCTGTTAGGCCTCCGGAGTTCACCGCTCCAGTTCGCCCATAAGTGAGTCTGACCCCAATTCCAGGTATCCCTAGGCAAGACTCTATATATGCGTCTCTGTACCTGCTTAAATTAGAAATGTTAGAAATAATTAGGGCTTTATGAAGGAGTTTGGTGGTTTGAATAAATAAGTGATTTGTGAATAAAATCTTATATATAAAAATCATTGGTCTGTTTGTCTGTCCAGTTATGCATTCGCAGACCCCTGCACCAACTGGGATGAAACCAATGCAAGGTGGTCCAGTTGGATCCTGGCCAGGTCTTAGGGGGTTTAGGGTCCTGGTTGGTCCTCCCATTGGTGTACGCTGGGCAGAATGTTGACCTGGGGGAGCCTGCACCAATTGGAATGAAACCAACTAAAGGTGGTCCAGTTGGATCCTGTCCAGGTTATAGTGGGGTTAGGGTCCCAATTGGACCTCCCTTTGGTGCATGCTGAATGGAACTTTGACCTGAGAAACCTATTCTGCATTCAGACACCCCTGCACTGATTGGGTTGAAACCAACAACAGGTGGTCCAGTTAGAGCCTGGCCAGATTTTAGGGGGCTTAGGGTCTCAGTTGGACTTCTCATTGGTGTATGCTGGCCAGAACTTTGACCCAGGGAGCCTGTTCTGAGCCTGCATTGGGACACCCCTGCACCGATTGGAATGAAACCAATGTGAGGTGGTCCAGTTGGATCCTGGCCAGATTTAAGGGAGGTTAGGGTCCCGGTCAGACCTCCTGTTGGTGTACACTGGACAGGACTTTGACCCAGGGAGGGTGTTCTGGGCCTTCCACTGGATGGATTTGGATGACATTTAATATAAAAACAAAAACGACACTGGGCAGACACCTAATGGGTGTGTTGGAAGAGCTGCTAAGATGCTAATTATTATTAAGAGGTTACATCCAACTCATTGTTAACTTAATAACTTGAAGATTTAAACCCGGACAACGCCGGGTACTTCAGCTAGTATCTAAATAATATTTTGTTACTTTTTTTTACTGACTCAATCTTTTCATGGTTTGCAGTTCAGCACTTTTTATTCTGAGTTTAGCCTCTATTAGACTAACTTTACATACTTTTTTATTCTCCTCTGTTTGGGTCTGTTCTTATTTATAATATGTTGTTTTATTAGCACTTATGGCAACTATCTTGGATAATCATATCGTCTTGCTTTTCCTTTTCCTTTTATGAACATATTGGACACAAAGTTCTGTTGCATTTAAGAATGCATCTTCCTGCTCTTCACCTATCAATTCCCTCTCTGTCAGACATATACATAAGTGATTTCTCATTAAAGTCAGCCTTCTTTAAATATAAAACCTTTGTTTTGGTAAGCTTCTACTTGATGCCAGATTGGACAAGCACTAATACAAATATGGTTACAATAACAATGATATTTCAGACTGAAAACAGGCAAAACTCCTTTTTCCAACTTACTGATTTTTTTTTTAGCTATTCATTCTGTTCTTATTGCATTTCCATTTTTTTTGCTTTCTAATAGAACAGTATAGACAAATGAAAATCATACTTTCCTACTCTCCTGGTACATTAAGGAGACTCTCCCTCATTCCCATCCACTTACCTAGTGAAGTGAGCGAGGTGGGGGCACGGTTATGTGATTCACTGTGAATCGTGTCATTGTGAATAGAAAGGAGGGGTGATAATGTGAAAGGCATCACCACAACCCACGCACTTCGCACTTGCCACTTAGAACTATCCCAAATGCAACATCATATAATTGCTGTATGCACAGCTCACATATAACATACAGATATAGATTCTGCACAGGGGCTGGTTGGGCTGGGGGGCAGGCGGGCGTCTGCCCCATGGGCCGGTCCCATAGTGGGCTACCTTGGGCTGGGTCACTGGACTAAGTGCATTTTTTACCCTTTATAATGTTCCTAATAGGCTGCTGACCCGAGTATTGCCCCCCAGGCTAAAATGTGTGAGCCAGCCCCTGATTCTTCCCAAAATGTGCCAGCGTCCAGCCCCTGATTCTGCCCTACCAGAATCTACAGCACGCATTGTGAGATAAGGGTACTGTTTAAATGCAAGGGTTTTCCCCACACCCACACGTGATTGTGAACCATGACATATCATCTAATCTAGCACCTACGTTCAAACAAGTCCATTGTTATGTAACAGTACAATCATTCTGTTAGTTTGTTTGTTAGGTATTGATCATTGAATTGAAATGATAAATTGAAGTTAATCTTTGATAGGAAAGCAAATAATTAATGGCAGATTGATTTGCATTGATTGGTAACTGGTAGAGCAGTAATGCCAGTGAATTAGTACTGCACGATTGCTGTTAGCAGAGGTGCTCTCCATGTAAAGGTTTTATCATCTTACAAATTCACAAAGTCACTTTCTTCACTATCTTCATGCTCTCCTTTATCCTGTGCATTTTTCTTTTTCTGTTCAGTCCCTTTTAGCTTCTTAAACAGACCCCACGACGACCATGAGCTGCTCTTCTCTTCCTCCTGTGGTACAGAGCTTTGCAGTGTGTAGAATATAGCGTTCAGTTCAGAAATACAGATTGGAGGTATTATGGTAAAAATGAAGACAATCTTAATATTGTAAATTACACCAGCTTGCTGGTTCTGTGTTTGCCTCCGTCCTCTCCAATCAGCTGTGGGAGGAAAGCCACACCCCCATTTCCCCCTACAGAAGATTGGACGGGTGGGAACTTGAATCCAAATAGTTGGTGAAAGTTATAAACTTTAGCAAATCACCTCTAAATATTCTGTAAACAATTTTAATTTTGTAAGTCTGTAAAAAAAATGTGAAGTGAAAATGAGGGAATAGGGTAGACTGTTGTAGTGTGCTAACCAGCCTAAGGAGCAGGATCAATGTAGCTGTGGAAAACAACAAACATTGTGCATATAAGATATAAGTTAATGAATAAATCATTCTATAGACGTTTCAAGCTTTCCAGATACAAAAGGACTTCTGTCAGGTAACCTCGAATGAAGAAAGGATCTTTGTGTCACAAATGTTTTCAGCTTCTATGCAATAAATCGTTAAATGTTATAAACTATATACAACTTTTGCTGTTCTGCATGACTAAAGGGCCGAGCCTGCTCAGCATAATGTCCAATTTGACCACACATGGGGCCTGATTCATTAAGGATCTTAACTTGAGAAACTTCTTATTTCAGTCTCTTGGACAAAACCATGTTACAATGCAAGGGGTGCAAATTGGTATTCTGTTTTGCACATAAGTTAAATAATTAAAAAATAAAAAATAAAGAATTTAACGTATGTGCAAAACAGAATACTAATTTGCACCCCTTGCATGGTAACATGGTTTTGTCCAGGAGACTGAAATAAGAAATTTCTTAAGTTAAGATCATTAATGAATCAGGCCCATGGTGATTAAAATAGATGAGATCTGGCATCGGTGGGGCAGTCGGGAGATGACTACATGCATCAACTGTTTGGAGCCATCTTCTGCCATCAGTCATACCGCCTGCGAGAGCGCAGAGTGTATGGTCAGCATAAACTCGCCTATTACCATGAAATGGAAAAAAACATGGGGAAATAAACCCATTCCACCAATAAATAGTAGCGCCTATGAGACACAAACATTTTTGAGATACAGTCACTGTTATCTGTGAGCCCCTTATCATTTTACATGGAACTCACTCTAGCAAACATCCAAGCAGTGGTTATAAGTGTCTGAAATCTGAGTTTTGTCCTGAAATACTGAATCCACCGTTTCAAATACATTGTCATATGCAAAAGCTGCAGCAACATAAAATAACTGAATATATTTGACAATCTTCTACGGCTCCAATGGCTTCTAGAGGCCATCAGGACAAATAGGTACTACTGTTTCTTCTAAGTTTGAGTGATCTGGAAATAGTACTTAAGATGCATTAAAACAGGCCACACACATTAAAATCTGATTTTAATAGCCATTTAATCAAATTGTAAGAAAATCAGAACTTGCGTGGCTAATAGTAGATATGATCAGATGGAGATGTTGGAATTGTTTGATAATGCAGTCGGGAATAGTGGCAAACTTTAACCTGACGTGGTCCATTTGTAGTTTTTTGAAGTTTTGGTATTGTATTGTACGATATTATAATGTGTGAAGCGTTCAACCATCCATTCTTAACACAGTATGTGTGCCGTGATAGAAAAAATTGTATCCGTATATAAGGCCAACGTGAACAACTGTTTTATCCACGGCGAACCTGACAGATTGCGGTTGCTCCGGATGGGATAGGATTTTGATAGTTTTGAAACCTTACACTTAGGAGTCTCAGCCCGTTTTAGACAAACGCAACCAAATTGGTTCACAAAAGCACTGATGTATGTGACGAGCTGAATATTTGCTGCGTTCGTCAACACCATGCTCAACATTTCATAATGTACACAGTCTGGTTTAATAAAATGAATCCAGGCTAATCTCAAACTAAAGGGGTCTTCTCTTTACTGAAGTAAGAAGCTATGTATTGATATTAGTAGAATGATACATACCTGTCAGAAGGATCCTCCTCAATGCCATCGTAAATCTCATCATCAGGACTGGGTGGAGGGGGGAAAACTATGGAAAGCAAAATATTTTAGCTTAAAGATGAAGACAGAGGTCACTAAGAAATGGGGAAAAGTGCAGGGTTTTCATGAAAGGGAGTATCTCACATCAGTGGAAAACGCAGGATTTGTTTATAGGGGAGTTTCCACACCACGCCACCAGTGGGCATGACCAGCATGCATGGGAGCGTAGCTATAATTTTAGACAGTGCTTGGCTGCTCTCCAACTCTTCCTATCCCCATAATATACATGGGCAATGCTGCGTGCACTACTATTAGTGCGCACAGAGGCGTGTGAAGCGTGGGCAGGGTCAAGCCATCTCAATTATACAGTGCCTCAGGCTTGGAGGGGGGTTTCCAGGCACTAGGACCCGCCTCCCCCCCCCTTGGTTTGCCTATGCACATTTATCTGTCTCCAAAGAGGGATAATGGTGAACTTCTACCAAATCCTACCCCCGCACAATCCCATGTGTTCCATTTACAAAATAAGGAATTATTGGAAGAAGTCAGTAATAAAACGATTTAGAAGATTAAAAGATGTTATACACTTACATGAGTTCCCACCAATGCTGTGACTGAAAACAATAAAATAAAGACAGTTATAGCAAAGCTGTAACACATATATAAAGTTAACTAATTATCAAGATTCAATACTATGGGGTAAATGTATCAAACCTTTTACAAAGTGAGAGTGGCTGTGTTGTCCATAGCAGCCAATCAGATTCTAGCTATCAATTTCTATAATGCAGTAGATAAATGATAGCTAGAATCTGATTGGTTGCTATGGGTAACACCTCCACTTAGAGGGTTTGATACATTTACCCTTATGTGTGCATGTGTGTTTGTTAGAACACTATAAATGTGTAAACCAATATCCTTAGCAATCATACATTTGTTTTCATAATATAATTTGTACAAGACTGATCATAGCTAAGAGAAAAGAAGTCACTGCTGAAGAAAAGCCTTATATATTGTGTTGCTACTTTATAATGATGAACATGACACTATGAACGGCACCACAGCCTGTTCCTGCAGCAGCCATAAACTAACACAAGCTCAGATTTTATTTGACAGCAGCTTGTTCACTATGTGTTAGCTTGAAATATACTGCAAACAGCTTTTTAAATGAAACCTCTAAAGGTGTCTGCATATATCAGTGAGGATGTTCAGACAGATTTGTTTAAATTCATATCTTCAAATTGATAAGAGGATTTGCAAACATGTTTTATTCATGTTTCTGCTCCTTTATAATTGAAAACACAATATATAATTATCAGCTTCCCTGCAGGACTAAGGGTTAAGTGTGGTGTCTTTTGACTTCACGTTTAAAGTGCAGCTTCGCTCCACATTGAGATCGTCCTTTTCTATGATTAAACAGGAGAGGATGTCACACAAGAGCGCTTTAATTACTTGATGGGTTTTCAACATGCTTACAGCCAAAGTGCTAAATGGAAGATTAATCTCTGGATTTATCACTCTTTCTGTAAATAAGGTATGTTTATCAACTTGAAGGTGGGTCCCCTTGTTCTGGAAATATTCTTATTTATTATTCTTATCATATCACCACATGCTCCTTTCTTCTCTCTAAGCTCTAAATGTTCAGCCCTTGAAGTCTGTCCTGCTAAGTCTTTGTTAGGCAGCTCATGCACCATTGTTGTAGCTCATTATTTCATTTTATTTTATTCATGGCTTTTGAGAGATACACAGTATTTGTCGGGGAAGTTTTACCAGTTACCTATAAAGTGGCAATATGACCTCCCCCGTTCTATTACAAATACCAATTCCTATACAACCAAGTGTACTACTGACTTTTTCTATTGCTTGATTACACTGCTTGTTTACCTTCATATCATCTGAAACTATAACCCCAAGGTCCCTTTTCGCTATTGTTCACATTATCATTATTATTATCATTATTATTATTATTATTATTATTATTAATTTTTATTTATAGGGCGCCACATGAGGTCCGCAGCGCGGTAGAGAGAAAAAACAACAAGACATCCCTGGTACAATAGTACAATACAGTAAACAAATAACACTACAATTCTCCAGGGGCAAACGCAGGATTTCTAGAGGGGGTTTCCATATATGTGCTTCTGGAGAAAAAATGATATCTATCTATATCTATCTATCTATCTATCTATATATATATCTATAGTATAAATGTCTAGTGGCGTGTGTTAGTCTGTCTGTGTGTGTGGAAAAAATAAAACCAAGCTGCAGCGCCACCTGCTGTGCGGAGTTATACACTGACCTACTAAATTCTTAGTGTGTGTGGAAAAAAAAATTCAGAAAGGGCTGAAATTTGGTATACTAAGATGTTTTTAATTTGTTAATTTAATTTGTTAATTGTTAAAAGTGTTTATAAAGATTTTAAAAAAATATATATATATTTCTTGAAGGAGAAGTGACAGTTGGGAGTGGTTGGTGGTTGCCGGGGGTGACAGTGGGGAGTGGTTGGTGGTTGCCGGGGGTGACAGATGAGAGAAGTGTGATACTCAGGACCGCTGAGAGAGATCCCTGTGTCTGGATAGACATCTGGATAGATGTGGCGATGAAAATGAAGGATGAGGTGATGGAGAAGAATGATGAGGTGGTGACATGTGGACAAAACCACGTTAAAAAAGGGCGCTTACGTCGGGAGGTAACGCTCTTCCCCTGAGGAGGCCTGGGCTATGGCCCAAATGCATGACAAGAACCTTTTTAACACCTTAAGTAGCTTGATTTGACTAGAATGCATGAGTATCATGCACGGGTCAACTTGTATATATATATATATATATATATATATATATATATATATATATGCACACAAAACTCCTCCCATGCTCATCGCCAGCCGATTTGCAAATCGTATTGCTACTATCATACTATCACACAGACTGTATTGTAGCCGGATGAAACCGTGGTACAGGAGGGCAGGGGCAAAAGAGGAGCTTTGTGGGCCATTTAGCAACATTTCAAAACAAATCACTACTTTTTGAAGACTTTCCAATAATCCCTTTATTTCAGCTCAGATCTCTCCTGCCAATCTAAAGGAGGTGTGATAATCCTTGGTGAAGGACCTGGTGGCAAGGGACATAATTAGGGACAGGGTGTTATCATCATCACCATTTATTTATATAGCGCCACTAATTCTGCAGCGCTGTACAGAGAACTCATTCACATCAGTCCCTGCCCCATTGAAGCTTACAGTCTAAATTCCCTAACATACACACACACACAGACTAGGGTCAATTTGTTAGCTGCCAATTAACCTACCAGTATGTTTTTGGAGTGTGGGAGGAAACCAGAGCACCCGGAGGAAACATTGCTTTATATTCTATTTTTAATTCTTACACTTACATTCTTGTTGTCTCCCCAATTCTTACATTATCCAGTCAGGTTATGGAACACTCAATAGAATATAATGTTTTATCTGTGAAAGGATGATGTAAGTAAATGGTGGCTCTTACTTGCTGATAGAGTCTTGTTCTCCAACATCATCATAAAAATCCTGGTCATTTTCGACTTTTATGGGACGGCTCATTGTTGATTGCTTCCTTTTCAGTGAATCATAGTCGATATTTACCATCATTGTTTTAATATAGCCATCTGGAAAAAATAGGTGTTAAGTACATACCTAGTGAATTTGCCCATATATTCAGATACTGGAAATCTGCAACTCTTTAAACCCTTTCAATTTTAATAACTATATTGCTATTGAGCTACCTTACTGCTGTTGTAGCAGCAACAGCCAAATCTTATTTTTTTCTTTTGTAAAGAGGCTTATTTGTCACAACACTTGTGGCTGGATCACTTATAAATAACTTATTTGTGGCTGGATCATGTAGAAATAATTTATTGTAGAAATATATTTCAATGAGAGGTGCAGGCACCAATGTATAATTGCAAATGCACTTATCGTGCTACATTGGGATGTGTTATGTAGGGAAATGACTTGTTTGGGGTTTTGTAACTTTGCTTTGGGAATTCCCAAGTTAGCAATAGAGTGGAGGAAATGTGTATTCTGCAACTATCTGAAGAAAGGAGCCCTGTTAATCTCATGTTAATTAGACCTTTTGATGCGTGAGTGTCCAACACACCTGCAGGGGCAAACGCAGGATTTTTAAGGGGGGGTTTCCTCCCCCCCCCAAAAAAAAAGAGAGAGAGAGAGCGCTGCTGTAGTACAATACAGCACCGGCGCGGACGCTTCTGTGACAGCGCCGCAGTTGCTGTACACTACAGGGCAATGTTTAGTGCCTGTTTGTTTGCGGAGAGGAGGGATTTCTGGAGAACCAGAAACCCCCCCTGCATGCGCCCCTGACCTGAAGGCACAGGAAGATTTAATTAAACTTGCTGTTAGATTTCCTATGTGTCTAAAACAGGATGCAGGAAATCACAGCAAGTTTTAGGATATCACAGATAAGTGTAAATTTTGTTAAGAATGAACTGCATTTAAATCTGTTTGGGGAAACATATATCGTATCCTGATACTAAAAATAGACGTTGTGGAACCATCTTGGATCAGGGGCTGGCTTACCCACTGACAGGAGTTATATCAGAACTGTATAAAAAGTGAGCTGTTTGAGCATGTAATGTATTATTCTTGTACCATCTATACTTATGGAAAGATTGCTAGTACCACAGACCGGTGTGTGAACTGTCCTTGTTAGGACTACTTGAGCTAATAAACCATCTTTTACTTCAAGAACCTGCTTTAACGACTACTGACCCTGCTGTAAATTCCTGTGACCTACAGATTAGACCCAAATCTAATCCGTTCTCTGGTTGTTCTGAGGTTGACCAAGCCTTGCAGTGCCAACGTTTTGCCTGTGTAATAGGCCAGGGGGGAACCATCCACAGCAACCCTGACCTGAAGGCAAGAGGTCAGGTATACCAGTCCAGGTGTATCAGCAAGGGGGTACCCTAGCAGGTAGAGTTACCCAGAAGGAAGCGGCTCTAGGTGCTGGTGTAGGAGCCTAGTGGTGGCAACAGGCTCCTCCTATTGAGACAGGAGTGGCGTATTTGGATAAAGAAAGGGAACGGTGGCAAAGTAAGCCCAGCCGGTCCCCAGCGACAATAGACAGGGTGGCATAGGAGGTCCACCCTGTCACACCATTCCTACAGAAGGAGAAGGATAGGTAACAGCACTGGTAGTCTGCAGGAACAGGCTGCAGACAAGGTTACATTCCCTCTGGGTTTCACCTACAGCACACAAACACACCGGTGCACCACAGGGGTATAATTGATTTGTTGTTTCTATGATTGGTTTGAAGTGCCTGGGTGGAGGATAAAACACTGTATTGTGCATGTGTGCAGTGCAACCAATGCAAGATAGTGGCCTGTGTCTAGACAGAATGACTGTGTCTCGTCAGAGTTAGGTCTCCTGGTATCATCCTATTTGGAAGTGTGCTGTTTATCTGTGATTTGAACAATTAAAGCACCATTTATTCAGCAAGAAGTTGTTTGAGTCTGATATCTGTCGTGTGTCAATATCCCACTTTCCTAACAAATGCAGGTGATGTGCAGGCTAAGTTGTATGTGTACTCATGTTTTGGGAGTTAGAGGGGTAGGTTAGATATGCCTGGAAAACCCCGTTTCCCACCCCAATTATTAATACCACTAAAAGCAAGCAAGTGGGCAGCATCTCCCAGTTTGTATTTCATGATGTCGCTAGATGGCTGTAATTTAGGACAGCTTTGTGCCCTACCTTTCACATAATCCCCTTTTCACACATATTATACAGTTAAAATCTTGTTACGGCAGCAGTAAATTACAAAGCAGTGTTATCACACTAAGGACAGAGTCCAGCTATCATTTCTGTAGCCATCTCTGTTCCTCGGTTGGTGATCGCAACAGTCTCTTTGTTGGCAGCAGCTGCCGCCACAACTTCTGTGACCATGGGGAACAGGTGCACTGACTCTGTGTCCTGCAATGAGCATGATGCCAGACACATATACCGGGCACACAGCTACGAGCTGGTGGATTATCACAAGAGTGTATATGCAGCAGAAAAGCCAAAACCTTTCTCCATAACCAGAACAGGAAAGAGGGTCGGTTAATGTAATTCATAGATCGAGGTCGCCAGCAACTGACTGTTTTTAAGATTTCCACCTTCCACTATCTCTCTTCATTCCAACTGCACCACTCCACCAGTATCTGCATAAAAAGCTTTAAATTGTGGGCTAATAATGCTTATGCCTTGCTCTAGCCACTTGCACTTTCCCCTCCGCCAGCTACAATTTTATTACGCTACTTTATGTATCAGTTTGCTCCCCACACCTCTGAGATTGTAAACTTATTTTAGTATAATAATAGATCCCAGTGAATTGATGGAAGAATATCTGTAGACAGGTGATGGGTCAATGAACACATACTTACAATTTCCTTTCATTCTACCCAGCCACTTTCCTTCGGGATTGTCTGTGAGGCGAATGACTTCTATCTGATCTCCATTTTTAAAGCTGAGTTCATTTTTACCACCTTTATAGTCCACGCATGCCCTGGCCTGATGAAGAACCTCAATCTTATCGGACAACTGCAGAGGAAAACAAGGGAGCACATAAGGAACGGAGATAATTTGCCCCGTGGAAAAATGTAAAACCGAGGTAGTAATGTAAGTTGATAATAGGGTTTAATAACCCCCAAATCAAACATATCAAACATAGGTACATTTATTAAAAAGAAACACCGTGGCCTAAGCTTTCCCCCAACACACACACACACACACACACACACGTTCCAACAAAAAGAGTATGTGTGCGATCATTGCAGAGGGTGGGATTTAAGCGCACATTGAGCATGAGCATACCTAGTACCACAAGATCATGTCTACTGTTACATTTGGCATGATCCTTAACAAATTTCAACTTTTCCATATGTATTTCATTATACTGCTCGACTGACTCTCATGTAGGTTTTATTTAACTCTTGGGGGTGTATATACTAAACTGCGGGTTTAAAAACCAATCTGCTTCTAGCTGTCATTTTGTAGAATGTACTAAAATAAATGATAACTAGAATTTGAATGGTTGCTATAGGCAACATCTCCACTTTTCCAAAACCGCAATTTAATAAATATACCCCTAAGACTTTTTTTACAAACTTCTGTAGCCAAATTATACTGATTTGGTTAATCCGGCACCATGCCCAACTGGATGACACTGTAGGAGGTGGCTCCTGCATTTCTAGATCCAATCACAATCCTGACAATAGAGGGGCAATCACACACAAACAACATTATAGGAAAACTATTATCAAAATAGTTTATAGATGTGTGAAATTAAATATAGATTAACTTTGCAATGTATTTATTTAAAATTACTCAGTTTTGATAATGTGTAGCAAGCTTGGACTGGCCATTAAGTTTACCATAGAATTATTCCGACAGGTTCAGGGGCTATAAGCCACTTTAGCATGTTTAATAAAAGCAGTAGACAAATATAACTTTGCGCTCTGATATCACAAAGTATTAACCGTGTAAGTCCATGCTATAGATAATTTTATACTTATTGTCAAAATGTGTGCTATAATATTATTTACAACCCTACATTAAGCTTTTTCAGTATAGACACATTTATGGGCCCTGCTTACCCCAGTAAACCATTGATTTTCAGTGATTTGTTCCTTATATTTGTGGGGGGGGGGGGGGTGTTTACTCTCACACTAACCCTCTACATTGACAGTTGTAACAATTTGTTGTATCATGATGCCTGGATTATACAAAGAAACTTACCAAACTACTAATTATAATACTAAAAAACTTTAAAGTATAAAGACACTTAAAGCTAATTTTATTTCAGAAGAAAATAAATTGCAAGTGCAGTTATACTAAATGTGGCAACACTTGTTTATAAAATCTATTTTGATTATCATCAATCAAGAGCAGTATTTTAGTGAATTGCTACTCTACAGTCACAAGATACAGACATTACTGACTTGTTGCACTTGTACTAAGTTAGGTGGCTTTTATCAATGAAGTTTTGTATAATATAAATGTAATGTACCCATCTAACCCTACAACTTGTCTAATTTGATCAGTAAGAAAAATGAGGTATTCATAAGTTATAGGTCAATCTATATAGCCGGCTTTGTAAAAGTTTTGGTGACGTAATTACTTTGAATCGTTTTCTTATCTCCTGCTCCTTCTTTTCTTTTTCCTTTTGCTCTTTCTTCCTCTTTTTATCATTCTTTTCTTGTTCTTCCCTATACGGAGCACAATAAAAAGAAAGGAAAATAAAGTTATCAAGGGTAAAGAATGATTCCAATTATTTCATCTGCCACCTAAGTTCTAGCATAGGGTTTAAGATAATGGAGCTGATTCAGAGTGGAACGTAAGCCTAACTTGCAACTGAAAAAGACGCATGCAAGTGTATGCGTATGCACGCTGTATTTAGAGTTGGAGATTCGTTCTAGGTCTGAAGGAGTAGCAGATGTATCCACTTGAGAGCAGACACTTATGTCAAACTATGAACTTGTACAGAAACTTTTTATTATATATGTTATTAGACAATTGCTATGTGTCACACACCAGATTCTCAGGTTCTGTCACTGTCGCTGCCTTTCTGAGTTGTCCCTGCTGTCCTCAGGCTCTGTTGGTTTCAGACCTCTCTGTAAGATGCTGTCCAATCTGTCTCCACTCCAGAGATTCCGTCCAAAACCAGTTCATGGGAGCTGCCATCTTGGATATAGTCACCTGATCCATCTCGGCATCTCAGAGTGCTGCTTCTGCCCAGCTGACTGCAGTCTCCAATCCGACATCAGCAACAACTATAAACGGACTTCCTGGAGCCCTTACCTGTTGCCATTGCAATGTTGTATTTCAGAAGCCAACCTGGTTCCCAGCAGTTGCAGTCTTGCTATCTATCTTGCTACAGCCTTGCTATTAATCCAGGTCTGACAGTGCAGTCTGCATTCTGGCTCCAGTCTTATTCCAGCATTCCATTGCCATTCCGATTACAGCAATCCTCTTCCAGCTTTCCGGTTTCAGTCCGTTTACAGCAATCCTCTTCCAGCATTTCGGTTCCAGGCCGATTGCAGCAATCTTCTTTCAGCATTCCGGTTACAACAATCCTCTTCCAGCATTCTGGTTACAGCATTCAGGTTAAAGTCCGGTCCAGCAATCCAGTTCCTGTTTGCTCTCCTCTGCCAGTGAATTTACCATCTGCACCAGTCCATTCACTACATGCAGAGGAACATTATCAGGCCACCCAGCTTTGTCCAAGTAGTCACCAGTCCAGTTCCAGAGACACAACCCAGTCTGGGTACAGACAGATCCTCAGGTGTGACACTACGAAGCATCATTTAAACTTGAATAACCTATTGACTACAGCAGGAACAACCTTCCGCCATGCGTACATAACAATAGTTTTTGTTTTTTTTTGCATCGACGCATTCTGAAATCCTAATCTATGACTGAGCGACTAATAAGTGTCTGGCGAATCGTTTGCAAAACTCCAATTAAAAGCATTTCACTGGTTTGGTTGTTAATCATCATCATTATCATCATTTATTTATGTAGCGCCAACATATTCCGTAGCGCTTTACAATTGGGGACAAACATAGTAAACTAATAAACAAACATTTTGCATTTCGGCCCAGCCAGGCTGTAAAGGTAAAAGTGACTCATAATCTAAATGATCCTGTCACACAACAATGTTGGTCAGGGGGTAGTTGTCTTGTGTGAAAATTGTGTAATGGGTGGTAATAGGGTAATGTAGTGAGGTTAAGAGGGTGGTTGAGGAATATTATAAGCGTGTCTGAAGAGGTGGGTTTTCAGAGAACGCTTGAAAGTTTGTAGACCAGAGGACAGTCTTATTGTGCGAGGGAGAGAATTCCATAGAGTGAGTGCAGCCCGAAAAAAGTCCTGTAACTTGGAATGGGAGGATGTAATGAAGGTGGATGAGAGACGCAAATCTTGTGCAGAACGGAGTTGCCGAGTTGGGAGATATTTTGAGACAAGAGAGGAGATGTATGTTGGTGCAGCTTTGTTGAAGGCCTTGTAGGTTAGTAAAAGTATTTTATATTGAATTCTGTAGCAAACAGGCAACCAGTGTAGAGACATACAGAGTGATTTGCCAGAGGAATAACGATTTGCAAGGAAAATCAATTTTGCCGCTGTGTGCAAAATAGATTGTAGGGGTTTGAGTCTGTTTTGGGGAAGACCAGTAAGGAGGGAATTGCAATAGTCAATGCGGGAGATGATAAGTGCATGCATTAAGGTTTTAGCAGTGTCTTGCATGAGATATGTGCGAATTCTGGAAATGTTCTTTAGATGTATGTAACATGATTTAGATATAGAGTCAATGTGGGGAACAAAGGATAGGCGTGAATCAAGGATTACACCTAGGCAGCGAGCTTGTGGGGTCGGATTTATGGTCATGTTATCAACAGAGATAGAAATGTCAGGTATGCTCTTGTTGGTGGGTGGGAAAATTATTAACTCTGTTTTAGAAAGATTAAGTTTGAGTTGGCGAGAGGACATCCAAGATGAAATGGCAGAAAGACAGTCAGTTACACGGGACAACACAGATGTCGAGAGATCAGGAGAGGATAGATAAATTTGGGTATCATCAGCATAGAGATGATACTGGAATCCAAAGGAACTTATTAGATTTCCAAGAGAAGCAGTATAGATAGAGAATAGCAGAGGACCTAGTACTGAGCCTTGTGGTACTCCAACTGATAAAGGAAGCGGAGCAGAGGTGGCCCCAGAGAAATTAACAGTGAAAGAGCGATTAGAGAGGTAGGATGAGAACCAGGATAGAACAGTGTCTAGAAGCCCTAGGGATTACAGTGTTTGTATGAGAAGAGAGTGGTCAACGGTGTCAAATGCAGCAGAGAGATCCAGGAGAATTAGGAAAGAGTAATGGAGAGATTTAAAATGTATTGAAAAGGCGTTTGGGGTTAGAAGCCTGAGCATACATAAGAGAATGGAAGTATGTTTGTTATGCAGTGTCCAGAGTATTTCGATAGGAGCGGTAGACAGAAGTATATCATCCGCTATCCGCTACTTACACCTGCCCCTGACTACAACCAAATAAGACCGGTTTTCAGCTGTATCTGCGACTATGTCCCAGTCTGCCAGTGCAATTTCTCTGATACACCTTTACTGTACGTTGCCCAAGTTAGAATACCCCTTCCCTTCCCATCACAGCTCTGCAGATCCCAATGTGTGCAGGCTTTACCCTAAGTCATCCTGAAAGGCGTTTATATGTTTTCTTTAGTACTTTTCTATTCCCCTTCAGATAGTCTTTGGGGGCACTTTTGTTGCAATATTCAGCCATATTGTAATATCCAGCTGTCACCCCTGAGAGAGCAGCAGAGTAGAACAATCTGAAGAAGGTAGTAAGTAGGGCATTTGGGCAATAGAATGGTCAGAGAAGCTGGGACCCAGGACCGTATCACTTTGTGATGTCACTAAATCTTAATGAATTGAAAGGCTGAATACTAGTGTAGCCCTAAGCTGGATGCCTTTGTGCACACTTTAATCCTGTATTTATATTGAAATCGCCACATACAAATAACAATAAAACCATATATACGTTCAAACCTTTGCTCATCAATCCCTTCATAGCATTCCCCGTCACTTTCTTCTCTCTGTGGAAAAAAAACCAAGGATTGTTCAGAATAAACTATTGTGTCACAGTGTGGGTTAAGTGGATGCTTTGTACCATATTCTATGTAAGTGTCTATCACATCAATCTGTGTCTGTATTGGAATGACCCTAGTTGTATGTTCCTGCCAGTCTTTGTCATGCCTCTTAGTGTTTTCTCTTTGTTTGTCTGTGTTCCTGTCAGTCTTTGTCTACCATGTGTCACTGTCTGTACCATCTGACTTCTTGTCTGTATGTTTCTGGCTATGGGTATGCTGCTGTCATACCCACGATGGTTTTTGGAGTAAACAAAAACATGCTAACATTTTCACCTGTAGCTCTGTTATTTTAAAGAGAATACAGGGAGGGGATCTTTTATCTATCAATTGTTTGACCCACTGTCTTCCGAAAACCAGAATAAGAAATTGCTTCTGTTCTGTGTTGATTTAATAGACACCTATCTTGCAACATTCCCAGAATCAGATTAATTTATACACACTGTGTGTGCGCGTGCGCATATGTGTGTTGCACAGATATAGAATGGGGTTACAGATTAATCCTGCCTGTGATACTGCTGGCTGCTACTCCTCTGTGATGGGCTTTCAGGCGCTCACCATGAGAGGGGGGGGTTCCGGTTGCCCAGAACACCCCACCCCCCCCGACCAAGGAATGTAACTAAAGGAAATACATTCAGCCAATGGGGAAGGGGTGTGTTTCATTTAAATCCTCAGGACAGCAGGTACAGTACAGGGGTGTATCAGGGAACAATAAAAACACTAAATGAGTGAGATGATGTCAACTCCAGTCACTATGAGGAGCAACACCAAGCACTTTCATGAGGAAGAGGATGTCAGGGGCCATATGGGGGAAAGATAGAGGTCAATTCAATTCATTGTAGCTAGGTATAGATTGGGCTGGTGTTACCATTAGCAGCTGCCTAGAGTGCCATGGTTTAGGGATGCCTTAAACTCTGAATGTCAGTGATGTGTTTGGAGTAAGGTGCTGGGCTCTGACGGGAGCAGAACATACCAGTGGTCCCCCTCCAACCTGCTAAGGTAAAAAGCAAGGGGGAAATGGGGAGTGGGGGAGGGGGCATGCATACGGCTCACAAGAAGATGGAAGTGGGTGTGGCAAGGGCGCACGCAGGGGAGGTTTCTGGGTCTCCAGAAAACCCTCCCCTCCGCTAATCCTCCCCTCCGCGGATGCTTCTTTGACAGCGCCGCGGCTGCTGTATAGTACAGTGCTGCTGAAACTGAGCTGCTTCTCTCTCGCTGTTTTTTTTTTTTTGGGGTGTTTATTTTTTATGAAAAATCCTGCGTGTGTCCCTGTGTGGGGGTGTATAATAGATCTCATGCCTGTATATATTTACTGCAGTTGACAGCTTTTAATGCAGGTAGACACAAATCACTATGAACTTTCAATATATGAAAACCAAAGCACTAGAAAACTGTGGTGTTGCCCGTAGCAACCATTCAGATGTTTGCTTTCTAAGTTGAACTACAAAAATGTCAGCTAGAATCTGATTGGTTGCTTTGGGCAACACAAACAACTTACCTGTGCACTAGTTACATAAATGTCCCCAACAGATGCTTGCAGAATGTCTCACTAGCTACCAACTACTACTGACTCTAGAAATAGAGGACAATGACAGCCGGCGATTCCAGCAATATGGCCAAGGCCCTGGCCCTTTGATCTGTTGCTCAATTTGTTTTCAATGTTACGAAAATAACCCTTATATGTAATCCTGTAGGTCCCAAACATAAAAAAAAAATTACTTGTGTAGATGAAGAAATGAAAACAACATTCTTCAGGAAAGTGAAACTTTGTGAAACCATGACAAAGGGTCTGGACTTGAAGGAGTTAAACATATGCCCATGTTGTAGATTATTGCATAAATTATGGTATGAAATATTTGTGCTATGTAAAATACATAACTCACAAAATTCCTTATTGGAAAATCGGTACATTTTAGGTCATGCCCAGAAATCATGAGAACACATGGACGTGCAAGAATATGACCTTTTTTTAGCCACAGAAATCAGTAATATCCTATGACAATTAGGGCTGTTGGAGCGCATAGGAATATATTTTTTTTAAATTATATAAGAGGCAAAATTTTCTGGTGAGAATGTATAACCACAGTTCAATATCTACCGCATAATACATACCTATACATGTAGTCATTTTTCATCAAGTACAAAAATTACTTACTATATCGTTATGTATGGGTCCTGAAAAACATAAATTTAAAACAAAGGTAGTATGATTTATTTGACATAAAGATAATGTTCATTTTACATAAGACATTTTACTAAACATCATTTCTCTTCTGTTCTGTACATTTGAAAAAAGAAAAGTGGAATGAAATTAAAGTTTTATCTCAATAATGTCACTGAAATCTTCAAGGCTAGTCCTGACCAGTAAGGACACCTGGATGTGTAGTCAGGTAATGAGAGTGCACAGTGTAATGTATGGACTTTCATGGTGTGTGTCTGCGTCCTTGGGTCCTATTTATCAAAATGCAGTGAGAATAAGAGTGATTTTATTATCGTTGCAATTTATCAAGGAAATAGCCCCCAATCAATAGATTTTGATCAATAGTGGTGTCAAATAATTGTGCTCTGTGGTTGGCATATTTTAAGGGGAAAGTGGGTGGCACAAAAATGATTGGGAAATTCTAAGAGGAACAAAGATATTAAGAGGAAATACGTTTTGCAATTAGGCTGCTTGTTTTGATAATATTTCTGGTGTTTGTATTTCGAACTGCGGTTGCAGAGCAATCATCTAAATGACAAATGCATTTACAAGAACAGTAATCCCTAAAGAAATACAAGAATTATTTCAATGGAGTATGTATGTCCCACTGCAGGATTAATGCCTCACTGAGTGACCATCAGCTCAATTTGAGACTGACCTGCCTGGTGAAGTGATGGTAAGGTAGAAGAAGATGGTCATATGGTATAGGATGGTGGTCTAATGACATGTGCGGATTGTGTTTCCATCACCAGTCCCCCTCTTGTACTGATCCCATTGTCCACCATAAAAGTATGTGGAATTAAATGTAGTACTCGTGAGGGATGAGGCTTGACAAGACACACATGGGGGACCAGGGGCCATTTAAACCGGCAGAGGGTATGGTTATTGCTTTGCATCCTGGAGTGGAGAGAAGAGGAAGAAGTGTAAACTGGAGAGTACATGGGTGATTAACTAATTGTCATACATGTGCATCTGTGCATTCCTGCACTGTGTTCATCAGTGTGTTTACAAAACATGTATGTACCTGTGTTTTACTGCATGGTCTGGGCGTATTACTGCACTGTAAGGGTGTTTAGTGGTCTCTGTTTCTTTTAAGAATTTTAATTAAGTGAAGCACCCATCCTTTTAAATTGTTACGAAACACATTAAGGATGAACTGTGTGCATCAGTGTATTGCTGAAATATGTGTGTATCTCTGTATCACTGCAGTGTATTTATTTAATAATTGTGTGTATCTCTGTATCAATTATTATTTATTATCATTTGTTAGGTGCCACAAGATTTCCGCTACAAACAGTAGACTATACAGGGTGAAACGGTACAGAAACAATAAACAAAAAATACCAATCCTTCAGGAACCCCAGGCAGGGTAATGCAGTAAAGACGGAGCAAAAGAACATGTATGGAGACAGGAGGGAAGAGGGCCCTGCTCATACGAGCTTACATCCTAAGGGAGGGAAAACAAATCAGGCACAAAGGGAGCCAGTTGAAGCATGAGGGAGAGTAAAGGGGGGCCGGGAGGAGAGAGGGGAGTACGAGCTAAAGAGATGATGAGGTTAGGTGGAAGGTTGGTAGGCTTTGAGGAACAGGTGAGTTTTAAGTGCCCGTTTCAAGGAGCACAGATTAGGAGAGAGACGGTTGGAGTGAGGGAGGTTGTTCCAGTGAAGGGGGGCCACATGGGAGAAGTCTTAGATACTGGAGTGGGAAGAGGTGATCCAAGTGGAGGAGAGTCGATGGTCATTGGCCGAGAGCAGGGAGCGGACAGGAGTGTGAATGGAGAGGAGGTTAGAGATATAGGGAGCAGTAGACTGGGAGAGAGCCTTGTTGGTGGTGGTAAGGAGTTTAAAAAGGATTCTGTAGGGGAAGGGGAGCCAGTGTAAGAGGAAGCAGAGAGGGGAGGCAGAGGAGGAGCAGCGTGAAAGGAAGGTGAGCCTTGCAGCTGCATTGAGTATAGAGTTTAGGGGGGCGACATGGGAGTGAGGGACACAAGTAAGGAGGAGGTTGCAATAATCGAGGCGGGAGATGATGAGTACATGGGTAATAGTTTTGGTGGCATCCTGAGAAAGGAATTGCCAGATGCGGGCGATGTTGCGTAGTTGGAAGCGACAGGCTTGGGCAAGGGATTGAATGTGTGGGGCAAAATAGAGAGAGGATTCGAGGGTGACACCCAGGCAGTGGAGTTGGGTGACAGAGGAGATGGTGGTGCTGTTAACAATGATAGAGAGGTCATGGTGGGAGGAGAATCTGGGGGGAGAAAAGACAATGAGTTCAGTTTTAGAGACGTGAAGCTGCAGTGCGGAAGACCTTTCCATTCGGAAGAACTTGCTGTCAGCATCCTGGTGCCTTCAGAGATGTGCAGCGTCGGGTTTCAGGTAAGTGTGTTTATTTTGCAATCGGATTTTCAGCAATTCGAATTTTTTTTGGAGGGCTTGTCGCTGTCCGATTTGTAGACATCGTTCAAGCGTACCCAACCCCGATTTAACAAGTTCCAAAAAGCCCTTTACACAGGGTTGGGTACGCTATGTATCTGCTGTTGAACAATAGTTAGATCTGTGGTTGATACCCAAAAACGGAATTTAAATAAAAAAAAATATTAATAAATAGGCCTCTCTATATCACTGCAGTATATTTATGAAATACTGTATGTGTGTATCTTTGTATTACTGCAGTGTATTTATGAAATATATAGTGATTTTTGTTAGTGTGAAAGAAGTTTTTTTTTAATGCTAATTGTATAATCTATAATTGTGTGACCATATGGTGGAATTGAAGTGAGAGATAACATACACAGTAGAGGGCCATGAAAGCGTGAATAAAATGAATGAAAGGAAGTGGATGGGAAAGAAAGTATCACTTGCACACACACTAGGTGAAGGCTGAAATTTTAATATTTAGTGTGCTGACCCAGGGGTAGATTTGTCAGACCATCTATAAAGGAAAAGGGGAGGTGTTGCCCATAGCAACCAATCAGATTCTAGCTATCATTTATCTAATACATTCTAGAAAATAGCTAGAATCTGATTGGTTGCTTCCACTTCTCCTTTTAAGAAGGTTTAATGAATCTACCACCCAATAGGAAAGTGAATGCAGTCTATCAATTCACAAGGAAGTCGCATTATCACTGAAGCACTGTGAGGTGAAAGGATGTATTCCAGGATTGGCTCAGCCCACAGAATGGCTGCCTCTACTGAAGTTAGGTTATCTGTACAGTTATACCCCTCCTACTTATCCAGATTATAACTTATAATTATTACTCAAAAACATTAAATATATGTAATGAACCAGAAAAATATTACATACAGTCCAAGATGCATACAGGAAATCTTATGCTGTACATACCAATGTCATCATATGTCTCCTCTTCAATTAGATTTCTGTGGATTAATGAAGCATATTTAGCATTTCAGTTTTTTCAATAAACATATTTATTTATTACTGACATAAATCAATATAGCACCCAACACAAATTAGTATTAGTATAATGCATTATCTAATAGTAAAATAGTATATATAATAGTAATTAATGGATACATTATTTTTC
The DNA here is from genome assembly GCF_038048845.1 of Mixophyes fleayi. Lineage (NCBI taxonomy): Eukaryota > Metazoa > Chordata > Amphibia > Anura > Limnodynastidae > Mixophyes > Mixophyes fleayi. The sequence goes on along the minus strand of NC_134402.1, from coordinate 430,407,161 downwards.
CTATTATAGACTTTATATACACCTATATTTACTTTATTATAGACCTATTTGTAATTCAGCAGGTCGTACTTTTGCTTATAGACAAATATACTACATGGTTGGAAGACAATGGGATTGAGTTAGACGCACTTAATTCCAAAACGCAGACGTAAAATATGTTCCAAAAAAAAAGTCATATATATATTCTTGCACATATTTTAAGTTATAGTATGTTAAATTCATCTGAATTATGAAAGCGTTTATTGCGCGCTACATGTATTATGATGCTGAGACATCAGTCATCATCATCAACTTGATATAGATATGATGATGCAGAACTAAAATTAAAATAATAATAATAACATTTTAAAAAAACCTCCTCTGCCTCCCCTCCCAAAAAAGTGATCTAAGCACCAGCACTTATAGCAAGGGTGAACTCGCGCTTTTCGTTCCCCCGCAATAGCGTCAACCAGCCCAGTCTATGAACGCTGATGCTTAGATCACTTTTGGAGGGAAAGCTGTTTTAAAAATAAAAATGTTTGTGATACAAAATAAGTCCGTGTTGATGATGATGATGATGATGATCGCTGCCCCAGGGGTGAAGCATCTGGCAAACACATATATCGCCTAACAGGTGTACCTGCAGCCGCGTACACCTCTTTTTTTGTTTCAGTTACATAAATATGTCTTTTCTGTACGTGGCCTACGCTTGCCCCCCCTTCCCTCCCCCATTCCACCACTAAGCGTAAGCAGTGATGTGTCTGAATCTACATGTTGACATATGCGCACCATTGTTTGCGAGCATGCTTAATGCAGAAAAGTGTATTGCACGTAAAAATACAGATGTAGGTCCAACACAGCGTCCGGACCATTATATTCAGATATGTAGGGCCTGAGTCATTAAGGAGAGCAAAGCAAAAAAAAAAAAAAAAGGTAACTTTGCACCTTGGCAAAACCATGTTGCATCATTGGAGGGGGAGGTAAATTTAAAATGTGGGGACAGATTTATAGTTGGGGCAGGGCATGTCCTAGATCAACTTTAAATTTCAGTGTAAAAATAAAGCTATCAAGTATTTGTGTGTGCTAAATTAAAAAACAATCAGTATTTATCTTATGTGCAAAATAATAAACTACTTTGCACCCCTTACATTGTAAAATGGTTTGTCCAGGAGCAAATTAACTCCTTTTTTTGCCTTGCTCTCCTTACTGATTTAGGCCTGTAGACAGTAAATACATGAACAAAAGTTTTTGTATCCAAGTAATCCTCAAGCAATGACTGTAAGTCTCAGTGAATACCTTAAATATATAATGCACATGACAACCTGGGCAAAAGATGACAGAGGGCAGACACACTCTCCCACTTCTCATCTATTGAGACATCAGGAACTGCTATTTACTGGCAAGTAAAGCACAGCGCAAAATTATAGTGCCTTTGTGATGCAGTTGTGCTAGCGTTTGGGCTTTAGAGTTATGTGCCAAGATTGCAAATTTACAGTTGCAGAAGAGGGTGTTTTACAGTAATAGAGCTCTGAGACCACTAAGTAGGGGCATTTAAAATACTGTAGATTTCATTTAAGAAAGCTGTTAGTCAGGAACCAAAGATATGTTCAAGATAATAGCAACCAAAGTGTGAAAAAGACCAAAAAAAAAGTGTCAATTTTAACACCATTGTATCAAAGAGATAGGAGATTGCGTTACAAAAATACACATCATGGTTTTAGAGTTCCTCTCTTATAAAATGTGAATTTGCAATGTTTAAAACTGCACATTGATTGTATGTCATATATACAAGAGTAGTGTGATGGTTAAAACAATTGGTAATAATGTGAAACATGGAAGCAAACATTAGATGGGGGTGTATTGTGTATTGTTCTATATAGACATTTCATAATACAAAATATGTAATTAGCAGCAAGCAAATACATATCTGAATATCATTATTATTAATTTTATTATAATAATTATCAGTTTCCAGATACACACAAGACTCAATGTTGTTTAACTGGATACACATTTTTTGCCTGAAAAAGGACACTTATTTTATCTTTATCTTACTTTCCATGCGCCTTGATAATTCAAGGTAGAGATAAGCAAACGTGTGGCAGAGTTCATTGTGGAGCAAGTCGTTTCGCAGAATTGTACAATTTAATCTTTGTGCTTTGTCTTTTCCCACCATCACACAGAACGTAATTCTATGTTTATTTGTAAATTCTGCCTTCCTTGGAATTTCTCGTTTACAAATAGATCTGGGACGGCAATCATGTTATTGTGCTTTGTGGTGCAGTTGGGGTAATCTAAGATGGAAGGCTAAGCGGAAAGAAAATGATCAGGGTAATTCCGCATGGAATACTTAAGGCCAAATTCCACCAATGAAATGTACATGATTCTATGCCCAAGTGCGGAATGAGCCAAATATTCCACAGACAAATTTTGAAAATCTCTAATTAGAGGCATAGGTATTAAGGTCTTAGACGGTATACATTATTTGACTTACTTCTAAACTACTTCTAACAGGCTATTTGTAAAAATAAGTTATTCCACAAGAAATAATGTTTCAGAAAAGTAATAGCTCCATTGAATTTTGGGAGTGATTTTCAGTGAAATTAAAGTTTCACACCTTTACTTGTAGGTATCATAAATGTTTTTTTTAAAAAAATTTTTTTTATTGAAAGACAATACAAAACATGTATAATAGATCAGTGACATTGTACAGAAGAAGGCGGGTGCTGTTTTATCAAATGGAGAAGAGCCCTATTGCCAGCAAAAGGATTAGGGCTTTTTATCACTTCTCCGTATACATCAAAGGGTTAACACTAGGGCTATCGGTGACAGTAACTCTCACCAGCGGTAAGATTTGCTAAATCTGAGTTTTCAGTTCCAATGAACATGTACAAGCCGCTAGTCAGCTCATATATTTGACTATAGGCAAAGATTGCCCCAAAGTGGTAATTTAACCCTTACTGGTCTGGGCCAGTATCACTGGGGCAACTGGGAGCCCTAACTGAAATGGCTTGAAATAGATAAATCAGCTGGGGAAACTGTTAATGTTAATTATTGCCATTTTACCAATCCTGAAGATAAAACGTTAATATTCAGACTGGCTCTAATTTTTGCAGCTAGAGGCTCTATGACAAGGACAAAAAATAGGAGGGGTGAGAGGGCATCCCTACCGGGTACTGTTCAAAATTTTAAATTTAGATGTGTAACTGTTGATAGAAACCACTGCAGATGGATTATGGTGGAGGTCTAGAGCACCATTTAGAAAAAGACCATCAAATTACACAAGGATAAGAGTCTGCATTAAGTTGCATCAAGCTCCAGCTCCTATGTCAATTGTCTTTTCGGCAGTGAAGATTTTTGAGGAGTAGGCATGATGGATTAGGCTTATCGTCATCATCATCATCATTTATTTATTTATATAGCGCCAGCAAATTCTGTAAAGCTTTACAATTGCGGCCAAACATAGTAATAAACAATACTGGGTAATACAGACAGACAGACAGACAGACAGACAGAGAGGTAGGAGGGCTCTGCTCGCAAGCATACAATCTATGGGTCAATGGGAGTCAGACACATGAGGTTAAGCCTACATACTGCATTTCGGTCCACCCAGATTACAAAGGTAAAAAGTGATTAGTATGCTATATGATCCAGTTACACAGCAATGTTGGTCAGGGGGTCAGAGTGTTGTTGTCTTGCATGAATTGTGTAAAGGGTGGTAATAGGGTAACCTAGAGAGGTTAAGCGGTTGGTTGAGGAATATTATAAGCTTGACTGAAGAGGTGGGTTTACAGAGAACATTTGAAGGTTTGTAGTCAAGAAGAAAGTTTTATTGTATGAGGGAGGGAATTCCATAGAGAGAGTGTAGCTCAAAAAAAGTCCTGTAAACGGGAATGGGAGGATGTAATGTGAGTGGATGAGAAACGCAGAACTTGTGCAGAACGGAGTTGCCGAGTTGGGAGATACTTTTTGACAAGAGAGGAGATGTATGTTGGTGCAGTTCTGTTGATGGCCTTGTAGGTTAGTAGAGGTATTTTATATTGGATTTGGTAAAAAACAGGCAACCAATGTAGAGACTAACAGAGTGAGAGATCACACCTAGGCAGCAAGGTTGTGGGTGGGATTTATGGTTTTATTGTCCATAGAAATAGAAATGTCAGACAGGAAGCTTCTGTCAGTGGGTGGGAATATTATTATTTTGAAAGATTCAGTTTGAGTTGGTGAGAGGACATCCAAGATGAAATGGCAGAAAGACAGTCAGTAACGCGGGACAACACAGATGGTGAGAGATCAGGAGAGGATAGATAAACTTAGGTATGATCTGCGTTCAGATGATACTGAAACCCAAAGGAGCTTATTAGTTTTCCAAGAGCAGTGGTGTAGATAGAGAACAGCAGAGGACCTAGTACTGAGCCCTGTGGTACTCCAACTGATAAAGGAAGCTGAGCAGAGGTGGATCCAGAGAAATTAATAATGAAAGAGCAATAAGAAAGGTAGAATAATGATAACCAGGATAGGACAGTGTCTTGAAGACCTAAAGATTGTAGCGTTTGTATGAGGTGAAAGTGGTCAACAGCGTCAAATGCTGCATAGAGATCCAGGAGAATTAGAAGAGAGTAATGGCCTTTAGTTTTAGTAGTGATCATTGACAACCTTGGTCAACGCAGTCTCTGTATAGTTTTGCGAACAAAAGCCTAACTGAAGAGGATCCAATAGGTTGTTTGTGGAAAGGAAGCATGTGAGGTGATTGTAGGCAAATCTCTCTGGAAGCTTGGAGGGGCATGGGAGCTGAGAGATGGAACTGTTATTTGAGAGAGAGTTTGGGTCAGAATTTTGTTTTTTCAGAAGAAGAGTAATCACTGTGTGCTTGTTTAATGATGGGAAGGTACCAGTAAAGAGAGAGATTACATATTTTAGTTAGAGGAGGAATGAGCACAGGAGACAGGGATCTATTGATTTGTGAGGGTATAGGATCAAGAGGACACGAAAATAAGAAGAGTGTAGAAACTTCCTCTTTGTGAGATCAAATGAAGAGATGATGTCAGAGGGGTGCTGGGAAGGAATTGAGCTGATGGCTTGTCGAGGAGGATGATACCATTTTTAGTCTGATCTTATCAATCTTGTACTTGAAGTAGGAAGCAAGATCCTGAGCACTGATAGTAGTTGGAGGGTTTGGGGTGGGAGTATTGAAAAGAGATGTAAATGTGTTAAACAGGTGTTTGAGGATAGAAGCCTGAGCATAGATGAGAGATTGGAAGTATGTTTGTTTTTAGGTAGGTTTAATATTTTCCTGATGTTATGCAAGACTATTTGGTCTAGAATAAAGCCAACATGTAACGGGGGAATTAAGGAGAAGATAATACTTCCTAGTCTCCAGAATATTTACAAATAATTTCAAATTAACATTGAGAAGAAAGATTGGTCTATAACAAGCACAGAAGCCCAAATGCTCGCCTGCCTTATGAACAACCATAATTCTGGGTCATATTTTGCTTCTTGTAAAAGGCAGTTAAAGAGGACTTGCACAATAGCAGCTGTGAATCCATCAGGACCAGGGGCTGAGGTTGATCTCAAAGATTTTATCAATTGGAGAGACTTCTCTATTAGGGAAGACTCTGAGCAGGGTAGTGCAGGGATTCCCTGGAACTGGGAGAAATGCTTTGGGAAGGAAACAATGAAGGCTGTAGGGATATTTGGGGGGAAATATTGGGCCATTTTATGGAGGGAGTCAATGTAGCTAATCAAATTCACAACCAGACAAAGTGTAAGTCTGGGAAGTCGGTAAAACTCCAAAAATATGGAACCACATAAGAGACACCATTGCGTATGACCCTGCACTTCGGATTCAACCGGACTGTTTTGTGAGCATGTCCTTAAATACAAACATTATCAATTAGAGGTCTGCTAGCATATACGTTACAGGGATTGAAATGATCCCTTCCCATGCTCTGATCTTAGTAAACTATTTATTAAGACAGAACAGGGATGGATTTTATAACTGTGTTCAAAGTATCCTGCTGGAATTAATAAGAGATTTAATAAGAGTATTGAGCTAAAACCATTTTATTGTTTAGTAAGAATATTTGTCTGATTGTATATTCTTTGATATTATTATGATTGTATGGCCTAAGTGTCCACTCATAATGATCGGGTCTACGATTTACTGTTTTTAATTGTGTGTAAGTAAATCTGTTAGAATGTATTATTGTAATTGTTACATCATTTTGGGGTTTTGGCTATAAAAGACATTCAATTTCCCTCTCTATCTACATTATGCTCTTGATGAAAGACCAATCAGCTTCAAACATTTAGAGACATCCTTTTGAAGACAGGGTCCCTATTGAAATTTGGTGGATTACTTTGATCATTGCCTGGTACTGCAGACAATGAATGATCCATTGCAGAATCTATAGTATTAATCTTAATATACTACAAACATATTTTTATGATTTTTTCTAATTAAATCAGATTATTCATTTTTTTTTCTTTATGATTTATGGTGTTTAAAGTGCGAACTAATCTGCATTTGTTTTGTGAATGCATGGATTCGGTTTCACTATTGTTAGTAGATGTTATTAAAAGAGTGGGTACCCCAAATGAGTGTTCACCTGAGAGGGGCACCTCATTCAGGGTGGCTATACCAGTTTATTGAAGCACAAACACACTATTGCAGAACATGAGGGAGCAATGCAATAAACATACACAGGAATAACAAACAAATCCAGGAATAGCAGGTAATAATCAGAACACAGTCCAGGTTTAGCAGAATATGGGTGTAGCTGTATAGAAATAAACAGTCTCTGAATGTAAACTGGATAACAGGTAATTTGCAGGTACAAGGAAGGAAGTAAACTTACAATGAAATAGATTACTAGACATAGCCAAATGCTGCAAACCAGATGCTGAAGGAACTAAACTAAGTATGGAACAATGGTAGAAGGTAGAGCCAGAGTTACACATGAACAAACAATGGTCAGCAGAATGTCCAGGGCACAGGATAAGGCAAACAACAAACAATGACCAGTAAGGTGCATGGTGAGGGCAGGAATAAGTAGCCAGGGAAGCAGGTGCAGGTGATCTAACAGAGGAATACGGTTAACTCCTGCAGGTGAGGAGAAAATGTCCAAAGTCTTAACAGTAGCACCTCTGGTGACACAGAGGTACTGCAGGCCTGATGCAGAATAAGATCAGAGTCCTACCAGCATCTTAACATCATGCATTGAAAAGATCTGTAAGCAGACACCCAGGGTTTCCTTGTATCAGTCAGTTCTACTAAAACCACAAATGACAGGAAATACACCCTGAACTCTTCAGCTGTATGTGTCATAAACACTTCTCGTGTAATGAGTTGTCATGGTTTATTACTCATTTGTAACCCATGTTGTTATTTACAAAGTCTTTAATAAGGTTGCCATTTAAAAATAACAAACAGATAAATATACCCCTTAGTGTAATATCTGACCTCTACATCGTTAGCAGGGCTATGAATGCAGTATAACAGATGGTTTTCTAGGATAATTCTATTCAAGATAAATATTTTTTATCTAGCAGTTTTTCTTATTTTTTTGTTTTAACACTAAAACTTTTTTTCAGTATTTTATACCTGGAGAGTTAGGCATACTTTTTATAATGCAATAAATAAGACATGTCCTAGTTCTATAATGCATTAATACAGAGGAGACACCTCAATTCCATGATACATGCTCCCGATTGTACAAAAAATAAAACATGACTCACATAAATTACTGAAAAAGAAAGTGAAGGTGTATAATTGTTTTTTTTTTTATTATATATGTTATTCTTTAGGTTCTTCTTTACTGATCTAGATATTATTTTAGGGACACTAGCCTCAAACATGTCTGTGCTTAATTGTGCCAAGCATAAGGGAATGTATATACTAGACATAGTTGTATTTTACCCTTCTGTGCTATAAGCTAATAAGCCAATATAAGGAGCTATGTCTGCCACTGCTGTTCCTGATCCGTGCCATACTTTCAGACATGACATTGAAGGGATTATCACACTTTAATTACATTGACAGGAGAGCACTGGAAGAATGTAAATGACATTATGGGGAATAGAGTAATAAAACTAAAGGATGAGCTCTGCAAATAGACTTAATAGCACCATCATAAAGGATTGACAAAGTCCCAGTCACAATGTTTACTTTGTGGGTTACAGTCCAGTGGCCAGGATCTGGTTACAGATCAGTGGTAAAGAAAAGGATGTGGTGAACAACAAGGCAGGGTCTGGAACGGAGAAGATAAGCGCTCAAACAGGCAACACGTCATAGTAGTGTAGAAGTCGGTAATGAGGAATGGAGAAAAGCCATAGTTGTAGTAATAGGCACAAGTCATGCACAGGGATGGAGTCAGGCCGTAGTCATAGTATGTAGATGTCAGTACACAGGGATGGAGTCAGGCCGTAGTCATAGTATGTAGATGTCATTACACAGGGATGGAGTCAGGCCATAGTCATAGTATGTAGATGTCAGTACACAGGGATGGAGTCAGGCCGTAGACATAGCATGTAGATGTCAGTACACAGGGATGGAGTCAGGCCGTAGTCATAGTATGTAGATGTCAGTACACAGGGATGGAGTCAGGTCGTAGTCATAGTACGTAGATGTCAGTACACAGGGATGGAGTCAGGCCATAGTCATAGTATGTAGATGTCATTACACAGGGATGGAATCAGGCCGTAGTCATAGTATGTAGATGTCAGTACACAGGGATGGAGTCAGGTCGTAGTCATAGTACGTAGATGTCAGTACACAGGGATGGAGTCAGGCCATGGTCATAGTATGTAGATGTCATTACACAGGGATGGAGTCAGGCCATAGTCATAGTATGTAGATGTCAGTACACAGGGATGGAGTCAGGCCGTAGACATAGCATGTAGATGTCAGTACACAGGGATGGAGTCAGGCCGTAGTCATAGTATGTAGTTGTCATTACTCAGGGATGGAGTCAGGCCGTAGTCATAGAATGTAGATGTCATTACACAGGGATGGAGTCAGGCCATAGTCATAGTATGTAGATGTCATTACACAGGGATGGAGTCAGGCCATAGTTATAGTATGTAGATGTCATTACACAGGGATGGAGTCAGGCCGTAGTCATAGCATGTATATGTCAGTACACAGGGATGGAGTCAGGCCGTAGTCATAGTATGTAGATGTCAGTACACAGGGATGGAGTCAGGCCGTAGTCATAGTATGTAGATGTCATTACACAGGGATGGAGTCAGGCCGTAGTCATAGTATGTAGATGTCATTACACAGGGATGGAGTCAGGCCGCAGTCATAGTATGTAGATGTCAGTATACAGGGATGGAGTCAGGCCGTAGTCATAGTATGTAGATGTCAGTACACAGGGATGGAGTCAGGCTGCAGTCATAGTATGTAGATGTCAGTACACAGGGATGGAGTCAGGCCGTAGTCATAGTATGTAGATGTCAGTACACAGGGATGGAGTCAGGCTGCAGTCATAGTACGTAGATGTCAGTACACAGGGATGGAGTCAGGCCGTGGTCATAGTATGTAGATGTCAGTACACAGGGATGGAGTCAGGCCATAGTCATAGTATGTAGATGTTAGTACACAGGGATGGAGTCAGGCCGTAGTCATAGTATGTAGATGTCAGTACACAGGGATGGAATCAGGCCGTAGTCATAGTATGTAGATGTCAGTACACAGGGTTGGAGTCAGGCCGTAGTCATAGTATTTAGATGTCAGTACACAGGGATGGAGTCAGGCCATATTCATAGTAGGTAGATGTCAGTACACAGGGATGGAGTTAGGCCGTAGTCTTAGTATGTAGATGTCAGTACACAGGGATGGAGTCAGGCCATAGTCATAGCATGTAAATGTCAGTACACAGGGATGGAGTCAGGCCGTAGTCTTAGTATGTAGATGTCAGTACACAGGGTTGGAGTCAGGCCGTAGTCATAGTATTTAGATGTCAGTACACAGGGATGGAGTCAGGCCATATTCATAGTAGGTAGATGTCAGTACACAGGGATGGAGTTAGGCCGTAGTCTTAGTATGTAGATGTCAGTACACAGGGATGGAGTCAGGCCATAGTCATAGCATGTAAATGTCAGTACACAGGGATGGAGTCAGGCCGTAGTCATAGTACATAGATGTCATTACACAGAGATGGAGTCAGACCGTAGTCATAGTATGTAGATGTCAGTACACAGGGATGGAGTCAGGCCGTAGTCATAGAATGTAGATGTCAGTACACAGGGATGGAGACAAGCAAATAGAGAGGCCGAAGCAGTTTTGAGACAAACCACAACCATCTGGCAATGAGAAAAGGAAAGTAGTTTATGACAGGAAATACTTTATTCAAGATTGAGAAGGGAAAGGTAGTGGCTGTAATAGCCCTAGTGGGGAATCGCATGGTCTTTAGGTTTAAGCATAACTAGGGCAAGAAAAGATAATTTGTTGAACAGCTACCCAATACCGGGGCCAACAAAAATCCAGAATTTGAGTGTCTCATGGATCCCTCAGATGCCTGCTAGTTTAGAATCTAGTACCTCAGCCATAAGGCTGTAGGCACATAAAATTGAATTTTAAAAGTCCATAACCCACCCTGTAGAATTAAAGATGAATTCTTTGGAGAATTATTGTGAAAATGAACAGAATAAAATATTTATAGCTAATATTTAAATATCTTATAGCTAATTTACAGTAAATAAGCCTCTCTGGTAGTTTGTGTTTAGTAAATAAGTCACTCTGGTGGCCAGTTTTCAGCAAAGAAGTGGTGGCTAGTGTACAGTAAATATCTCTCTGGTGGCTAGTGTACAGTATATACGTCTATCTGGTGACTAATGTTCAGTATATGTCTCTCTAGTGGCTAGTTACAGTAAATATCTCTCTGGTGACTAGTGGTCAATAAATAAGTCTCTCTGGTGGCTAGTGTACAGTAAATATCTCTCTGGTGACTATAGTACAGTAAGTAAGTATATCTGGTGACTAGTGTACAGTAAATATCTTTCTAATGGCTATAGTACAGTAAGTCTCTCTGGTGGCTAGTGTACAGTAAGTAAGTCTATCTGGTGACTAATGTTCAGTAAATGTTTCTCTGGTGGCTAGTATACACTAAATAAGTCTCTCTGGTGACTAGTATTCAGTAAATAAATCACTCTGGTGGTATGTGTATAGTAAATACATTTCTCTGGTGCCTAGTTTTCAGCAAATAGGTCTATCTGGTGGCTAGTGCACAGTAAATATCTCTCTGGTGACTAGTATACACTAAATAAGTCTCTCTGGTGATGAGTGTTCTTAAATAAGTCTCTCTGGTGGCTAGTATACAGTTATATTCTCTCTGGTGGCTAGTGTACAATAAATACATTTCTCTGGTGACTAGTGTTCAGTAAATGTCTCTCTGGTGACTAGTGTACAGTAATTAAGTCACTCTGGTGGTTTGTGTATAGTAAATAAGTCTCTCTGGTGACTAGTTTTAGTAAGTCAGTCTCTCTGTTGGCTAGTGTACAGTAGATAAGTCTCTCTGATGGATAGCGTACAGTGAAGACCCCACTCTCTGGTGGCTTGTACAAAGTAAAGAACTGTCTCTGGTGGCTAAAATACAAACCACCTATCTGATGGCTAATACATAGAACAGACTTAATTTTGGAGGTCTGGCTATAACACCATAACTGACTTCTGATATATATATATATATATATATATATATATATATATATATATATATATATATATTTATATTTAGTTGGCAAGAGCCAAAGTCTCACAGCGTTGTTGTTAGCCGAGACTGCACCATTTCCTGGCAGCTATTGAAAGTTCGCTGTAGATTAGGAAATGGAGAGCTGTCGGCTGGTGTGATATCTTTTCAGAAATGAATGCCCTTGCATGACCCAATCAGTCCTAAACTCAACGCCGTGGAGAAGCTGTAGTACAATATGGTCTATAATATCAGTCCAAGTGCCAAAATAATGCTTGTACTGCAACAAACTTGCCAATGAGCAAACAAGACCCCTAACCATTTACCCCAAAACCTGATAGACACTTATCCCAAAGTTGGTAACGCTGTTTTGTGGCAAAAGTTGGTTGTTAAATGTTAATTTGAATACTTACTCAAGCGTTTTATTTCAGCTATTTTTTTTTTTACTCTTTTTAAGATACCTGGTGATCGGTAACTAATTTTGGCTTTAAAATTTTCTCTATGAACTTGCAATAAAATACAGATTGGAAAAATATAATTTGTAATCCAGCAACATTTCAAAACGTTCAAACACTCACAGGCATTTACAAGAACTGCTTTTTATAGATTTCCCCTTTTTGTTTGAGAACTATCTCTGTAAAGGATTTCACCGAAGATTGCTTCATTTTGAAGATTCAGCTTGTTACTTCACTCTGCCTGTTTATATGCACGCTACACTGTGCACTTCCACATACACTATCCAATCAAAAAGATCTTTTTTAGAAGTTTCATTTTCCATATTTGATCATTTTGATGGCATAGTACTTGATAATAATTGAATTGCTCTGAGTGTGGGCAGTGTGAACATAATTAAAAACATATCATAATCATATATATCATAATTAAACAATCTCTTTTGTGCACATGCTTATTAAATTTAGCTTTTCATATTTAGATCTTTCTGTGTATGTACAAATCATTACTGTGGGGAAACAAGGTATTAATGTCACCTCAACCAGTCTGCACTTCGTTTCTCACAAACTGTGGACTATAAAAACATATACTTTTTCTAGCCCTCTGGTTCCCCATATTTGTCAGTCATATTTAAACTTGTATATTCTATTTGAAAGTAGTTAAAATGTCTACCAGCATATTTTTGTTATCTTGCAGACTAGTCCATTGTTTCAGCCTAGGCAAATGGATTATTGTCTTGTGCGGTATGAATGTACATCACACCAGGAGGTTTCATGTATTAAGATAGGGAAAAGGTCCACAAACAAAGCTCTTTGTTTAATTACAGAGGACTGCATTGTGTATTTAAATGTAATGTGTCTGGATTGTAACCTCTCCTGTTTAAACAAACTCTGCTCTATAGCCACGGAACAATACCTATCCTTAATTATATCAAGAGTGGCTCATCTGCTATTCCTTTGTCTGTATGTTTACCTGTGAAAAGGACCAATCAGGCAGGTCCTGAAATTGCTGATGAGGTCATTTTTGGGCTTAAAAGAAAGCTCCAGAGGACAGCAAACTGGCATTCACTACCCAGTGATAGCTGAAGTCAGGCTGGTGTTGAGATCCAGATCTCTGCCCTGACAGGAAAGGGACAACCAGTCCCTGGAGTACTGCCTTTGCCCTGATCTACCTCTCCAGGTCTTGGGGAGCTGTGTGTCCGCCAAAAGCTGAGTGACAGTGACTCAGGACCACTGCCTTACTGGTAGCCTCAATGGAGAGAGGCAGAGAAGCTTGGATGATTAGATAGCAGTTCCTGAGTGTGGCTAGGATACTGCTGAGGTGTTTTCATTATACCCTGTATGTTGTCTGTGCCATTTGCTGCAGGTTATCATTTAAATATGTTTATTGCTATTTGGTGCTATCATTTTGTTAAATAAACTTATTTATTTTATTTTGGATATTTGCCTGGGTGATTTTGAACCTTTGGTAGGTACCGGGTAGGCCAGCTGTGCGGTGCAGAGGGTTACATTAATCATCACAATTACATTAGAATATAATTAGAAGATAATTTGGGAAAGATCCTTCAGTGAAACTTCCCTCGCAAATCCATGTTGATTCCCACTAATAATTTTTTTGCGCACCAAGTAATCCTGAATACTATCCCTTAAAATACCTTCCAGTAGTTTCCCCACTACCTGACACTAATTTTTTCTCACTTGATTTGCCTGAATTCAGACACAGTATCATTATGCTTAATTTGGCCAGTTTCAAGTGTTTTTGCAGAGTGCAATGGCTCAACAAAGCAAGGAACACCCAAAAAATGTTAACTCTCCACACTCTTATCTAATTTTCTAGCTCCTCATGCAAAATATTGTTTTTGCATGGTGTGCAATACGAGGTGCACCCTTTCTCCTAGTCCACACTTAGTAACGTCAGAGCTTCACCCAGTTACTCTCCGCAGCTGCCATCTTGTCCCACAAACCTATGCATCTTGGTGGAAAGTTCGGTGAACCAGTACAAATCAATGTGCTTGCTATTACCAAAGAGGATTTTGTACTGTAACTCTAGTCTAGATATCTTCTTGGGGAGGGGTAATTTATACATTGTGGATTCATGTTTAGAAACGCCAGCACATATTTGTGAGGTATAACTGACTGAGCTTTATGGTCACAAGTCCATGGGCGGGCACTGAACACACGTTCAGCCATCTCACAACTAGAACATGGCCAATGGCAGAATGATGACAATTCTGCCCACTGTTCAGGCTTTTCTGCCAATATTCCAGTGCATCATATTCAGGTGGAAGTAGTGTAAGTCTGGGTACTATGGGTGATAAATGGCAGCATTGGCTGGATCTTCATCCTCTTTTTCAAAACACTACTAAGTCATTACCATCAGCACAGATGGTTTTTTTAATTGTTACTAGACAATTGTTTCCACTGGAGAAAATTTCTGTGACAGTTTTCTGAATTGTATAATTAAGTTCATTATTGAGATGAGTGAAATATTCAAGAGAAATGTTTCACCAGCGAAATTTGGTCTTACATGTTCCTAATCTTATCTGAATCACACCACACAGAAGATTCTATATACCGTCATTGTCCGAGATCCACTCATAGAACATACATTTCATAAAATGCTCATTTATATACACAGTGCCTGATTCAAGGGCCTGCATGCAAGTTGTGATTTAAGAAAGAGCACATAACTTGTGCATTTGTCAGATTGTATTAAAAGTGAAACGGGTCTCAAGATACATTTTGATTTGAATCTGTGTATAATTATGCTTCACCTAAACGTCACTGGTTGTATGTAGACAGACAGAACCATCTGCAGGATACACTAAATTGTCTGTGCAAAATAAGGTCACATCAGAATGTGCATTACAAAAAATATATTATAAAATAAATGAATAACTCTTAACAGAATAATCTTTTTTAAATTTACGGATTGTAAATTTTTTTTTTAAAATATTTTATTTACATTAAATTCATAAATCAAGATGGTTACAAACATACTGTACATAAAATGTGTTTTATGGTCTGACTTGTAGACAGGGGCGGGCTGGACCGGGGGGCAGCGGTCACTCGGGTCGCTCTGTCTAATGGCTGTTCGGGCCCCCCCTCCCCCCAATACTCTAACTCAATACTGGCCGAATACTACAGTCGGCCGCATCGCGTGTCATGTGATGTGGCCGCCTGTGCGCCCCCTGGGCTGCAACCTGCCAGCCAGCGCCTGCTTGTAGACACATGTTCTGCGCTATCTAGTGGCACACATACGTGTAGTTTTTAGAACAAAGACATTGGCATGACAGCCATCATTATTGGTCGGCACGAACACCTGCCATTAGCTGGTGCAAATGATATGACTGAGACCAATTGTACTTACTAGAAACCTGAATCAGCCGCATCTGCGTCGACACGCCCTTCTGATCATTGCCTACGTATATATCCCCTTTTTACCTCCCCTGTTCCGCCCTTCAACTAGAAGGAAATAATTCATTTAAATTGTTTTCAGACATGAATTGCAGGCAATGGCTTTCATTAGTGCAATGTCCGTTTCTGAGAATGCCCAGATCTTTCACACAAGATACACTACACAAACGGACGTACATTCGAAAAATGAATCAGGCCTGCAATGCATAGTGGCATTCTGCAGAATGACAGCATACTTGCCAACTTTTCCTCGTTGGCTTCAGGGAGATCCCGGGGGAGGAGGGCGTGCTGGGGCGGGGCTGGACGAATCGCATCATTTTGGCCCTGTCCCCTAAACGATTGTCACAAATTTGTCCAATTACATCACGTGGCGGGTATAAGATGTCACGATATTTGCGCCATTAAGCCCCGCCACCCAACTTATCTATTGCGGGGGCCCGGGAGGTATCCCAGAAATGCGTGAGTCTCACAGATGTTCCGGGAGAGTAGGCAACTATGCGTTAAAGAAAAGCAGCTAATGAATCTCTAGAGACTGAAGTGTTTTTTACATTTCTGTCTCCATTACTGAAGTCATGTTGTCTTACCTGTCAGTCTTTGATTAAATCTTGGTCTCCATGAAAATGGCCACCTGCATAGGCATCAATACATGGACATAGGACACAATTTCTGAACTGTGTCATCATGCCACAGATGGCGAAGCATCAGGGAGAATGCCAGACTCTTCAGGGAGTGAAGGAGATCACCCCTATTTCATGGAGTCTCCCTAACATTCAGGGAGAGTTGGCAAGTATGAATGACAGTGGAAAACTGAAACTCCAAACTTGTGTTGCTGGGACTTTGCATCTCTGCTACACATCCTCTTCTGTCATGAAACTTGAATAGAGAGAAATTTCACTACAACTTCGCTTCTCTAATTCATTAGCCCCGGCACAAGGTTGTAAACACACTGATCAAACTTATTCTCCGACATTTTTCCTTTTTTGCTGTATGAATGATTACAGAGTTTGTGCAAGGGATGTTTTGCAATACGCAAACATTCACCCCTTTCAGATTTGCCAAAACATTTTAACAATTTACATTGGGTTTATGATCATATTTCTAAATGATCCACACAATTGTCTCATGAAATATGTTTGCGTCACAACTGAAAATCAATGTGCGTGTGTGTGGTCTCACGGTGTGTTCGTCTGTGTCCCCCCCATGGAATCCCAATTTCCGAATTAGAAATTACAGAACAAATTAGGCTGCACCCCTGACCCTCCCACTCTGCTCTGACCTACCCATGTCTAATTTCCACAGAGCCACCATCATTCTCTGGTAGGCCATGTCTATTTTGGCAACTTCTGGGTGTATGCACTTTGCTGTAGGCAAGGGGGAACCGATCACTATGCTGATATTGATAAGATCTATTATACATGCATATCGCCATCATCATCATCATCATCAACATCGTCCCAGCAGAAAGTATGGAGCCCAATGGACCTCAGAGTCCCATTCTTTGGTCTTCCCAGCACAATAATTCAGATAAAACATATACCATACATATTGCACCCCATCTGCCCTGCCCTGCGGTTATTAACCAGCAGCACATTATAGTTAAGGTTAAGGTATAGTTACATTGACAGGCCCGTGTTACTTACGTAGGCTCTGGTAGAGGCATGATGTGTCTGGGAGGTAGGCCAGGAACCTGTGGTGGAGCTGCTGGTGATTTGTTGGGGTTACCAGGAGGCGGAGGTGGAGGCAGTGCGGAGGATAACGCTGATGACTTCTGTTCACTGACCGCCATTTTGCCGCCTACTGAAAGACACAATAGATCTGTTACTACATAATGTAACATTGCAGAAAGGACAGAAAAAGGGAGCGGCTACTCAAAGAATCAAAACAAAAACAGGCTTCAAAGGGAAAAATTATCTGAAAATTAAGCACCTCTCCTGGTGGAGGGGAGGTCCTAAGGACACATGTGGAGGGGAAGGGTGACAAAGCAGTTTGTGTCATGGGGAGTCTCCCAGATGTGCCGAGAGAGTAGGAAACTATTGCCTATACACAGTGGAGGCAGCCATTTTGTGTGTCAAAACTAATGTTCATGATAAAGGAGCCTATGAATTCCCAAGAACATCAATTGTATCACTGAGACATGAGGCACTTTGGTTAATCTTAAAATGATCGCGTCCCACACACACAGTAGAGGGAGCCATTTTGTGAGATGAACCCGTACTTATGGGAAGGCAGCCAATCAATTCGCTAGAAACCAGTGACATCACTAAGGTAGGAGGCGCGAGGAATGTAGGTGATGGGCACAAAAAGTTCTTCCTTGATTTGTGGGTTTTCGACAATAGGCGCAGGAGGTACTTGAGTATAAAATATAGCAAAGTGCAGTTTAAAACTATGTGACAATAATAAGCACTTTTCTTGTTTTCACCATAAAAGCTCTGGATATCTTATGTCCGTTTACTCTGCATGCTTCTAGAAGCATACCGTTGAGGTATTTGCAGGTTGATAGCATCTACTACAGAATCTGATGATAATTCTAGCTGTCAGTTTTTGCAGATTTCCACACCTTACTGAGTATCAGCTTACACAGAGGCCATGTTGGAGGAAGTTGAGCAAAAGTACATAAAAGTAGTTGTGGAAGTGATGGGGATTTCAGAAAAGCCACAATTCTTTACACTTTCACAATAGCAGTTGCTGTGTTTGTAAAGTTATTTTTAAGGGACATGCTGTTAAATATACTAGTTTTTCCAGTTTGTTCTGTAATATGCGATCATTTGCTGCAGCTATTAGGAGTTCCCCCATCACAGAAAAGTCAGTGAGCTAGATTTACTAAGCTGCGGATTTGAAAAAGTGGGGATGTTGCCTACAGCAACCAATCAGATTCTAGCTGTCATTTTGTAGAAGGTACTAAATAAATGAAAGCTAGAATCTGATTGGTTGCTATAGGCAACATCCCCACTTTTTCAAACCCGCAGGTTAGTAAATCTAGCCCAGTGTCATTATTAGGAGAAAAAGAGTTTGATATGCACACATGAGTAGTACTATTGTTTTCAAGTAATTTACACTGAAAATGATTAAATTTAGATTACGACAATTCTAGATGTTCCACGATCTTCACAATTGTATGGTCTCATGAAATATATTTGTATCACAACTTAAAATCGATGCGTGTGTATTTACTTGCATGGGGCCTGAGTCACTAAGGAAAGTAAGGCAAAAAACGAGTAAATGCTCTCTGGGACAAACCATGTTACAATGCAAGGGATGCAAATAAGTTTATTATTTAGCGTATAAGTTAAATACTGACTGTTTTTTCATGTAGCACACAAATACTTGATAGCTTTATTTTTACACTGAAATTTAAAGTTGCTCTACATGCCCTACCCCAACTATAAATCTGTCCCCACATTTTACATTTACCTTCCCCTCAAATGCAACATGGTTTTGCCCAGGTGCAAAGTTACTCCATTTTTATGCTTTGATCTCCTTAATGACTCAGGCTCATGGTGTGTCCACCTTTTTGCCTGTTGCACTCCAATGTGTCCCCATTGGAATGCAAAGACTGCCCTGACTTTCCCATGCCCAATTTCCACACAACTAGGGATGTGCACGGGCGACTTTTGAGGTCTCGTGTTTTGTGTTTTGGATCCAGATTTTCTCGATGTTTTGGGTTCGGATTTGTTTCGCAAAACACCTGCCGAAAGGTTTTGGTTCGGATTTAAGGTTTTGGATTCAGATTTTTTTTGAAAAAAGCATAAAAAGTTAAAAAATCAAGTTTTTGGGCTTATTTTCACTCCTACGCTATTATTGACCTCAATAACATTCAATAACAAGCATTTCCACTAATTTACCGTGTATTCTGAACACCTCACAATATAGTTATTAGTCCAAAACGTTGCAACGAGCTATCTTTCTGGACTGCGTAGTGGAGTGGTCCCCACAATATAATAAGAAAACCATCAACTGGTCTTAATCGCACCAAAACATGTACCTGGACTGCGTAGAGGAGTGGGTCACCACAATATAAATTAAAAACCCTGAACTTGTATGATTCGCACCAATAATGTACCTGGACTGCGTAGAGGAGTGGGTCACCACAATATATATAATAAGAAAACCCTGAACTTGTATGATTCGCACCAATAATGTACCTGGACTGCGTAGAGGAGTGGGTCACCACAATATAAATTAAAAACCCTGAACTTGTATGATTCGCACCAATAATGTACCTGGACTGCGTAGAGGAGTGGGTCACCACAATATAAATTAAAAACCCTGAACTTGTATGATTCGCACCAATAATGTACCTGGACTGCGTAGAGGAGTGGGTCACCACAATATAAATTAAAAACCCTGAACTTGTATGATTCGCACCAATAATGTACCTGGACTGCGTAGAGGAGTGGGTCACCACAATATAAATTAAAAACCCTGAACTTGTATGATTCGCACCAATAATGTACCTGGACTGCGTAGAGGAGTGGGTCACCACAATATAAATTAAAAACCCTGAACTTGTATGATTCGCACCAATAATGTACCTGGACTGCGTAGAGGAGTGGGTCACCACAATATAAACTAAAAACCCTGAACTTGTATGATTCGCACCAATAATGTACCTGGACTGCGTAGAGGAGTGGGTCACCACAATATATATAATAAGAAAACCATCAACTGGTATGAATCGCACCGAATAATGTACCTGGACTGCGTAGAGGAGTGGGTCACCACAATATAAATTAAAAACCCTGAACTTGTATGATTCGCACCAATAATGTACCTGGACTGCGTAGAGGAGTGGGTCACCACAATATAAATTAAAAACCCTGAACTTGTATGATTCGCACCAATTATGTACCTGGACTGCGTAGAGGAGTGGGTCACCACAATATATATAATAAGAAAACCATCAACTGGTATGAATCGCACCGAATAATGTACCTGGACTGCGTAGAGGAGTGTGTCACCACAATATAAATTAAAAACCCTGAACTTGTATGATTCGCACCAATAATGTACCTGGACTGCGTAGAGGAGTGGGTCACCACAATATACATTAAAAACCCTGAACTTGTATGATTCACACCAATAATGTACCTGGACTGCGTAGAGGAGTGGGTCACCACAATATATATAATAAGAAAACCATCAACTGGTATGAATCGCACCGAATAATGTACCTGGACTGCGTAGAGGAGTGGGTCACCACAATATAAATTAAAAACCCTGAACTTGTATGATTCGCACCAATAATGTACCTGGACTGCGTAGAGGAGTGGGTCACCACAATATAAATTAAAAACCCTGAACTTGTATGATTCGCACCAATAATGTACCTGGACTGCGTAGAGGAGTGGGTCACCACAATATATATAATAAGAAAACCATCAACTGGTATGAATCGCACCGAATAATGTACCTGGACTGCGTAGAGGAGTGGGTTACCACAATATAAATTAAAAACCCTGAACTTGTATGATTCGCACCAATAATGTACCTGGACTGCGTAGAGGAGTGGGTCACCACAATATAAATTAAAAACCCTGAACTTGTATGATTCACACCAATAATGTACCTGGACTGCGTAGAGGAGTGGGTCACCACAATATATATAATAAGAAAACCATCAACTGGTATGAATCGCACCGAATAATGTACCTGGACTGCGTAGAGGAGTGGGTCACCACAACATAAATTAAAAACCCTGAACTTGTATGATTCGCACCAATAATGTACCTGGACTGCGTAGAGGAGTGGGTCACCACAATATAAATTAAAAACCCTGAACTTGTATGATTCACACCAATAATGTACCTGGACTGCGTAGAGGAGTGGGTCACCACAATATATATAATAAGAAAACCATCAACTGGTATGAATCGCACCGAATAATGTACCTGGACTGCGTAGAGGAGTGGGTCACCACAATATAAATTAAAAACCCTGAACTTGTATGATTCGCACCAATAATGTACCTGGACTGCGTAGAGGAGTGGGTCACCAAAATATAAATTAAAAACCCTGAACTTGTATGATTCACACCAATAATGTACCTGGACTGCGTAGAGGAGTGGGTCACCACAATATATATAATAAGAAAACCATCAACTGGTATGAATCGCACCGAATAATGTACCTGGACTGCGTAGAGGAGTGGGTCACCACAATATAAATTAAAAACCCTGAACTTGTATGATTCGCACCAATAATGTACCTGGACTGCGTAGAGGAGTGGGTCACCACAATATAAATTAAAAACCCTGAACTTGTATGATTCGCACCAATAATGTACCTGGACTGCGTAGAGGAGTGGGTCACCACAATATATATAATAAGAAAACCATCAACTGGTATGAATCGCACCGAATAATGTACCTGGACTGCGTAGAGGAGTGGGTCACCACAATATAAATTAAAAACCCTGAACTTGTATGATTCGCACCAATAATGTACCTGGACTGCGTAGAGGAGTGGGTCACCACAATATAAATTAAAAACCCTGAACTTGTATGATTCACACCAATAATGTACCTGGACTGCGTAGAGGAGTGGGTCACCACAATATATATAATAAGAAAACCATCAACTGGTATGAATCGCACCGAATAATGTACCTGGACTGCGTAGAGGAGTGGGTCACCACAATATAAATTAAAAACCCTGAACTTGTATGATTCGCACCAATAATGTACCTGGACTGCGTAGAGGAGTGGGTCACCACAATATAAATTAAAAACCCTGAACTTGTATGATTCACACCAATAATGTACCTGGACTGCGTAGAGGAGTGGGTCACCACAATATATATAATAAGAAAACCATCAACTGGTATGAATCGCACCGAATAATGTACCTGGACTGCGTAGAGGAGTGGGTCACCACAATATAAATTAAAAACCCTGAACTTGTATGATTCGCACCAATAATGTACCTGGACTGCGTAGAGGAGTGGGTCACCACAATATAAATTAAAAACCCTGAACTTGTATGATTCGCACCAATAATGTACCTGGACTGCGTAGAGGAGTGGGTCACCACAATATAAATTAAAAACCCTGAACTTGTATGATTCGCACCAATAATGTACCTGGACTGCGTAGAGGAGTGGGTCACCACAATATATATAATAAGAAAACCATCAACTTGTATGATTCGCACCAATAATGTACCTGGACTGCGTAGAGGAGTGGGTCACCACAATATTATTAAAAAACCCTACACAGGTCTGAATTCCACCCAAAAAGTTTATGGACTGCGTAGTGTAGTGTTCCCCACAATATTATTTAAAATTTTTGCAGCAACAGTCAACGTTGTTTAATATCTGATACACCCAATTTGGTACCGGGGCCACAATACCTCCTCCAAACATGGTACAGACCATTCGTCATTGAGATTCCATCAAGTATGTCAAAGACAGACAGGGTCGAAGTGTTATTGGTTGACTTTTTAAACCAAAAAACTGTCCCTGTTGCACATAGTCATGCAATGAAGACTGACTTTTTCATTTAAAGGCACCATCTTTCAAGTGTAGTGTTTGTAAGTCATATTATACTTTTGGTAAAATTGGTTTATTTTGTTCCTCTTTATGGTAACTACTAATAGAATTAAAGTATTAAATAGAAGCGGCAGTTCCTCTTTATGGGAATTAGTAATAGAATTAAAGTATTAAATAGAATTAAAGTATTAAATAGAGTGGTATAGAGTGGTAGTGTGGTATAGAGTGGTCCCCACAATATAATAATAAAACCCTCAACTCCACCAAACAAGTATCTGGACTGCGTAGTGGGGTGGCCCCGGTACCCGATTTGATACCGGGGCCACAATAAAATAAATACACCCTCAACTGGTCTGAATTCCACCAAACAAGTATCTGGACTGCGTAGTGGGGTGGCCCCGGTACCCAATTTGATACCGGGGCCACAATAAAATAAATACACCCTCAACTGGTCTGAATTCCACCAAACAAGTATCTGGACTGCGTAGTGGGGTGGCCCCGGTACCCAATTTGATACCTGGGCCACAATAAAATAAATACACCCTCAACTGGTCTGAATTCCACCAAACAAGTATCTAGACTGCGTAGTGGGGTGGCCCCGGTACCCAATTTGATACCGGGGCCACAATAAAATAAATACACCCTCAGCTGGTCTGAATTCCACCAAACAAGTATCTGGACTGCGTAGTGGGGTGTCCCTGGTACCCAATTTGATACCGGGGCAACAATAAAATAAATACACCCTCAACTGGTCTGAATTCCACCAAACAAGTATCTGGATTGTGTAGTGGGGTGGCCCCGGTACCCAATTTGATACCGGGGCCACAATACCTCCTCCAATTTCCAAGTGTAGTGTTTATAACATCTTAACACTACACTAATTCTAGCACGTCAAAACCTCTTGTTTTAAATAATGACAGGGCATTTAACTTTTGATTTAATTTATTGAATTTGTTGGCATTTTCTTTTACTTTTTGAACATGGCAAACGACTGTTGAATGGTCACATAATGCAAAAAAAAAAGTTGCAAGATGGAATTGTCCTTGGGCCCTCCCACCCACCCTTATGTTGTTGAAATAGGACATGCACACTTTAACAAACCAATCATTTCAGCGACAGGGCCTACCAAACAACTGTGGCTGAAATGATTGGTTTGTTTGGGCCCCCACACCAATAAAACAATTCATCTCTCCCTGTACAAACTAAACAGGCTCTACTGAGGAAAGATGTCGTCCTCATCCTCAACCTTTGATTCCTCTTCCCCTACAGTGTGTACTTCCTCCTCCTCACACATTATCAATTCGTCCCCGCTGGACTCCACAACCACAGTCCCTCTGTACTGTCTGGAGGGCAGTGCTGTACTTCATTGAGGAATTGATTATTCATTTTTATAAACATCATTTTTTCAACGTTGTGAGGAAGCAACCTCCTTCGCCGCTCACTGATCAGGTTCCCCGCTGCACTAAAAACTCTTTCCGAGTACACACTGGAGGGGGGACAACTCAGTTAAAAAATAGAGCCAGTTTGTACAGGGGCTTCCAAACTGCCTTTTGGAGTTCTAGCACGTCACTACCTCTAGTTAATTTAGATTGCAAGGCTTGTAAATATAAATACTTTGAAGATAAAAAAAGCAGGCTGCACAGACTGTGGAGCTAGAAAGTGAAATTAAATGGACCACGTTACTTTGGTGGCTATCTATGCCCCCCCCCCCCCCCGCCCTACACTTGTAGTTGAATATAAATAAAGCAGCCTGCATAGACTGTAGAACTAGAAATTCAAATATACAAAGAAATGGACAAAGGCAGTTTGGTATCTGTCTGCATCAGATCCCCTCTCCACTAGGAGTTAAACAGAATACTTTTCAGCCGTTATATAATCTAGAATATAAATAGAAATTGAGAAAGGCAATTTGGTATCTGTCTGCATCATAATCATCAACATCCTCCTCAGCGCCAGCTACATCAATATCCTCCTCCCGGTGTACAACATTCACACCTTCATTAGCCAAATCTGTAACTGGACTGTGGGTGATCCTTCCAGCATATGCAGAGGGCGTGCTGCAAATGCTGGATGGAGTCACCTCTTCCCGTACAGTGATGGGAAGGTCAGGGTTCACAACCAACAACACCCTTTGACTCGCCTTGGGGATTTGTGATGTCATCTGTTTAGAAGGCAGAGTTCTTTGCTGTTTTGTTGTTGTTGCTGACAGCATAACTCTCTTAAATTTTTTGTAGGGGGGGGGAGGAGGGCTTAGATCCTTGGGTGAAGCTGGACCACTAGTCATGAACACGGGCCAGGGCCTAAGCCGTTCCTTGCCACTACGTGTTGTAAATGGCATATTGCCAACTTTACGTTTGTCCTCAGATGATTTTAAGTTTCTCTTTTTGCTATTTTTTGAGAACTTGGGCTTTTTGGATTTCACATCCCCTGTACTAGGAGATTGGGCATCGGGCTTGCCAGACGACGTTGATGGCATTTCATCATCTATGTCATGACTAGTGGCAGCAGCTTCAGCATTAGTAGGAAGTGGGTCTTGATCTTTCCCTACTTTATCCTCCAAATTTTGGTTTTCCATTATATGTAGCACAAGAGAGCGTACCCCTAAGCCACACACACTCGGCAAAGCCTTTAAAAATTATATGCGGCACAGGAGAGTAGCACTGGACTTTTACTGCTGAATCAGTGAACTTTGTAATAGCAGTACCACTGGACTTATACACTGCTGAATCAGTGAACTTTGTAATAGCAGTACCACTGGACTTATACACTGCTGAATCAGTGAACTTTGTAATAGCAGTACCACTGGACTTATACACTGCTGAATCAGGGAACTGTGTAATAGCAGTACCACTGGACTTATACACTGCTGAATCAGTGAACTTTGTAATAGCCGTACCACTGAACTTATACACTGCTGAATCAGTGAACTTTGTAATAGCAGTACCACTGGACTTATACACTGCTGAATCAGTGAACTTTGTAATAGCAGTACCACTGGACTTTTATTGCTGAATGTGTGAACTTGGTAATATTGCAGTACCAATGGGCTTATATACTGCTGGATTGGCTTTGCAAATTTGGTTATAATTATTATTATTTTTATTTTTTATTTTTTTTATAACTTTTTTTTTTTAAAAAAAACAAACTTGGGAATAATGGGGAAATAACTATGCCCTTAGAAGCACAGAGCACAGGACACAGCACCACTGGACTGAACAGGACACAGCGCAGGACCCAGCAGCACTACTGAACTCAGCAGTACAGAGCACAGGACACAGCACCACTGGACTGCTACTGCAGAATGTGTGAACTTTGTAATATTGCAGAACCACTGGACTTTTACTGCTGAATGTGTGAACTTGGTAATATTGCAGTACCAATGGGCTTATACTGCAGGATTGGTTGTGCAAATTTTGTTGTAATTAAAAAAAAAATGTAATTAGTTTTTTGTATTTTTTTTAAATAACTTTTTTTTATTTTTTGAAACACTTTGGAATATTGGGGAAATAACTATGCCCTTAGAAGCACAGAGCACAGGACACAGCATCACTGGACTGAACAGGACACAGCACAGGAACCAGCAGCACCACTGACCTCAGAAGGACAGAGCACAGGACACAGCACCACTGGACTGAGCACAGCACAGCACAGCACAGCACAGAACTTAACTGAACAGCACAGAATTTAACTGAACAGCACGAGATATAGCAGGACAGAGGACCACCTAACACACCCTCCCTCTACCCTGATCAAGGCCCGAGTGAAGATGGCGGCGACTAGTGGGGAATTTATAGGATCCGAGTATCGCGAGATCCGACAACGGGATTATGAGTCAGAGCCTCAGTTTCAGATTTGAATTTGGCGCCAATACCCGGATCTGTCTCGGATCCGACTCGGATCGGCAACGTTCGGGTGGGCTCTGATTTCATAAATCCGAGTGCGCTCATCTCTACACACAACCACAATCATTTTCTGATAGGCTACTCATAAGCAAACCGAGAGGGGTTTCCTAGTGCCTGGAAACCCCCCTACAAGCCTGGGGCACTGTATAATTGAAGTAGCTGGACCCTGATCCCGCTTCACACAGCTCTGCTTGAAAAAGGAGAACTGCGTGCACCTAACAGTAGTGCACGTGGCATTGCTCATGTATACTATGGGTATAGAAAGAGTTGGAGAGCAGCCAAGCACTGTCTAAAATTATAACCACGCCCCCATGCATGCTGGTCACGCCCACTGGCAGCGTGGTGTGGAAACTCCCCTCTACAAATCCTGTGTTTGCCCCTGGCTACTAGGGGCAAACACAGAATTTCTAGGGGAGTTTTTCCAAATGCTTGTTTCAGAAAAAAAACAAAAAACACTTGTTGCAATAATAAAAAAATATATAAAAAGTATAATTAAATAATGTAATAAAGTATGTTAAATAAAAAATGAGGCATAAATTATGCTGTGCATTAAAAAATCCCACACATTAATTTTAATTGCCTTTAAATAAATTATACTTGACTATCTAACCAAAATAGTAGAATATCTTGTAAAGTAATACAGCAGAATTAATGCTAATCTCCCCCCTGACATCCACTTAAATAAATAAAAAATACAGTTAGTGTTACAGTTACTCTTCCAGTGCTTCACATCACTCAGCAGCCAAGAAACAGCAGATTATCACAAGAAACTTAATTTCACTGCAGTTTCCTTTTCTCTGAAGTCACAGAAACGCTAGAGGCAACAATGAAAATAATCATGGTGGCCATTTTGTTGAAGCCGTTTCATTAAAACATAGGCAGATCCCTACAAAAATAGGTCTTAGACTACAGACTGTTAAAGTTTTTTTAATGCAGACAGAGGTGGAGGTTTCTAGAAGCCACTTCCTTCTTCTAAACCTCAGAACTGTCCTGATTGAAGTGTAGGAGGGATTCTGGGTAACTGGAACCCCCATCTAAGTGCACCCCTGGATACTTCTCTTTTGACAAGTTTTGGGTGTATAAATTTTGCTGAAGGCACAGGGATCACTGTGATACTGATCAGAAGCAGAGTTAGATATGGGCTACACAAAATAGCTCAACCTGGAAGGGGGGATATGTAGAGTTAGAGAATATAGTTAGAATATAAATAATGCCGAAATCCAAATCTGCTGATTCGGGACCCCATTTAAAAGCGCTAATTGAACGAAATGCAACACAACATCCTTTTTTTTGGTAGTGCTGTGTGCCTCGATTTGTACAAGTGTGCCAAGCTTTTTGCCAAAGCACATTGGTCTGATGGCATTGTTTGCTGAGAAGCAAACTTCTGCTCCAATCCAGTTGCATTTTGGTGGAGAAACGCATTTCTATGTCAAACATGCTTCAAACAAAAGTGCCACATGTAATAAAGACAGCCCCGATGATTCCGCTCTCTCATTAATTATTTTAGACAAAAATGAGGCTAAAACTCTGAATAATTCAATAATAAAATCAGAAAAGTTTAATTTAGTGGTAGGTGGCTGGATGATGTGCTGTTTACATTTTTGCAAAGTGCACCTCTTCAAATTCTTCCGCCTATCGGCATAATTAGGCACCCTTGTCGGTTTTGGAAGCATCTTCTTAGAGTAGAGAGTAGACGTGCACCTTGATCAGCACAGGATTGTCCATCTAGGCAAACTGGTGCAAAGCCAAAGCATCAAGTGCACATGGTAAAAGAGGTAACAAATATCCATGTGAAGAAATACTGTGTATATTAATAATGGTAGTTGGCCTAACACAAGCGATGATTATAAATATTACTTGAGCTGGCACATCTCTTATCCATTTGGCATGCTGAGTGAAATACAAATATTGGCCAGAGACCAGTTATTTGGGCTTTTGCAGTAAGAAAATTAATATATTTTATTATCTCCAAAACTGTGGTTGTTTGAAGAACATGGGATCACTGTAGTTGGGGATAAGGAATCATGTGGGATATTAAGTCTCCTTGAACAACAGGCACAATAGGGTTAATATTTGCTGGCTCCTTGTAAATGTTTGTAAAGAAATACCCTGGTATATGTAACTGCTGCACACGGCAATATGTCATTTCTCTTATAACTACTTAGTTACATATTGAGCAAGGTTGAGTCCGTCAAGGTCAATCTATTGTTATATGTTCAGTCAGGAAAAACAAAACCTTAATGTACATACTATTTCTAGTGGTATTTACAGTTTCTTTTATCGATCTGTTACAAATTACAGTATCAAATGCTATATTACATCCACTACATCACCCAACTTGCCTCCTCCAAAAAAAACCAAATTAGATTAGTTTGGTACAACTGTTGTTTCATGAACTCATATTGACAGTGTCTTATGAATTCATTATCTGTTCCTCATTTCTTAATAACATCCCTTAGAATTCCTTCAACCCACAACTGATATAAGACTGCTTGGCCATAATTTCCTGGTTAAGATATTGGTCCCCTTATAAATATTGATACCACGTCTGCTTATGCCACTCATGTGGTAATATCCTGATATCAAGGAGTCCATAATTATAAGAAATAGTATATCTGTTACTGAATGCAGTACCATTAGAACTCTATTTTCTTGACATCAGTTTTAATTTCCACAACATATAACCCATATATTGTCCATTCCTAGTCTTTTCTCTCTCTCACATCAGCAGCCTAACCCCCACATACCCCCTCATTAACAGACTGTGGCTCACATGCCCCCCCTCCTCCTCTGTGTCCTATGCAGGGCTGCCAAGAGGAATTCAGGGCCCGGGTACAACAAACTCATGGGGCCCCCCCATAGTTGAGTAAGCCCTAAAAAATTTTTGCGACGCCTAACGGCGGCGCAAAAAACACGACGCGGGTTTGGTCATACATTCAGGGGCGTGTCAATGCGCCATTGGGGCGTGGCTAGCCTAACGACGGTGCAAAAATTTTCGGGATTGTGGTCATACATTTGGGGCCGTGGCAATGCACCGTTGGGCGCATAGCTAGCACATCAAAATCACTAGGTCCTGAATTCACCACAGCGTCACATATGTCCAAGCACTCCTGACTTTTAAGACATCCAGCACCACAGTGTAGTATACAAAGAATGCAGTGTGTACACAAACAGTTCAGTCTTGGCCTGCGCCCACTGGGCTCACCAAACATTGGCATTGTCCCTACTAGAATCACAACATTTCACACACTATGCTGCTCTGTCCTACCTGTTCTTCTCACTTTCTCCACCCGAGGCTGCTGGTTTCTTTAGTTGTGGCTTGCCTGGATCTTGGAATGTAGAAGGACCTATTTGGGAAAAAAATGGCTACATTTAGAAAATTTCAGTCAGACGCAGCGTTAAATCAATAGCACCCACGATTAATAATTAGGCCTTCCTCCAGCCCCAACATTAAAATAATAGAATTCACATGTAATAAATAAACCTATTTCCCGTCATGCAAACAGCCTAGCAATACCTATTTCCCGCAACCATCACTGCCATTAAATAATTCATAGTCACATTTAATAAATAGACCTCATCCTCCCCAAACTCACCTCCACATTCAATAGACCCCAAATCACCCCATCTTAAATTAATAATCCCCACTATTAAATTGCCTCACCATCACCCTACAAACAAAATAGCGCCCATTAATTAGCCACCACCTACCGCACACACACTACATTGCAACAAGCCCCATCACAACTACACTGCGCCCTCCATGCTGCTTTCCCCCCTTTTTATTCACTCTGTGCCTCTTTGCCCCTTTTTTTTATAACTCTGTGCCTCTCTGCCGCTGTTTTCCTCCTCTGTGCCTCTCTGCCGCTGTTTTCCTCCTCTGTGCCTCTCTGCCCCTGTTTTCCTCCTCTGTGCCTCTCTTTTCCTCCTCTGTGCCTCTCTTTTCCTCCTCTGTGCCTCTCTTTTCCTCCTCTGTGCCCCCTTTTCCTCCTCTGTGCCTCTCTTTTCCTCCTCTGTGCCCCTCTTTTCCTCCTCTGTGCCCCTCTTTTCCTCCTCTGTGCCCCTCTTTTCCTCCTCTGTGCCTCTCTTTTCCTCCTCTGTGCCCCTCTTTTCCTCCTCTGTGCCTCTCTTTTCCTCCTCTGTGCCTCTCTTTTCCTCCCCTGTGCCTCTCTTTTCCTCCTCTGTGCCTCTCTTTTCCTCCTCTGTGCCTCTCTTTTCCTCCTCTGTGCCTCTCTTTTCCTCCTCTGTGCCTCTCTTTTCCTCCTCTGTCCCTCTCTTTTCCTCCTCTGTGCCTCTCAGTTTCTTTCCTTACCTTTTGTCAGCTTCTTTCTTTTCTTCTCTTCTCTTCTGTCTTCTCTTCTTTCTTCTTCTTTGGTCTTGTCAGGCTGCGGCGCTCCTCACTGACTGACTGCCGGGCGTGACTTGATGACGTCACGCCCGACAGTCAGTGTGAATGGAGAAGACAGGAGAGGAGGGACGCGGCGCCGCGGTCACGTGAGTATTGATTTTTTTTTTTTTTTTTTATTTCTTATAGCTCCCCCCACCAACGCCCCCCCCCCCCCCTCCCCCTACCCCGCGGGAATTTTTTTTTTAAAAAAATAAAAATACGCAAAATACAAAAAAATAAAATAAAAAAAAAAAATGACAAAAAATAGCAGCAAGGGCCCGGCCCGGGCCCCCTGGCATGGCCGGGCCCGGGTAAAATGTACCCGCTCCCCCCCCCTCTCGGCGGCCCTGGTCCTATGTGCCCTCCTCACTGGCATCTGACCTGCGTGCCCGTATCATCATCTACTTGTGTCCTAAATGCCCCCTGCTCTTTAATACTCCAAACCAGTCCCTCACTTCATTCTGTCCCATCTGCCCCTTTCTCATCATCCAAGCCAGCACCTCTCTCTCCTTCTTGCTCAGAGAAGAAGGGAACATTATAGAGTTCCTGTCCCCTCTGAGCAGAATTTAACTTTGGCTCCTTAGAATGCTGACTTGTATGTACAGCACTCTAGAGGGTAGATACTTCAAAGCTTCTAAAAAGGAAGAGTTGAGGTGTTGCCCATAGCAACCAATCAGATTCTAGCCGCCACTTTCTAGAATGTGCTAGATAAATGATAGTTAGAATCTGATTGGTTGATATGGGCAACACTTCCACCTTCCTTGTAGAAGGTTTGATAAATGTACCTCCAGGGCTGAGAATGCCTCACACATCAGTAAAGGGCCTTAAAGGACTATACCAGTAGTTATGCCCATGAATTCACAGAATATTAAAATAAAACACAGAGACAGCCATGTGACCCGACGTATGCTCAGGCCATAGAATTCATACTGCCTTTTATCTCCCAAATACAAACAGGACTTTTTTTTTGTCATGGAACGCTCAGAACGGCGTTCCGGCACTTTTTATCCATGGGTTTTCAAAGTTTAATTAACTTTTTAACATTTAATTTTTTTTTCTCTGCGGTACTGCTACAGTGCAGCACCGCATCTTAGTGTGTGTCCTGCTTCCAGCTCCGGCAGCGTTGTGACGTCACGAAGCTGCCAGTGAGAGGAGCCGTGATCAAGCAGAGAAGCGAGAAAAGAGACATAGAAGGTAAGTACAGACTACAGAAAATGGGGGAGGGAGCGCAGAAAGAGAGGGCTACAGAAAAATGAGGGGGCAGAAAGAGAGGGCTACAGAAAAATGAGGGGGCAGAAAGAGAGGGCTACAGAAAAATGAGGGGGCAGAAAGAGAGGGCTACAGAAAAATGAGGGGGCAGAAAGAGAGGGCTACAGAAAAATGAGGGGGCAGAAAGAGAGGGCTACAGAAAAATGATGGGGCAGAAAGAGAGGGCTAAAGAAAAATGAGGGGGCAGAAAGAGATGGCTACAGAAAAATGAGGGGGCAGAAAGAGAGGGCTACAGAAAAATGAGGGGGAAGAAAGCACTGAATACAATAGATGAACATATGCCTACTTATCTTGTTGATTTGGGTAAATTAAGAGTTGGAATAATAGGAAAATAAATATGTGCTAAATATATCTGGTGGAAAAATACGGAACTGCCAAAACGGCAAAAGACCACTACTACATACAGCTTTCTGTATGTCTAACAATACGTACTTGTCTGGCTAGCTGAGAAAGAGTAAGAAGGAGAACTATTGGAAGGGGGGGGGGGCACAGTCGAGATGTGTTGTGTATCCTGAGAAAGCTGATACATGAAATTAACTTTGTTCTATAAGAGGAACCGGGAAGAATGTTACAGGAAATTTCAGATGTCTGAATATCATTGTTTTGTGGTCACTGAGTAAGTTAAAAATGTCATGCTGAAAATGGTACCGAATTTGGAGCACAAATGTTTTTTAAAACTGCCTTATAACACAAAACTATATTTTTTTTTATTTTTTTATTATTAATTGTCTTTCCATATTGGATCAACTTATAATTTCATGGAAAATTTCTTTCAACTACTTCCCTTAAATTTAGATTTATTGTGTCAGTTGCTCTTACACTACATATTTTATCTTGTTAAAGTGGTTTACAACAGTATATAAATATCACAGTGAGTACTGTTTGATAATCCTATGTCATTATCTTGTTTCCTATATATTTATGATCAGGGGTTTGTCCATTAAATCATGCTTCCAACGATTCATGTGACAGCACAGAAGACTAATGTAGGCATATATTATAATGCAAAGATATACGGGCTGATTCATCAAGAACGCAAAATGAAAGTATTGTGTGTGTTTTTTAAAAAAACGCACAGGAATCAGGCTTGTGCGCGTCCGTATTACACTACAAGCGGATCTGAGGAAATGTCTCATGGTGAATATGCCGTATTGAGACAGACACAACACACAACACAACACACTGCAGGATACATACATACATATGTGCAATATAAAGTCCCATCAGAATGCACAGAAAAAGAAAGGACTCAATTATCGTCATCTGTTAATAATATAGGGCCTGATTCATTAAGGAAAGTTAAGCAAAGCAAGTAAGTAAGGCAAAACTATGTTGCATTGGAGGGGGAGGTAAATTTAAAATGTGATGGCAGATTTATATTTGGGGTAGGGCATGTCCTAGATCAGTGATGGGCAAACTTTTTCAGGAGCGGGCCAAATAAAAAAAAAAAACTTTAGGCGGGCCAATATAATTTATTAAAAAACTCAAATATCGAAATATATAATACAAATTTTTTGAATGGGACGGGAGGGTGTTATATAGCGGTGTTATCTCTATAAGTGCAGCGATCGTACAGACACAGCACTTATTTCAGCAGGTTGTTGCAGATCCGTCTTTCTGGTGAGCCACTAACTGACAACACAGCAGCCAATCGAAATCTGCCTTAGTATATGGCCCAGCCCATCTCTTCTCATATGACTTTCAGCCATTAGGGGGCGGGCAGGTGTTTGAGTGATTGACATATAAAGTGTCCTTTTAGGAAGGAGGATGAAGTGTAATGGAGGAAATAGCTATGAAGGCAAAAAATTAAAGGTTCTGACACACAGGGTCGGCCCTAATAATTTTATGCATATTTTAACAATTTTTTTTAAATATATTGGCGGGGCGGATAGAACTTCTAAGTGGGCCGGATCTGCCCCGCGGGCCGTAGTTTGTCCATCACTGTCCTAGATCAACTTTAAATTTCAGTGTACAAATAAAGCTATAAAGTATACATTTTTACAGTTGCTTTTGATTACAAACACATGTTCTAACAACACCATCATATTTATGACTGTCGTAGATGAACAAACAGAAACAAGCTAAACACTATCGCAATAAAATTACAGATTAGACAATGAGCAGAAGACAATGCGTTGCAGAGTACAAAGGGTGGGGGATTGCAGAGGAGGGATGGGGACAAAACAGGGTTCATACCAGTGTGAAGCAAAACTTTGCCCAGGAGCATGGGCATTAGAAACAGGGCTGGAGATGCTGAGGGCTTAGAGACAGAGCATAAGGTGCTAGCTAGGGATGCGGATCTAAGTATGATAGTGTAGGTAGGAAAACATAAGAGAAGAGGGTCCTGTTCGTGAGAGATTACAATCCAGAAAGGGGGGCAGACACAAAGCGGGTGACACTGATTTGGGGAGTAAGTGTGGGGGTCAGAAGGTGATGAATTAGGAAGAGGTCTAGTTGATGAAAAGATAAATGAGTTTTTAGACCACTTTTGAAGCCTTGGAGACTAGTGGATAGTCTGAGCGTGGAGAGCGGGAGGGAGTGTGGATGGAAATGATGTTAGCGATGTAAGGAGCAGAGGAGTGGTTGAGGACTTTCTAGGTGAGGGTGAGGAGTTTGAACTGGATTCTGTAGGGCACAGGGAGCCAGTGTAGTGACTGACAGAGGCTCGAGTCAGAAGTAGAGCAGCAAGAGAGGAATATAAGTCAAGTAGTAGCATTGAGGACAGATTGAAGTGGGGAGAGACGGGTGAATGAGAGGCCAGAAAGGAGGAGGTCACAATAACCGAGGCGAGAGATAGCGAGAGTGTGAATGAGAGTTTTTGTTGCTTCCAAGGTAAGTAAGGGCCAGATCCTGTAGATGTATATGGAGAAGTGAAGAACAGCGAGGAATCAAGTATGACACCCAGGCAGCGAATTTGAGGAACAGAGGCGAGGATTGTGTTGTCTAAGGATAGATAAAGGAGGGGAGGTAAGGGGACCATGGAGGGAGGGAGACAATGAGTTCCATTTTGAACATGCTAAGTTGGAGAAAGCACTGGAACATCCAGGAGGAGATGGCAGCTGGACTACTGGGGACGCAAAAGAGTCTGTGATCAGTCTATGTGAACACAAAACTATTCATCCATTGTAGCTACAGGCTGGTATAGGACTGGGATATTTGTCTTAAAAGAATACTTTTTATATAGTATTTAAAGAAGTTCAGTTGCATAGTAACACAGTGATCAGTATTGGGGTATAGAACTTGATCCTGACCAGACTGCCATCGGTGTGACAATTTAATGTTCTCCCTCTTCACTGTCCAAATATATACTGCCAGGTGGATTGGTTCCTAGTATGTGTGTCTGTGGTAGGCAAGGACTATTGTGCCTGAATAAAGTTTCTGATAGTCAGTACTGTGGAATAAGTTGCTGCTAAAAAAATACAGGGTGATGATGATAAATATTATGCTCAGCTAACCGACGCGCATTGCACTTGTGGTTCCATGTTAAGACACTTGCCAAAATCGCTAATTCCCTGTCGTGACACACCTGTGTTAAAATATTGTGATGAACGTATGAATAGCATAAGTCATTGCTTTTATTTAATTTTTTATTAGAAATATGACACCTGAGCTGGAATTATTCTACCTTATAATTTTGATCAGTTGAACGGAGAGCCCGTAAAAAGATCTGGGAATCTGTGAGACCACCACCACCTGCTGCCACATAACGGAGTTGGCCGTTTTTGAGAACACCTAACCACAAGCTGCTTTATGTGTGGGAACTGTGTAGCTACATTTTCACAACTGCTCACAAAAAAATCTCATTCCTGTTGACTTATGTTTGTGTAAAAGTTAAGCGTGTGTCATTGTTATACTGCCCTGTGTGTATAACTTACAGTGCTGCAGAAGATGATGGTGGTTTATGAATTAACTAGAAGGACTGATCCCGCTTGTGGCCCGGTGGGAAGTTTCACAGTATATAAATAATCAATAGAAGATACATTTTTAGGTATTTTTTTTAACTTCTTTGAGTAGCTGTAGTTAAGTGGCTTTGTTAAGATAGGTGTTTGTAGCACATTGGAAGTGTAGCTTTTGTGGTAGCTTTGAGTGGGAGCTTGTGTGTTGTTTAGGTTACAACTTAGTGTAGGTACGTAAAGAGCATGAATGTAATGTAGATGTCAGCATAGTGTGAGTGGCAGTATTGTGTGTTCTGTAGGTCGGAGGATAGTGTGAGTATCAGCATTGTGTGTAGGTTGTTATTTAGGTGGTTTCATAGTCTTCGTATTGCGTGGTACTAGACAGTAGTACTTTGTTGGCTGGCAGTGCAGTGTGGTTTGTAATATAGTGTGAGAACATTTTGCAGGATGCTGTGTAGTATTTATTAAAGCATAGTGTTAGTTTCTATATTGTGTGGGGTTAATAGAATAGCCCTATACAATGCAGTTTGTAGCACAGTGTGGGTACTTGTATTGTGTGGGGTGGTACTTGTATTGTGTACTATAGTATCGGTGAAAGCCAATCTATGGTGCTGTGACCAGAGATTGGTCCACGGGATAACACCACCATCCGGCAGACATTTTTGGCTGGATATCACTTTTAACTAGTCAAATAAGCTGAAACCCATTTCACAGAATTGGAGGAGCCCTGATAAAAACAGCTTAAGCATGGAAATATTGTGGCTCCGCTGATGGAGCAGCTACCATTTACTTGGGAGTGGTCCTTTAAGTGTCTTTATTGTGTATAGTCATTGTATAGTGCAGTGTAGCTTGTAGCATAATGTAGATATCAGTACTGTGTGGGCTGCAATGTACTGTAGGATGTATCATTGTTTGAGTATTAGTACTGTTTGATTCTGCCAGTTCAGTGTATTATTATTATTATTATTATTATTATTATTATCGTTTATTTGTAAAACGCCACAAGGTTTCCGCAGCACCGTACACAGTGCGAACAGTAGACTATACAGGGTAAAACAGTACAGAACAATAAACGCAAAGTACCAGTTCTCCAGAAACTTCAGGCAGGCAAATACAGCAGAGACGGAGCGGAAGAACAGGTGTGGAGACAGAAAGGAAGGGGGGGGCCCTGCTCATACGAGCTTACATCCTAAGGCAGGGTAAACAAATCAGGCACAGAAGGGAGCCAGTGAAGCAAAGGGGGGAGAAAAGGGGCCAGGGGAGAAACAGAGGAGATGAGAGGCTAAGTGGATGGTTGGTAGGCCTTGAGTAACAGGTGAGTTTTAAGTGCCCGCTTGAAGGAGCACAGATTGGGTGAGAGACGGATGGAGCGAGGGAGGACGTTCCAGTGAAGGGGGGCAGCGCGGGAGAAGTCTTGGATTCTGGAGTGGGAAGAGTTGATCAGAGTGGAGGAGAGGCGGCGATCATTGGCCGAGCGCAGGGAGCGGGCGGGAGTGTGAATGGAGAGGAGGTTAGAGATGTAAGTGGGCAGTAGACTGGGAGAGAGCCTTGTAGGTGGTGGTAAGGCGTTTGAAAAGGGTTCTGAAGGGGAAGGGGAGCCAGTGTAAGGCAAGACAGAGAGGGGAGGCAGAGGAGGAGCGGCGTGAGAGGAAGATGAGTCTCGCAGCTGCATTGAGTATAGAGCATAAGGGGGAGAGGTGGGAGCAGGGGAGGCCAGTAAGGAGGAGGTTGCAGTAGTCGAGGCGGGAGATGATGAGAGCATGGATGATAGTTTTGGTGGCATCTTGAGAGAGGAAGGGACGGATGCGGGCAATGTTACTGAGTTGGAAGCGACAGGCTTGGGCAAGGGATTGAATGTGGGGGGCAAAAGAGAGAGAGGAGTCGAGAGTGACTCCCAGGCAGCGGAGTTGGGTGACAGAGGAGATAGTGGAGTTGTTAACAACGATAGAGAGGTTATGGTGGGAAGAGAGTCTGGGTGGGGGAAAGACAGTGTAGTGTAGGTGTCACCAGTATAGGCCCAGTATTGTGTGCGTGTGTGTATGTGTGTGGGTAGGGGGGAAAGGGGGGCTTGACAGTGTAGAGTAGATTGCAATATAGTATGGATGATGGTATCGTGTGGCATCACAAAGGCTGTTCTCTGCCTTCTGCTTTTCTCTCATTATTCCTCTCGTCTCTGTGACACCGTAATGCTCCATGGACCTCCACTGCCACCTCTATGCACACAAGACACCAATCTAATTCACCTCCCTGACCTCTCTTTTTCTCTTTGATCCCATGTGTTTAATTGCTTTTCTGCTATCTCCACTTGGATGTCCCAATGCTACCTTAAGCTCAACATATGCAAAACGTAGCTCATTTTCTTCCCAACTCCTCATGTCAAAATCCCTACTCTAGTCTCCCTCACGGTTGACAACATTACACTCCCCAAACCCACTGCCTTGGTGTCATCTTAAACTTTGCCCTTAACATCACTCCACCCATCTAGTCACTTGCGCTGTCTTGTCATCTACTCCATCGAAATATTGCTAGAATGCTCCACTTTCTCACCAAGGACTTAACAAAATTCCTTACCCATTCTGTCATTATCTCCCGCTTTCACTACTACAACCTTCTACTGTCTGGCCTTCCCCTCATTCTTCTTTCCCCTCTACAATCCATCCTAAATGCTACTGTGAGACTAATCTTCCTCTCTCAATCTTACACATCCTCTCTACCATTCTATTTCCTCCAAAATTGAATTCACACTAATCACATTCAGCTTTAAAGCCTTCACCAACTCCTCCCCTTCATACATCTCTGACCTCATCCTCTTTGAACTGCCTCTGATCTATGCATTTCCTCCTCTATGCAAACCACATCTCACTCGCCTTCCAAAACTTCTCCTATGCTGCTCCTTACTTATGAACTCCCTACCTGCATGACCTGACCCCCTCTCCTAATGTTCAATCTGTCAAACTCTCTCACAAATACCACCATTTCACTATAGCTTATACTACACCCACCTGATTCTACACTGAGTGCATGTTCCAACAGCTCTTTTCCCATGTCCACTCCAAGTCTCACTAGCTCCTATCAGAGGGGTATCTATAGTGGAAGTCGGCGGTACGATTGCTATGGGGCCCAATGACTTACCCTCTATGGGACCTTCTATACCTTCTATGAGGACTTACCTGCTATGGGGCCTTCACCTCTACACCCAGAATTCTGTATTCTTCCCTTTCCCCTTGTTACACCCATGACTCTGCCACCCATTCAGGCATAAGGTTTAAATGTATTATGTCGCAGAGCTCCGCCTGTGCCTCCACCTATAGTGTGTGAATGGTGTACATTTATGTGATGGTTTAACCATGTTACAGTGTGATGTTTTGACTGCTTTTTAAGCCTATTGGAGCTCTGTTGCAGTATGTTTGTGTTTATTTGTTGTTTTTTATCTAATTTCCTCTTCCAGAGGATTACAGTATTATTCTACTGCCTTAGTCTTCAAGAGAGAAAGAGTTAACATACCCTTCCGCTTTTTCGTAGGAAGTTTAAACCCATTACATATATGTTTGTTTACATTTTTACCAGATCAAAGATATTCTTCAAGGCCAATTCCTCAAATAATCACTTATCACTACCTGTGAATAGCATTGGTGCAGGGAGGGGGGGGCAGCTCCTATGGGGCCCACAGCTGTGGGGGGCCCATCTTAACTGTCAAAGCCCAATATGTATGTATGTGAGTTCATGGAGGCCCTCACAAATTTTTGCCCACAAATGTCTAGTTACACAACTGATTCCTATTGCCTGGGGATTGGTGTCCCCTCTATACTGTAAGCTCTCACAGGCTTACAGTCCCTATGTATCTTTTTTCACGTCTGCACCTCCTTCGCCCACCTCTCTTGTACTTGTTCTGTTTTTATGTGCAATTGAATTTTGCATGTTTTGCATGAGCGAATTTCTGGCGCTGATGTGTTTTGCGGCACCTTACAAATAAGCAATGATAAGACTCTCCTCTGGTCTACAAACTTTCAAGCGTTCTCTGAAAACCCACCTCTTCAGACAAGCTTATAATATTCCTCAACCACCCTCTTAACCTCACTACCTTACCCTATTACCCATTACATAATTTCACACAAGACAACTACCCCCTGACCATCATTGTTGTGTGACAGGATCATTTAGCTTATGAGTCACTTTTACCTTTACAGTCTGGCTGGGCCGAAATGCAATTCGTAGACGTAGCCTTAGCCTCATGTGTCAAACTCCCATTGTTCCATAGATTGTAAGCTTGCGAGCAGGGGCTTCTCACCTCTTTGTCTGTTTTACCAAGTTTGTTTAGTAGTTTACTATGTTTGTCCCCAATTGTAAAGTGCTACGGAATATGTTGGCGCTATATAAATAAATGATGATGATGATGAGGATGATAATGTGGGTGTCCCTATTGTGTGAGGTGCAAAGTAGTGTAGGTTGTAGTATTATGTGAATGTCACTTGGGTGTAGGTTGCTGCATTGTGTGGGTGTTAGCCTTGGAGGAGTGGTAGTGTAGGTTGAAGATTAGTACGAGTGTCAACACTGTGCTTGGGTGGCAGTTTAATTTCTGTATTTCCTTATCTTTCTCCCCTGAGAACCACCTTAGCTGAATACTGCTCCCATTACCAGCCATTGTCATCCCACATGCCTCCCACTTCTCCTCATTATCCGTATAAACCTTATAAATCCTCCTCCTCAACATGACAGCAGTTATTCAATGACCTGTTTGTGAGCACCCCTGCAGTATGTGTAATTGCTGCACACTGCATTAATACTATTGAACCCATTTGTGGCTGGATCACTTAAAAATAACTTATTGTATAGATATATTTAAATTATTAGCGCAGTGGGCTAATTTATATATTTGCAAATGTACTGATTTTATTATATTGTATTGTATTTCTGTATGGGAAATGCATTAATTTCTGAGGTACTACTTTGTAACTTCGGAGACAGTATGTCATGATTTGGTTTTGTAACTTTGATAGAGGATACCCCAATTAGGCTAATTAGATCTTTTTCATTGAAGAAGTGACAAAAACCTGCTTAGCCTGAAGGCCCAGCAGGAGGTCGTTACCTGTTGTCACGTCTTGCTAGAGAGACAAGAACCTGTCTGAACAATGTAGACTCAGTATTTGGATATGACAGAGTAATGTAAATTTTGTTAAAGCTTAAATTGCGTTAGCTCCACGTTTAAAGGATATATTACATTCTAATGGTATTTATTGAATGTGATTTATCAGTCTTTGCAGAGCTATCTAAGATCAGGGGGCGGTGTTACCCCCTGCTAACAGTTGTGTCAGAATCTGTATAAAAAGGAGCTCTGAGGTTGGGACACAAAATGCCAATCCCAGCGTGGAGTTGTGTTATACTTGTCTACTAATTGGCTCAAACACAATTGTCTTTGCATTCAGCAATGCCACAGTTGCTACATTTCAGAAACAGTAATGTAGATAATATTTCTAAAAAAAATTATGAAATTAATGAAGAGAATAATGTACACAGCTCATCTATACCCAGGTGCATGCCATCATTGAGCAGATCATAAGACCTTTGGGCCTCTGGTGGTATGTTGTCTGTGTACGTGTTGGCCGCAGGATGGTTTGATTGGAGCACAGAGCGTGCTGCAGACATTTCAGGACTTTCTTCACTCCTGCTAATACCATGTTTATTCCTTTGTGAGATAATTAAACTTAAGACATGAAAGGCAGGCAGACAGGGCTGGAGGAAGGGGAAGGCAGGAGAGGCAGCTGCCTTGAGTATAACAAGGGTAGGATGATGTGGCTCCAGCAATCAACACATAAGGGTCATTTCTGAATGGTGTTGCAGTGTAACTATTTCACAAGTGCTGTTATGTGACCTCACAATAGTCTAGTTACAGTTTGTGCATCTAATACAACAGAACTATTAATGAATGCTCATGTCAAAATACTAAAAGAGACAATTCTGCACAGGAAGATGAGTAGACCGGGGATGAATCATGTACTTCCCACAGCACTATTGGTTAAACATATTTCTATACCTTACTACATGCAAAGGCATATAAATAAACTGGTAGGGTTGGACTGCCCATATATGATGCCCCGTGGATTTTAAGCCATGCCAAAAAAGTTTCACCACCACAGAGGTGGTGGTATGTAATTGTAAGTGCAAGTACATAGCAATACACAACAGTATGCCCTCAGAAACCAATGTATTTTAGGATAGTAAATTAAATTATTTGTGGCTTTATGTAGGGGAGAGTAGGGCTGTTGGAAGTTTCGCTTGCCAAACTGTCACCAAACACACTGCAGTGAAACAACTTATCTTACTTGTCCACAACATCTATTCATTCTTTCCTTAAATACGGTTTTCCGTATACGTGTTGTGAAAAACAGACCATCGTACCTTTCACACGGAATCCGCAACAGCTCACAATGAACAAAAAGTAAACAGAAAAAAATACAGACAAGTAAGGGACAAGCGAAACAATACAATTGGAAAAAGTCAATACAAGAGACAATAGGAAAAGCAACTACATAAGAAGACCCAACTAGGATAAAGGAGACATTACAAAGATGACGAGGAGATAGGAGGAAGAGAGGGCTAAACTTGTGAGAGTCGACACGAAAGATGATTAGGGTAGTAAACTATAGACCAGGGGTCGGCAACCCCCGGCACGC
This sequence comes from Mixophyes fleayi, assembly GCF_038048845.1. Classification (NCBI taxonomy): domain Eukaryota; kingdom Metazoa; phylum Chordata; class Amphibia; order Anura; family Limnodynastidae; genus Mixophyes; species Mixophyes fleayi. Next base: position 430,364,012 of record NC_134402.1, on the reverse strand, counting down.
GTGCCAGATGTGGCACGCGTACCACTTCTGACTGGCACGCCGGCACTGCAGCTGTCTCACTAAAGCAGCCGATGACATCTGAAACGGCTGCTTTACTGAAGTAGCTCCCGGGTTTCTGGAGAGGCAGATGTTTGTCTCCAAAAGGTAAGTAAGAGCGGCTCTAAAAATTGAGGGGCACATCCATATGGCATACTATCAATAGAGTGGAGGGCAATTGTGGCATACTATGAATATGCGGGGGCAAATGTGACATACTATGACTAGGGGGACAACTGTGGCATACTATGACTAGGGGGGACAACTGTGGCATACTGTGACTAGGGGGGCAACTATGTGGCATACTATGACTGGGGGGAAACTATGTGTCATGATTTGAATTGGGGGCACAACTATATGTCATGATATGAACTGTGGGCACAACTTTGTGTCATGATATGAATTGGGGGCACAACTATGTGGCATGATATGAATTGTTGGCACAACTATGAGGCATGATTAGAATTGAGGGCACAACTAGTGGGCATGATATGAATTGTGGGCACAATTATGAGGCATGGCGTGAACTGGGGCACTACTTGGTGGCATAACGTTTAGTTGCTGGTCCCATTACTGTTAATATGATGCTGGCATCATAAAATGAAACGCAATGTTATATACATATATATATATATATATAGGTGGAGTGAAAGGGGAAGGTGGAGCGTGAGGAGGGCATTGTCTTAGGATGAGGCCAGGTAGACAAGTAGACAAGTGAAAAGAGGTATGTTTTGTGGGAGTGTTTGAAATATTTGAGGTTGGGGTGAGTCTGATTGGGTGAGGCATGGAGTTCCAAATGTGGGGAGCAGCGGAGGCAAAGTCCTGAAAGCAGGAATGTGAGGTGGTGGTAGGTGATCAGGAGAGATGAAGGTCATTAGCAGAATGTAGTGGGTGAGTAGGGGAGTATTTCTTGACAAGGTTGGAGATGTAGGAGGGGGCGGCATTAAAGAGGCTTTATGCGTGAGAGTAAACTTGAACTGTATTCTGGAGGGAATGCAGAGCCAATGGAGGGTTTGCAAAGAGGCATAGCGGAAGAGGATCTCAGGAGAGGAAGATTAGTGGCGACTCCACATTCAGCACAGGGAGACAGACATTTGTCATGCAAGCCAGAGAGGGGAAAATTGTAATAATCAATGCAGGAGAATAGCAGACCTTAGATGAGGTCTGGAGGCATCCCTGGAGAGGAAAGGGCAAATCCTGACAATGATGCAGAGGTGGAGGTGATAGTAATGGGCATGGGACTAGATGTGGTGGGTGAAATTGAGGGTGGAGTCAACAATGACCCCCAGGCAGCATGCATGGGGAACAGGGAAGAGGTTGAGTCCCTCATCCATTAAAACTGTCCTCATTCCATTCACTAATTTTGCTCATCACTGTTCATACGCTAAAGATGCTCATTACTGCTCATGAAGGTATATGTCTAAGAGTATCACAATATTTATTTGGGGAAGTCAATAGTAGCTGGGTGGGGAACACACCTGACCTTAGGCCTGTTGTGTTAGTGAGGTGCATGTAATGTGGATGTTATGTGTCAGTAAGGTGTGTATAATATGTTAGTGATGTGTTGGTAATGAGTATTTATTTTCTCTTTATATTAGACTCGGCACCAGATAAGACTGTGCGTAATAGACAACTTTGCACACCTGGCAGCATATACACCTCAACTGTATGATTCCAACATGGCTCCAAGCACGGCTCAGCACATTATACAGGATATCAGCTATGGTTTATCTTTGGGTACTTGGTATAACATATAGCTGGCTGTATTACACCAGATATAACACAGTTTACCCATGCCGTTCGGATAACATACCAAAATAACTACTTCTCTATATTGCATGCACTTTTTTTCTTGACACATTTCCCAACCGTGTTATCTCAATGCTGGTAAATATTCAAGTCAGAGCTCAAAGGGAGAAGTGAAATGTGCAGAATCAGCTTACAGCAAGCTTTGTTTTCTGATGGGAAAAACATACATGGATGTAATTGTATATCCTCCTTTTATTACCTTTATTAAAGCCTCATGTGACAAACATGTATGCCATGAAAAATGTAGGTTTTCTCAGCATGCTCTTATTTAACTCTTCATTACACACAATGTAAATGCAGGGTACATAGATGTGACTATTGCGTTCTCCACAAGTCTCACAGTTAGCACACATAGTGGTCGGAACACTACATTGTGTGTCCCCATAGTAAGGTTTGGAGGGGGGCTCGACAATGCAGTCCGACCTTCAGCTGCCCCCGTTTTGCTCTTCTGTGCATGTGCGATGAAGTCCTGTTTCAGCTTTACTGCACCTTCCCCTAGTCTTACCTAGAGGGGGAGCAAGTACAAGGTACCACTGCCTGGGCCTAGCTATGTAGTGGGAGGAGGCACCAACCTGTGGCCCCACCCCCTTGCTAAAATAATAGAGGGTGCAAGCAGTTGCAGAGCTATTGCTATTGCATGGTGTGCTAAGTCTATGGGCCTCAGTTCAGCTCCGGGCTCGTCACCGCTATACCCCCACCCTCCTGCAACATTAGTAGTACCACCAATACACACAGGTCCAAACTCAACCTTTCATAAATTCTAATTATATTGATCCAGAGGAAAGCAAAACAAAATAGCCCAGGGTGACAGTTAGACATTTAACCCCTCAAGGGGGGATAAATGTACCCTCCACCCAAAAACAGTACAAATTCCATTGATTAATCACCCCCACAATGTCCTCTAGTAATTACAGCTACAGATACCATTTCTTGGTTTACAACAGCATTAAATATATTTTATTTCAACCTGAGTTGTTGACACATAGCTCCATTAAATAGCAAAGTACTTTCTACATTTAAAATATGGGATAGGAGTATTCCTGTTCCGTTATTGAGAATAAACTAAAGTTATTATTATTATTATTATTATTATTATTATCCTTTATATGTTTGGCGCCACAAGAGTTCCGCAGCGCCGTACACTGCACAAACAGTAGACTATACAGGGTAAAACATTACTGAACAATAAACAATAAATACCAAAACTTCAGAAGCTCCAGGCAGGCTAATGCAGTAAAGACGGAGCAGAAGAACAGGTGTGGACACAAGAGAGCCCTACTCAAATGAGCTTACATCCTAAGGGAGGGTGAACAAAACTCAGGCACAAAGGGAGACAGTTGACGTATATGGGAGAGAAAAGGGGCCGGGGGGAGAGAGGGGAGAACGGGTTAGGTGGATGGTTGGTAGGCTTTGAGGAACAGGTGAGTTTTAAGTGCCCGTTTGAAGGAGCACAGAGTAGGAGAGAGGCGGATGGAGCGAGGGAGATCATTCCAGTGAAGGGGGCGGCACGGGAGAAGTCTTGGATTCTGGAGTGGGAAGAGGTGATCAGAGTGGAGTAGAGGCGACGGTCATTGGCCGAGCATAGGGAGCAGGCAGGAGTGTGAATGGAGAGGAGATATAGGGAGCAGTAGACTGGGAGAGAGCCTTGTACGTGGTGATCAGGAGTTTGAAAAGGATTCTGTAGGGGATGGGGAACCAAGTTAGTTCAGGTTGATCATCCACGTGACCAGAATGGCTCAATGTATAATTGCCATCCATTAGGCTGCGACCAAGTAATTTGCAATTCTGTCATTTGACTTTGACTTTATTTTATTAACTGATACTGAACTTTTAAGTCACTTTAAACACACAAAGCAGAATTCACTAAAACATTAATGAGTGATTCACAAAACTCTGCATATTGATCTCTCAAGATGAGATCCAAATGTATAACAGCTTAAAAACAAAAATACATTTCACCGAACAGATCTCAGTGACATCCTCCCTTAGAAGAGTTAGGATCGGTCATGTGACTTCCTATTTCTAAATCCCATCCATAACCTATAGATTTATATTACAGATGATCACTTTTTTTTTGGGCAAACATCAAGTGCAAAAGAATGGGCATGGTTAGCAACACAGATGAAGAAATACAGGCAATTAGACACACAATCCATGATTTGGGGTTTCGCCTGATTGTGCCACATGTCCATCTATACATTGTTAATGCTAATAAAGAGTTTGAATATGTATTTTATTTAGTTATCAAATATACAGTACATTTTTTATGTCCAAGTTTTGCTGAACAGAAGAGACTTCTTTTTAAGAAAAAGTTGTATATAAAATTAGCTATATTTTCCCTTCTTCTCTATTCTTTGCTCTTTAACCACAATGTGTGAATGTTGTTCTTATTATAATATTTGCATTTTATTTCATTTGATATTTTTATGTATAGATGAAAGTCCTGATTATTTTGTGCTTAACATCCAACTGCTATAATTCTCCTACAACTCTCTTACTATCACATTTCAGATATATTTTGTTTATTTAAGTTTTTCTAGAAAGTCTGAATATTGGAGCTCTGTGGTTTAGTGGTTTCTTTATTTCCCCGTTTCATTAATCAGTATCAGGAATTTTATTATCAATGTACAGCTTTGTATTATTATCTATATGAGTTTATGTAATTTATGTGGTTAATATACTATACTTATTATATTATGATTCTATTTCTTTTTAGAATGTTGCCATTTTTTAAATATTTTCCAGATGCCACTTAAGCTGTGCTTTAAGTTGTTTTTTCATTGCCCGAAAGCTGTACATATAAAGTAATTTAATAAATAGGTTGATCATCAAGAATAAAAAGTATAAAATAAATATAATTTCAGCTGTGCCAGACTTCCTGGTGACATTTTGTTTTTCACTTAATTATAAATAAAATATATAACCTGTGATGGAATGTGAACGGGGATGACCGGATTTTTTTGTTGTCTACTACTGGGTTAAAATATAGTTTTAACTTAAGTAAATATCTAAAATAGCTTTTTTTACACTTTCAAATTTATATTGATAAAAATGTGACATTCAAACTTACCATTTCCTTTTCCACCTCTAAATCGCTCTATATCAACGTTCGGTGGTCTGGGTGGCTTTGCAGGGGGTGGTCCTAGCGTTGCCAGATGTGGCAGAGGCTTTCGTTTTGGTTCTGAGGGATCTTTCTGTTCCTTTAAGTTGTCCTGGGCAGCGGATACCTGACTCATTGAGTGACCTCTTGGAAAAGTAGACATGAAAGGCGCAGGGGTGCTGCCATTTTGGGTGGTTTTCGGCGGAAACTCTTTTGTTGCGACGTTGGGCTTCGTCCTATCATTTTGTTCGCCCGTGTTTTGCTCTAAGAATCTGCTCTGTAGTGGTTTAACTCCCACCGGTTTTAATTTCACTCCGGGGAAAGCCTGGGATGAAGGAGCTGGTGACTCATTTTCTTCTGGAGATTCTTTTGTCCGCGTCACTAGTTTATTGTCCAGAGAACTTGAAAACGTCTTTGTAGCTAAGTTATGTGGTTTAAAATTGTTTTCACCTGAAAATGCACCAATGTTGGCGGGAGGCTTTGCCCCCAATTGTGGCCTGTTGTTGAAAGTAGGTTTAGCCTCACTCTCTGATGCCGAACTGAAAGCCTTTACCTCTGATGGCTTTCGAAACACTGGTTTCTCTTCATTTTCTTTTGCCTGAGGTGAAAATGATGACTTGACTCCTCCAAACTTGGGTTCTTGCGGAGAATTAGTTGTAACAAAAGGTTTACTGCCAATGGGCTTTGGAAACAGTGGCTTTGATTCTTCTTTATGATGGTCAGGAGGTTTAAAGCTCGGTGGTTTTGGGAACGTAGGCTTCCCTTGTGTTTCTTGGTTAGGCAAGTGAAAAGAGCCACCGATCTTGGAGCCGACAGGTCTTACAAATGAGGGCTTAACGTCTTCTGATGCAGATTTCAGTCCTTGCACCGGTTTTGGAAATGCAGGTTTCTTAGCTCCTGGGGCAGGATTGCTTACCTTCTCAAACCCTGCTCTCCTAGCTTGAATTCCCTTTAAACCGGGTTGGCCTGTGGAATTCTCTGTATCTTCCATTGCACTAGGCACCACATTAAACATAGCAGCAAGCGACTTCACATTTGTGTTATTTTCCTGTGAACCGAAAGGAGAAAGAGAGCTGAAGTGAGAGATCTTGCAGTGCTCACACACACACACACACACACACACACACACACAGCTATCTGAAAGGCTTCCTGACTTGAGGCTTGCAACATAGCTGATTGGTAGAATATATTTCATGAAGTACCTTCCTGTATAGCTATAAAATGCTGTTGCTTTACTTGTCCTTTTGTTCTTTTGTCGTTTACCCTACAATTGCTTATTTTATCAGTAACTTTTCTTGCATTTTATAATACTTTTATAACATAAAGCCTAAATAAAACCAAGGAAGTAAAAGTCAGTAGGTAAGATATTATTACCAAGGAGTATTTATTACACTTTTAGCCCAAAGGTATTTTTTTTTTAAATAATGCCAGTTTTTAATTTCAGAATCTCATTACTGATATATGGAATTTCCTTGTGTTGCATTTTAACTATTAGCTATTTTAAAGAGACACTGTAATGAAAGTAATGAAATGTTTTGTTGTTTTTTTAATGTTTAACCTTTTTTTTATTAAACCCTCTTATATCACTGTTGCAACAATACAATTTAAAGTTGATTGTTGGGAGATTCCAGAGATGCCTCTGGCATTCACTAGACTTTCGTTCACAACTGCCGTCCCCATAGTTCCTCTAGGGCAGGGGTAGGCAACCTGTGGCTCTCCAGGTGTTGTGAAACTACAAATCCCAGCATGCCTTGCCACCTATCTGCAGTTTATCTACTGGCAAAGCATGCTGGGACTTGTAGTTTTACAACACCTGGAGAGCCACAGGTTCCCTACCGCTGCTCTAGGGTGACAGCAAAATGGGCTTATTTACCAAGCTCCGAAAAACTTTTTGAAGCTTGCCCTTGGTTGCTAAAGCAGTATTTATTTTTATTATTATTATTATTATTATTATCGTAGATTTGTAAGGTGCCACAGTTCTCTGCAGCTTCGTACAGAAGGGAAGGCAGGACATACATAAAACAAGGACATACAAGGCAAACAAAATATTTACAGCAATTACCTATTGATAAAGTTCGGGGGAAAATGAGCTTTTAAACCTGGGATGCACATACATTCGGCTGCACGTGCGCAGAAGATACTTGAAGGGAAACTCAGGAAGTGAAGTCTTTTGCCGCTGGATTAAGCTAGTGGCAAAAGGCACCCATGGGGGGGGGGGGGGGGCAGTGATTTGTCAGGGCAGTATGTTTTTGGGGAAGTGCTGTCCTGGTAACCAAAGAGCAGGCATAGCCAGACAATGCTGGCTGCTGGAGCCAATCAAAACTGCCAATGTCAGCACAATTTGTTTATAATTAGCAAATGATTGTGATGGGAGTGATGAGAATTCATGGTACTAATGCAGCACACCAGCTGAGAACCATCAGTCTAAGCACAATTATTACTTTTGTTGATTCCCATTCAGCCATTGGTACCTTACAAAACTGTTGAACGATCTCGACTGTTCAAAACTGATTTTGTGATAGACTTAGGCTGGGTACACACTACAGAAAATTTCTCCCGATGCGATATCGTTAAAAATTTTACTAATTACTGAAAGTCCCGAACAGCAGCCGATTCATGTGTACACACTTTTGACGTTTTACACAGTTTACCGTCATATCTGTCATAACCATCGGCTGAAAAGATTGTGACTCTGCAAACTTTATGGAGATCTAAGGACACCGCTGGTCGTGAGTGCGTACACACTTCAAAATTGGCACGACATTGTTCCATCGTTTATATAGATTTTTAGTTTGTTTAATCAAACGATACAATGTGCGTTGAAATGATAAAATATGATCATAAGAGCAGTCACACAAAATGCGATATCGAGCCGAACAGTTGTTTATCATGTGATTGGCACAACAGTCGAGTGGAAAAACTTGTAGTATGTATCCAGACTTGCCCTCTTTTAGCATTTAAATTTATGCAACCATTTTCCTGCTCATAATGGTTGTGTGCTTAGAAATGCTATAATCTTTGTTGCCCCTCCAACAAAACATTTACAGTCAGTACAGTACAGAGACACTGTTTCCAGAAATCAAACATCTATAAAACCACTACATTTCCTGATAAAGAGAACTGGCTGTCTCAGCAAGAGATAACTGCTGTAATTTGATTTACTGAATGTTTAGATACTATATACTATTGTTTTGGTTTTGTTTTTTTGCTTTTTTAGAAACAATTAAACGCATGCTAACTGATGAATTAAGTACAATCAGCTACATGCAATCAGCTAATCATAAGTTCATAAGGCGCCATAAAAGGTCTGCAGAACCGCAGAGAGCATACAACAAAACAGTCAAACATAACATTACAGTACAGTACAATATAGACAAAAAGAGTACAATATATAGTAACGAATAGCTGAACCAGCATCAAAGAGGTGCAAGGCAGCATATAGAAGACTATCACCTTAACGTGAGGAGAGGGGAATAAAATATGGAGCAAATCATTGCAAGTTGATCCTGTGCACAGGAGGATGGGGGCAGCAAACAGGGACAGAGCCACGTCTTGAGGAAAGAAAAATGAAGGAAAGGGACACGATGGAAGACGGCCGGATTGTGAGAGCGCACAATCTAGAGGGTAAGGGCAGACAAACGGGGGTTCTACAGAGGGGTGAGTCAGTGTGAAGGGATGGTGGGATGGATTTAGAGGAGAACTGGTAGATTTTAATGAAGAAATAGGCTTTGAGAGCACGTTAGAAGCCTTGCAGGCTTACAATCTATTACGCGAAGTATTAAAAACTTAATGTGGGTTAAATAAGCTTGTACATTTTTCTACAGCCACGTCTAGTAAGGCACACCTGCCAACCCCCTGTGTACACCCCTCTTGGAGATACCAACTGTTACCTTATCACAGCTAATCAATCCATAGACACAGCCTGAAGAGGAGAACGTAGTGAGCACACACTGGACATGAGATTTAAACTCCAGCTTGGTTTGTTAATGATGAGCATAAATGTTGATGATTATGTATATACAGCCAGAGATGCAGAGCTACAATATACAGTACAAATTCCACCTTATTAGATCTCATCTGTGAAAGTTCCAATACCTTCTGCAGTGACTTACCAGTTGAGTTGTGGGTGTATGAAAATGCACATGGCACTATGCACATAATTGGCATGAAGTTTTAGAAAAGGAATTATTTTGCATGTCTCCACTCCAAGAAAGAAACTTTCCAACTAGTCAAAATCAAGAACGTTACGAAACGCAAAGTGAGCTGCTAGGTTCCCTAATTCTAGTTAATGCATGTTGAGACACTTAAGGGAAATTTACAGTATATCGAGTACTGTATAACCATAGTGTTAATATGAGGAGTCACTGTAGATGTGAAGCAGGCTAGGGTTACTGAAGCCACTTCCTGATTACAACAGAGAAGTGCTTCTTTCTACATAGAGTCTGTCATTCTGTGAAAACAGTATTTGTACTGCTGGGTTACACAGGAGCATAAACTTTGTGATTAGAATGCCGAGCTCAGTGGTGTATCCACCATAGATGAAGGGTGTGCAGTGCACATGGACACAAGGGGGCCACTGTCTGCTCTATTACTTATGGACCCATCCTGAACCCAAAGTTGCACTGCATTGGGGGGGGGTTCTTACTGGTTGCCCTACTCGTATTAAATGTCCAGCTGCTGACAGCAGGCGTCAGTCCCCTGTCCTGACGGGCTCAGCTCCTTATCACTCTAGGGCAGGATGCTTAGTCTGACAAGGGCACGTACCCATTCAGGACAGTTAGATCCACTCCTCCCTGATGGTCTTCCTTGGTGTGTGTGCAAGGATTATAGTACTACTTGCTATTCAACATGGAATGTGTCGATAATAGAAGAATTAATGCAAATTATTTCCAAAACCACTCACCAAGACAGTGTTTTGGGTGCTCTGGTGGCAATTTGTGCTAATTATTATTAGTATATTTTTTTCAATACATATTGGGGACTTTCACACATGAGAAAGTGATGAGCATATTTTGTTCTTAAATAATTACCATGGTTAATGCGCCTTACGGCTGATGTGTAGTAATCCATCATCTTAGACTGTCATGCCATGCTCTGCACTGTTGGGGATCACTGAAGAAATCAGCCCCCAAAAAGAAGGCTCCACTTTGGAGTAAGCCACAGCCTGTCACTATGTTGGTCCTTCCTGTTATCATGTCACTTTGGGCCACCAAAGCAATGATCAGTGGCAGCAATGACATGACTGGGGAAGAAGAGAGGGCACTGATTTAATCAGCAGTGCAGACGATAGAGGTCCCAGATGGGGGACCTTCACAGTTCAGGTAGCAGGGAGCAAGGAAGTGGATGCAAAGTTTTCTACCTCAAAGGTGGACATATGCTCTGAATAAAGTACTCTATGGACCTGAGTCATTAAGGAAAGTAAGGCAAAAAAAAGAGTAAATGTTCTCTGGGACAAACCATGTTAGGGGTACAAATTAGTTTTATTTTAACATAAGTTAAATACTGGCTGTTTTATCATATAGCACACAAATAATTGATAGCTTTATTTTTACACTGAAATTTAAAGTTAATCTAGGACATGCCCTACCCCAACTGTAAAGCTGTCCCCACATTTTAAATTTACCTCCCTCTCCAATGCAACATGGTTTTGCCCAGGTGCAAAGTTACTCCTTATCCAGACTTCTCCGGTTCTCCCCACTCAGCACCAATGACTCTTGCTGATCAGCAACGTCATTTTGGCTGAAGTGTGGCCAAACTGATGCAAAATTACACATTTCAAGATCTGTGCAATTCAAAATATGAAGCACGCCAAAGTGGCAAGCTTAACTTCCATATGCACGCTTTGCTATAATGCATTTGCATGTTAACATCTCTCCTTTGCCTCTTCGAGCACATGGAACTGCTAGTATGAAATTCAAAACTCTTAATATACATGTATGTTATGCATATGCAAGAATTTTGTGCAAAGATGCATGTTTTTGTTGCGCAAATCTAAATGAGGTATATGATGCCAGTAGATGGACTGCTACCAGATTTCTGCAAACATAGGACAAGAATGACAAAAATAATATACTGTTTTATAGAGTTTAACTGGTAGAGGTGAAAACAAAAACTGCAGATATATCTGGCTGCAAATGGGGCTTGCAAATACCCAGAGGATCAGAAAATATTATATATATTTAAGTTATATAATACTGACCAGCCCTGTTTAAGCGCAAGGAGTCTTAGGCACATTCAGCTCAAAATACTGCTGCAAGTTGTGTGCATGCACAGTGCAACAAATTTTATGTGATGTGCAAATGCACTTGCATTCAACTCTAAATTACCTCCTATTTGTTTAAATACTCATAATATCTCATATCTAGAGATAGCATGTATTTACCATTAGAGAGCCTGCCTTGAAAGAAAAGCTAATACTGATTTAACATTGTAACTGATGTAATTTTGGAGAAAACTGTTAGTCTGCAGAATTACGGAGTTACTGCCAGTTACTGCCAGCTCTTTTGCAATGCAAACGTGGTAAAGAATTAGCACAAAGCAGAAAAACAGGACAAACATGGCAATACATGCAGAAGTCACATAATACACTTGCAGTGTGGTCAAATGCACTACCCAACACAATGTTCAGCTTGTGGAGTATCATATTATAAATAGAAAAGTAGAGCAGGGAAAATGGTGCAAACCATTATAGAGCTAAACTAGCTACTATAGGCTGAAAATTAATAAAGAAATAGTATGATAAATAAACTCTCTTAATTGGTGTCTTAAGACAGCAAATTAATATGCACAGCAACTAGGTGACACCAGGGGGTAAATGTATCAAGCTGAGAGTTTTCTGGCGGGCTTGAAAAGTGGAGATGTTGCCTATAGCAACCAATCAGATTCTAGCTGTCATTTTGTAGAATGTACTTAACAAATGTTAGCTAGAATCTGATTGTTTTTTCAAACCCACCGAAAAACTCTCAGCTTGATACATTTACCCCCTGGCATGCAGATTTAGCCATTGTGGAGACTGGTTAAACTCAAACTGGAACCATAACTAATGCAATAACTAGAGAGGCCATAAGCCGAATGCACTCTAAATCATGTGTTTAGGTGAACGTCATGCACTTACCCATTCGGGGTTCAGTCTCCTGCACCCCCAGCCAATAAGATCCACTGGGAGGGTCCCAGGATTCCCTATATATTTTCTCCCCAGTGGATGCTGGGTCTCTTGTTTCCTGCACTGAATACCTCCCTTCCTCCCTACTACTGTAATGATTGTCTTGCAATCTTGGTGTACTGCTAAACATATTTCTTTCCCTATCACAGAGGCGGCACAGTTGGGCAGGAGAACATTGCAGTCAGCAACTAGTTAATACGGTGCTACCACTGATTGGCCGCAGGTCGCTGCCCCTTTCAAAGCAACCTGACCTTTGGTCCTTTTATGTGGAGGATCCCTTGACCTGCTTTGTCTGTGCACATCATTGTCAAGGCCATAAGGGGAGTAGCCACTCTGACGGCAGAGTTAGCACCAGCCAATCATAGAGGATTATATCCTGGGACCAGTGGTGTAATGCCAATCTGACCTTCCACTGTTTAGTGATTAGTTTTAGCGGACTTCATTGCTTTGGCCTCCACCGTATATATTTATTTATGTTTTGAAAAACTGTGACCTTTTGGCAAAATTAAACTTGTGTCCGCGTGGTTATTATGATATGAAAATCGTAATTTGAACATACAAAGGAGGTTTGGGTGCATGAAAGAGGAGACATTAACACTATGCAGTTTATACTAATTGTTATGGTTAATACACTGGAGGGCATTTAAGAAGTGTAAAATGTTCTCTGCATAGTGCAAAATCAAATTTAACTGCCCCCCCCCCCCCCATGCTCCTTTATGTGAAACTATGGCTAGGTGTTGTGATTTTGTAACTACAGGGAATACACTGGGAGCTGTATGGATGCGATACAAGCGAGAGTTTGTCCTACCGGAATACACTGAGGTGTTTCACACTGTAGGTGAAATGCTGAGGGTGCAGCTGAGCTAAGTGTGGGGGTTTGGTACTCAGCAACAGAATACACAGTGTTTCTAGACACTGCCTGGGCTGTAAACTGGGGTACATGAATGTGTTGGCACTGTTTGAAGAGCTCACAGCGTGCAAATAAGGTATATGGATGTGCTGGCACAGTTTGAACAGCACGTAGCGCGCAATAAACAAATGGACCCAGCAGAGTATATCACAATGACCCTGCAGAACAGAGATATACAGCAGGTGTAGTGGAGTACGCACACACAGATGACAATAGCTAGCAGGCAGGATTGGCACAACCAAATTCACTGGGGCGGAGTCTAAGACCCCCACCGAACTTCACCAGGGAGCGCTTAGTGAGGATCCAGTTCGCGGCCCATTGTAGCTTGTTTCCTTAGCTGGTCCTTAGCTGGAATCAAGACTCTGCCGAAAACACTGCACTTTGAGAAAGCTACATAAAATGGACAATTAGGCTCATTTATTAACCAAGGGCATTTGAGGTGCGCACCTGTGTCTAGTTTACACTTTGTGCTTTTTTTACATTGGTCAATGAGCGTCTAGTCTACAGATATACAACTAGAAGGTGTAAATAATGTCTATAAAATATGGCGACAATACCAAATTTTCGGGAACCTTTATGTAGAGGAGAATTCAAGTCATTTGAGGAGAGGATGTTACTCAACAGGCTCTTTCCTCTTAGTTACTGTCCATCACTTGTCCAGGGCATTCGTGCATACAGGTTGATAGACCCTCTTGTATCTACATGTGGGCAGCACTGTGGCTTAGTGGTTAGCACTTCTGCCTCAGAGCACGTGGGTCATGAGCTCAATTTCTGACCACGGCCTTATCTGTGTGGAGTTTGTGTATGTTCTCCCAGTGTTTGCGTGGGTTTCCTCCGGGTGCTCCGGTTTCCTCCCATACAAGTCATACTGGTAGGTTAAATGGCTGCTATTGAATTGCCCTTAGTTTCTCTCGGTCTGTGTGTATGTTAGGGGATTTAGATTGTAAGCTCCAATGGGGCAGGGACTGATGTGAGTGAGTTCTCTGTACAGCACTGTGGAATTAGTGCTGCTATACAAATAAATTGATGATGATGAGGATGATGATGTACATGTTGAGTGTAATAAATGCTACAAATAGATTACGCTGCTAGTGCTCTAGGAAATCGACCCCAGTGGCTTTACGAGCATTAAGAGTATCTGTAATACACCAAAAAAGGGATCTCAGTGGCAACTGGAGATAAGAAGAAATTAGTGGTAATAATCCATACTATAGTTAGTTTAAGGTAATCGGCACCAAAAATCGTGATCACCTCCCTCAGTTCAATATACAAACAGAAATGCCTACGGTTAATGCCTAGGGGTTATCAGTAATCTTGGGTAGGTTAAAAGTCAAAGGCCTGGTACACTAAGCAGTCGGGATAATATCGAGAGCTCTAGTTAGAACAATAGTCCAAGTGTTAATGGTTATTGCTTTTAAGGTATCTTTGTTCAGCACACACAGGGTTATGGACATTGATTCTGGAGAGGTAAATATCAGGAAGGCCGGTACATTTAGTCAGAAAAAATCCAACGGTCTGGGACACACAAAGACATGAGGAGCAAGTGTAATGCTAGACACCGGTGAACAGGAACATAATAATCTGGCTTCCCAGTGCTCAGCGTGCCGGGTTGACCCAAACAGCACCAATGATGATACCAGTACCAAGTATACAAAAAAGCCTTCTGTGCATTCTGGCGCTGTCTGCAAGTATTGGTTGAACTCATCAATGCCTCCGAACACCGGTTCCCGAATTCAGCACCTCCAGCCCTTTGCATCAAACTGACTGCGGTGTGTGACACCTAGATCTATAACCACTCTGGTGCTATCTCATGTATACTTCTGATCCGTGGGCCTACTCCTTAGACAAGTTATGCCCTCATTCTGCCCATCTAGTCACCATTGGCTGGTGCAAACTTCCAGTCTTGCACAAACATCGCCATCTATCTCTGAACTTGGGCACAGCGCCATCAAGGAGGGTTTTACACTGAGCCTCAGCCTTTTCACACTTCGTAAATGAGGCCAAGTTTATGAGGATCTTGGTGATTGCGGGAATGATGGATTGGTAATCACACAGTTCAATCACCAATTACTTCCTCCTACAGTCAGTAAGGGATGCAGCTGGTAGCCACATGTGGGAAGGATGAAATATGCCTGTCACATAGAAGCAACCAGCTCAGAGATAAAATAAGTTTGTTTTGTTTTTTTAAAACGTGCATCTTTATACCCTATGTTTAAATGGAGCGTGCATCATTGTTGTGACAGTATCCCTTTAATATTGGCAAGTAGCATAATGTTTTCTTCTTCACAGGAAGCTAAACAAGATACATACAAGTATAACAGCATCTCAGTTTATCCTGTCCAATGATATTGCTTCCTGAAATGTGTTGGCTGTTATTATAAAATTATACTTTAACTTCCTTAAGGAATTTGTGTGCTTCCGACAGCGAGAAAGGTGCGTGCAATCAATGGTAGCACAGTTTTAGAGGAAATCATACAATTAATTATAAAGAATTATATTTATAACTAAGGGCGTGTTTACACTTGAAATATAATGTGGTATAGAGTATCAAGAGGGGTGAACTGTCCCGTCTTTCTCTGAATCATTTTGAAATTGTTCACTAAGGGGGGAATTCAATTAGTCGCAAAGTATTTCCAGGACGTCTGTGAGACACTTTGCGGCAGAGATTTCTGTAAAATATCCGCTCATTTTTACTGTAACTGCACAGCGCGATGTCCATGCACCACGTCGCCGGCAATTCAATTTCCCCCTAAGTGCTGCTACAATTGTGTGACTGTCCATTTATTACCCAGGGTAAACAAGCTGCTTTATCACAGCAAACTGTTACATTTAAAATCTTTCGTTTTGTACTGTAGGCTTGTGTATGTATATATATATATATATATATATATATATATGTGTGTGTGTTTATGTGTATATATATATATGTATATGTATCTATAATATAAATGTCTAGTGGCGTGTGTTAGTCTGTCTGTGTGTGGAAAAAATAAAACCAAACTGCAGCGCCACCTGCTGGGCGGAGTTATACACTGACCTACTAAATTCTTAGTGTGTGTGGAAAAAAAAAATCAGAAAGGGCTGAAATTTGGTATACTAAGATGTTTTTAATTTGTTAATTTAATTTGTTAATTGTTAAAAGTGTTTATAAAGATTTAAAAAAAATATATATATATATTTCTTGAAGGAGAAGTGACAGTTGGGAGTGGTTGGTGGTTGCTGGGGGTGACAGTGGGGAGTGGTTGGTGGTTGAGGCCTGGGCTATGGCCCAAATGCATGACAAGAACCTTTTTAACACCTTAAGTAGCTTGATTTGACTAGAATGCATGAGTATCATGCACGGGTTAACTTGTATATATATATATTGCGGATAGATAAACAAGTATGGCGCTCCAATGTGTAGTATTGATAGTAATATGGGAAGATGTAATAAAATGAGTACCATATAGATGTAGTCAATGATCGTGGGGTAGAAACGGAGTTCCTCTTCTGAGGTAATATCTCCCCCTCTCCAACAATAGCGATAATGTGGGTCAAAAAATAGAAAAACACATATAGTGTAATAGAGTTTATGTAGTTAATCACCACATGTGATAGAACCTCCACCAGGATCAATTGTTTAGCCCGGCACCAAATGGGTTAATCTTAAGAGTACACCACCAAAAAGCTTATACTGCGTACCAGATGATGCAGAGTGAACTCTGAGATGGCAATGCCTCAGTCAAAGGTCATCCAGGGCGGAAAATGGATGAAAATAGACAAAGGATGCAGTGTAAAAGTATGAAAATGACAATTTATTAAAACGAGTAGTAGTAACTCACATATAGTAGTAATAACGATGCCAATAGCGACCACAGCTCAACGCGTTTCGTCCCAACACAGTGGGACTTCATAGATGGTATCTGAAATCGAATTTGAAGGCACTCAAATCGAAAATGTTCATTCACTGGACAATTCACTCACCAGATGAAGCAAATACAAGATGTATTGTTAGAGGAAGACTAGACTTTTTAGACTGTGGTCGCTATTGGCATCGTTATTACTACTATATGTGAGTTACTACTACTCGTTTTAATAAATTGTCATTTTCATACTTTTACACTGCATCCTTTGTCTATTTTCATCCATTTTCCGCCCTGGATGACCTTTGACTGAGGCATTGCCATCTCAGAGTTCACTCTGCATCATCTGGTACGCAGTATAAGCTTTTTGGTGGTGTACTCTTAAGATTAACCCATTTGGTGCCGGGCTAAACAATTGATCCTGGTGGAGGTTCTATCACATGTGGTGATTAACTACATAAACTCTATTACACTATATGTGTTTTTCTATTTTTTGACCCACATTATCGCTATTGTTGGAGAGGGGGAGATATTACCTCAGAAGAGGAACTCCGTTTCTACCCCACGATCATTGACTACATCTATATGGTATGCATTTTATTACATCTTCCCATATTACTATCAATACTACACATTGGAGCGCCATACTTGTTTATCTATTCGCAGTTACTACATCCCTCCGGATTAACCATCTGGACCCAAGTGATTCAAGGCTGCCGCTCTTAAACGAGCTATGTGTTTTTATCGGGACTGATTGTGTCTTTTTTGGTAAATCTATTCACCAGTTATTTATACTGGTGGTTACGTTGTGGTTATTAGCGCTGTTTATATATCTGCTGTATTTTAAATTGTATATATATATATATGCATATATATTTATATATATACGTATATTTATATATATATATGTTTATGTATATATATGCATATATATATATATGTATATATATATATATATATATGTATTTATATAAATATATATATGTATATATATATATATATATATATATATATATATATATATGTGTATATATATATATAGTTTTGTTAGAGGTCAGATAATGATTGCAGCACCCACTCGGCAACTGCTGTAATAACCAGCAGTCATATAGATACATATATATGTCATTTTGTGGGAGGAATCCTGAGACAGAGGTGAAAGGGATATACATTTCTCCAGCATTTCTCTCTTAATTTTTTCTGGCTCCAGGACATTTGATTTGTGTTGGTAACACAAGTGCCTTGTGTAAGACTTAGCTATCACAATCACTGGAAGAGAGTCCAGGTGGTAAATGTATCAAGCTGAGAGTCTCCGGCATGTTTGAAAAGTGGACGCGTTGCCTACAGCAACCAATCAGATTCTAGTTATTATTTATTTAGTACATTCTACAAAATGATAGCTAGAATCTGATTGGTTGCTATTGGCATTTCTTGATTCCATGTTGAATAGCAACATGTCCACTTTTCAAACCCGACGGAAACTATCAGCTTGATACATGACCCCCTGGAGTGAGGGAATAGTGTCTCTGTCTGTGTGTGTGCGTGTGTGTGCGTGTGTGTGTGTGTGTGTGTGTGTATATGTCTGTTAGGGAATTTAGACTGTAAGCTCCAATGGGTCAGGGACTGATGTTAATGAGTTCTCTGTACAGCGCTGCGGAATTAGTGGCACTATATAAATAACTGATGATGATGTTGATGATGATGATGATGATGATGATGATGATGGATGTACATGGAGTGGAACAGCCACTTGATAAGCCATTACAAGTTTTGGTCTACCAAACCAATTAATTGCCTGTATCTGTCAGGCTCTTATAAAGATTGAGACTGTCAACCAACATTTTGCTCCCAGACTGGAGAAAAGAGCTTGTACTGCACAAATTGGGCAATTCTAGAATTCCAGAGACAATCCTCACTAAAAACTGAATTTATTTGCACTGTTAGGGGGAGTTTCAATTGCCGGCGATGTGGCGCTTGACATCACGGAGAGCACACTGTCGGCAATTAGGGTGCAAATCTCAGCTCATTGTCCCACGCACCCTAGGAAAAATCATCAGATATTTCTGTCGGATCTCCCCCGCGAAGTGTCTCACAGACGTTGCCCGAGATACTTCAACGCTAATTTAATTCCCCTAGTAGTTGGAGAACTGTTTATAAAAGAACTGGATAAGCAGGTATTTTGTTTTTATGTCTATTTTGCTTTAACTCCATGTGTGGAAAAATCTCCACCTATTTTCTACCATTACCTCTTAATAAAACTAGTTGCTGTGCTCTGCCTGTGTTCCCTGTGTGCTGTCATATACCATCTACCTCAGCAGACCTGTTGGGCTTATTCCCTCATAGATGGTGATTTTTCTCTCTTCCCTCCTGTTCTCATTACCTATAACTTTTGCTCACCAGTTATACTGTGCACCTCCCTCCTCCTTGGGCTCTCTGCCCATTAACTCCACTCTTCCAATGTCTTTTCACCTCTTTCAGTGGTGCTAATCCTGTTAGTGGCGCCCACGCTAGTGGACTCATGTTTCAGTGTGCGCTGAATATTCCCCTTGCACCCCAGCAGCTGTGTTGAGAGTTGTAGTGTTATTTGTTTGCTGTATTGTACTGTTATACCATGTACGGTCTTGTTGTTTTGCTTCTGTATGACTCTGCGGACCTCATGTGGTGCCCTATAAATAATGATTATTATTAATAATAATAATAATAATAATAATAATAATAATAATAATAATAATAATTTTCTGGCACAAAAGTACAGCATAAAGTAACATACTGTGGAAAAACTGTTCCAGGCACCTAATTTACTATTTGTGCAAGAAGATTTGTTCACAAAGACTCTGCTGATGGAGATTACAATACAGCATGTACATGTGAATGCCTACCTGTAGCTGATCTGTGTCAGTCAGCAGCAAATTAGTGCAAGAACGGCAGCATGTGAATGCCAAACAGGAAACCAATCACCTGTTTGCAGAGACAAGTACAGTAACCCTACTGTTTTACGTAAGAGGATGCAAGCTTCTCTGCAAATAATGCGGAGGCGTTCCTCAACATGTATAAAATGCGACAATCTCCAAACACGTTCGTGGTCTTATGTTACTGATCCATTCTTGACTAGTGTCACATAGAATGCTTACTTATACTTAAGTGAGCAGGATGATCTGCAATATCCAGTGCTGGATCCCAAAATACTCACTCTGGGATCTTCGGTCAAAGGTCACAAAACCCTTGCATGCAAAAGTTTGTGCACCGCTAGTCAAATTGCATTTTTCGGAAAATCTCTAAGTGAAAAGGAGTTAACTCAACCTCTGCATGGCAAACATGTATACACATTTCTGTACAATTACTATTTTTTTGCAGAATTTATCTTAATACAAAAAATAGAAAAAATAGGGACTGAGAGAATGCGGCAAGGACATACGTTTGGGCACACTTCCAGTTGATTTATTGTTATTTTATTTTAAAGGACTCAAAACTTGATTAACTTGTCAGTCCTTAAATTAAGCCAGGTAAAGATATTTCTAGAGCTGAATAAATACCCTTCTAGTCTTTGAGTTTGGTGTGCCTAATCTCCTAGTATCTGACTAAGGACCTGAACATAAAAAATATGTATCTATTACAAAGTAGGGAAGGTTATAAAAAGATATTTATTCTGATTCAGCTTGAAATTTCCCTTGTGAGAAAGATCATTATCATCAAGAAGTAGAAGTTAAAGGGGGCAGCACGGTGGCTATGTGGTTAGCACCTCTATGTCACAGCGCTGGGGTCATGAGTTCAATTTCCAACCATGACCTTATCTATGAGGAAATTTTATGTTCTCCCCGTGCTTGCGTGGGTTTCCTCCGGGTGCTTCAGTTTTCTCCCACACTCCAAAAACATACTGGTAGGTTAATTGGCTGCTATCAAAATTGACCCTAGTCTCTCTCTCTCTTTCTCTCTCTCTGTCTGTCTGTCTGTCTGTCTGTGTGTGTGTGTGTGTGTGTGTGTGTTAGGGAATTTAAACTGTAAGCTCCAATGGGACAGGGACTGATGTGAGTGAGTTCTCTGTACAGCGCTGCGGAATCAGTGGCGCTATATAAATAAATGGTGATGATCATGATGATGATGAGCTGTGAAGGCATGATCTGAAAGACCCAGAAAGGACTCTGATAGAGCTTTTAAAATAGTTAAATATGGAATGCAGAACACATATATCAACGCAAAGGTCATGCAAAAAGGTTCAGGTGACACCAGAGTAATGATCTACAGGTCTAAAGTATAGTATTATTTACACGAAAATAATTCTCATGAAGAGTTGTCAGAAATAGACCTTTCCAACAACCTCACCATAAAAGTTAATAACTGAAGCATACAAAACAGTACGTAACTTAGCCAGAAACATTTTGGTAGTGCTGTGGACTAATGAAACAAAAGAAAACTTTTTGACCACAACCACAAAAGATAAATTTGGTGAAAAATAAGTAAGAACATCTTGCCTGCCATTAAGCATGGGATGGACATTGGGGTGGTGTGGCACAGGAAATGTTATGTGGGTAAAAGGAACAATGGAATTATCTAAATGATAACAAATATCCTGGACTGCGTGATAAAACTAAAGCAAAAAAGGAGCTTGAATATGTCAGCAATAAATGATACAAAAAATAGGTCAAAGTCAACAAAAGAGTACCCCCCCACCCCAAAAATAAATAAATAAATAAAAAAAATAGAGCGAGCTGCCGCGCATGCGCAGCAGCTCCATTTCGGCAGCACTGTACTATACAGCAGCCGCGGCGCTGTAAAAGAAGCGTCCGCGGCGGTGCTGTATACAATACAGCACCGCCGCGGACGCTTCTTTGACAGCGCCGCGGCTGCTGTATAGTACAGTGCTGTATGTAGGGGCACTTCAATAGCGGAGGGGAGGGGTTTCTGGAGACTCAGAAACCCCCCCTGCGTGCGCCCCTGCAAAAAAAATTAATAGCAAAATATAACCAAGTAAAACCAATACAGACATGGTGGTGGAGTAGGCATTTTACTCTCTCCAAGCTGCACCTTCCAAAGTCATACCTTCTGAACCCTCCCTCTCATACTCTTCCTTTGAAGTCCACACTATCCGTCTAGTTTATCCTCTCCACCTTCGTGTTGCTGACATTTATCGCCCCCCCCCCCCCCCAGGTCCTGTTTCCCAATTCTTTGACAACTTTGTGGCCTGGCTTGCATATTTCCTGTTCTTTGACCTACCTACACTCATACTTGGTGATCTCAACATTCTCATTGATAATTCCACTGTCTCTTCTGCCACTAAACTTCTTTCACTTACTTCCCCCTTTGGTCTCACCCAATTGACCTCATCTCCCATCCACTGTGATGGACATTCACTTGACCTTATCTTCTCCAGCTACTGCTCCATTCCTTCAGCCTCACCTTACCTCACGCCCTTCCCCCTGCACTGAAATACACACGTACACACTGAAACCTAAGTACTCTTAACGCAATCCACTTCTCATTTTCACTAAAACAATTATTTTCTCCAATGACTGCATTGTCCTGTCCTGATCAGGCTGCCTCTTTCTATAACAAAACACTCACTTCTTCCCTAGATGATGCAGCTCCAGTTACTACATATAGTCTCCGACAATCCAAACCCCAGCCCCGATATTTGCAAAAGTGCTCCAGCACTGCAAAGCGCCACTGGAGAAAATCTTGTTCCTATCACGATTTCCTCCACTATAAATTCATCCTTTTATCTTACAGCACTGCCCCTTCAATTGCCAAACAAACATTCTTCAAGTCTCTACTCCAGAATCCAAGATTTCTCCCGTGCTGCCCTCCTTCACTAGAACGACCTCCCTCGCTCCATCCGTTTATCCCCTACCTTTCCTCAAACGAGCACTTAAAACTCACCTGTTCCTTAAAGTCTATCAGCCATCCATTTAACCCTTATCTCCCCTCTCCTCTCCTCCCCTTTGTTCTTTCCTCCTAGGCAATCCCCTTTACTGACTACCTTCTGTGCCTGATGTCTGTTTACCCTCCAATAGGATGTAAGCTCTTATGGGCAGGGCCCTCTTCCCTTCTGTCTCTATACCTACTCTTCTGCTCCAACGTCACTACCATAGCCATGCCTAAAGTTTTCGAAGTCTTGGTATTATTTTATTATTGTTTTGTATTGTCTCACCCTGTGTTGTATACTGTTTTGTATTTGTACGGTACTGCGGAAATCTTGTGGCGCCTTATAAATAAAGGATAATAATAATAATAATCTCTAATATCCACCCATTCTTCTCTGCCCACCTGCACCTCCTCCTCCTTCCTGCCTTACTGCCATTATTTTGCCACCTATTCCAAATACAAAATTGACACCATTCGACAAGACATTTCCTCATGCCAAATTCCACTCACTCCACTCACTCTAACCACCTTTAACTACACTTACCAATCCACCGTTACTTCATTCTCTCTAGTAATTGAACACAAAGTCTCTGCACTCATTTTATCATCTCACCGTACAACCTGTCAACTCAACCATATTCCCTCCTAACTTCTCTGCTCCCTCTGCTCCACTGCATATCTACCTCTAACTCACCTCTTCAACCTGTCTCACTCCACTGGCACATTTCCATCCTCCTTTAAACATGCGCTCACCTCACCTATTTTAAAGCAACCATCTCTCGATCCAGCCTCTCTCTCCAGCTACTGCCCTATTTCTCTCCTCCCCTTTGCCTCCAAACTACTTTAGGGTTAAGTGTACAAGCGCCTTTCTCACTTTCTCTTCTCTCATTCCATTCTCGCTACTCTGCAATCAGGCTTCCGCCTCCAACATGCCACTGAAACTGCTCTCAAAAAAGTGACCAATGATTTACTTACTGCAAAATCTAAGGGTAATTTCTCTATAGTCATTCACCTGGACCTGTCTACTTCTTTTGATACTGTTGATCACCCTCTTCCCCTACACACCCTTCATTCCATTGGCCTTTGTGACACAGTTCTTTCCTGGTTCACTTCCTACCTATCAAACCACTCCTTCAGTGTTTCTACCTCTGGCACACTCTCCCCTCCACTCCCACTATCTGTTACTATCTGTTGGGGTCCCACAAGGCTCTGTTCTTGGCCCTTTTATTTTTTTCATTGTCTACAACTTCTCTTGGGGCATTAATTCGCTCATTCGGCCTCCAACACCATCTCTACACTGATGACACCCAAATCTATATCTCTTCCTCTGACCTCTCTCCTTCTGTACTATCACGTGTAACCAACTGTCTTTCTGCTATCTCCACATGGATGTCCCAATGCTACCTAAAGCTCAACATATCAAAAACAGAGCTTATTCTCTTCCCTCCTGCAAGTGTCACCACCTGCCCTCATATCTCCCTCACTGTCAATAAAACCACAATTTCCTCAGTCTCCCAAATCCACTGCCTTGGTGTCACACTTGACTCTGCCCTCTGCTTTATTCCTCACATCCAGACTCTCTCCCAGTCCTGTTGACTCCATCTTAAAAACATTGTCAGAATATGTCCTTTTCTTGCTCAACATGCTACCAAAACTCTTGTCCATTCTCTCATCATTTCCCGTCTTGACTATTGTAACCTCCTGCTATTTGGCATTCCTGACACCCATATAGCCACACTTCAATCCATTTTGAATGCTACTGCAAGACTGATCTCCCTCTTCCACCGCTCTACATCTGCTGCACCACTTTGCAAATCCATACACTGGCTCCCTGTGTCCACCAGAATCAAATTCAAATTACTCACCCTAACCTACAAAGCCCTCAACAACACTACCCCTGCATACATCTCAAATCTCATATCAAAATATTACAAATCTACGATAATAATAATAATACATACGCTACGCACTGGATCCAGTAACAGCTCATCAATCCTGAAACCGTGGCTTGCTACCAAGATTTAATACAGCTTTAAAGATATCTGAGTGATAGACGTCAATGCAATATATTGTCTGATATCATACCTTATGTTTGCTATATACAAGTGGTACTCCAGTCTTATACAGGTTTCTCTCTCTTTAATTGTAATATGGTAGACACCCTGTGAGTCTATTAGACATTACCAAAAGGGACTTAGGAACAAGAGGCTAGTACAGTACATAGTACAAATGCAGGGCAGGAATTCCCAGGTCATGGCAATTGTAAGGTAACACTGCTGGACCAAGAGGACCACTCAAGGGTTTAATAGTGATATGCCAACATAAGCGGCAGGTCTTGGTGCTAGTCCCTACAATACAAAGCAAATTGTTGGCCAAGTGTTAAGACCCTTATGAGATTGGAGAGCTGGTTGGGGAAGGAATCAGTGATAGTAAACTCTGAATCTGATTCTTAGTCCGATACCCAGATCAGCCTTATAACACTTTACTTTAAGCTTGCAATTTGCTTTACACTTTTATTGAATGCGCCCAACTCTAGATTGGTCTGCTGCTGGTTGTGGATCCTCTGTGTCTATACACTTATTAAATCAATATTGCATTGTAACATAATATATCATCTAATGTTTGTGTGCGTGTGCATGTGCTTATGTATGTATGTATGCATGTATATGTACATATATATATATATTGCCCTTAAAGTGTGAGGCACTGTTACGAGCCGCCGCGGCTCGCTTCCTGGGTCCTCTGGGGACGACCGGGACGTCATTTCCAGTTCCTGGTCGGCCGTTGCCAAGGCAACGGTCCGATGCTTCTAATCTGGTGCTGCGTCCCGGCGGTACTAGTGGCCGGGCGCATGCGCGCAATTTAACACAGCCTGTGGGCTGATTAATTTAATATGGGGGCTGTGTGAGGCTCAGAGCTAGGCTCTGATTGGTGGCTTGTGGTATTTAGGGCAGTGAGGTCTGCAGCCTCACTGCCGGTTATAGTGTTCTGCCCTCAGTCCTGCTGCCTGCTTGTTCTCTCTGTTTGGTTATTGCTACCTTGGATTGACTACCCGTGTTTTGACCTCTGCTTGTTCCTGGACCTGAGAACCTTCTCTTCTGACCTTGACCTTTTTGCCTGGATTCCGGATTTTGCTTCTTTGCCTGTGTGTCTGACCCTTCGCTTGTCCCTGGATTTTGTATCTGTGCTAGTGACCTTTGACCTTGGATTCCTCTTCTCTACAGCCCGCCAATCACTCCACTCCTGGGTGCTCCTATAAGTCAGTATACGTTACTCGACCCTCGGTCGGCCCGCAGCCAAGTCTGTCCCCACCACTAGGGGCTCCAGCGAACACTGGGCCTTCAGAGTAGTCCCCGAGTTTCACTGTACTGGCTTGGGAGTTCCTAACAGGCACATATAGAAACCGTTGTAATTCCTACACCGTTCACACGAGTTTGAGGTAAATACCCTGAAATTAAAGCTGAAAGTCTGCAGTTAAAGCACATCTTGTTAGTTCCATTTCAAATCTATTGTGGTGGTGTATAGAGCCCAAAATATGAGAATTGTGTTGATGTCCCAATATTAATGGACTTGACTGTATATATATATATATATATATATATATATATATATATATATATATAAATATATATATATATATATATATATATTTACAATGCTACTGAAAAAATATTTCCATGGATTAAATGTCCTTTTACAGTATCTTACCTAACTCATAAAGATGTAATTTCTAAAACTATGTTTTTCATTGTTTACTTTAAATGAATACATATCAATGTATTTTATGCACACATGTATATATACTGTGGTGTTACTCCAACAGCAGGGCATGTATAAAATCCCGGGTGACAGTCCTACTTTTTGGCAGCTGAAAAGGGCATGGTCTTTAAGGGAATTGAATGTGGTCTGATCTGGGCGTTGTTTGGCTGGATCAGAGGAATGGCCTATTTTGCTCAGTCAGGGTATTTTGTTAGTTATTCTATACTACAAAGACCTTTTTGTTTCTTTTGTTTCATTTTTAACTTGCAACTTTATATTGTTGGAATGTGTATGATAGGAGTGACAATGAATGTGTTCAGTTTGGTTGTGAGTCTGGATCTTTTGAAAATGAGAGCGACTCCTTGATACATGTCATTATCATCATCATCACCATTTATTTATATAGCGCCAACAATTCTGCAGCGCTGTACAGAGTACTCACTCACATCAGTCCCTGCCCCATTGGGGCTTACAGTCAGACACACATACACACACAGACTAGGGTCTGATTTGTTAGCAGCCAGTTAACCTCCCAGTATGTTTTTGGAGTGTGGGAGGAAACTGGAGCACCCGGAGGATACCCACGCAAACACGGGGAGAACATACAAACTCCACACAGATAAGACCATGGTTGGGAATCGAACTGAGCCACCGTGCTGCCCCTGTACATGTTATGTAACTTTATATGAGGAGGCCTGACTGAATGAGCCCACCCACTCACTAAACGATTGTCATGGGTGCATTTTATAGAAGCAGAGGAGACCCTTCCTACTTATTTAATGTCATGTGTTAATAGCGTTTATTGCAATATTTCCATTATGTTGATTACAGAAGACTGGACATAATTAAGGGGTTGCCAGTGAGTCCCATTTATACACATGTAGATATGTTACAATAATTGTGTGATAAGCAATAGTGACCTAAAAATGGCAAGAAACACATCAGGGTTTTGCAGAACAGAGGGAATGCCCACAGCCTTCAGTGAATTTTAAAGTTATATTGTGTCCAGAAGTATGTTTGTGTATTGGAAAGAATACAATGCAGTTATCCCTGGATATACAATGATAATTCATACGTCTCTCATGCAAGATTCTCTTCTCAGAGACAGACCATTTGCCTGAAGGTATAAAATGTGAGGAGGAAGTGACAGTGTTTGCAGCACGCTATGGGTGTGTGGATCTTTCACTATTAGCAAAGGCTTGTCCTGCATGATAAGCGCTCATTGTCTTTCCTGCTCCCTTTTCTTTCACGTTTTATCCCTTTTATCATCTTATGTGTTTGCACTGTCTCATGCCCTGTGCTTTGCTGTTTATTTATCATCCTGTGTGTTTTACCATACCTCCCAACATGCCTGTCAACACCAGCGGGACAGGGCAGAATGGGGGCGTCACGACTGTCTTGCTCATCCCATGTACCTTCACCGTCTCTTTTTCATTCTGTGTGATTTTACTGTCTCTTTTGCATCCTTTCTGCTTTACTGGCACTTTTTTCATCCTATGAGTTTTTACTGTCTCTTTTTCATCCGTTTCATCCAGTGTTTTTGTACGGTCTCTTTTTAACCATCTATACTTTTACTGTCTCTTTTTTATGCTCTGTGCTTTAACTGTGTTTTCTTCATCATGTGTGCTTTTACTTTCTCTTTGTTATCTTTGCTACTTTCACTATCTATTTTCATTCTTTTACTGTCTCTATGTCATCTTTTGCACTTTTACTGTCTCTTTGCCATCCTTTGTACTTTTACTAACTATTTTCATCTAATTCTTTGTCTATGTCATTTTTTGCACTTTTATTGACTCTTTTTTATCCTGGGTGCTCATACAGGACCTCATTTAGAGTCGGATGCAAAGTCCGTGTAAGAAGTGTAGGAGTGGGAGTGTGCCACACCCTTTTTTGACGTGTGTTGCGTCTGCGACCTCGCTGCGACTAGGATGTATTTACATTGTCACACCTTCACAATTCCGCATTCATCCCATTCTCTCGCAGTGAGCCGCAAACTGTCGCAAGTGTTAATTGCGTCCAAGATGCAGGCGGATATGGTGTTTTCTGCACATGCGTGATTTTTTGTTGGATGCGCCTAAAACGGACTTTGCGTCCGACTCTAAATGAGGTCCACTGTCTCCTTTCATCTGGTGCGTTTGACTGTCTCTTTGTCATCCTTTGTGCTTTTGCTGTCTCTTTTCTATTCCATGTTCCTTTACTGTCTCTTTTTCATCCATATGTAATTTATTATCTCTTTTTTATCTTGTGTATTTTTATTTTATTTTTTGTTTTTTGGGAAAAAAAAGCCGTTATTTTATTTTTTATTTTTAGATAGTAGAAGTTTCTCCGTGTTCTCGTTTAAATAGTAGAAGTTTCTCTGTGTTCTCGTTTAGAGCTGAAGGTTATCTCTATGGATATAGTCCATAACTAATTATTACCCTCTGTCATTTTCAACTTTGCTTTTTTAGAAGGGTGGATAAATTTATCCACATGTGTCCTGTGACAGCTACACTGCTTCTCCATTGTGGAAATATTGAAAGATAAATGTATATTAATTAATTCCTTTCTGTCGGAAACCAGGATGTGGATTTATTATTTTCCACTGCGATGAGCGAGTATATCGGCAATTTGCATATTTAATTGAAGAATTTCTTTAACCTAAGTTCTACTCTCAGGGCCTGAGTCTTTAAGGAAAGTAAGGCAAAAAGGAGTAAATGTTCTCCAGGGCAAACCATGTTCCAATGCAAGGGGTGCATATTAGTTTATAATTTTGCAAATAAGTTAAATATTGGTTGCTTTAATCATCTAGCAGACAAATACTTGATAGCTTTATTTTTACACTGACATTGAAAGTTGATCTAGGACATGCTCTACCCCAAGTATAAATCTGTCCCCACATTTTAAATTTACCTCCCCCATAAATACAACATGGTTTTGCCCAGGTGCAAAGTTGCTCCATTTTTATGCTTTGCTCTCCTTAATGACTAAGACCCTCAGCGACTAACTGGGATCGGATCTCCATCTAAGTGTCACTATTTTGGGAATATATGGTTCTCTAATTAAGGCAATGGTGGATCCCTGGAGAGAATATGCTGGACTTCAGGTTTGAAGGCTATATATGTTTGGTTATATCACTCTTCTACGTCCAAGGAGCTTTGGTTTTCGACATCTGCAATAGGTTTTTATTGTATTCTAATACTATCCTATGTGTATTTTTTTATGGTGTTTTGCATTAAAACCTTGTTTATTATCGGAACCAATCCCTAATTTTATTTCTATTTATATATGAATTATTGTAATCCTTATTAATATTATTATTAGCCACTTCCTACAGCGCCATTCTTTTTTTATATGAATTAATTCACCATTAATTAGACAGACTTTTTTCGATGCACTAGACTAGGGCAAGAGTGACTGTTTCTATTTTCAGATCATCAGAATGTTTTAAGCAGCACAGAGTATTTCATGAGACATCATGTTGGAGGCAGTGACCTTTCCATTTTTGTGATTGTGTGAGGAAAGAGCTAAATTAATCATATAGGGTATTTGGGGGAGGGGGGCTGGGTGCAAATATGTATAAAATGTATATGTGATAATGCTCTTAACAGCCTATTTAGCATAATTCACAATTTTGCCCTATTAATAATCATCTGTCATCGCAGCACAAAGAAATTTACTATTAAAGTCATGTCGGAGGAGCGCATTCCAATAGGAGGCTGTCCTGGTGGTGACGCTGTAATAATGAAAACTCTGGGTTCTGACCCGGAGTCATTACTGCGCACACGTGACCTAAGTAACTTCCGTTAATTAATGCAGAGAAGAGCAGGAAGGCTGTGTAAGTGGGGTCCGAAGATCCCTCTCCACGATTACCCTCTGTCATTTTCAACTTACTTTTTTAGAAGGGTGGATAAATTTATCCCTATGTGTCCTGTGACAGCTACACTGCTTCTCCATTGGCATGCTCCACTAAAATGTCAATTAGTGCCATATAATATTCATAACCAGATCACCTATTTGGCAACCCAGGTTCTCGTCTATGGCCCAGCGGGCACAGAGGGACCCGGATTACCCTAACCCATTGTTCTGGGTTTTTTTGACAAATGGAGGTTAGAATGGGGCCCAAACCAGTATGTTGCCTATGGATGTTAATCCAGCTTTGATAATGTTCATGTGAACTCCAAGCTAATCCGTCTAATTTCATTCCTCTGTAATTAGGGTGTTACCTATGTCAAGCATTGTGGCCAGCTGTCAGGAAATTTGCAGACTTTTAAGTTTTCCAATGTTTGCCCTTCGGTAAGAAATTTATAGTAAAAATATTACACCCTCTGAAAATATCACCTAGCGTTCACCACAGCAATGTCTAAATAGAGTTACGAGACCTCTGTTTGAACTCCCCGGATCCCTATTTCCTCCAGATGCTATGATTTCTTCTTGTTGATATATTTTAGAATGATATAATGTGTCAGTAAAAATTTAGGCTGTCAGTCTTTTTTTAAAAAAAATTATCAATAAGGAATATTTTTAAGGGTTGACGAATATGATGTGGAGTTTGTTCAGTTGGTGATGATATTTGTAATACACAAATCAATCAGGGGTGAGAAGAGAGTGGGTTGATACTACAACAATCGTGCGAAATGTTGTCAACTACGGTAGAATATGTACGTGTAGGAAGCTATGCATTAATTATCTGATTGCTTCTATCACACAATGAGTAAATCACATCCTACAGGTAATTTTGCAGCTTTGAGTTAGAGCAGTATTTAAGGACTATCTGATCTGCAAAACCTCATTTCTTACATGTGGTACTTTTAGTTTGACTGTTAAGGTGTAACCATCTACAATACACGGTAACAGAAGCTATTTTTGTGGGATAAACCAATATTGTTTGCAGCTTATCCAGTTATCTAGGCGGCTTGATTTGCACTTTAATGTTTTAGACATTATAAGCATCCAATGTCAAATATCTTCACGAGACCTCAAGATCAGACAGTAACAGCACCTCTGCCTCACAGCACTGGGGTCATGAGTTCGATTCCCGACCATGGCCTTATCTGTGTGGAGTTTGTATGTTCTCTCCGTGTTAGCGTGGGTTTCCTCTGGGTGCTCCGGTTTCCTCCCACACTCCAAAAATCATACTAGTAGGTTAATTGGCTGCTGACAAAATTAACACTAGTGTGTGTTAAGGAATTTATTCTGTAAGGTCCAATGGGGCAGGGACTGATGTGGGTGAGTTGTCTGTACAGCGCTGCGGAATTAGTGGCGCTATATAAATAACTGGTGATGATGATGATTTTCTGTCATCCAAAAAGGGCAGCAGCATAATGTGTCTAGATTTTCCGATTGGGCGTACTATCGGATATGGATTGCAACATACATACAAATGAAGATGCCCATAATTTTGAAATGTAACATTAAGACATCTAATTGACTGAAAGTTTGATCAGGACATAAAAACTCCATATATCCTTTTTATGGACAAAAAACTATATAAAAAAAACAGTGTTGTAAACCTAGTCCCACTTGTCCTGTTGAAGTGGATGCACTAAGAGTTTGTATTGAGAGAAAAAAACATTGTGAATTAGATATTTCCTGTGGAAAAAAAGTACTGTCCTATATATATAACCTTCAATATATCCCTTAAAACAGGGACATATAGAAGGTTTACTCATTGGAGAGAGCTGACAACTTTTGGTATGGGTGTTAGGCAGAGTGGCACAGTGTATAAAAGCTCAGGCTACATGTTTATAATAATAGGCTATTATGTTAATGATAGATAGATAGATAGATATTAGATAGATAGATAGATAGATAGATAGATAGATAGATAGATATTAGATAGATATAAAATAGATAGATACTAGATAGATAGATATTAGATAGATAGATATATAGATAGATAGATAAATAGATAGATAGATATATAGATAGATAGATATTAGATAGATAACAGATACATAGATAAATATAAGATAGATAGATATATAGATAGATATTAGATAAATAGATAGACAGATAAAAGATAGCTAGATAGATAGATAACTATGAGATATATTTGAGATAGATAGATATGAGATATATTTTAGATAGATAGATAGATAGATAGATATGATATGATATAGTTATTAGATATATAGATATGAGATAGTAGATAAATAGATAGATAGATATGAGATAGAGAGACAGACAGACAGATAGGAGATATATTTGAGATAGATATATATTAGATAGATAGATATGAGATAGATAGATATGAGATAGATAGATAGATAGATAGATAGATAG
The DNA here is from genome assembly GCF_038048845.1 of Mixophyes fleayi. Lineage (NCBI taxonomy): Eukaryota > Metazoa > Chordata > Amphibia > Anura > Limnodynastidae > Mixophyes > Mixophyes fleayi. The sequence goes on along the minus strand of NC_134402.1, from coordinate 430,331,274 downwards.
ATAGATAGATAGATAAATAGATAGATAGATAGATAGATAGATAGATATGAGCGAGATAGATAAATAGACTAATAAATAGATAGACATGAGATAGATAGATATTAGATAGAGAGATTGATTGATAGATAGAAAGATAGATATGAGATATATTTGAGATAGATAGATAGATAGATAGATAGATAGATAGATAGATAGATAGATATGAGCGAGATAGATAAATAGACTAATAAATAGATAGACATGAGATAGATAGATATTAGATAGAGAGATTGATTGATAGATAGAAAGATAGATATGAGATATATTTGAGATAGATAGATAGATAGATAGATAGATATGAGATATATATGAGATAGATAGATATATAGATATGAGATAGGTATGAGATAGATAGATTTTAGATAGATATGAGATAGATTGATAGTTAGATAGATAGATATGGGATATATTTGAGATAGATAGATATGAGATATATTTTAGATAGATAGATAGATAGATAGATAGATAGATAGATAGATAGATATGATATGATATAGTTATTAGATATATAGATAGTTATGAGATAGGTATTAGATAGATAGATAGACAGATATGAGAGAGATGGATAGGTATGAGATAGATAGATAAATAGATAGATAAATAGATAGACATGAGAGAGGTAGATAGATATATAGATAGATAGATAGATAGATAGATAGATAGACATGATAGATATATATATATATATATATATATATATATATATATATATATATATATATTAGATAGAGAGATAGATTAATAGATAGATAGATAGATAGAAAAATAGATCTGAGATATATTTGAGATAGATAGATATGAGCTAGATATATAGATATGAGATAGGTATGATATAGATTTTAGATAGATATGAGATAGATAGATAGATAGATATATATAGATAGATATAGAAAGTTATATATGAGATAGAAAAATAGATTAATAGATAGACATTAGATAGATAGTTATTAGATAGAGAGATAGATTAATAGATAGATAGATAGATAGATAGATAGATAGATAGATAGAGAAAAACCACAGCTGACAAAACGAGTGGAACAAATATGATAAGATACCTGGTAATACAGAAATTACTCACATAACAATCTGCATCCAGAACCACACCAAAGTAACGTCTAATAAAGAGCAGGTGAAGCCGCTTTGTGACATTTATATTTGAAATGCCGCTTACTTCTGAACTAAATAATATACATAAAATAACTGGAGTGTCTATTTTAATTAAATACTGTATAACCACCTTGTTCTCTTTCCCTCCTCCGCAGCAGATTACCGTGTTAGGAGGGAGGTGTGTCTATAACAAAACAAGCAGACAGTGACTGGTAACACTGAACAATGTACTTCATCTTTGTGGTTCCTATCTACAAATTTAAATTTTCGGATTTAGTGGCCCTCTAAAGTTGTATATTTTAGTGATACAAACTGCAGTCAGTGGAAGTGAATTGCTGACAATACAGCTGTCAGTGTAGATGGCCAACAGCACCATATAACTGTCCTATTGCCAGTATTGTTGTGTATGAAATGACACTACCTTCTCACTGTAATATTTTGAATATATGTTATTTATATAGCATCAGCATATTCATTGTCTCAGTGTAATAGTGATTTCCATAAGGTGACAAATACAGATACGTGTATTAACCCGCTGCATGGATGCACCCAGATTGAAGGCTGAAGGTTTTTGAGCTTGTAGAGAACACACATGTAAGATAATGATCCAGAGAAGGCGATCTGACATTGGTAGAATGTTTGTTCATATCCTTATTGCATCAGCTACAGTACTGTATTTGGTTTGTAGTTTTGTTATGTTAATAAAGTTTTTTTTCTCATAAAAGTCATACACGACAGGAAACTGGAAACCGACAGTATGCTGAGATGAGTGTTCCAGCAGTGTCAGAACCAAGTAATAAAATTTTCTCTATAATTAAAACATCTTTAACTTCAATATTCTTGAATTGTCTGCTACTAACTTACATAGTGACACAATACACATAATTATTAACTAAAAAACTAATAATATAAAGTTTACTCTGACAGACTCGAGTGTACATTGGCACACCCAACCAGCAGGAACTCTGCCAAGATTATCACATGAAAACATAGTAAAATGGACTTTATTTTATCATTTGCATAAAATGTATCGATTGCATTAAATGACTAAATCTTGGCCTGGCCCTGGAGCCTTCTACTTTACTTTGTGACTCTGCAGTTTAACACTGAATGTACTCAGTTGTTTATTTTTGTGCTATTTTCTGGAAATTAACCGTATGCAAATTTTCCATATGCAAAAGTTCCACATGCAAATGCGGAAACTCTGCTTGAGAAACTTCCTGCATTCTATGCTATCCTCATTAAGTAATGATGTGGTAGTGCTTGGGATTGATTGCAGCAGAGTTCCTACAGCACACGCTTTGATTCTATAATCTCTGGAAGGAGATTAAAAAAGATAGATTTTTATTTTTACACAATGCACTTTAAAAAAATTATTAACTATGTGAACAATTAGCCAACTTAAAATAGCGCAGTCACTGTCAATAAGAGCACGAACAAGACAGTACTATAAATTAAAGATGATAATAATAATAATAATAATAATAATAATAATGATAATAATACTATGCACTACTTCCTCAGCAGTGATATCACAGGAATTTCCTCCAGCAGAAAGCATTGCATGACAGACCTACATCTCATTTTTCTGCCTGCTATAAGCAGTAGATCCAGGATAACTGAATGTGGATCTAGCTGAAAAAACTGTATTAGATCCAGTTTACACTAAGGGCCTGATTCATTAAGGATCTTAACTTAAGAAACTTCTTATTTAAGTCTCCTGGACAAAACCATGTTACAATGCAAGGGGTGCAAATTAGCATTCTGTTTTGCACACAAGTTAAATACTGACTGTTTCTTCATGTAGACTTAAATAAGAAGTTTCTTAAGTTAAAATCCTTAATGAATCAGGCCGTAAATCTTTTAGCACTAACAAAAAGGGAGACCCATAAAAACAAAGTATACCCAGTTAAAAATGAAGTGTAATAAAAAATATATATTATTTGTATCTATAGACCTTTCAGCACATACATGGTATTATTATACTTGCAGACCTAGCTTATTAGTATATTATTGTCTATTATTATCTCATCTGGGAGAGACCTCTGCTGATTGGCTGCCCTGCTAGTAAATCGATGGGCTTACAGGAATTTATTGGCGTTGGAAGCTCTTTGTCTCTGTTTTGTTTTGTTTTTTTGTTATTATTTTTGAATGGATCACATTGGATCAATAAACTGAGAAGATTTTAGGTATTTATTAGGGACACTACACGGAAAAATGTATGGGGGCTACTTTTTTTTTAATGATAACACTATAATTATTTAATTTTAATTAAGGGGTCACTATTATTCATTCTTTCATTAAGAGGGAACTACTATTTACTTTTTGCATAAAAGCGGCATTATTATTTATTTATTTATTTATTTACACTAAGGAGATACTATTATTTTTTTTTAAATTAAGGGTGCACTATTATTATATATTTAATTATTGTGCCACTATGTAGACATTTCTTATGGTGACAACACTGGTAGTGCACATTTGTGGAACACTGGCGCCCATGTGCGTGCTGGCGCTTGTAGTTCTACAAGCACCTATATACAAGAATCTTACACAGTGTAGGGTAAAACTGGATGGTACAAGGGGTTTGACCACAAGGGATTTTAAAACCATCAGGCATCAGATCTTATTTGAGTTTTCAGGCTGAAACCCTAGGTTAATAAATGACATTGGGTTTGAGTTGAGAACCTAACCTGATTTATGCCGATTTGAAAATTGCCAACTAAACCCCCCCTTAGTACATTTATCACTAGATCCCAACCCTAACACAGTTACATGCTCAGCCTGAAACCACTGTGTCATTACATTAAACCCCTTTAATACATCAAGGGTAATTCAGTTTAAAGCCCGCAGGACTAGATGATCCTGGACTTCTGGCCCTCCACTCGTCCCGCTCAATACCTTCTTTAGTTTTAGTATCCAAACCTGCGAGTCTGGAAGGTCAGCTTTTAGATCCATCCACAATTGGATTTTTAAAATATCATACAACTTTTTATTACCTTTATATTGGTTGTTTTTTTGTACATCTAAGATGTAAAAATGTTTCTAAAGTTTTTCCAGGGAGTTTGCTTATGGACTGTGGTGCTTGGACTATGTATATGTTTCTTGACTGTTTTTTGGGGATTTTATTTTCCGCAGTAACAACAAAAACTCCCCCACAGATAAACACTATACGGATAGAAAAAGCAATAATCGTAACCTCAGGTAGGAGAATGCACAAATAAAAGAGCAGGAAAGCAAGAAAACCATAGACAAATTATTCTACACAACCCTTCCTAGGGCTCAGATTAACGTTCTGATACTTTATTACGTGCCTCAATTTTATTATTATTATTATTATTATTATTATTATCATAATAATAATACAACAGAAATATTAATATATCAATACAACTACAGCCATCTATTTAGAGAAACATATATAAATGATAAAATTAATATAATTATTTCATATGCAGCACGGATTTGCCATCACATATCTTTCAATCAATTTTATTTAAAATATGTTAAAATGACAAAACATTACTGCCACTGATTAAAGATAAACATAAAAATAAAAATACAGGTAAACAGATATTTTTAATGCTGCATTTAATGTAAAAGGCCTGCTAATCCCTTTATCTCACTTAATTGATCATATTTAGTAATTATTATAATATATAGGAAGGACTTTGCAATTCTCACCACATGGAGGCAATATGAATCTACATCCATAATTTAAATACGTATAGACAAATTATTGTTTCCTTTAGATATAATATGAATAAATCTGAATAAATATGGGCAGCACGGTGGCCTAGTGGTTAGCACTTCTGCCTCACAGCACTGGGGTCATGAGTTTGATCCCCAACCATGGCCTTATCTGTGTGGAGTTTGTATGTTCTCCCCGTGTTTGCGTGGCTTTCCTCCGGGTGCTCCGGTTTCCTCCCACACTCCAAAAACATACTGGTAGATTAATTGGCTGTTATCAAAATTGACCCTAGTCTCTCCCTGACTGTCTCCCTCTCTGTCTGTTTGTGTCTGTGTGTGAGTGTGTGTCTACATTAGGGGAATTTAGACTGTAAGCTCCAATGGGTCAGGGACTGATGTGAATGAGTTCTCTGCACAGCGCTGCGGAATTAGTGGTGCTATATAAATAAATGATGATGATGATATAGAAAATGTATAAGGTTAACATTTTGTAACACCCACATGGGAGTCTTCTAATTATTTTATAAATTCAATGTTCCTCACTTTTAAATTGAGTTAACTTACAATATCTTTCATTGATATCAGGTTTAGTGAACTTAGTGCACACACATTTTTAATGTAATGGGTCACAACTGTGAACCCTATCAAAATATGTGAGTATATTTAGCAGAGGCTGGCTCACTGACTTCTCCTTTGAATATTCTTAATATTTATTTATATGCTACAATAAGTGCATCTTTAGCTTTCAAAACGTCTTTCCTATGTATTGTTTATCACACGAACATATCAACAAATAAATGACCAGTTTGACAATGAATGAAATATCCTATATTGTATTCATCTCTTGTACTGTGGAAAGAAAATATTTTTTTATATTCAGAATGGATGAGCAGGGTTTACAATGGGTGCACTTAAAAGAACTTTTATCCATTTTTTTTAATAGGGGATAAGATTTTGAGCATAATAAGGGGCAGATTCAATTTTAAAATGAAAATTACTGCGTAGTGTGCCGGAATGCCCGTGAGACGGTACGCTGCAATTTTTTTAGTGAAAAATCTGCTCACTTTTGCTCGCTCTCCATAGAGACACGAGCAAAAATGAGCGTTACTTTTTACCACATAAACAGTAAAATATGCAGCCGCAATGTTCTGAGGATAATTGAATCTGCCCCTAATTGTTTCAATTTCCCATTTTTCTTTAATTCTATGTTGGGAATTGAATTGTGTGATTAAAAGGGGTCATGCTTTTTGCCTATGTTTATTATGATTTTTGCTGTTAATACTCTTTTTCTATTCATCTCACTGACTTTATTATTAGCTTCAGAGATTAGATTTTTGAGATATACCTTTTCTAAAAATAGTTTTTTAAAAAAAAATCTGTTATGGTTATGGTATTATCCTCACAGTTTTTTCTCGATTGTAAAAATTGACTATAATAGATGTCCTTCAAACACCTTCTTTGATAGATAGGAATTTAAATTAATGTCTTTAAAGTGCATTTTGGTAGTCAAGGTTTTATTCATAACACTAATATCGAAATATAAAACGTTATTAACTATTGTTTAATAATTATTGGTAAATTTTACATGTTATAATCCATGTAGGAAATCTACCAAAGATTCTTCTCTGCACTCCCAAGTAATCAGAATGTCACCAATGCATCTTCTTTAAAGAACTAGATGTGGAGGAGATAAATTACCTTACACTCCATTTAGCTGCCACCAACCGATATATAAATTGGCAAAAGACAGGGCAAACTGAGTCCCCATGGCCGTCCCATAAATCTGGAGATAAAAGGTCAAATTGAAAAATAATTTTGTGTAAGAATAAAAGTTAAGGAATCTAAAATAAACTGTTGATGATTTGTGGTCAGAGAATTAGCTTTAAGAAAACATGAAACTGCTAGGAATAATAGAGTATAATGACTGTATGTCAACAGTTGCTAATAAATATTGTGGTGACCCAGGGATGGTGGAAAGTACAGATATACATGGTAACATAGTAACATAGTTGATGAGGTTGAAAAAAAGACACCAGTCCATCAAGTTCAACCTATTTTGGATCTCCTGCGATCCCTCACTTATATTTGAAATTGATCAAGAGTAAGCAAACGCCAATCTGTTTCAATTGTGAAAATCCCCCCAGACCCAATATTGCAGTCCTATTTTTTTTTAAACATATCTATTGAATCTGCCATCACAACCTTCCCTGGCAGTGTATTACATATCTTGACTGCCCTTACTGTAAAGAACCCATTCCTTTGCTGGTTGTGAAATTTCCTCTCATCTAACCTTAGGGGGTGACCACGAACTCCTAGGTATAGTCCTTGGGGTAGAAAGTTCCCATGAAAGGTCTCTGTATGGACCCTTAATGTGTTTGTAAATAGTAATCATATCTCCTCTTAGACACCTCTTTTCTAAAGTAAACATGCCTAAACTGGCTAACCTTTCCTCATAACTTAATGACTCCATACCCTTTATCAATTTTGTCGCCCTTCTCTGAACCCGTTCTATTTCCAAATTATCTATTTTATAGAGTGGTGCCCAAAACTGAACTGCATATTCAAGATGAGGTCTTACCAACGAATTATACAGTGGCAAAATTACACTGTATTCCCTTGCATATATGCCCCTTTTTATGCATGTCAATACTTTATTTGCCCTTGCAGTTGGAGTTTTAAACTATTGTATAGTAATACTAATTATAATAATAATTCAATAATACAACAGACATGTTTTAGCAGTCATATAAATTAATGTCAATATTGAGATTCGTTAAAGTGAATACTACAAACGATAGTGATGTGCAGTACAATGTCAGTTTATAAGGGACCCTCAGGGAGACATGTGTCAGGGGCGCTGGGCAACATTTGGGAAAAGGGCCTGCAACTGGGGTAAGAATAGAAGGGATGGAAATGAGATAGGTGAGTGACAGAGGGTGAGATTCAGGGCAATACAAAAGTAGGTGACTCAGAGAAAAGGTGTACAGTGGTGTAAGAAGGAAGGGGAGGGGAAAAACAGGGATGAGGATAATATGCTAGTATAGGGAAGTCCAGCCTACAGCTGAATATAGGGGCACATGCTGATTTGGACTCATTTGCACAAAAAGATGCACATATGAAATAGTGCATTTGCGTCCATATATCCAGTCGGAAAACTGATCAAGATGCATTCAGCTGTACAATAATAACCTCCAAGACTTCTCATGTGCTACTCACCCTTCATGCAACTCCCTATCCCACTTGATCAGACTCTCCCTCAACCTCCACATTATCAAACCCAATTCTATAGCCCATGTTACCTTCACCTAATACTACTCCCTCTAGGCACTACGTGGTGACTTCTTTATATCACCATAGCTCCGCCCCCACTATAAAATGCCAAAATTCACAGCATTGAAAAGCAGGGGGGGGGTGGAGCTTTATGATGTGATTAAGCCCCACCCCCGATATTCAATGCCGTGAATATCAGCATTTTTTAGGATCCAGGAGGTTTGCCTACTCTTTCAGGGGTCCACCAGGACTCCCCAAATTTCGTGAGCCTCCCGAAAAATTCCGGGAGAGTAGGCAAGTATGTACTTAATACATATAGCGACTTTGGGATTCAAATCAATGGTTATCTTCCGCGATTTGCTGTGATTTGAAATCGCAGAACAAAATCGCAGCTTGATACATTTACCCCCTGGGGAGATCCGAGTCCCGGCGAACATTTCTGGTTCCATGGGAAAGAGTGTTGCTAAAGGTGGAGCTCTCGTCTCAAACAGGTTCTGATAACTAGTAGGGTGATTAGTGAAAACATCACTTGTGTATTATAATGAGAAAGTAAGCCATGGGCTAGCAGCTCTGCAGAGCAAACACATTATAGACAGGAAGCAAGAGAAATGTCACACAAGCTGTACTGACACAGAGGGGATATTCAATTCGGAGCGATGTGCGTCCAGAACAGTCCCCACAAGATAAAATTTAACTTGAAATCTACGTTCATAGCCTCCCATAGACGTGCGCAGAAAATTTAGCGGAGATTCCATACCATCACGGTGATGACCGGCGGCACATCACTTTAAATTGAATCTCCCCCCAGTGAGTAAAAAACCTGAAATTGGTGATATAGCATTTATCTTGGACATCTAATTTCTGTACTAATGATAAATAAAAAACTAATAATTTAATGTGCAGATCAGAAAAAACAGCTTAATTTCATGGCAGTAACCAAGTGAGTCGAAGACTATTAACTGAAGCAGATTTTAATGAAATAACACATCCTCAAAGTGTGGGAGCTAGCAAGAGTGAGAAGACTTCCGGGGCTACAACTCCCAAGCAAACAAGTATAGGAAGGAAACAAGGCAGGGTATTGTTAGGAATGCCTTCAGTCAGCACGACAAAACCCAGAGTCTGCTCCGACGTCTGGTGTTCGCTGGAGCCCCTAGTGGTGGGGACAGACTTGGCTGCAGACGAACGGAGGGTCGTGTAATGTGCACTGACTGGGGAGAACCCTGAGGTAGCGAAGTAGAACACAGCAGTGTGAGATCCAAGCAAAAGGTCAAGGGCCGGCAGCAGGCAGCGATACGAGATAACGAGCCGAGATCAGGGGTCACAGGCAATACAACGAGGTCCAGAAACAAGCCAGAGGTCATACACGGGAAATCCAAACTAGAAAACAGTACAGGAGCAGGGAAACAGGAACAGGAGCCTAGCTACACAGGAAGCTATAACTGGCAATGAGGCTATGTCCTCACTTGCCTTAAATAGTGAGAGGAACCAATCAGGCAACGTGCAGAATCTCCTCCCATACATGTAGCCAATCCCAAGTAAGCCTGGCAGAAATAATAGTTCCTCTAAGCACTGGAATACAAAATAGAGAGACAAGTATAAAAGCATACCGCCTACCGTCCTCCAGAGTCCCTGGCAGCTGCAGCTGTTTAATTCATAATTTCCTCCTGCGCCCGGCTGTATGACAGCCGGCCGGGCGTTGCGGCAGGCGAGTCAGAGCATCCCGGTTGTTGCCTAGGCAACCGGGACGCAGGAGGCGGAAGTGACGCCCCGGTCGTCATAGAGACGGCCGGGACGCCTGGGACCGCCGGAAGTGAGTCGCAGCGGCCCTTCGGGGAGCCGCGACTCATAACAGGTATACAGCTTTTTAATTTTATATCATCAAAGTAAAAGATTGGTAAGACTGTGAGTTGACAAGCATAGTTAGTGCACAATGTTTTATAACGATTCTTAATCTTCACCTGTCATCTACACTCAGCGCAAGCAGCAATTTTCTTTAGCTCAGCCACGATTCAGTCACCAGAATTATTATTATAGTTTAATTATAAGGTGTCACAAACTTTAACTGCGCTGTACAATGGGGAGGTGGAGCATTAGTAACACAGGGAATACAACACGAGATACATAACATAACTCAAGTTACATAAATAACACAGGTAACATAACTCAAGTTGCATAACAGAGTGAAGACCAGCATGATACAGCAAAAGACTGGACGCATAAAAGTGGAATACTGAGGATAGGCAGGCGCGGACTGGGAGAGGGATGGCCGGGGGGCACACAGATACCGCATCACATGACAGGGGATGCGGCCGCGTCATTGATAACGCGGCCGCTTCCCCTGTCATTGTGATGCGGCCGCCTGTGCGTTGACGCGGCCGCATCTGTTGTCATCAGATGCGGCCGCGGGTAAAAAGGACATATATTGCATCCGGGGGGCGGCCGGCCGGCCTACCCCCCGGCCCTAATTGTGTTCTGATAGAGCGGCCCGGGGGGCCTCTGCCCCCCTGCCCCCCGGGCCAGCCCGCCCCTGAGGATAGGGCAGCTGGTGAAAGATTACTCCCAGAATGCAGTCTATCAGTTTACTAGGAACCAGTAACTACCGAGGATAATGATGAGGGCGGTGTTGTGGGTGTAGATTGCAGGTGCCAGGATCTAGGTGAGAGAAGGGAGGTAGCTGATGCTGGACTGCTTGTTGTTATTAATTTAGCCTAAGTTTTAGATTTTCCCAACAGCTTGCCATGAACTTGCTTCAAATGGTGTAACATGGATGAGGTTCCTAGATTATTAAGGTTCCTACGTCTACTGACTGTGGCTTTACACATGCTACTAGTGGCTAAACAACTGTTGTCAGGATTTGGGTAAAAATAAATTCACGCATAAGAGGTGGATTTTTTGGTCTTATGTCCAGGCATGACAATGGCCTTCTTCTTATCACGTGCAAGAACTGCTTCCAGTGGTGCAAGAATTACACAAACAACATCATCCTCATCAACATCTTCATTAGTGCCATAGCCAGCTACACAAATATCCCCCTCATCCTGTTGCAATTCCAAAGTGGCATCCTCAATTTGTGTATCCCTGGCTACACTTGTGCTGCTCATCCACATATCTGCAGAAATGCTGAAAGGAGGCTTCTTTATGAGTATAGTATCAGAAAGGTCAGGCTTACACATAGCACTCGAGGATAGACTCTCCTCAGGGATTTGTGTCCTTTCTGATTCTGAACATTCTGTGTCTTCTAATGCCTTACTGTTTTCTTGCAGCTTGGCTTTTACACGTTAAAGTATTTGAGCACCCCTTTTTTAGTCAGAATGACTAGGGGCTAGATTTACTAAACTGCGGGTTTGAAAAAGTGGAGATGTTGCCTATAGCAACCAATCAGATTCTAGCTTTCTTTTATTTAGTGCATTCTACAAAATGCTAGCTAGAATCTGATTGATTGCCATAGGCAACATCTCCACTTTTTCAAACCCGCAGCTTAGTAAATATACCCCTAGGTCTTGTATCGTCATGACTGACCTTACAAGAAGATGGCTCACTGACAGTTGCACTCATAGAGAAAGGCGAAGGCCTGATTCTTTCCTTGCCACTGCGTGTATAGAATGGCATGTTGGCAATTTTTTTTTTTTTAGCACTCACCTTTGCCTGGATTACAGGTGTTTTTTTCTTTACCAAGGTAAAAGGTGCTTTTTTACATTTTTGTTTCCCTGGCTTAAAAACACTATGCACTTTAACATAGGCTTTACCGAATGACGTAGAGGGATTACTATCATCATGACTGGTGCCAGCTGCTGGTTAATGCTCCTGGTCTTCTGTGGACTGATGTGAATCCATTTTGATGACATAGTGCAAATGTGACTGTAGACTTTTAATAACACTACCAGCTCTATTATTATAATTTCGGTTTCAGCACTGAAAACTGCCACCTCTCCTGTTTCTGGGTGAGCTATGGCACAGTACAATGTCACTGTAGACTTTTAATTACACTGCTAGCCCTATAATGTGTCTTTCAGCACTGAAAACTGCCACCTCTCCTGTTTCTGGGTGAGCTATGACACAGTACAATGTCACTGTATACTTTTAATAACAATGCCAGTCCTATAATGTGTTTTTCAGCGCTGAAAATGGATACCTCTCCTGTTTCTGGGTGAGCTATGGTACAGTAGAATGTCACTGGAGCCTTTGAAGAACACTCCCAGCCCTATAGTTTGTCTTTCAGCACTGAAAACTGCCACCTCCTCTGTTTCTGTGTGAGCTATGTCACAGTACAATGTCACTGGAGACTGCCAAGAGCATTGCCACCCCTCCTCTTTCTCTTTCATTAATGATGCTGCCCAGCTGCACTGGAGACTGACAACAACCCTGCTACCCTTTCTGTGTCTCTCTATGAAATGGTGCTGGATCTCCGTGGAGGGCGTTACTTATAGAATCCAAAACTTGCGGGATCCGACGACGCAGCAATGACGTTTTGCCTCATTTTCACTTCTGAGGGCGCGAAAGTATCGAGCCGAGCTGGCTCGGTACTTGGATCAGTGACGTTCAAGTGGTCTCAGTTCTCGGAGCATCTCTACCTAGAAGTAATCAGCAGAGCCTTGCAACCTAGACGTAATCAGCTGAGCCTTGCAACCTAGAAGCAATCAGCAGAGCCTTGCAACCTAGAAGTAATAAATTGAACTTTGCAACCTAGACGTAATCAGCTGAGACTTGCAGCCTAGACGTAATCAGCTGAGTCTTGCAGCCTAGACGTAATCAGCTGAGACTTGCAGCCTAGACGTAATCAGCTGAGACTTGCAGCCTAGAAGTAATCAGCTGAGCCTTGCAACCTAGAAGTAATCAGCTGATCCTTGCAACCTAGAAGCAATCAGCAGAGCCTTGCAACCTAGAAGTAATGAGTTGAACTTTGCAACCTAGACGTAATCAGCTGAGACTTGCAGCCTAGATGTAATCAGCTGAGTCTTGCAGCCTAGACGTAATCAGCTGAGACTTGCAGCCTAGAAGTAATCAGCTGAGCCTTGCAACCTAGACGTAATCAGCTGAGTCTTGCAGCCTAGACGTAATCAGCTGAGACTTGCAGCATAGACGTAATCAGCTGAGACTTGCAGCCTAGACGTAATCAGCTGAGACTTGCAGCCTAGACGTAATCAGCTGAGTCTTGCAGCCTAGACGTAATCAGCTGAGACTTGCAGCATAGACGTAATCAGCTGAGACTTGCAGCCTAGACATAATCAGCTGAGACTTGCAGCCTAGACGTAATCAGCTGAGACTTGCAGCCTAGATGTAATCAGCTGAGTCTTGCAGCCTAGAAGTAATCAGCTGAGACTTGCAGCCTAGAATTAATCAGCGGAGTCTTGCAGCCTAGATGTAATCAGCTGAGACTTGCAGCCTAGATGTAATCAGCTGAGTCTTGCAGCCTAGAAGTAATCAGCTGAGACTTGCAGCCTAGAATTAATCAGCTGAGTCTTGCAGCCTAGACGTAATCAGCTGAGTCTTGCAGCCTAGATGTAATCAGCTGAGACTTGCAGCCTAGAAGTAATCAGCTGAGCCTTGAAAGCTAAAAGTAATCAGCAGAAGAAGCAAAATAATCAACAAAAGGGAAAATTGCTATAAAAAGCATTTTTGAGGATGACTGTAGCACCAGTTTGGATGCGTCATTAAATCATGCATGGTGTATTGACTCCGGAGCCACAAGTCATATGACAAATGGTAAAAAAAAATTCTGTTACTTTGACCAAAGTAAAATAGAAAGAGATACTACAGATACTGGACAGTATATGACATCAGACAGAATTGGGGAAGGTTACTTTCTACGCATAGGCTCCCCCACAGAAGGAAACTAATAAACAATTACTATTTGTATCTTGTCTGCAAAGCAATCTTGTCAGTGAAGAATCTCACAGAGCAAGGCAATGTGACATCTACGGGTGACACCTGCATCATCACAAAAGGGAGCCACACTCTTGCAGAAGGAAAACCTTTGGTGAATTATAACATCTGAAATGCAAGGAAGTGGTCAATACCGCCAAGCAGAAACAACACAGAACTGAACTGCATCTGAAACAACACAGAACTGAGCTGCGTCTGTATGTGACACTGATGTCTAGGAGACAGAAACTCCACAGCAATAAGGAACCTAGGAGCAGCTCACTAACGGTATGAAGACAGATCTGTGCAGTCGGATGACAAAGTGCTCTGGCTGCTTAAAATGGAAAATTACAAGAATATATTTTACAAGTAAATAAACAGTTTGATGCACACAGATGCACTTGATGCAGACTTGATGCACACAGATGCACTTGATGCACACAGATGCACTTGATGCAGACTTGATGCACTTGATGCAGACTTGATGCACACAGATGCACTTGATGCAGACTTGATGCACACAGATGCACTTGATGCAGACTTGATGCACACAGATGCACTTGATGCAAACTTGATGCACTTGATGCACACAGATGCAGACTTGATGCACACAGATGCACTTGATGCAGACTTGATGCACTTGATGCAGACTTGATGCACACAGATGCACTTGATGCACACAGATGCAGACTTGATGCACTTGATGCAGACTTGATGCACACAGATGCACTTGATGCAGACTTGATGCACTTGATGCACACAGATGCACTTGATGCAGACTTGATGCACACAGATGCACACAGATGCACTTGATGCACACAGATGCAGACTTGATGCACACAGATGCACTTGATGCAGACTTGATGCACTTGATGCACACAGACGGCCTGAGTCAAGTCTGAATGCAAGTTGGCTATACTTTACGTGTTTGAAAAAAGCAACTCGTAATGGTAATGCGTAATTCCTCCATGTTCAAATCAAAGTGTATCTTAAGATACGATACAATTTGAATATGGGTGGAAATATGCTCTGTATAAACAGTACTTTCTGTACAAAGACACACATAACAGATTGAAGTATAAGCACATGCAGTGTAGCTGCTAACAATATAACACATTTAGAAAAGTTAATTATTTCACATTAACTAAATAATTAACTGTTCAATGCATACATTGCATACAATGCAGTTTGTAAATTAATGCATACAGTTCTCCTATGATACCTACTAAGACGCATATGTGTAATTTTTTGTTAAAACAATGCTATCGGTCATAACTATCACCTGGTATTTACACATATTCTGTAGCAGGTGTAAACGATACAGTGGAAAACAAGCGGACTTGCAATAAACACAAGATTTGAATTGGCTGCATTTGAATTAAAACCCCATTAATGTACATGGGGTATGTCTGTCTGTTCCCTCCTCTATTCCACCTCTCAAGTCATAAGAGGTCATAAGTGTCAGATGCATGTGGATATGAATTACCTGCAAGTGCGCTTATTGGTGTAACGTCTGTTTCTGGGCATGCGCGTTGCTGAATGATGCTATACAAATGGCCACACGTCCGGACTTGAATTAGGGTGTGTTGACTAACAAGTATTAATGTTCATTGATGATTAGTCTAAATACACAATAGTTTACCTGCTTCACACAAGGATGAAATACCATAGAAACTTGAAGAATATCATGCATAAGTAAGCAAGAAGTTTGGGAGGTGGCCAAAGATACTACATACTACACATACTACAGATAATGGGACACACAAGTGATATGACGCAGGCCATCTTCAAAAAGAACATAAGTGTGTTCCAGACCACAGTGCCATACAAAGCCAAACAATACTCTCTGATACCATATTCTCTGATAAAGCAGGCACAATATGTGCTTTGATGCAGATATACCAATGACATATTGGGGTGAAGCAGTAATGACTACCCATTATCTCTAAGCTCATTTAACCATTAAGGCTAGAAAGAAAGAAACCTGAGCTGCAACATATTAGAATATTTGGAGGCAAGGCCCATGTACATGTTCCAAAAGAAAATAGTAGTAAGTAGGGAATTTAAGCAAAAGAAGGAATTCTGCTAGGCTAAAGTGTGTTCCAAAAAGTACAGAATTCTGTACCAAGACACCAACAAGATAACAATTACCAGAAGCTTGATAATTGTCAAAGACTCTGTACCACAAACCTCTCATACACATCTAATCACAGCTCATAAGAAAGACAAATTAATCACTAAGTCATGCAGAAAATGTTTCCTAGGTGGTAATGCAGCTTTAAACATGCCTGGACATTGTATTGGGTCATCTGCCGATAATACTTTTCTATACTGTAGACACTACATTTGAAATGTATAATATAGTAAATCAAATACGAATCAAATTTGCTCCAGCAAGTCCTAATTTGATATACCTTAGGCTGCATGCCACTAGCATTTCTTAACTACATTTTACTTGTATTTTTAAAATTTAAAAAATGCATGTTAACTGATGAGACACCAGATCCAGAGGGCTGCCTGGCTCTCTGTGCTCTTCATCAATGTCCTAGTACAAGTATACATGTCTAGAGTATTACAGTCACACTTTCAGTAATGGGGAGTCACAAATTTGTTTAATGGTGAACAACTCACTGTGGATGGGATCAGACTCCTGATTGCTCCCCTACACTTATTGTTCCTGTATCTAGTACAATATCACAATTATCAAAGAAACCATCCATAATTTATATATGTGAAATACTAACAGAGATAAGATACAAAGAGACAATTACTGTTGTCTCTGAATCTGCCGGTAAGATCAATATATAACACTATCATTCTCTTTTTATTATAACCTCACTAAAGACTATACAGCAAATGTTTCAGTGTTATTTCATCTACTAATCTATTGCCAAAAGTGAGTGCAGAGGATTGCTTCTTGTTTTTGTCAGAACTACAGGATGCTATATAATGCACAAGGCTGTTTAACTATGTATCCAGTACTGAATCAATAAAGCAATATATTGTATATTATATACTTTATGAATGTGCAATAAGAACACACTTCCTAATGGTGGTGTTATCATATAGTCCTTCAAAGATACAATATCAGGTGACTGATTGCTATTTTACGCCTTATATATGTGATCCAGCAATAATGTTACAGCGTTCTAATAATTATATATCTCTCCAGTTATCCGCAGATACACTATCCATAGTATGATTCCAGTAATACACTTATACACTGATACACTTATTGTGATGCAATCTCATGCAACAGTCTCACATTGTAACATTACTGTAATGTAAATTAGTAGTACGCATATAGACAATGGCATGTTGTAGTAACTGATTCAAGTAACTTGCTACTTACATACACAGACTCACAATTTCGTAGGCGCAACAATGGTGTCCTGCAGTACTGAACAGTGTGTGCTTGTGTTTTCAGGTAGCAGAGAAAACCTTTGCTCGTGTTGTGTTTGAAAGGAATTGTAGTTAGTTGCCAATTGGCAAACAATTACACTTTTAATTAAGGAACTGGTTTTAAAAGTGAAGCTGAAAGTGAAATTAAAATGTATTTCTGCCTATTACAAGTTTTGCAAAGCAAAAAGTATGTTACCAATGGTACTTGTTAATTATAAGAGTGGCCTTTACGCCATACTTGCCTACTTTCCTGGAATTTCCAGGCGGCTCCAGAAATCCCGGGAGAATAGGCAAACCTATCGGATCCTAAAAATTGCTGAAATTCACGGCATTGAATATGGGAGGTGTGGCTTAATCATTAAGCCTCACTCTCGCTATTCAATGCCATGCATTTTATAGTGGGGGCGGAGCTGCGGTGACGCAAAGACATCACCACGCCCCCTCCCACTATTGTCACATGACCCATCCTCCAGGATCTCCCGGAGGACAGAGTCACAAAGTTGGCAAGTATGATTTAGGCCAGCAACCCGGAACCAGGACCATTAAAACTTAGGATTTGATTTGTTAAACCTTCTAAAAAAGAAAAGTGGAGGTATTGGCCCAACCGTTGAAGCTGGAGCCAGGCGTGCGGCCCTCTTCCCGGGCTGATACTGCCCGGCCCTGCTGGCTCCCCCCTTTCTATGCCTTGCTCAGCGCTTTCCCACCCTTCCAAATGTGACAAAGGAATTTGAGCAATAAATTATATTCACAAAGCAGACAATGACATCGCTTGTCAACCATTTACAAAGATTACACATATAAAGTGCTTAATATATAATATATATTTTTATATTTTACATTTTATTTATTTATTTTTAAAGAAATACCTGCATGTACTGTAGGGGATGGGTGGGTGGGAGACTGAAAAACTATGTATAATAAACTTCTTTCCTCACTCCTTTAACTACCCTCACCTTGTCCTGCCTCCTGTCTCGCCCCCTCCTTTCCCTAAGTGGGTGACTGCACTGCTCGGGTGTGACAAAATAGGATGGACTTCATTGTCGGCCCCCCTTTCTTCATGCCACTTGCATCGGGCCGCCTAGCGACCATCCTCCCATCTCCCTCTATGGCGCCATTGCGGCGCCTGCGATTCCTTTGAGATGCTGATTCATCGAATGTTAGAACAATGTTCTAAAACCCTCACCCTGTGTGCCTCTCCCTCCCAGAGCCGTAACTATAAAATGTAGCCCCTGAGGCAAGAAGGAAAATTGACACCCCCTAGTCCTCAACTATAACCCAATTAACCTAAAATATTCATATTCCTGCTCCCAGTGTCTCTTCTCGCACAGTGATAGTTACGGCCCTGTCTCCCCTTCAACATGTGAGTCTCTCCCTCAGTCTCCTTCTCAGCATGTCAGTCTCTCTCTCCCCCTCAGCATGTGAGTCTCTGTCTCACCCTCAACATGCGTGTCTCTTACTCTCTCTCCCCCTCAGCATGTGAGTCTGTCTCCCCCTCAGCATGTGAGTCTCTGTCTCACCCTCAACATGCGTGTCTCTAACTCTCTCTCCCCCTCAGCATGTGAGTCTCTGTCTCACCCTCAACATGCGTGTCTCTTACTCTCTCTCCCCCTCAGCATGTGAGTCTGTCTCCCCCTCAGCATGTGAGTCTCTGTCTCACCCTCAACATGCGTGTCTCTAACTCTCTCTCCCCCTCAGCATGTGAGTCTGTCTCCCCCTCAGCATGTGAGTCTCTGTCTCACCCTCAACATGTGAGTCTCTCTCTCCTTCTCAGCATGTGAGTCTCTGTCTCTCCCTCAACATGTGAGTCTCTCACTCTGTCTCCCCCATCAGCATGTGAGTCTCTCTCTCCTTCTCAGCATGTGAGTCTCTGTCTCTCCCTCAACATGTGAGTCTCTCACTCTGTCTCCCCCATCAGCATGTGAGTCTCTCTCTCCTTCTCAGCATGTGAGTCTCTGTCTCTCCCTCAACATGTGAGTCTCTCACTCTGTCTCCCCCATCAGCATGTGAGTCTCTGTCTCCCGCTCAGCATGCAAGTCTCTCAGGGCCACCTTAACAACTTTATGGGCCCCCGGGCAATGCAGTGTACCGGGCCCCTAAAAATAATAATATATATATATATATATATATATATATATATAAGAGCCCCCTTAACTTACCTTAAGTCCGATCCTCTTCTTTTTTCCGCGCCGCTGAGTCTCTTCTGCCCTCTTCCATGCTGTGGTTGCAGTGAATGCTGGGTGTGACATCATGCCCAGCAGTCACTGCGAGCACAGCACGGAAGAGGGGACCAGGGAGGGAGCCGGATCACCGCTGATGTGACCGCAAGGTAAGTATTTAAAAAGGAAAAAAAATATATATTTTTTTTTTTATTTTTTTTTAGGATTCGGACGGGCCCCCCTTGCCTGCAGGGCCCCCGGGCACCTGCCCATCCTGTCCAATGGAAGAGACGGCCCTGGAGTCTCTCTCCCCTTCTCAGCATGTGAGTCTCTGTCACTCCCTCAACATGTGAGTCTCTCACTCTGTCTCCCCCATCAGCATGTGAGTCTCTGTCTCCCGCTCAACATGCAAGTCTCTCTCTCCTTCTCAGCATGTGAGTCTCTCTCTCCCCCTCAGCATGTGAGTCTCTGTCTCCCCCTCAACATGTGAGTCTCTCACTCTGTCTCCCCCATCAGCATGTGAGTCTCTGTCTCCCGCTCAGCATGCAAGTCTCTCAGGGCCACCTTAACAACTTTATGGGCCCCCGGGCAATGCAGTGTACCGGGCCCCTAAAAATAATAATATATATATATATATATATATATATATATATAAGAGCCCCCTTAACTTACCTTAAGTCCGATCCTCTTCTTTTTTCCGCGCCGCTGAGTCTCTTCTGCCCTCTTCCATGCTGTGGTTGCAGTGAATGCTGGGTGTGACATCATGCCCAGCAGTCACTGCGAGCACAGCACGGAAGAGGGGACCAGGGAGGGAGCCGGATCACCGCTGATGTGACCGCAAGGTAAGTATTTAAAAAGGAAAAAAAATATATATTTTTTTTTTTATTTTTTTTTAGGATTCGGACGGGCCCCCCTTGCCTGCAGGGCCCCCGGGCACCTGCCCATCCTGTCCAATGGAAGAGACGGCCCTGGAGTCTCTCTCCCCTTCTCAGCATGTGAGTCTCTGTCACTCCCTCAACATGTGAGTCTCTCACTCTGTCTCCCCCATCAGCATGTGAGTCTCTGTCTCCCGCTCAACATGCAAGTCTCTCTCTCCTTCTCAGCATGTGAGTCTCTCTCTCCCCCTCAGCATGTGAGTCTCTGTCTCCCCCTCAACATGTGAGTCTCTCTCTCCTTCTCAGCATGTGAGTCTCTCTCTCCATGGCCGGATTAAGGGGGGGGCACAGGGGGCACGTGCCCCGTGCCCCCCTCTCTCCAAGGGCCCCCCGCTGCCCGCATCATCTCACCTGCCATGTCATCTCTATGCGCACACGGAGCGATTCACACACGGAGTGTGTGCATGCATCAGAGGACCCCCGCAGCCGCATCTATCAGTAACGTCAGATGCGGCTGCGGGGGTCCCCTGATGCATGCACACACTTCGTGTGTGAATCGCTCCGTGTGCGCATAGAGATCGTTACGATCTCTAACTGTGTGCCAGTAGTACAGCAGCACCTGCTGGAGGAGCTGCTGTACTGTCTCAAATGGCCGAAATGGAGCTGCTGCGAATGCTCAGCAGCAGCAGCTCCTCCAAGACATCAAGTGAGCAGGTGAGTCGTTTCACTGGGCTCATATTCATACTGTAAGTCACAAAATATATAATATATAAATAAATATAGCATGTGTAGAAGGTCAGTGGATGTCCCTCAGTAGTGGAAGTAATGGAGTTTTACAAAAGTTCATTATATATATCCCATATCTTAAAATTGGTTTTGCTTGTAGAATTATGTAGTTTATTTTGGAACACTGATGGCAACACAACAGTAGTAGTATGTATGGAGTGGTTTGAAAATAGCTGAATGGGTTGGAGGCCTGAGAAGGTGGAGCAGTCTCCTATACTGCTTCTTACTGGTAATTTCCTCCTATAGTAACACTGCATGTGCTTGTTGCCTTCCTACTTATGTTGGGAAATGATCTGGCATTTTGCATTAACATAATCACCAAATTTGTTTTATGCCTGTCCCGGGCATTCTGTAATAAATATATTGTTTTAAGTTTATGTCACCTAGGGGCATATTTAAGAAAGCACGATATTGCTCTTACGGGGTAATTAAGGTGCCTCCGTGTCCTCCGCAAATTTATGAAAGGTGCATCGCAGCAGATATCGTGGATATCTGCTGCTTTGCACTCCTCTTCATTTTTGGGAGCAGTCACCATTTAACAGTATGGTGACTGCTCCCGGCTGCAATCTAACAAGTTCAGAAAAACATTTTTTTTCACATGATCCCTCCCTGTCACTCACCGCTTGCTGAATTGCAAAGACAGAGCAGGGATCTTTGTGCGAACATGCGCAATTGAAGGAAGAAGAGGAATGAAGATGACCAGTAGGAGATCCTAGAGACATCGCGTCCCGAAGAGGGGGGTAGGTATGATTTTGTTTATCACAGAAACAGCAGTTTATCGGAACTGCTGTTTCTGTGATCCGTTTTTAATAAATTTGAGAAATAGTTCAATCCTTATACATGCGATAAGGATTGATAACTATTTCTCATTTCTGCCGATGATTGATAAATGTGCCCCCTAGTGTGATAATGGGAGGTGTGGCTGTACAGTAACTATACGGAGACCATGCTGTAATACTCTTAATAGAAAGCTAGGTATAAAGTTTGTGTTTGTAAGCCATGTTCTAATGAGTATGACCTAGAGCGGATGTTAAATGTGTAACGTTGCATTTCGACAGTGTAGGGTGATGGCTTTTCACTGTAGATGCCTACTTATGCAACAACTTTTAATTGCAATGCAATTATATTTAATTAGACCATATACACAGATGTCCAGATAATGAATTGGTATGGGGCAGCACGGTGGTGTAGTGGTTAGCACTTCTGCCTCACAGCACTGGGGTCATGAGTTCAATTCCCGACCATGGCCTTATCTGTGTGGAGTTTGTATGTTCTCCCCGTGTTTGCGTGGGTTTCCTCCAGGTGCTCCACTTTCCTCCCACACTAGAAAAACATACTGGTAGGTTAATTGGCTGCTTTCAAATTGACCCTAGTCTGCCTGTCCGTCTGTCTATCTGTGTGTGTGTGTGTGTGTGTGTGTGTTAGGAAATTTAGACTGTAAGCCCCAATGGGGCAGGCACTGATGTCAGTGAGTTCTCTGTACAGCGCTGCGGAATTAGTGGCGATATATAAATAAATGGTGATGATGATGATGAAATATATCAAGAAGACCCCTCATAGCATGTTTATTGCTTGAGAAATATATATATATATATATATATATATATATATATATATATATATATCTCTATTACACATACATACATAACTACACAGACATTTATAGTCAAAATTGGTGTTATGTTATCAATGTTTTTTTTTTATGTTAGTTTTAATGTGCAGTATCATTGCTAGTTTTAATGTGGGGTTTTTATGATTGTTTTAATTTACAGTATTTTAGCTTGTGTAAGCAATGATTTTTCTTGTGCGTACAACCTAGGCGAGCCCTCTGGATGTCATATAGTGGGCTGTAGGTGTCGGAATTCAGGATGTGTTAATGCTAATAGCCTTATACTCAATGGCGTTATATTACATGCGTTTTATACGGAGATGCCTGTACAATTTACAAGTACCTGTACTAATATTAATATATATTACGTCTAGCCATCATACTTTCACATCTTTGTGGACCTAGCCAGCTTTCCAGAAGAAGTAGAGGTAGCTGTAAGTAGTTGTAACATATATAAATATATATATGTATGTATACATATGTATTTGTGTTATTGTATATATGTGTGTGTGTGTATAGATACATATAATATATAAAACATTTTAATTTTTCATTATCATGTTTAGATACATGTTAAATAAATATTCCTTTTATGATAGAATTGGTCAGATTGTCTTTTTAATATTCACCACCTACTTGTAACGCTCTCTCGTGCATGATGACACTATGCTCTTAATTTCAGATCTTAGGGGCCCCCCTGTTTTAAGTGCCCCGGGCCCCCCAAAGCCTTAATCCAGCTCTGTCTCTCTCCCCCTCAACATGTGCGTCCCTCGCTCTGTCTCCCTCATCAGCATGTGACTCAAAGTAATGCTAAACTACTGCCAAATTCTTCTGCAATACAGTGTGTGTTGGAAGTGTAAAGTGACCTGTTTATATATTTGATTTACTTGTTTTACATTAAACAGCAGGGTGTATAGCACCTACCGTTTGTGCTGTTGGCCTGCTCCCATAGGAAATAATGGTAGAGCAGTGATGTTTTGCAAATTAATTTGCCCATCTCTGTTTGCTATAACAACAGAACAGTCCCTTAAAGGACAATGTCCACAGACCAGTTACTCATATAGGAAAAGACTGAAAGAGAAGAACACTGAATTGTTCGCTGCATCTCTTGAGCACATGGGAAGACAATTTGTTGTGTTTCCCATTCGCGGTTCATGTTCATAGTTTATGTTCGATGTCCGCAGATCATGTTTGAGGTTTGTGGTTCACATTTCCAATTCATGTAAAAACTTGTGTTTTAAAATATTTTTAAACACTGTTTAAATAAGATTCATAAATAAAAAGTATTAAACAGGTTTTTTTCATTTGATCTGCGAACACTAACGTTAGCATTCAATGCTCCTCATTCTATTCTATTTAAAACATTTATTTTGAATTGCAATTTGCAGCAAGCATAAGCTGTGTGAAGTAGACGAGCCCTCTATAAAACTTTGGACTGCAATGTGGTAAGAAACAAAAGGAAACTTCTCTCTGTATTTAGAAAGGAAATTAGTTGTGAAGACACATCTACTTAATGTAATGTACAATGGCATGCAAAGATAAAATATGAATGTATTTCTCATAACTAGAGCCGTAACTAGATATTTTAGTGCCTGGGGCAAGAATGAAAATTGACGCCCACTTGCCTTCAATATTAAGGCAATAACCCTTTAATTGGGCTACAATTAAACTAAAATAGTCATGTCCCTGCGCTCCCTTCATCTTTACACCCTGGGCAGTTATCCCTCTCGCACAGCCTTAGTTACGGCCCTGGCTAGGTTTGCTCCAACATGTAGAGGCTACGCCCTCTTTTTAAAGGTCTTACGCCGCAAAGCATCAGGGCAATGTTGGGAGCTTTGCATAAGTAACAGGCAACTACATTATGATGACCATATGCCACACTTGCCAACATTTTGGCGTTAGCGTCCGGGAGTGTCCCTGGGGGAGGTGGTCATGTGGGGGGCGGGTCTCCGAAAGTGCATCATTTTTCCCCCCGTGACGTAATGATGCAGTGGGGGCAGGGGCCAAATGCCGTGATTTCCAGAGAATCGCAGCATTTTGGCCCTAATTCTGCCCAGATGCGGGAGATTGCCATACTCTCCCGGGAGTCTGTGAGACTCACCCGAAATGCGTGAGTCTCCCGGACATTCCAGGAGAGTTGACAAGTATGCCATATGCAGTGTCAGTTCAGGGGCCCATGTATCCACATTCATGACCCCGAAGGGGCATTGTCAGCCTGTGGAGGGTCACGAATATAAAATTACAGTGGAATGTGGAGGCATGTTTCCACCACATTTATTCTATATGCAGCAAAAATAAATCAGGGACAAACTCAAACACCATGATAACCTTTGACTCACATGTCCAAGGATACTATAGCAATCACTAAAGTGGCATGCTGGGACATGGCTAGTTTCCACCATGCATCCACGGTCCACAGTAATTCTACATATAACCGGACACTGGAGACGTCGCTCGCACAGGACAGTAACTGCACCCACACACCCTCCCATCACAATGGTCCCCAATCCTCCCGCATAGTTGTCATTGTTGTCATTTCCTACATCACCAAATTCTTCACTAGACTTTTTACTGCAATGTGCACACACACTATGGGTCTCATGTGGAGTTGCACCTACATCTGATTTATTTGCCAGCTGGGCAGGGTTGCACTGTGGGAGAGGCAGTCCATCAGCTCTGCTCTTAATATAGAGGGTGGGCTGTGGGGGATACCACAGGCAGAGGGGTGCAGCTGTGATTTCCCTGGTGCCCCAGTGGGCCAGTCCAATCCTATATACATAGATGAGTAATCAGACAAGTATGATAAGTAGTGCTAATGTTTAATCTAATTAAACTACATTAAAAAAAAAACTGTAACAGATTTTAGATGTTTTATTTTTCTAACAATGATAAAGATCCTAAATGATAGTAACAAGCACCAGGATGTCCTCTGCGTTATTTAAATAGTTAGGACATTGTGATCCATTGATGAAATGGTCAGATTAGATTGTGCATTGGTTCCTGTTGTACATATACTACTAAGGTATATTTCTAAAGTAGAGTTACTGCTCATTGTAAAGAGTGTCTATTATTTAGCTCTGTAAAGCCCACATTGAAACTACTTGTCAAAGTCAGTGGCGCCCGCAGGGGGGGGTTTCTGAGTCTCCAGAAACCCCCCCCTTGCGCTAACTAAGTGGCCGCTATAGCTGCCCTGTCCTATACAGCAGCCGCGGCGCTGTCAAAGAAGCATCAGCGGCGGTGCTATAGTGTATACAGCACCGCCGCGGACGCTTCTTAGACAGCGCCGCGGCTGCTGTATAGGACAGCGCTGAAGAAACGGAGCTGCTGCGCATGCGCAGCAGCTCTCGCGGGGGGTGTTTGTTTTTTTTGGGTCGGGGGGAAACCCCCCCCCCCCTTACAATCCTCTGTTTGCCCCTGAAAGTTAGATGCAGCAAGTTAAAATCCCCTACCTAAAATGCAACTAATTCTCCTTTGTAGCCTGCTGCCTTCCATTGTGCAGCCATGCATCTCTACAAAATCAGGATTGTAACCTAAGGCAAACCATATGCCCACGTTGAATACTGTGCATACATGCCTACCCCTAAGCTCCCACTCCATGACACATCATAATTGTTACAGTCCACAGCTTAGCTTCCCTCACCTCTCCATGAACGCGGGCGGCATGAGCAGTGGGGCCCATTGGGGATTTCCTTGGTACCCCTGTGGGCCAGTCTGAGCCTGAATATATATCTGAATAAGTAGGTATGGATGCTCAGTCCAGATTCCCACTCATTTAGGCAGCCGAACATGACACCTTCCAACTGGTACAAAATGTTCTGCACCTGAACTTTCACTTATTTGTCTATCGCAGTTATTGGCATGAATTATTTTATGTCACAAAACTCTCTTCACATTATTCTAAAATGCTCCCTCCTCCTGCTCCACTGACCTCTCTCTCTTGCTTCCCTCCACACCTATCATCTCCATTTACTTTCCAAATCCGTTTGAAAATTAGGAAGTTTGGCCCTTTCTACCTCCTATCTCCTCATCCTCTTTGTAATGTTTCCTTTGTTCTAGCCGTATCTTCTTATGTAGTTGCTTTCTCTATTGTCTATTGATTTTTACCGATTCTGTTGTTGATCTTTTCCCTTTTTATTCTGTTTATTTTTTGTTGATTGTGGGGCGCTGTGGATTCTGTGATGCCCAATGCAGAAATAAATATGATATATATACATTTTTTATAATCTAAAATAACATGATGATTATTCAGTCCAGGTCACTGCAAAAAGAAAATAAGTAGGAAATTCAGTTGCAGAACATTTTGTACTTGGTTGGAGGGGTCATGTTTTCTGTAAGGTTACCAGACTCAGAAGAATACATTTGAAGACACCTGAGCTTATATCTTGACCATACACCACTTGTAATCCACACCCACGATTGGGGCACAATAAAACATGGACTTTTTAACATAAAAATATAAAATTAATAAGTCACATTTAAAACCTCCAAAAATGCAAACCTGCGCTACTTCCTTATTTGTGCAAGTGTACTTACTTGTCCTTTAAGTGTGCTAGGACCTGACCACAGAAAGTGTGTGGTATGCTTATCCACCCATATAAATTGTTCTTCATCATCTGCCCAATTAGTAATTTAAAAGCTTTAGGACTTTGGTACTTTTTCGTTTTTCTCCTCAAATACTACACAGTTTAGCCTTATTTATCTCTTAAATGAATTACAAGAGTGATTGTAGATCGAGACTGTTTATATTGAATGTAGCACTTTTGTGTTTTCACTAGATCATACTTGCCTACTTTTGGCAAGTTGTATCCGAGAGAGGGGTGTGTCTAGAGGGCGGGAGAGGGTGGGGCGAGGGAAATTGCAGCATTTTGGCCCCGCCCCACGCTACAAATATGCAGTTTTGTCGTGGGGCCAAAATGATGCGATTCATTCGCTGTGAATCACGTCATTTTGGCCCCGCAATTGCGGGATGCGGGAGATTTGCCAGCTCTCTCTGGAGTCTGTGAGACTGACCTGAATTTCGGGAGTCTCACGGACATTCCGGGAGAGTTGGCAAGTAGGCACTACATTTGCCCACACCCACAAATACACTTACCCATAAAACTGCATATAATGTCATAAATGAGCATTTCACTGCGGTTTTGGACTTCTGCATGGATGGAAGCGCTAAAATATAATATATTCACCTATTATGCACGGCTTAGCAAAAACACCACTGACTATTTCACTTTTGGATAGTGACTAGAGGCAATATTTTAGCCAGCACATATTAAGATCCTTCCTCTCTTGTAATTGTCCATACTACAGAGCATTGTTTATGAAAACATGGGATGATTAAAAAAAAATAAAAAAAACATGACTCTAGTTCCACTTTATACACAATGACCTTCTATGTTTGATGTTTGCATGGCAGACAACCAACTGGGACCAATAACTGTTCAGGTAAATCAATAACAAAGAATCCATTTTACCTTGAAAGTCATATGCAAATATTTAAAACTGTATGGTGTACTGTAATAACAACTTATACGAACACAAAAGGCATGTTAAGCAAATGAATATGAAATCCAGCACGTTTATATGAGTAAGACTTTGCATCTAGGTATTTTATTTTGTTTTCATTTGCCTCAGTTTCTTTCACTTTATTCTTAAATCTCAATGTATAACAACTTGATTTTCTTATTATACTTTCCTGGCATTAGGTTTAGAACTATATCATCCTTCACCCACCCTGCATCATCATCATCATCATTTATTTATATAGCGCCACTAATTCCGCAGCGCTGTACAGAGAACTCATTCACATCAGTCCCTGCCCCATTGGAGCTTACAGTCTAAATTCCCTAATATAGATACACACAGACAGACAGACAGAGAGGGAGAGACTAGGGTCAATTTTTGATAGCAGACAATTAACCTACTAGTATGTTTTTGGAGTGTGGGAGCAAACCGGAGCACCTGGAGGAAATCCACGCAAACACAGGGAGAACATACAAACTCCTCACAGATAAGACCATGGTCGGGAAGTATCTACTTCCTTCTTATCTTCCTACTCTGCCACCTGTCATCTTGACCCTATACCCTCTCAAATTGGTAAATTCCTGTTTCCTGTGCTAATCCCATCCCTAACTAAAATCTGTAACCTCTCCCTCTCTAGTGGTATATTTCCTTCATTATACAAGCACGCAGAGATCACTCCTATTCTAAAAGAACTAAATTCTGCCATAAACTCTCTCTCAAATTACTGATCTCTCAGCTCCCATTTACCTCCAAGCTTCTCGAGATAATTGCCTACACTTGCCGCACATGCTTTCTTTCCTCACACTATCTATTGGATCCTCTTCAGTCAGGCTTTCATTCTCAACACTCCACAGAGACTGCATTGATTATGGTTGTCAACGATTTGATCACAGCTAAATTTAAAGGACATTACTCACTTATATTTCTGCTAGATCTCTCTGCTGCATTTGACACTGTTGACCACTCTCTCCTCATACAAACACTACAATCCCTAGGGCTTCAAGACACTGTCCTATCCTGGATCTCATCCTATATATCTAATCGCTCTTTCAGTGTTCAGTGTTTCTCTGGGTCCACCTCTGCTCCACTTCCTTTATCAGTTGGCACACCGCAAGGTTCAGTACTCTATTGTTATCTAGCTATACAACTTTTCTAGGAAAATTAATAAGCTCATTTGGATTTCATTATCATCTCTATGGAGATGACATACAAATTTATCTATCATCTCCTGACCTCTCACCACCTGTGTTGTCTTGCATTACTGTCTGGCTTTTTATGATGTCATCTAGGATGTCCTCCCGCCAACTCAAACTCAATCTTTCAAAAACAGAATTAATAATATTCCCACCCACCAACAGAAGCTTCCTGCCTAGTTCTGTTGATAATAGAACAATAGATCTCACCCCGTAAGCTTGCTACTTAGGTGTGATCCTTGACTCAGAACTATCCTTTGTTCCCCACATCGACTCTATATCTAAATCATGTTACATACATCTAAAAAAAAAATCCAGAATACGTACATATCTCACACAAGACACTGCAAAAACTTTAATTCATGTATTCATCATTTCCCACATGGCTAGATTAATATTCCTTTCAAATCGTTCTTCCTCTGTTGATCCACTCGGTTATTCTCTACATTGGTTGCCTCTTTTTTCTAAAATCCAATATAAAATTCTTCTACTAACATACAAGGCCATCAACAAAACAGCCCCAACATACATCTCCTCACTTGCCTCAAAATATTTTCCAACTCACCTCAGTTCTGCACAAAGTCTACATCATCTACATCTGCACTCAATAGCTGCTCCATTCACAGTTACAGGACTTTTGTTGTGCTGCACCCACTTTGTGGAATTCCCTCCCTCACCCTCTAGTTGTCAAACCTTCAAGTGTTCACTAAAAACCCTCCTCTTCAAGCAGGCTTATAATGTAACTCAAACACAGTCTTAACCTCCGTAGCTTATCTTATTAGCTCCCTTTACACAGTTCACACAAAACAACAACCATTTGACCATTATTGTGTGACTGGATCACATAGCCCACTAAGCATTTTTCTAAGCTGAACCAATATGCAACACCACAGCACAGCAACACCAAAATACTCTTGACCAAGTCTACTTCTCATCTTCACTAAAATTAATACTTTTCCGACCTTGCTGCCTCTTTCTACAATAACACATTCAATTCAGCTATTGACAATGCAGCTCCAGCCACCACCTCTGGCGATCCAAACCTCAACCATGGCAGACCAGGTAGACCCACTAACTTCAAACGTGTTCCTGCACTGCTGAATGCCACTAGAGGAAATCTCACTGGCTTCTTTAACTATAACTTCATCCTTTCATCTTACAACACTGACATTTCAATTCCAAAGTGAAAACCTACTTCACCTTGTTTAATATCCACCTCCAAAGTCTTCCAACCTCCAAAGCCTCTTTGACACATACAAATATCTTCTCTGCACCACTTCTCCCTTCTACCTTCACAGCCCATGACTTTGCCACTTGCTTCAAAGACAAATTTCACAATATTTATTAAGATATCTTCTCCTTCCAGACCACAAGCCCCCCACCCATCTTATCCTACACTCCTCGAACTATCTTCAGGTCATTCTAATCAGTAACCAAGGGCAAAGTCTATGCACATCATCTCAAGCAACCTTCAACCCTATTACCTCCCAACATCTCAATTTCTTCTCCCCTACTGCATGCCCACATCTAACTCACCTCTTCAACCTGTTTCTTTACACTGGCACATTGCCATCCTTCTTTAAACACAGACATATCTCACCAATCCTAAAGAAACCATCTCTCGATCCAGCAATTCTCTAGTTGCTTCCCAATTTGCCCAAATTGGCCTCTGCAACTTCTGGACCCTCCAGGACTCTGTACCACCTAGGCCCCTGCACCATGATGACCCCACGTAGGCCTCCCTACATCATGGCCTCAGTGGCTTGCAGACCTGTGCAGCATAGTGAACCCTAATATGATTATTGTTCCATTTGCTTCTTTTGTCTATCATAACCCCCTCGATTTAAAATGTAAGCTCTCATGGCCAGGGTCCTCTACCCTATGTCTCATATTTGCCTACTCTCCATCCTCCTGTCCGTCCTGTTTTATCTAATGCTGAATTGTCCCTGTATGCCATGTGATTTGTTCTGTTTATTGCATCCATGCATGTATTACTATGCTTATCCGCACTCATTGTTCGTATCTGCATGTGCTTATGTGATTTTGTAACTGTTTTGTATGTTCTTGCCCACTATGTACAGAACTGAGGTAGCCTTGTGATGCCTTATACATAAAATATAATAATAAAGATAATAAAGGGGCACTATGATGAATACATTTTTATGTTCTACACCTTCTGATATGTCTTTCTTCATCCATTCATTTAACATGACTCTAAGGTATAGACAAGACTATCAGCTAAACCAGAGGTGCACAAGTGTTGTCCCAGCATCTCATTTTTGCCTGATTGTCACTTATGCAACACATTCTATTCTGCCCCTCTTTGGATCCAGAAACAAAAGCTTTCTGATATTAGGCGGCCCCAAGGTGCAGCAACACTGATATAAACAGCAATAAAGCTACTTATTGTTTCACAGCACAGAGAAAGGTGACAGGACAGTGACACTGGAGGATATTTCGTCCCCAAAAACACAGAAATTAGGCCTAGTCATAGGCGTGTGTCTAGGCTGCCAATGGTTTGGGGGGACCTAAAACACTGACATAATGTCACTCATCTAGTATTTTTAATGCCCCTGACTTCGCCCCACATGGAATTTGCCCCCTGCTGACATGAAGGCAAAGAAGCCAGGAGTTTCTTACATATAAAGCGCTCCTGGCAGCAGCTCCTCCATATTAGAGTGACGCTGGGACTGTGGCACTTGGATATGATGTCACAAACAAGCGCCACACTCCTGGAGGATGCCGCCGCCCACTTCTCGCCTGCTAGGGCACGAAGCAGCAGGGATGGGAAAGCCGCTTCCAAGTAGGGGGTCTTGGTTGCAAAGCCCCTTTATATAGTAATAATAAAGTGCTGCATCTGTAATTACAGTTAATAGTTCACTTATTTAAGGAACTGTATTGCCAGTATGCATGGGAAGGAAAATATACATTATCATAACTTCCTCTCAATGCATATAATTTAAGTGTTGATTTTTATGGTGACGATGACAGAGATGAAATACTAACTGTGTTGTACAGAATTGATTACATAACACATTGATTAATAAAAATAATCACATTATAACGTACAGTATATTAGGCAGCTTATGGTAACAATAGGCGGGCATGAGTAAGAACTGTCATACTCTGTAATCATTATGCTGTGTTATTATATAGAACTTGTTCTGTAAATAAGCATGGGCTAATATAAACAGATAGTACATGATGATGATGCAGATATGAGCGCCAAGTGTTTCTTCTTCTTACAGTTACTATGAGGAGCTCTGCTAAACAATTTAATGAGGAGGGGAATGGAAAGGAATTAATGTCTATAAGTAGATTTTAGGCATGGTGCTCCAAACTGCTAAAAAAAAATATAATATATGAAAATATAAACTTGCAAAAGAACGCACAAAAAAAACCTATTCAGTTAAGGTCACTCGTTAACAATATAGGCATTAACGATAAAACATTTTTTTTTAGTGGTTTTTTTCTTCTTCCTTCCATGAAATACATTTATTATGATGTAATTAATGTCAACTGCGCATAAAATGCAGTTTTACAGTTGCTCCTCATTGCAAAGAAATATCCTAGCAGACGTACTCAGCCGTCCTCACTAGTAATCAGTACTTACACAAGACCTGTAGCTGGAGCAAGAGATTCGGCTAATAAGCGACCTTAGAGATGCCCAGAGCTTGAATTGGAGGCTATAGCAGGTGTTCTTTGCACTCGAAGATAAATTGAACGTTGTCACGTTCTGGGTGTATGGACTGGTTCTGGGCATGTGCAGAGCAATTGTGCAGATTACTGTACTGTACTATATAACAATGAAGAAGAAAAAAATAAACCGTATTTGTATTGTAAAAGTTTTTGTCTATTATTATTAAATGCATGATGCCTTGGAAATAAGATATTTAATTTAAATCTGAATAAAATAGACAGTGTTCAATATTGCATCAAAAAGGAGATTAACTTGGCAGTCTATTAATAATTATTAAAATAACTTTCACAAAGCACATTTCATGAACCTCCATTTGAATATACCCCCCTCATCTCACTACCTCATGAAGGCAGAGTTCACTGGAGGTGCACCATGATATGCCACCCAGATGGTCCGTTCAGCCCCCCTCTGAGCAAACTGTATTTACAGGATGTATTTGAAATGTCTACATTCACAATGTCTACACCAGGGGTGTCCAACCTTTTAGCTTCCCTGGGCCACATTGGAAGACGACGAGTTGGTTTGGGCCGCACATAAGATACACTAACAATAACGATAGCTGATCATCCAAAAAAACATAGAAAACATAGTTAACATATATATATATATATGAGAGAAAAAAAGTGATATATATATATATATATATATATATATATATATATATCACTTTTTTTTCAAATCCCCCTATACTTACCTTTCAATCGCCCTGTTCAAAAAATCCTCTCTAGTTATTATACTATAATCACTTTTTGTATTGTTTCGATGCAATATCAATAAAGTGCATTTAAGCCAGGCATTGTATATCAGGGTGCCCTGACCAGGCCTGCGGTACCTGACATATACATCACTGTGACCCCAAATTGTGATCTGTTTTGCTAATTACACCACTATGTTAGTTAAGGGATAACAACTTATAATGGGCCAAAGAGAATAATATATAATGCCCCATTAGTATTACAAGTAGAAGTATGTAGCAGGGAGATAAGGTCCATGATGCTCCAGGAACAGGTGACTTTTATTCACTGGTCAGCGTCCCTTGAAATAATAAAAAAAAATCCCCCTTAACTTACCTTTTAATCGGCTTGTTCTCCTGTCCTCTTCTCTTCTTTTCTCCAATTCTGTGCAGCTGATTGTTCTTCTCGCGCGGGTGTCTCCTCTGTGCTGCGCTCCGCAATGGATGTTGGGCGTGATGACATCATGCCCGACATTCACTGCGAGCACCGCACGGAGGAGGAGACAAGGGAGGGAGCCGGACTACTAGCTGACGTGACCGCGTGACCGCAAGGTAAGTATTTTCTTTTCTTTTTTTTGCAGGATTTTTTTTTTCCATTAACAGTGCTGCCCCCTTGCCACAACCAAAACTTCTGGGCCACATTTACAGGCGTGCTGGGCCGCATGCGGCCCGCGGGTTGGACAACCCTGGTCTACACCATAATGTCAACAGTCATAATGTCTACATGTGCATGATGTCTGCACAGTTAAAATTTTGACAAACATAATATCTACACATTCTAAATGTCAACATGTAAACTGTCTACACATTTAACACACTATCCTTATGTCTACAGCGCTGTAATGTTGATCTTCAACAATCGCCCTGTTCATAAATAAAAAGATCTAAAGAAAAAAACAAACAGCAATACATGTAAAATGCAAAATGGCAATTATTGTAAATAGAAAGAAACCCTGCATGCCATGTATTGTTCCTTTTTTTACGTGTTGATGTTTTTGTTGTTTACATTTAGTTATTTATGTTGACATTTTCAATTTTGACATTACAACCCTGTAGACATTAAGATCATGTGTAGACATTTACATGTCAACATTTTAACAGTGTAGACCTTATGAATGTAGACATTTCATACCCAACCTGTATTTACTGCAGGCCAGAGCTCGTACATCAATCCCCTCAGAGTGCAGAGCGTTGTGCAGTAGAGTTGGACTGATGACAGAGTGCCCAGATGGGAACCAATGAGCAGTATTCTGAGAATTCTAGAATGCCAGTTTCGCAAGGCACCAGGAGCTCACAGCAGATAACTAATGAGCCCTACTTCAATATGATTCCTAATTAAATAATCAGTTCTACACATGTAATAGTAGTGCCTTATATACACACCTAATGTAACACTCAAACATTACTTAACATTTAAGTAATAGATGTTATAAAGCGCAGCTAATTTGCATTTAGTGTTGCTATTTACCTATGTACTTTATAATATCTCTTACATAGTTAAGTAAAGTACATCCAAAG
The DNA here is from genome assembly GCF_038048845.1 of Mixophyes fleayi. NCBI lineage: Eukaryota > Metazoa > Chordata > Amphibia > Anura > Limnodynastidae > Mixophyes > Mixophyes fleayi. The sequence continues at coordinate 430,295,817 of NC_134402.1, read as the reverse complement.
AACCTATTAGTATTGGGGAGACCTTAAAAGCATTAATGATCATTTAAGGTCTACTTAAATACTATAATGGAGTTTAATAATCTGGGTCAATGTTCCCTACATTGCGGTTGACAAGTCTTAGCTCAAAGGAACAACGGGGGCATAGAAAGCTCCCATGTGTAAGACCAAAAATTATGTTTCTAGCAATTTTTCCTCTAAAGAACAAGTAGGAAATGTGAAACATTCCAGTACTGCTAACAACAAACTTGGCATTGACTTTGCACACTAGTCAAAGTCAAAAATCAAAGAGAGCAGTGAAATCGCCACAAGTCATAAACAAATATTTAACAAATGATTAAGTAAAACATTTTCTTACATTAAAGTGAGGACAATATAAAACATCAAAACCTAAACAACACTGCTCAAACTGCCTAGAAATCAATGCAATTCTATTTGATAGAAAATACTGCAAGCATTTCTACTTAAGTGAAATGAAAATAATAAAACAAAAAGTGACAGATCCTAAAATGTCAGTTATAGCTGTAAAAATACAAATGGCATATTATTTGCACAAATACACCTATTTGTGTGTTGCGTACACAGCAAAATGTCTATTTCCTGTCCACATAAGGGTCTTTATGCTGATGTTTTGCAGGATTGTGATTGTGATTGTGATGCACATGGGGGTAGATTTATGAAACATTCTAAAAAGGAAAAGTGGAGGTGTCGCCCATAGCAACCAATCAGATTCTAGCTATCATTTATATAGTAAACTCTAGAAAATGATAACTAGAAACTGGGTGGCTGCTATTAACAACAGCTCCACTTTTACTTTTTAGATGGTTTGATACATCTAGCCCTTAGTCTTAGGGCTAGATTTACTAAGCTGCGGGTTTGAAAAAGTGGGGATGTTGCCTATAGCAACCAATCAGATTCTAGCTTTCATTTATTTAGTACCTTATACAAAATGATAGCTAGAATCTGATTGGTTGCTATAGGCAACATCCCCACTTTTTCAAACCCACAGCTTAGTAAATCTAGCCCTTAGTGTTTATGTTTAACTACTTCTCTTATTTTTATGTTGGGTGTTATTTTCATTATCTGATCTTGTTCTCTATACTGCACAATTAAGCACTAATTAAAGCAAAGTTTACTCGGAAATTATATTCCCGTCTTAAATTGTAATGTCATTTGGCTGCCCATTGTATTTGTACCAATGAAAAAATTGCATATTTAAAGATTATTATACGCATGTATGCCCCTATACAAATACAAGCGGATCTCAAGATACGTTTCGATTTAAATCTGGGTATAAGTGTGAGACAGACAGAACAGGCTGCAGGATACATACACATGCACATATACAACATAAAGTCCCATAAGAACACATGCAGAAAAAAATTTAGAAAATAAATTAGCAACTTATAATACTACAAGTTAACCCGTGCATGATACTCATGCATTCTAGTCAAATCAAGCTACTTAAGGTCTTAAAAAGGTTCTTGTCATGCATTTGGGCCTAGCCCAGGCCTCCTCAGGGGAAGAGCGTTACTTCCCGACGCAAGTGGCCTTTTTAATGTGTGTTCATGAGGTAAAATTACCTCACGAAAATGAGTTTGACCCCTCAACTCGTAAATTTAGCCTTTACTACCCCTCCCACGGGGGGAAGGGGGGATTATGGAAGTTAACTGACTTGACTATTCTAATTTTTTTGTCAAATAATGTCAGTATACCAAATTTCAGGTCAATTGGATGAGCCCTTTCTGAGAAAATAGTTTTTTCCACACACACACACACACACACACACACACACACTAACGCACGCCTCTACACATGTGTGTTCATGAGGTAAAATTACCTCACGAAAATGAGTTTGAGCCCTACCAAATTTCAGCCCTTTTTGAATTTTTTTCCCCACACACACTAAGAATTTAGTAGGTCAGTGTATAACTCCGCCCAGCAGGTGGCGCTGCAACTTGGTTTTTTTATTTTTCCACACACAGACAGACAGACAGACGCCACTAAGCATTTATATATTAGATAATCATTAATAAAAATGTGTTTAAAAAATTATCATTTTTTTTTTTACATTAAATATTTAAATCAGGATGTTCTTCATGCACACTGTACATACAATCCATTTCTATAGTTTCTCTTCCTTGAATACACAAGTTCTGCGCTGTCTAGTGACATGCACACGTGCAGCCATCACTATCACTAGATGCCCTGTAGCTGGGGTAAATGGCATGGCTTAAAGACACGTACATATAAGATGCCCTGAGCTTGGTTCAGCCGCATCCGCGTTGGCACGCCCTCACTGTACAGTGCCTACGTTCATCCGTCTCTTCCCTGCCCCGTTCCACACTTCAAGTCTTATGCAGTCGTAAGTGTCATTTGCGTTAACACATGAAGTGCACGTATTTGAGATAATTGGTGTCAAGTCCGTTTCCTGAGCATCGCAGAGCAATTTCACATGAGATACGGCAAATGTACTTGTGTCCCAAGATGAACCAGGCCCAATGTAAAATTCTTATCGTTCCAAAAATGTATCTGCATTATAGACATGCAGTATGTGTGCCGTGTCACAGAACCGATCAATACACAAGTTTTAAGCAACTGCAATTAAAAGCTCAGCTTAAAAAAAATATATAAAAAACTAAACTGAGAACAATATTCAAGTCTTGACCACTGTCAAATTACTATCACAACAAAAGTATAGTATATCTACATTTTGTCTACATATGCTCCAGATCATAGAGTATATTATATTAACATTTCACAATCATTCTGTTTGCACTTTGGCAACTGCTCATCCCATAGAGAAAACTATATTGCTCTGCTATTTCCAAAGTTGTTGTAGCAGTTCAAAATATGTTTAACAATAAATATAAAGAAAGTAAATGCACCGTACTCACCATTGTGACTGGCTAGTTGCAGAATGTAGTTATGTAGTTTAATGATTATTCCCTTGTGTGGAATTGTAGTTAAGGACAAAAATCTTCCTTCCTCTTTTTTTTGTTTCGTCTTGTGGTTTATTTACCCTTATCAGACATCATTATCTAGGTTTAGTACTGCTGAATGTCCTCTGCCCTCTTATACAGTGATACTAGGTGTTTGTTGGTTAGAAATGTCCGGAAATAATCAGATCACTAGTACATAGTAGTGTAACAAATGGATATAGTGCAAACGAGTGACTCCTCGTTTCTCTGAGTAGCCATCTGTTTAGTTTCCTCTTTATTTTCTTCTGTATTCATCATTTACATATTCAAATATGCAGAACTTCACTTTTCTGATGAAAACAAGATATTATTTCATTTTCTTAATAGATTACAGATGTTTACTCCCCGGCCCAGATGCACGGGCATATTATTACTAATAATCATTAAGAATGCCATTTATGATGGGTACAAATACAATGGGCAGGCAAATGACATTACAATGAAAGACGGGAATATCATTTCCAAGAACACTTTGTTTTAATAAGCGTTTAATTGTGCAGCATAGAGAACAAGATCTGATAGTGAAAATAACATCCAACATACAAAATAAGAGAAGTAGTCATACATAAACACTAAGGGCTAGATTTACTAAGCTGCAAGTTTGAAAAAGTGGGAATGTTGCCTATAGCAACCAGATTATAGCTTTCATTTATTTAGTACATTCTACAAAATGACAGCTAGAATCTGATTGGTTGCTATAGGCAACATCCCCACTTTTTCAAAACCGCAGCTTAGTAAATCTAGCTATAAGACTAAGGGCTAGATGTATCATAACATCTGAAAATAAAAAGTGGAGATGTTGTCATAGCAGCAACCCAGTTTCTAGTTACCATTTGGTAGAGTGTACTAGATAAATGATAACTAGAATTTGATTGGTTGCAACATCTCCACTTTTCCTTTTCAGAAAGAAGAAACACAGTAGAGACATAAATATTTACCAGTTCTTACTGTTTATTTAATGCACCACACAACCAGTTAGACCTTCTTTGTGTGACTCTGTCCATTTCTTTCCCTCTCTTAGCTTGTCTGACTTTGCCCCCTCTATCTTCCCATCTGTCACTCTTTACCTCTCCCCCTTTTGTATTTGTGTGTCTCTGTCTCCAGATTGTGGGTGTCTGTCGTTTCTTTCTCCCCGTGGTCCATAAGACTGTCACCCTTTACCTCTTTTATCATATCTTTCCTGCCACTTTCTTCTACCATGTACCCCACCACCCACTTTTGCCCTGTGCCGCTCACAACTCATTTTTCCTCTAGTCCTGCACCTTCTCTGCCTCCCCCTTCTTCCACTTCCCTCCTCTTCATCCATAACTTTCCTCCTCCTCTTCAACCTAGTCCTGGCGGCTGCTAATCAGAAGTGACGTGGGGATGTCAGGGAAACACGATCTTCTGATTTTTATAATGTTCTACTTAATAGCAAAGTTTTCTTATTCATCAAGATCAAAACCTTGATCTGTTTTTTTTAAGACACTGCCCATTAGATATCCCTCATTGCAGATAAATGAACCGAACAACAGATTTCCCCGCAATAGGGCTATTTTCATTTCTCCCTTTGCATCAAAGGTTTATCGCCAGCGATAACCCTGGTGGTAAGATTGGCTGACTTTTGCAAGTGAATGCTTCCCATGCGATTTTAACATTTATTATGGTGGTGATAACACATTAAAATTAGAGATGTTCACTGACCCCTGTGTTTTGGTTTTGGATCTGGATTAACTTCGTGTTTTGGTTTTGGTTTTGGCAAAACCGTCCTCGTGTGTTTTGGTTTTGGATCCCTATTTTTTTTCTAAAATCCTTACTTTTCTTTGCTATAATCACATAATTTGGCTCTTTTTTGTTTCTACATTATTATTAACCTCAATAACATTAATTTCCAGTCATTTCCAGTCAATTTTTGTCAAGTGACAAGAACACTGCTACCCCTCCTGTTTCTGTATGAGCAATGGCACTGAGCAATGGCACTGGAGACTAGAGAGTGACAAGAACACTGCTACCCCTGTTTCTGTGTGAGCAATGGCACTGAGCAATGTCACTGGAGACTGGAGAGTGACAAGAACACTGCTCCCCCTGTTTCTGTTTGAGCAATGGCACTGAGCAATGTCACTGGAGACTGGAGAGTGCCAAGAACACTGCTACCCCTGTTTCTGTATGACCAGTGCCGCTGGATCTCCTGTGGAGGGAGGTACTTATGGAATCCAAAACCCGCGAGATCCGACAATGCAACAATGACGTTTTGCCTCTATTCAGATTCGAGGACGCGCAAAAGTACTGAGCCGGCTCGCAAGCCTACTCAGATCCCCTAAGCGGTTTTCGGAAAACTGAGCCCGAGCATCTCTAATTAAAATTATTTAAGAAATTCTTTCTATTTTCAGCAAATCTTTTTAAGGGTTTTTAAATACTGTTTAATTTTTAAAAAATACATTTTATATATTTTTAAACTTTTTTTTAAAAAAAAATCTTTTCCATTTTCATGGGACTGATATTCCAAACCTGTGCGCACATCTCCAAAGGCTGGACGGTTAATATGGTAAGTTGACCCTTAGTTCTCCCACCCAGTATGGCAGTTGAGTATTTTTGAGCTGCCCTGGTGATATTTTCTTGATAAATTGATAAATTGTGGAGCCAAGGGATTTTTTATCACCATGATGAGTTATCCAAAGTATACGTTACAGTATATTATAGAGGAGAGAGCTACATGAAACCATGGGTCAGACATGTCAATTTCTTTTCAATGCAAACTGGAACAATGTGGAGTGATGTCTACAGGGCCGCCATCAGAAATCGTGGGGCCCAGTACAAATGAAGCAGGCAGGGCCCCCCCAATGGCCACCTCCTCCTCCAATGAACCAGGGCCATCTTTCCAACTGCGCTCGATGGGCAGGTGCCCGGGGGCCCAGGGGAAAAGGGGGCCCATGGCAATGGAAAAAAAAATCACTGAACTTAATTAGTTAAGTTCAGGTAAGTTAAGGGGCCACTAATATATAATATATATATATATATATATATATATATACATACATACACACACACCAAATATTGACATTGTCCCTACTAGAATCACAACATTTAACAGACTCTCCTACCTGTTCTTCTCACTTTCCCCACCTGTGGCTGCAGGTGTCTTTAGTTGTATGGATCCTGGAATGTTGGGGGCCCTATTTGGAAAAAAAAATGGGTACATTTAGAAAATGACAGCCAGCTTCGGCGTTAAATCAATAGCACCCACGATTAATAATTAGGCCGTCCTTCAGCCCCAACATTAAAATAATAGTATTCACATTTAATAAATAAACCTATTTCCCTCCCTACAAACAGCCCCAGCAATAAATTAATAGTATTTACATTTCAGAAATATACTTATCACTGACATTAAATAATTCATAGTCCCATTTAATAGAGTAACCTCATTCTCCCCCACATTCAGTAGCCCCCAAACCACCCCATCCTAAAATAATAGTCTGCACTATAAAATTGCCCAACCATTACCCCGCAAACAAACTTGCACCCATTAATTAGCCACCACCTACCTCACACTATATTACCCAAAGCCCCCTGTGCCATCACATACATATTACTGTGCCCCTTCATCACCATGTTTTGTCCCCTTATGATCACACTGCGCCCTCCATGCTGCTTTTCCCCCTTCACCTGGCTCCCCATTATCACACTGTGCCTTACTGCCCCCCTCTCCATCACTGTGCCTTCCTGCGCCCCTCTCCATCACTCGGTGACTTTCTGCTCCCCCCCACCCTTTTTCTTCATACTGTGCCTCTCTCCCCCCCCTTTTTCCTCATGGTGTCTGTGCCTCTCTTCCCTACTTTTTCCTCATGGTGTCTGTGCCTCTCTTCCCTACTTTTTCCTCATGGTGTCTGTGCCTCTTTCCCCTACTTTTTCCTCATGGTGTCTGTGCCTCTTTCCCCTACTTTTTCCTCATAGTGTCTGTGCCTCTCTTCCCTACTTTTTCCTCATGGTGTCTGTGCCTCTTTTCCTACTTTTTCCTCATGGTGTCTGTGCCTCTCTTCCCTACTTTTTCCTCATGGTGTCTGTGCCTCTTTTCCTACTTTTTCCTCATGGTGTGACTTTCTCCTTTCATTTACTTACCTTTGTATTAGCTTTTTTCCCACTCTTCTCTTCTCTTCTCTTTTCTTCTGTCTTCTTTCTTGTTCCTCTCTGCACAGTTCCTCACTGAGTGTCAGGCGTGACTTGATGATGTCACGCCTGACACTCAGTGTAAATAGTGCAGAGAGGAAGAAGCAGGGACGCCAGCGCTGTCATCACTGGTGCGCGAAAAAAGTTTAAAAATAGTTCAAAAAAAGAAATGTGGGCAGTGAGGGCCCGGGCCAGACAGGGGGCCCTGCCGCCGGGCCCCCTGGTAAGCCCGGGCCCGGTACAGGAGTACCCCCTGTACCCGCCTGATGGCGGTCCTGGATGTCTATACACCATTACAAGAGCTGGATCACTGGAGAGGTGAGTTGAAATAAAATGTAATGACCATTATATATGTGGGTGGAGGGGAAGGGATGAAGGGGTGGGGATGCGGAAAGTTAACTGTAAGCTCTATAAAACTTTTGCATATTTAGTTTTGAATGTTTTGCATAAGCTTTTATTTTCTGTTCTAGTTGTTTTCTATTCTGCAGTGTCATCAGGAATGGAGGAGGAAGTTGTCTGGAAATTCCTTTATATTTGCTTTGTCCACCATCAGCAGAATAGGTATGAGCATGTCTGTACTGCTAAGATGCTAAGACTTTGGAGTAAATGTATGAAATATCAGAAATCATCGACTTTGCAGGGGAAATTCCATGCACCGGGGTCAATAGCTCTAGATCCAGCTCTATATATATATATATATATATATATATATATATATACACATACTGTGATCAAAGTGGAAATTAAGAATAGTTTTACAATGAATGCAGTAGAAGTGGTGGTATGGCACACTAGCATACTACATAAAACACGTCATTCTGCAAGCATAATAAAGTGTTACAGTAAAATTCTGTATTCAAAGTTAAACAGATTGTGTCGCTCTCTCTTACCTGATCTTGCAGGGTAGACTGCCTGATGCTCTCTCTTGCTTGTTTTTGGAGCATTGTTGTTAGTTGCTGGCTTCCGGAAACTTAGGGTCCTGTTTTGAACATGTGCAAAAATTGTATTATAATGCAGAATGTTAACACACTTTGAATGATTCAAACACAAACACAACACTCCAGTATGACCAAATAAAACAACCCCCTAGTACAGGCATATTTAAACAATAAAATATATGAAAATTATTATAATCATATACCCTATATAATCATATGCCCTGTCTGTCTAGTATTTAACATTCTAGTGACCACTGAGACCACAGAGAGCATCCACGTCACTGCCACACAATACAGAGAACATGCCTCCTCCCCCTGCCGGCCAATTTATTAACCCCCCTAACCGCCAATGCATTAACCCCCTCCCCCCAGTCAATTCATTAATCCCCCCTAGCCATTTAATCAATCTCCCCTAGTCATTTCATTAATCCTCCCAAGCCAATTCATTAACCCGCCATTGCTATTTCATTAACCCTCCTAGCCAATTCATTAATACCCGCTAGCCAATTCATTAACCCACCATTGCCATTTCATTAACCATCCCAAGCCAATTCATTAATACCCCCTAGCAAATTCATTAATCCCCACTACCAAATTCATTAACCCCCCTCAGTCAATTAATTAACCCCTCATTGCCATTTCATTAAACCCCTTAGCCAATTCAGTAATCCCCCCTAGTCAATTCATTAACCCCCTTCTCTAGCCAATTCATTAACCCCCCCTATCACTAGCCAATTCATTAACAAACCCCAGTCATCTCCTTCCCTCCACAGCCAATGAGTACACCCCCACCCCCCAATATTTATCAAACTGCACTTACCTTGCTCTTTTCTGCTCCTCCTCTCTCCAGGCTCCAGGACTTCTGTTTTCGTTACAGGCAACTACAACAGAAAATCAGATGCTGTTAGCTGCACTGTCAGTGTGAGCGTGGCCTCAATTATTAGTGTGGTCACGTGAGATCTCACGTGGCCACACTAAGCAGGACACCGCAGCCGCACTGGCAGGGCAGCTAACAGCATTGTTAGTGTGGCGGCGCTGCACCCTCCCCACCCAGGACCCAGCTCTTCAGCCTGATCAGCCTAATGGATGAGAATATATCATATACTTTATATACCCATATAGGCTCATTTGCCACCATGTTGCCTCGTCCACCTTTCTAGCCTAATAGGTAACCTGAGTACACCATGTGAGAAGTTTCACCGTGAGACTGTGTGACACTGTTCCATACCATGCGTCACACTATGAATTGGTAAGTATGGCAGTGGGTTATAGAATCTTTGGTGATGTTTATTCAAATGTGGCTTTCAGCATAGACTGTTAATTACCAATTGCATCGCTAATCCACACCTATTACCTGCTCTCATTCATGGTTACAGGAGTTTTTAGGCCTGCACCCGCTCTGTGAAGTTCCCTCCCTCTCACAAGAAGTCTCCAAACCTTCAAGTGTTCCCTGAAAACTTATCGTATCTGGCTTAAATTCCCAAACTACCATATTAACCTCCCAAGGCCATTCTACGTGATAACCCTTTCTCTGTACAGTTCATTCAAAACATAAACATGTTCACTTTCTATACCCAACAACCCTCTGTGTCCCCAAAACAACATTGCTCTGTCTGGATCACATAGCCCCGCTAAGCACTTTATCCTTTTGCAATCCGACTGGATCAATATGCAATCTGTGGCACTAAAAGTTATTTAGAAAACCCCTATTTTCCTGTGGAAGTTTGAGCTTACGAGCAGGGCCGTCTTACCTCTTTATCTGCATACTAATACCCAGTCTACAATTATAAAAATTGAAGAAAAACTGGAAAACTTGGGGTAAATCTTAAAAGTGATGATAGAAAAGCTTACTTATCTGACCAAGTTTAAGGTTATGTGCAAGTTATTCTCTAACATTTCTTGATGGCAGATTGCTTATAATACCAATGTAAATGCCTTGTGAAAGTATTTAGACCATTTTGGATTACAATTGACACTTAGGGGTACATTTACTAAACTACGAGTTTGAAAAAGTGGAAATGTTGCCTATAGCAACCAATCAGATTCTAGCTGTCATTTTGTAGCATGTACTAAATAAATGACAGCTAGAATCTGATTGGTTGCTATAGGCAACATCTCCACTTTTTCAAACCAGCAGCTTAGTAAACATACCCCTTAGGGTGGCCAATCGGATATTGCAGTCATTTTGGGAAACACACTCTGGGATATCAGATCAATTGCCTTATATAGCTGTCGATAACACAGCATGTATGGCCACAGCATGTATATTTCCAATCTGCATTTACACTGATATGCTAAAATAGTTCTGCTGCCATAAACTGTGTGATTATAATGGAAGTGCTGTTATGGATATTCATATTCATAGTGATAGTCGGGGTATACAGATTTTATTAGTGTGAATTAACCTTTTAAAACTATGCAGTATAATATGAAATATATTAAATAATGCAAGCTTATCCTTAATATTTTTTATTTAACGTTTGTAATAAATTTCAAATGCTTTTAACTTTAGTCATTTAAAATTTAGAAAAGTGAGTGTTAGCTGTGTCTATGCTGTGCTAAATATAGACCAATTGGTTGAAAAAATTGTAAAAAATAACATGAAAAGAGCAATACACAGTATTGTTTCTAGCAATGGTTGTATAAAGTACCAATGAATAGAGGTCTGGGTGCAAATGTATGATTGTTCATGACTTCAAGTTTGTCAATATATAGCAAGCTAAGTATATGGAATCCATAATGTCCACTTACTTTTAAGTCATTGGCTCTTGGTGTGTTGTGTCATTATTGTTGTCCAGTATGGGAGGGGAGGTGCTTCCGGAGGTTGAAGGAGTGGCCATCTCCAATTTACTGGTGCGCTTATTGAGTCCCGATTTGCAGTACCAGAATGCTCTTGCGCTGACGTTACTACAGGAGTCCGAAGCTCCCAAGAAGTTAGGAAGGTAATTCTTCCAAAGGTTCTCACATAAGACCCGATTACTTGTCTGCAGTGGTGTCTGTTAATGCCCACATGCTTCTAGAGCATGGGAGCAACTTCAAATGGAGTGGAGAGAAGAAGTGCTGGTATATCAAACCAGCCAATTTAGAACAGTAGAGGTGCTGCCATATACAGTGTGATTATAATGGCTGTGCTGCCATATACAGTGCGATTATAATGGCTGTGCTGCCATAAACAGTGTGATTATAATGGCTGTACTGCCATATACCGTGTGATGATAATGACCGTGCTGCCATATACAGTGTGATTATAATTAGAGATGGGCGGGCTCGGTTCCCAGAGATCCGAACCCACCCGAACATCGTCTATCCGAGTGCCTCCCGTTCGGTATCAAAATCGTGATGTATTCGTATTTCTGAGCTCTGTTCTCGCGAGATTTGAAAAACATAAATACCCGCCTTCACAGCAATCCATCGCCATTTGACAGAGGGAGAGAGCCGGGTTAGGTCAGAGGCTGTATTAGAGCAGGGACAGAGCAATAATTGTACACATTATTGTTTCAATTCTATTCTATTCAATTCTATTATTATTACCAATTCTATTAGCAATTGTTAGAGCAGGAAGAGAGGAGGATAGAGGAGGCTTTTTTTTTAAAAAAAATTGCACAAGTGCTTTGGGGTGTCCCATATTTCCCAGTGTTTTACACTAATTTTTCTGGCTGTCAAAATTCATATTTGTCAGCAGTATCTAAAACAATTTTTTGCACTACAAGTGCTTTGGTGTGTCCAATATTCCCCAGTGTGAAACACTAATTTTTCTGGCTGTCAAAAGTCATATTTGTCAGCAGTATCTATCTAATACAATATTTTGCACTACAAGTGCTTTGGGGTGTCCCATATTCCCCAGTGTGAAACACTAATTTTTCTGGCTGTCAAAAGTCATATTTGTCAGCAGTGTCTAAAACAATTTTTTGCACTACAAGTGCTTTGGTGTGTCCAATATTCCCCAGTGTGAAACACTAATTTTTCTGGCTGTCAAAAGTCATATTTGTCAGCAGTATCTATCTAATACAATATTTTGCACTACAAGTGCTTTGGGGTGTCCCATATTCCCCAGTGTGAAACACTAATTTTTCTGGCTGTCAAAAGTCATATTTGTCAGCAGTATCTATCTAATACAATTTTTTAATAATGACCGTGCTGCCATATACAGTGTGATTATAATTAGAGATGGGCGGGCTCGGTTCCCAGAGATCCGAACCCACCCGAACTTCGCCTATCCGAGTACCTCCCGTTCGGTATCGAAATCGTGATGTATTCGTATTTCTGAGCTCCGTTCTCGCGAGATTTGAAAAGCATAAATACCCGCCTTCACAGCAATCCATCGCCATTTGACAGAGGGAGAGAGCCGGGTTAGGTCAGAGGCTGTATTAAAGCAGGGACAGAGCAATAATTGTACACATTATTGTTTCAATTCTATTCTATTCAATTCTATTATTATTACCAATTCTATTTGCAATTGTTAGAGCAGGAAGAGAGGAGGATATAGGAGGCTTTTTTAAAAAAAAAATTGCACAAAAAGTGCTTTGGGGTGTCCCATATTCCCCAGTGTTTTACACAAATTTTTCTGGCTGTCAAAATTCATATTTGTCATCAGTATCTAAAACAATTTTTTGCACTACAAGTGCTTTGGGGTGTCCCATATTCCCCACTGTGAAACACTAATTTTTCTGGCTGTCAAAAGACATATTTTTCAGCAGTATCTATCTAATACAATATTTTGCACTACAAGTGCTTTGGGGTGTCCCATATTCCCCAGTGTGAAACACTATTTTTTCTGGCTGTCAAAAGTCATATTTGTCAGCAGTGTCTAAAACAATATTTTGCACTACAAATGCTTTGGTGTGTCCAATATTCCCCAGTGTGAAACACTAATTTTTCTGGCTGTCAAAAGTCATATTTGTCAGCAGTATCTATCTAATACAATTTTTTAATAATGACCGTGCTGCCATATACTGTGTGATTAAAATGGCTGTGCTGCCATATACTGTGTGATTATAATGGCTGTGCGGCCATATACTGTGTGATTATAATGGCTGTATTTCACAGGAACCTTACATCACTATCTTGTGATGTTGGAGGACCCTGCTCCATCCATTATATAACTCTCTGTCTCTGTCTTCCCACTGGCCTCTGTACTCCTTCTCCTGTCACTACACTCTCCCTGTCACAGGCAGCCCTGTCCTCACACAAGCATACAGGTTACAGGTGGGCAGTTATTACAGGATCAGCATACTTTCCTGTAATATTCTGTACTGCTATGGGCGATTTAGACTCGTCCTCTGGGGACAAGCGAACAAGCAGGAGATGAATAATCATATTCAATTTATTCTGCACTTTGCTCTCATTATGACTCAAAGAGCATGACAGTTGCATAATAAACACATGGGCTAAATAAATTAAGCAGTGGATCTTGATAAACCAGCAATTTTATTAAAGGCAAAATGCGGTTGTGCCTTTATTAAAATTGCTGTTTTAAATATGGCAGTCACAATCTCCGAATATTGTTGATTTGACGGATCTGCTGCTTAATACATTCACCCCATGATGTGTGTTTGAAAGTGTTGAATACGGGATAGATAGTGATACATTTATAAAATGTCTTGATAAACAGGTAAATCTTAAACAGACCAAAGGTCTCGGAATGTGGGAAATGGAAAGTTCCAAAAAATGGGAAGATAGTTAATGACTCAAGGTACAGGGGGATAACAGGACATGCACTAAAACTGGAGTGTATCAAGTTTAAGAGAACTTAAAGAATAATTACTTAAAGAATAATTACTTTACTGAAAGGGTAGTAGATTGGTGTAGTAGATAGGCGGAATAGCCATCTAAGAGAGGTGGTAGAGGCTAATACAGTAGAGGCATTTAGACATGCTTGGTGTAGGCATAAGGCTGTCCCTGAATAAAAGTTAGGAATCAAATAGGATCTGCAGTTTTTAAGGAAAAAAAGGAAAAATCCATGGCTATTGGTTGATTCTTGCCATAGATGCAGGGCCGGATTAACCCGAGGTCTAACTGGGCTATAGCCCAGGGGCCTCGGGCACCCAGGGGGCCCTTCAAACTCCTCAGCAGCATTATTGATCGGTCGGGGGCGGGGGCGCCCCCGGCCCGATCGATGCTGCTGAGTACTGTCAGTGCAGTCCTCCGTCCCGGCGCGCTGTAGTCTGCTTACTGAGGATATCTCGCGAGAGTTCATGAACTCTCGCGAGATCTCCTCAGTAAGGAGCTTACAGCGCGCCGGGACGGAGGACTGCACTGACAGGTAAGTGCTTGGGGGGGTCCTCGCGGGGGGTGGGGGGCGGCGGACGGCTCACATTGGGGGCCTCGCGGGGAATGGAGGGCCCCTTAGCCCAGGGGCCTCCATTCCCTTAATCCGGCCCTGCATAGATGCAGTTAAAGTTGTTTTATTGAAGGGTTAAGGAGCAGATAAAAATATCAGGCAGCCATCTTGAGTATGTCTAAACTAGTATAGGATGAAGACGGCTAACAATAAGGAGCTCACATCCTAATCGAAAACACCATAATGATAAACCTTATTTGCATTACACACACTTGGCACTTTTACTAATAAGGACAGACCAAGGTATATTATATAATGCTGATACCATAAACAGGCATCTCATTCTCTCATTCACATCATGAATACAATGTATTCTATTAATGCTATGAACAGAAGACATGTAACTAATATGGCACCTGATTGGAGTGAATGTGGGCCCTTTACATTCAGGTACAGCTTTAGATACACACCTTACTCTGGACTGGTTTGAATTATCTGATCAGATTTGATTGAAGTGAGGAGAGTGCATAATGGCAGCCATCTTGGCTGGTGGCAGCCCCCTCACATATTATGGGGGGACACTACTGAATGAAATGAGGTTATGCAAAAGTGGGTAACCCCTTTAATAAATTTGGATGATCCTGAGTATGGCGTGGCTAGTTAAATATCAGAGAAAGTCCTATTTTAGTATAAATAGGTTTGGTTCAGAACTATTTAATCATGGATTACACCGGATAGAGCTGAGCTTTAGATTATGTCATTAAATATTATAGCCCAAGGAACACTGAGTTGGCAATCTATTAAGAAGTGGTGAAAAATAAGAAGAAGTTTATATGCAAATAAATGGAACTGATATCATCACACAAAACTGCACTGGAGTTCTTACTGAGCCTCTATAAACTTCTAATTACTGCTCGTGAGTCTCTTGAGTGAGTTCATCTTTTTTTTTTACTCTTTTTCTTGTTATCACTGGTGTATCTATTAAGGAGGAAGCCCAATTAGAGAAGTATCCAGAGTCAATTGTATTGGATCTCCGAGGCAGTTTTTCTTCTAGAAATTTTGCAAAATCTATTATTACTCTTTCAACAAATGAGACAATGTTTTCACTTACAGCAGAACTGGGTATTCCCCTTGTAACGTACATGAGACATAAATATTTAATGTCGCAACAAGACCAAACCACAATCACGCAGATTAACCAACATCATTTTATTGTACGAGGGACAGTTACAAAATCCTTTCTGGTGCATTGCATACATTTGAAAAGATAGGTCATTATTTGACATAATATTGAAAAATGAAACCCAGCAGACCATTGCACTCTTATGGTGTCATCCACCAAACAGGTCTAGATGGCAACAGAAACAGTTTATGTTAGTCTCCCCATCATGAAAATCCTGAGCTTGCATGTTTATTTATTACGGTTTAGGACAATGCTTACTAGGGCTGATGCTACGTTTGAACCTATTTGCATCCAAATTCGCAGACATTAAATCTGTTTATTTAAAATATACCCCGAGAACCGAACACACCCAAATTTAGCAGATCCGGGTACCGTGCAGAGCCAGCTCGGTACTTTCGTGCGCCCTTGGAATTGAAAACGAGGCAAAAAATATCATTATGTCATTGGATCTCCGGATCTCCGGATCTATAAGTGCCGCCCTCCAAGGGGATCCAGCGCCATTTCACAGAGGGACACAGAAGGGGTAGCACAGTTCTTGGCAGCCTCTAGTGCAGTTGGGCAGCGTCATAGGTAGAAAAGAAAGAGGAGGGGTAGCAGTGTTCTTCAAAGTCTCCAGTGACATTCAGGAGAGCTCCATTGCTCCATTGCTAATTGTCATTGATGAAATACAAATAATAGGTCTGGCAGGCTTGGTCTTCTAAATCTGCAGTCACATTGTACTGTGTTATCAAAATGGATTCACAGCAGTACACAGAAGATCAGGAGCACCAAGCAGCTGCTGGCACCAGTCATCATGATAGTAATCCCTCTACGTCATCTGCTAAAGCCTATGTTAAAGTGCATAGTGTTTTTAAGTCAGGGAAACAAAAATGTAAAAAAACACCTTTTACCTTGGTCAAGAAAAAAGACCTGTAATCCAGGCAAAGTTAACTGCAGAAATAAAATAAAATGCCATTCTACACACGCAGTGGCAAGGAAAGAATGAGTTTTTCTCCTTTCTCTATGAGTGCTAGTTCTACAACTGTCACTGGGCATCTTCTTGTAAGGCCAGTCATGACCAAGCAAGACCTCGTCATTCGGACTCCAAAAGTGGTGTCCAAATACTTTTACTGTAAAAGCCGAGCAGGAACAAAACAGTAAGGCATTAAAGGAAAATGTATGTTCTAATTCAGAAATTATTATTATTATTATCATTTATTTGTTAGGTGCCACAAAGTATCCGCAGTGCCGTACATAATACAAACAGTAGACCATACAGGGTGAAACAGTACAGAACAATAAACACAAAGTACCAATGCTTCAGAAACTCCGGGCATACGAATGGAGTAAATACAGAGCAGAAGAATGGGTATGGAGACAGGAGGGGAGAGGGTCCCTGCTCATTCGAGCTTACATCCTAAGGGAGGGCGGACGAAACAGGCACGAAAGGGAGGCAGTGATGCAAGGGGAGAGTGAAAGGGACCAGGTGAGAGAGGGCGGAGGAGATGAGGGGTTTATGTGGAAGGCTGGTAGGCTTTGAGGAACAGGTGAGTTTTGAGTGCTCGTTTGAAGGAGCACAGGTTGGGAGCGAGACGGATGGAGCGAGGGAGGTCATTCCAGTGCAGGGGGGCAGCACGGGAGAAATGACATAAATTCCTGAGGAGAGTCTATCCACGAGTGCTATGTGTAATCCTGACCTGTCTGATAGTGTAACCATAAATAAGGGTCTTTTCAGCATTTTTGCAGATGTGTGCATGAACATTCCAAGTGAAGCCGGTGATACACAAATTGAGGATGCCACTTTGGAATTGCAACAGGATGAGGGGGATATTTGTGTAGCTGACGAGGGCGCTTATGAGGATGTTGATGAGGATGATGTTGTTTGTGTAAGTCCTGCACCAGAGGAAACAGTTCTGGCACGTGATAAGAAGAGGGCCATTGTCATGCCTGGACATAAGACCAAAAAATCCACCTCTTATGTGTGGAATTATTTTTACCCAAATCCTGACAACAGTTATCTAGCCATTTGTAACATTTGTAAAACCGTAGTCAGTAGAGGTAGGGACCTTAACCATCTAGGAACCTCATCCATGTTACGCCATTTGAAGCAAGTTCATGGCAAGCTGTTGGGAAAATCGGAAACTTATGCTAAAAAATAACTACAAGCAGTCCAGCATCAGCTAGATCCCGACACCTGCAATCTACACCCACAACACCGTCCTAATCAATATCCTCAGTAGCGATCGGAGTTATTCCTGCATCCAGGTTCCTAAGGCTAAATGACTCCTCCACTATCCTGGATTCCTCAGAAGAATTCTTGAGCTTTAGTTCTACTGCTGCAGCTGCTGCTGCTGCTGGGAGTGAATCTTCATCCCAGAAGCAGACCAAGAAGAAGACTACCTGTAGTTTACAACAATTGACTGTTAAACAATTCTTTGCAAGAGGAAACAAGTATGAACGCTATCACCCAGTTTGCAAAGTGGATCACAGGCGCCATGGCGACTATGCAAGAATTAGATCTGCGTCCAATATCCACTATTAATGCTGCTGGTTTTAGACAATTACTTGAGGTCTTGTGTCCCCGTTACCAAATTCCATCACGACACCATTTTACTAAAAAAGCTATTCCTCTCCTCTACCAGAAGGTTCGTAAAAATGTAATTATTGGGCTACAAAATGCCATTCTACTCACTGTACCCTTATCCACAGATATGTGGACAAGCGAAACTGGGCAAACTAAAGATTATATGACTGTGACAGCCCACTGGATTGGTGATTCGCCTTCACCAGCAGGAACAGAAGCAGCATGTACCCAAGTATGTCACATTTTTCAGGGGCAGGCTACTCTGTGTATCACCGGCTTCACTAAGAGGCATACAGCTGACAATCTGTTATGAAAACTAAGGGATGTCATTGCAACATGGCTTATCCCGCTTGGACTTTCCTCAGGATATGTCATTTCTGATAAAGCCACCAATATTGTGAGAGATTTACAGCTGGGTGAATTCCATCAAGTTCCCTGTTTTGCTCACACAATAAACTTGGTGGTGCAGAGGTTTTGAAAAACTGACAGGGACGTGCAGGAGATGCTGTCTGTGGTCCGTAAAAGATCTGGACATTTGCGGCATTCGGCAACAGCGTGTAGGAGATTGCAACAGCTAGAAGAGCAATTCAATTTGCCCTGCCACCAACTGAAGCAAGAGATGATGACAAGGTAGAATTCCACCATGTAAATGCTTCTGCGGATGGAGGAACAGCAAAAGGCCATCCATGCTTACTCCACAAGCTATATAAAACTGATAACCTTCTAACTAATCTCTATTAGTTGTATAGAGGGATGTCACTTCCGGGTTACTGTCCATTACGTTCCATGTCACTTTGTTCAGGGCTTTAGAGACAAGAGTACAAACAGGAGTCAGCAGTGTGCTGGGGGGGGGGGGGGGAGAGATCCGCCCCTGGATATGGTATGCTGGGTTGAGAGCTACACAGTATCGAGGCATTGTGTGAGCCTTTGTTTTTTCTTTTAGGTTCTGCTGGAAGAGTGACACAAATATGGTTGATCAGTCACTACTACATTTTCTGGGAGGCACAGCATAAGCTGGTCCGTCATTGGTCACCTCCCTCCGGGAAAGTGAATGTGCTTTGGTTAGGTAAGAGAGGCATGACTTGGACAGCCTTTCTGCCTCTCCTTTTGGCTAAAGTACTTGCAGTAGGTCCCCCCGATGTTTTAGAGGTTTGACCGGTAGGTAATAACTTAGGGACCTGCGCACAATCCACAATAAATGGCCCGGAGTGCGCTTGTGCTGGTCGGAAGTGGTCCCTAGATTTTCTTGGAGGAGTGAGGTTCCTGGCACCGTTATAAAAACTTGCTGTAAAAAAAAGCTCAATTGCCCCACAGCCAACATAGTTAGGTCACCTGGGGGAGGGGGGTAGTGATCCACCACCCGTTAATTGCAGTGGAGCAACTTCGCCAATACAGACAGGGCGGGGTACATCTCTCTGTGTAAGGTAATCGGCTGTTGATAAAACAGTTGTTTGGGGAGTTGGATAGTGTAGTAAGACCACTTGGTGGTGAGCTGAGGTCACAGATCACTGCCCTTTTCAAAGCACCCTCTTGGTCCCTTTGTGTGGAGGATCCCTTGACATGCTTTGTGTGGGTACATCATCGTGAGTCCAGAAGGGGAGCAGTCACTTGGATGCCAGATTTAACACCGGCCAAATCGTAAATGAGAAGCCCTGTTTACAGTGTTGTGCCATACACTTTTTTGGGTTTGGGTATTAGTTGGTAGCTGACCTGCAAAGTATTTCACCACCACCATAAGAGAATTAAGGTCAATAAACCTGCAGGGGGATAGGTGAGGGGACAAGATAGAAGATGGTGCAGAAGGTAAGGTGAGGGGGACAGGGGAAGAATATGGTGCAGGGGAATGGGATGGAGCCAACGTTTTGAGAAAAGTTGGTAATGTTTTTTAGTCATAGATAAGTATTAAAGAAAAGGAAAAGTACTACAGGCAAAACATAAGAGACAGAAGAGAGGACCATGTGAAGTGAAACATCTGCTTGAGCAACCTATGGCACCCTAGTTATTATTAAACTACAAGGTAGGGAAAGACATGCTTGGATTTGTAGTTAGACAGCAGATGAAATTCAACAAGATACATTGATGCTAGAGGGGCACATACTTCAGACCTGGAAATATTCCGGTAATATTGTGTCAAATGACTGCTGATGTCAAATTTTTTTGTGTATAATTTCTTTTGATTATTCAATGGATGCACATACTCCCTGGATTCTTAAACAGACAGGTTTCAATGTATAGAAGAGATGTAGCAAAAACAAGGATGGGAGAGCTGGATCACAGGTAAAACACAAATAGTTATGGAGGATGGGTGGAAATGCACAGACACATATTTGGGGCAGATGGGGGGAATATTTTGAGCAGAGTGGGAGCAAGTATTTAATAATAATAAAAAAAAAAATCAAAGTATGAAACTCCATTCACTTATAGTGTCCATACCGCCACTTCCCAATTTCCACTTCATCCACTATCTCTCTTTCTCTCTCTCTCTCTCTACTATATAAAAGCCTAGTGGCGTGTGTCTGTGCGTGGAAAAAAAACAAAACCAAGCTGCAGCGCCACCTGCTGTGCGGAGTTATACACTGACCTACTAAATTCTTAGTGTGTGTGGGGAAAAAAACTCAAAAAGGGCTGAAATTTGGTATATAAGATGTTTTTAATTTGTTAATTTAATTTGTTAATTGTTAAAAGTGTTTATAAAGATTTAAAAAAAATATATATATATTTCTTGAAGGAGAAGTGACAGTTGGGAGTGGTTGGTGGTTGCCGGGGGTGACAGTTGGGAGTGGTTGGAGGTTGCCGGGGGTGACAGAGTGAGAGGAGTGTGATACTCAGGACCGCTGAGAGAGATCCCTGTGTCTGGATAGACATCTGGATAGATGTGGCGATAAAGATGAAGGATGAGGTGATGGAGAAAAATGATGAGGTGGTGACATGTGGACAAAACCACGTTAAAAAAGGGCGCTTACGTCGGGAAGTAACGCTCTTCCCCTGAGGAGGCCTGGCCTAGCCCCAAATGCATGACAAGAACCTTTTTAACACCTTAGAATGCATGAGTATCATGCACGGGTTAACTTGTACATATATATATATATATATATATATATATATATATATATATATATATATATAGGTAGATCTCAGGAACCTTGTTAAAAACCTAAAAACATAATTTTGTCACTTAGATTTTGTGTAATAGCCTCTTACTTCCTTTTTTTTTTATTGTCCCTGTATTGTTGTTGTCTACCTCGGTGTACAACACTACAAAATATGTTGATGCTATGTAAACAACATTCAATCACCAGAGTTTATTTTAACATGTATACCACAGGAGGGAGCTGTTTTATCACTAATTATTCCATTACAATAAATGTTATACTCTCTCTAAAAATACTTGCCAAAAACAATATTCAGCAAAACTTTGCCTTTCATCGGGTGACTGTCTGCATGGCATAGCTAGCACGTAGCACACTATACCACACTGGACATAATCAGAAAATAACTCTACTATGGATTAAATGTTGTTATTAATACAATATATAGGCCTGATTCATTAAGGAACTTAGGCAAGAAATTTATTATTTAAGTCTCCTGGACAAGACCATGTTAAAATGAAAGGGGTGAATATTAATTTTCTATTTTGCACATATGTTAAATACTGACTGTTTTTTCATGTAGGACACAAATACTTGATAGCTTATTTGTACACTGAAATTTAAAGTTGATATTTGTGTGCTATATGAAAAAAACAGACAATATTTAACTTATGTGTAAAATAGAAAACTGATTTTTACCCCTTGCATTGTAACATGGTTTTGTCCAGGAGACTTAAGTAAGAAATTTCTTGCCTACGTTCCTTAATGAATCAAGCCCTATATCACAAATTGTCACAAAATCATTTATTAATAATTAATATTCAATTATATATATATTGGATTCTGATAAGTGTCTTTTATTTTTACCCTCTATGCATATCGGTGGAAAACAATATCTGGATTCACAAGATCAAAGTATGGACTGATTTATTTACCTCTTTGGACATACAGAGATACGGAAATTTCATATATTTTGGACAGTATAACTTTTGGATCTATAGACTCATGCATGAAAATAATCATTTGAGTTATATATGGATGTAATGTTTTATATGTATTAGATCATTAGCGCCAATTCTATTCACCAATATTTTTATGTTTACATTTGTGCACATATGTTGATGGAAGTGAATAGTGACAGCTGTGTGATTTTGTCAGCGTAGACATACCATTATAATTTGATTCAGTGGTACAGTAATAGACTATAAATTATAATGACAATTTAGGGGTGGGTCCAAATGACGTGATTCGATGAGCCCTGCCCCCAAGCCCCCTCCCCCCCCACCCCCGGAGCTCCCGGAGGCCAAATTACCAAAGTTGGCAAGCATGAGCTTAACAGAAGGGCACTGGCAACCCCTAAAATAATATAGATTAAAAATCCAAACAGTGAATATTGACCAACACTCACTGCATAAAAATAATGGTTACTGCTAGCCTAAAAAAAAACAAAAAACACATACAACTAATGCACTGAGTATAGATTAATGAACATAAAACACTAAGGGGTCTGTGTATTAAAGTGTGACGAGCCATTAAAATGGAGAAAACAGAAGTTTTCTCTGTAAAATGGGCATCGCAAAATGTATGAAGGGCTTATGGAGGGAGAAATCAAACGTTTCTCCTGCCATAGCCTATTTAACGTTTCTTAATGCAATCCCCATAGATTAATATGGGAACTGCGAAATTCTGCAATGTATAAAGCTTTGAAAGGCTTAGCTTTTTGCAGCAAGGTAACGCCATCTCAGTAAGGCTCTACCCGTCATTTTCTAAGGGATCCTGCTGCAGCTTCTCCGGCTTCACAGAATCTCTTACTGTGGAAGTGCTATGAGCATGTACATAGCAATTCTACCTTACACCAGCAGTGCTAGGCTGTCGGTAACTAGTTAAAACATTTTGTGGAGGTGGGTGGACTTCGCCAAGGCTCCTAGAGCAGCCCCGGCATGGTACATTTTAGTAGTGCTTAAATATGCATTGCTGCAATTTGATGGACTTTTAATACATAGACCCTTGAATGTGAAATTTGTAACGCAATATAATCAAAATAGATCCAATCATGTGGCTCCATCAAACTGATATCCAGCAGGATCACCAATTGTGTAAAAGGAAGCACACAGCCCGATTGGAGCACTGTGGAATAAGCACTAGTAAAAGGATACTGCACAATGGTGCCTTGATAGATAGTATTTTACATACACTATATGGACAAAAGTATTTGGCCACATCTGTTTAATTATTGAAATGAGGTGTTTTAATCAGACCAGTTGCCAGAGGTGTATACAATCAAGCACCTAGCCATGCAGTCTCCATTTGCAAACATTTATGTATACAAAATAGATCGTACTGAAGAGCTCAGTGACTTCAATCGTGGTACTGTGATAGGATGCCACCTTCGCAATAAGATGGTTTGTGAAATTTTATCTCTGCTGGATATTCCACGGTCAACTGTAAGTGATATTATTAGAAAGTGGAAGCGTTTAGGAACAACAGCAACTCAGCCACGAAGCAGAAGACCATGTAAAATCACAGAGCGCGGGTCAACGACTGCTAAAGCGCATGGTGCGTAATGTTGGTTATACCTTTTGATGTTGATTTAAGATGTTCAGCAGTGTTAATGTGGATGTTAAGCCACAACGCTTTTGTAACTTAAGCAGGTTACTGTTTATTAAAGATTATAACAACTAGAGATGCTCACTAACCCCCGTGTTTTGGTTTTGGTTTTGGATGTGGATTACCGTCGTGTTTTGATTTTCCCAAACCGCCATTACGTGTTTTGGTTTTGTTTGGTTTTGTTTTGCTATTTTGTTGGAAAATCAAAGTTTTTGGGCATAAAATAACCAAATTTAGTGCTCCACCTGTTTCTTGGATAAGTAATGTAATTGTAAAGCTAATAAATTATCCAAAAAACAGTTTAATTCCTGGTAGGTAGGCCTTCATTAATTCTACACACAAACCATATTGTCTTCCTCTCCATCTATGCATATTGGCAATGCAGCCATCGTCTTTGGGTGTATATTACACCCTACACTTATAGTTAAATATGTAAAAAAATGGACAAAGGCAGTTTGGTTTTTGTCTCTATAGCTCCCCCCCCCTGCACTTGTAGTTGAATAGAAAAAAAACAGCCTGCATAGACTGAACCCAATAAAAAATAAATGGACCAAGGTAGTTTGGTATTAGAGATGAGCGCACTTGGATTTCTGAAATCCGAGCCCACCCGAACGTTGCGGATCCGAGACGGATCCGAGACAGATCCGGGTATTCCCGCCAATTGCAAAACTGAAAGCGAGGCTCTGAGTCATAATCCCGCTGTCGGATCTCGCGATACTCGGATCCTATAAATTCCCCGCTAGTCGCCGCCATCTTCACTCATTGATCAGGGTAGAGGGAGGGTGTGTTAGGTGTGTTAGGTGGTCCTCTGTCCTGCTATATCTCGTGCTGTTCTGTTCTGTGCTGTGCTGTGCTCTGTGTCCTGTTCAGTCCAGTGGTGCTGTGTAGTGTGCTCTGTCCTTCTGAGTTCAGTGGTGCTGCTGGGTCCTGTGCTGTGTCCTGTTCAGTCCAGTGGTGCTGTGTCCTGTGCTCTGTCCTTCTGAGTTCAGTGGTGCTGCTGGGTCCTGTGCTGTGTCCTGTTCAGTCCAGTGGTGCTGTGTCCTGTGCTCTGTCCTTCTGAGTTCAGTGGTGCTGCTGGGTCCTGTGCTGTGTCTTGTTCAGTCCAGTGGTGCTGTGTCCTGTGCTCTGTCCTTCTAAGGGCATTGTTATTTCCCCATTATTCTCAAATTATAAAAAATTTCAAAAATAGTTATAAGAAAAATTACAAAAAAAGTAATTGTAAAAAAAAAATATATATATCCCAAAACAATCCTGCAGTATAAGTCCATTGTTACTGCCATATTACAAATTTCACTGATTCTGCAGTATAAGTCCAGTGGTACTGCAATATTACAAAGTTCACTGATTCAGCAGTATAAGTCCATTGTTGTTACTGCCATATTACAAATTTCACTGATTCTGCAGTATAAGTCCAGTTGTACTGCTGTATAACTCCAGTCCAGTGGTACTCTCCTGTGCTGCATATAATTTTTAAAGGCTTTGCCGAGTGTGTGTGGCTTAGGGGTACACTCTCTTGTGCTACATATAATGCAGAACAAAAATTTGGAGGATAAAGTAGGGAAAGATGAAGACCCACTTCCTCCTAATGCTGAAGCTGCTGCCACTAGTCATGACATAGACGATGAAATGCCATCAACGTCGTCTGGCAAGCCCGATGCCCAATCTCCTAGTACAGGGCATGTAAAATCCAAAAAGCCCAAGTTCAGTAAAAGTAGCAAAATGAGAAACTTAAAATTATTTGAGAAGAAACGTAAAGTTGCCAATATGCCATTTACGACACGGAGTGGCAGGGAACGGATTAGGCCCTGGCCCGTGTTCATGACTAGTGGTTCAGCTTCACCCATGGATCTCCTCCCCCCCCCCCTACAAAAAAATTGAAGAGAGTTATGCTGTCAGCAACAAAACAGCAAACAACTCTGCCTTCTAAAGAGAAATTATCACAAATCCCCAAGGCGAGTCCAAGGGTGTTGGTGGTTGTCAAGCCTGACCTTCCCATCACTGTACGGGAAGAGGTGGCTCGGGAGGAGCCTATTGATGTAGCTGGCGATGTGGAGGAACTTGATGATGAGAATGCTGATGTGGTTATTGTAAATGAGGCACCAGGGGGGGAAACAGCTGATGTCCATGGGATTAAAAAGCCCATTGTCATGCCAGGTCAGAAGACCAAAAAATGCACCTCTTCGGTCTGGAGTTATTTTTATCCAAATCCGGCCAACCAATGTATGGCCATATGTAGCTTATGTAAAGCTCAAATAAGCAGGGGTAAGGATCTTGCCCACCTAGGGACATCCTCCCTTATACGCCACCTGAATAACCTTCATAGTTCAGTGGTTAGTTCAGGATCTGGGGCTAGGACCATCAGTACAGGGACACCTAAATCCCTTGGTCCTGTTGGATACACACCAGCAACACCCTCCTCGTCAACTTCCTCCACGATCTCCATCAGATTCAGTCCTGCAGCCAAAGTCACCAGTGAGACTGAGTCCTCTTCAATAAGGGATTCATCAAAGGAATCCTGCAGCAGTACGCCTACTACTGCCACTGCTGCTGTTGCTGCTGTTAGTCGGTCATCTTCCAAGAGGGGAAGTCGTAAGACCGCTATGTCTTTCACAAAACAATTGACCGTCCAACAGTCATTTGCCATGAGCACAAAGTAAAACAAAATTAAAACCAATTAAACAAATTAAACCAAAAGTTAAATGCCCAGTCATAATAAAAAAAAAGAGGTATTGACGTCCTCGAACTACTGTACTGTTTATAACTTAGAAACACTACACTGAAAAGCTTGAGCCTTTAAATGAAAAAGTCACTATTCATTGCACGAATATTTGCAACAGGGACAGTTTTTTGTTTAACAAAGTCAACAAATAACACTTGGACCCTGTCTGTCTTTCACATACTTGATGGGATCTCAATGATGAATGCTCAGTACCATGGTCGTCTAAAACAAGAGGTATTGACGTGCTCGAACTACTGTAGGGTTTTTAACTTAGAAACACTACACTTGAAAGTCGGAGGAGGTATTGTGGCCCCGGTACCAAATTGGGTACCGGGACCACTCCACTATGCAGTCCAGATAGCTACCTCGGTGAAACGTTTTGGACTAAAAACAATATTGTGAGGTGTTCAGAATAGACTGGAAATTAGTGGAAATGATTGTTATTGAATGTTATTGAGGTTAATAATAGCGTAGGAGTGAAAATAAACCAAAAAAACTCGATTTTAACACTTTTTATGTTTTTTTCAAAATAAATCCGAATTTAAAACCTTAAATCCGAACCAAAACCTTTCGTCAGGTGTTTTGTGAAACAAATCCGAACCCAAAACCTCAAGCAAATCCGAACCCAAAACACAAAACACGAGACACCAAAAGTGCCCGGTGCACAGCCCTATTTGGTATCTGTCTGCATCATATCCCCTCTCCACTAGGAGTAAAATAGAAAAAAAGCAGCCTGGATAGACTGAACAATCTAAAAAATAAATGGACCAAGGTAGTTTGGTATCTGTCTGCATTACGATTAGACATCCCACTGTTGGATGGACTCTCCACAGGGATTGGCCTTACTGTTTTCTTGCAGCTCGGCTTTCACACGTAACAGTAGTTGGCACCACTTTTGGAATTCAAATTACTTGGTCTTGCAAAGTCTATAGCGTGTGTTAGAGTGTGTGTGTGTGTGTGGAAAAAACTATTTTCTCAGAAAGGGCTCATCTAATTGACCTGAAATTTGGTATACTGACATTATTTGACAAAAAAATTAGAATAGTGAAGTCAGTTAACTTCCATCATCCCCCCTTCCCCCCGTGGGAGGGGTAGTAAAGGCTAAATTTACGAGTTGAGGGCTCAAACTCATTTTCATGAGGTAATATTACCTCATGAACACACATGTGTAGCGGCGTGTGTTAGTGTGTGTGGATAAAACAATTTTCTCAGAAAGGGCTCATCCAATTGACCTAAAATTTGATATACTGACATTATTTGACAAAAAAATGAGAATAGTGCAGTCAGTTAACTTCCATCATCCTCCCTTCCCACCGTGGGAGGAGTAGTAGAGACTAAATTTACGAGTTGAGGGGTCAAACTCATTTTCGTGAGGTAATTTTACCTCATGAACACACATTAAAAAGGCGCTTGCTTCGGGAAGTAACACTCTTCCCCTGAGGAGGCCTGGGCTAGGCCCAAATGCATGACAAGAACCTTTTTAAGACCTTAAGTAGATTATTTTGACTAGAATGCATGAGTATCATGCACAAAAATATGTATTTGAATTAGGGATGAGCGCGCTCGGATTTCTGAAATCCGAGCCCACCCGAACGTTGCGGATCCGAGTCGGATCCGAGACAGATCCGGGTATTGGCGCCAAATTCAAAAGTGAAACTGAGGCTCTGACTCATAATCCCGTTGTCGGATCTCGCGATACTCGGATCCTATAAATTCCCCGCTAGTCGCCGCCATCTTCACTCGGGCATTGATCAGGGTAGAGGGAGGGTGTGTTAGGTGGTCCTCTGTGCTGTTTAGTTCTGTGCTGTTTAGTTCTGTGCTGTTTAGTTCTGTGCTGTTTAGTGCTGTTTAGTGCTGTGCTGTGCTGTGCTGTGCTGTGCTGTGCTGTGCTGTGCTGTGTTCTGCAGTATCAGTCCAGTGGTGCTGTGTGCTGTGCTCTGTCCTTCTGAGGTCAGTGGTGCTGCTGGGTCCTGTGCTGTGTCCTGTTCAGTCCAGTGGTGCTGTGTCCTGTGCTCTGTGCTTCTAAGGGCATAGTTATTTCCCCAATATTCCCCTGTGTTTAAAAAAATAAAAAAAATTTTTTTTTATAAAATACCAAAAACTACTTTAATATTTTTTAATTACCACAAAATTTTCACAACCAATCCTGCAGTATAAGCCCATTGGTACTGCAATATTACCAAGTTCACACATTCAGCAGTAAAAGTCCAGTGGTACTGCAATATTACAAAGTTTACACATTCTGCAGTATCAGTCCAGTGGTGCTGTGTCCTGTGCTCTGTCCTGCTGAGTTCCGTAGTGCTGCTGGGTCCTGTGCCGTGTCCTGTTCAGTCCAGTGGTGCTGTGTCCTGTGCTCTGTGCTTCTAAGGGCATAGTTATTTCCCCATTATTCCCAAGTTTGTAAAAAATAAAAAAAAAGTAAAAAAAAATAAAAAATTAAAAAAAAATAAATAAATATAATAATTATAACCAAATTTGCAAAACCAATCCAGCATTATAAGTCCATTGGTACTGCAATATTACCAAGTTCACACATTCAGCAGTAAAAGTCCAGTGGTACTGCAATATTACAAAGTTTACACATTCTGCAGTATCAGTCCAGTGGTGCTGTGTCCTGTGCTCTGTCCTGCTGAGTTCCGTAGTGCTGCTGGGTCCTGTGCCGTGTCCTGTTCAGTCCAGTGGTGCTGTGTCCTGTGCTCTGTGCTTCTAAGGGCATAGTTATTTCCCCATTATTCCCAAGTTTGTAAAAAATAAAAAAAAAGTAAAAAAAAAAAAAAAATTAAAAAAAAAAAAAAATATATAATAATTATAACCAAATTTGCAAAACCAATCCAGCATTATAAGTCCATTGGTACTGCAATATTACCAAGTTCACACATTCTGCAGTATCTTGTGCTACATATAATGGAGAGCAAAAATTTGGAGGATAAAGTAGGGAAAGATCAAGACCCACTTCCTCCTAATGCTGAAGCTGCTGCCACTAGTCATGACATAGACGATGAAATGCCATCAACGTCGTCTGGCAAGCACGATGCCCAATCTCCTAGTACAGGGCATGTAAAATCCAAAAAGCCCAAGTTCTCAAAAAACAGCAAAAAAAGAAACTTAAAATCATCTGAGGAGAAACGTAAAGTTGGCAATATGCCAATTACGACAAGTAGTGGCAAGGAACGGCTTAGGCCCTGTCCCGTGTTCATGACTAGTGGTCCAACTTCACCCAAGGATCAAAGCCCTCCTCCCCCCCCCTACAAAAAATTTAAGAGAGTTATGCTGTCAGCAACAACAACAAAACAGCAAAGAACTCTGCCTTCTAAACAGATGACATCACAAATCCCCAAGGCGAGTCCAAGGGTGTTGTTGGTTGTGAACCCTGACCTTCCCATCACTGTACGGGAAGAGGTGACTCCATCCAGCATTTGCAGCACGCCCTCTGCATATGCTGGAAGGATCACCCACAGTCCAGTTACAGATTTGGCTAATGAAGGTGTGAATGTTGTGCACTGGGAGGAGGATATTGATGTAGCTGGCGCTGAGGAGGATGTTGATGATTATGATGCAGACAGATACCAAATTGCATTTCTCAATTTCTATTTATATTCTAGATTATATAACGGCTGAAAAGTTTTCTGTTTTACTCCTAGTGGAGAGGGGATCTGATGCAGACAGATACCAAACTGCCTTTGTCCATTTCTTTGTATATTTGAATTGCTAGTTCTACAGTCTATGCAGGCTGCTTTATTTATATTCAACTACAAGTGTAGGGCGGGGGGGGGGGGGCATAGATAGCCACCAAAGTAACGTGGTCCATTTAATTTCACTTTCTAGCTCCACAGTCTGTGCAGCCTGCTTTTTTTTATCTTCAAAGTATTTATATTTACAAGCCTTGCAATCTAAATTAACTAGAGGTAGTGACGTGGTAGAACTCCAAAAGGCAGTTTGGAAGCCCCTGTACAAACTGGCTCTATTTTTTAACTGAGTTGTCCCCCCTCCAGTGTGTACTCGGAAAGAGTTTTTAGTGCAGCGGGGAACCTGGTCAGTGAGCGGCGAAGGAGGTTGCTTCCTCACAACGTTGAAAAAATGATGTTTATAAAAATGAATAATCAATTCCTCAATGAAGTACAGCACTGCCCTCCAGACAGTACAGAGGGACTGTGGTTGTGGAGTCCAGCGGGGACGAATTGATAATGTGTGAGGAGGAGGA
The DNA here is from genome assembly GCF_038048845.1 of Mixophyes fleayi. Taxonomy (NCBI): domain Eukaryota; kingdom Metazoa; phylum Chordata; class Amphibia; order Anura; family Limnodynastidae; genus Mixophyes; species Mixophyes fleayi. Next base: position 430,265,113 of record NC_134402.1, on the reverse strand, counting down.
AGTACACACTGTAGGGGGAGAGGAATCAGAGGTTGAGGATAAGGACGACATCTTTCCTCAGTAGAGCCTGTTTAGTTTGTACAGGGAGAGATGAATTGTTTTATTGGTGTGGGGGCCCAAACAAACCAATCATTTCAGCCACAGTTGTTTGGTAGGCCCTGTCGCTGAAATGATTGGTTTGTTAAAGTGTGCATGTCCTATTTCAACAACATAAGGGTGGGTGGGAGGGCCCAAGGACAATTCCATCTTGCACCTTTTTTTTTGGCATTATGTGACCATTCAACAGTCGTTTGCCATGTTCAAAAAGTAAAAGAAAATGCCAACAAATTCAATAAATTAAATCAAAAGTTAAATGCCCTGTCATTATTTAAAACAAGAGGTTTTGACGTGCTAGAATTAGTGTAGTGTTAAGATGTTATAAACACTACACTTGGAAATTGGAGGAGGTAATGTGGCCCCGGTATCAAATTGGGTACCGGGGCCACCCCACTATGCAGTCCAGATACTTGTTTGGTGGAATTCCGACACGTGGAGGGTTTTTAAATTATATTGTGGCCTCGGTACCAAATTCTGTACCGGGGCCACCACACTACGCAGTCAAGATACTTGTTTGGTGGAATTCAGACCAGTTGAGGGTTTTATTATTATATTGTGTGGACCACTCTATCTATACCACACTACAACTCTATACCACTCTATTTCCTACTTTAATTCTATTTAATTCTATTTCCTACTTTAATTCTATTACTAATTAATTACCATAAAGAGGAACAAAAAAAACCAATTTTACCAAAAGTATAATATGACTTAGACTTACAAACACTACACTTGAAAGATCGTGCCTTTAAATGAAAAAGTCAGTCTTCATTGCACGACTATGTGCAAGTGCAACAGGGACATTTTTTTGGGTTTACAAAGTCAAACAATAACACTACGACCCTGTCTGTCTGGGGTCTGTCAATGACGAATTGTCTGGAGCATGTTTTGAGGAGGTATTGTGGCCCCGGTATCAAATTGGGTACCGGGGCCACCCCACTATGCAGTCCAGATACTTGTTTGGTGGAATTCCGACACGTGGAGGGTTTTTAAATTATATTGTGGCCTCGGTACCAAATTGTGTACCGGGGCCACCACACTACGCAGTCAAGATACTTGTTTGGTGGAATTCAGACCAGTTGAGGGTTTTATTATTATATTGTGTGGACCACTCTATCTATACCACACTACAACTCTATACCACTCTATTTCCTACTTTAATTCTATTTAATTCTATTTCCTACTTTAATTCTATTACTAATTAATTAACATAAAGAGGAACAAAAAAAACCAATTTTACCAAAAGTATAATATGACTTAGACTTACAAACACTACACTTGAAAGATCGTGCCTTTAAATGAAAAAGTAAGTCTTCATTGCACGACTATGTGCAACAGGGACAGTTTTTTTCTTTACAAAGTCAACTAATAACACTTGGACCCTGTCTGTCTTTAACATACTTAATGGGATCTCAATGATGAATTGTCTGTAGCATGTTTGGAGGAGGTATTGTGGCCCCGGTATCAAGTTGGGTACCGGGGCCACCCCACTACGCAGTCCAGATACTTGTTTGGTGGAATTCTGACACGTGGAGGGTGTATTTATTTTATTGTGGCCCCGGTATCAAGTTGGGTACCGGGGCCACCCCACTACGCAGTCCAGATACTTGTTTGGTGGAATTCTGACACGTGGAGGGTGTATTTATTTTATTGTGGCCCCGGTATCAAGTTGGGTACCGGGGCCACCCCACTACGCAGTCCAGATACTTGTTTGGTGGAATTCTGACACGTGGAGGGTGTATTTATTTTATTGTGGCCCCGGTATCAAGTTGGGTACCGGGGCCACCCCACTACGCAGTCCAGATACTTGTTTGGTGGAATTCTGACACGTGGAGGGTGTATTTATTTTATTGTGGCCCCGGTATCAAGTTGGGTACCGGGGCCACCCCACTACGCAGTCCAGATACTTGTTTGGTGGAATTCTGACACGTGGAGGGTGTATTTATTTTATTGTGGCCCCGGTATCAAGTTGGGTACCGGGGCCACCCCACTACGCAGTCCAGATACTTGTTTGGTGGAATTCTGACACGTGGAGGGTGTATTTATTTTATTGTGGCCCCGGTATCAAGTTGGGTACCGGGGCCACCCCACTACGCAGTCCAGATACTTGTTTGGTGGAATTCTGACACGTGGAGGGTGTATTTATTTTATTGTGGCCCCGGTATCAAGTTGGGTACCGGGGCCACCCCACTACGCAGTCCAGATACTTGTTTGGTGGAATTCTGACACGTGGAGGGTGTATTTATTTTATTGTGGCCCCGGTATCAAGTTGGGTACCGGGGCCACCCCACTACGCAGTCCAGATACTTGTTTGGTGGAATTCTGACACGTGGAGGGTGTATTTATTTTATTGTGGCCCCGGTATCAAGTTGGGTACCGGGGCCACCCCACTACGCAGTCCAGATACTTGTTTGGTGGAATTCTGACACGTGGAGGGTGTATTTATTTTATTGTGGCCCCGGTATCAAGTTGGGTACCGGGGCCACCCCACTACGCAGTCCAGATACTTGTTTGGTGGAATTCTGACACGTGGAGGGTGTATTTATTTTATTGTGGCCCCGGTATCAAGTTGGGTACCGGGGCCACCCCACTACGCAGTCCAGATACTTGTTTGGTGGAATTCTGACACGTGGAGGGTGTATTTATTTTATTGTGGCCCCGGTACCAAATTGTGTACCGGGGCCACCACACTACGCAGTCAAGATAGATAGATGCGTATCATAGATAAAGTACATTCAGTGGTGTGGGGCAAATTGAAAAATATTCAAAATGCACTGACATTATCAAAAACAAGAGGTTGTCACACGCTAAAACTCCAACATGTATATGATGGAGAGGATGGAGGAGCAGCCGTATGTGTAGTGTAATGCAGACCTGTTGAAGGTTTTTTATATATTTTATTGTGGTGCCCAGTGCCCACTCCTCTACGCAGTCCAGGTACATTTATTGGTGCGAATCAAACAAGTTGATGGTTTTCTTATTATATATATTGTGGTGACCCACTCCTCTACGCAGTCCAGGTACATTTATTGGTGCGAATCAAACAAGTTGATGGTTTTCTTATTATATATATTGTGGTGACCCACTCCTCTACGCAGTCCAGGTACATTTATTGGTGCGATTCATAAAAGTTCAGGGTTTTTAATATATTGTGGTGACCCACTCCTCTACGCAGTCCAGGTACATTTATTGGTGCGAATCAAACCAGTTGATGGTTTTCTTATTATATATATTGTGGTGACCCACTCCTCTACGCAGTCCAGGTACATTTATTGGTGCGATTCATAAAAGTTCAGGGTTTTTAATATATTGTGGTGACCCACTCCTCTACGCAGTCCAGGTACAATTATTGGTGCGAATCATAAAAGTTCAGGGTTTTTAATATATATTGTGGTGACCCACTCCTCTACGCAGTCCAGAAAGATACCTTGTTGCAACGTTTTGGACTAATAACTATATTGTGAGGTGTTCAGAATACACTGTAAATTAGTGGAAATGCTTGTTATTGAATGTTATTGAGGTTAATAATAGCCTAGGAGTGAAAATAAGCCCAAAAACTTGATTTTTAAACTTTTTATGTTTTTTTCAAAAAAAATCCGAATCCAATACCTTAAATCCGAACCGAGACCTTTCGTCAAGTGTTTTGCGAGACAAATCCGAACCTCAAAAATAACGAAAATCCGGATCCAAAACACAAAACACGAGACCTCAAAAGTCGCCGGTGCACATCCCTAATTTGAATACAATATCATTACAGTCCCTATTGGTGTAATGGTCAAGCGTCCGAATACTTTCGTCTATATAGTTTATGTATAATGTAGTCTGTGGTCAGATGTAATCAATTTGACTGATACAAAGTAATTTACTGTCTCTAAGCAATATTTGACTGGTCATATTGCTTGGTAATACTCCATATTTAGGCAATCCCAATCAATAGATATGTTCACATGATTGATCATAAAGCAACGTTTGATTCTATCATAGTCAATATTTGGAAAATAATTTCCATGATGAATTGTAAATCAGACTCTCTCACGAAACACACAGATAGAAACCCCTTTGATTAATTTATTTCACTTTTTTGTACTGATATAGTGTAATGTGTCTTGTAAAGAAAAAACACCAATGAATTGTTTCATAGAAGATGTATTTGTTTATTCATTCAGTACAGTAACAATACACTTTAATACCAAGAGGCCCAGATTTGTGAATAGGCTACAAAGGCATGGGCCTATGGCGGCAGGCTACTCTGTGTGCCGTAATCACATCACATCTTTTGTGTTATGTATACTTGCCAATGTAAAGGAGCAATGATCAATTACAGGTAGAATACACATATTTATTTTATATACGTGCAATGACACATTAGAAATGGGAGGTTAGGGTCCATACAGTATAATGGAATCATCAGAAGTGGTCTAGAATTGAATCCTGAGGTGGGGGGGTGTACTATATTTTTTAACATTCAATTGTTTTAGTACTTTCTCCAAGGCATGGTGTACTATGCGACTGACTCGGGGAGATGCATTTTCGGGTTCTTGTCGCTATTCCATTTACACAGGGAGACAAAGGTGTCCAGCATCCCCAGTGTCCTACTATGGGTCTGTCAGTCTCTATAAGTACAAGCATATTCTCATTAATTGATCACTTCATGTCAAGCAGTCATTGCCAATGCTATTACACAACTTTCTGGACTACAAATACAAGCCAAGGCGTGGTTACTATGTATTATTATCAACAATCCGCAGGCTACAGCAATGTGTTTTTTTATCACAATTCTGTCTGTTATTTTAGTATTGTGTTTTGTTTTACTATGGTGTGTGTTCCAAATCTCAAAGTGCTGTGCAGTATGCGTGGCCATTGGATAATGTGAGTAAGGTTTACATGGAACAGAGTTTGGTTTGGGTGGGTCTGGTAGTTGTTTTGTATCATCTTTCTTATTTGTGTCCTGATTTTGCTTTTTGAAAGATTGGGAGGTATGCAGTAGGGATGATTTAGAGTTATGTGCAAATTTTGCACCACAATTAGTAATTGAGTGAATCATGTTTCAATGCAACATGATTTGCAAATGCAAATAAGTTTTGCGTGCAGGGCAGATAGTGCATGCACTTACTGGGTGCCTGAGTGATTATCAGCATTTTTCCTTTTGCACAGTATTTGCTATCGCCAACCAGTCCATGGTTAAAAAACTTAGCATGGGGAAGCCTTTACCAGACAGACACTGCGATAGCTGGAGCTTAATTGAAGTTATCTCTGGTACAGAGGGCTTCATAAATAGGGAGCAACCCTATCTTGGGTTTTCTCCCTATAATTATTAGGCCTCTTAGTGCAGCTGCTACATATTGTTAATAAAAAGAGCAAGCAGCGATGTCTGCCAGGCCGCTAGCAGACAGCATATTGAGCATCCAGAGTCTGTCTTCTACATGACAAAGAGTTTAAGGTGTTGACTTGGCCCCAAATTCCCCAGATCTCGTCTTGGTGCTAGATACCACAGGACACCTTCAGAGGTCTTGTTAAGTCCATACCTCGACGGATCAGAGCTGTTTTTGAGGCACGAGGGGGACCTACACAATATTAGGCAGGGGGTTTTCATGTTGTGACTGATCGGTGTATGTAATATGTGCTTTCTTTCCACTAGAAGGCAGCAGAAAAGTTAATAACAATAACTTTAAAATCTTCTAATTAACATTTGGGGAACAGGATAATAAAAAAATGTGTGCAATTCCCAGTAAAGTAAGCTTATTATTTCCTCACACAATTAATGCCTTATATGCTCCACAAATGATCCGTACATAGCGGTTTAACAAGTACAAATTTAACAGTATTACACAATGCACAAATAGCTGCGAATAATGCATAATAACATAAAGCAAAATTATACAATGACCAGTCAACAACAAATTAACAGAGTATAAACAAAGAACATAGATTGCAGATACAACTATAGACAAGACAGTGAGCATAAGTGATAAGTACCACCCATGTGAAGTTGGCATGTGCCCAGGAGCATGGGCTCAAGAAACAGGACTGGGGAGACAGGCCAAGAAGTGCAATGGTAGATAGGGGGAAAGTGGAAGAGGGAGACGCTAATAGGGTGGCACTGAGTGGGAAATAGATATTGTAGCAAAGGTAGAGAAGTTAGGAAGAGGAGAGCTGGTGGCTTGACTTAAGAGATTAGATTTTAGGGCACTTTTGAAGCCTTGTAGACTAGTGGCTATTCCAAAAGGACGTGGGAGTGTGTTCCACAGGTCAGGAAAATCACAGGTAGGAATGCGAAGAGGTAATTAGTGTGCTAATGAGGCGGTGGCTGTTGGCAGAGTGGAGGGGACAAGAGTTATTGTTGGTAAGAATGACGTTGGAGATTTAGGGGGGAGAGGAGTGGCTGAGGGCTTTGTAGATGACGGGGATCTAGTGTAGCAACTGGCAGAGAGAGTCAACAGAGGTAAAGTGGCAAAAGCAAAGAGATGATAAGCAGCAGTGTTGAGGATTTACTGATGGGGGTGATATGGGAGTAGGATAGGCCAGAAAAGAGGAGGTTACAGTAGTCTAAGTGAGAAATTACGAGAGAGTATATAAGAGTTTTGGTTGCTTCCAAGGTGAGAAAGGGATGGGTCCTGTAGATGTTAGGTAGGATTTGAAGAGGTACTCGATTTGGGGAGTGAAAGAGAGGGAGGAGCCTAGGATGACATCCAGGCAGGGGACTTGAGAAACAGAGGAGAGTTTATTGCCTTCAACGAACAGGTGAAGTGAGGTGAGTGAAAGTGTTAAGACATCCAAGGTAATATGGTCAAAAGACAACTGGAGACATAAGAGAGTAGGGGGTGAGTGGTCAGGAGATGAGAGATAAATGTTGGGATGATCAGCATATAGATGATATTTGAGGCCAAATGAGCTGATGAAATAAACAAGAGAAGTGTAGAGAGAGATGGGTAGATAGCCAAGATCCTTGCAGTCCTCCGATAGGTAAAGTAATACGGGGGGGTTGATGTGGTCAGATGTAGAAAAAGAAAAGGAGCGGTTGGTGAGGTGAGAAGTAAACCAGTGCTGCGGCAGTCAATGGAATGGAGTGTTTGCAAGAGGAGAGGTTGGTCAATGGATCAAAGACAGCAGAGGGGACATGACAATTAAGAACAGAGAAGTGACCGTTAGATTAAGCAATGAGAATATTGTTGGTGACTTTTGTGAGGGGGATTTCTATGGAGTGGAGTCCGTGAGAGCCAGATTGAAGTGGATAAAGTAAGTGAGTGAGGGATGAAGAAGGAGATAAGATGGTTGTAAAAAAACACTTCAGAAGAGGGAGATATGGTGGTAATTAGAGAGTGTTAAGGGACAGTTTATTGACTATGGGGGAGACAAAGGCATGTTTGAAGCAGAAGGGAAAGATGCCAAAGAAGAGAAATAGGCTGAGCAAGGTGGCAAGCCTCAGGAAAGAGGGAGTGGATGAGGTGAGATGGGATTAAGTCAAGGGGGCAGGTGGAGGTGGGAGATTAGGAGAGAAAGGTGCAGGCTTCATCCGCAGCATGAGCGGGAAGGAGGAGAGTGTGGGTAGGTAAGAGGAAGAGTGGGAAGAGAAGGGTGCAGACCTTATCCCCATAAATAGGGAGGAGGAAGGGCAAAGTGAGAAGGCAGGAGGTAGAGAGTGGGTGAAAAGGGACTGATGGGAGGAGATGTCATGACATATGGATTTTTAGAGGTGAGTGGAGTCAAGAGCAGAAATTGAGGAGGTGAGGGGAAGGGAAGGAGGGCAGAGAAGGGAGTTTAAGTTGGCAAAGGAAATGAGAGTTTTAATGTAGGACTGTTTAGAGTGTGATAGGGCAGAACTGTAAGAAGAGAGAATTAATTTGAATTGCAGAAAATCTGTGTGTGAGCGCCAATTCCTCCAGCGGCACTCCCCTTTACGGGAGCATTTATGTAGGTAATGGGTAAGTGAGGAGTACCATGGTTGATGAGAGGCTTGATGAAGTCTATTAGTGACAGTGAGGATGTTTATTGAGAGGGGTGGTTCATGTGAGGGGAGAGGGAAATAAGTTAAGAGACAGCAGGGTCAGAATCATTGTCAATAGGGATCTTAAAGTCCTTCAAGATTGAGAGAGATAAGGTTGGAGGAAAGGAATTGAGGGAGCCAGGTGGTGAAATTATCAAGGAATAGGGAGACAGGACAGGTTTTGAAACATTTTTTTTTTTATAGTTTGAATTAATTACTTACTTTTCAATTGATCATGCTTCAGTGTCTCACAGGCGATGCCTTTGTATTCCAGAGGGCACTTGCACACACATTCCCCATCAAGTAGCACCACAGTGCCACCATTCAGGCAAGGCTGGCATTTACATACATTATATTCATCAAGATATTCTTCAAGGGCTCTTTCCAAGTTCTTTGTCTTGTTATAGGCTTCGTGTAGGTCAATTGGAATAAGAGTATAAATTGGAGAGAGCTGTGGAGAGAGAAAGAAAAGAAATCTCTCCTGAAGGCACTTATATAACAAAATTATGATTATAAAGTTCTAAGGCTTTTGATCTAATCTGCTCTGTTTAAAGTAGGTGCTAAATTACTGGGCATACAAACATAGGTGAGTATAGATGGGAAACAGACCTGATGAAGAGAATAGCTTATCTTAAAAAACAAACTGCTAGTATGCAAAAAACAATCTGCTAGTACATAGAATGGGGCAACTGTGTTCAGTCACAGATTAGTAACCCCATAGGTTTAATTTAGTATGTACGAACTTCATTTTATATAGAGGTGTGTTTGACACTACATTCTTCCAACATCCCTTTCACGGGAACCTTAAATCACAACTCTGTGCTGTTGGAGGACCCTGCTCCTTATCCTCTCTAACTCTCAGGCTGTGACATCCCACTGGCCTCCATTCTCTTTCTTATGTCATCATTCTTTCCTGATTTCCCACTATGAATCCATTAGATTGATAGTTGCATAATAAACACATGATATAAATTATAGATTAGGTGGAAAAGTGTTGAATACTGGACATAATGGGGGAGATTCAAATAGTCACGAAGGTTCCCTGTTAGATGCATGCAAAAATGAGCAGGATTTAAAAAACTGCCCTCATAAATGTGATTAATGTTCTACTTACTGCAAAATGAAAGGGTCATTTCTCTATACTTATTCTCCTGGACCTCTCTGCTGCTTTCAACACTGTTGATTATCCTCTTCTCCTACACACCCTTCACTCCGTTGGTTTTAGTGACACAGTTCTTTCCTGGTTTACTTCCTACTGATCAAACCACTCCTATTTCTATCTCTGGTACATCCTCCCCTCAGCTCTCACTATATTTTGGTGTCCTGCAAGGCTCTGTTCTTAGCCCTTTACTTTTTTCACTGTACTCTTGGGGGACTAATTTGCTCATTTGGCCTCCACTACCACCTCTATGCTGACGACAACCAAATCTCTATTCCTTCCCCTGACCTCTCCCCTTCTGTACTATCTTGTGTAGCAAACTGTCTTTCTGCTATCTCCACATGGCTGTCCTAAAGCTACCTAAAGCGCAACATGTCCACATGTCCAAAACAAAACTTACCATCTTTCCTCACTGTCGCTAACACCACAATTTCCTCACTATCCCAGACCCGCTACCTTGGTGTTACACTTGACTCTGCCCTCTGCTTTATTCCTCACATCCAGACTCTTTCCCAGTCCTGTTGACTCCACCTTAGAAACATTGCTAGAATACACCCTTTTCTTACCCATCATGCTACCAAAATTCTTATCCATTCTCTCACCATCTCCTGTCTTGACTACTGCAACTTCCTGGTATCTGGTATTTCAAATGCCCATGTATCCCTACTTCAATCCACCCTAAATGCTGCTGCAAGACTTATCATCCTCTCTCACCGCTCCACATCTGATGCACCACAAATCCCTATATTAGTTCCCTGTGTCCTCCAGAATCCAATTCAAATTACTCAGCCTTACCTACAAAGCCCTCAACAATACCATATCTTCATACATCTCAAATCTCATATAAAAATACTATCCCTCCTGCCCTCTTAGATCTACCTCTGACCTGGGGCTTGTCTCATCTCTGGTAAGCACCTCTCACTCCGGCCTACAAGACGTTTCCCTTGTTGCTACCAACTTATGGAATTCATGACCATGTACAATCAGGCTTTCCCACAGCCTTCAGATCTTTAAATACTCTCTGAAAATCCTCTTTTTAAGAGTTTATCTTATCCCTGATGATATTACTCACACTAATGTACCTTCACAACTGTCCTAATCTTCCCCCTGAGCCACACTCACTCCTCTTGTTTTAGCTGTGCCCTCTTCCACTTAGAATGTAAGCTCTCTAATGAGCAGGGCCCTCCCTACCTTTTGTTTTCATGTCTGTGTTTATTTTGTCTTCCTTGTGTGTCCCTGTTTTATGTATGTCCTGTTATGCCTACTTTACAGTACCGTGAAGTTCCGTGGTGCCTTACATATCTACGATAATAATATTATTAATAATAATAATAATAATAATAATAATAATAATAATTACCAATAACATTCTGCGTTGTACAGGGTTCCAAAGGGACCTTGCATCTAATTGAATCTACCCCCTAAATGATGCATTAATCACATGGCCTAGTAAATTGTTAACCATGTTTTAAAAACCACAGGAGAATGTTCCTCTCAGATTGTGCAAGGCAGAAAGTTCCAAAGAGTAGGTATATAGTTAAAGGCTCAAGATACAGGAGGAAAGCATTATACAGAGTAAAAAAAAATTAGAACAAAAGGACATGGACTAGCAGGCTGGAGGGTAGTAGGCTAAAGGGATATTTGACTTTACTAAAAGAGTAGTATGTTTATATATAGTTCTATGTGATGTTAAATACTTTTGTGTCAAAAAAAACAAAAGTATTATAGGAGTGATACCTTTATTGACCAACCCAAAAAAATATTATTATATTTGCTAGCTTTCAGAGCACAGAGGCCCCTTCATCAGCCAACTTTATCTATGATTCATTTGTAAAACTTGCCTGATCCACGCAACAGAACCTGGTTATATTTGCTTTGTAGACATGGGCCTGATTCATTAAGGACCTTAACTTGAGAAACTTCTTATTTCAGTCTCCTGGACAAAACCATGTTACAATGCAAGGGGTGCAAATTAGTATTCTGTTTTTCATGTAGCACACAAATACTTGATAGCTTATTTCTACATTGAAATTTAAAGTTGATATTTGTGTGCTACATGAAAAAACAGTCAGTATTTAACTTATGTGCAAAACAGAATGCTAATTTGCACCCCTTGCATTGTAACATGGTTTTGTCCAGGAGAAATAAGAAGTTTCTCGAGTTAAGATCCTTAAAGAATCAGGCCCCATGGTCTTATTTTTGTGGAATACACCTGATTTTGCTTCAGTTTTTAGATGTGGTTTTTGAGCTTTACATAATGTTATTAAATACTATATCCACAGGAACACTGAGTTGGCAGTCTATTAATAATGGTGAAGATTGCAAGAAGTTCATATGCAACCCAATGTTCCTCATATCATAAACTAAAAGTGCACTAATTGTTTCTTGACTGCTCTTACTGATTTAATCACTCTTGAGTGGTTCCATAATTTTTTTTACCTTTTTTTTTATTATCACGGGTGCATCTACTAAAGAAGAAGCCCATTTGGAAAAAAGTTGAACGTCAATTTGCTCGGTTCTCTGAGACAGTTTTTCTTCAAAAACTGCTGCAAAATCTACTGTTCCACCTTCAACAAATGAGACCGTGTCTTCAATTACAGCAGATTGGGTTGTTGATCCTGTAACACATGAGACATTTATAAATATTTAATGTCACAACAAGACTAGGGGGTAAATGTATGAATCTCCGGATTCTTCATCTCCGGCGTGTCTTCCCTTCCCTTTACAATGCAGCGCCGCTTTAAATTTAAGCGCTGAAGAGGCTGAACACGCCGGAGATGAAGAATCCGGAAATTCATACATTTACCCCTAGGACGCAGTCATGGATTATGGTCAATACATTTAATTGCAAGGTACTGTCAGCAAATGCTTTCTGGCGTATTGTGTAAAATTATCATTATTAGACAAAATATTAAATAATAATCCAACCAGACCTGAAAATTCTAAGACCATGGTTATATTACCACTTTTGTGGGATAACTGATTTTGTGTGGCTTCTACCCAGTTGTGTGTAGCTTGGTCGACTTGACCTTTCTCACCACTAATAGTCCCGCCATAGTAGCTGAACTTCTAGTGTCATTGGTGACCATTATAGTACCCTAGAACTTTAAACATCCTTTTTTTTTCACTTACTGGACAAGGTAATATAGACAAATATAGCATAAATGCCATAAAAACCTACCTTCTGTATTTTCGAGAACCGTTTTACAAACATCAGGTTTTACAGAAACTGAACCATCAATCTTTTTCACTGCCGCTGATATTTCAGCTTCAAATCCAAGACACGTTTTTACAGTAGAAGAATCAATATCTGCAATGAAATGTACAAACAGATTACATTATCAATGTAAACAGATTTACATAGAATCTAACATCAAGTACGAATTTAACTTGTTTTCCAGATTTCACCAATTTAGGGGCATATTCAATTCTTGGCGTTAAAGCCAAAAATCCTGCGGCGCGTGCGCTATTACCATTATTAGTTTTCTCGCTGGATGTCAACTGGCGGGTCAGGGAGCCGCGAGCTGAAATCCAGCTTACTATTACCGTAATAACGGTAATAGTTTTAACGCCACGGAAAACACCGAGAATTGAATATGCCCCTTAAAGTATGCAGCTGATATAACATGTCACATAACCTTTATATCATGGATAGCCGTAATTATCACTCACGCAGAGTATTTGTTGAACTAGGGCCGAAACAGATTTTATGACACCTACAATCCTCTTGTGCTTCAAAGATGGCTTCCTTCCATGATTGGTCATTAATGAGCTGGCGATGGAAAAGTACAAGAGTCCTATAAGTGTCACTGTGACATCCTAAAGCTGTAGGGCCATAAACCCCTGGATTTGTGCAGTGAATTAGATACACAGATTTCCATGGGAGGATGATGAGTTGAATGGTCCTCACTGCTATTCCAGATTATGCACGCAGTCCACAAAAATGACACTGTTTTACAGAACAGTATATTTAAATTATCGGGACAGACAGAAACTATCCATACTTAGAGGTGTAGATGATTTAGCCAGGCACTGCATTTTAGCCACATAAATTGATTTGGAAGTGGCATAAATCAATGTTCCCCAGTACTTTCAGGTTAGTGTCTCGCTCCTTTGAAGCACAAATACTCCTCAGATAAGACACAATGCAAACCAGTGTAGTTTGAAAATAAAGGCCCTTTATTCCAAGGGGTATATTTACTAAACTGCGGGTTTAAAAAAGTGGAGATGTTGCCTATAGCAACCAATCAGATTCTAACTATCAATTATTTTGTACATTCTACAAAATGACAGCTAGAATCTGATTGGTTGCTATAGACAACATCTCCACTTTTTTAAACCCGCAGTTTAGTAAATATACCCCCTAGAGTTATATTTACATGGTTTACTATTTGTTTAATTAAAAAGTTTACATTTCGAAAGAGCAGCTTAAGTTGAATGCTCCAGAGATATCACTTGCATTATATCTCTGCTTAAAAGTTTGCACAGTACTTCTGCAGAGTCTATGTTATTATGACCAGTTGACCTCTCAGGATGACTCCATCAGACAGAGTAAACTTATTTCTCATGGAAAAGAAGGGGCACAAATCTTGTGTGATATCCTTAGAAAACTGGGGCCACCCTTGTAATATAATTTGAGACAGCCGTTGGCACAGATTGTGTGCCAAGGTTTCTTGCTATAGCTCATCCATTCGTTTGGAGTATTTGCACAGACATGACATCATCCTCAACTAGTGGGCACTCAGTGTGAGGCAAGCAGGGCAGAAAGAGGGCATCAGCCACAAGCCACGCTTGTATACGACATCCAGATGGTATTTAATGCCATGCAGGTGGGTGGTGCCCACCACAGTTTTGGCGCTGCATGTATTGTGGTGGTGTGCTCTGTATACTACATACTTCTGCCTCCTTTCTTAATTTCTTTGTACTCCTCTCAGACTGTTTATTAAGCGTACAGATGTGAATGGCAGTTTCTAAAGTCAAATCCTTTTCTCTTAACAACTGTGTGCATACAGTATCATTATGAAGACCACAAACAATTTTGTCTCTGATTTGTTTGTTGGTGATGGCGCCAAAATCACATTTTTTTGCTAGTAGCTTTAATGTTGACACATGATTGCATATCTTCATCACACTTTTGGTTTGTGGTATTAAAGATATGTCTGTCCATTATTAAATTCTTTAAGGGTAAACATATTTCCTCAAACCTATTTAGAAGCACTTCGGGAGAGGATCAATGTGGCGGAGACCTTGAGCCATGTATGCAAACTACTGACACCATGTAGGTGTGGGTGTAGCAACACTAAAGTGACAACTCTCAGGAATAAAACATTTCCTGTGTGTTTTTTTGGGAAATTATAATCCACATATCCCATACTTGCCAACTCTCCCTGAATGTCAGGGAGACTCCCTGAAATAGGGGTGATCTCCCTCATTCCCTTAAGAGTCTGGCATTCTCCCTGATGCTGAGCCAGTACAAGACGTGGTTGGCTTCGCCATCTGTGGCATGATGACGCAGTTCAGAACCTGTATCCTATGTTCATGTATTGATGCCTATGGAGGTGGCCATTTTCATGGAGACCAAGATGTAATCAAAGACTGACAGGTAAGACAACATGACTTCAGTAATGGAGACAGAAATGTAAAAGACACTTCAGTCTCTAGAGATTTATCAGCTGCTTTTCTTTCTGGGAGACCTCCCTGGCTCCCAGGAGAGCAGGGAAACCTCCCGGTTCTCGCCCCCCCAATATATAGGTTGCCCTATGGCTACGTTCTCATACTGTGCCCAACAAACACATCAGACATTTAACATAGGATATACTGTACCTTTGCTTTTCATAACAATGGAATCCAACATATATACAAGGTCATATTTTCCTCCGATGACACCGGAGACTGCATAATGAGTTCCATACATTTCCATAAAGGCAAGATATTCTGCCTTTTCATAGGCTAAAGGGAGGCTGTTCAAGTCTTCGATGAAAGTAGATGATAATATGATGTTTCTAGTTCTCATTTGGAATGTTCCCAATTGCACAGATCCTGTCACTCTTAAGTATTGTTTGTTCTAAAAACAAATAGAAACAAAGTGGTTAAATGAGTACTGGACTATCTTATTGTCCTGTTGAACTAAAATGTGGTCCTCCTGGGACTTGTACTTTCATGAGTCCTGTTGAACCTTCCCTATATCTGTTATTCTGTCACCAACAGGACTTTTCAGGTCTCAGCATATAGCTACGATGGAGCTTGTAGATCCTTGAGAAGTAAAGAACCACTGAAAGTCACAAGGCAATAACATGACTTGCTCCTAGCAGGGATGCCACATGGATGAATGAAGGGGTCAATACACGATCAGCTAATCAGCTTCTGTTTGACTTTTGTGCATTGTCCAATCAAGGTCAAATAAGTTCATACATTCGTGAAATTGGCTCCACTGGGGGCAAGCCATGTTGTTCTCATATTTTTATTCCAATTAGATTATTTCATGATGGAATAAAGAAGATTCTAAGTATTTTGTGAAGTATATTTTAATTAAAGGACTTAAATAATTGGTTTGTGTGTTTTTTGCTATACGGTACTATAATGGAGCAGCAATATCCAACAGGTCCTGGTTGCCAGCGCCTACTGGTTTTTGTAATGCCCCATGTTCCAGCATGTTCTGGTAGCCATGAAAATGCTGGCACTTGCAGTTCATGCTCAAGCTGTCAATGGCTGCCAGGACTTGCTGCGATTTGTAGTTCCACAACAATACCTAATCTCTTTTTATTACAATACATTATTGCACTGGCACCCACTATCCAAAGGATGCCAGGAAGAGCTACAGTGCTATTCAGCACTGTTCTGGTTTACAGGGCCTGCATATTATTTAGGTGCTCGATATATATACAGTAAAGGCATGGCAGTCATCAACATCAAGTTGACTGTTTTACTGCACTAATGATACAAGACTCTAAAGAAGTGAGCTTTCAGCGTCTGTGGGTATTATTATTATTATTATTATTATTATTATTATTATCTTTTATTTGTTAGGCGCCACAAGGTATCCGCAGCGCCGCACACAGTACTAACAGTAGATTATACAGGGTGAAACCATACAGAACAATGAACAAAAAGTACCAATACTTCAGAAACTCCGGCTAGTCATATGCAGTAAAGAAGGAGCGGAAGAACAGGTATGGAGACAAGATGGGAGGGGGCCCTGCTCATACAAGCTTACATCCTAAGGGAGGGTAAACAGACCAGGCACAAGAGGAGCCAGTTGAGGCAAGAGGAGAGAAGGGAGGACGAGCTAAAGGGAGGAGATGGGGGTTAAGTAGATGGTTGGTAGGCTTTGAGGAAGAGGTGAGTTTTGAGTGCACGTTTGAAGGAGCACAGAGTAGGAGAGAGACGGATGGAACGAGGGAGGTTGTTCCAGAGAAGGGGGGCTGCACGGGAAAAGTCTTGGATTCTGGAGTGGGAAGTGATGATAAGAGTGGAGGAGAGGCGGCGGTCGTTGGCCGAGCGCAGGGAGCGGGCAGGAGTGTGAATGGTGAGGAGGTTAAAGATATAAGGGGCAATAGAGTTGAAGAGAGCCTTGTAAGTGGTGGTGAGGAGTTTGAAAAGAATTCTGTAGGGAAGGGGAGCCAGTGTAAGGCAAGGCAGAGAGGGGAGGCAGAGGAGGAGCGGCGTGAGAGGAAGATAAGTCTTGCGGCCGCATTGAGTATAGAGCGGAGGGGGGAGAGACGGTAGTGGGGAAGGCCAGTGAGGAGGAGGTTACAATAATCGAGGCGGGAGATGATGAGTGAGTGGATGACAGTTTTGGTGGCATCCTGAGAGAGAAAAGGACGGATGCGGGCGATGTTGCGTATTTGGAAGCGACAGGCTTGGGCAAGGGAATGAATTTGGGGGGCAAAAGAGAGAGAGGAGTCGAGGGTGACACCCAGGCAGCGAAGTTGGGTGACAGAGGAGATGGTGGTGTGGTATGGTGGGGTATGTTTCTGAGTCTGTGTGTAGCAGGGTGGTCTGTGCTTAGATTGGTATATAGAATGTGTGATTGGAGGTGTGTGTTGGAGAAATCTAAATCCATGGTCAGGTTACTTTCCACCACATACTATGTCCTGTACTGGACTAACACTCTGCTAATTTGCTTTAGTATTATGATAAATTATGTCACTTAATATGGACAAGTCTGCTTCAGGGTATACTCTACAGACAAATACATCTAATTGGGATTAATTTGATGTTGCGAGTAATTTCTGTAGAATTTAGAAGGACAATGACTGTGAGCTGACAGTGTGTGAGGTGCAGTGAACTAGTTTTCCAGTCTCTTGGTCTCAGTGTTGAGAGACCAAGAGGTTAATGTATGAAGCTCCGGGTTCCTCAACACCCGCGAGTTCGGCATCTTCAGCGCTTAAATTTAAAGTGGCGCTGCCCTGTAAAGGGAAGTTTCCCTTTACAAGGCAGCGGCACTTTAAATTTAAGCGCTGAAGACGCCGAACTTGCGGGTGTTGAAGAACCCGGAGCTTCATTCATTTACCCCCAGATCTATCCATTTTGGTCACTGACGTCATTGGCCAAACTGGACAGAGACCTGCCACTAACATATTATATATATATCTACTTAACTTATTATTTTATTGCTGTTTGGTCTATAATTATTATTATTATTACTTTAATTATCAGCTGTGTTTTCTTCTCACTTTTAAATTCTTTATTTGTAAAGGAAACATATGTACAGAGCAGTAGTAAAACATAATAAACAAACAGCAATTTGTCTGCTATGTCTTTTGTGATCTTTCTAAGAAAACAGGTGGAGGGAAAGGTCCAGGAGGACTTTCCAGGAGTCCCCCCCCCCCCCACAAGGATCTCCCGGACCCTTGTGGAGGTGGTAGAGTGGTGGCAGCATAACCCCCCCCCACTATAAAATTCCAACATTTACTGCACTGAATAAGGAGGGGCACGATCGTGTCATTAAGCCCCTCCCCCGCTATTCAATGTCTTGAATTTTGGCATTTTATAGTCACATGCCCAACACTTACACAATGTACTAAGCACTGTGTAAAAATATATTTTGAAAGGTCACCTTTACTTATTCTTAACTGCTTTCCCCTATAAACAACTAGTACAAATCAATTTAGACTTGAGAAAACAATGAGTAAAAACATTCAGCAATAAATTGACCATACTGACATTATAAGTAACCTTTTTTCTACCCTCTAAGGGAGGAACTCAATTGGCCGCGATGTTCTGAGTTACACTGCGGCTGCGGATCTGTCCTGTTTATACAGTAAAAATATCCGCTCATTTTTACTGGCACCTCTATAGGGCGAGAGAAAAATTGAAGGATATTTTTGTGAAAAATAATCTGCGCAAAGGTGTCTCGCAGCCGCTCCGGAGACACCTAGCGCTGATTAATTTAGAATCTCCCCCTAAATGTCTCTTTAAACAACTTTTCCTGTCACAAGAAAGATTTGTGAACCGCTCATATCAAGCTGACACTAACTGGGTCTCATTGTCGTTGAGGTATCATAGATAACAGTCATGGTGGCATTGTGGTTATCCCGCTGCCTTGCAACACCGGAGCCTCGTGTTTGATTACAGGTAGGGAGCCATCTGTGTGAAATTTGGATGTCTTCCCTCATTGGTACCGTTTGGGTACCTGTTTCCTCCAACAGTCCAAAGGCATTCAGGTAGGTTATCTCACTCCTGACAAACTGGTCTCAGGGGCGCACGCAGGGGGGGTTTCTGGGTCTCTAGAAACCCCTCCTCTCCGCTAAAAAAGTGCGCTACATAGCGGACACTTCTTTGACAGCGCCGCGGCTGCTGTATACTACAGTACTGCCGAAACGGAGCTGCTGCGCATGCGCGGCAGCTCTCTCTCTTTTTTTTTTTTGGGGGGGTGGAGGGGAAACCCCCTTTTAAAAATCCTCCGTGCGCCCCTGGGCCTTGGTGCATATATTTGTATGGCAAAGAAATTAGATTTCAAGTTTCCCCTTTTTGCAGAGGGAGAATCGGGATTAGCTCACATAAAATGCAACTGTTAAGGGAAATGTGGGGAATCCAAAAACTTAATTTCCTCTTTCAGGGTCCAGAATTCTGAAAGGAATAGGTCCTCGATATTTACCAGCAGTATGCAAAGGGTGATTATCTAACTGTGTACAGCAGAAAGACTGGCAGTTTTGTGATTTTGTTTTCATTACCTTTTTTGTAGAATACTGTTTGACTTTCTCGATACTTTTTTTGTAAGAAACTTTCCCTCCCAGACTCCCACCGATTTTAGTGTCATTGCTCTCCGTAGGCGTCACTTTCACAGCGAATGTTGCCGCAAAGTCCACTGTCTTCTCTTCTGCAATCTTAGTCAGCAGTTCCACGCTGTCTTCAAAGGTGTCTGTTGCAAATTTTTTATCAGCTTTTGTCTAAAAACAATAGAGCATAATGTTATCACAAAAAAAGCAAACCACACACATATCAAGGAGCTATCCACTTATTTATTTTGTATTAATTATTCCCTAATTAATTATATAATTATCTGAAATTTATTTATTTATTTTCTGATGAATTAAGATTGGAAAACAACATTTATCTTCAGCAGCTCCTCCACAGTACTAAGGGGTAACTGTCTTACAGAGAGCTGCAACACTTTTGCTATTGCCATGTGAGAAAATGCACTGCTAACTGGATATACATATGATACACGTCTGAAGTCTCAAGGACACAAGTAGATGGGTTACAATCATCTTGAATCTTGCTTTTCCTCCTGAAACAAGTGGCAGAGCAAATGATTAAGTTAAAGTGAAGATGAAAATTATATATATATATATATATATATATATATATATATATATATATATATATATTATCATTATTATTATAGTCGCTCAAAATCGACAGATACATCCCATGATGAATCAGGCCCTGTATGTTTGTGTGTGTGTGTGTGTGTGTGTGTGTATATATTAGAGATGGGCGGGCTCGGTTCCCCGAGAACCGAACCCACCCGAACTTTGCCTATCCGAGTACCGAGCTGAGTTGAGTAGGCTTGGTACTCTCCCGCCCGCTCGGAATCCAAATCGAGGCCGAACGTCATCGTGACATCGTCGGATCTCGGGGCTCGGTTCTCGCGATACTTGAAAATTATAAATACTCGCCTCCATCGCCATTTGACAGAGCGAGAGAGCAGGGTGTAGTCACAGGCTGATTAGAGCAGGGACAGACAATACAATTCTGATTCCAATTCTGATAATAATCGATAGAGAAGAGAGGAGGATAGAGGAGTCTTTTTTTTCAATATTTGGCACTACAAGTGCTTTGGGGTGTCCCCCATTCTTTTGCATTAATATTTCTGGCTGTCAACAGTCCTGTTTGTCAGCAATCTGAAAAATAATTTTTAGCACTCCCAAGTGCTTTTTGGGTGTCCCCCATTATTTTGCATTAATATTTCTGGCTGTCAAAAGTACTATCTGTCAGCAGATTTAAAATATAATTTTTAGCACTCCCAAGTGCTTTTTGGGTGTCCCCCATTCTTTTGCATTAATATTTCTACCTGTCGAAAGTCCTGTTTGTCAGCAATCTTAAAAATAATTTTTAGCACTCTCAAGTGCTTTTGGGGTGTCCCCCATTCTTTTGCCTTATTTTTTGTGGCTGTTAAAAGTCATATTTGTCAGCAGTATCCAAAACAATTTGTAGCATTACAAGTGCGTTAAGCTCATAATGGATTCTAAGCAGTCCACATATGAGCAGAATCAGCAACCAGGTTCTGTCACCAGTCCTGATGGTAGTGTTCCCAGTACGTCATCTGGGAAAGGCGATGTTAAACTACACAGTCTTTTGAAAGCAGTAAAAAAAACACACACCCAAAAAAAATTGACCGTGTTGAAGCGCAGAAGAAGTGTAACTGAGGAAAAGTTAAGTGCCGATAAAAAAAAATTACCAACATTCCATTCTATACACGCAGTGGCAAAGAGAGAATAAGGACTTCACCTTTGTCTATTAGTGGCAGATCTAAAAATGTTACCGAGTCTACAAGTGGTGCACAACTACTGTTACGCGTCAAACCGAGATGCAAGATAACAGTAAGGCATTAGAGGATAATGTTTGCTCTGAATCACAAATGACACCAACCCCTGTGGAGAGTCTATCCAACAGTGGGATGTCTAATCGTGAGCATTCTGATAGTGTACCCATAAAGAGGGGCCCTTTCAGCAGTTCTGCTGATGTGTGACTGAACAGCCCGAGGGTAGCCGGTGATACACAAATTGAGGATGACACTTTGGAAATAGAAGAGGATGAGGGGGAGATTTGTGGAGGTGACGAGGGCGCTAATGAGGATGTTGATGAGGATGAGGTTGTTTGTGTCAGTCCTGCACCAGTGTCAGCAGTTCTGGCACGTGACAAGAAAAAGGCCATTGTCATGCCAGGCCATAAAACAAAAAAATCCACTTCTTATGTGTGGAATTATTTCTACCCAAATCCAGACAACAATTGTCAAGCCATTTGTAGTGTATGTCAAGCCACAGTCAGTCGAGGGAGGGACCTTAACCATGGAACCTAGTCTATGTTATGCCATTTAACTAGAGTTCATGGCAAAGTGTTGGGAAAAGCTGAAAGTTCTTCCACCGACATCCCGACGGCTACAAAATACACCCACCACACCATCCTCATCAATATCCTCAGTAGCGCTTGGAGTTAGCCCTGCATCCCACTCATTAAGGCTGGATGACTCCTGCACTCTGAAGAAAGCGTTAGTCCCACTGCTGCTGCTGTTGCTGCTGCTGGGGGTGAATCGTCAGCCCAGAGGCAGGTCAAGAAAATGAGCAGTCCTACATTTCAGCAATTAACTGTGAAACAATCATTTGCGAGGGGAAGCAAATATGACAGCAGTCACCCAGTAGCCAAGCGAATCACAGACACCATGGCTGCAATGTTAGTGTTAGATGTGCGTCCAATATCCACAATAAACGCAGCTGGTTTTTCACAGTTAATTGAGGTTTTGTGTCCGCGTTACAGAATTCCATCGCAACACCATTTTTCCCGTAAAGCAATTCCACAACTATACCAAAAAGTGTGTAAAAATGTAGAGATTGCGCTGAAAAATGCCATTCTGCCCACTGTCCACTTAACCACAGATATGTGGACAAGTGGAAGTGGGCAAACCAAAGACTATATGACTGTGACAGCCCACTGGGTTGGTCATTCACCTTCACCAGCAGGAACAGCAGCAGCATGTACACCACTACGTAACATTTGTCACAGGCAGGCCACTCTTTGTATCACTGGCTTCACTAACAGGCATACAGCTGACAATTTGTTACGCAAACTAAGAGATGTGATTGATATGACTTATACCTCTTGTACTCTCCCCAGGATATGTCATTTCTGATAACGCCAACAATATAGTGCGAGCATTACAGCTGGGTGATTTCCAGCACATTCCCTGTTTTACTCACACCATCAACTTTGTGGTGCAGAGCTTCCTACGAAATAACCGTGAAGCGCAGGAGATGCTTTTGGTGGCCCGTAAAATTTCAGGCCATTTCAGGCATTCAGCCACAGCATGTAGGAGATTACAGCAGCTCCGAGAGCAGTTTAACTTGCCCTGCCACCAACTTAAGCAAGAGGTGGTAACTAGGTAAAATTTCACCCTGTACATGCTTCAGAGGATGGAGGAACAGCGCAAAGCCATCCAAGCATATTGCACAAGCCATGACATTGGGAAAGGAGGGGGGATGTATTTCACTCTTGCACAGTGGGGAATCCTTTCAGTGCTGTGCAAGGTGCTGAAACCATTTGAAGTTGTAACGTGTGAGGTGAGTGCAGACTCTGCTAGTTTGAGCCAAGTCATTCCTTTAATTAGACTATTGGAAAAGCAGCTTGAGAAACTGAAGGAGGAGCTGAAAGCAAGCAATTCAGCAAAGTATGTTGGCCTTGTCGATCAAGTACTTCATTCGCTTCACAATGATCCTTAAGTTATTAAGATCTTGAACTCGGATCACTACGTTTTGGCCACTGTGCTTGATCCAAGGTTTAAGACCTACATTGAGTCTTTACTTGTTAATGAGCGAGATGTGAACTTTTGCAAGGAGCTATTGCTCAGCAAGTTGGCCGCTGAACTGGGCCTCGGCTTGACTACGTGTCCTCCTTCACTTTCTCAAGCTGCTGCTGCTCGTGAAAAATTAAATTTCCGAAAAAAGAAGCAGGGAAGACGCAGGGGGCAGACCAGAACAATTTAACATCTGGGCTGGTTTGAAGGATTTTTCTAAAAAATGTGTCACCTTGCCCATAACTCCATCCAATACGAGTATAAACATACAAAGGATGGTGGAGGATTATTTTCAAGAGGTAATTGATATGGAAATGTCAGACAGTCCCTTTCCTTACTGGGAGGAAAAGCAGGCCATTTGGAAACCCATTTACAAACTTGCTTTGCAATACCTAAGCTGCCCACCCTCCAGTGTGTACTCTGAACGAGTATTCAGTACAGCCGGGAACTTAGTCAGTGATCGCCGTAGAAGGTTACTTCCAAGAAATGTGGAGAAAATGATGTTTATAAAAATGAACTACATCTTCCACGAGGAAGGCCTTCACCATCAAAGACATCCAAGCACTGACTGTTCTCTAATGGCGGATTCAATTAGCGATGAATTGATAGTCTGTGATGATGACGTACACACTGATGAGGGTGAGGATGAAGATCCAGATGATGACGATAACATCTTTTTAAAACTTTCAATTTGAGTCTAAGGTTCAATCTACCCCCAAAGAGGAAAGGGACTTGGGGCATTTCCATATCACGTACCATCTTGAAAGGTTGCTGTTTTGGCAATTTATCATCATGGGTAGGGTGTCATACACAGACTGACCCCAAACTGCCTTTGTCCATTTCAAATAATATTGTACAGTCTATAATGGCTGATTTTTTGGGTGTTTTCTACAACTGGAGGGGGGCCTATAGAGTCAGAAACCAAACTTCCTTTGTCCATTTCTTTACATATTTAACTATAAGTGTAGGGTGTAATATACACCCAAAGACGATGGCTGCATTGCCAATATGCATAGATGGAGAGGAAGACAATCTGGTTTGTGTGTAGAATTAATGAAGGCCTACCTACCAGGAATTAAACTGTTTTTTTGATAATTTATTAGCTTTACAATTACATTACTTATCCAAGAAACAGGTGGAGCACTAAAGTTGGTTATTTTATGCACAAAAACATTGATTTTCCAACAAAATAGCAAAACAAAACCAAAACACGCAATGACGGTTTTGCAAAACCAAAACCAAAACCAAAACACAACGGTAATCCAGATCCAAAACCGAATACGAAACCAAAACACGGGGGTCAGTGACCATCTCTAGGATAGATATATATATATATATAATGTATGTATATCATACTTGCCAACTCTCCCAGGATGTCCGGGAGACTCCTGAATTCTGGGTGGATCTCACGGACTCCCGGGAGAGTATGACAGTCTCCGCATCTGCCCACTTCCTAGTGAAGTGGGCAGAATTAAATCCATAATGCTGCGATTCACCGGGAATCGCGGCAATTGACCCTTTCCCCGCTGTAAAATGATGCGTTTACATCATTACGTCACTGGGGTGGGGCCAAAATGATGCAATTTTTGGAGCCCCGCCCCCTGCATGCCCACCCGTCCCCGAGAGCTCCTGGATCATACCTTGCCATAAGTTGGCAAGCATGATGTATATATATATATATATATATATATATATATGTATCAAAATCGACAGATATATGCCTTGATGAATCAGACCCTGTATGTGTGTGTGTGTGTATATATATATATATATATATATATATTGTAACAAAGGGAGGCATTTATCTGACAAGATGCAAAGAAAACATACAAGCAGAGTAAGACATTTGCGCAGTTATGCACCTAGATTCAGGTTAAACCAAGTAAAGACTTATGTGTAGTTTAAAGTTGGTTAACTTACATGATTTGAAAGCTGCTTCCTCTCAGCAAACAGACAGGGTGTGTCTGTTTGTTCAAACAGAGCCAGTGATGGGCGTTTTCTCTTAAAGAGAAGGTGAGTGTGTCACCTGTTCATCAAGCTAAGGCTGGGGGAGGAGTATCATGTATAAAAGCTTGTTTGTGTCATTTGTTCACTGAGACCAACGCTGGGGAAGCTGGCTCTTCCTGAGAGAGAGCTGGTCTATGTATAGCTAGCGTTTAGGGTCTCCATAATTGCTGTGAAAGTATACGGTGTCAAAACATTTACCATCCTGACAATAAAGCTACATAAAAAGGAAGAAGTTGTTCGCGTGTGCTTCTGCAGTAGCGGGCTCTTGCCACAATATATATATATATATATATATATATATATATATATATATATATATATATATATATATAGCAGTATGGTATTTTCCTTTTATTATGAAACAAGATGGAGTCTATCATTGATTTCTATGTGTCTCTTTATGAACAGATACTAAGTCTGTGATGTTTCGTCACATTATTTACTTGTCTTTTATGGCCATGTTTTCCCTAAACCTAGTATAGTGGACTATGTCCTTCAACTCAGCTCAGACAATGGTTATTTACCAACTGAAGGTAATGTTGGTTTTACAACAGACAGAGAGTATTTGTGTATTCTTAAATATTTGTTGTAATGTTTGTTGTTAAGCAATATATGGATATAATTGCTCAGTTTGTAAACTTAGCTGTTTTACTCAGAATGATACTGTCATCAACTGCCCATATTGCATCAGCATTCACTTTAGTGTAAGGAAAAGGATTATAAAAGATGGCACAGTTCAGACCTTCTTGAGACCTCACTGGTGAGTCAGGAAGGCTGTGCCAGATCTCCTCCATCAAAGTATTCTAGGATGCATGATTCAACTTGCTTGTTGAATGTGGGGTCTCCATGCTGAAAATCCGGGGAATTACGTGTGTGTCTAACAACCTATCGAAGCTAAGTATTTTAATTGACATATTAATCATAAAATCTTCTTCTTATACATAGTTTGTGAGTGTATCATTCCTTCTTTGTGCTAGTATTTCATGATTGTAACCTTGCAACTTGATACAATATATATATATATATATATATATATATATATATATATATATATCAGACTCCCACCAAATTTCTAAGCTAATCAGGCGCTTATAAGTGCAGAAAACACAAAAGGTGACAATAGTGAAAAATTGTAACTTGTATACTCAGTACATAAGATGGCAGCTCCCAGTACATTCGACACCTATCTGCAGGTGTCAGCCTAATAAAACACAAAGAGAGAAAGGGGCACCAACATAGTGCATTAAATGCATGACATAATCAGAAAACTCCACACATGTGCAAATGCCCGTACCAGAAGTTCATATACCAATAGCCTTAGATATATGCTCATAAACTTCCAAAAGGTATTAGCTGCAGCGATCCGCTGAAGTGTAACGTCCTGACTCTGACAGATGCTCCTCCCAACATACCAACACCACTCCCGATTGGCTAAAACTCAGAAGAAGCCAATATAGTGTAATACCATCAAAACAAATTAAATTGAAAAAAGGTTTTAATATAAAAGAGGCAACATAGCCTCACACTGCGGCTTAAATAATATTATGCTCGTACATAAAATATGATATAAACAGCTTATCTGTCCAGTGTCTCGTGCAATAATGGATCAGCATGCAGGGCAAATCCGGCCAATATCCAAACTGACACACAAGTCCGGGACAGCATACAAACGACTACCCAACGCGTTTCGTCCTCTTAGTAAAGACTTTCTCAAGGGATCATAGGTATGATCGCTGCAGCTAATACCTTTTGGAAGTTTATGAGCATATATCTAAGGCTATTGGTATATGAACTTCTGGTTCGGGCATTTGCACATGTGTGGAGTTTTCTGATTATGTCATGCATTTAATGCACTATGTTGGCGCCCCTTTTCTCTCTTTGTGATATATATACCGTATATACTCGAGTATAAGTCGACCCGAATATAAGCCGAGGCACCTAATTTTGCCACAAAAAACTGGGAAAACTTATTGGCTCGAGTATAAGCCTAGGGTGGGAAATGCAGCAGCTACTGGTAAATTCTGACAGATCTCTAATAGAAAACTTGTATAGTATAAACTGATTAATAATAAGACAGCCCTAGTGTTACGATACTTACCATTCCACGCTCCCCCGCCGCTCCGTCGGACCCGGAAGCCGCACTTCCGGGTTCAGCGATCACGTGATCGCTACCTAGGGCAGTCACATGATCACCACCAGGGCGGGGAATTCAAATGGGACTCTGCATAAAAACCTAGCTCTGACACTTGGAGAGTGTCAGAGCAACTTACCAGTTCCTGGCTCCTGATTCCTGTGTCCTTCTTCCTGCTTCGTGTGTATTGACTCCCAGTGTACCGACCCGGCTTGTTCACTTCTGGATTCCGTTGTCCTCTGTGTACTGACCCGGCTAGCTGACCTCGCTTCTGTTCTTGTGACCCGTGTACCGACCCGGTTTGATTGACTCCGAGACCGCTTCCTGATTCTGTCTGCATTGCCTGCCTGTGTACCGACCTGGCCTGTCCGACTACTCTCATCTTGCTCCTGCTCCGCTGTACTACACCTTGGGGCAAACCTGAGGACCGCGACCTGCGACTCCTGGCAGCAAAGCCCATCCCGCCTTGCGGCGGTTCTTGGTGAATAACGGGGAGATCGTTAGACTCCGCACCTCTGGTAAGCCAGCGTTAATCAAGGTTAGTAGAGAATCCAGTAAATCCGTTACACCTAGCACGGAATCCTGAGTTTCCAATTCCCTGAGTAATGAGTAGTAAATGCTGCTAGTATGTTTGATGACTCGAGTCCTCCTCGTTTAACCGATTGAGTCCTTATCACCCACGAGCTAAGTTATTGTGATCTGTGTATATTTCAGTATCAGAGGTTATAACCAAACTCGGTATTAATAAAAGGTTACAATACAGTTACATCAATAAGTAAATACCGTAGGTTCCCTCCGTGAATAGTGGGCAAGTGTTGTTACTCCGCATAGACTGCCCGGTAATATAATCTGTGCCGTCGTTACAGCTCAATTGTCAGATAGCGCCGCGAGTCACTCTCCACAATTTCCTTCCATAAACTGGTCAGATGTTGAAAGACATTGATATCCTCCACAATGATCCCTGAGGAAGTCGCCAGGGCAAAACTCGTTGGATTGTATTTATTACGCAAACTCACAGACTGTGGACTTTTAGCTTAACAACCGCTTGATCAGCGGCACCACGTCACACGCTTGCGCATGCGCACTTCCACCACTGGAGAATCAGGACGTCCGGCCGGCATCAGGACGTTTGAGCGTCCCCAAGGTAACAAGCCGTGGTCCTGGAGCATGACTCGAGTATAAGCCGAGGGGGGGCTTTTCCAGCACAAAAAATGTGCTGAAAAACTCGGCTTATACTCGAGTATATACGGTATATATATATATATATATATATATATATATATATATATATATATACACACATATATATATATTTATGCTATACAAGTTAACCCGTGCATGATACTCATGCATTCTAGTCAAATCAAGCTACTTAAGGTGCTAAAAAGGTTCTTGTCATGCATTTGGGCCCAATCCAGGCCTCCTCAGGGGAAGAGCGTTACTTCCCGACGCAAGCTCCCTTTTTAACGTGGTTTTGTCCACATGTCACCACCTCATCATTTTTCTCCATCACCTCATCCTTCATCTTCATCGCCATATCCTTCATCAAGCTACTTAAGGTGTTAAAAACTCCCCACTGTCACCCCCGGCAACCACCAACCACTCCCAACTGTCACTTCTCCTTCAAGAAATATATAGGTCAGTGTATAACTCTGCCCAGCAGGTGGCGCTGCAGCTTGTTTTGTTTTTTTTACCACACGCGCCACTAGGCATTTATATAGTAGAGATATATATATATATATATATATATATATACATACATATATATATATACTGTATATATATATATATATATATATATATACATATATACACATATATTTACATATATACATATATATTATATAGATATATATACATATATATATCTATACATATATATATATATATATATAAAAACTATATATATATATATATATATATATATATTTACACATACATACATATATATATATATATATATATATATATATATATATACACATACATATATATATAAATATATATATATATATATATATATATATATATATATATACACACACACACATATATATATATATATATATATATATATATATATACCATATATATATATATAAATATATATATATATATATATATATATATATATATATATACCATATATATATATATATATATAAATATACCATATATATATATATACCATATATATATATATATATATATATATATATATATACATATATATATATATATATATATATATATATATATATATATATGTATATATATATATATATATATATATATATATATATATATATATATAAATACATACATATATATATACTATATATAGAGATATATGGTTTACCATGTCGTACTTTTTTCTGAGCCGATATATTACTGATAAAACATTGTATACATTATGGAGCCGATTCCCGTGACGCGGAGTGCGTCAGGAATGGTTTGCTAAGGCACTCCGCAGCTAAGCAACATCGCAGATCTTTCCTCGCACCTCATAGAAGATCTGCGATGTTGGGGTACCGTAGTACCCAGAAATATGTTCACATTACCTTGAATTGAATTGGCCCCTGTGAGTGTTATAACTATTTTGAGGGACGGACCTTGTCAGATTATAGCAGTTTTAGACTAACCCCGCACAGACACACCCTAATTAGATTAATCTGAGCGCGATTATACCATCTGCAGTTCTGGTCATGACATCAAAAGGGATCAATAGTCAATCAAAGTACATACAAAAATAGGACGATTGGTTGTACCAATTGTACTTCCAGGTTAATAAGATTTTATGATCCATAGGATCCAATAAAATAGGGCTGCCAATGACCAAATTGTCAACCATGTTTTTTATTCTGTTATGTTGATTGCATTTGTGCGTTTGTTTTCCTTCCCCCATCATATTGACGATACAGCAGCCTATTACCTGATAAACAAGAGCAGCAACATTCCATGGCTTGCGGTAGTAGGTCCTTGTGTTACCATCGCGGACTCTGTCACATATCCCATTATAATATTCATTGTCAAAGGCGTTTCTCTTAGTTTCCATTCCGAGAAAGTTGAAACTGAAAAAAAAAAGGACATCAAATTATTACATTAATTACAAATGAATATCAACTTGGACATGTATTGGTAGGGATTTTCTGGTACAGTACATCATGTACATCTGTAGTGCTTTACAAATGGAAACAAACACAGTAATAAAGACTGGGTAATACATACAGACAGAGTGGTCCCCCAAAGAGGGCCCTTTTAGCAAGCTTACAATCTAAAGGGCAATGGGAGGTTGATAGATAAGGTTAAGAGCAATTATTTTGTATTGGATCGTTTTTGTTATAGCAATATAATCCTAGTAATGTTAAATAGACTTTCCTACATTACACACCTGTCTCCGGCTGTTCTTCCTATTTCGGACAATTCAATATCAGTTGTACAGACCCGTTTGGGATCTTGTCCATCATCACAAAGTTCGTCTGAGCTGTCTCCACAGTCATTGTCCCCGTTACACAGTAACCTCGACTTTATACATCTACCTGCAAACAACAGGAACATGTTGAGCTAACAGAAACTGCTGAGAACGCTGTAGACATAATTATGATAAAAATAGCAAAGGGTGCATGAAAAATCTGCCATTATTAAAAGATTTACATATTTTTATTTGTGTTTTATATTATTTATTTTAGGATTAATCATAAGTAAGGCTGGGTCTTGTATAGGGCTCAATAAGTTGTGTTTAGGGGCAGTGATGGGTAAGATCCCATACCCAATGACGTAACAAAAAACATATCTTTTACTAGCATTTATAAAGCAGGGACCACTTATGAAAACGTAATGCTCCTGAATGCAAGTATGAACATGAGTGGGTATGATGGCACTGAAAACAATGGGTTCCAATGTCACTATAAGCGCTCACTTCATACCAGTGTTTGGCAGCATTGTGTTTGCAGTGCCGTTTTCCTGCTTTTCCTAGCACACTGTGTGCTCAATTTCTTCTTTTACCAACAAATGAAAATCAACTCAGGGTATGAAAGAAGTCAACTGTTCTTTTAGAAAAGCACCACGGCATCAAGTGTTATGTGCTTGAAAACTTGAATTATCCTAATCATAGTGCTCACATACTGGTGTCCAAATATTCTGCACAAACATAGAACAGGTGAGAAAGTGAGAACTTTGAACACATGTATGGATGCCAAATTGCCAGACTCCAGTTGAAGCATTGGGCCGAACACCTGGCTCACAATCCATGCATTTTAACCTCAACTTCATGGTCACACTCTGACCCAGATTCTGACAAAGCAGAAGTGGCATCATTGTATATAGGATGTACTGTGTATGTATATACACCGAATAGCCACAACATTGAAAGCACTGACAAGTGAAGCAAATAAAATTGATTGTCTTGTTACAATGGCACCTGTCAAGGGGTGGGATATATTAGGCAGCAAGTGAACAGTGGGCAAGAGTAAGGAACTGAGTGACTTTGGCAAGGGTCAAATTGTGACGGCTAGCGCATCTCCAAAGCGGTAGGTCTTGTGGGGTGTTCATGGTATGCAGTGGTAAGTACCTTCCAAAAGTGGTCCAAGGAAGGACAACCGGTGAACCGGTGACAAGGTCATGGGTGTCTAAGGCTCATTGATGCGCATAGGGAGGGAAGGCTAGCCGGTGTGGTCCAAACCCACAGAAGTGCTACTGTAGCACAAAATGCTGAAAAAGTTAACGCTGGCTATGATAGAAAGGTGTCAGAACACACAGTGCATCGCAGCTTGCTGCGTATAGGGCTGCGTAGCTGCAGTCCAGTCCCATGCTGGCCTATGTCCACTGCCAAAAATGCCTACAACGTGCACGTGAGGCCAGAACTGGACCATGGAGCAATGGAAGAAGGTGGTCTTGTCTGATGAATCACGTTTTCTTTTGTGGACAGCCGGGTGAGTGTGTGTCATTTGCCTGGGGAAGAGATGGCACCAGGATGCATTATGGGAAGAAGGCAAGCCGGCAGAGGCAGTGTGATGCTCTAGGCAATCTTCTGCTGGAAAACCTTGGGTCCTGGCATTCATGTGGATGTTACCATGACACGTACCACCTACCAGAACATTGTTGCACACCGAGTACACCCCTTCATGGCATCGGTATTCCATGATGGCGGTGTCCTCAGGCCCGGCGTTCCCATTAGGCAACGTTAGGAAGCTGCTTAGGGCGACAAGCTCTGGTGGGTGCCACAGAAGTTAGATGCAATTAATAATGTTGTGTGGCGGCGGCTGAGCATACCTTCCACGGCCGCTACACAGTTTCAGAGAAATCCACAGGGAGGGGGGAGGGGCTATTGATCGCCACCGCCACCCTCCCCTCCAACAGAAGATGGGTCGCACCGTCCCTCCATCTCCTCCCCTCCCTTCTCCTCCCCCCTCCCCTGTCGGGCGTGACATCATCAACACGTCGCAACAGTGTCAGTGAGGAGCGCGGCAGAGAGGTGGATCTTCATCTTGGAGGCAAGTTTCAGGTAAGGAAAGAGAGGGGAGGGGGACAGTGGTATGCTACAGGGGGGGACATTGGTATGCTACAGGGGGGGCACATTGGTATGCTACAGCATGGGGGTCATTGAGACCCAGGGGGGGAACATGTGATTTGGGGGGGTACATTGAGATGGGTAGGGGGCAGTGTGCTGGTCAGGAGACAATGTGATTCAGTGGGGGTGGTGTGATGGAGTGGGGGACATTGAGATCCGAGGGGGGCAGTGTGCTTGAGAGGGGACATTGTGATTCAGGGGGGCAGTGGTGTTATGCAGGGGGGCAGTGGTGTTATACAGGGTGAGCAGTGGTGTGATGCAGAGGGGGGCAGTGGTGTGATGCTTATTGTATCAAGTTGATTGTTCCAAAATCTAACACTTGGATACCTGCCCTCTAGATATCCTGTGTCTGCAGTGGAGTCTGGACAGCTTTCTTCATCAAACATCACTGCATCTGGACCACTGGAGGAGGTAAGGATTACCTTTTTTTTTAAACACAAAAGCACAAAGTCAAGCATGTGAGGGTCTGTGAAGTGGGTATTTGGTGTGTTCGCGGGAAGGGGGGAGGAGGGTGTACTTTGAAATTTTGCCTAGGGCGCCGAGAACCCTAGCACCGATCCTGGGTGTCCTCTTTCAGCAGAATAGTGCGGGACATGACAAAGAGTTCAAGGTGTTAACTTGGTCTCCAAATTCCCCAGATCTCACTCCGATCCAGCATCTGAGGGATGTGCTGGAGAAACAAGTCCCAGCCATGGGGGCCTCACCTCGTCACTTACAGGGCTTAAAGGAACTCCTGCTAACATCTTGGTGCAAGATACCACAGGACACCTTCATAGATCTTGTGGAGTCCATGCCTCGATGGATCAGAGCTGTTTTGGAGGCATGAGGGAGACTTACACAATTTTAATGTTGTGGCTGATGGGTATATATCTCTCTGTATATATATATATACTCTGACAGAAGCACTTTGAAAGTAATAAACGACAGATATTTATGTCCCAGTCTTTCTGTCTTACATGCTTTAAAACCCCAGGGAGATAGTTTGTTTGGGAAAGAGCTTCCCAAAGAGTATTTTCAGCTGTAGGAAAAGCTGTTATAAGGGTCAATGGGATTATGAATGGAGAGATAAGGGCGGGATCAATTCCTAAATAAATGTGTGTACTTGTAAGGTGTTTAAAAGGTTGTCAGTGTGGTCAGTATCTCACTCAGCCTGGGGAGCAGGTCAGATGCCTGCAGAAAGAGACAAGAGACATCTGTGTTTAAGCACACTCAAAACACTACCCAAAACCTAAGCCGACTGACAACAGAGTCTACCAGTTTATGGGTAACTACATAAGAGGTCTGTATCCTATGACAAAGTCTGATTCATCAAGACACCCATTCTGAGCACAATGTATGTTTGTTTAAAATACGTGCACTGATGTATTCAATCTCCCCTGATCTACTACACAAGACACTGTATGATACGTTCAATACCTTTGTAGAATATACATTGACAGAAGAACACACAGAAAAAAAACAACTATTGAATTAATGTTACCTGTTAATAATATAATGATTAATGACTAAATAGTAAAAAAAAAAAAAAAAAAAAAAATGTTGCTTTATATATTGTTCTTTTCTATGACATACATTTATTAGGGTGATCTCAATGTCTACTGAACATAAAATACATTTTTACAGTTGCTCCTTATTGCAAACAAATGTTACATCATGCATAGGAGTCTGTCATCACAAGTACTCAGGACTCAGACTAGCCCTGTAGCTGGAGCAAGAGATACGGTAGAAAAACAAGTACCTTGCCCAGAGCTATATTTGGACAAGGCTGCGTGCCTTAGAGTTTGGCATGCCCTTACTGTACAGTGACTACAGCCAAAGCTCTCCTTTTCCTCCCCGCACACTCCCAGAAATTGTAAGCTGTAGTAAGTGTGCTTAGCGTACGTAGATGCAGTGAACATTGCTGTGTTCACTGTTGTGTGGTCCAGTTCTAGGCATGTGCAGAGTGATTATGTGTACAATACACACAAAATCAGCAGATACGTGCCTTAATGAATCAGAACTCTCATGTGCAAACATTTACATATAATAATATAAGCAGCATTGTAGTGAATGTTATAAGATGTGTTTTAGTTTAAATCCATAAAATAATTTAGGCTTAGTGTTACGACTCTCTCACCTGCGTCCTGGCCGTCGCTATGACGACCGGGACGTCACTTCCTGTACCCGGCCCGGCCGTTGCCAGGGCAATGGTCAGACGCCGCGCGCTCTGTAGCACGCCCCAGCAACACTAATCAGCTGGGCGCATGCGCTAGTCTTGTGCAAACCTGTGGGCTGATTAAAATCTCCCATTAATTAATTAGCTGGGGCCTGGTGGTGATCACAGAGCTAAGCCCTGATTGGAGAGTCTCTGTATATTAGGCAGGGAGGGCTTAGCCTCCCTGCCGGTTATAGCTTCCAGACCTCTGTGTTGCTGCCTGCTGCTGTGCTGTTGGTGTTAAGCCTTTGGACCTCTGTTTGCCGTGTATTACCCCTGCTTGTACCCTGGATTTGTCTTTTTGCCTGTGCCATTGACCTTTTGGCTTGTACCTCCGATTCTGCTGATTTGCTCGTGACCCCGACCCCTGGCTTGTTTTCTGACGATTCTATCTAGCAAGTGACCCCTGACCTCAGCCTGTTCTCTGGATTGCTGTCTGTCATTACCCTCTGCTCCAGGGTTCTCCACAGTCGGGACACATCACACGACCCTATGCTAGTCTGCGGCCAAGTCTGTCCCCACCACTAGGGGCTCCAGTGAACACCAGACTTTCGGAGTAGATTCCGGGTATTGTTGTACTGGCTGGAGGGGTTCCTGACATTTAGTGATTATAATTTCTGTTAGTTGTCAGAATGATCGGGCTTACTCAAGTCTAGAGATGACGATGGCCTTAGAAGCTTTTAGATAGATCCATTTTTTATTGTATTTTTTCTTTTTTTAATGTAGAAGAAAATTGAGGTACACGATGGGATTCACCAATGACTAAACAGTACCAAAGAAAGCAAAGCCAAACAGTGACCCCTGCAAGTCATGAGAAGGCACTACACTCCATCTGGTAGAATGCTTATGGATTTGTGCATGACTTCTCAAAGGTGTTGTCCAGCAATGGCTTACCCCTCATTATAGTGTGCAGGCCAGCTATGCAGCATATATATGTTTAAAGATCTGCCTTTAAAGATATTCACTAAAAAGTGACACAGATGAGGAAATTGTCAATACCTGAGTCACACTCAAAGTCATTTCCACAGTCAACAGGTCGTTTCTCACAATGTCTATCCGTTTTGCAGCGTTGAATTTCTCCCAGGGGACTCAGACATACTTTACCGCCATACTGGCCAAACTTCACAATGCTCCGAGAACGGTACTTTAAAACAGAAACAGAAATATTTAAGAGTGTTTTAACTTAACAGTTACCTTCTAACTAGTACAGGGGGTGAACATGGTAGAAATTGTTCTATGTTATCATTCTGTACAATCTATGAATAAACAAGGAATTTTCTCTGCCTTTATAATTACCAGCTCCTTATTATAGTCAGAGGTTAGCAACCTTTGCCACTCTCCCTCTGAACCAAATGATATCACATTAACTCCTACCGGAACAGGAGCAGAAGAGAGAATCGAATGCCATTGAAGAAGGAAGACATAAATTCCTTGGGGATTTTTAAAATGCATTTATGCAAAAAAATTATCTACAGTAACGGCACAGATACATATATTCAAAAGTTGATCACCTTAAATAGTTAGTCCTGTCCTCCTATATCTTGCTCTTAGTTTAATTTACTTCTTCCAGCCTATCTTAACATTCTATACACCTGACCTGGTGGGTTTCATCCCCAAGTGCTAATATTATATCACTGTGTATTATGTTATACATCAATTCATTAATTCAGCAATGTTAAAACCAGTCACAGAAATACATTTCTAATTTAAATATTAATACCTATTTTGGAAAATAGGAATTACAATGTATATAAATATAACAACTGTGTTCAGTGTGCTAGAATTCAGCAGTTTGGACCAATTTATTTTACTCCATTTGTTATATTAACTAAAGACTTTCTCCTAATTACTGGTATGGACACGGTTTACCTTGGCTTGTCATATAAGCCTAGGAACGCCCCCTACATTTCAAGAATGAATCGGATCATTTGTGGGCAGTTTTATAGCGATTTAAAGGACTCAGTCCCATGGAATTGCTCATTGCACTGAGGAAGCCCCAGTGTTATTGGGGAGAAACGCGTTGGTCTAATATTAACACTGATTATCATTTATTGACATACATTTACTGTGGTATCGTAGAACGTATATCATAGATCTATTCCATCTATTTGAACTCTCACCAGATCCCGCTTGTTTGACTGCATGTAGTGAAAGTAAATGACAGCTAGAAGCGGGCTGAAGTCAAACCCATCACTGTGCATGTGCGAGCTCTCGCCGCACACAGAATTTAATTCTCTCAGCATTGGACCTAAATTTTCATCTGCCACCTGGACTATAGGGGGGTAACTAAAGGACCACTACTGAAAGAGACACTATCCCTCCGGAGACCATACTACGCCACAGCGGAGATCAGGAAACGTGAGTTGGAGTTGTTTTCTATATAACGGAGTTCAGTGATTTACTACTACTATAGTGGAAAGTTCTATTTATAACACTGACGGAACTATGTGATGGCATTTGTCTTTTGAACTCAGAACATTTACAAGATTTATTCTGTTGGTGCATATTTTGAATTATAGCATTGGACTATTGTCCTATATTTAAGGACATTTTCTTGTTTCATATGAACATTGGTTTTGGCCAGGACTAACTATTTAAGGTGATCCCCCTTTTGAATATATGTATCTGTGCTTTTACTGTTGGTTTTATTATTGCTAATTTATCCATATAAATATTTCCATATATATATATATATATATATATATATATATATATATATTTGTATTATTATTTGCATTTCCATTAATTTATGTGTCTTTGTGTCTTCTTCCGCCTTGGGTTTATTAAATTTGTCTATATCGATTTTAGGAGTTTTTCTGGAATTCACTCCTCCCCCATCTTTCCCATACGGCAGCAGTATATCTCACATTATACACAGAGCTGTGCTGATTATTAAATCCATTTGTTTGGTTTTTAAAAAAAATAAATAATATATATATATATATCTATGCATGTATAATATTTTCGCCATTCATAAAGCACAGGGTGCCATCACTAATTGCAATGCTCGCAATGCGTCTGATTCATCAAGGCATGTATCTGCCAGTTTTGAGAGTATCCTACACAAAATCACTCTGTGATGCCCAGAACCGGAATTTATGCCACTAAACGCAGCCACGTCTGCTCCGTCTTTGAGCACAAATGACACTTACTACAGCCTACAATTTCCGTGAGTGAACAAGGCAGGGAAGGGACATTTTGCCTTAGTCAATTTACAGTAAGGGAGTGCCAATCTCAACCGTACACAGCCACGTCCGAATCAACATGAGCATGAAATGTGAAATTGTTTTAGGGATGAGGTGTCTAGGAAGGTGGAGTAGTGCTACCATTGGGTAAGGTCCAATTACCCGTTAGTAATGTTCTGTTTGCCCGGTACCCAGCCTGTTATATACATCTTTACCTCTGATGAAACTGCCAATTAGGGCAGAGAAACGCGTCAGTGCGAGTGACATCACATTTGGATATTCCATCGGCTGTTAAGGATACCATCAGATGTTAAGTGCAAAGTTACCACAAACTATCTTTTCGGATTGAATGGCCATTCCAACGCATGACAGCTTATAGGATTCTCCATAAAGATAAGTCATACTATTGAATTTAGACATTGGATGTGTTATGGCATCCTAATTCATCACTTATTGGAGATTTTACATACTGAATGAGATGCTGCTTTGGAGCTAATAATTTTCTAATGATGCCTATCAGCCATGAATGTATAATCAATTTTTGCTCAATGGACTGAGGAACAATGTTGTTATAGTTCAAATTTAACTTTTGGAGAGCATTTATAATATCTTGTTTTTTTTTTAATATGGCATGAGAATTTTATATTTTTAACATCATGATGTATTAGAAAACTATTGATTACATGCATGTTTAAGTATATTCAACATTCAATCCGGATTGATTTCATTTTTGGGAGAAATTGGTAATAATATATCATCAAATATTCTTTTGTTTGTTTAATTTAATAGTATTAATTTATATGGATTCTTATTGTGTGTGTAAGACTTGTGAATAAACTAATTGATATTTTTATCAGCGCTCTCCTCATTAATATCTACATTTTTTGTTATATACCTGAATAATGCAGAATGTGCAAAAACCGATATGTCCCGCCAGCCTACCTATCACTGTTGTTTGCTTAGTTGTAGTAAAGGTTTTGTTATCCTCTGCTTTTGTTTTTCCATATAAGGCATAAATATAGTTTAGAGCAGCTTGATGCATCTGCTTTCGTTAAGCATATTGAAGCATTTTGGGGATATGGTAATTTAGGGAAAATACTCTTTAGTATAGCCACTCTTACCAGCAGGTACACATCTAAACATTTCCAGTAAGCTAATAGTTTGATAATCTTTTCTATGATGGGTGGGATTGGATTTACTGTATATAGGTCTCATAGATTGGAAACAATGAATTCCCGCAAAATATTTTTAGCCATTCTAAATTGTGATAGTTGAGGAGATCTAGGGCCTGATTCAATAAGGATCTTAACTTAAGAAACTTCTTATTTCAGTCTCCTGTACAAAACCATGTTACAATGTAAGGGGTGCAAATTAGTATTATGTTTTGCACATAAGTTAAATACTGACTGTTTTTTCATGTAGCTTTCATGTATGCTATGTTCAAAAAAAATAAAAGAAAGATGATAATTACATAAATGTAAAAAGAAAACACTCTATAATGGCCCACTGCTACTCATCATTGGGCCCAGTCCTTTGGGGATGGCAAACAAACATGTGTGCCCCTGCAAATGGAGTTGTCCAGCCCAAATAGCGCTAGGCCCTCCTGGTACTCCTGGTTGGTGGGTACCAGGGAAATAATAAATAATTGTAAAATATTATTGTATAATAAACAATAAATCATAAATAAAAAGTAATTATTTGTGCCCTCTGATAAGAAATAAATATTAAGGGCACCGTACATAAGTGAAATAATTTTCCAAAGTTTTCTGTACAGCATATGGATTTTGCAGTGGTTGAGCCGTTAGTAAATCCAGGGATCCAGGGATCCAGCGGATCAGGGAGGGGGGGGGGGGGGGGCGATCGGGGCGATCGCCCCCCCTAGCAGGGGCTTGCTGCTGACGGCTGCACACTGTGCAGGTCCGTTTAGCAATGACAGTGTGCTGCCCGGCTGCTCTGATTGTGTTTTAAACACAATCAGAGCAGCGGGACAGCACACTGCCAATGCTGAACGGACCTGCACATGCTGTGTAGCCGTCAGCAGCCGTAGAAATTAGAAAGGGGGCGGGGCCTAAATCGCCCCCCCCTAAAATCGCCCTGGGTAGAGCAGTTGCCTAGATCCGCCCCTGGCACCAACATACACATTAACCTCACACTTGATGATGCAAATTGCAAAATGTAAATGAGTCAAAGTTCATCATTACCCTCTGATTAGTACATGGGTCACATTCGCTCCACTCGCCCCAGCCAGTAAGCTCGCAGTCGACCGCAGCAGGTGGGACATTAGCAGATCTCAGGAACCTCTTTGAAAACCTGAAAGAAAACATAAGTTGGTCAGCTTTGATTTGATGTAATAACCTCTTATTTTCATTGTCAGTCCCTGCATTATTGTTGTGTCCCTGGGTGTACAACACTAGAGAATAGGTTGATTCTGTATAAATAAAGGATAATAAGAATTGGGCTCAGTGTATTTCTACATATGTACCACAGGAGGGAGCTGTTTTATCACTAATTATCCCATTACGGTGAGTGTCATATTTTTTCTAACGACTCTTGCCAATATTTGAAAACTATTTTTTGGAACACTTTGGGTGACTCAGTATGGGGCGCCTAACACATAGTATACTGCACCTATACCACATGTGATGACCATAGGACATAATCAGAATATAAATCTACTATGTTTTCAATGTCACAGTTACTGAATATTAGGTTAGGCAGCATGAAAAATAACAACAGATGCTGCTGACAATCATGTACAACAGTCACCAAATCATGGGCGTTTGTACTGGGAGATTCGTCATTGTGCCTTTTAATCCTATCTCTTATAAGTCTATAACATGTTAACATCTTTACCACTTTCAATACAGTTGACCACCCTCTTCTCCTGCACATCCGTCACTCCCTTGGCATTCACAGTACAGTCCTGTCGTGGTTCACCTCCTACCTTTCTGTAGGTTCCTTCAGGATCTCTACCGGCTACTGTTTGACTACTCAAGGCTCTGTTGTTGGCCCTCTGCTGTTCTCTCTTTTTACTTATTCCTTTCATGAACTAATACGCTCATTTGGCCTCCACTAACACCTACCTGCCCTTCTGTCTTCACTTTTATCTGTTTCACTCATCTTTCCACAGTGCAATCTGTCTAAATGGCACAGCGAGACTGGTCTTATTGTCTCACCACACTACATCCACTGCACCACTCTGCAAACCCCTACACTGGTTGTCCAAAGTCCAAATCAAGCTGCTCATACTCCCCTCCAAAGCCCAACAACCTCTCATACATCTCTCACTCCCGTATCTACCTCTGGCCTGCTGATCAAACCCTCTCTGATTACCACCTCTTACTCCCACCTACAAGACTTCTGCTATACTATGCATCCATTAATGTAACCCCTACCCCATCTCACCAGAGTCTTGAATGGATCTACTGCAATGCCAGTGCCAGGTGGCAGGTGGCAGTGTAACATTAAGACTGACAACTGCATATTATTTTTCACTTACAGCAATCAGCACTTTGCTAAAAGTCAAATCAGTTAGGACTAAGAGACCTCATCTGAATTCAGCCTTTATAGGGCCCTCACTAATACCAGTCTTTGCACGAGCAAAGTTTTAATTTTGTTTCTCTGCAGTTGCTTCAAGATACTTCTTCTGTTTGCCTGTTTATTGGGCTTTGTTCTCACAATTCTACAATCTCCAACCCATCGACTTCGGATTCATTCCTTGTGATTCTATCTTTTCCAACCCATCGACTTCAGCTGAAGTACTAAGTGGCTTGGCCAGTCTCTGATAACAACCAAAGTCAAGTAGTTCTCTCCTGGGAGCACTGTGACTGTTCTCTCCCAACCTTCAATTTCAAACGCTTTCTCTGGCTCCTATTGTCTCAGCTTTGCCCTTTCCCTGCAGATTGTAAACTCTCATAAACAAGGCCCACTCTGTCCTCTGTATCATGTCTGCACTTTATCCATCAACCTCATATGATCCTGTTCTGTTTTTATGTATGATTTGTGTTTTGTATTATTGTATTTCCCGCCAGTCCCTGCAGAGTTTTCTGGTATCTTATACATAAGCAATGACAATGATGTAATGGTAACATAAACAGTCATGGGATCTAATATTTGGAAGTATTGGGTCTTTCGGGGCTTCCTAATAAGAGATTTCCTGCAATTTGGAGCACTGTTTGTAACATATATTACATTTCATTTAAAACAAATGACATATATTGCAATGCACACACATAAAGACATTTGTTTCTCATATTTGTATGATTTGCACCAAAATCATTGTGAAATCATTATTTATGTGCAACTGTTATCCTAGTTACAAGTGCACCATTTTAAAGCAAATGAAAATTGTCAAAATTGCTGACAAATTTCTATACAATTTACTATCTCATCTGCCATAATTTATTTTTAATTTCAATTAGGCACCAATTTGTAAACATGCTAGAATTGCTCAAGTATCATACAAGGAAAACATCGTAAAAGTGACTTTAAGGGGCATATTCAATTGTTTAAATATCCCGCCGCGTTAAAACTATTACCGTTATTACGGTAATAGTAAGCGGAATTTCAGCTTGTGGCTCAGGGAGCTGCGAGCTGAAATCCAGCGAGAAAACTACCGTAATAACGGTTTCTACGCGCACTATTACCGTAATAACAGTAATAGTGCTCAGAGCGCGAGATTTTCGGAGTTTCCGCCGACAACAGAATATGCCCCTAAGTGACTGAAAATCACAGTGGGGCACAACGTGTCCTGAGAGACCGTATATTGGTGCTCAGACCGCGGCATCGCCTCTAACCACGTTACACTCACAATATGGAGTGGACAGTCTTAGGGCTGGATTTACTAAGCTGCGGGTTTGAAAGAGTGGGGATGTTGCCTATAGCAACCAATCAGATTCTAGCTGTCATTTATTTAGTGCCTTCTACAAAATGACAGC
Source organism: Mixophyes fleayi (assembly GCF_038048845.1). Lineage (NCBI taxonomy): Eukaryota > Metazoa > Chordata > Amphibia > Anura > Limnodynastidae > Mixophyes > Mixophyes fleayi. Next base: position 430,221,837 of record NC_134402.1, on the reverse strand, counting down.
TAGAATCTGATTGGTTGCTAAAGGCAACATCCCCACTTTTTCAAACCCGCAGCTTAGTAAATCTAGCCCTTAGTGTCTCCTCACTGCAGAAGGGGCTGGATCAAGAGGCAGTTAAATTTTATTTATACATTTTCTATAAGTCTAGCCCTTGATATTCTGGCATACTGTGACATACATGTTTTTCAGTAAAGTAAATGTACATTATATGAAGACTTCTAAACGTACCTGGTCTCTTCTGATGCAGACACCCCACAATACAGAAGACATAATGCAGAAGTCAGTCCCAGTAAAAGCTGCAGTAAAGTCATGATGTCGGGAGATGATTTCTGGGCAAACGACAAGTTTTCCCAATGTCACCTATATATTGTGTCCACTGTCACTTATTAACCGAAACACAAACACAGTCCTCAGTCTCAGACAAATAATGCTTCATTTGAGAAACCATTTGTTTGTAGTGTTAACTGTCTTCCTAAAATGTAGCAGTTAGAGATATGCGCTGACCCCTGTGTTTTGGTTTTGTAACTGGTTTTGCCAAAAAATCACAAAAGGTTTTGGTTTTGGATCTGGATTTAATAAAAAAAAATTGAAAACTAGGTAAAATAATGTCATTTTGAGCTGTTTTTGCTCCTATTTCACTATTTATAGTATTACATTTTTTTCCAGTCATTTCCAGTCTATTTTCTAATGATCACTTTACAACTGTCCAAATTGTCACCAATTTTGGCCAAAGTCTGCAGTGAGGATTTTGTAATTTTGCCATTGTTGCATTTGCTTTCTCCCATTCAATTCCAAAAATAGTTAATCAGTTCTCCTACTCTGCCAGTTAGCATAAATCATCAGCCATGAGATCTCCAATATATATGTATTCTTTACCAGGGCCAAAATCTGTCCTCTTAATTTCTCAGAATGTAGACTTTCAATAGTATTGTCAAGGCATGTTTTGGACACCCAAATCTGCATCAATGTGAGTATTATACATATTTACTTGTGTGGGAAGGGCAACTATTTTCATATCTAAACTGTCTGTTTTACATATTGCTTACACTTCACTAATAGAACATATACATATTATTTATATGAAAACAGTAAAAGGTCCACAGTGCGCACAATAATATAACCAATATAGCACCAACAACAGATGCAAAAAATTCTAAGATAAACAAAGTAAGCAATGTCCGTATTAACCTATATAATTAATTAAATATCCAAGTCCAGCAGACGATAGTCCGCGCGTCTTCCCCTTCGTATTCCCGATCTCCACGGGTGAAATGATTATCTAAAATAATTAAAGAGATGGGGGCGCTTCCATGGTGCATTAATTTTCATATAATTTATTAATATAAAATCACAAAGATGCACGTACCAGAAGATCATAAAATCAAAACACATCACACACAGTGGTCTGGTCGCTCCCGCTGTATCCATAAACAGGGCAGACCTCACACGCAATGAACACCTTTCAATCCCGCTACATGTTTCGTCTATGGCGACTTCGTCATTCCATATTTATATACATGGGTCTTGGAGACCACCTGCACTGCAAGTCTCAGGCAGTCCGCTTTACACCGGGGTTGGCCGAAGCATCCCCCAGGGGAACGCCAGCATAGACAACCCCCCTCACCAAAACATTTTTCCTCTCCAGCAGCAGTCTAACGCTGCCGACGCAAATGACACAAGACAGTGGGCCCACCATCAAACCCCCATTATAATGGAGCCTGGGGAGAAGAGGGCCTAAAATTGCTTTGATCTCAGCCCACTGATGTCCCAGGGAAATTAGAGGTAATTATAACGGACATATTAAAAGAAAATCTTAAATATTAACCAACTGGACTAGTATTAATCCTAATTCTAACAAATCCCTACCAATAGCCCAAGCTCTTCAACCAAATATAAAGGTCTCTTTTTGCATGGTGACTTAGTGGTTAGCACTTCTGCCTCCCAGCGCTGGGGTCATGAGTTCAATTCCCGACCATGGCCTTATCTGTGTGGAGTTTGTATGTTCTCCCCGTGTTTGCGTGGGTTTCCTCCGGGTGCTCTGGTTTCCTCCCACACTCCAAAAACATACTAGTAGGTTAATTGGCTGCTATCAAAATTGACCCTAGTATCTCTCTCTGTCTGTGTCTGTCTGTGTGTGTATGTTAGGGAATTTAGCCTGTAAGCTCCAATGGGGCAGGGACTGATGTGAATGGGTTCTCTGTACAGCGCTGCGGAATCAGTGGTGCTATATAACTAAATGATTATGATGATGATACTGCTCTATCCACGTTGCAGTGGGTGGAACTATATTTTTGCCTCATCCTGTACTTTATAATAAGTCCTCTTTCAGTGACATGCTTTGCTTTGGAAGGGCAGTTTGGGGCTCCAGAAACACACTACAACCAGCATTGATCAATCATATTATAACAACAGCCCGTGTGTCCCGTGGATCCTCTTACAGATGTTGTAACTTTTTTCTGTATAGTGATTGCATATTTAAGCCTACTGATTAGATGGTATAAGTAAACAACCTATGACCTGTCCAAATAGTAGTTAAAAAGTTAACTGTGACTCTATGAAGGACGATATAAACATACAAACCTAAATCTCATGTGTTGCGTAGAATAACAGAAAGGACATTTTTTTATTTTGTATGATGAAAAGTAGACTTCTCTATGGATTCCAAATGACTAAATTCATTATTTCTAACTCAGTACTTAGAAGTTTGTGCTGAGTTCTGAAGTGAGGTTACAATCCATACTTGCCAACTCTCCCGGAATGTCCGGGAGACTCCCGCATTTTGCGAGAGTCTCCCGGACGAGTGTGGCAATCTCCCTGATAGGAAGTGGGCAGAATTCGGTTTAAACGCCGCGATTCACCCGCAATCGATTTGCGTCATTCCGTCACGGGGGCGGGGCCAAAATGATGCGATTTCGGCGCCCCGCCCCCTGCACGCCCACGTCCCAGCCGGCATCTCCCGGAAAAAGAAATACAAATGTTGGCAAGTATGTTACAATCTTGTCATAGGCCTAGAGCTGGTAGGGGCTGTGTGAAGTTAAGGAGGGTGAGGTCTGTTCTTATAACATGTCCAGCACTAACAGGGCTATGCTCACATAGAGAAGATTAAAGTTCTATTGGTAAGAGAGTGTTTTTCATGTGTTTTCAATGTCTCCATGAAACACTTTTCATGTACTTTAAATAGTGTTTAATTTATGATTATAGCATAAAAAATGTCTCTAAAATCAACTACATAGGTTTTGAATGTGTTTATCGCACAGCCCATTGTTTGTTGTTTGCTGTAAAACAAATACAGTAAAGGCTAACGCTTCGGCAGGCCAGTCTCCGCTGATATGCGCATTTGTGAGCCCGCTAGCCGGCTCCTGTCTGTGCAGCGGATCTGAGAGCCGAGATTTGGGCTTTCAGTTCCACTAATAATAATAAAAAAAAAAAGAAAACAAAGTGAAAAACCTTTAAACATTAAAACGTTTTAAAAAAAAATGTTTTCATCTGTTATTGCCAGCCCGAAATTTTGCAATAAGTGCTGTTGCAATACTTGGGGAAGCTGTCACTGAAACCCTTTGTTGTATTGGGCAAAATGGAAAAAAAAAACGTCTGGCCTTTAAATAAATTGGCTACTTAGATTTACATGAAAACAGTGAGTTATAAAACAATACTGGGTATTACCGACAGAGGTAAGAGGGCCCTGCTTGCAAGCTTAAACTCTATGGGGTATATTTACTATAGCAACCAGTCAGATACTAGCTGTCATTTTTTAGAATGTACTAAATAAATGCTAGCTAGAATCTGATTGGTTGCTATTTGCAACATCTCCACTTTTTCAAAACCGCAGTTTAGTAAATATACCCCTATAAGACAGATATGAACAAGTCCTAAAGGTATATATATATATATATATATATATATATATATATATATATATTTATAGTATATATATATATATATATATATATATATATATATATATATATATATATAGTGAAAGGCTAATTGAACATGCACGACAATTAAAATGAGGAAGCGATTTTAATGTGATTTTTACACATTGTGGTTTGTAATTAAACCCCTGGCTTAATCTCTACATTTTACAGCCTTCTGGTGGCATTCCGTCAACCTGACAAACACTGCTATGAAATAAAGTTGTAGGAAGCCCTTGGTGAGGTGCTAGAAGCGGAGGAATGGTCCAAGATCAGAACACATGTCGCCAAGAGCTCTATCTGTGTGAAGACCAAGAAGAATGCATATAAGCTACTTTATAGATGGTATTTGGTCCCCACCCATCTAAAAGCCATATATCCCGACTCCTCTAGTTTATGCTGGAGATTCTGTGGGTATGAGGGCTCGTTCCATCATATTTGGTGTCATGCCCCAAGGTGATGAGATTCTGGCAAAAGGTCCACAATCTAATTCATAGGGTCAGCACGGTGACTTAGTGGTTAGCACTTCTGTCTGACAGCACTGGGGTCATAAGTTCGATTCCCGACCATGGCATTATCTGTGAGGAGTTTGTATGTTCTCCTCGTGTTTGCGTGGGTTTCCTGCGGGTACTCCGGTTTCCTCCCTCACTCCAAAAACATACTAGTAGGATAATTGGCTGCTAACAAATTTACCCTAGTCTCTCTCTGTATGTCTGTCTGTGTATGTCTGTCTGTGTGTGTGTGTGTGTGTTTGGGAATTTAGACCGTAAGCCCCAATGGGGCAGGGACTGATGTGAATGAGTTCTCTGTACAGCGCTGCGGAATTAGTGGCGCTATATAAATAAATGGTGATGAAGATGATAGTCACCTCACTACAAATTCCCCCCTGTCCTTCCTATTCTCTCCTACACAGACCTGTACCCGACACTGACAAACATACAACAGCGCTTGTGAGCCATATACTTAATGATGCCAAATGTGCAGTAGCAGCAAACTGGAAACAGCCTAAAACCCCTGCACTACCCGAAGTGATCAATAGAATCTGGCAGACTTACCGCTGTGAGCATATTACAAGCATAATTAATGATCGACCCATCAAATTTCAAAATATCTGGCAACCCTGGCTCGCCACTTACGGAGTAGACCAACCAAGAACTTATTAAAGCAGAGATTGAAACTATGGAACTAGTTTCAATTCACATGCTGAATATCTAACAACGTCCTTCTCTCCTTTTTTCTCATTAGGTCCCCTCCCCCCTTACTCGGCTCTTATGTTTTACCTTATTTCCATCCTCAACTCTGCTGTTTAGCTTTATAACAAAGTTCTTAATCATTTTTTATATTAACAAACTGTTTGATTTGTAACCTAACCTGTATGCTGTTAAAACCAGAAAATGTTTTCAATAAAATATTTTTAAAAGAAAAAAAAATAAGAAACAGCATTAACATTCTAGAATGCATTGGTGTAAAATACACATAACTGCTACATAAGTATTACTTGACTTTTTTTTCTCCTAACAGAGATATACAAAACACATGAATAAAAAACAGTAAGAGACAGAGTTTAGCATGGTATTTACTTAGGGCTGTTTGCCTTGTTTCAAAACTCAGAGAGGACTCAGAATTTGACCTAATGAACAATCTAAAAAGATAGAGCTGCATTTAGAATGTAATAAAACCTGTTGTGTGTTACGTTTCAGGGACTATTGCAGATGTAGGTTAAAGCTTTAGATGTGCTCATTGGTGTCTTACACAAGTGATTGCAACATGTGTGTTTGATTAGTATTTAGTTAACAAACACAATGGAGGTATCAGCTGGCATCAGTTTCAACAAAAGCATACCTAGAGGTTCGTGGGATCTTCTGCAATTTTGCTCCCATGCAGGGCCATCTTTTCCATTGGGCACGATGGGCAGCTGCCCGGGGGCCCCACGGGCAAGGGGGCCCCATAGGCACGGCTCTTAATGAGAATAAATAATCCTGCAAAAGAAAAAAACCTGCAAAAAAAAACCCTACAAGGGTCACTGAGCAAGTACATCTATCTATATATCTATATCTGTATCTGTATACATCTATATATCTATATCTATATCTCGGGGCCCCAGTGCACTGCTTTGCCCGGGGGCCCATAATGTTGTAACTTTTTACTCCAAATATCATGCCAGGCGTTTGTTTACAACAATTTATTTTTTTGTCATTTTCACAAGACAGCTTCACATTGTATTTTAATTAGTTTGCAATCATTTTACAGGAAAGAGTCAGCTGTAAATTGTGCACTGATTTATTTCAGGACTTTGTAAATCTGTTTTTTTCTAATCTTTTCAATTACACAATGGGGAGACCGAGCAGGTAGTAGAGATCACGGCCTATGCCACTATCAGAGGTTAATTCATTTTGCTACACTGCTCAGACACATTGCAAGCAGCTTTTAGCCACAAACTGCAGGATTTTCTATGTTGCAGTTTGTAGGGTGAAAATGAAACCCCTGGGCAATGTGTGTCAGTTTAAACACCCCAAAATCCTACACCGGTCACACATGTTACAATCAGGGGCAGGCTGGGCTTGGGGGGAAGTGGTTTTTTGGCCCCCAGGCCGGACCCATAGTAGGCTCTCTTGGGCTGAGTCACTGGGTTACCTGCATTTTTTTTTTCCCTTTAAAATGTTCCTAATAGGCTGCTGAGCCGAGTCTCGCCCCCTCCCCCCCTTCCCCCACCTCTCCAGGCTAAAATTTGCCAGTCGGACCCTGTCTACAATGCAGTCATTGAGCATAATTCCGAATGATTAGATCCGTGTTCGATTTAGTCACACATAGGACAAACCACAGATATTTTGCATCCGGTGGAAAATTGACACAATACACTCTAGTCAACCGATTGCAATGTGAACATGGATGAGCCATATTTTTCAGCCTACCTGAATGAAATTTTATCTAAGCATTGGTGGTCAATCACCACTTTATACATACTGGGCTGATTTTGATCAGTGACAAAATGCTTTGCAGTAACCTCGAACATTTTGTCAAAAGGAAAGGTATGTGCATACAGCATACTTGCCAACTCTCCCAGAATGTCCAGGAGACTCCCGAAATGTCCAGGAGACTCCCGAAATTCGGGTCAGTCTCACTAGATGATAACAACAGATGAATGCAGTTACTCACAGTTACTTGTAGTACAGCAGTATTCAGCAATAACAACAGTTGCAGCAATCAGGCGATACAGATATATATGCAGTACACACGTGTATGTTGATATGCTAGTATGCAGATGAAGTCTTATACAGATATGATGCAGGCAGGTTTGCTATACTGCACAGCCATTCAGCAGCTTATATTGTGGTGGAATAAGACTCTCCTATTTATTATGGGCACAGTAGGCAGCTTCCGGTTCACATATATGGGCTTTTGGGGCTTTCTATATTATGTGGCACGCAGCTACTAATGCTGTGACTTGTCCCCTCAGTGTCTGAAAGTAAGTGCGGCGCGAAAGGCCGAACTTACGGTTTCGGAGGTCTGGACATGTGCAGTAGCACAGATCGGACATTGGAGTCCTGCCCCACTTCCTGTTTCCTCCTAGACCACCAGGAAACTACGGTTGCCATAGCAACCACAGGAGACGGACACCAACATTAGCCACTTACTAATTTAAAAGAAGTTTACAGTTTGTTAGGAAATAAATCGTGGCACTAGTATTGTTTGTGAGAACTCCAACTCATAGTCTCATAGCATTCATCATATTATCAATATTTATTACAGATGTCATAATTATCTTTGGAGATTGAGGTGCAACCAGCCAGAGGGAGCAACAGTACAAAGAAAGCAAGCAAAAGACTGGACTAATTGTTGGTGCACTATGGAGTTTTACACACAAACAAATAAAAGTTTGAAGAATGGACCAACATTGCTGCGTGACTGATCACACAGCCCACTCAATAATTTTACCTTTGCATTCTAACTGGTCCAATGTGCAATATGATGTAGCAAATGCCCTTGTGTATGAAACTCCCATTGTCCCATAGATTGTAAGCTTGCGAGCAAGGTTCTCTTACCTCTCTGTCTCTATGTATTACCCAGAATTGTTTTATTAATGTTTGTTCCTAATTGTAAAGCGCTTGTGCTATATAAATAAATGTTGATGATGATGATGATTGTTACATATTCATATTAAAATCTAACTTAAAATCTAACTTTTATTAATTGTCTAAACAAGAATAACATTTATTTAAAGAAATTAGTGAGTGATTAGTGATTTAAAATAGCTGTTCCATCTCCATTGCAATAAAGTATATATTTTATTCTCCAATTGGACTAAGTTATCATTTGTCTAACAATACACATCACTGCATGCTGAAATTACAGCTAATAGTAAAGTTCCTATCTGCTGGGTATTCTAATCAAGTCTATTAGGCTTCTGTGATAACATAGTCTCTCATTATGGACATTCTAATGCGGTCCTAAAATAATAGACAGTGATTAATACAGTCTCTCTGTTATACAGGTTATATGTTAAACTTTTGGACGAGATGATTTGCTGAACTGCCTAACATACGCTAGATTTGGGATTGGACAGAGAAGTCCAAGTATTGTAATTTGAGTTGCGAATTTTAGTCCAAATATAGCAGAATTATTATTATTATTATAATAAAGTGGCAAGGAGAGCGACAGCAGACACCAACGCGCTTTTCAATGCGGATTGCTTTATCTAGGTAGACTTGCCTTAATACAGGCAAGTCAAAGAGTCTTGCTTTATCAAGACTCTGCCTTGATAAAGCAATCCACAGCGAAACGCGTGTTGGAGTTTCCTGTCTCTCTCCAATTTGTCCAGGATCTGAGGTATTGTAAAAGACTCCATTGATTTAACACACTTAATACTCCATGTATGCCAACTCTCTCGGAATTTTTTGTTTAAGAAAATGAAGACAGACAGACCAACACCTGAAAGGAACGATTGTTCCAAATTATAGTTTATATAGTTATAACCAACATGCAGCCAATCTCTAATAAACCTTAAAATATATAATTATAGATTGGGAAAATTAATGCTACCCTCAGACATACTTTGCTGAAGCTTAAATAGTCCTTTTCTAGGCTGCTTAGATTTCCAAATACAATTTTTAAATTCTCTATTCAATTTTTTTTTCATCTGATGATGATATTAATATAGGTAGCATTTCTAATGGATACAATATTTTAGGAAGCACTATTATTTTAATTAGATTGGCCCGACCCAGATAAGAAAGAATTAAATGTTTCCCGCTGGCCAGTTCATCCACTGCAGCTTTAACCACCCTTCTCATATTAAGACAATACAATTCATGGATGTTCTTTGGCAGTTGAATGCCGAGATAAATTAGGGATCTATTAGCACAGACAGGGAATAAGACCTGCTCCACCAAGGCCTATTCTCTAATCCCAAGGTCATCGCCACTGGCTTTGATTGATCAAACAGAAAGCCTGAGACCCTACCATAATCTTAAATTATTTCCAATAATGAAGACAAGGTTAAGTGGGGGTCAGGTAGAAACAATACAAAATCGTCAGCAAACGCAACTTATCAATGTAATTTCCTGGCTACCCAATTGTCCAAAAGCCCTCGTTTCCAATATTAAATGAAGACGTTGCCAAGAAACCATATCAAAGGCCTTTTTGGCATCAAGGCTTAAAGTGATCTGAGTAGTGTGTGATGGCACTGGGCTTGTGGCAATGTAATGTGTTTGTGATGGCACAGGGGGCTTTTGGCAATGTAGTGTGTGTGTGATGGCACAGGGGGCTTGTGGAAATGTAGTGTGTTTGTGATGGCACAGGGGGCTTGTGGCAATGTAGTGTGTGTGTGATGGCACAGGGGGCTTGTGGCAATGTAGTGTGTGTGTGATGGCACAGGGGGCTTGTGGCAATGTAGTGTGTGTGTGATGGCACAAGGGGCTTGTGGCAATGTAATGTGTTTGTGGTGGCTCAGGGGGCTTGTGGCAATGTAGTGTGTGTGTGATGGCACAGGAGGCTTGTGGCAATGTAGTGTGTGTGATGGCACAGGGGGCTTGTGGCAATGTAGTGTGTGTGTGATGGCACAGGAGGCTTGTGCCGAATCTAGTGTGTGTGATGGCACAGGGGGCTTGTGCAATGTGTGAGGTAGGTGGTGTCTAATAGGTGTTATTTGTTTTGTTTGTGGGGTGATGGTGGGGCAATTTAATTTAATAGTGGGGTTGATGCAGACTTATCAATGTAGGGTGGGATGATTAATTTAATGTTGAGGTGGTTTGGGCACTATTAATTAAATGTGTGGCAGAGTTTTGGAAAAAGGATTGCTATTTCTTAAAAGTGAATGGAAGTTATTTAATGTATGGTAGGAAATAGGTTTATTTAATAAATGTGATTACAATTAATGTTGGGGTTGTTTGGGGGAAATAGGTCTTTTTATTAAAGGTGAATAAAATTATTTTACAGTCAGGCTGGTTACAAGAAAGGGGTACTAATAATAAAATATGAGTTGTTTTGATTTAATATCTGACTGCATAGGGGCGTGGAGGCCTACTGTCATCACTCATTGCTGGCATTTCTATATCTCATGTACCTATTCTATTTCCAAACAGAGACCCAACATTCCAGGATCCAGACAAGCACAACTGAGCTGAAAGACAAAAGCTGTAGCATTGAAAGATAGATAATTCTGCAAATAATCTTAAGAATAAAAATCCTGTTTTATTAATTACTTGCTGATGTACCCAGTGTTGTCTGGGTTTAAATCTTCAAGCTATCAATGAGTTGGATGTAACTGTCAACCTTTAAAAAATAATTAGCAGCTTATCAGGTCTTCCAACACACCCATTAGGTGGCTGCCCAGTGTCGCTTTTGTTTTTATATTAAATGTCATTGAAATCCATCAAGTGGATGGCCCAGAACAGGCTCGCCAGGTCAAAGTTCTGCCCAATGGGAGGGACTGATGTGAATGAGTTCTCTGTACAGCGCTGCGGAACTAGTGGCGCTATATAAATAATTAGATGATGATGACTGGGGAGTCACCAGACCCATTGTGGTTAATAAGGCCACATAAGTAACCTTGAGCAAAATATACAGCATGGGTATATCCAAGTACTTTTTAACTTAAAATGTTAATTAACACTAAAATCTGTACATATCCTGGAGAGGTGGTTAAGTGTGAGGACGGAGGGGAGGGGAGGGAATGGTGTCATTTTGGTACCGCCCCCAATGATGCATTTAAGCAGTTGCGTCAATATGACCCAGGTGGCAAAGCCTACATTACGTGGTTTGCCGTGACTCACGTCATGGAGGTCCCCATCCTGTCCACTTCACTGTGAGCTGGCTAAATACCCTTCCAATTCATGACCCAGCCAGCAGGAGGTCAAAAAGGTACCTTCGGTGAAGGGAACTAGCTGGCTCACACTGGGTGTGCTATTTCCCATGCAGTGTATGTACCAGGTACCTACGGTGAAGGGTAACTAGAGACATAAGTCCAAGCTGGCTAAATCCCATCACTCAGAATGACCTGGGCTCTGTTGTAAAATAGCACATTATGGAGGTAATTAGTAATTTTAGTGTGAGGTAGCTGAATCCATCACTAAAAATGACTGCAGCTGTCTGATGTAAACTAATATAATATAAATGGAAAGGTGATTGTAGAAGTAAGGAAATAACCATTTTTATGTGGGCTGGCTAAATGCCTTTAACACAAAATTGCATCAGCACTCTGGGGTACATTGGTATAATATAAATGTAAAAGATGAGTCTTTAGGTAAATAAATAGTTATCCCCCTCTGAGCTGGCTAAATCCCCTTCCAATTAATACACTTTCAGTGAAGGGTTCTAGCTGCCTCACACTGGGTGTGCTATTTCCCATGCAGTGCATGTACCAGGTACCTACGCTGAAAGGGATTTAGACACATCACTGTGAACTGGCTAAATCCCCTTCCAATTCACGACCTGGCCAACAGGGGGCCTAAAAGGTACCTTCAGTGAAGGAGATTTATCCGGCTCACACTGAGTGTGCTATTTCCCATACAGTGTATGTACCAGGTACCTACGGTGAAGGGGAGTTAGTCACAACGCAGATTACAGCTGCACAAGCACAGAAGAATTGGATCACCAACTGACAGGTGTTCCGATCAGCAGGATGCCGGCGACAGGGGGCCCGGGGCACGAGCCCCCTTGGTCCCCCCCCCCCCTTAATCCGGCCATGACCGCGTATCCTGTGTATAGTCCTTGGGGTAACAAGTTCCCATGAAAGTTTTCTTGGCGAATTCTTAGACAAACTGCTCTGTAATGTCAAATAAAAAAACCTCTAAAGCGTTTGTGCTCATTGCAAATAAACTAGCAGACACTCCCCTAGTTCTAAGACTAGGAATAGGCACCTTTAGCTGCAATTATAGCTTTATTTGTGTAAGTGACAACCAGGTCTGCACATCTGGCTACTCCGAAACATGTAAACCACTCCATTGTTATAGAAACAGTTGTGCTATACTATATACTATATATATATATATATATATATATATATATATATATATAGCCACTGTATAATATTTGATATATATATATATATTGCTTCTCATTGAGCAAGAATAAATCAGTGAATGGATTAATCATTTTGACCGAAAATGATGTTCATGGCTCTTTCTGTTGAAAAATGATTATAACAGGATTCAGACGCTCACAAGTTAACCTGCGGGTGGCTGACTTACACATAAAGGGCCTGATTCATCTTTGTACGTAAGTCCCATTGCGTCTTGAGTGAAATTGCTCTGCACATGCTCTAGAAATGGACCTCACGCCACTGAGCGCAACAGCATCCAATCCATGTCCAAGCACAAATTACACTTTCACCTGCCTACGATTTGAAGGGCGACACTGGGGAGTGAAGGGGCGGACACACGTAGGCAATGTGCAGTAAGGGGATGCCGCAGTATAGCGCACGCACATTCGTCCGATTTGAGCTCTGGGCACCTCTACCGTACGTGTTTATCTGTATCGCTTGTACCAGCTACAGGGCAGGTGTAAGTGCTGACTGATAGTGATGACTGAGACCTATGCACACCAGAACATGAGAAACTATAACAATGCATTTTATGTCCAGTGGGGCAACACAGTGGCTTAGTGGTTAGCACTTCTACCTCACAGCACTGGGGTCATGAGTTCAATTCCCGACCATGGCCTTATCTGTGAGGAGTTTGTATGTTCTCCCCGTGCTTGCGTGTGTCTCCTCCGGGTGCTCCGGTTTCCTCCCACACTCCAAAAACATACTAGTAGGTTAATTGCCTGCTAACAAATTGACCCTAGTCTGTATGTATGTTAGGGAATTTAGACTGTAAGCTCCAATGGGGCAGGGACTGATGTGAGTTCTCTGTGCAGCGCTGCGGAATTAGTGACGCTATATAAATTGTGATAATGATGATGATGATGAAGTAAGAACACCCTGATTTACATATTTAATGTAAAAAAAAATGTAACATGTATTTTTATTAATGATTTTGGTCTTGAGAGTTATTAATTATTAATAGTTTCTTGCCTGCGTTCTAATATATTGCACATATGCATGTGCGTATCCTGCAGTCTGTTGTGTCTGTGCGCGTATGGCAAGTCATGTATACCCACAGCGTACTTATGCCCATATTCAAACGAAAAACATTTCTTGAGATTGTACTTGAAGACGGACGTACGTGTGTGCAAGTTGCGTTCACATTGACTTCGAAGGTGAATCAGACCCGAAGTGTATAGGTTAAAGTGCACACAATAGAGATGTTTTGTGCGCTGAAGCAATGCTTATAATAGCTTATCACTAGTTCCTAGTGACATCATGAGACATGTGACACCTTCCTGAAGGGACAGGCCGTAGCTTCATAATCAGTATACAAAATGGCTGCCTCCACTGTGTGGAGACCTATACATTTAAGTACAGGGTGATTCAAAAGTCGCGGTACACCCTTTTATTTCAAAAACTCTACAGGAAATTGGGAAACCTGAATACTCCAGTAAGGTATGGGTGACGTGGTCTATCTTTTACGGTATGTACCAAACATGGGCGCCATCTTGAAATCGGACAATCGGCCCAATTCCTGTAGAGTTTTTGAAATAAAAGGGTGTACTGCGACTTTTGAATCACCCTGTACAATAATCTCCTGTAGTGATACAAAAACGTAACAGCTTATTAAATGATATCTTTTAATACATTATATAAGGAACACAATTTGAGTTTATAAGAACATGTCAAAGCATAACGTAAGATTTCAAAGTGTATTATATATCCAGTTTAACAGAAAAAAAGGCAATTTAAACATCATAGATTTTCTTTTACAAAATAAAAAGTGCATTGCTAGGATAGGTATATGCAGGGTGTCACTTAGAACCTGCTTGACAAATCACTTTTAAAATTATAATGTTTCCAGTTTAGAAAGTGTTTACATACGTTTGATTTATTTGTAATTACTAGTTCAAGTTCATAGACTGGACTATTAGGAACCAAGAATGATTCTTCAGCTGTGTTTTCCAAACTGATACCAGATCAACTACAAAAAGCAACGTACTAAAAAATATTCCTTGTCTTTATTGGTTTTGGCTGTCATAGAAATGAAAGTCACTGTGGAATCAACTCAGAACATCCTGTGCCCGTGGATGAGTTTCATCGTTAAACCAATTACCCAGCTTAACAGGATAATTTTGTTCTCCTTTGACAAAGATTTTTAAAGTCCTTCAGTTAAAAAAAATTCCATGTGTGTTACACAATGTCTCCCACAATCCTGGAGGTATTTGAGAATAAAAGTCCATTAAAATCCAGAGGTCGGGTGGTCAGCAAATGATTTATCGGTGATATTGCACAGTGTTGGGGGGAAAAAAGAATATTTGTTGTAGGACCTCGTTATTTGAATGTAATTACTGTGAAGAAATGAGCTGATAGCGAGTTCTCATTTCCTAGTAATCCCAATGCAATTTCAGCATTTTACATTCACTGTACATACTGGTCTGAATTTTAACAGAATGTCTGTCGATAGGTTAATGGAATGAATATGTGATGAAAACTATATGCAGGTATACATTTCTTTATGTACATATAACTCATCGGAAAGTACTCATAGTTTTTTGGTGTTTTTTGGAGAGGCAAAGACAACTATTGCACTGACCAAATCCGTCTGCCAGTCAGCGTGAACTCAACCAACTGACCACAACTTCTTGTGACATCATTTTAAAGGCGTTTTACGATACGATGCATAGCAGAAACAACAAGCTTGAGACATAGAGGTCACAGGAGCATCATCGTTTTACCTTCTAATATGCTTAATGTTTCAAAATTTTAATTAACATTTTTTCCACAGAGTAATATGTTGCTGTTAAGAATTGCTGACAATGATCATTCACTTACTATATTTAGTAATGTGGATTACAACGATTACCATATAATCCATCAGACACAACCTGTTTATATTTAGAAAAACATGAGACTATGTTTATCTTTTTTATAATAACTGCTAACTGTGATCTGATTCATGAATAGACAATGCCATGATTACATTTACATGTAACAATTCCAAGGCATACATATATTACTTATGAGCAATTGTGTGACAGAGATAGATTTATCAAATTCACTAAAATGGAAAAGTGGAGGTGTTGCCCATAGCAACCAATCAGATTCTAGCTATCATTTTCTAGAATGTGCAAGGTAAATGATAGCTAGAATCTGATTGGTTGCTATGGGCAACACCTCCACTTCTCCTTTTCAGAATGTTTGATAAATCTTCTCCTAAAGGTTGATTCAACATTTATGGAAAATAAACATTTACAACTTTGAATTTTTTTTTCTTTTACAAAGCCTTACTGCCAGACATAACGCTTAAAATGTTATTGTTCATGTTGCAGGATAATTGTAAATTCAGCCATAAAAAACAGTGAAGAGCGAGATGGTAGAGCTATTCTCATTGGCATTTCACAAAAATGGTTAAACCTTGGCTTTTTAGTAAAAAGCTGACTGTACTCATGACCATTTTACACCGCTAAATTAAGCCTTTTTCAATTAGCAAAATAATCACTCCTTTATTGGGGGGGGGTTGGGGAGTAATCTATTCCTAATCCTTGATAAAATTTGTCTTTAATTATCCATTTTCTAAATAAAACATGAAAGCATTTTTTAACAAGAGATTTTTCTCAAACAAAAATGATATAGGGTCAGTTTAGATATATTTATGAGCCATTTCCAAATATAAGCCTGGTAATTTTTTACTTGAAATAGGAGAAATGTAATATAGGGATGGAAAAGTACTAGGACTCAACGCTTTATTTAAGTGCAAAAGTTGACAGACTTCTAGATCATGTAGGATAATTATAACATGGCTAGACATTGTCACTCGGGATAATTATAATATGACTGGATGTTGTGTTAGCCTTTCTGTAAAACTAGCTACGTCCTACAATTAGGTTAAAGGAATTAGTAGAGACGCTAACATTTTCTAGCCTGATTGAGATTCCAATGTTTTTACTAAAAAAAAAAGGCAGCGTTTTTGAATATGTACAATTATCGTGCAGCATTTAAATTGACATTGCAGGCATTCATGACACTGGGGAATGTATCTGTACTTAAACATATTAACATTAGAGACTCGGGCAAAATGACGTCCTACAGCCATCGTGTTGATCCCACCACAAGACCCATAGCGGTCGTGGGGTGCTCACTGGCATCGGTGATGGTGAGTGAACGGAGCTGCATGGCTTTTACCATTTGAAAAAGGGTTGTACTCTTAAAAAAAAAATCCTTCTTTAAAGCTTCAACTTGTTTAAGCAGAAAACCTGCTCACCCATGTGATATTAATATCCGCAAATGTCACTCGTTGCCTCCTTTTGGTTACCAAGCAAAGAGACACAGTTACAGGTGTGTATGGAGATACTTCTAGGAAAATTAGCAGAAACTGTTCCTGTTTTTAAAAAAATGAGACACATTGGAGTCATACCCATTGCACCAAGGATTATAATCAGAGATGGGAATAGTGAGCTGTGGGCTCCGGGGCAGGGAAGCGGGGAGGAGGGAACCGGTGCCCACTGCTCGCTAGTTAACAGTGCAGCGGGCCCCATAATCTCCATGGGCCCCGGTGCACCGCACTTGCTGCAACAATGGTAGTTGCGCCACGGATCTGTGTGTTATATGCATTGACTAGTGTAATTTGTGGACTTGAAAGGGACAGAGAGTCTTGGACAGCGAGCAAGAAGCATGTTTAGAGAGACGCTAGGACATAGCTCAGAATGATGTTATTTACTCTATCATTTTGGTTATATGCAAAAAAGTAGGTGGGGCTTATTTTAGGGAACTGCGTTTGCCCACAATTTTAGTGTTTGAAAGAAGTACAGAAATAACATTAACCAGAAGCAGCCGTTCTACATGGGAAGGACAAGGTTTCTGTAGACATAAGTCTGACATATTTACATTTTGTTTAACAATGAATCTCAGAAACACGGGCCTTTTATACATCCAAATTTTGTCTGCATATTATATTTTTTGAGTGCAAATGTTATTTAAATGTCCTGTGCTGTTTTAAAACAAACTCCACTTGATTTACAAAAAAAAGACAAAAAAAACCCTAAATAATAATTACCTATATAAAGTAGGTAATATTATGAAACTCTACTTGGGCAGCCAATCAGCCTATCACATGGTAGATGGGGGCAAATGTAGGTTCAAACATCGGATATTGCCATCTATGGTTGTCTTGGCAACAAGAGGAAATGAGAACAGATAGTATGACAAGGGACATATAGTGTAATCATGAATGGATAGAGCCAAGCACTGTAAGTATGATGACAGATGTTGGACATATTCTTACCTAGGTCAGGCTGGACATTTATAGTCAGGGTTTATTTTTTACTAAAGTGGAGAAAACAAATATGCTCCACAACTCAGCAGCCTTACATCCTTCCTCTAGACCAGGGTTTCTCCACCTGTGGTACGTTTACCCCCAAGGGTGGTATCAGACAGATTACAGGGGTACTGCCAGCAGTAAAACTAAATTCAAAGTAACTGTTTAATATATAAGTGATGAATAAAGCATCTTTAAAACAAAACAGAAGGGATATTAATTTAAGTAAAGACATAAAGGGTTACTTGGCAAACAGATTTGGAGGCTCTTGAAATAAATTTGCACTTTTTGGGATGGGTACTTGGTAATCATATACCGTCGCATAGGTACACGAAACAATAAGTGTGAGAAATCCTGCTCTAAACCACTCTCCTCCATCCTTTCAATATCACTGTTTTATATCCAGAGATGTCAGGCTTATGTTCGCTACTTTCTGTAAAATATTTTGGGATTGAGTAGATTTCAAACAGCCTTAGGCTGGGTACACACTACAGAAAATTTCTCCCAATGCGGTATCGTTAACGATTTTACCAACAACTGAAGAAAAATAAAAAGTCCCGATCAGCAGCCGATTCCTGTGTACACTCTTTATCTGTCATAACCATCGGCTGAAAAGATGGTGACTCTGCACACTCCATAGAGATCTATGGACACTGCCGGTCCTGAGTGCAGACACACTGCAGAATTGGAACGACATTGTTCCATCGTTGATTTTTAGTTTGGTTTAAAAGTCGAATCAAACGATACGATGAGCTTTAGAACGATAATCGTTCATCGTTGGAGCGTACACACTAATGCGATATAGGGCCGCGCGGTCGTTTATCGTGTGGTTGGTCCAATAACCAGCTGAAAAACCTGTAGTGTGTACCCAGCCTTACACATGATCAGATAATATGGTGAGATACACTGACTGAAGTGTAAAACAGATTTGCCTATAGGTAAATCATTGGCTCAATGATATTAATCTACATATAGTACATGCAATTGCAAATGTTTTCCATGAAAATGGAACTGGATGGGACAGTGCTATTTAGAGTAGGCCTGTTTCATGATTCTCTTTATTCTGTCCTACAATACTGGTGTGGTTTTCTTATAATCTTTACTTTCTTGTATTGTCCTTTATACGATTACTGTGTTCTCTCCTTATCCTGAAACCGTACACATCTGGTACTGTACATCTTGTCCTCCCGCTAGAAGACTTCTCCTGATACAAACTTTGCAGAGATGTTTGCAGGTGAGATGACTGAGCTTGGTAGAATGAGGGAAGGAAGAGGGTGGTTTGCTAAGTGACATGGGTAATTTTGGAGAATGAACAAAGGATGTGTGTGCGAGATAGAAGGGAGTGATAGGAGAAAGGAACAGTGAGTTTGGGATTGAAGGTGATGAGCGTTTAACGAGGAAGACGTAATGGACATATTCTGTTTTCCGGTATCCTGCTCAAAGTAGATTCAGTTGCACCTTATTATGAGTGTGAAAAATAAAAAAAAATATACGGAAATCTTTGTGATATCGGTGCAAATATAATGATCATTGTCACAGACAAAAGGCAAGGAGATAACGTGATGCCCCTGGAGGTTTCAGAGTACTTCTGGTGATTCGTGGCTGTAACAAACAGAAAGAGATTGTATGTAATTAACTTCATAGACCATACGAAGCAACAGGAACTAAGATGATGAGATTATCTAACACGTTGATCATCAAATCATTCAGACATGTAAAAATAACATACAATAAACCTTTAGACTCTAAATACACCTTTATACAGTATTGACAGACTGCTTTGTTCTGTTTGGATGTCTGTCAACATGATACTGGGAATTGTTTGATTGGGAATCAATCAGGATAAGGACAATGAACCATCGATAATATATCTATATCTTGTAGTGGGCCAACCATTACGATAAGTCAGATTTGCAAATGTTTAACCCTGCAGACATATCTCTATAATTATTAGAAGCTGCCAATACCTTGTTTACTGTCTGCATAAGAAACTGCAATGACAGCTTGCTGCAGATAAGCACACCGTAATATTACTTAAGCTAGGTACACACTACAGGGTTTTTGTCCAATAATCGGCTCAACCAGCTGACATACGACCGCTCGTTCAAAAGTCGGGTCAGTGTGTGCAGTGACACGATGGTCGAAAGTCTGCCCAAATGGACGATTGTCGCCTCATTTGGTTGGTCGTACCGTTTAATATTTTCGTTCCAATCTCGTTTCCGTTGTGTAGTGTCTATAAACTTCCGACCGATGTGTACGAAATTGCAATCATTGCTCACAACAACATGGCTGTAAAAAGTCGCTGAAGGGACGTTCGCTCTTCCCTTTATCTTCTTAAACAAGGCTAGCGTGTATGCAGTCCATGGACCAAATGATCGAACCATCGATCGCATGTAAAATCGATCGGCATAAAAAGTTGGTGGAAAATTCTGTAGTGTGTACCCAGCTTTACACATTGCAAATGAGAGTATCTTTGTATGTATGAAGCATGTCACCAGGGGCACCTAGGAGGGGGGCGGGGAGCAGGTACCAAGTACTAGGGCCCAGGCCTGCCTGCGTAGTGGGAGGAGCCACCAACCTGGTGTGAACACACCGCTTTCAGGGGCTAGTGAAGGGCACCAAGAAGTTGCTGTGCCAGGATCCGAAATTCTTTTCGGCGGCCCAGCAGGTGACGTCCACCATAAGGGAGTAGGTAGTATAGGGACCCCAACATACATTTTTTTATAGGAGGACTTCAGTCTCCTGGCTACATTTGGGCAAAACATTCCCCTACATGTAAATCCATAGGACTGGCTTCTCTGGAAAGTTAGCAGTTCCAACCACACATTGTTCTATTCTCCAGGCTGCAGTGCCTGGAGAATTTTGAAAATAAACAGGTCTTATGCTGATTGTCAGAATGCATCTGAATTCTGTGATTCGCCCAATCAGGCGCGACTTGAAATGTGAGCTGAAAATAAATCACTGCAGGAAATCCAGCAATGACTGACCAGAGTTTTGAATTAAGTTCATTAAAAACTGATCACGGTGAATCATTCTTATAACAACGTGATGAAACACAGTTATATGTTTGGCTTCTCATACGTCACTTTTTAAAATTCATACTGTTAAAGTTAAAAAAAAAAAATATTAAGCTGATAGTATTTCCGTTTACTTACAACAAAAACTAAAGACACATTCCTAAGCAAATGGATTTCCAAATGGATCCCCAAATGGATCAGAAGATGTTATTTGTTGCGCTGTGGGTTTCTGCAAAAGAAGAAGTATATTAGATTTTGCTACAAGGGATTACACATGCCAACATTAAAGAGAAATACCTAAAAATGCTAATTATTCCCATATCAGATGCTATTTTCTAACACTGGCCACACAAGCTGCAATCCAGTTCTTGAGCTGAAAATATACAAAGATGAGAGTCATTGACTGACCCAATTTTTAAGGACAAATAATTTGGTAGAAAACAACCAAATTTGCAAACCATTTTGGACAAAATGTATTTCTTTAAGCAGAATAGAACAAACTGAGAATGGTATATCAGACCTGCTACTGTGCAGCTAGTCAGTATGTAACACAGAAACATTTTTACATATAGGCATTCTATAGAAAAAAGTTGAATGTGTCAACTTCATCATCTAACCCTAAAAGCTCAAGCATACCGGAGGGGTGGGGGATAAACCGCGTTTCACTTCTATGTCATATGTATAATGCTGCTTAGTGTGGGAATACTAAGTGTAAGTTGTGGGTCCCTTCGCCTAATGGCCATATAGTAAAGAAGCAGTATTCCCAGGCGCAATGGATGTGGAATGGGTGAAAAAAATGTATTCAAACAGAAGAATAATAAAACATATACAGCATATATGGTCCGGACCACAAGGAACTTTGTATAAATAAATATGCAATAAAGTAATATTCAGAATGACCAAATTCCAATATTAGTCCAACAAGTTTAATACTCAACATATACATCCTCTCCGGAGGTAAAGGGAAAAAAATAGAAGTCCAACATCTCAATAAAATATGGCAAGTTCAGTAAGGATAGGTTTCCAGTGTTTAAGCCTAGAGTCCGGTTACAGTAAATCAATAAGAATAAAAAAGCTCAATCGACTAACTGGCCAACCAAGATACCCAGAAAATCCCTGATGTGTCCTAGTGCAAGAGGGCCCCACCTCCTACCCTATGTATACACAGATATAATATATGGTGTTGTGGTTGGAGAGTGGACTATTTACGTGCCCGCCCTCTGTGGGCTGACAACGCCCCCTCCGTGGACTGGCCACACCCTCTCCATGAACTGACCATAACTCTTCTGGCGGCATGCTGTTTTCCTAGTGGCTCCATCATACACCAGTCTGAGTGAACCTGTCATCTACATACAGAGGAGGCAGCCATTTTTGGGTTGAACTAATATTTATGAGAATGTAGCCTATGAATATACTAGAGACCAGTAGCTCATGAATATGTCAGGCCATGTGAATAGTAATCAACCAGTGCCTTAGAGATGTCACTTGTTCCTAGCAAATAAATAGGTGACATACTGGTTCTGGCCACAGAATGGATGCATCCACTGAACCTCATTTCTGAAATGCAAAATAACTGAGTAGCAGTGTGAAATCATCTATGTCAGATGTCTGCACCAATGGGTGAGAGTGAGAGGAGTTGTGGGCGGAGTTAGGGCGTCCCTGGGAAAGTGCGGAGTAGGAGTTTTGTGGTGCTTAGATTTGCGGAGCAGTGGAAAAATTAGATTTCAGATTGCATATCTTACTGTACTGAGATAAAGGGGTGGAGAAGGCTCTTTAGTAGGGGCGTTTCTTGATTTTTGAACGAGCATTTAGAGGTGGTAAAGGCTAATACAATAGAGCAATTTAAACATGCTTGGAATAGATATAAGGATATTCTTACAAAGAATAAAGGATCAAAGAGAGTTTAAGGTTACCATAGGTTGAAAAATGGGTAGACTAGATGGGCCAAGTGTTTCTTATCTGCCATCAGAACATTCAGAGATCTAGGGGTATATTTACTAAACTGCAGGTTTTAAAAGTGAAATGTTGCCTATAGCAACCAATCAGATTCTGGCTGTGATTTTGCAAAATGCACTAAATAAATAAAAGCTAGTATCTGATTGGTTGCTATAGGCAACATCTCCGCTTTTTTAAACCTGCAGTTTAGTAAATATACCCCCAAATCTCATCCTATACTTTTAATGGGACACCTCTTATGTCTTTATGTTGCACTTCAGTGGACAAGCACGTTTCTGGACACACTTTGACTAATGTAAAAAAATGCTTTAAGCACACAAAAGTGCCATATGTAATAACTACAATCCTCATTTATACTTACTCTGATAATTATCTTAAATGGTGCCTGCTGTTCTGTGAGCCATTGGAACTCTCTGAAATTCAGCAGCCTCTCAGACATTTCGGGAGAGTTGGTAAGTATGTTCTAATCACCTAGCAGAGAGTTTAAGAACTTATTGGCTGTTATCATGTGTGGGCACAAAGACTGCAGATCCCCATCAATGTCTGGTGAAAAATGTGTTTGAGTGATGATGACTACATCACATGTACTGTCATCCTCTGATCGCCATAGTTGCAGCTAATGGGATCCAGCCATCTTGGCACATCACACAACAGCCATATCTGTCCACTTTGGCAACATACAGTCATGGCCAAAAGTTTTGATAATGACACAAGTATTGGTTTTCACAAAGTTTGCTGCTTCAGTGTTTTTAGACCTTTTTGGCAGATGTTGCTATGGAATACTGAAGTAAAATTACAAGCATTTCATAGGTGTCAAAGGCTTTTATTGACAATTACATTAACTTTATGCAAAGAGTCAATATTTGCAGTGTTGACCCTTCGTTTTGAAGACCTTTGCAATTCACCCTGGTATGCTGTCAATCAACTTCTGGGCCACATACTGACTGATGGCCGCCCATTCTTGCCTAATCAATGCTTGGAGTTTGTCAGAATTTGTGGGTTTTTGTTTGACCACCCGTCTCTTGATGATTTACCACAATTTCTCAATGGCATTAAGGTCTGCGGGGTTTCCTGGCCATGGGCTTAAAAATGTTGATGTTTTGATCCCCGAGACACTTAGTTATCACTTTTGTCTTACGGCAAGGTGCTCCATCATGCTAGAAAAGGCATTATTTGTCACCAAACTGTTCTTGGATGGTTGGGAGAAGTTGCTCTTGGAGGATGTTTTGGTACCATTCTTTATTCATGGCTGTGTTCTTAGGCAAAATTGTGAGTGAGCCCACTCCCTTGGCTGAGAAGCAACCCCACATATGAATGGTCTCAGGATGCTTTACTGTTGGCATGACACAGGACTGATGGTAGCGCTCACCTTTCCTTCCCCGGACAAGCATTTTTCCAGATGCCCCAAACAATCTGAAAGGGGACCCATCAGAGAAAATGATTTTGCCTAGTCCTCAGCAGACCAATCCCTGTACCTTTTGCAGAATATCTTTGTCCCTGATGTTTTTCCTTCTTGACACCAGGCCATCCTTCAAAAGTCTTCACCTCACTGTGCGTACAGATGCACTCACACCTGCCTGCTGCCATTCCTCAGCAAGCTCTGCACTGTGGTGCCCCGATCCCGCAGCTGAATCAACCTTTTTGTGCAAAGCAATGATGACTGCACGTGTTTCCGTGCAGATAACCATGGTTACCAGAGGAAAAACAATGATTTCAAGCACCACCCTCCTTTTAAAGCTTCCAGTTTGTTATTCTAACTCAATCAGCATGACAGAGTGATCTCCAGCCTTGTCCTCGTCAACACTCTCACCTGTGTTAACAAGAGAATCACTGACCTGATCTCAGCTGGTCCTTTTGTGGCAGGGCTAAAATGCAGTGGAAATGTTGTTTTTGGAATAAAGTTCATTGTTTTGGCAAAGAGAGACTTTGAAATTAATTGCAATTCATCTGATCACTCTTCATGACATTCTGGAGTACATGCAAATTGCCATCATAAAAACTGAGGCAGCAGACTTTGTGAAAAATAATAGTTGTGTCATTTTCAAAACTTTTGGCCATGACTGTACATATGCAGTTAAACTGGAAACAGATCGGGCCCTATGGCAATCGTTGATCAGTTGGATCTGCCAGTGTATGTGTACCATAAGTTTCACACTATTGCCTGTCTGCTTACTCCAGAAATACAGCAAACGTGAAAGCTTGTATAATCTGTGAACTTTTTACACTTTGTTCTGTTATAGATGTATCCATAAATATATACAGGGAGTATACAAAAAGTGGAAACACCAATATAAAGTAGTTTATTAGGATGTCGGGCCACCAAGTGCAGCCAGTATAGCTGGTGTTAAGTCTAAAAGTGTACAGGAGGGATGCAGCACAATTCTTCCACAAGAAAGTCACTCAACTGACGCCTGGCGGATGGTGATGGAAAATGTTGTGCAAGGAATTGTTCCAGATGTACTGGATTGGGCTCAGATTTAGTGACTGAAAAGGTCATAAGTTACGGGTAACATTGGTGTCACACCAATCAAACCACTGGGCTATCACACATGCTCTGTGGTTGTGGGCATTGTCCTATTTGAAGACACTCCTCTCCACTGGAATGAAGTGCTTCGACATGGGGTGAAGATGATCACTCAAGGGAGTGACTGCACCCAAACAATGCCAGGGAGATGTGCCCACAACATTACAGAACCGCCAGAACTCTCCACTGTTGGAAACCAGCACTCAGGGCTGTAGAGCTCTGTAGGTTGGTGCTTGATTATCTCTATTTGTCGGGAGAGTGGTGAAGAATAATTCCTCTGACCATATCACTCCATCTTTTGGTAGACCATTGTCTGTGGTATATGCACTACTTAACTCACACATTACTAGTTGTGAGGAGCAGTTTATACACTACAACCCAACTCCCCTCTGGGGAGGTCTCTTGGAACTGGCCACTTGCAAGACAGAGTAAAATCTGCATTCAATTGATCTGCAGTTGCTCGCCTTGCAGTGCACTTCAAATCAATGCACCATGATCTTGGAGTATGTGCTACTGCCCACTGATGTCCGTTGGAGTTCTAAGGTGATCTCATCTTAGACTCCATTGCACGTGAAACATTAGCAAGTTAAGCTGCCTTGGTCACTGAAGTTCCAGCCAATTCCAACCAACAATCACCCCTTTTTCAAAGTCACTGAGGTCTTCTCTTGCAGCCATGCGAACATACTTATAGGTAACCACAGCGGTACAGCATGTTAATACATGAGTTTGACCATACTGAGATATTATTTCCTTCTATGCTTGGCATTCCTTATTTACCCACATGTTCAATTTTTTTTTTGTACACTACATGTATATACTGCATACTGTCTCTCACCCAACCTGCATAGCGAGCATGTAGGCCAGGGTTTCCCAAACCCAGTCCTCAGGGCTCCCCAACAGTGCAGGTTTTCCATATCTCCTTGCTGGAGCACAGGTGTATTCATTACTGACTGACACATTGTAACAGATCCACAGGTGGTCCTAATTATGTCACATGTGATCCAGAAAACCTGCACTGTGGACTGGGTTTTGGAAACCCTGATGTAGGCTAAAAAACTATCACAGTATCGCAGTTTTTTGTCATTTATCATTTCACTCAAATGGTCGCTGAAATATGTGGATGGCTTTCTAGGTTATGAAAAGCACGTACACAAATCTACAAAATCCACTGTGTACAATCTCAGCACCCTTTTGACCCCCTCCCACATAAAGTTATTTCACAAGAACAGTTTTGTCATCTGTAAACACCTGATTACCTGGCTAATACTGGAAAAGTGCATGTCTGTGTTTAAATATGATCCATGCGTGATCTGAGTATGTGATCACTGTGTTGATGTTTAGCATGAGCATTGGAGAACAAAGTAAACATAAAAAAAATTATTAAAGGTGGCTAATTCCAGTTAACTGACACAAGGGCTACATTTTTTTTTTAAGTATTAGCAAAAAAATAACTTTACCATGTCAGGTATTTTAACACAAGTACTACGCCACCTTTTAGCTTTGGATAACAGATTAAAAAGGACGACAAGCTCAGCCTCATGTGCTCTGCCTTCAAGATCTCCTACATCTGTATTCGTTTTTTGATTCAAGTTGCTGAAACTGTTTCAGCCACTCTGCCAGGACATGTACTTTAACCTTAGACAGTCTGCAAACAGACCATTTACTTTGCTCTGCCAAATAATGCATTTGCAGAAATGTGGTAGGAAAAGCTATTCAAATTTAAATTACACCGACTTTGGACAGACAATATGGACGTTGGGGAGGGCAAATACGCCAAAGTGATTTCTTTAGAAGGAAGATATTTTTAAATACAAGGATCTTAACTTGAGAAATGTCTTATTTCAGTCTCCTGGACAAAACCATGTTACAATGCAAGGGGTGCAAATTAGTATTCTGTTTTGCACATAAGTTAAATACTGACTGTTTTTTCATATAACACACAAATACTTGATAGCTTATTTGTACACTGAAATTTAAAGTTGATATTTGTGTGTTACATGAAAAAACAGTCAGTATTTAACTTATGTGCAAAACAGAATACTAATTTGCACCCCTTGCATTGTAACATGGTTTTGTCCAGGAGACTGAAATAATACGTTTCTCAAGTTAAGATCCTTAATGAATCAGGTCCAAGGTACTGATAAACTTACTCTGCTGAGAGTGTTTTACAAACTAAACAAGATAGACAGGGGATAAATCATTTCCAGAAATGACACTTCGGGCCTAATTAATCATCATCATCACCATTTAATTAATTAGCGCCACTGATTCCATTGGGGCTCACAGTCTAAATTCCCTAACATACACACACACAGACTAGGGTCAATTTGATAGCAGCCAATTAACCTACTAGTATGTTTTTGGAGTGTGTTAGGAAACCGGAGCACCCGGAGGAAACCCACGCAAACATGGGGAAAACATACAAACTCCTCACAGATAAGGCCATGGTCGGGAATTGAACTCATGACCCCAGTGCTGTAAGGCAGAAGTGCTAACCACTAAGCCAACGTGCTGCATGTCCATACCTTGCTTACAATAGCTCTGCGCATGCTCAGAAATGGGTCTCACGTCAATGATCGCGATTACAAATGACGATTACGACTGCCTACTATTCAAGAGGAGGGAAGGGTGAATGTAGGCCACATTCACTAAAGCCATGCCAAGGGTGCGCAGATGCAGATGAGGCGTTTCAAGTCCTGTGTTTCTCAGAAGTATGGCAGCTTTCAGCCATATCATTTTCACCAGGTGTAAGTGACGACTGATAGTGATGATTGACACATTGCATAGTCTTTATTTTATGCATGCATGCGTGCTACTAGATGGCAGAGAACATGTGTATGCAACGAAAATTGACTATATACACTAAATGTATGTACAGTATGCAATAAAAGCATCTTGGTTTATGTATTTAATGAAAAAAAATAAAATACTGTTTTTACACTTATACCCAGATTCAAATGAGATCGACTTGAACTTGAATACGGTCGGAACAGCGTTCAAGTTCCGTGTTATTTTTAAAACGCAGCTGGCATGCAGGTTGCGTACGAACTTGAATCAGGCCTTTGGAGTTCTATCAAATGCAATTGCAGTATAAAAAAAAAAAAGAGACATTGCCTTTAAACATTGAAAATACATTGTTACTTACAGAGTTTCCCAATGAAGCACCAAATGAGTCTAATCCAAATGGGTTTTCAAACAACCCTTCCGTGGCTTTGGATACTGGCAGTGTATGTGCTCGTAGGGCAGGCTTTGGTGGTTCTATCAAGCAAACATATGTATACAAGTATTATAAATTGGACTAAGAAAACGAATGAATGGGTTTATAGGAAGATACATAATTTGCAAATGTAACTTATTTACTATCTATAGTCATTGGATAGATACACTCCCTAGCAGAGTGTATCTAACTGGTACCTTCTACCGAATCTCCCTCATATGCTTGGCACCAGTGATTTGAAATTACTAGCACAAAGCTAGTAAAAGATATAAATACACTCTACTAGACAGCGTATCGAACCAACAACAGGGCTATATTTCCATATTGGGGGTCTACTTTGCACATATAACAAAAAAACAATTCCACAAAGATGGACTAATCCTTTAAACATCTTTAACGCTTATGGTTTATTCCTGACAGGATCCAAAATAATTTGACACGGAGTGACTGACAATATAGAACAGTATTTTCAATTCTCATTTATCTGTAAACTCAGTGCAATGTTATAAAACCTCCCCTAATTAATCTATACTGACATGAAAAAAGGGAAAATCAGAGTATACAAATCATACCTTCCAATATTATCCAACTGAAACGCAGGATAAACTGTGCGCGTCATCATGCAAAAAGGAGGCGTGGCCACTAAGCGATGGGGAGTCCCCTGGGGTCATGCCTAACTCTTCCAGCATGCTGTGCCACCCCCATCCCTAAAAACAACTGTGCTTTGCTGTGCATACCAGGGGCAGGTACGCATGGCATCTGCTCACCATGGTGAGAGGTGACATCCATCCCAACTTCTCAGGAGTTGGGACAAAATGTGACGACTGTCGGAGGTGAAAAGAGGGGTGCCGCTTAAAAATCAAAGTGCTTTAATGTAAACCCAACCCAACACCTAGTGTATTTTTGGGCACTCCTGGCTAAGGCAGCATTGGGGACACTTAGCAGCTCGGGCTTCAAGTATCTAGCCTTTTAGGCAGAGGATCAGGTGATGACCCATAATCTACAGGGGGCACCTTTATACCCCACTGCGTACATGGGCATCTACACCTGACCGTAGCCAACAGAAGGATGACACATATTTGTGTTAACACAGAACATCCACCTATAGGGAGAGCTTCCAGCCTTATCTGACCTCACCAGCAAGGCCTCACTAGAAATATGGGGAGATTGAGGGAGATTTTCAGGCTACACTCTTTTGGAACAATACGCAAATAAGCCTCTTAAAAAGGAGAAAGGAATTTTTTATCTTTAGAACAAGACCTAGAAGAATCGTTTTCGTTTTTGAAAGACGTATTTGCATATTGTATATTTTTCATAGGTAGAATAGCCTTTAAATCTCTCTACATCGTAACTGAGTTTACTGTGGTCAAGTACACGTCTCCTGATTCCTCAGCGGGAAATCATAAATAGGTACAGGCTTGTTGTAGTAAAGATCCGCTGAAAGCACAATAATGTATTATGTAACTTTTATAATTATCCAACGCTGAAAAGCGTGTGTCTGATTAAACATCAAATTCTGTCTAATTTTCACACTTTTTTTAACTGACTATTTTATCAGTTACATATACATATTATATATATTAGATTTCAGAATCTGGGTTTCTTTTGATTCCTAGGGAAAATCATCACATTGATATTACTTCCGGGGAGCGGGCGGCCCTAACAGCCGTGATTCTGAGCGGCCCAGGGGGGGCGATGCCCCCCTGCCCCCGGCCCAGCCCGCCCCTGACCTAGTTCCAACTCTCTCATTAAGCCAGTTTTATGAAATTTGACAATTTTGTGATTTCATAAATGGAAAAGGAGTACTAAATGCAAAAATGGAAAATGATTATTTGGAAAATCATGATTAGTAATATTTTCCTGTGCATCATACCTCTATATTTATATGCTCCTCCTGTTCCTCTGCAATAATAATAATAATAATAATAATAATAATAACTAACTCACAATAGATTTATATTGCTTCTATAATCTTACCTACTAAGCCCATTGACTCAGAAGTGGATTGTGACTATTTACTGGGAGGAACTGCAGGTGTGGAATCTTAAGACCCTTCAGCGCTATACAGAATTCAATGTCCTTGTTGGAACCAGTGAACTAGCTAATTTTTATTCAACTTTTTATTTCCAAATATACTATTATTACAGGTTATGTTTTTGGTTTGAGATACTAGGGTTTAGGCATTTTTTAAGGACATACTGGTAAATATCAAAGCAACAAAGCATCAAATTCGAACTTTTGCATTTTGGCTGTGCAACATTTCTACTGTCTGTGTAGTTCTACCTTTAGAATAAGCTTGTTATGCTTTTTTTATTTTCTGCAAATACAAGCTGGATTAGGCACAATTACAATTTGTATTATATTGATGCTGGGTGCTAAAACATGTAAGGTGTTCCACCTAACCCCTTTATGGGGTCAACAATAAAGTCATCTGATCACACTAGCCAATAGATAAGGCAGTGGGCCTTTTTAGTTTGCAAACGTATTTCGAAATGTATTGGGTGGATGTAGTATGAGAAGATTTTTTTTTTGTTCTTCAATACATTAAAACCATGATTTTATACTAGTCTTGAGGGCAAGTTTGAAAAACACAGTTCAAGTGTACCTATAAAGAGCATAGCATATTACCATTAATTTTAGAAGAGAGTTGACTAATTTCATAATCGTCGTGGTCCACGCTGTCTTGGGGAATTCCGACTTTACTGTTAAAATAATTGGTAAAAGCTCCAGATGTGCTGACAGCGTTGTTCTGCTGTTCTCCTCTCCTCGCAGGAACGGCTGGTGGCTTAGCCAGTTGATAGTCTTTGAACATATCCTTCACATTCTTCCTTTCCTTCTCTCCCAGTGGATCGAGAGCAGTGAAGGCATCACTTTCTTTCTTAGGTGACTCCTCCAGTGGAGCTGGTCTAGGTGGTATCTGAGGAGGGCTGGCTAAAACTGGACATGATTGAATTAATCCAGAGGGTAACGTTGTTGGCCTAGGTGGAAACATGTTCATTTGGAATGGGTTACTTGGTTGTTGAGGCCATCCGTGTGGCTTCGCACCTACTGGCTGGTTCCACAATGCAAGATTTTGTAGAGGTGGAAGACCTGCAACATTGGTTGGCTGATTCCAGGATACCATTGCTGGTGCCGATAGAACACTTGGTTGATTGAAACTAGTCTGAGCACCCAGTATTGGGTTAGGGAGAGCGGCTGCTGGTTGGTTAAAAATTAGAGGCTGTGGATTCCATTGCTGAGTCTGAGATGAGTTCAGTGGTAGAGGACCTACAGTCGAAAATAAGATTGTAGTTAAGCATATTGATTTAAACGCCTAAGCAATGTTATAAAAATATATTGCAGATCGATATGTACTTAACTAATCTGCTTTCTGAAAGACTATTTTAATAATTTCACATCTGCTTCAAGTACTACGACAAACTGATCTATGTAGGCTAGGCCAGTTGTGACCAGTAGGCAAGAGGATTATTGGCAGGACTAGTGGCAGCATAATATCAAATCTATATTAATAAGAAAGACATTGGGAGGGCTAGCATATTGGATCTGCAGAACCATGCTCTTTCCCCACTGTGCTTTTCATTAAAATTGGTCAGGGAGCAACAGTGGGTTCTTAAATTGAAAAATATATGTTTAACAGAAAAATAACCTTACTAAGAGTAAATGTAAGTCTCTTGAAGCAAATGTATATTTTATTTGCAACATATGAAAAAATTATGAATATTTGTATATTATATGGGGGAGGGGAAATGCTATAAAAGTTGAACAGGCAGAAAGTTGAGACAAACTGTCAAAATTATAGTAAGATATTCTATACAATAAATACGTCTTTTACCTTGGTGGATATGTTACCAAGGTTAAGGACAATTTACTGTAACTTTCTGTCACCTCCACTTTCAGAGAATTACCCCATGAAATGATCTGCTTGGTGGGTACAGCTACCACATTAGGATGAGTAGATAAGGAGTAGATAAGAACTGAGAAAAATATGGGCGTCAAAATATTAAAAATCCTTTACAGATAGCAGGTTCATAATATGAGCCAATATCTCCACTTACCAGGACCTCCTGTTGTTGGCACAGCGGAAAAGCTAGCAGAATTGAAAAGATCCAGAGGATTGGGTTGCAGTGAACTTGATGTGGGAGGAACGGCTACCGGAGGGGCTGGTCCGGCTACTGATGAGGCTGGTCCAAGATTTGTCCCAGAATTTGATGAAAAGAGGTTTGACCCAAATAAGTCATCAGAGTTTGGCTGTATAGAAAAATATTATTAGAGACTTCACAGAGTCCCCAATGAGCTACAAGTTTGATCGATCATTAACTAATACCAAAGGCAACACCAGAGGCGGAACTAGCAAGCTGTGGGCCCCGGTGCGGGGAAGTGGAAAGGAGAGAACCAAGGCCCACAGCTTGCTAGTTCCCCGTGCAGTAGGCCCCGTTATTTCCATGGGCCCCGGTGCACTGCATCTACTGCACCAGTGATAGTTCCGCCACTAGGCAACACATACTATTGGTCAAATAGTCATGGTTATATATAAAAATATTATACACACACACATATATATATATATATATATATATATATATAGTGTGTGTGTGTGTGTGTGTGTGTGTGTGTGTGTGTGTCAAACTACGCATGCAATCTATCTGCACCCCCAGTATTCTGCCTTCTTTTTGAAAGCTCTTTCTTTCTCCTTAACGCTTGACTTATTATACAATGCTTTAAGTCTTGTATCAAACTCCTTGAGCCAATTTGCTTCACTCTATTATAGTGGAGTATAACTGGTGGGTCAGACCCCATCAGGGTCCCAGACTTTACTTGGGGGGAGAATTCAGGGTCAGATATACGATATATTCTATTAGAAACTGCCTCTTTTGGTGTCCCAGAACAATTGCACACTGACACTTGGTTTCCCTGAACAATCGCACACCGATACTTGGTGTCCCGAGCAATTGCACACAGACACATGATGTCACAGAACAATCACACACTGACAATTGGTGTCCCAGAGCTATCGCACACTGGCACTTGGTGTCCAAGAGCAATCACACACTGACACTTGGGTCACAGAACAATCACACACTGACACTTGGTGTCCCAGAACAATTTGCACATTGACATTTGGTGTCCCAGAACAATCGCACACAGACACTTGATGACTCAGAACATTCGCACACTGACACTTGGTGTGCCAGAACAATCACACACTGACACTTGGTGTCCCAGAATAATCACACACTGACACTTGGTGTCCCAGAACAATCACACACTGACACTTGGTGTCCCAGAACATTCGCACACAGACACTTGACGATTCAGAACAATCACACACTGACACTTGGTGTCCCAGAACACACACTGACACTTAGTGTCCCACTGACACCTGGTGTCACAGAACAATCGCACACTTACACTTGGTGTCCCAGAACAATCGCACACTGACACTTGGTGTCCCAGGACAATCACACACTGACACTTGGTGTCCCAGAACAATCGCACACTGACACTTGGTGACCCAGAACAATCGCACACTGACAGTTGGTGTCCCAGGACAATCGTACAATGACACTTGGTGTCCCAGAACAATCGCACACTGACACTTGGTGTCCCAGGACAATCGCACACTGACACTTGGTGTCCCAGGACAATCGTATACTGACACTTGGTGTCCCAGAACAATCGCACACTGACACTTGGTGTTCCAGGACAATCGTATACTGACACTTGGTGTCCCAGAACAATCGCACACTGACACTTGGTGTTCCAGGACAATCGCACACTGACAGTTGGTGTCCCAGGACAATCGTACACTGACACTTGGTGTCCCAGAACACACACTGACACTTAGTGTCCCACTGACACCTGGTGTCACAGAACAATCGCACTTACACTTGGTGTCCCAGAACAATCGCACACTGACACTTGGTGTCCCAGGACAATCACACACTGACACTTGGTGTCCCAGAACAATCGCACACTGACACTTGGTGACCCAGAACAATCGCACACTGACAGTTGGTGTCCCAGGACAATCGTACAATGACACTTGGTGTCCCAGAACAATCGCACACTGACACTTGGTGTCCCAGGACAATCGCACACTGACACTTGGTGTCACAGGACAATCGTATACTGACACTTGGTGTCCCAGAACAATCGCAAACTGACACTTGGTGTTCCAGGACAATCGCACACTGACAGTTGGTGTCCCAGGACAATCGTACACTGACACTTGGTGTCCCAGAACAATCGCACACTGACACTTGGTGTCCCAGAACAATCACACACTGACACTTGGTGTCCCAGGACAATCGCACACTGACACTTGGTGTCCCAGGACAATCGTATACTGACACTTGGTGTCCCAGAACAATCGCACACTGACACTTGGTGTCCCAGGACAATCGCACACTGACACTTGGGGGTAAATGTATCATAGTCCGGGTTGTACAAGTCGCCGGAAATCGGCGAAATGACAGCTTAAATTTAAAGCGGCTCTGCCTTGTAAAGGGAAACTTCCCTTTACAAGGCAGCGCCGCTTTAAATTTAAGCTGTCGTCTCGACGATTTCCGGCGACTTGTACAACCCAGACTATGATACATTTACCCCTTGGTGTCCCAGGACAATCGTACACTGACACTTGGTGTCCCAGTGGCATCCCAGCTAAACTAAGGTTGAGCAACGCTGCCCTATTTTATATTTTTGTTATTCACTATCCATTGTACTTTGCTGTTTACCCCTGTTGATATCTATATATTGCATTTCAATCTTTGCTTCACTATGCTATGTCATGTTTTCTTGAAAAATCAAATGAAAAAAAAAATACCACAATGTATTACAGCAGTAAACTGAGAAAAACGCAGAGTAATGTTATTATTACTTCTGGTATTTCAGTAACGGGATGGAGTTTGTAAAGGATGCCACTCGGAAAATGCTTTGAAAAACATAAAAACTTTTACATTTTTAATATTGTTTTGCCTGGATATTCCCTTTAAAGGAAGTCACATACAATGGGGATGATAATTCAACATTAAAGGAAAATAAGACTAAACATATTGGAATAAGTACACAAAACCACTGTACTTACCATTACTACACAAGCATTGGAAGCATAAAGCAACAGATGTAAAATAAGTTATGAGTCATTTTTAAAAGAATTATACTAAGAATATTAAATACAATATTAACAAACCATACACATTAATTAATTTAATTAAAAGCATTAAATGATTGTTGGACTTTGAATTCATACTGTAGTTAGTGGCAAACATGTAAACAATCTATATCTATCGGTGTATTTGTGTTTTCACCAAAATGGTCCGACACCATAGATTTTAATAGTGGTCCAAAATTTTGGTCAGCCAATGAGTGTGTGCATGAGATCATCAGAGATCTAGAACCTAGATTTCATGTGATGCAGTCTGACCAAGCAGTGGCTGAATATGTGCAGTGTTGGTTATTCAAGAGTAAGTTCAACTACTTGGTTGGTCAACCTAAGGGGGGATGGAGACCCCCAGCCGCATGGTCATGTCTATGGCAGCTGGATGGTGGGCAAAGAGGGCATCCCAAGTTGCATTGTGGGTTTGTCTCGTGACACTCACATCCAGTCTGGGATGTCCTCGATGACTAGGGACATCCAACTGCTGCCAAGTCCCCCAGACACTCGCTATAACACTGTAATGTGGACAGAGGTTGTTATCCCCACTAGCTGTCATCAATTAACTCATCAACAAGATTATAACAAGTTTTCCATATTTTGATTATAATTCCAGGTAATGTCTGGGTAAAGGTATGTCTTTAAGGACATGTCCACTGAAACCAATATTATATTATTGACAATTTCTTCTCTCTACTAACAAATTTGTGATTCAAGTGTGCCAGGGTCAACGAGATATAGCAACGGAGTTTTCGGGAACTTCAAGTGTAACCACTATGCCATGAATTACTTCCGTTAGGTCAGTAACGGGAGGGAATTTGAAAAGGATGCCATGGCGAAAATGCTTTGACATAGGTTTTGCAATTTTAATATTGGTTTGCCTGGACATTCCCTTAACAAGAAGTTGCATGCAATGCGGATGATATGCACAGTAATTTCATGGGAAATGATAAGAATAATTAAGTAACATTGCACTAGGTTTTTAAGTGCTAAATATTTGTGCAATACTTTGATGCACACTTGATATCACAGAAGAAGGATGTCTCCGCAAGGTGGGGAAACACTGAGTTATTGTAAGTTTTTTACTTTTAGATAAAAAAAATTGCTAAAGGAAAAGTTGGAAAAAAAATCACCTTTACACTTCGCCTTCCTCTTCCAGGTTTGGCGCTTTGCGGCGGAGGACTAATGGCTATAGGGTCAGAAGAAAGTGGACTGACATTGTCTCTCTTGTAACTGGAATTCCCCTCTGAGTTCCTTCTCATTCCATTTGGCACACCCCCTCCATTGGATGAGCATTCGGTAAACGGGTTTGACTTTGGTGTGCTTGGTGAACCAACCAGTTTCTGTCCTGCTACGCCATTGTGAGTCCTTGTAATAGGAGCTGACTGACTAGTTTTAAAAGGCCACTGGTCCGACTTCACTTCCTGTTTACCGGACTGGCCAGTAATTTGGTCAAACTGCTGCCCAAACTCAATATCATTCGTTAGAATGCCATTGCTGTCGGGACCGTTTGTTACACTTTTTACATTTTCCATTCTACGATTGACAGATTTTGAAGAATCAAGTGAAGAAGAAGCTGATTGGCTGATAAAAGGATCATCGCAAAAGGGATCTGGATTAGGTGCAGGAAAAAAGCTGAGATTGGTAGAAAATGAGTTTTCAGGCAAGAAAGGTGACTGCGCTTTGGGATGAGGAAGAGAAGAAGCGTGGATGATGCCGTTTGATAAAAAAGGATTTCCTTTAACACAGTTTTGATTGGTGTCGATTTCAGTGTTTAAATCCACTAAAAGGATATCATTACTTTCCTATTAATGTGGAGAGAAATGAAATTAAACATTATGAAATTAAACATGCACGGCATAAAAATCATGCAGTACCATTTTACACCAGGGGGTAAATGTATCAAGCTGAGAGTTTTCCAGCGTGTTTGAAAAGTGGAGATGTCGCCTATAGCAACCAATCAGATTCTAGCTGTCATTTTGTAGAATGTACTAAATAAATGATAACTAGAATCTGATTGGTTTTTCAAACCGGCTGGAAAACTCTCAGCTTGATACATTTACCCCCAGGTAAAGATATATATATATAAATTAACACTAAAATTCAACTCAATGAATGTAAGCACAGTATTCAAGATAAAGCAAGAGAAGCAGAGGAAAAAGCAAAATAATTATCATAATTTTATAACAATAAATCAATTTATAAGATCATGAAATCTTTTTTTTAAGCTGGATTCATTAAATCCAAATGCAGATCAGACCATGCTAATCACAGTAGGGCTTTCATGCATAGCAACAATTTAATATCAATATATAATTTAGTAATAGATTGCTCATCTATAAAGTAACAAGGTGCAATCAGTGGTGCATTTAAGTGGAACGAGCAGGACCTGAGTTCCTGTATCTATAGAGAAGACACCTTCATCGGGTATGCAGTGAGGGCAGCATCTCATTGGCCAGACGTGATTGGCCGTCCAATCAGATGCCACTGCCATCCAATCATATGTCTGCATTCAACCAGGGCTTAGGACCATGGGTGATGACAGTGATTGCAAGGAAACAGGGAATCAAAGAGAAAAGATATCCAAGTAAGTGTTATATTTGTTGGGTAGTAAATAGCCACTAGCTAGTGAGAGGGTTTTATCTGAATACTTACAAGCCCTTACAAGGTGAAAATGATTTCTGTTTATAGGCTATTCCTGGAAAAGAAGTATTAGATGTTCTGCAAGGTATATTTGTCAATGGGTAGTTGGAACAAAGTGCTGGTGGTGTTGTTTGGGGGGTGGGGTAGGGTTGTTATTTACTAAAATTACTGAAAGTTGCAAGTAAATGACACGTCCCCTAGGTGTTCACAAACATTTATCTGTGCTTCCTCATCTCCATCATCTCCATAGACATCTACATCAGGATGTCTACACAGGAGATGACTTACAATAGTTGTATCTCAAGAAGCAGCAAAAATAGAGGAGTGTGACAAATGACTTGAGCTGCTATAAAACAGCACACACAATCTCATACAGTTCAGCTGAAGTGGTGTCATACTTTGGATTTTTAGTGAAATATTGGCTCATTCCAGAATTCCACATGTTCCTCTGGTGAAATGTGACCTTAAGTGAATTGCATCGATTCCCCACGATCAAGGGTGTAACTATAGCCATAGCAGCCCATGGAACTGCAATGGGACCCAACTACAAGGAGAAGCGGCCGTATGTAGTTATATTTCTGTTCCACATCACTTTTTATTCTGCCTGGGAATTCCTCTATCATTTCTGATCTGCCCAGACTGTTCCCCTATTGGTTCTATTCATGATCACAGTGTATCAGATTCTGTGCGGCAAAATGTGAAATGTAGAACACACTTTAAAAGGCTGAGTGACACAGACTGGGAAGGCAGGAGATTTACAAGTCTATTTTGGTTTTTATTTTG
This sequence comes from Mixophyes fleayi, assembly GCF_038048845.1. Lineage (NCBI taxonomy): Eukaryota > Metazoa > Chordata > Amphibia > Anura > Limnodynastidae > Mixophyes > Mixophyes fleayi. Next base: position 430,182,792 of record NC_134402.1, on the reverse strand, counting down.
CCCTATACGTCATCACTGGCGTTTTCTCTGTAACGCTGTCTCGTAAAACTCTACGTGGATAGCAAAAATTCTCTCTTTTTGAAAAATGCCTCCTCCATAGCTAACGCCATCTCTGGATGGCAGTAACTATAATAGAGGATGTACAGACCCCGGAGAATCTGTGAGTCCTTGTTCCTCCTCTGTAGGGTGAGTATCACACAGCACAAAATAAATAATTTTATGTGTACAAAGTAAATATTGAAAACCAAAGAGAATGCTGGGAGTAGGGGTGAAGGTGAGGGGCTGATTATAGTATAGTAATATTTATATAATATGTATTCTGTGCTGTATGATACCGACCAGGAAGAGGTAACTTTTGGCTGGGTGATAAAGCTAAAGATAGTTTTCCCTGCAATGGGGCAGTGATTGATATATAGACCTGAAGAAGAGAAAGAGAGAGCGAGAGGGGAGAGAGAGAAAGAGAGAGGTAGAGAGAGAGAGGTAGAGAGAGAGAGAGAGAGAGATGTAGAGTGAGAAAGAGGTAGAGAAGAGAAAGAGAGAGAGGTAGAGAGAGAGAGGTAGAGAAGAGAAAGATAGAGAGCAAGAGAGGTAGAGTTGAAAGAGAGAGAGAGAAATAAAGAAAGAAAGAGAGAGAGGTATGGATGAGAGACAGGTATAGAAGAGAGAGAGGAAAGAAAGGTAGAGAAGAAAGGGAGAGGTAGAGGAGAGAAATGGGGCAGTGACTGATAAATAGGCCTGAAGAAGAGAAAGAGAGAGTGAGAGGGGAGAGAGAAGTAGAGAGAGGTAGAGAAGAGAGGTAGAGAGAGAGAGAGAGGTAGAGAAGAGAAAGAGATGTAGAGAAAATATAGAAAGGAGAAAGAGAGAGGTAGAGAAGAAAAAGAAGAGAGAGAAATAGAGAGCAAGAGAGGTAGAGTTGAAAGAGAGAGAGAGAAAGAGAGAGAGAGAGGTATGGATGAGAGAGAGAGAGAGAGAAAGAGAGAGAGAGAGGTATGGATGAGATAGAGGTATGGATGAGAGAGAGACAGGTATAGAAGAGAGAGAGGAAAGAAAGATAGAGAAGAAAGCGAGAGGTAGAGGAGAGAAATGGGGCAGTGACTGATAAATAGGCCTGAAGAAGAGAGAGAGCGAAGATAGAAATAGAGAGAGGTAGAGAAGAGAGTTAGAGAGAGAGAGAGAGGTAGAGAAGAGAAAGAGAGGTAGAGAAAAGATAGAAAGGAGAGAGAGAGGTAGAGAAGAAAAATAAGAGAGAGAAAAAGAGAGCAAGAGAGGTAGAGTTGAAAGAGAGAGAGAAAGAGAGAGAGTGGTATGGATGAGAGAGAGAGAGAGGTATAGAAGAGAGAGAGGAAAGAAAGGTAGAGAAGAAAGAGAGAGGTAGATGACAGAAAGAGTGGAGAGACAGAGAGAGAGAGAGAGAGAGAGTGAAACAGTCAAAAAGAGAGAGAGAGAGCAGGATAAATTAAAGGTGAGAGAAAAAGAGTGAACAGAAAAAGAAAAGTAGAGATAAAAGGGGAGAAAATAAAAGAGAAAAAGTGAATACAGTGTAAAATAAAACTCCATTTTTCAAAGTGGCCTATAGTACTGTGAGACTCCATTCATGCAAAAGTATTCTGATCATTCAGCCTGATCGCTTAATGACTGGATCTATGGAATCTGGCTTACCATATGTTTGGCAAAATTGGACACCGATCCTTTCATTCTGTGATCCATCAACATATCTCCAAGTATGGCCAGATTAACGGGTCTATTCATGACAAGGAGATGTGCCCTTTCTCCAGCAAAAATGGGAGTTAGGGCCCCTATGCATCAATTAAGAGATTAGCCGGCTTTCTACGTGCAAGACGTGGAAGCCTATTTAGGAAGGACATCTCATGAAGCGTTAGCAAGGAATAATCATAGAAAAAAAAATATCTGTTTATTTAAATATTTTCAAATATTAATAATGGTAAATTATTACAGTTTTTTAAAAATATGTTGTAACTATTTTTATTCTATAAATGGAACTGAAAGCCCAAGTCATGCATAGACATGTGCTGATGTATGCAGGGCTGGCTCGTCAAGCAGTGAGTCTCCTCTTCCAGACCATATCGCTGGGGAGCTGAGTATAATGCAGTTGCGCCACTTATATTTACTGCGTAAATTGCAGCAATGCAGATTTTCTATCACTGCGTTAAGTGGCGATAGAAAAATCTGTGTTATCACAACATATTGATATATAGTGATCTAAGTCATAGGGGGTATTCAATTGTCAGCAAGATTTTTTTTTTACAATGCCGTGTTAACAACAAAAATAAAAATATCCCGCGGGTTTTTGCTGGTAATAGCGACCGTTTTGAGTTAGCGCAGCGGGTAAACTCATGCAATTCAACTGAAAAACAGGGACTGCTGCCCCCGCGCGTTAAAACTTGTGTTTGCGAGATTTTAGGGGAGTGAAGGGGAATTTTAACGCGGTCATGTATAACACAAAAAAAAGGTTTTGCATACACTTCCATACATTAGATTGCATTACACATTGATAATATCTACAATACAGTACTTTCTTTAGCATATTTTTTTTATCATACAATCATCTATACCATGTCAAAACACATTACTACATTCATATTTGTATGAAAAACATACATAAATATAATTAATTAGTGATTTTATTTTTTTATATTTTTTTAATGGTTTTTTTATTTCAATATTTTTTCACAAAAAAAAATCAACTTATACAAGTTAGGCATTAGTGATAAAGGTAAGTTTAACTTTTTTCAACATTTTTACATGATTTCAAATACTTAGGGGCATATTCAATTGTTGTTTTTCCGCGCCGATAATACAGTAATTTGCTCAGGGAGCTGCGAGCTGAAATCCAGCGAGTAAATTACCGTATTAACGGTTTTTCTGCCCACGATTACTGTGATAACGGTAATCGTGTGCGGACCACGGGATTTTTGGCAATCCCGCCGACAATTGAATATGCCCCTTAGTTTTTTATTTTTAACACACCCCATAGAGGTGCGAGATAAAACAGCATATTTGCCTGTTTTACCAGCCGCGTTAAAAAACAATTGAACAGCTTTTAACGTGGCTGCCTCTCGCACACCCTATACTTTCAATAGACCTACTGGAGCGCGAGAGGACAGTTTGATGAAAAAAAACGTAGCGTTAAAAATGGAATTGAATTGTGGGTAAAGTTAACCCGCTCGAAAAGGATAAAAAACAGCGTTAAAATGACTTAACACGCTCAAAAAAAAAAACAACTCACTGACAATTGAATACCCCCCATAATGCAAGTATTGTGGGATAACAGAGCCTAGACATACAATATGCACACTGTGGGCCAGTAGCTACATTTTTCAACATATAAATGGCTGAATTTATGCAAGATTACACTGTAAACCCTCTTGGTTTATTCCCACTCATAATCTCTGAAGCCAAGAACAGTTACGCAAATATAAAATTAACCACACTTCTTGCTAACTTGAGCAATATGTGCCGTGTGAACTTTGCTCATTGCCCCAAGTACACAAACACCTGACTTTCTGAAAAATCACATGGTCGAAGGTTAATCAATGCCATTTGTAGTTACAAAGTTACTATGTGCCAGAGAACAAACATTAAAAAATAATTTTTGGGAAATGTGAAATGTTCATATTATTGGACTAGAGTAATCCTAAACTAACCTGACTGTCTAAAATTTAACAAGGTTTGCACAGATCAGATGTCAAGAACAATTGTAGTCTTCTTGGTATGATACATTTCCTGTACCACTACACGTTAACATTTAACAATCTGAAAATAACGAATCTCCGAGTTCTCCTAGATAGAATGACCTGGAAGATGATGATTCTATACTTACTGATGGACTGTTGAGATCTGGTGGTGTGGACATATCACCAAATAAATTCATCTGGTCAACACCCTTTAAAAAGAAGCAACATGTTAAAAATTGATTTACTACTAGGAAACACAATGATGAAATATTGCATGGATGAGACAGTAAGTGAATGGTATAGGAATCGGTGGATGAACTAAAAAAAGTAATTTTTGCCCTCTTTTTTAACTTGAAAGCACTACTGCAAATATAAGCGTACAATCTGGAGTTTAAGTTAAGTTCTCTGTGTATAAATTCAGGTAACTGAAACAACAACAGCTGAAGTAAGATCTTTTAGAGGGGTATAGTAGACAACTCAAAACAGGTCATACCGGATGTTTTCTTACAAAGTCTGGATAATGCAAAGAAGTTTTTCGACTCCCAATATAACCACTTTAAAGTGTATTTTGCTATACAGACAACAGAATTGGTTAGGGTGATGTACCCTAAATAATTGCTGATATCAGCGGATCTACTGATGATAGCACTTTTTGAGTATGTTTTTTTAGTGTACTACCTCTTTTAAACTAATAACATACCCTGTAGTATGACCAACACTTTTCTTCAGTTAGATTGTGTACTTGAAATAAAAGTCCTCCTGGGTCAATTTTGGACAGAACATCATATAATTACTGAATCCCCTGTTTCGTGGGATTGGATACCAAGAGCAAGGCAGTAGAATGTTCTGTGATGTGTTCTATCAGCAAAACTTGCATTCCGACAAAATATTATACAAGCAAGTCTTAAACAGAGCCAACAACACATTCTATAGCGGAGGCTATCATTTATCAGTTCATGATAACAAATAGAACTCTTGTCAGCAAATAGTTTATGTTCATAGAGAGAATCTTCTGTTTCTCTCCAATATGGGAGAGGAGGAACGACTGTGCTGGCTCTTTTTCCAGCAGCGAGCATGACACTAGAGGAAAAATGCTCGCTGCGCAGTTAGTCCAACCTGACAGATAACCACAAGAGTGCCTGCGCAGCACAAAACCAGCAGAGGAAGGACTCGGTTATGATGAATGGCGAAGGACAGTCATAGTTAGCAGCAGCTGACTGTTACAATCCCTATAGAGACTGGCACAAGTTTTGTGTCTCTGCCTTTTGATGTCTCTCCTCATTCCAACCACACTGTAACACAATAACGGCACAGGAACGCCAGACGCCCGTGACCGCTTTAGTAATTATTATCTGAGGCTAATAATGTTGTTGCCTAGCAATAGCCAACCGCACTTGCCCACTAATTGGTATTCTGCTACCTTCTGTATCATGTGTTCCCTAAACCTTTTAGATCGCAAGCTTATTTGAGCCATAATTTATGCTTTATGTCATTTGTTTGTGTCATGATCCACTCAATGTGTACATTGAGTGGATCATGGCACAAACAACGCTGTAGCTCTGCGTAATATATCATCACATTAAAAATAAGAAGATAATAATAATATGGTTGTGAGTTCCTCTGTGAAGTACAAGGTATTACAAGGAACTGTATATAGGGTCTGATTTAGACTTCGGTGCCAACCAATGGGCAGCTTTATTTTTTGAAGTTCGGCTAGGCCGTGGCCCTGTCACAACTCAAAATCAGATAGTGTAATTTCCATTTTCTCCCCTCTTGCACCAAAAGGGTTTTCCAGGTGCAAAATTTAGCTGTATCTGCTACTAAATCAACCCCATTGTGTCTACAAACTGCCTACATAGTGGAGGCAGCCATTTTGTGAGCTCGGCTCATGAGAATGCACATGGAACTAGTACTATCCCTGAGGTGGGACGTATAACGTCCCTACAAAATGGCTGCCTCCACTGTGGAGATGGGTACACTGAATATTGTATGACGTTTATACGATGATCCATAGGACAGGATGGGCAGTTACTTTGGTAATGTGTCTCACAGTTAAAAAAAAACAAAACAGTAGATGTTGATATAAAGTCAATGTTCCAATATCCTTTCTGCTCTGGTGGGTATGGTCATGTGTCACTGGGTGTGTCCAGTGCTTCCAAGCAATGGCCGCCCCCAGCCCCTTCAAATACACCTTTCGTGCACCAATGTCAGATGCTTTGCAGTGCAGCAGTGAATGGTACAACCTCCTCACCATGGAGCATCTGGGACAGTTGGGGGGAGGTAGGATATGCATTCATAGGTAACTGCGTGGAAAGGGTTATTGCCATAGCCTTTTCCTAGCACAGATTAGTGAATAAAAGAAAAAGTCTAAACGTATGGCAACATCACCTTTTCTGCACAGTCGCCCATAGAACAGTTTTTATAAATGCCCCCACCCCCCATTGTGACTTATCTCCACAGTTAAACCTGAAACTACTTTTCAAGAGTTGGACAAATGCAAAACAAATTTCGTTTAATCTGTACATGGATTGTAAGCTCCTCAGACGAATACGTCACATAGTAAATATACATATATATGCCACGCAGTAAATAACAATCTGTGCACAGAAGATGAGCATGCTTTAAATAAATGGAAAATAATGCAAACAAAAGTGAGGTGTCCACAAAACTACTAAAACCAGTGAATGTAAATGGTTCTCAGAGGTTCTCAAACTGCAATCTTAAAATGCCAAAACAAGCCAAACCCAAAATGGCGTCACTTCCTGGACCTTCCTTGTTTCACTGCCATGTTGCTGGCCTTTGAGTACTGCAGTTTGAAATCATGCACCCATGGCCTACAGACAATGGCAGCCGCTTTGTGGTAAAGAGAAAATGGCAGCCATTTTGTGACTATACCAGTATGCACGGGCAGACGGCTAAGAGTGACAGACACCGTGTGTAGATGATGAGCGCTCTCTATATTAGAACTGCCGTTCGAGATATTCTGAATGAGATCTATGAGTAAAAGCGCCAAATGAACAGAAAACAAAATTGTTTTAAGCATCCTCCTAAATAAAACATGTTAATAATAATAATGGAAACTAAAATTGTAAACGTGATCAGACCTGTGATACACAGCAGTGCTTAGTGCAATAGTGACATAAAATAGAAGAAAACATTTGTCTCCTAAGAAACATGGGAAGCTACACAATTGCCTTTCATTACAGATGGTTTAGGCTTCAGTGCACATTCCGCAGAAACCATTCCTTCCAAAGGAAAAGGCGTAATAACGATCTGATTGGTACTAATGCGTATGCCAAGCAAGATAAATGCACTAAACTGTAGATATCTCTAACTAATGCTGTGCATGTTAGGATCTTCATCAGGAAGGTCTAATTTATGCTGTGTTTAATACTATTAGAAAACATGTCATAAAATAGAGGCTCACAAGACTTGTGGCCTCCTTAAGTTCCATGAAGGATTTCTACCTCTTCCTGATTAGTGAAGGGCAATATCTGAATGCACGGTAGGTTTATCACATGTAAATGCATATGTGACTTCCGTGTTTGTGGCTTAGACCTCTGACTGTCATAATGACGGTTCTTCTCAATGGTTTTTAGCACTGAAGACAGGGCCAAAACATGAAGATAAGAATGCGATAAGCCGTTAAACCTATCCCCGCGGCATAGTAAATAGGCCTCTATGTGATAACATAAAGCTTCGCTAGTGATGTTGGGAAAAAATTATACTAGGGGAGCAACATCACCAAAGTTACTTCCTTGATGGAGAAAATCCATTTGATCTCGGACAATGTATTGGTAGATAAATGATTACAGGGTTCTTAATACACTATGAATGTGATTTAAATAGCAAACATTGTATCCATAGCTCAAGTAGCTAAAATTAATGTCTGGAGATCAGAAGAAGTAGGTAAGCAGCCTGGGTGTAATTAGAGGTGAATTTGGAGGAACTTATGTTGCCTGGTTGTTATCAGAGTTGATTAGGAGGGAATCTTGTGCAGCCTGGCTGTTTTCAATCAATAAGAGAGGCCTATTAAACATGAAGGTGCAAGAACTTGAGTTTCTGGGTTGACTGTAGAGTTGCAGCTACATAAAGGCAGTATTATTACTAATCAGACTTGATATTAAAAGTTTTTAATTTTGAGATGGCCTCATCTGCATAGATAGGTAAACATAGCTTGGAAAACAATAATTTTACCACTGTACCATGGAGAAGTGTCACATAATTTTCCATATTAAGCGTTGCAATTAATTTTCCATTTTTAGTTATGTCACTATTGCACTGTGTACTATTACACTTACCGACACATATTTGCAGCCTTAACAAGCTTTGTTTTTGTTCTGACAAGGGAAGGAGAGATTAGGATTTAGTAAAGAGATGGGGGACAAGGGCGTGCAAAGAAATAGCAATGACGCCCATGTTTGGGGAAGGAGAGATAAAAGGTGTTAATTTGCAAACAATGATATGTAACCAAGATTTATACCTGTTATGTAGAACATAATCTGACTAAGGAATAAAAACGTTATTACGTCTACAAAAGTCTAAGACACCAAAAGGTGTATGTCCACTTTCTGGTCTTTCAATCTAACCCAATAAAAAGGGGGGGATCTTTGTGGAAATGCAAGTGGTGGAAACAGTATCAACGTTACTTCAAAGTTCAACCTTTGCCCTCTTCAGGACCACCCCCTCATATTTTTAAAAGGTCACATTTTCCCCCCTAAAATATTATTTGGTTTAGCTTCAATTGTGTCTTACATTAATCATCAGAGTGAGGGGACATCCGGCTAGTCTTTATTACATATATTACTTATGTGTGTTCTAAAGATTTTCCACTTTGGTGACAGTGCGCCACGTGGAAAAGTGCAACTAAAAGGTGCAAAATGTATCTCATTAAAATTGTAAAAGGAGGATTAATGTCCGTCACCTCGTAACTGAAGTCCTTTTGTTGAGAACAAAAGGCTGTAAACTGTCCCGCAAAGCAGGGAAAGTTTCCCTAAATGTTCCTTCTCCGTTCCATAATCCCATTTAAATAATCTCATTAGCAAAAGTAGGTGCACTCATGTGCCAGATCCGCCCAACTCCTCATCGGACAGTGCAAACAAGGCCATCTTGGATGGCAAATTCATGCATTTACTTGGCCAAATTTTCACAAGAATCGGTGCTCGATATCACAAAACAGCATTTAGACATCCGTGAATTACACTTAGGGGCGTATTCAATTGTTCCAAGATCCCGCCGTGTAAAAACTACTACCGTTATTACGGTAGTAGTTAGCTGGATTTCAGCTCGCGGCTCAGGGAGCTGCGAGCTGAAATCCAGCGAGAAAATTACCGTAGTAACGGTTTTTCCGTGCACTAAATAACGGTAATAGTGTGCGGACCGCGGGATTTTCTGCGTTTCCGCCGACAATTGAATACGCCCCTAAGAGTGTAGTTGTTTATCTGCTGTCTCCTACTATCTAATAAATATTTATATTAGATTACCGCAAGTGCTGGCTGATGATTGATGGTATCCAGGAAGAACACATGACCTAACTGTCAACTGATGTTTAGACTCACAGAATCCACATAATATATAGGTGTAAGATCCTCTTCTAAGCAATATGTGGGCCACGCCCTCATCAGACGTGTGTCACAAGGGTTGGGCAATTTGTAGGAAGAGGCAAATACCTCTAAGAAACATGGCTGAGTTGCGATACTGCAGGTGAAGAGGAGTGACTGGGAGGAGCTGGAGGGATAACTGGAAGCAGCTGGAAGAGTTGCTGGGAGGAGATGGAGGAGTGACTGGAAGGCCTGGAAGAGCTGCTGGGAGGGGATGGAAGAGATGCAGGGGGGAGCTGGAGGAGTCACTGGGAGGGTTGAAAGAGATGCTGGGAGGAGCTTGAAGAGTGGCTGGATGGATCTGGAAGAGCGGCTGGGAGGAGCTGGAAGACCATCTGGGAGGATATGGAACAGCTGCTTGGAGGAGTGGCTGAGTGGCAAGATTTGAAAGCCTTGGGAGCAGATCCACTTGGCCATGGAGTGGCAGTCTGGGGTGCAAGAGAGGAAGTAAGTTCTATGGGAAGCTAATCTGCTGGAGAACACTGAGGATAAAATATTTTTCTTTTATCATTGCAAACGCTAAGCTACTGTATATGAGAAGGAGGAAATGTAAATGGATATTTAATTTCTGCAACTCATGTGTTGGAGGATTTACTTAAGTACAAAGTTTTCTTGGAGAGATGATTTGAGGCTTCTTTTTCTTAGCAACTGTGAAATGTGCTGCACTCTAGGCCTGTATCATACTAGTGGTTTAAACATACATTGTTCCGGGGCCCTTTTACATCAACACCTAAAGAGCCTGAGGAGGCCCAAGAGACTGAGTGAGCCAAAGGGGGAAGTTACATTCAACCCACTGCGGAAGGATCTACATAGGCAATGTCACGTGATCTCCTAATGCCAATCAAGACCTTGCACTGTACAATCTAGGTTTCAAGTTTATTCTTAGTGCCTGAGAAATAGAGGAAACATCACCATGGCACGTCCCTGCCCTCTTAAACGCCTGTCCAGGAGAGCTGCCCTAATCCTGGGGTTTCCTGGCCTTTCCTTAAGACTAGACAACTATCTGTAATGTACAGTTCAGAGATGAATATAAAAGACATTCTGTAACAGTATAGCTCAATTCTGAAGCTGCAAAAATGCTGATCTGCACCACAAATGATGCTTTGTGATGTCATGCACCTATTCTTGTGAAAACAGTTTTTACATGAAGCACATCAAGATGATAAAATGTTTCCTTCCCAAGAATTGGGTGGAGAAGGGCATCCTTAATTAATTGTGAGCTGGACGCACCTAGTATTGTGCCCACATTTAAAATTTCATTTTGTTTTGTCGGACAAAATATTGAAATTTGAGTGATTTTCCGGCACAGATGTCACCAGTGCACCTGTATATGCATTAGCCAGACAACTAGGAGCATTTAATCAGAAGGACATGCACTGTGCAGAAACAGGTTTCCTTTTCCTAAATAACCCCAGTGTAAAATAGGCTTATTTATATATATACCGTCTCTTCATAGATCTGTTACCTGTGTCCACTTTAACTAATTTAAACACATACTTTATCCATAGGGTCAATACAGCAAATGTCTTTGTGCATTTCACTTTCAAAGCATGTTAATTTGTCTTAATGTTTCTTTGATGAATTATATATGAAGGAAGTGTTTCACTAGCCCGCTAAGAATAGAACATTTTAAAATATGAAATTTTAAGAGTTTTTACTGAGGTTTATTTTTTAGATTAATAAAGTCATACAAGTGATGGCTATTTTTATATTTGTTACATGTGCCGTATATTCTAAGAGAGAAGTTCCGACATAGCTGCTTATTCTCAGTATGACTCTGTTACTCCCCATCAATTAAATGTTTCCATACTCTTAAGATAATTAAATTTGATCAAATATATTTTCCAAAACACAACCACAATCTCACAAAAAATAAAAATAATAAGTATATATGACCATCATTTTACTTACTAATTTGGTTTTGTCAACTTCCTCGCTAATACTGAGCAAAGCATCGCTTCCATTCTAGGAACAAAGAAACATCCTGTTAGCTGTGACAATGTATCACTGGTCTGTTCTAATGCTTGTAGAGTAGTACATCCAGATTCATTAAGTTAATGCATGAATTATTTTATTTAGAGACTTAAACATTACATCTGGCAGAAGTATGTACCGATTGTATGCGTTTCCATTTACATGTGCTGGGGCATTGTTGTGTGAACCCATGATATACTTGTACACCATAGACCAACATGACATGCCAATTTGTTTCATCGTGAGCCAGCAGGAAAATATCTATTTAACTGTTTAACTGCTTATACGGTCAGGGGCTGGCTGGCAAAATTAAGCCGAGATTCGGAACAATTTAAAGTAAATGCAGGTGACGCAGCCCAATATAGCCCGCTATGGGTTCATCCCAGGAGCAGATGCCCCCTTGTCCCACCAGCTCCTGATTAAAGTAGTGATTACCGTGTATTGTAGTACCATTTGGCTGCCAGGGATCCATGCAAAAATTTGCACCTCAGGGGGCCCCATCAACAATTTTCACACTGCGCTGAACCACAGTAGCTAGTAATTGCTTTTTTATTTGTTTATTCTGCCCAAACGACTTTAATATATTCTTCTCACGGAGACAACGCTTTATTTCGGTACCAGTTTAGAAAATATCTTATTCATTATGGTTATTTATTTTTAGAAAATACAGACAAAAATAATCAACCCCCAAAATATTATTTTGCAGGTTGTAACGATCCTAAATATGTGAGAGCTGGATCCACTTACAGTGACCCCCCCACCCTGTGATGACCTCCAGATGTATAAATAAAGACTCTACTCAAACACACTATAGAAAATACAGGTATTAGGCTGGGTACACACTATACAAAATTTCTCCCGATGTGATATCCTTAAATATTTTACCAAAGATGAAAAAAAAAAAAAAAAGTCCCGATCAGCAGCCGATTCCTGCGTACACACTAAACACGTTTTATCGTTTCATTGGCCCGATAATCGGGTGAAAACACTGTAGTGTGCGCCCATCATCAGGAGACTTACCTCAACTGGCTGACCACTTTCATCACTCTAAAAAACAAACAAATCAATTATATAAATATCACTTAACGTACATTGTTATATATAATTTAAAGATTTTTTTGTAAAATGATTTATATGTACCCGAGTCACATATTACCTTTAAACACCAAGGGGTAAATGTATTAATGTCCGGATTCTTCAACTCCGGCGAGTTCGGCGCTTAAATTTAAAGCGGCGCTGCCTTGTAAAGGGAAACCTTAGAAGGCAGCGTCGCCTTAAATTTAAGCGCCGAAGACGCCGAACTCGCCGGAGTTGAAGAATCCGAACATTAATACATTTACCCCAAATTGTTTTTACAAGTATTATTTATTAACATTTATTTTTGACATTAATTGATATAGCGGCAGTAAATTCCGTAGCGCTTTACAATTGGGAACAAACAAGGTAATAAAACAATACTGGGTAATACATACAGACAGAGAGCTTATAATCTATTGTAAAATAGGAGTTTGATACATAAGCCAAGTGCCACATATTGCATATAGGTCCAGCCAGATTGTTACATTGTACAGTGGCACTTGTAGTGCCCTCATTTTGAAATAATAAGTGTTGCCCCCAAAATAAATAAATTCTTATTGCCTCATTGTAAATCAAATAGTATTGCCCCCATAATCATATATTTATATTGTCCTGTTATAAAATAATACATTGGCTAAATAAATACATTACTATTGCCCCCAAAATTAATAAGTCAATGTTTACCCCCTAATAAATACCTTTACCCTATCCATTGTTCTATTCCAATAGCCCAGATAGATCAAATGTAAATGGCAACTATCATCGTCAATTTGAAAAACACCCCCATTTTGTACAGAGGCAGGAACGTACCTCAAAGATATGTGTCACCCAAAATAAGACACTTCTCAATGGGCCGTGTGATCTTATGTCTTCCTGCCCTTACTGCGCTCACACATGGAACCCACTGATCCACCTCTCCCAAGCGCCAGGGGCCGCAAGTGTCAGATATGGGGATGCATAATGTGGATTCAAAATATAGTACTAACCATACTCACAATCTATTGTAATGTAAGAATGTATTTATGCCAGAAGCCTGGACTAGTGTCATGACTGTGTGTGGCCAAAATTAAAATGATAGGTTATTGTTGGGGGAAAAAGAGAAGATACATATGGCTGTATCTATCTTTGAACGAAATGTGAATGCAACTTACGTTTCAAAAAAAAAAAAAAAAACAACACATGTAACTTGTATGCACGTATTCAAATACAACTCTGAATACTGTAATCATTAATAAAAATATGCTTGTTTATTTTTTTTTAACAAAAAAACAAACATTGTTTTGTTTATTATTTTTACATAAAATCCATAAATCAGTATATTCTTAATGCATATTGTACATAAAATGCATTTATACAGTTTCTCGTACTTGCATACACATGTTCTGGCATAGGTGTCAGTGATCACTATCAGTCTGCACTTACATCTGTCGTGTACCTGGCTAAAAAACTCGTACTCAGAAGACGCCCTGAACTTGATTGGGCCGGATGTGCGTACTCCCACCCTCGGTGTGTCCTTAATGTACATTGCCTACGTCCATCTGGCCGTTCCCACCCCCGTTCCGGCCTTCAAACCGCAGGCAGTCGGAAGTGTCCGTTGTGTTTGGACATAATTTGGATGCAACTGCGTTCACTGATGAAAGTCCCGTTCTGGCGCATGCACAGAGCTTTGTCATACAAAATACAGCACGTAACGGGACTTATGAATCAGGACCATATTGTGCAGGATTTATGTATATAAACAGAATATTATAAAAAATAAAATAAATATGGTAATTATACTGCCTCTAGAAACTCCAAACCTGGGCCTGTTTTGTGAAGGTTTTTATAGTTGAGTAAATCCCATGTCACTAAAATTCAGTAACCCCCAATTTACAGTATATATTATTGGTTGTCATATTGTTAGTGTACATATTACACATGTATATAAGTAATAAAATCTGGAAGTAGGTGTTGCTCAAACACACATCAACATAACCGAGTCCGCAGTCTGTATATTAAATTAATTGTCTCCCAGTTTTGTTCATAGTTCACAGTTGTTCTCTCTATGTCTAAGGTAATACCATGTCCTATGTACTACATACTAGGGCAAGTATGAACCTGTGTACACTGCTACTGATTATCATGGCTGTAAATGTCACCGTGAATGTTCTGCCCTTCAACGTGTTACTGAATCTCCCTTTTAATTATAATGAACAGTTTTACAGTAATTGTAAAAAGATTATCATGAAAATACACCCGCAATAAAAGATAGTTTGTGGATATCCCAGGCATACCTCATGACAATGCATAAGAACAGCACGTTATTTAATTATTGGTGGAATAGTCAGAGACGACTTAATTAGCAGTTGGGTAGAATCCCAGCATTTAAATCCTGCAGAAGCAACAACAGAGAACCTATATAGGACCTGAGTTGTAGTTGGATATAGCGGGTGTCTCACAGTGATCGCTTGTGATTGGCTGAGTGGGGTATCGACTCTCCAGGTCAATCCAGTTATATTATCATTAACCGTTTTTCATATAGGGCCTACATATTATGCAGCGCTTAGCAGAGAATATGTAATCATTTACACATGGTCCCTGCTCCAGTAGAGCTTACTATCTATATTCCCTACCACACTGGTCAGACTGGAACCCATAACCACAGCGCTGCGAGACAGCTATGCTAACCACCGTGCCACAGTTCCATCCATGTTATTTAGCAGAGGAGCTATGTAAGGAACTGCCACACTGTAAGTGAATGAGTTTTGTTTTGGGGTTTTTTATTACAATAAATAGTTTATTGCCAAGTTGGTGTTTCTTAAAGCTAATTCACAAGGAGGGGAACCAAGACAACCCCTTGGTGAGGGGACTACCTAAAGTACCGAGGGCAAAGCTCACAAGCTATTGTATGGTGAGAGAATTATCACACCTCTTTTAGACTTAAAGGAGAAGTGAAGTAATTCTGGAAAATAAAAAGCAAACAATGGAACTGTACTAAACGGCGAGTTCTGCAAGACAGCTTACTAGCACCATCACAGAAGCTAGGTGGAGGTCTATATAAAAATATTGTATACATTAGCTCCTTAATATTTACATTAAGCAGATAAAAAGGTAAAATAAAAAGAAACATAAAAAAATATATATTTAGGAAGGGTTCCTTGTGTTTGTAATCGTTTACATCTGCCACTTTTTCTGGCTAAATTTAACTTTTATTGTAAACTTCACTTCCTCTCCCATAATAAGCCAGAACCCCCTCCTTCCCCCTTGGAAACCCCAGCTCAGTATATAGAGAGACTTGTACTCTTAACACTTAGGTCGGGGGAAACTGAGGATGTAATTGGTGGAAGGAATGCAAGTCACTATAATGGTTGTATTCAAGGAGAGAACTCAGCTATGAAAGCTATGTGCAAGGGTATCATGAACTCTAAATACACATTTTAGCCACTTATATATACATTTTAATCATTGGAAATCATAGCAGCGTAAGGTATGAAATGAGACAATGATATAGCGATATTTGGGCATATCTTCCCACAGTCCCAATTCTCAGGCCCTAGCACTACCTATTCGAAGCGGGACATAGCTTCTCAGGAATGTGCTCATGGTTGGGTGGATCTCTGAGAAGTTTGGGTGGATTTGGCAAACATTGGGCGTTTCAGGGTTATTTTTTAAGGTTTAATTTTGTTTTTTAAATTGTTGAATGGTATGAAATGTTACCCTGGTTACATTATTATATCATACTTGCCAACATTGAGTTATGGAGCCAGAGGAGATCCCGGACAGGGGGCGTGGTGGGAGGGCGTGAGGGGGAGGGTCACGGTAAACCGTGTCATTTTGGCCCCACCCTCACGACAGAATCTTTTTTTGGGAGATGCTCCCAGCTTTCCGGGGAGTCCGGGAAACCTACCCGGATTTTGTGAGTCTTCCAGATATTCCAAGAGAGTTGGCAAATGTGTTATATACTATTATAAGAGAAGGTAAGCAAACAACTTATTGACTGTAACTGAGTGGTGCTATGGCAACTGAAAAGTGTCAGTAAAAGTGCTTGCTAAATGTTTTTACTGGCTGGCTGTATGATCTATTTGTAAGGTTACAATGTGCATAACGTGCAATCTGTTGTGATCTGTGCCATTTCCAATCAGTTTCTTCCATTCAGCATGAAATCTCTGTCTGAAGAGCTATATTTTCCATTAACTACATTATTTTAATGGGGCTGTCCACGTTTAGTCTCCAGCTGTTACCAGAACTAAGCCGTCGTCCGGCAGCCTCTGATGGAGCGGCCCAGAGAGGAGTGGTCAGTACTTGCAGATTGAACCCATTCTGGCTATTCAAGTGGCTCGGACAGGGGTGTGCAGCGTACGCTGGGCCTGATTGGACTGTTCGCTATGTCATGCTTCCAAACTAGCCAATCAGATGTGCTGACATCAGTCTCTGTCATGGAGAGAACCTAACTAGAATGTTTTTCCATCTTTCATTTAAATGATCTATTCTACAGTATTAGAGATGAGCAAGGTTGAATTAAACTGAAAATGAATTTCCCATAGGAACAGGCTGTTTCACAGACGTGTGAAGTTCCGGTCACACAATCTTGCAGTTGTGGTTTTGTTTACCCATTCAGCACTGTATTTGCAATTTCTGCATTTTGCAAACAACACAGTTTGTTAAAAGGCAAATTCAAAACTGGGACGATCAAAACTTAAAGAGTTAAATCCACGTGGAACACTTAAAGCCAAACTGCAGCACAGGAACATACACAATTTTGATGACTGAATGCATACATTGTTCATCTCTACGCATTATTTACTCTACTGAAAGGTATGAGAGATTGTACCTGGAGAGATTAGTACAGACAGCTGCATCACTAACACACCACAAACACAGCATGTTAGATAGCTCAGACACTAATCACTTCGCTTTCATCCTTAGCTGGTACAGAGGCTTAAACACCCAAAACATTGGTTCCGCATTATTAATCAGCTCTAGTGCTCTGTTCAGCACAGCTGTGGAGGTTGAGTTATTTTTAGGTTAGAAATGAACTGCAAAAACTTTCCCTCCCCTGTGAGTTATGTGAGGCTGTTTATATTGTATCTACACCTTACAGGGAATATTTTATTTAGGATGCTGTAGGTGAACATACCTTCTTCTTGTCCTCATCTTCCTTTTTCTTTGTGTTATATATGACCTGGAAGAGATCCTTCAGATCCACAACTAAAGGTTCAGCCTTGATATAAAAAAAAGATAAAAATAACTGAAGGTAAATTGATGGACATGATACACATATCAGACCTGGACCAAACAGTGTCCAATCTGCCATAATTCTTTAAAGCAACAATCCCACACTTTTTTTTCCTTAAATAGTAAGTTAGCTACCTTTTGAGCATGCATCTAACAGTCAATTTTTCGCTTAGCTATCCTCCTACAAATTTGTATCTCTTTTTCAAAAGCTCTCTGGTTGGTAAAGAAAAATGCCTGCCAGACGCAGACACAGTCAATCTGCTACACAGACACAGGCTCTCAGTATGTCATGTGATAGAAAAGGGGAGAGAATGGGAATGTCACAATGCAGAGAGAGCTCACAAGGGCGTTCCAAAGCCTCTCTGCTCACTGCATCGTGTGCCATGTGACTGTGGTTGCCATGGTAGATCAGAATCATGAATCATTATAAGCAGCCTGAAGAAAAAAAAACAACTATTTTTTCCATAGGATTGCTGCTTTAACTTAATAATTTTCCAGAATCCTGATTTGTAAAACTAAATTTATCAGATAAGCACCTGTATACACTACAGTTCCTGCACTATTATTTTACACCAGATCTTATAGTTTTGATTTGATTACTTTGAAAGTTATTTCCATATGTATTGAACAACTTGCATTATGTACAGATAGAGCTGTGTTTGTTGATGTATTTGGTTTGCTTGGCGTGTTCATTAGCACCAATAAGAGAGAGTTTTCACGTTGCTTTCATTGAAATCAAAAGGCTGCCTCAACAGAACAATGGGAAGGGTTAGGGAGATTGTTACACCATCAGGAGAATATAGGAAGTCTAGAAATAGGCTTCCTCAGGCTTTGAATGGGGAAGCATCACAGGAAGTTCCCGGTGATGGTTAATTTACTGGCCAGTGGTTTTGGTAAATAAGCAGAAGCCCTAAATCCTGTGAAAACTCCAGGTTTTTTTTTGCTCCATTTAATAAATATCTCAATACTATTGATAACCCTGCCATACTCTACCTGCTGTGCTGTTTTTATGGCAAAAAATTGATGTTGTCCTTCAGCTCCACAGACGTATCCAAATGCTCGGTTGTCTGTCACATCCCGGGCAATGAAAGAAATCTTATTAACTGGATGTTCATGCTCGATTACCTAGAAAGTAATTAAAAAGCAGACACCCTAAGGATTCACACAGCATACGATAAATTGTTTGAGTAATGACTAACAAAATTCTAAACGTAATTGTTGAACTGGAACTAAAACCCCCCAAAATGACATTTTTTAAACTCCATGTAAGAAGGTTCAGTGTTAACCGGTTATGACCTGCTAATTATAAGTCTCTCTGAAAGTGGGAAATAAAGACATACAGGGACTTTCATAATAACTGGCAACATGAAAAATGTACACTAGCCCCTAGCAACCAATCAGAATCTAGCTGCCTTTTTTTCTAGTAGAAAATGAAACCAAACATCTGATTGGTTAGTCTGAGTTCATCTCCCCAATGCTATTCTGAGCTCGGAAGAGTTAATCTGTAGCTCTCTACTCACACTCCAATATCTATCGAGCGTTAGTAAAAGATTTGTAAACCCAAAGGGGTATATTTACTAAACTGTGGATTTGAAAAAGAGGATATGTTGCTTATAGCAACCAATCAGATTCTTGCTGTCATTTTGTAGAATGTACCAAATAAATGAAAGTCAGAATCTGATTGGTTGCTATAGGCAACATCTCCACTGTTTTAAACTCGCAGTTTAGTAAATATACCCTCTAATGTTGCCAGATTATGCTGATTACACCACACGCCTGGCAAACAAACCAAGTACGATTCATCTGAAAAAAAAAGGTAACAAAAAGCCTACTACAGCCTCCACTGCTGATAACACGGACGTTTATAGGAAATTCTGATATATGAAATAAAACTTTCACAGTTGCCGAGTGATGTTCTCAACAAACAAAACTAATCTGACGAGGAAGACAGATCACCTTGTACTACAAAATGCACTTTTACTGTTTGATAAAACGCTCAGAGATTAATTTAAATAAAATATACACAGTTTTGTTGTCATTTGCTGCCACTTTTTCCTAGACTGGATACACCAAAAAAATCAAACATTGACCAGTTACAGTGTACCAGCCACTTGGAAAAGTGTTGGTGAGTATTTTAGAGATCAGTGACCTCCAAGCTGAGTCAGATTCCACACAAGTAAAATAAACACAGAAACACAAACTAAAACACAGATTAGTTTGTAGCATTAGCATGTAAAAACACAGGTTAGACGCATGTCTAACCATTGTGTGAATATATACTTATGGCTGAAATAGCAGAGAGATGCAACATTGTTGCGAGATAATAAAACACTCGCTGTAGTTGTTTCTGCCTGTCAGGCTGTCTAGCAGTGAAGTGGGAACAGGGGGAAGTGAGAACTCAGACAGAAATCTTTTTCAACTGAATCAAGACATGTTGAGAACTCCAGCTTACAAGTACATAGGTTAGAAAACATAATATATGTGCATATGTCTTTTTACAAAAAAAAACAAAAACAGAAAAGTTAACTACAAGAAAAAATAAAGCTAAATATTTTTCAATTTTGGGATCTGGATGAAAATTTCCTTTCAAGCAGGAATAGATGGAGTGGGATAAAACATACCACTCACTGGGAAAATGTGTTGAACTGGTGAGAGATAAATGCAATATTTACCTTTAATGGGACCATCAAAATGTACAAATTGAGAACAAAACTGTTCAACATAACCCTATACTAAGGGTAATAACCATAATATAACATTGCTGTGTTGCTCGCTTGGTCTAGGTGAAATGAAATATCAGCCAGAGACTTTAAAGGTATAGTTCCAGATGACAGAATAAACTTATTGCCTTTCATCATCATCAGCTATTTATATAGCGCCATTTATTCCGTAGCGCTGTACAGAGCACTCACTCACATCAGTCCCTGCCCCATTGGAGCTTAAAATCTAAATTCCCTAATATACACACACACACACAGACAGAGAGTCTAAGGTCAATTTAATAGCAGCCAATTAACCTACCAGTATGATTTTGGAGTGTGAGAGGAAACCGGAGCACCCGGAGGAAACCCACGCAAACACAGGGAGAACATACAAACTCCATACAAAAAATATATATATGAAATGAATTGCATATGAACCCCTGTCCATGTAAGACTGGAAGCCAACACTCCATATAGAAATAAATCTTTTCTATAGCTCCTAAAGTCCTAAGTGTAGCTGCTCCACTATACCGTCCATAGCAGCAAGTCAAAAAAGACAGACAAGCAGCATGAAGCACAATATGCTCATCTTAAGCTGGCATTGATGGAACAAAGCACAGTGTATATAATGAAATACCCAACAGCCGTTTCGGTGCTATTGTGGCACCTGTATCAAGGGGGGAAAGGTAGGTGCCAAGATCAATCCTAACTAGATTTTGATTTAATTAATAAACTCAGATGCACAAATGAAGTCCAGGTACCAGTGTACCCTGCTTTGCAGTTCTAATGATTGATAATTAAATTATTAAAAAGTAGAGGAAAAAAACAAAAAATAGTTTTAAAATGTTTACAAACTACCAAAAAACTCAGCTTTTAAGGGCACAGAAGAGACCGTGTTACAGTCAGCAAAGATATGTCCACAAATACATATTATTATTACAATAAATGATGTTTAAATATAATGGCCCTTTAAAGAAATTAATTTTTTTTCCCAAAAAGACATATGAGAATCTCCTATAATATGAACTTTACATCATCAACTGAAGCCGGCCCAGAGCTGTAGGGCAGCACAGGTGTTGGGGGGCACGTTGCTCACTTTCTATATTATTCATTTGTTTGATGTACTGAAGTAAGTATCCCAAGTATTTCTAAATCAGGACAAGCCCACAAGGAAGAAGGGGTGTGGTCATATTACTGTAGGGGTGTCACCAGGCCACAATGAGCTTGGTCACGCCCCCAGGTGTGTGTAGGGATTCTAAAACCGCCCCCAACCTCCAGCAAAACACCCTTGAATGGCCATGAACTCCAGAGGTACATTCCTCTGGTGTGTGCTGCACCCACGCGGCCTACCAACTACTGCGTGCTTAGACACAGGTGCCGATTGCGGGACGGAGGGGCAGTACCCTCATATTGACGCTGTCTGCTGAAATTGGGCAGCTTGGAAGCATATTATTTCCATCATTATAATTGTACAGATATAATGTAGTGGGAATAAAGTTGATGGAGAGATTTTATGGTGTGGATGTCATAGGCAAACCGAGGGTGGGGGGTATCCTAGTGCCTGGAAACCCCCCTCCAAGCATGGGGCACTGTATAATTGAGGTGGCTGCACCCTGCTCCCGCTTCACATGGCTCTGCTTAAAAAGAGAGAGCTGTGTGTACCTAACAGTAGTGCACGCAGCATTGCCTGTATAATATGGGCATAGGAAGAGTTGGAGAGCAGCCAAGCACTGTCTAACATTATAGCCATGCCCTCATGCATGCTGGTCATGCCCACTGGCGGCGTGGTGTGGAAACCCCCTCTACAAATCCTGGGTTTGCCCCTGGATGTGGGCCCTGGGGTGGTAATGAAAGAAGTGGCTAAGGGTGGTAAACGACTTTAAAACAATATCTGACTTAAGCATAGACATTAAATTCATAAGTAATTGAACCAAACACAATTTCAGTGGCTGCCTTACAGAACATGGAGCTGGTCTGGATTCCATACAATATTAAAACCAGCTTTCTTAAATACAAATTTTAAAAGGGTCATATAAATTGAACACAGCCATATTAGTGGAAATATAACATTATTGTACTGCCCAAAGTATATAATGTGGGTACATTACTGCCTTTATATGTTAAATCTCAAATGCCTTTTGAAAGCTGAATCCCTATTCACACCATCACTTGATGCAATATTTAAACAGCTGTGGACCATAAAAGTTAGTGAACTCCTAACAGCTAACGTGTCCAGTGACAGCATGAAGCTACATTTACTGGAATGTCATATTCCAGATGACTAAGGCTGTAGCTGGCGCAAGTGTTCGAGTATTTGTGTTAAAATGTTCTCCTACTTCATTTTTTATTCCAAAGAATGTAGAGGGTGGAAGTTTTGGACTAGGCTCTGTACAAATCTTAGCAAAGTCCTCAAAAACATAAATATATATTAATTCTAATACATCTGTTCTATCATTTCCAAAGTCCTTACAGACTTGCATAATGCAATTTACCGGTAACTGGAATTATTTTAATTACAAACATATTACACAGAAACCTTACACATTCTGAACACAATGTATAATGATCCTTTGGTCACTGCAGACATCATTTCAATGAAGCCTATGGTGATATCACATTTTAAAGGTTAAGTCCACTCAGTTGAACTTGAAATTTCAGGTGCGTGTGGAATATAGTAAGTAAAACCCAGCAGCAAAATATTACTTAGCTGGTGTGCAGTGGTTAGGCTATCAGACAGGTTCTCTGATGTCTTGTGTGCACCCTCTGCTAATCTGTTTAGGTTAATAGACAGCCCATCTGATGCCTTGTGTGCACCCTCCGCTAATCTGTTTAGGCTATCAGACAGGTTCTCTGATGCCTTGTGTGCACCCTCCGCTAATCTGTTTAGGCTATCAGACAGGTTCTCTGATGCCTTGTGTGCACCCTCCGCTAATCTGTTTAGGCTATCAGACAGCCCCTCTGATGCCTTGTGTGCATCCTCCGCTAATCTGTTTAGGCTATCAGACAGGTTCTCTGATGCCTTGTGTGCACCCTCCGCTAATCTGTTTAGGTTATCAGACAGCCCCTCTGATGCCTTGTGTGCACCCTCCGCTAATATGTTTAGGCTATCAGACAGGTCCTCTGATGCCTTGTGTGCACCCTTTCCTAATCTGTTTAGGCTATCAGACCAGTTCTCTGATGCCTTGTGTGCACCCTCCACTAAACTGTTTGGGCTATCAGACAGGTTACCTCATGCCTTGTGTGCACCCACCGCTAATCTGTTTAGGTTAATAGACAGCCCCTCTGATGCCTTGTGTGCACCCTCCGCTAATCTGTTTAGGCTATCAGACAGGTTCTCTGATGTCTTTTGTGCACGCTCCACTAATCTGTTTAGGCTATCAGACAGGTTCTCTGATGCCTTGTGTGCATCCTCCGCTAATCTGTTTAGGCTATCAGACAGCCCCTCTGATGCCTTGTGTGCACCCTCCGCTAATATGTTTAGGCTATCAGACAGGTCCTCTGATGCCTTGTGTGCACCCTTTCCTAATCTGTTTAGGCTATCAGAAAGGTTCTCTGATGTCTTTTGTGCACGCTCCACTAATCTGTTTAGGCTATCAGACAGGTTCTCTGATGCCTTGTGTGCATCCTCCGCTAATCTGTTTAGGCTATCAGACAGCCCCTCTGATGCCTTGTGTGCACCCTCCGCTAATCTGTTTAGGCTATCAGACAGGTTCTCTGATGTCTTTTGTGCACGCTCCACTAATCTGTTTAGGCTATCAGACAGGTTCTCTGATGCCTTGTGTGCATCCTCCGCTAATCTGTTTAGGCTATCAGACAGCCCCTCTGATGCCTTGTGTGCACCCTCCGCTAATATGTTTAGGCTATCAGACAGGTCCTCTGATGCCTTGTGTGCACCCTTTCCTAATCTGTTTAGGCTATCAGAAAGGTTCTCTGATGCCTTGTGTGCACCCTCCACTAAACTGTTTAGGCTATCAGACAGGTTACCTCATGCCTTGTGTGCACCCACCGCTAATCTGTTTAGGTTAATAGACAGCCCCTCTGATGCCTTGTGTGCACCCTCCGCTAATCTGTTTAGGCTATCAGACAGGTTCTCTGATGTCTTTTGTGCACGCTCCACTAATCTGTTTAGGCTATCAGACAGGTTCTCTGATGCCTTGTGTGCACCCTCCGCTAATCTGTTTAGGCTATCAGACAGCCCCTCTGATGCCTTGAGTGCACCCTCCGCTAATATGTTTAGGCTATCAGACAGGTCCTCTGATGCCTTGTGTGCACCCTTCGCTAATCTGTTTAGGCTATCAGAAAGGTTCTCTGATGCCTTGTGTGCACCCTCCGCTAATCTGTTTAGGTTATCAGACAGCCCCTCTGATGCCTTGTGTGCACCCTCCGCTAATATGTTTAGGCTATCAGACAGGTCCTCTGATGCCTTGTGTGCACCCTTCGCTAATCTGTTTAGGTTACCAGACAGGTCCTCTGATGACTTTAGTGTACCCTCCGCCAATCTGTCTGGTCCTCCATGCGCCAGCTTAAAGAGTGTTGTCAGTGGACAAAGCATTATTTGTCTGAAGAAAGACTGATTTGATAGGAGATAGAGGGTGTGGAACACCTCAGGTAAATTAATTTTGGGAGCAGGTTTTCAGTTTTGGGTGAAATTATCCTTTCATTTGTATTGCATTCAAATATGCATATTAATATGGTTTTCAATTTGGAATGACTTATGCCTATATGCTTTACTGAATATATACTAAATAATGAAGAAAATGTTCCTAGTAAATTATATTTACAATATACAGTATGTAGCTTATAATGTCTTTTAAAAGGGATGGAAACTCCCAGTGGGATCAAAATGTATTTAGCACTTGGCTGGGAAGCTTGGTAGCAACAGTGCGTGTCTGTTCGAAGAGGGAACGCCAAGATTTGATGTGAGCTGGTCACATGACACACACATCCAATCCCGGGGCACCCTATTTGGCCAGATGCTGCCGAGCCTCCAAGCCAATGCCGAAAAAATATTGTGATTTGGCCTGTTGTTTCCATCCCTTCAGGGAAGAACTACAAGCAAACTTATTTTATAAACTAACCTTCCTTCCGCAAAGGATGTCCATGTTCAGGACCCTCACAGTAACAGAGAAAGTTGCCCTGCCTCGAGAGGGAACCATTACTCTCCACAGCTAAACTCCATGGAGCAGGAATAGGCATAAGACTCACCACAACTAGACTCAGAAGTCTAACACTGAATACAATCCTGGAGGAGAGGTCAAGTGACAGTAGGGGGAGATCGCAAATCCTCTCATTTGGTGACCCCACTTCACTAGGAAGTGGCTGGGATCTGGTAGAAAGGTCTGCTCTTCCAGGGGTCCGGTAGAACTACCCGAAATTCGTGAGTATTACACCATGATGCAATTGCACCATATGTATGTATGAAGGCCTAGACAGATGGGTGTAGTTTTGACAGCTTTGTGTTGGGCGCCAAAACACTGTATCCAGCCACTGCTCTGAAGAGCCTAGAATGCTCCTGCTCATGGCAAATATATGAAACTGAGTGGACATCGCTGAGATAGAAAAAAATAATAGTGACATTCATTTTGCATTTGTATTACAAAAGGAAAACTTTCAAGAAAACAAGTTTTAAAAAAAATAACAAAAAAAATAACATAAATATAACTTACACCAGTTTTTTCATCAACTATTTTTATACCAGAAAGGGAAATGTTCACCCAGATTCTCTGCTTGTGTTGTCCCTGAGAACGAGCTGCCGCTGCCATTCCCTGGAAAGGAAAAGTATAATATAAAATAAGGAGGTCTCTTTATTTTACTGTGCAAAGAAAAACGTGCAACTTATTATGTATGATAAAAGTACTTACATCATTGCCAAAACATATACTGCCATTGTTGGATATATAAGTATGTACCCCAAGCATATGCCTAGGGTGCCTGAATGTATATCATCATTACTGCATTTATAAATAGGCACCCCAACCATTTGCCTAGAGAGCCTGAATATATGCCGTCACTGCTGGATTTATAAATAGGTACCACAAGCATATGCCTAGGAAGCCTAAATATATACCGTCATTGCTGGTTTTATAAACAGGCACCCCAAGCATATGCCTAAGAGCCTGAACATATGCCGTCATTGCTGGATTTATAAATAGGCTGTATTTTGTTTTACTAGCATACTGGGGAGAGTTTTCCGGTCTGCTTTAGATATTTTACGTTTAAGATAAGTATTGTTTGTAATCTATCCATATATAACCTCCACTACAAAACATTACTCCTCCAGAAGATTGTGCAATGGCCACAATTGCCAGAACAATATCCAGCGTGGCAAGAGGTAGGTTGGTAGTAGGTTAATTGGCTGCTATTAAAAATTGACCTTAGTCTCTCTCTGCCTGTTTGTCTGTGTCTCTTAGAGAATTTAGACTGTAAGCTCCTAAGGGGCAGCGATTTATGTGAGTGAGTTCTCTGTACAGTGCTGCAGAATTAATGGTGCTATATAAATAGATTATGATGATGATGGAAGGCTGAGGGTATTTTCCTGACCATCCCGTGGGTGCAGGCCTGGGGAACAATGGGGTGCTTCTTAGGGTGTGTGCTGCTTTTCAATGGCAAGTGCATTGGTGTTTCATCAAAATGTTCAATATATATATATATATATATATATATATATATATATATATTTATACATACTGTACAAATTCTCATATTTTACATATGATATACATCAACATCATCATCAACATTTATTTAGATAGTGGCAGCAAATTCTGTAGCGCTTTACACCTCGGGACAAAAACAGTAATAAAACAATACTGGGTAATACAGACAGAGGTAAGAAGGCCCTGCTAGCAATCTTACAATCTACAATTTTACAATCTATGGGATTTAAAAAAGTATTTGCAAACAGGAGCCAGTGACATTGCTTGTGCTGAGATACTCATGCAGGAGCTGTACTCTATATTTATGGCGCATTGAAATAACATCACACGGCTTCATTGTATTCAATCTTTATCTCCTGCTTATCCAAGATATCTATCTGAAAAGGACGAGGATAGAACAGCTTGAACCTTCAGAATGTTCACAGCAGCAGCAAGTATTTTGGGGATTATAAGTGCTGATCTCAGTGGTGGCAGCGATCTATCTACTGACGTGATTGTGTAATTGAGGACAGGGCTGCATGTGACAAGGGCAGGGTCATGATGTGGGGAGAGAATGGGGGTAAGCAGGAAGCCACCCACTGAGAGTTAGGCAGCAGAAGGCACAGGGTCCACTAACAACACAGAGAGGTGAAGTAAGGCTCATATCAACCTGATGCATGAAGATTGTTGTGTTCAACACACCTCTAATTGAAAGGAAGGTCCAGCATCCTTGATTAAATAGTATTTTGGTCTTGATGGGGTGTTGCAGGCATCTGTAATTCTTTCCTCTACACTTACTTATTCTGCCTGCTCTGTAAGTAAGCTGTGCAGGGAAAAACGCACAGCAGAAGTGGTGGGCAAAAGAAAAAAGCAAATCTGAGCGTCTTCCAAAAGGAAAAAAATGTTGTCTCTTTTAGAACATATCGTCTTTAATATTAAATATATTGTCTGTTATATAAAACATTCTACTACACTTACCTTTAGCTTCATCATGGAGTCCTGACTCATTTTATCTCCCCGTGCTTCAGGAACATCATCAATTCCAATTAATTTGGCTTTATAACGTACTCCATCTCCTTTAAATCTGGCCATAAGGAATTCATCTGTTTTTTCTGGACCTGCGATAATGCCGAAAACATTAGATAATCTTCCGAAATCACAGAGGATCTCAAAGGTAATATCCTAGTCAGTTGCTGCAACTGCATTGCTCCTTTATGTCTAGAGAACTACAGTGCCCAGCAGGCTCAACCGGTAATATTCCCAAACTATTGAAATGAGTTTAAAATGTGGTGATTTCATATGTCGTATAGTTTATAGTTTAAAAATAGATCTGGGACAATGGCAGTCTATTTATTCTGCTTTGTGGTGTTTTTGGGGTAACAGTAAGGTTACAAATGTACAACAAAGCATTGGATTAGTAATAAATACAGCTGCTGAAAATCATTCAGTTGATCTGGATTTGGTGTAACGGAGCTAAAATTACTAGTACTGTTTATTCATTTTTCTTGACAACCGGCTGGCAGGGGCACAGTATATTGTCAGTTCAGGATAGCACAGGTACAGCTGTGGTACAGCAGATGAAATTCATACGATTTTGATTTGGTGCACCACAATTAATAATACTACTGCTAATGATTTTTTGGGCCACTAGCCAGGACGTATTGATCACTGTGTAATTGCTGTGTGAGAATTGCTCTGTCCTGTTGTACTTAGTAATTATATTTCACAAACTTATAAAGGAGTGTCTGTGGTCAAATGCACTTGCAAGATGCTGGTCAGATTCACTGTTTCCGACTGTGTGCACAGCGTACTGCAATTTAATACTGCTAGTTCAGGACAGCATAGGTAAAGCTGTAGCACAGCTCAGTGGCGCACGCAGGGGGGGTTTCTGGTTCTCCAGAAACCCCTCCCCTCCGGGAACCAACGACACTGTACAGTAGCCGCGGCGCTGTCAAAGAAGCGCCCGCGGCAGTGCTGTATTATAGTATAATACAGCACTGCCACGGATGCTTCTTGACAGCGCCGCGGCTGCTGTAGAATTCAGCCTCGCTGAAATGGAGCTCTCTCTCGCTCTATTTTTTTTTTCCCCGGGGGTGGGGGGCGTTCGCCCCTGCAGCTGTATAGCAGCTGAAATTCATACAATTTGATCTTCATCTTTCAGTTTGCTCTATTAATACTAACATTAATTAAACATCCTGACAAGTTAAGAGTGTGACAAAAAGCAGGCCCAAAACATGGCTGTTAAATGAAGTCAGCAACTAAAATTTAAGCAATCAAACTCAAAGGATTACAGCAGCTGTACTGGCTGTAGCAGAAATTCATCTAGCTTTCGTGAGGTAAATGAGGAAAATGGTCAGGTGCATTCAAGTTTCATGGGACAAGCCGACTTGTGCATCTGGGACATTAAAATATTGCACGGCGTCCCCATCCTGCCATAGCAGGAACATTACCTGAAAACCAGAAGAGTATAATGGCCTTATGTAGTGTTGATAATGACACTAAAAACAGCAGCATATGGTTAAAAAGCAAGACATTTATTTACTGCAGGGACTAGTGACACATTTGTCAATCATTAGAAAAAAGTAACAGCATTGGCAGCCAACAGTGTACAAATCCCCAATCCTGAAAAACGATTGCAAAGGTTCTGATTCTGAAGGTGGTAATACTGATGATGATGTGGAGAGGGAGATTAGGAGGTTACTTACATTTGGATAACAATACAAATACAGATATACAAAGTGGGGGTTTTGGTGGTGATGATAATGAGTCAGTTAGTTTGCGATTATCTCCCTAGTCGTTATCCCGAAGGCTGGCAGACATCCACCCAATATCTCCCCCCAGCTTGTGATGTTGAAAGCATTTTGTTGCTGCACATAAACTCTGCTCTGACTGTAATCATTGTCATTGGACTGCTTGAAATTGTAGGAGCCCACCAGTTGGAATAACACATTCAATATGCTCGTAGTTCGGTTTCATGAACAAAAACCCATCAACCACTAGGGAACAGATTTATAAAAAAGACCCTAATCATGACGATTAGTTTGATACATTGCTGCTACAATTTATCAAAAGATATTGCTGAGGCAGCTGAGCGATACTCAGCTTCCCCGGCAATACTGGCCTGGAGTGGTAAGAGTTAACCTTCTCTAAATGTGCTGGCTCGCCAGTGAATGCATGCACAGATTTGGTCGTTAAGTTCCACTTGGAGGAAAAAAAATGTTTCAAAATAGATCAAATTTATTTTAAAAATTCCAAAAATATATTTTAAAACATTAATGCATTAAAATATATTCTTTGTTCAAAGAATACTTTTTTAAAATGTTTTTGGTCTGTTATTGTGGTTGTTCAAGGACTTCGGCAATACTTAATAAACTTCCACATTCAAAGGCAAACGGCGGTGAATATATCCGTCAGCTGGGTTAGCGCAGTAACCCCTTTGATAAATTTGGCAAAGTGAAAATAAGCCATTTTGCCGGCAAACATTCCAGGTTTCACCGTTAATAGGGCTCTCTGCCCTGTCATGAATATGCCCCATGTTATGGAGCATTTCAGGCTGCTGGATTGGGCTACTACCGAAACCCTAGGCAATGGCATTCCACTAGGGGAATTTTAACGTCTTCTTGAGATGCTGATCTCAGTATGGTGTGTTTGCAATGGATGAAGAATGTGCTGAGCAGCAGTAGTCATTAAGTCCATCCTGTTGCCAAATAAACAGCGACCACCAGGCTCCAGCAATATGCACTGCTCAAATAAACCCACAGATGTTAAATTTGATTCTGAATTGTCACCAAAACTATGGCCTCTACTGAAACCTAATTTCTTGTGTTAGCAAATAAATACTGATAGATTCTAAATGTGTGTTATCTGGAAAATTTACAAATATTGCCATTTTAGATTCTTAAACGAACACTTAGTTAACTTTCACATTTCTAGCTATAGGCATCTATTTTGAAACCCCAACTAAAATGATCAGACATCTTTATTGAAAATGTAATTCAGCATCTATTAGCCTAAGGTGAATAGTTTAAATAAACAATAATGACAATAATATGGTAAAATATGGTGGCCTAAATTGAGAAAGTATTTTGACTTCACGCCAGATGGCGCAGCAGAGGTCAGAAGAAAAGAGCATATTTGGCAGGATGCTGGAAGATAGAACAAAAGGTCATGGGAAAGTAACAGAAGCTGGCACAACAAGGAAATAGTGATTTCAGTAAAGTATGGGATTGAGTAATACCTAACACAACATAATTATAACCGGTACTTTATCCACCTCTGCAAAAACCAGAGACAGTGCTAGTGTCAACAGAAACAGATTCCACATCTTTAACACCTATGGCTCTTTCATATTTCATGTGTAACCTCTAGTGACAGCCTCATGCCTAGAAGCAAAAACTCACATTCTAGAGAGGCCTACTGGTCTTCGTCCACACCACTACTCCCAGTCTCATAAATTTGCTTATCAAGCTAAAAATCGTCTTTGCCTCATCTAGTACTGTTTCTAGTTGAAGCAACTTCTGCAAGAGAGACTGAACGAGGTAAAACCTGTTTCCTTAAATCAGACTTGACAACAATTAAAACAACTCAGACTGTTTGTCTGTCAACAACATCTCTAAAGTAGCCAAAGTCCCTTCTCATTCTACATCTCCTGCCAACATTTTTTGTTAAACATTTATTTAAACTTTTTTTAGTTTGCTTTTAACCGTCTTTTCCACTATTTCTCAGTCTTTTTTTTCTTTCACTTTTCCCCACACTTTTCTCTCTCATTGGAATCTATTTAACATTTTTTGCAAATTCAGCCCCATTAAGTTTTCACCGCGATGACAAGTGACATAATGGAGCAATTTATAGTCACTATAGTCATGGTGCAACAGTGCATCCGATAAGTGGCGGTCCTGGTGATGACTGTGTGCCATTGACATTTCTTCCACCACTTGTTTATTGCAGTGATAAAAGAAGGAAATTCCAGGTTATGACCCAGAGTCTTTGCCGCGTATACCCGCCCATCGGGAGTTCAGCGGGAGGGATCTAAAAATCCTTCTCTGGTGATGCTGTAGCCTGTAGGTCTGGACTTGGGCTTTCAATTCCACTTGTTAAAAAATGTAGAAAAATATTTTTAAAAATAATTATTTTAATATAATTTGCAGTTAAATAAATGTATTTATTTATTTACTTAAGTTTTATTTGACCATAGCAGAAGTATTGCGTCAGTACATGTGCTTTGCATGGGGAAGGCACGGATTCCAACTTCCATGAACAGAGAAAGCCAGCGGACCTTACCACCGGTAGGAGTTACCTCCCGTTGACCCCTTGATAGCGACAAGACCTGGTTTTCCGCTCTCTTCTTCACACTTTTTTGTCTCCGTTTCACTCTTTCTCTATGTCTCTCTGGTGTCTATTTATATGGTGTGGCAATATCATAGATTTTTTTGATCATCATCATCATCATTTATTTATATAGCGCCAACATATTCCGTAGCGCTTTACAATTGGGGACAAACATAGTAAACTAATAAACAAACTGGGTAAAACAGACAAAGAGGTGAGAAGGCCCTGCAGCAACAGCATACCTACTATTGACGTAATTTACCATAAACATATTGTCTGATGAGTGATACTGACTGGCATGCTAACTCCTACCACTTCGCCAGCCAGCCCTGGATCCCTCTGTGCATGCGTGATTTGGCTTAGCGGTTTCACCCATGTGCAGTGTAGTTGGCTTTCCAGTTCCACTGCCATCAAAATTAAAAAGTGTAAAACAATGTAAAACCATATTTATAAAACAACTAATTGAAACAAATAAAACATTTTTCCCATTCATTATTGGTGCTATCTCCATCCTCAGATGGCAATAGCGATAAGGGCATGGCAGGGGTACTTGATATGGTGCTGTGCTATAAGCCTTGACAGACAGCACAGACACTGTAAAACTCAATCACAAACAGGTCCGCCTGACGTAATCCGCTGCCTTCTCACAGCCGCAGTTAGTGTGACTGAGCCTTGTGTACTGCGTTCAGCGTGTTCTGCAGCCTAATGCGAAATAAGACGAACATTCCACTTAACCGCTTTGAAAAAGTTGTTCTACTAAACTACTGCATTTTCCACCTTCTCAAACTACAACCATGTGATATCACTTTCCATAGTTAGTTATTGTACAGAAATCTTATATGTCGTGTGTAAGTATCAAATACAAAAAAGTTTAGATAAAAAAACAACAAAATAATTTTCTATTTCTACGGAAGGTATAGTAATAGTCTAATGGTTAGGTGCTGTGCTATAAACCTGGACAAACAGCTCCGAGACTATAAATCTGCCCAGACAACCAGGGCTATCACATTTCTATGGTCTCAGTGGGTACTTCATTCAACACTTTACATGCAAGCCAGATGTTTGTGGGTTTCAGCAGACATGGCTCGGGTTAACTGTATAACTACCATAGTGATCTCTTTGCTATGTGTACTAACTATACTGTATATTGAACGGCTGCCCTCAGTCTCAATATGCTACTATCCCCATTCCTCATTCCTGCCACTGATGTAATGGCTGAGCAATGGATAAAAATAAGTAACAAATCATATGGTATACTGTATCTACAGTTATCAATAGAGTATATCGACACACATTACTTTATTGAAATATTGTGGTATAGTGATTTATTAATTAGCTATGCTAACACAGACAACTATATATATATATATATATATATATATATAGAATACTAGTGGGTGCATCTAAAATCTCAAGCAGGTAGGATGATAGTCCATACTTGCCAACACTCCTGGAATGTCCGGGAGACTCCCGAAATTCGGGCCAGTCTCACAGACTCCCGGGAGAGCTGACAAATCTCCCGCAGTCTGCTACTGGCGTCGCAAAATGACCCGATTCGCAGTGAATTGCATCACTTAGGCCCCGCCCCTGCGACAAAACGACACACCCCTCTCCCGGAAAGAACTTGCCCAAAATAGGCTAGTATGGGGTAGTCCCATCCTGAAAAATTATTCTCAGGATCTAATTTTTACCTTTGTGTAAGATACGGAAAATAATATCTATGTAAACAGTGAATTCTGATGTCATTGCATATAACTGGTGAGTTGTGATGTTATCACTTCAATGTTTATTAGGAAACAGCCCTGTGCTTATATAGTCACATAACTCCTTAGTGACTTCTAACAATCATATCATATACAGTGGCGAGTGCACTGTGCCATATATATATGTTTGGTTACAAGGTTTCTCCGTCTAAAAGGTAATAATTAGGTAGTACAAAATAAAATTATTCAAATCTCCCCTGTTGCTGCCTATGTATGTTTACTACAACTCCCGGGGGGTATATTTACTAAACTGCGGGTTTGAAAAAGTGGAGATGTTGCCTATAACAACCAATCAGTTTCTAACTGTCATTTTGTAGAATGTACTAAATAAATGACAGCTAGAATCTGATTGGTTGCTATAAGCAACATCTCCTCTTTTTCAAATCCACAGCTTAGTAAATATATCCCATGGTCTGTGTTCTTATGCTAATTGCACATAGTGAGCTTTAATGTGAACTAGAATTCATTGGACCCAGTACACCCGGTACACGGCTCAGATTATACTCCCATCTGTATACAGAGGGCTAGGATCTTAAACTGAAGCTATGCTGGCGTCTTCGCACCTAGATGCTTAGAGGACACCGCTGAATGGAACTAGCAGTGGCTCATAAGGCAGTCTAGCCATGTGTGATTATTTTACTATATGCGGCCCACGAGGGGGACAAAGGTCTTTTTTACTTTCGGGTAGACAGCTCTGCCTATAGGGGGGTTCAATCATGATTACCTACGGTAGTACAACCGCCGATGCAGCCATACCTGCATGTCGGCTGCCGATTGTCTTTTTAAAAGTTGACATATTTATAATTTTAGTCTTTGCGAAATATATCTCAGAATAGATGTTTGTGACAGTACCTTTTTTCTTTTCCTTCTTTACTGCAGGTTTGGCGACTGGAGCCACATCCGTGCTGGCGCTAGATTCTACGTCCGCGGACATGATTGGAGGAGGGTGTCACAATGCCAGTATCATTAAAAACACAATGTATCGGTGATAGAGGAAATCCCAAAAATCAACCCTCAGCAGAATGCCATATTTACACCTAAAAGACAAAACAAATAAAATCTGTTATGAGAAACTATTTACAACCTACACAGAATAATTAGATAAAATAATATAGATATTATCAGTTTTTGCCTAAAATACCAGTAACGCCAAGAAACAAAGCCGCACTTGTTATTGGAACTAATATCAGGACCCAGTAACAGGCCATGTGTGGCTTCAGAGATCGGCATGCCCAAGAAAGATCGGACTGATAGATCCCTTCAAAAAGTTTTTGGGCTAGATTTACTAAACTGCAGGTTTGAAGAAGTGGAGATGTTGCCTATAGCAACCAATCAGATTCTAGCTTTCATTTTGTAGAATGCACTAAATAAATGACAGCTATAATCTGATTGGTTGCTATAGGCAACATCTCCACTTTTTCAAACCCGCCGTTTAGTAAATATACCCCTTTGCGTTAAAATAACTACCAACATTTCTCAATTAAAGAAGGACATTTGTCAACATTTTTATGTTGTCACAGACTTAATCAAACCTTCTAAAAAGTAAAAGTGGAGGTGTTGCCAATAGCAACCAAACAAATTGTAGCTATCGTTAATCTAGTGCATTCTAGAAAATGATAGCTGGAACCTGATTGGTTGCTATGTGCAACACTTCCACTTTTACTTTTTAGAAGGTTTGGTGAATCTGCCCCAATGTGCTGTGATGGAGGTAGAGCTGGGAACATATAAGGCTAAATTTTGCAGGTGAAATGTCCAAAATTTTGCATCCAAATTCAGAATGAGACAAAAAAGTCATGCAACAGCTTTGAAAATGAACTCATCTCTATGCACCAAGAATACACATGTAAGTTTATATGCAGAAGTTGTATAACATTGTATCTAGGCAACAAAATACACAACACATCATTTTTATATTTGAATGTAGAGTCTGGTTTGGCAATATATATTACTAGATATGTAACTACACGCTATGTTTTGCCTAATGACGTAATCTAATAAAAACGAGTCTCTAGTCTTGAGCACAATTTCACACCATCATAGTAGACCCGGCTTACAGAATATAGGAAACATTCTGGGAAACAGAGAGATTTATGCTCCTTCATAAACGTCTGTCTGGTTTATATTAGTACTGAGCTGGACAGAATGACATCATACAAGCCAATATTTCTTGATTTATGTGCGAAATAAAAAAAAGGTACTACATGAAGATGGTTGCTATTAGTTATGGGTGATGTCAGAAATTACTACAGACAGGCAGAACGTGCACAGGGCAAATTCTGACATTGTTTTCCGCTATTTGATGTTGGTCATGAGAACAAGATGGCGTCTTTGTGTGTGAAGATGAAAGGCTCTTCTAAAAGAGGAAAAAATAGGGTTTAACGGGTGTCATTCTGGAACGTGCTGTAGACATTGCTATAAAGTCTGCCCCATCTGTATTTTTAGGGCCTGTTATGTCCAATCTTGCCTGCAGCATAACATTCTGAACAATATAATTAGGTTCTAAAGAAGCGCTTCTCCAAAATACTGTCCATGGGAATGAGAATGAAAGGCAATTGTCAGGCAGTGAAAACAGACGTCATATATTTATATATTGATATTTCTGAATCTCAAATAAGGCACTTAGGAAAAATATATTATTGTGGAAAGTGAAAAAAGAAATAGTTCTGTTCACTCTACTAAGTTAAAGGTCTGACTCTGTTGATTTCTAGTTCAATAGCACATTAGTGCTGGGGACATAAAGAGTTCACACATTAGTAGTGTAAAGGCAGGGATGTGCCTATAGTGAGTTAATCCATACATTACATCTGTCCTGATTTACTGGGCACAGATCCAACTCTGGAGGTCTGAATCGTCTTGCCGATAGCAGCACATTGGATCCAAATGCCTGGTAGCCTGTCCTGAGCAGAGGGAAGTGGGTGCCACACTCACATTCCACTGAGTCGGCACAGGGGTGTTCTCAAGGGATGGAAGGGTCTTAGAGACAGCCTGGCACTTCGGAGGTGCCAAGTACTACTAAACATAACTACACCCCCATCGCGACATGGCCACGCCCCCACAGTAAGGTAGGCACACCACTGTCCCAATTCCAAAAATGTTATGGTTGGGAGGTATGGGCAATCTGATCCTTTTCCATGATGCAAGTGTATAAATTAGTGGTATTTACCTTTTTAGTAGGGATGTTCAATGACCCCCCGTGTTTTGGTTTTAGCTCTGTATTAACTTCGTGTTTTGGCAAAACTGCCCTCACCTGTTTAGGTTTTGGATTTGTTTTTTGTTTTGTTTTTTAAATGCTAAAAAATGCTAAAATCACATAATTTGGCTCTTTTTTTTGTTCCTGCATTATTATTAACTTCAATAACATTAATTTCCAGTCCTTTCCAGTCAATTTTTGGCAAGTGACAAAAACACTGCTACCCCTCCTGTTTCTGTATGAGCAATGTCACTGGAGAGTGACAAGAACACTGCTACCCCTGTTTCTGTGTGAGAAACGGCACTGGAGACTGGAGAGTGACAAGAACACTACTACCCCTGTTTCTGTGTGAGAAACGGCACTGGAGACTGGAGAGTGACAAGAACACTGCTCTACCCCTGTTTCTGTGTGAGCAATGGCACTGAGCAATGTCACTGGAGACTGGAGAGTGCCAAGAACACTGCTACCCGTTTGTGTGTGAGCAATGGCACTGGAGACTGGAGAGTGCCAAGAACACTGCTCTACCCCTGTTTCTGTGTAAGCAATGGCACTGAGCAATGTCACTGGAGACTGGAGAGTGACAAGAACACTGCTACCCCTGTTTCTGTGTGAGCAATGGCGCTGGATCTCCTGGGGAGGGAGGTACTTATGGAATCCAAAACCTGCGAGATCTTACAACGCAATGATGACTTTTGCCTCGATTTAGATCCAGGAAGCGGGAAAGTAGGTACTCAGACTGGCGATGTTCGGGAATTTGGTTTTCGCAAAACCGAGCTTGAGCATCTCTACTTTTTAGCTTATCTAATATTTGTGCACACAACTTTATTTAAATCTGTTCATGGTAGTTTGTATAGAGGATGAGAACACTATTTCAGTTGCCTTCTAATTAAACAGGAAGGGTAGCACAGCCCTTGTTTATGTTTTACCATATATTCAACACTTAGACCTTATATCTACTGTAGTTTGATTTGTTTAAATACGCAAATGAAAACAAATGTTAAATGCGGTTAATTATCACTTAAGTTGCATTGGTGAAGACATTGGAGGATGCTTCATTGACCTCCACGTCTTTATGTGGGATAAGGGAACATGAACAGTCAGGAAGAACACAAGCTGAGTAGGAGAATTTAAATAAAAATAAGAAATAGAAAATGTTGGTGATAACAGCCTTCTGCCAATTATCTGAACCAAATGAATCTGTGACAAACTGCACTATGCAGTCAGGAAAACATAACAATTAGAAAAAGGTTTTTCACTGAATTTGAAAAAAATGTATTAAAAAGATTCTTTCGAACTCCTTAAATTTAAAAACTTCAATTTACAGGGATAGTAAAAGCTCCAAATTGAAGTGTCTGCTCCATTCCCTGCCGCTGACAATATAAAGAGAGGGGTAGATTCACTAAAACTTCTAAAAAGGAAAAGAGGAGGAGCTGCCCCTAGCAACCAATCATATTCTAGCTATCATTTATCTAGTACATTCTAGAAAATGATAGCTAGAATCTGATTGGTTGCTATGGGCAACACTTCCACTTTTCCTTTTAAGAAGCTTTACTATATCTACCACAAAGTCTTTTACTTCGTGTAGCTCCACATTACATTTACTACAGAATGACACACAGGTGGGCAAATAATTCAGCCATAATGGTAGCCAACCTCTAGTAATGAGTGTGACTGATAAAACTGAGAGTCTGGCAACATCGTAGGGGCAACTCGATCAATTATGTCAGGAATGGTTATACCGATATTATTAGACAGTATAGAGGGACCTTACAGTCTCTTTGACATGCTTATCAGGTGCTCATATAATATGGCGGGAAAACAGTCATTTCTAATGGATCCCTGAAATGTCAACTTAAGTCAATATTCTGAAACATAGGTATGTGCCCAAAAGCCGAGCACATGGTAAGTTGGAAGTCGCAAAGGGCATCACAAGCTGTCCAGTGATGGCGCCATCGGAAGATCAGGGTAGCACATACTTACCAACTTTGTAGTGTTGTTCTCTGGGAGATCCCGATGGGTCAGGGGGTGAAATGGGAGGGTGGAAGTGGGTGAGGCGAGGCAAATAGCGTCATTTTGGCCCCGCCCTTAGACGCAATGACGCAAAAGCGTCAAATTGCCACGGGGACACGGACAAAATTACGCCATTCACTGCAAACTACGTCATTGAAGCTCCCATCCTGCCCACTTCACTACATCCTACCCTTACATAACTTTATTAGTTTGTACAACCCTTCGTCATACTTGCCAACTCTCCCGGAATGTCCAGGAGACTCCCGAAATCAGGGTCGGTCTCCTGGATTCCCTGGAGAGCAGGCAAGTCTTCCGCATCCCGCAATTTCCTGGGCAAAATAACGCAATTCGCAATGAAACGCGTCATTTTGGCCACTATGACGCAATTGACCGCGCCCGCCCCCTAGTCACGGCCCTCTCCCGGACTGCACTGCCTGAAAGTAGGCAAGTATGCCCTTTATGCAACTTTAACTTAACCTATAGCTCTATTTTTATTGGTTTCTTTTTGCCTTTCAGATAGGCTTTTATATATAATTATATCCACAGATAAACTTTATATAATATATAAATTGAAAGGTGGAAATTCCATTTAAGTGCGCTTGTTAGTTATTCCACAATACAAACATCATCTCACATATTGGGCATACTGTACCTGCTGTACTTTTATGATATTGCAGAGATAACCCATAAAGAAATCCCTTTGCTCTCTCTGCTGCTTGGTCTTCTGTTACCTCAGGAAACTGACTGGAAATTTCCAAGAATTACCATTCAGACTGAAACTGTGCATAACAAGAAAACCATGTTACACCGCACACGGCAATAGTGTGGTAAACAATCCTCAGCACAACTGAATTGCAGGAGATGAACCCCTGAGACTGAGACTTCAGAACAGCTGTCAGTGTTACGTAAGAATCCTCCTTTGAAACATTCTGTACCCTCCAGCAATACAACAGAAGTTCCCTTGCAAATTGAATATCAAACTCCGATCAACCTTCAGGAAAAATATTTCCGCATAAATAAGCAGAAAGTGAACACGATGATGACTCGAGAGGTCTATGAGACGACTTTGATAGCATTAACGCTTTCATTTCTTAAAGTACCGTTTAACTCCAATTTGATATTTACAGATATAAATCTTGAATGTCATATACATAGTGCAGTATTAAGGGGCCTAGGTATCATTATAGCCCCTTCAGTTATTGCCAGCATTTCTGAAAGCAATACTGACAAGACTGCTGAGTATTTGCCCTTCTGTCCTCAATGAGCTCGCCTTAGTTCACCTGCATTATGGTCTAGCGCAGTGGATCCCAAACTCCATAATTTTTTCAAGGCACCCCTAAGCCAAAATAATTACCAAGTAGTCCCGCACCTTGCTTAGCACCGCCCTGTCCGTGGCACTCCTGTGACATCACTGAGACACCCCAGGGAACCACTGGTCTAGCACATACTTGCCTACTTTCGAAGGCAGCTGCCTGGGAGGGAGGCCGTCGAGGGGGCGTGGCCACGCGTGGTGCACTGTTAGGGCCACAATGGCCCATTTTGCTCCTCCTCCACCCTCTTTAACAACGAAGATGGCTGGATCCAGGATATTTGCCTGCTTTCTTTGGAGTCCGGGAGAATTCCCAAAAATTCGGGTGTCTCCCAGACATTCTGGGAGAGTAGGCAACTATGGTCTAGCAGGTTTACCTCCCCAGTCAAACTCCCCACATGCCACTGGAGTGCTACTCAGATGCCCCATCTATACTGGCCAGGAGCGGTAACAGTGAGGGCCGTCTTAACAGCATTATAGGCCCCCGGGCAACGCAGAGAACTTTGGCCCTAACCGTAGCATGTGTGTGTGGTGGGGGGAGGGTCAATTATAAGGAAGGGAGAAACAGCAGATTTAAAAACATTTTTGCATCACAGGTTGCAGAGCAGAGTCAAAGAAAACCGAAACAAAGCCACTGTCACGTTTTTATTGCGCTCTGCTCCATTTCTTTCATTATTTACATTTATAGTGAGAAGTCGGCAAGCCTATGGGGCCCCTATGCTCGTGTGGCCCCTGGGAAACTGCCCAGCGTGCCTTTGTGTTAAGACAGCTCTGATAACAGTGACCCCCCATAAACTACACAATGCATTTCTGCACAGCAAGTCTGCAAACCTGCCATCCACACTTGCTAGCACAGATAGAGTAGCTCTGTCTTAATAGGATAGCATCTGCAGAGGGGTGAAGGAGATCATGATGGAACCCTTAGATTATAAGCTTGCGAGCGGGAGCTTTTTATCTCTTTGTCCGTATTATCCAGTATTGTATATTATTGTGTTTGTAAAGCGCTATATAATTAAATGTTGTTGATGGATAGAATTAGCATTCCAGTTATTTTTGTATAATATTCAGCTTAGTATACCACAGCCTTTGATATCTATTATTGTAAAATAGTGATTTTATGTTTTTGCTTTTTTTCAAAAAGTAACATTTTTGATGTACTTAGATATCAAAACATAAGAAAGGAGAACATACCTTCATTGTCCCGATGCTAGGAACCCACCAATCGGATGAGGATCAGGGTAGGACAGGTAAATACAGTTTTCTAATTTTAAGACTGTTACATAAGTCCACCAAGAACAAATCCTTTTGTTGTGGGGGGGAGATATATGTATATCATCATCATTTATTTATATAGCGCCACTAATTCCACAGCGCTGTACAGAGAACTCACTCACATCAGTCCCTGCCCAGTTGGGGCTTACAGTCTAAATTCCCTAACATACATACACATACACACACACACACACTTACACACATACTATGGTCAATTTTGTTAGCAACCAATTATCTACCAATATGCTTTCGGAGTGTTGGAGCAAATCGGAGCACCCGGAGGAAACCCAAACAAATATATATATATATATACTAGCTGAAATGTGTGTATATATATATATATATATATATATATATATATATATAGAGAGAGAGAGAGAGAGCTGAAGTATCCAGCGTTGCCCAGGTTTAAATCCTCAAGTTATTAAGTTATCAATGGATTGGATGTAACTGCCAACACTTTAAAAATAATTAGCAGTTTAGATGTCATCCAAATCGATCCAGAGGAAGACCCAGAACAAGCTCCATGTTTTAAAGTGCCAAACGTACACCAACGTACAGTGGTAGGGATCCGACCGGGACCCCTACCACTCCATTAGGCACCCCAGACAAATTTCCACCCCTCTGTGAAGGTGTCATCCAAATCGATCCAGTGGAAGGCCCAGAACAGGCTCCCCTGGTCAACGTTCAGCCCAAGGTACACCAACAGAAAGTCCGTCCAGGACCCTAAATCCACTAATACCTGTCCAGGATCCAACTGGACCACCTCGCATTGGTTTCATCCCAATCAGTGCAGGGATGTCCGAATGCATAACCAGACAGAAAAACATACCAATGATTTTATACATAAGATATATATATATATATATATATATATATATATATATATATATATATATAAATATATATATACAGTGTTTAAAGTGGAGGTGTATACCACCACTTCTAAATCTGCACAATATTTATATGTACTCCATACTGTAAATTATTACAGATATTGTAAGTCACTTTGCAGTTCCATGACCTATATAACAGGGTCATGGAACTCCTCAGGCTCTTCTAATATACTTAAAATTTACCCTAAAA
The DNA here is from genome assembly GCF_038048845.1 of Mixophyes fleayi. Lineage (NCBI taxonomy): Eukaryota > Metazoa > Chordata > Amphibia > Anura > Limnodynastidae > Mixophyes > Mixophyes fleayi. The sequence goes on along the minus strand of NC_134402.1, from coordinate 430,139,937 downwards.
TGTAGCCCATATGTATTATGCAGTATTTTTACAATGTTTACATAACAATGTACAAATACAGATAGATGTGAACAGACAGTGCATATACAAGTACAATCCTGAAACAAGAGTGTATAGAGGGCTGTGTTTGTGAGAGATGTCAATCTAACCCTTATTACCGTGGGTACAGATCAGCTGCATGGAACGCTCCCTAAGGGCGTGTTTGAAGAAGTGGAGATGTTGCCTATAGCAACCAATCAGATTCTAGCTTTAATTTTGTAGCATGCACTAAATAAATGACAGCTAGAATATGATTGGTTGCTATAGGCAACATCTCCACTTTTTTAAACCCTCCGTTTAGTAAATATACCCCTAAGTGTAAGGAAAAATGTAAAGTGATTTCAATGGATGGCTGAGGACTCGTTCACATATATGCCCTGGGAAAATGGATAAAAACAGGAGAACTAACACAAGCTTCAGATGTGTTTTAGTGCTGTGTTTTCAATGTGCTTTTAATGCACTACACTTTTACCAATGCAACCCCCTGCTCTGAGAAGCAGGGAATGCCCTGTTCTAAAATTTTAGTACGTAATGGTGAGGAGAGCACCATCGACTCTCATTTATTTATTGTTTGTGCTCTTTTAAAATGTGTGAAGAGCGCCAAAAAACAAACGCAGAATGATGTAAATCAACATCAAAGCTGTACGGGGAAATATATCCCTTTTGCATCCTTCTTGAAACAGACTTTACTTGCAATCTGTATGGTAGCGTGTAAACTGCTGCATGAGCTAAACACTGCGATACTGTCCTGTACATGACTGTGTATTTTCCCACAGTTCTATGGAATCTGGTTCTTCACGGCGGTCATGGTAAAAGGCTGAGTCATCGTAAAACCTACAACGCGTGAGATGCAAAATGTAGTTATTGAATAGAGGACAAAACCACAATGTTTTGAAATTATGTTAATGAAATCAAAACGATTAAAATCTTTCCATTGGCACCGAATCTGAGGTATCCATTTCTGCATGCCTACATATGATTATTCTAAGTATGCCTTTATACTTATATATTTGCAGTGTATAAAAACTGTTGAAGTGAAGCATGGAAAGTGGCCTTAATGGTGGTAGTGGCAGCAACAAAATAAATCAAAATAGCAAAGAAGTTCAGATAGTAAAGAAGTATTTATTGCAGACTTGTCCATGTCTGGGAGACTCTCAAATTCCAGCTAGGGGCTAGATTTACTAAGCTGCGGGTTTGAAAAAGTGGGGATGTTGCCTATAGCAACCAATCAGATTCTAGCTTTCATTTATTTAGTACATTCTACAAAATGACAGCTAGAATCTGATTGGTTGCTATAGGCAACATTCCCACTTTTTCAAACCGCAGCTTAGTAAATCTAGCCCTGGGTCTCCCGGCTTCCTGGGAGAGCAGGCATCTTGCCAGTGAAGTGGGCTGGACGGGACGTCGATGACACAATCACGTCATTTCTCTGCAGTAGGTGGAGCCAAATTACACAAATCTGGGCGCCCCGCCCTGTTCCACACTTGTAATTCACCTGCCCACCAGGATCTCCCGAAGGGGAGAAATATAAAGTTGGCAAATGATTTATTGTCTTGTAAGCGGTGTGATATTTTTAGCTGACCTTGATGAATGTATTCTTGTCAGTGAACAATCAGCTCATGTTACAGAATATAGAGAATATCTTAGCACTGGACTCTACGTTGTGTTCCATGGAATGCTGCGGTAGATCAGGGCCGCCGAGAGGAATCTGTAGGTCAGATGTGGATGGATCTTGGCCTAGGAGTGTGACCATACAGGTCAATCGAAAGCTATTGGTTAGCTCAGTCACTCTCCTCACCAATAATCCATACTTGCCAACTTTATTAAGTTGGCTTCCGGGAGCGGTGGGCGTGGCTACAAAATTTGCGTCAACGTAATGACGCAAATGCATCATTTGACAGTAGGGGGCTGGGCCAAATACCGCAATTCACTGTGAATCGCGGCGTTTTGGACCTAATTCTGCCCACTTCACTAGGAAGTTGGCAGAATTTTGCCACATGCAGGAGATTGCCACACTCTCCCGGGAGTCCGTGAGACTCTCGCAAAATGCGGGAGTCTCCTGGATATTCTGGGAGAGTTGGCAAGTATGCAATAATCTGGCTGAGCTCCGGGCGTAGATGAGTGGATAGGCGAACATAATTTTCACCCCATGCCCTCAGCCTGTGACTTCGCTCCATTCCCCTCCTAAATTCACGCCCCTGCTCCTGTCACATGCAGACCTGTCCTCACTAACATTAACACACAGGTCACCAGCTTCCAAGATCAGCACACCTACCTCCTGAACACTCTGTACTGCTGTAAACATTCTGATTATCTGATGGATAATTGTAGGTTTCCAGATTATCTAGGCATGTGCAAAACCTTTTTAGCAGTGTAAAATATCTCAGCCCCCAGCCAAACCGGAACTGCCTCCATAAACGCACACATTGGCCACCCATGAATCTCATTTAAATATTTTGCCCTACAAAACAAAATCCTATGGCGGATCGCGTCATTGTAGCTTTGCAGCGAAATGCGTGATGCATCATAGCATTGCGTGACGGAACCGACATAAAGTGATACACATAGCTGCCCCTTCTCTCAGTCGCACTTTGCCTCCCCTCCGGGATCTCCCAGAGGGGTAACAGAAAAAGTCAGCAAGCATAAAGTAAATTTTAAGGCAAACAATAACCGCAACATGAGATACTTCAATATTTCATCAACTGAATGTCTTATATGAGCCTTTGAATACAAAAATGCAAATACAAAGTGTTGGTGTTGCAGCGTGCCATTAAACAGTCAAGGAAAACGAGCTTCTAGTTTAATAGGATATTGGTAACAAATGGAATTCTGATGGTGAAAACAGCAGGAAGAGTAGGTGGAGGTCAGAAGATGTTTTTGCAGCTGGACATAGGTACAAGCAGCTGTGACATTACCCCTACAGAGACAGGTTACAGTGATGATTAGGAAGTGTATTGAGAGGTCTATTTATTAAAGGGTGAAAGCCCTATCTCCGGAGAAAACATCCGCTTTCACCCTATACCTCCAGAGGTCACCGCCGGTGATAGCAGTAGATGTGCTGCACAATATTTCATTCAACAGAACTACTTGTAAAAGGAATGCACAGTGTGCACATTTTATATGCACACATAGCTAATTGTCCAAGTTTCACTGTGACTGTCCCTCTGTTATAACCCCACTAATGTACCTTTAAAAATTTTTATAAAAATATATTTGGCTGTATATATACAACCACAAGAGTTATTCTGGCATAAGAACGAGTTAAACAGAATTTACCTTCTATATAGTGTTGGGCAACCAGATATACTTCAGGGTCCGCATGGTGCAGACCTCTAAGATTTAAAAGGGCCTCATATTACAGGGCAGGACGGTGGCTAAGTGGTTAGCACTTCTGCCTCACATCAATGGGGTCATGAGTTCAATTCCCAACCATGGCCTTATCTGTGTGGAGTTTGTATGTTCTCCCCGTGTTTGCGTGGGTTTCCTCCAGGTGCTCCGGTTTCTTCCCACACTCCAAAAAAAACATACTAGTAGGTTAATTGGCTACTTTCAAAAATTGACCCTAGTCTCTCTCTCTGTCTGTATGTATGTTAGGGAATTTAAGCTCCAATGGGGCAGGGACTTATGTGAATGAGTTCTCTGTACAGCACTGTGGAATCAGTGGCGCTATATAAATATATGGTGATGATGATATTACCCATAATATCAGAAATAAGTTAAAACAATCAAAGAAACACTGATCTATAATAATACATCAGCAGACATTTTATACAAGTGCTACAAGCTATAACAAACAAATCTGTCACTACAGCAGGAAGGAGCTGGGGCCGCAGGTGATGGCTCAGAGAGCTGCCTGTCGCCCATAACTGCTTGTTTATTTTAGTGTTTTCTGGTTAACTTACCTGTTGGACGAAAATGGAAATGTATGTAAATTTGTAAAGTGCATTTATTTATGATGCAACTCATGTTAATCAAGGCACATAGGGTCTGATGCAGCGTTGACAATAATTCACCAATCGCAAGTGCAAATTGCATTCACTAAAAAGAGTGCATCTGTGGGCATTAGGAAAGCTGCAACTATCGCCAGATAGGCCTACACCAGTAACATATGCGCGCGGTTACGTCAGGCATACGTCACATACATTTACGCCCATGTTTATGACCATTTCTTTTGTTTGTAAAATAAATATTCACTATCATGTGTCAATAAAACTTCAGAAACCTCTCTCATACAGGAGGAACAACTCCTTTTCTCATGTATGTGAAAATAAAATTTTCACATAAACAGCAAAATACTGGATATGTACATACAACAAAGAAAGCACCTATCAGAATCAGCGGAGCATTCACAAACAGCCAATCATAAGAGGCCCGCTATTGTTGGTGACCGTTATCATCCGCTTTTTGCGCCAGCCCTTGTCCATCCTCAAATAATAAGGCTTGGACAGCCATATATGAGCCAGTCTCCCGGTTTGCTTCTGGTCACAGGTGTGTAAACACATCCTTACAGTACTCAGCCTATGTTAGTACACCCCTTCCCTTCCCTGGGCAGCCTCTCCAGATGCAATTGGGCGTAAGTGCCAGAATCACGCAAGTGTGCACTGGTGCATGTGCGTACAGCCTCTTTTCTAGGCGTGCACAGACTGATTTCATCCTATGCACACTAGAGTAGTACTCACCCTGTATCAGCCCCATAAGGTGTATGAATTCTAAAATTGGTGGTTTAACCTAATCTAGAGCTTCTCTGCCTATACCATAGTTGCCTACTCTCCCGGAATGTCCGGGAGACTCCCAAATTTTTGTGAGTTCTCCCGGACTCCCGAGAGAGCAGGCAAAAATCCCGGATCCAGTTGTCTCCGTTGTTGAAGATGGGTGGGGACGGGGATAAATGCGGCATCGTGGCCCCGCCCCCTGCTGCTTTTGGCTGAATTACATAAGATTCACAGGGGCGGAGCCTAACGGTGCACCACGCGTGGCCACGCCCCTTCGACGGGCCCCCTCCCGGACAGCTGCCTTCAAAAGTAGGCAAGTATGGCCTATACCTGCCAGATGTTCCGGACCCATGGTCTAATTAACAAGTGGTGAAGGGCCAAAATACCGGCATAAACGTTGGCAAAAGGCTCTTTCACCACTTTTTGTTATTTAACAAGGAGTTAACACTAATTAGAGATTTCTCTGGCCTTAACCTAATAACCGACATATCTCTGTCTCCATAGACCTCTATGGGAACAGAGGTTTATTAAAAGCTTCAAAAAGTTTGTGTACATCGGGCATTACTTGACTGTTAAAATGGGATCCAGCTAAAGCATCTCCAGATTTGCTGGATCCCTCACTCGACACAACGCTATGCTCATAGTACTTCCCCTATTCACCGGCAGCATTAGGCTGCTGGTTTACAGGAATAAATCTTCCTGGAGCCCCGGCATGGTAAACAGCAGTAGTACTAAATAATAATAATAATAAATAAACCCTTTAGGCTTTCAGTTGCACTTGATGGAAAAAAAAAAGTTAAAAATAGATTTAAATTTTTTAAAAAATAATAAATATTTAAGGAAATAATAATAAATACGTTTTCATAATGATAACAAAAATGCTTTATTAAAGACGGGGCCCCTAAGTATTGCTATCCAAGCTCTTAGTTACACCCTGAATTTATATCTATAATGAATGGATTGTACAACGATACACTCGACGGGCCACGATCGCTGCTTGTGGCCTTCATAGTCAGTTAAGCTTTGGAGAACTTGTCAGTGAGTACTGCCATACCATTCCCTATAGAGATCAATTAGCTCTATTTTCACAGTCGTTTAAGCAAAGCAAGTGGCGTGTGTCTCTGACCTAATTGCAATCACCGGCACAAGCTGCCTCCCTGGCTCTTCACATTTCCCTTTCTAGCATTGTGTCCGACAAAGAAATAAAATTCAAAATCATCATCATCATCATCATCACCATTTATTTATATAGCACCACTGATTCCGCAGCACTGTACAGAGAACTCACATCAGTCCCTGCCCCATTGGAGCTTACAGTCTAAATTCCCTAACACACACACACACACACAGACATACAGAGATAGGCAGACAATGGTCAATTTGTTAGCAGCCAATTAACCTACCAGTATGTTTTTGGAGTGTGGGAGGAAACCGGAGCACACGGAGGAAACCCACGCAAACACAGGGAGAACATACAAACTCCTCACAGATAACTTGAACAAAATTTGCCCTATACAGTCATTACATAAAACCGCTATTCATATCCCCAAATTGTATAATATGAACACAGACAATATAAGCTGATATAACGTTTAATATTACAGTATTATTATTGCTCTTTAGTTTGTAGCCCCTATATATTTTGCAGCACTGCACAGCAAAGGTTTATTCATTGACATCAGACCCTGCACCATTAGAACTTACAATCTAATCTCCCACAAACACAGACACACACAATAGGGATACTTTAGTTAGAAGCCAATTAACTTTCCACCATATTTTTCGTCCCTGAGAAGAAACCCAGAGGAAACCCACATGAGAACATACTGGGCCTGATTCATTAAGGAAAGGAAAGAGAGAACATAGGAGTAACTTTGCACTTTGGCAAAACCATGTTGCATTGAAGGGGGTAAATTTAGTTGTTACAGGTTTATAATTGGGGTAGGACATGTCCCAGTTCAACTTTAAATTTCAGTGTAAAAATAAAGCTATCAAGTATTTTTGTGCTATATGAAAAACAGCCAGTATTTATCTTATGTGCAATATAGTAAACTAAGTTGCACCCCTTGTAATGTAACATGGTTTGTCCAGGAGAAAACATACTGCTTTTCTTGCCTTAGGCTAGGTACACACTAGAGTGTATTTGTACAATAATCGGGCATATCAGCCAACATACGACCGTTCGGTCGGAAGTCGGGTCAGTGTGTATAGTGACACGATGGTCGAAAGTCGTTCCAAAGTGTCGATTTGCACCTCATTTGGTTGGTTGTACTGTTTAATATTTTCCGACCAATCACAGACCGATCATGTAGTGTGTACTCATGCTGACGATCTCCATAGAGGTTACAGAGTCGGGCTCTTTTCAGCCGTTGCTAGCGATGAATGTCCCAGTGAATAAATGTAGAGAGTGCTGTAGAAGGAATATTTCATTTGTTCGTTCTAAGACAGAATGTTTCGTTTCAGAGTCACAGAAGCTAACGAAATTTGTTAGGACATGTGGATAGCTATAACAAATCATTTAATCAGTGTGACAATGCGACAATAATGAATGAATGAATATTGTGCTGTCATTCTCTGAAGACTGGAGGACCAGATGAAGAGCACAGATCTGAAGGTAAATCGGGTCAGTGTGTATGGATGAATCGTCAGACTGATCAGACTTTCAGTCATAGGTACAATCATTTGAGATAACACATCGGTCGGAAAATTCTTCAGTATGTACGTTTACCTTCCTTAATGAATGAGGCCCAATAACTCCATGAGAATAGGACTCCTGTCTGATTCTACCATACTTGTCTACTCTCCCAGAATGTCCAGGAGACTCCCAAATTCCGGGTAGATTCCCTGGAGTGGACACTTACAGTGATCTGCGTCATTTTGGCACTGTGATGATGGGATTATGGCATGGCGTCGCAGGGAGTGGGGGCCAACATTTCATAAATTACATGGTCCTCCCCTCATGATCTCTCAGGGAGTACAGGAGTCAAGTTGTCAAGTACAGAGTCTACCCTAAAGGCCAGTTTCACAAGGTAGCAATGCTAACAAATGTGCCACAGTATAGAATATTTCTACATTAAAATGCAGAGGAAATCTACTCGCAGAATTTGGAATGTTCTCACTTCATAACGTACAATTACTGTAAATTTTATTAGTGGCAATTTGGGGTTGTTCTCATTATGAGTTGTCACAACACAGAGCAATAAATACACAGTACACACTGACTTCCATTGAAAAACATGTCTAGAGAGAAAGATTTATGACTTAGATTACATGACAGTGAGAGGAGATTTACGTCCTATCCTCATGTTTGTCTGCACGGTGCCGAAAAATACTGCTGATTATCCGGTTTTAAAATGTATCCTATATCCAGGAAACAGCCCTGTTTTTTCATGGTTAACCTGCCGTGCCCCCGTTTTACACACTGTCAGCAAAAGACTTGCAAAAAATGTGATGACTAAGTTAGCGTTATGGTAAAATACAGTTAATAAGTGAATCAATGGCCACAACGATTACTAAATAATTGTCACAAACACCTACGTTACCCAGACTTCTAAGTCACACTTTAAATCTGTTATTGTAATAGAAAATTGTATATAACCGTAAATATATTTCACTGATTGCTTTATCACATGTTAATGAATAATAACACACACACTTTTCAATTATGTATTAAGTATAAACACTTTAGTTTAGTGTATTTGGCTCCTAAGTTTAATGCGACTGCAATAAGCTTTGTGTAACTTTTTACATTTTGCTCTTTTGTAGCTGTGTATAGCAAGATGTGTCTTATAGAAATTTCTATACAAAAAAAACCTTAGGAGGGTTTCTCTCTTGTGCCCCTAGGCAAGAATGAAAGTACGTGTCCTTGTAGACAATTTAATTTTCTACTTATAACTTTACAGAAATTTAGAAGGTTACAATTAAGCTGTGTACACACTACAGACAATTTCTCCCGATGTGATATCTTTAACGATTTTACCAAGGGCTGAAAGTCCCGATCAGGGACTCTGCACACACCATAGAGATCTGCCTACACTGCTGGTCCTGAGTGCAGACACACTGCAGAATTTGCCCGACATCATTCCATCGGTTGTAGTGATTTTTAGTCCAGTTATAAAATCAAATGAAAAGATATGATATGCTTTGATGTGATAAAACATGATGGTGGTAGCGTACACACTAATGCAATATAGGACCTAACAGTGTCTATCGCATTCATGCCAATTCTCCCGGAATGTCCAGGAGACTCCTGAATTTCGGGTAGGTCTCACGGACTCCCGGGAGAGCTGGCGATTCTCCCGCATCTGGCCCATCTGCTCACTTCAATAAAATTAAAGCCGGAATGTACGGGCTGAGGGAGGCGGGGCTTCACGATTTGTGTCATTTTGGCCCCGCCCCCAGTGATGTAATGCTTGTTTGGGGTCTTTATACACTGTTAAAAGACCCTTAACAGGCTTTACGTTACCGGGGGCAGGGCCAATGTGACACAAATCACGAAGCTCCGCCTCCTCCTCCCATACACTCCTCCTGCCCTCCAGGATCTCCCGTCCCGGCCAACATAAGGTTGGCAAGTATGGTTTATCGTGTGATTTGCACAATAATTGGATGAAAAACCTGTAATAACATGAAAGACATATGGAGTACAATAAAAGTGATCATACCAAATAATAGTATTGACATACTTGGGGTGGTCAAGTGTGAATTGCAGGGAGAAACGTGATGAAGCTAATCGTGCCATTTTGCCCCCATGTTAGGCACTGTCCCCGAATCTCATCCATAGAGCGGAGACTGCTGCCTGTCATTTCCATCCGAGGAAGCCCTGTTGCTAAGCAACAGGGACACTGTTCCCCCGGTCGTCTGTTCGCTCCCAGGAGAATGTGCAGTAGCGCGTCCTGTTGCTAGGCAACGAGACGCCAGTTCTAGACCCGTCGGCGGTCAGTGACGTCAATGACGGCCGGCCTATCACCTAGCTGGCACCTCTATGTAAACCAGTCTCTAATGCCATTAGGGTCTATCAGGTCTATTCCTGTCTCCAGCGTTCCATGTGCTACCTAATTGCTTCTGACCTCCAGTTTGACCCGGATTGTACTCTGATTTCTCTCCTGGATCCTGATTCCATTTGCTTGCTCTTCAGGTTTGACCTCGGCTACCCTGACTACACCTCTGGATCACCCTCAGTACTGCATTGTCTGATCGGCTTGACCAGGATTGTCCTGACCACTTTCACCACTACTACACTGGTAAATGTCATGGAGAACCGCGACCTGCGCCACCCTTTACAGCAAAGCCCAAACCTCCTTACGAGGATCCCTGGTGAATACCGGGGGGTGGGTCAGACTCCACGCCTCCTTGTTTAGCAGCGCAAATACCAGTTAGTAGCTCCAAATTCACTATCCTGACACCCCATGACCGTGGCATTGTGCTGTGGTCGGAGGGATGACACAATTTGCTGCGAAACGCGTCATTGTGGTCTGCTATTCTGGAGTCATTCCGGGAGCAGAGGCAAGTATGAGTATTGTATAGGAGTCTCTCAAAGGCTAAGGGGAAAGAAGAGTCAATCAAAAATGGGGATATAAGAAATGTAAGTGCTGATCATATATGTCGTGGTTTCCCAGTCTGCATTCATCTGCCATAAATTTGGGCAGCTCTTGTCTTTGAACGTATCAGTTGTTGGAAGTAGGAAGCTGTGATAAAGATTCACACACCCAGAATTTACTTTACTATGCTATGAACTTAATAACAAAACACAGAAAGTAAAAGCCATCCCATAGATTGTAAGCTTGCGAGCAGGGTTCTCTTACCTCTCTGTCTGTATCTATTACCCAGTATTGTCTTATTAATATTTGTTCCCAACTGTAAAGCGCTACAGAATTTGCTGGCGCTATATAAATAAATGTTGATGATGATGATTGCTGTGTACCTATTTTCCACAATAGCAGCGTACATTGATGCACTAGTGTTTATTTTAGAAGTGTCTAATTTGGTTAGTAGCTCAGAATGAAGATAATGCACTTGGCAGGAAAGTGAAACATTTATATAGCTGACATCAGCATGTCCCGTTTGCAAATTATAGATGCAATCCCTAGGAACACAGAACGTGTCCTCCCTTTTCACATTCTGTCAGCGTTACAATGCAGCTACAGCAAAACACAAACTGCATCACCATCATCATCAACGTATATTTAAAGGATGCTGTAGCGTTGGACATTGCACACATGATGTGACATACATGAACACAATAAAGACAATAACAGATATATGGATATAGCTGAGTATAACAACACATCCATGGATATCCATAAGCTAACAACTACATCCAGCATGGATACAGGTATGAACTCAATGTATGTGAGTGCGCCGACGGCAGAAGATTCAGCTTACGGTATGACAAGAGGGTCGAACAAGGGGGACAGACATGAGGCATAGAGGGACTCTGCCCATGAAAGACTGCATGGCTACATTTCCCAGTCCCCATTCCCGGTTACAGGACTTTTTTCGGGCTGCACCCACTATATGGAATTCTCTCCCTCGTACAATAAGACTCTCCTCTGGTCTACAAACTTTCAAGCGTTCTCTGAAAACCCACCTCTTCAGACACGCTTATAATATTCCTCAACCACCCTCTTAACCTCACTATATTGCCCTATTACCACCCGTTACACAATTTCACACAAGACAACTACCCCCTGACCAACATTGTTATGTGACAGGATCATTCAGCTTATGAGTCACTTTTACCTTTGCAGTCTGGCTGGGCCGAAATGCAAAATGTAGACTTAACCTCATGTGTCAAACTCCCATTGTCCCATAGATTGTAAGCTTGCGAGCAGGGCCTTCTCACCTCTCTGTCTGTTTTACCCAGTTTGTTTATTAGTTTACTGTGTTTGTTCCCAATTGTAAAGCGCTACGGAATATGTTGGCGCTATATAAATAAATGATGATGATGATTTCCCAAGGAAATTATACAGTATATTTTGTCATTATTATTTTTTTTTAAAGAAGAGCAGCCATTCAGCCGCAGTGGTCACAACACTATAAATATAGTTTAATTACTGGATGGACACATTATTAATCCCTTCCAGCCATCCGGTGCTGCAAGACCCCCCCTAGCATCTGTTCCTGCTCCCATAAACCACAAACGCTGCTGTTCCTGAGATAGAACAGTTACTACTGAATCCAGCATTGTCATACACCATTCTGATACTGCTGGCTTGGGGACTGGAAAGAGGCTGTCTGCATGGAGACACATCCGATGCTGCAAGACCCCCCAGCATCTGTTCCTGCTCCCATAAACCACAACCACTGCTGTTCCTGAGATAGAACAGTTACTACTGAATCCAGCATTGTCAGTCATTCTGATACTGCTGGCTTGGGGACTGGAAAGAGGCTCTCTGCATGAAGACAAATGTACTGTCAGGGTGTAACGGGGGTAATTGGGGTAGGGTATTTTTTGACTAAATAAAAAAAAATTATAATACATATTAATATGGTCATATTATATTTAAAGCAAAATTAGAAATCTGCGAGGTTACTGATAGATCAGCGCTTTCTGAGATTAGATATTATCAGGCGTTTGTTATCTAATTATTATTAACAGCCCCTTCATGGCAGTTAAAATGTTTATTGCCACACCTCGCGTCATTAATAAATATTTTATCGCCACGATTTATAAAAAAAAAAATCGCCCGGGCGGCTAAGAGATGTTCACCTGATCCAGTGAGACTGGCCCAAAGCCGTTAGAGTTAAGTATCCTCTTTGCCAGTCCAATCTCACAATTGTGCACATGTGCGGTGGAGGGGATGGGCCAGATTTGGGCTGTAAGCTCCACTTGGAGAAAAAAATAAAAATAAAGTCTAAGAAAATATTTTGAAACTACATTATTGAATTTTTTTTTTTAAAAAAAAAGGTTTTATTCATACTTGCCAGCTCTCCCGGAATGTCCGGGAGACTCCCGAAATCCAGGTTGGTCTTCCCTGGGCTCCCAGGAGAGCAGGCAATTCCCCCACAGCTGGCAAATACCTGGCCAAAATAATGCGATTCGCTGTGAATCACGTCATTTTGGCTCCGTCCCCCAGAACAAAACATCATTTTCGACGCGGGGGAGGGGCCAAAATGACACGATTGACCGCGCCCTGCCCCCTAGTCACGCCCCCGTCCGGGATCTCCTGGACTTCTGTGCCTAAAAGTAGGTACATGTAAGTATGGTTTTATTCTCGGAATAATGCATTTTTGTAATGACTCTGATCTGCCATCCTCCCTGTGTTTGCGTGGGTTTCCTCCAGGTGCTCTGGTTTCCTCCCACACTCCAAAAACATACTGGTTAATTGGCTGCTATCAAATTGACCCTAGTGTCTTTCTGTGTGTGCGTGTATGTTAGGGAATTTAGATTGTAAGCTCCAATGGGGCAGGGACCAGGGGCGGATCTAGATAATTGGTGTACCGGGGGGGCGATGTATGGGGGGGGGGGATTTAGGCCCCGCCCCCTTTCTGCCTTCTGAGGCTGCCTGCGGCTGCACACTATGTGCAGGTCCGCTCGGCAGTGACAGTGTGCTGCCCCGCTGCTCTGATTGTGTTTAAAACACAATCAGAGCAGCCGGGCAGCACACTGTCACTGCAGAACGGACCTGCACATAATGTGCAGCCGCCGGCAGCAGCCCCCCCCTGAATCCGCCACTGGCAGGGACTGATGTGAATGAGCTCTCTGTACAGCGCTGTGAAATTAGTGGCGCTATATAAATAGCTGATGATGATGATGAAGATTTCTTCAGATGTAGACATAAATTATAGATGCCATCCTCCCCCCCCCAACTAGTGACATCTAAGAATAGGATTTCCCCTCCATTACTTGGTAAACGTCAAGCAATATAATCAGAAAGGATAGAAAACATGACTGATCTGTCACTGCTATAGAACATGGAATATATAAGACTTCTAATACTGAGTGGACATTATAGTGACTGAATAAAGGTAGAGCTGATTGTCCCTTGCAGAGTAAATGCAGCTACTAAGGTCATTCCTTAAGGTCCTTTTACACGATCATTATATCTATGTATGTCAGCATTGTATGGCAGCTCATAATACTATGACCTATAACACACTGTCTTCATGCATACAGCGACCCCCTGCATATGGAAAGTGCAAGTGGAATTCACAACACAACAGCACATTAATGCCGTACAATGTGGGGCGTGACCTGCACAGAAGTCATAAAATACTTCAGTATAATTCATTCATTCATTATTGTATAAGCAGTGATCAGACTAGATAATGATCAGGCTATTACCCCTCCTGCTCCTGCATTCCACCCACTCCCTTAGTAAAATCTTTTATTGACTAATAATACAGCTCAACGCTTACCATACATAAGTTCCTAATGAAGTGGTAATATCATAGTATATCATGTATCATAGTAAAACTCCCATATTTTTGAGCTCCCGCATCCTGCCCATTTCGTCAGTGAAGTGGGGGTCGGGCTAATCACGTCATCCTGGTCCTACCCCCTGCTGTAATAGGCCAAAATTGGTATAGTTTGACGGAGGGGCGGGGACGAGATGATGCAATTTTCATGGACACCCCCCTAGGATGTGGCAGCTTTGGAGAGCTCCCCTCGGGGAGCTCTCCAAAGTTGACAAGTGTGGGTAATATGTCAAGTAGCGGTTTAGAGAGATATAATACACATGTGATTAAACACCAGAGGTCATTTAGAAAGTGCAAAGTCAGCAATATATACGTACACCTAGATTTTCGCCAGGGTGCATGGATCTGCGGAGCAAGATGGTGGCTTTTGTAGAGGAACAGAAGTTTGCACAGGTTCATACACATATAGCAATAAAAAGAGAGCCTTACATGATTCATTTAACCCATATATGAGGTTAAACCAACCAGTATTTTAGGAGAAGAAAGGAAGAGTTTAACTTGATGATACAGGTGGTTTTGAAAAAGCAGGAGGTTGATTGTTGTGACGTTTACAATTTTGCACGGTGGAGAGTTTCCTGCTTTTCCCCACTCCTAGGTGTTCTTCACCTGAGAGCAGAGTGTAGGGGCCTGATTCATTAAGGATCTTAACTTAAGAAACTTCTTATTTCAGTCTCCTGGACAAAACCATGTTACAATGCAGGGGGTGCAAACTAGTTTTCTGTTTTGCACATAAGTTAAAGACTGACTGTTTTTTCATGTAGCACACAAATACTTGATAGCTTATTTGTACACTGAAATTTAAAGTTGATATTTGTGTGCTACATGAAAAAACAGTCAGAATTTAACTTATGTGCAAAACAGAAATCTAGTTTGCAGCCCTTGCATTGTAACATGGTTTTGTCCAGGAGACTGAAATAAGATACCTCTTCATTAAGATCCTTAATGAATCAGGCCCTAGGTGTGCACCTACTCCAGGTGCAAAGCCAGAGTAGTGTAATACACATCCAGTGCAAGTCGCAAGGGACGCCAATGGACTTTTAATCTTAACGCCTATAATCTGTGATTTGTCATGTTTTCACCTGTGTGTTATAAACTTATCTTCCAACATTTAAAACTTTAAAAAAAAAAAATGAATAAATAAATAAAAAATCGGGACACAAATAAGCCCATCAAATGATCTGCCCAAACCACACCCTGATCCACCTGAGCCACGCCCACATCCATCCAATCCTCTCCCAGATAAGCCCAATCATACCAAGATTGTTTAGTTACCACACCCCTTCCTGAGTCCACCAATTGGTACAGTCCTGATAAATTAGGTACTGTAATAAAGTATATGGTCATAAATCTTCTATTATATCCTTATCATTTATAGTAGGGGGGCATATCCCATATATTAATTACAGGAATTGATTTTCTTGTTATCATCTCTTGTATATAATGATAATAATAACAATAATAATAATAATAATAATAGCAGTTTCAGTAAAAGCTGTATAATCTAAATTCCATAATAAAAAGAAAGAAGACAGTTTATTTATACAAGCAGAACTCCTGCTAGTCTAGTTTTCTTCCTACAGGGCCAACACGACCTATTGTGTTAGGTTAAAAACGCTTCTTTAATGATTCTCTGGTAAGGAGCGTATTTACTGTAGGTTAAGAACAGCACTTGTGCCGAATTAGGAAGGAACTTCTGACCACAAATTCCTTCCTACACACATTCTTGTGCGCAGCTTTGTCTCTTAAATAAAACCCTGAGTCTATAATAGTCACAGGGTGGATAAGTGCTACTGATTGTGAAAGAACAGTGAGGTGCGTAATACAGGGAGGGAGTACACACCTGTAAGATGTCATATGTAAACCACACTTCTCTCAACGCGTGTTCATGAGCAAACCTCCTGCTACTTCTACTATATACATTTATTTATCATTCTTTCTTCTGTGCTTCTTAGCCATGTGTTTATGTTATCATTCAGAGATGTTTATTTTAGTTTCCCTGGGATACGACACAGGTCACTTGTGCGCTCTGCATTGGATATAATTGTATCCCACGGCAACGGAACTAAAACAACTCTGCAGGGAGATATAAGGGCATGGCTGAAGAGCACCGAAGGAAGGGAGAAAGCTAAAGTAATGTTGTCAGCACAAGCAGCAGTAAAGTATTTACAAGCCTCTAAAGCGACGCATGCTGCCCCCCGATCCCTCACCTGTCAGATGTGCTTGTTATAGCGTGTCACACGTGTTTACAATACCCGCTGATGGTATTACAGAGACATGTCTCCTTCTTTGATTAAATGGTTTGTTTGAACTTATTACTGATATTAAGGGTAATGTGCGGCCCTATTGAAGATTACAGGGCCGTCCACGCTACCCCTGTAGTGTATCAGGTTGACGGTCACTGCTATAAATAAAAGTCATCACAGGGTGGGATAACCCACTAAGGTATTGTTTTCAAGCCCAATGTTCTCAAAAACTGATTATATACTGTTGTATTTTCACCTGAAACAATAAGTGGATTTAATTAGCTGTGGTGTTCCATAATAGACTTTCTCATTAAGTTTCTGCAGAAATTATGGCAATTAAGGTAATGATAACATTGCCCATTTTTGCTGATACTCCTATGAGGCTCAAGCAAAAATGACCGAATATCTTGTATCCAAACATCAAACAGAAACATAACACGTAAGACTACTACGGGACCTCGCGGCTCACTGAATTGCCCCCTTAGGGTCCTTTAATAGGTTATAAGACATAATAAAGCTTCTATCAATGTGATCAAGCGTGTTTGTGTGTATTCCCATGTGGTCGAGAGTCCTCCTGATGGAAATGGCTGGTTGTAGATGTTTAAACAAGTACACCACAAAAACAAAGTCCAGTCTAAGTACTGGCTGCCTCTGCGCCACTTCCAACAAATCTTTATGATTGGGATTGTTCATTTAGAGGGGGATTTATATCGTAACCCATTGTATTTCCACACTTGTACACCAGGTGGCCTCGTCCTCATGGGCCTTTTGCGTGATGCATTATAGCCGTCTGAAAATGGAGCAGTCTGCGGCTCTGGTAGATATATGACCCCTGGTTCGTGTTTGGCATTGGCGGCATCATACCCTGCGGCTTTCAGACAGCTATCCTAAGTGTGAGTAGATGAGTTACCTGCATCATGCAAATAGCAGAGATCCCAAGAAAAATAAATAAATAACCTAAATAACCCTTGTCCCCAAAAAGTAGGGATCATTTTAATATGTTTATTATTATTTTAATGATTTATTATTAAAGTCACATTTCATCCTATGACTAATACTAAAGGACGCATGGGAGTTGAGTTGGATGTATATCAAGACGCGTTGAGAGGTGTACAAGTGTGTATACTTACGCCTAACAGTAGAGTAGAAATGCTGCTGGACAGCGTTAGCAGTAAGTGCTAAATTCACCGTACCCTATTTGTACACAATATAATAATGTAATGCAGTGTCATATACAGAGAGAACAGTGTCATGACTGTTATTAATAAAAGCAAATGACGCATTTGCCATATAAAATATAATTAGATACAAACACTGCCACATCCTATGTTTACCTCATTACAAATCCAATGGGAATATTCTTTCCTGCAGTAATCTAAATGCAAATGACAATTAAGTAATGTGAATAAATGGCCGCAACTTAGCAACGCTAATAAGTTAAGTACTGCCAACCGGAGAGGTGAATAAGAAGCCGCTAGATAATACTACTGCCATCAGGCATCTTTGCACCAGCCCTTAAAATCTTACATTTGTGGATGTGTCCATGTCTAATTGTGTCCCATATATTGTTAGTCACATACAGGGGCAAGGCTGTACAAGTGCCTGTTTTGGTGCACTGTTCTAGAACTCCAATGTGTTCCCTTTGTCCAAACTAAATAGAACAGGTAGGCAGGTTAAGTGGGTAAGTATGGATTATAGAGAAGAGGGAAAAGAATGTACTTTATTGTGGTGTACAAATCAAAACATTAATTACTAAGGTATACAAATATAGACACTACCAGTAACATCTGATACAATGTGTGCTTCCTTGTAAAAGCTGGGCACCAGTAACAAGCATGTATATCCAGTGCAACTAAGAGAGACCATACTCAATGCTATTGCAAAACCATTGTGATCTTTTAGGAAGGAGCTGATTGGTTCAGAAATGTTAGAATTAAAGTTAACAATCATTTCACAATAAACTGGGGGGCCATTGCTTCTTTACAGGGTACAATGAATACAATAGTAGTTATATGAATTCAATTCGGCTTTAGTCCCAAGTTGTCCATTCATAAATGATTTCCATTGTCAGTAAAACATTTTTGATTTTGTCTCCATACATTGTCCCACTCAGAACTGTAACAGTTACCATAAAAACCAACTAGTGCCGAAAGCAAACAGATCATCATTGAGCACAGAATGTAGGTTATAAAGAAATGGCTGTTTTCTTAAGGAAATGCAGTAATGGGTGCGGAATTTACAAAATGTCTCGTAAATTTTCTGCAAGTCAATCCCCTCATTCATTTAAAGAGACAACACTAATAGTTCCCCACAACAGCTACAAACAGCGGCTGCTCCTGTAGATATTTGCCACGTCATTATTGGGATCCTTGGGAGAGAATCCCCAAACCAGAAAGGGTTTCCCAAAGACAACCAAGTGGTAGAGTATGTATTAATATACCCTAATATTGGTTAGACATGGCTCATGCAATTAGAATATAGGAAAACCAGACCACAAGTAATCAAAAGTACACCCATAAACATATAATAAACCTTACTGTGTTCCACATAAGATAAGAATATTCTTGGGCCCTGACCACTTCTTGGCCCACCACCTAGGCTGCCCGCACAGCCTCTGCAGAAGTCGGTGCACAGCCAAGGATGTGTATGACCGGGCAGACCCAGAGGCTGTGCTCACAGTGGTCCGCGCGGACCAATAGTAAGCTATTGGTTTGCACACTCAGGACCAATAGTAAGCTATTGGTTTGCACACTCAGGACCAATAGTAAGCTATTGGTTTGCACACTCAGGACCAACAGTAAGCTATTGGTTTGCACACTCAGGACCAACAGTAAGCTATTGGTTTGCACACTCAGGACCAACAGTAAGCTATTGGTTTGCACACTCAGGACCAACAGTAAGCTATTGGTTTGCACACTCAGGACCAACAGTAAGCTATTTGTTTGCACACTCACTTTCTTTGCCAACCATCTAGTCCTCAGATGGGCGGATGAAACCAGAGCCTTGAACACCCTAATTCGGCACCACTGCCCCCTCTTGATGCCCTTGCACATAAGTAAACCAGAGGACACATGGTTGGTAGTCATTCATTGTGAAAATCTGCAGAAGTGAACCCTCTGTGCCTATGGTAATTAGCTGGGGTGCATAGTCTAGTGGCCCTACTGGTTTTTACCAGAAGACCCAGTAAGGTGACTGAATTCCACTACAGAGAACCAATGCTTTCAGCCATCAAAGGAGTCTTACCAGGATGCTGTCAACTAACAAACAAGCCAGGTACACTGTTCCAACTCACAAGAGAAGCTAAACTACAAGACAAGTCAAAGGCAGACAGCAGTGAAGCACAGACAAAAATAGTCCGAGGTCAGGGAAGGCGGATATCAGGCGAAGTCAGGAAACAGCAAGGAAATGTTTATGCACTTTTACCCAGCCAAGTAACCTGTTGCACAGGCTACGGCAGTGTGATATTGAGGGCTTTAGACAGCCAGAGAACTTCTTTGATTGGCCACATGGGGACTACAAGTACAAACAATGGATAATTGTATTCCACAAAAGACTTAACAGAGACTTGAGAACCTGTGGCCGATCTGTAAGACCGCGGCCCATGGACAGCGAGACCATGGTCCAAACGGAAAGAGAAAGAAAAGCAGGGGAATGAGTATAACAAAATCATGACAGAAACCAGTGTATGACATTAATGTAGAAAGTCGCACAATACACTAAATGTGCTGTAAGATTTCACTAATTAAGAGTCTTTATAAATCAAAACAATTGTGCACCCTTAGCGCTAATGAGGTTTGAAGCATCAATGTGTCTATGTTTGTGCAATTGCTTCAGTTTATATAGGATTGCTCATGGATTAGTATTTCAAGATGTCATCGATTGTTGGGGGAGAAATGTTGTACTCCTTCTGTTAGGAGAAGTTGGTTAGATGGGGCATAATTTGCTGAAATGGGCACAGACATAGAGCCCAAATAGGGTCTAATTTAGCATTGGACACAAGTTACAGTTTCATTGTAAGCGGAAATTATATAGGATTCCGGAGCTAAAGAGACGTGGGATTCGGAATACTATGCACATTGCACACACTTGGTAAGACACACCTCTTACAGGCCGCTGCGCATGGTAACAGCAAACTCGAGGGGAGAAAACATGGCCCAGCATGTCCCAGCATGCCCAAACACTTAATGGCAACCTGGGCATGCTGGAACCTGTAGTGCACCAAGGACATAATGGATTTAGACAGCTAATAATGTAATATTACCACACACACACACCGCCCCAGGGGTGTGGAAAGAGCCCTAGTGCTATCAGCTTGGAACTGGTTAAAGCTAGGTGGACGGGATAGGGGGTTCTCCACCCGATTTTAGTAGTAACAGGCTAGGATGGCAGCACTGGAGTTGGTTAAGCTGTTGGGGGAGGAGGATACACTGTATTTGTATTTATTTCTATGTATTTAAATGTATATATATATCTTACTTTTTACTGGTCATCATCTTCAGCACAGATGTTGCACCAGGAGAAAGCACCTGAAACAGATACGTCCTCTAGAGACCTACCTGTAACTACGTCCCATTCAGCACATAAAGAGCATGAACTGCTTTACATTACCAGGCTCGCATTCTACCTCCCCGTCTGCCCTCCTCTCTAATCACAGAGAGGTGCAAGGGGTGATCTGTCTCTGTCTGAGAGGAGACTGAGACGAATTATACCCCATTCATACTGCGCCAAAAACCCGGGTTCTTGCTAGGGCAAGCCCAGACGACCCGGGTCCAGGCGCAGTATGAATGGTGTCAGGTCTCATTCCGGGGTCTGATGACCCGGGAATTAGACCCAGGACTTTTGGTAGGGTAATTCCCAGGTCTGACTTAAGTCGCCTGCACTATGAATGGCGACTCTTGGCGAGACCCGGGTTTTCAACCTGGGTCTCGCCAAACACAATTATGAATTTGACAAAAAAAAAAAACACACCACAAGAGGAGCCAATCAGAACTCCTCTTGTGATGTTGCCATGGAGACCGGGGCAGAACCGTGTTTTATATGAACATGGTCTACACGGCAATATCCCGGGTTCGTATACACGGGATATTGCTGGGGCGGCAGTAAGAAAGTGGTATAATTGGATAAAATCGCTTTCTGCACTTACGACTCGGACTTAAGTCCAACTCTACACCAGGCCCATACTGCTCACAGGTATATATTAGACATTTACAAGATCCTTGAAAATTCAGATTAGGGATAATTTTCTCAGTTTGGCGGTGGCAGCAGAACCTCTTTCCCTTCAAAAATAAAGTCCTTTATTTTTACAAATCCTCAGACAATCTAGATAATTGGACATTGGCCTATATTTTCAATGGGACACCTTTTTTGCTATTTTATCTATATAATCCAGAATTACAATAATGTCATTTATTACAATATGCTAATAAAAAAAATCTCTGCCTTCCCTACCTAAAAATAATACTAATAAAAAACAGAAATAAAAAAACCCTGTGAGAATGTGGTCTGGTCATGAAGGTACAAACTGCATTTTGGCATAACCAGGGTTAAGGGGCTTTAGTGTAAATCTGATGACTATTTCCACTTTGCACTCACATTTTGCACAGGTTGCAAAATGCAGATTCAGGGGGCAAAGGAAAAAATTCTTTATACTGTGAAAAAATTAAAACTATGAAAATATTCCTGGTACGTTCAAACTTTAGAATAGTTTTGACCAGAGTTCACCTAAAGACACTTTAATTAAAATTAGTTCAATATCCTATTACAATGAAGTCTGTTATCTGTGCTCCAATGAACTATGCAGTTGCTTGAAAAATCCACATTTTTGGTGAAACAAAATATCCAGTTTCCTGAATTTTGAGCATTTTAGAGTTTTATCCTGACCTTTTTTGAATTACCATATGATGCAATTAACCATGTGTTTTTAATATCCACTTGTATGCTCTGTGTCATTATTTCAGATAATTGAGCTGTCAGTGTAATGTGGAGAGATGAGCAAATTTGTAGCTTTGCACAAATGAACAAAAGATAAATTGTTATTTTTCTCTTAGATTGTAAGTTATTATGTACAAGGTCTTTATACGTTTTGTCTCAAGTTATGTTCGCGCAGTGAAATTGAAATTGTATGAATAAAGAACAATAACAATGTTCTCATTAAAAAAAATTGTACAAATATATATTTTTTTTTTGATCCTTGATTAGTTAGAGCCAAAACCTAAAATCATTTACATTTCTTGCTACTCCAGGAATTGTATGGGATATGTTAAAAATACACCATCCATAGTTGGAATAAGAGAAGCATTAGGAAGTGATCAATTTGTTCATAAGGCTAATGCTGGGAACACACTGGTGCAATTATCTTGCAGATTACACAATAAACGACCGCTTGGCCAGATATCGCCTTAGTGTGTATTTTCCTACGATCATGTGTTATTGTACAAAATCACATCGCATCTGTTTGATTTGGTTTTAAACTTCCTAAAAATCACGGTCAACGATTGAGCGATGTTGGGAAAATGTGGAAGTGTGTACGCACTCACGGCCAGCAGTGTAGGCAGATATCTGAAGCGTGTGTACAGTGTCACAATCTTTTCAGCAGATGGTTATGACAGATGGAGATCTCAGATCTGGAGGTAAATCCTGTAGGTGTGTACACATAAATCTGTATGATCATCGGGACTTTCAGATGTTGGTAAAATCGTTACAAAAATCGCATCTGCAGTAATTTTCTGTAGTGTGCACCCGGCTTTAGACCAAGGGCAGGAGAACTGCAGAGGCGGAAGGCTGAGTGATAAGTTCCTGATACCTTTTAATGATTCAATTATCTTTTTCAAACTCTTGATTCCTATTTTTCCTATGTATGACTCTGCCGAGGGAGAGTTATGGTCACAGCTGCCTACTCTGCCAAAATGTCCGTGAGTGTCCTGAATTAGCGAGAGATCTCCTGGACTCCTGGCAGAGCGGGTAATTCTTCCGGAGAGGTGATAACCAGCCGCAAAATTGTGGGGGACACAATACAAATCAAAATGCATCCCCCACGTGCCGCTCAGTGATCACTGAGGTAGGCGGGGCATCGTGACACAATTACACCGCCCACTTGATGACGCTAATCGCATCATCAAGCCAAGCCCATCTCTTCTTCTCCCAAGTAGGCAAGTGTGGTAGAAATGGAAGCACACAATAATTGATTATAATCAATCCCCTATGTATGATGCTAAAATATATATATATATATATATATATATATATATATATATAATTACCATTTATTTATATAGCGCCACTAATTCCGCAGCGCTGTACACAGAGAACTCATTCACATCAGTCCCTGCCCCATTGGGGCTTACAGTCTAACACACACACACACAGACACACAGACTAGGGTCAATTATATATATGTATATATATATATATATATATATATATATATATATATATATATATATATATATATATATATATATATATATATATAAAACAGCTGTCAAAAGGAGGCTGCCATCTTTTTACAAGACGCAAAACACAAAACATCTAAGACAGCACTAATACATTTTCTGGGATATAAATAATTATGGAAACAAATCTACTTGTGAAACAATATCATAGACAAACATTTCAGAGACGTACAATTAATTGCAAGAATTGCATTCTTTAGCTCCTCCACTTAACTATTATTAGGATCTACCCCGGGGGACTCTGGTAATTACTCTTCCATTCGTGCCGGACATATTAGTGTCATTTGGGACTTTTATGTTACTAATTTATTCCCTGGGCCTTTCAATGTTTTAAATGTGGTCTTGTGGTTATATATATGATGCATACAGCATTTTATATTCGTGATTTACTGTATTAATATGCATATTGATCTTTCAGTGGAGTCCTATTATCATTTTTATGGTTATGGTACAAATGCCCGTCAGCATAAAAATCCACAATAAGCTTTAATTATTCACTCATTTACATATATTTCTTTTATACAGCTGAAGTTTGGGGTCGTGGAGCTCTGCAGCAAAAGCAGCTTAGAAAGCACAAAAACTTAATTCTAGGTTTAGCTGTAGGGTCAGTTTTGGAAACCAACCAACATAAAAGTGGTCGTAAGATGCCAAAATGCCACATGTTTATTGGTAATAACTATGAGGAATCTTCACTCGCTTTGTTTTCCTGAACAGTTCTCTGGTTCAAGCATACTTGCCAACTCTCCCTGAATGTCAGGGAGACCCCCTGAAATAGGGGTGATCTCCCTCACTCCCTGAAGAGTCTGGCATTCTCCCTGACGCTGAGCCAGTACAAGACGTGGTTGGATTCACCATCTGTGGCATGATGACACAGTTCAGAAATTGTGTCCTATGTCCATGTAGATTTAATCAAAGACTGACAGGTAAGACAACATGACTACAGTAATGGAGACAGAAATGTAAAAGACATTTCAGTCTCTAGAGATTCATTAGCTGCTTTTCTTTAACGCATAGTTGCCTACTCTTCGGAAATGTCCGGGAGACTCCCGTATTTCTGGGGGACATTTCTGGGGGCAACCTCCCCCAGTTCTCGCTCCCACAATAGTTAATTGATGGGAGGGCGTAATGACACAAATATCGCGTCATCTTAGCCCCGCTCCCTGCTGTAATTGGACAAAATTGTGACAATCGTTTAGGGGACGGGGCCAAAATGATGTGATTTGTCAAGCAAATCCTCCCCCAGGATCTCCCTGAAGCCAATAAGAAAAAGTTGTCAAGTATGGATTAAAGACCAGAAAACTGTTGAACTCCAATATCTTTGCCAAATGTTTTGTTCACCTATATCTTCGCTCACCTATATTCATTTAAAGTGCATAGCAACGAAGGGTTCTGCTTGGTGCAGGATAACGCCAATTTCCGGCACCTGAGAGGGATTGGTCTCAGTCACTTGGGGGAGTGGCCTAGATTAAATGTGGGTGTGGTCTGGTGGATCAGGGTGTGGCTGGGTAAATTTGTTGCATGGGCAAATGTAATTCTACAGTGTACAATTTGTACATCCACCTACTTCTAACACACTGCATATCAACTAATCATGAATGGAGTGCAATGGCGCTCGTGTCCATGATCAGACATCTAATAGCAGAACAAACATATAAAAAAACACAGCTGAATAATAAAATTAATATGTAATAAAAAATGGAATTTACTAAGGGTAATATTGATGGAAGAGGATAAGCCAGAAAAAAAGATAAAGAAAATATGAAGATAACTGATATCTTCTTCCATGCACTACAAAACTGAACAAAAACATTACATTTTATCCTTAATTAAAAGAATAAGAATGAGAACAAATGGGTGTTTGGAAGGTTTTGTTATCTCATTAATTGTATAATTGCTGCAATCTTATGCCTATTTCATCACTGACACATTAACTGTACTGCATACGCCCACAGGGGGTTTGGAATGAATGTTTATCTGGCTCTGATGGAAACAAATGGTTTGGCCAAACAAAGCTTTCTCCCCCCCACCACCCAATTATTCCCAGTGTAACAGCAAAGGAGGGGTAGAGAGCGGCTGTTTTACAAGAGCAGAAATACAGTCTGCTGCACACGAGACTAGTACACAGCCGGTGTGTTGTAACAAAATAATAAATGCATAACAATTTTCAACTACAGTGATGGGCAACAGGTGGGACGCGGGCCACCACCATCCTTCACCTGCCCTCCCCCCCCCAGCTCTATGCCCCTCTCTGATTTAATCTCTGCCTTATCTCATAAATCAGAGAATAAGACAGAACAGGAGAGAACAGTCACCTGCTGCATCACACGGCCTCCTCTCCACATCTAATCCTTCCTTTGCCACCTCCAGACCAGAAGGTAAGTAGAAATAAAGCACTTTTTTTGGCTGGAATAATAAAATTAAGAGACTAAAGGTAATGCGCAGACCTTTTTAAAATTGGAGAGACGGATACGACCCTGGAAGTGTATCAGGTTGCCCATCACGGTTTTACACTGATTCATCCCTTCCCTCATTGCAATATCACTTATGACCACCAGGTGATGATGGAGAGCTGTTCCATTCAAACAGACTATCTACTATGTTTGTAAACTATACTAGGGCAGGATTCCAGCATCTTTTTGCCTGTGCACCCGTTTTCATAAATATCCCCCACATTTGAGAGGCTTAAAATCTACGAGAAGTATTATACTTTGTGATTATAAACTACATTTTCTATTAAGTTACTTCTTTGCATTGACTTTTGGCATCCTTACTCTTGCTGCACCATTAATCCCTCGATACATACCCTCCAACTGTCCCGATTTTGGGATAACATACTCATATGAGGACGAGACTGTCCCGGGAAGTTAGGAACTATTTTCTCTACTCACCATGGTGAGCAGGTGCCATGCCCACATGCCACCTGTGCGTGTGGCATTTCAAGGGTGATTTCAGGACAGAGAAGTTGGGGACAGCCTAGCTCTTCTGAAGCGTTAAGCACATAGCAGGGGGACGTTGGATGCCCCCCAACAGAGCCCTATTAAAGACAGACAGATTCAGTTCCCTGTAGGAGGATGGCGTGACGGTGTTCCCTCCTCATTAGGAAGATTCCAAGGAGACTACCTTCCTGCTTGGTAAAGGGGAGGGCAGGTTAATGTTAATATGCAGTACATTGGGCATAACCCCTTTTCAAGTCCCAGAACAAATGCACACTGACACTTGGGGTCCCAGCTGAACGATTTCCCATGGTGGCCCCATTGAGAGAAGAGAAGGTGACTGTGTATAAAGATAGTACGTGATTCAGCTCTACATCTGTTTTTTTTTTTGTGATCCTCTATTAACCGCTCCATAAAATATGATTTCTTTACAGCTAGAACTTTTTCTAGTTGAACCAGCATTTTTTTTTTTCTCTGTCGCTCGTTAAAAAGATATTCGCCAGGGGCTTTAATTTCTAGGTACAAAAAGATATTTCACTTTAATTTCTTTGTAATAAAAATATGACATCCTCTTTAGCTTAAATTTAATAGGCGAACTAGCTGTCAGCCATGAGAACGCAGTTGTTCCAATAACACTAATTTGCTTAAAAGTATCATGTTCAAGTTTTCACAGGAAAGGCCACGAAAATGTTACAAATCTTCTGGCCTGTTCTCAATAAAAAAAATAAAAAAATCATTATATGTCTCGGGTATAACATACTATAGAAATAACTGGAACACTCAGACTAAATGTAGGGGAGTATACACATCGCATGAACTCAAAGGGCAGGGAGTTAACATATGCTGCTATGGTTTTAGTCCCATCTAAAAGGTAGCTATTGCCTGAAAACATTCTATGCACTAGTTATGTGGTCTTGGGGCCTGATTCATTAAGGATCTTAAATTGAGAAACTTCTTATTTCAGTCTCCTGGACAAAACCATGTTACAATGCAAGGGGTGCAAATTAGTATTCTGTTTTGCACATAAGTTAAATACTGCCTGTTTTTTCATGTAGCATACAAATATCAACTTTAAATGTCAGTGTACAATTAAGCTATCAAGTATTTGTGTGCTACATGAAAAAACAGTCAGTATTTAACTTATGTGCAAAACAGAATACTAATTTGCACCCCTTACATTGTAACATGGTTTTGTCCAGGAGACTGAAATACGAAGTTTCTCAAGTTAAGATCCTTAATGAATCAGGCTCTTAATCAGTATTCATAATTATGCTGCTATCATTCCTGAGAACCAGACATCACTTGAGGTGTGAGGTATAGAGCATGAGATTCTCAGTGATGTCACTAGTTCCTAGTAAACTCATTGGTTACATTCTAATGAATATTGGATCAGCACAAAAATAGTTACCATCACTGTGACTGGGCAAAATTTACTGAATTTTGGGTAACTCTCCCAGATCCTTGGGACTTTCTCCTAGATCATCATCATCAGTTATTTATATAGCGCCATTAATTCCGCAGCGCTGTACAGAGAACTCACTCACATCGGTCCCTGCCCCATTGGAGCTTACAGTCTAAATTTCCTAACACACACACAGACAGACAGAGAAACTAGGGGCAATTTGATAGCAGCCAATGAACTTACGAGTATGTTTTTGGAGTATGTGAGGAAACCGAAGCACCCGGAGGAAACCCACACAAACACGGGGAGAACAAACTCCACACAGATAAGGCCATGGCCAGGAATCGAACTCATGACCCCAGTGCTGTGAGGCAGAAGTGATAACCACTAAGCCACCCTGCTAACCACTAAGCCACCGCGATCCCACACACTTCCTAGTAAAGTAGCTTGGACTGTGGCCTCAATGACTCCATTAGCAGAGAATTGCAACATTTTGGACCCACCCTCGCGACGAAAGGCCGTGATTATTCATTGTTCATGTCTGTTTTGAAACCATTATGATTACTCATAGTCATTATTAGATTATTACTATATTTTGTTCCATTGTACAACAGACAAATTCAATCCTGATTTCCCCAGGTCACTCCTCGTTTTCCACCAAATATTTTTTAACTCGCAATACTTTGATGAGCACAAATTAACAGGACAAGTTTGAATAACTGTTTTACCTTATTTGGGACCTAGAGGGAAATAAGGGATGGATTTTTAGGGCTTAAGCAAACTTCCAGGCACACGGGTGACCATTTTTTTTTTCATTTCAAAGTTATAGCTGCCCTCTAGACGTGAACTTTTAATACTTTAATCTTCATGCCGCGTGTTTAATAAAAGATGCTTATGAAGAAAATGCATCATGTAGGTTTCATAAGCTACCTAAATTACCATAAACACTTAAAGACGGTAGTTTTAGAAGGTATATAAGGCTGGTTTGTTTCTTCAGATATTTTTTTTACAGTAATAAGCATGTAATTTGCCCACTGTTATATCAACATGTTGCCTCCGCGCAGAGTCCTGTAATCTGGTACTAGGAGAAAACACACATTATGAAAACTCCACAGATGTGCTGACATTTTATTTTGACAGCTGATACTATTCAGCGTAGCGTCTGCTTACATGAATATAAAATACTGAAAGTATTTAAGAAATGCAGAAAATGTATCTTGCATAATAAATGGGAAAAAAAGTCAAACATGAAAAATAACCCTCAAATAGAAGTTGATTTCCTTCGATCACTGTTGGAACTCAAACAAAAAGATCAACCTTAAAATAGACAAGAAATGATTTGTATTTTATATAAAGTCAAATTGCTTAATCCTCCCCTATTCATTTAAAAATTATTATTTACCTATCCACTGCCCGATCTTAAACGCTTCTGTTTAAAGGGATTGTCCACCTGGAACAACAACCCCCTTTACTTGTACACCAGACCCATATAGGAAGTCAGTGGGAGTTCTCGATTATCCAGGTGTCAGAAAAGAGAGCTGGATTAATGGGGGCAGCTGATTGGACAACTGTGTTCAATCCAATCATGAACCACATTCAAAACGCCCCTCCCATCCATGAATAAATGTGTGTCAACAGCACAGCAAGGTATCCTCATGGCATGTACACCATTCATCATCACCATTTATTTATATAGCGCCACTAATTCCGCAGCGCTGTACAGAGAACTCATTCACATCAGTCCCTGCCCCATTGGAGCTTACAGTCTAAATTCCCTAACATACACACACACACACACACACACAGACAGACAGGGAGACTAAGGTCAATTTTGACAGCAGCCAATTAACCTACCAGTATGTTTTTGGAGTGTGGGAGGAAACTGGAGCACCCGGAGGAAACCCACGCAAACACAGAGAAACTCACACACAGATAAGGCCATGGTCGGGAATTGAACTCATGACCCCAGTGCTGTGAGGCAGAACTGCTGACCACTATCCTAAAGTAAAGGTTCTTTAATAAAACTAACTTCATTCCATAATCAATTAAAGACCAAGAGTGATTCTGCATAACAGCCGAACCACTCCAAGCACCTTTCTTAGCACGTAGTTTTCAAAGATCACGCTATCAGTATTGGTGGGAGATGG
This sequence comes from Mixophyes fleayi, assembly GCF_038048845.1. Lineage (NCBI taxonomy): Eukaryota > Metazoa > Chordata > Amphibia > Anura > Limnodynastidae > Mixophyes > Mixophyes fleayi. The sequence goes on along the minus strand of NC_134402.1, from coordinate 430,109,593 downwards.
TCTGCGAGTGGTGTGACTGGCAGCATTAGTTAATGGTTCTTTACTGCGTGCAGGCGCTGGTTCTAATCCAGGTACAAATGTAGTTATTTGTATTCACTGGTGTAGAGGTGTCAGCAAGCCAGTTATTGAATGGCCTATATTTGCAGGTTTTTAACTTAATGTGCCCTGATTTAACATGTGTTATAGATCCACCACTGGACAATAGCAGTGTCAGAATATGGATCCACCATTGGCATTCTCTATGCACTTTTCATGAGAGGTGCTTTTACCAACCCAATCTATAGTACTGGTTGCGTCTGATAGCGGAGTGGAAACAGGATGCGCTGAGTTCTAAAATTCTAAATGTGGCCGTTACAATTTTATAAAGCAGTTGTGAGCATGGCATATAGACTCTCCTCTCTCCTGTTTCCAATGCCCTAACCGTACACTCATTAATCGTGAAAAGAATAAAAGAGCAGAAATTAGTGTACAAGCCCTTAAGAAATAAAATCTAATAATGACAGCTGAAGCTCCTCCCATACACAGTATCAGGTCTTATACACAGGTCAGAGAGCTGAGTACACAGGCAGTTGAGTTGGTTTGAGATGGACCTCACCTTGTGCATGAATCCACCAATATCCACAGAGCATTTCACTGTCACTCACAATCTGCCAACTAACATGACAGCAGGAGGGTGACAGGAAGCATGGCGGGTGTATGTATTTAGTATAAATACTGCAGTTATTTCATGCATATGATTCAGCACAGTAATACACAATGATATATATATAAATATATAAGCGCTACGGAATATGTTGGCGCTATATAAATAGATAATGATGATGATATATACTTATTATAAACAGTGGCTTTACTTGCGCTTTAAATTATTGCATACAGTTTGTAATTGTAAGTCTCCTTGAATTTCATTCTCAATAATGTTATATCTATCTGTATTTCTAAGTGGAAATGCGTAGAAGAGCAATGAAGTAAAACCACGGCTTGGCTTAATGGACAATGCCCACGTTCCTGCGTACAATATGTGATATGTCATGTGACAAGTGCTGCCACTAAAACGTGTCCTTAGTCGTGGCTTCTTACTGCTCCTCACCGCTCATACCCCCCGCCAATCGTCACACAGCCCCAGTTTTCAGTTGGGGGCTGGGGAACTAACCAGGAAGCCCAGGGGGAAAGCTGCTATAATGTAGAAGGAAAGAAAAGCGTATGGAAACTACGGGATAAATGTATCAAGCTGAGAGTTTTCCGGCGGGTTTGAAAAGTGGAGGTGTTGCCTATAGCAACCAATCAGATTCTAGCTGTCATTTTGTAGAATGTACTAAATAAATTATAGCTAGAATCTGATTGGTTTTTCAAACCTGCTGGAAAAATCTCAGCTTGATACATTTACCCCCACATGTCTAAATGTGAAAACATCCATTCTACAGCACTATGGTTGTCTTTCACCTTTGTTTTGGTGGCTTTTGGCCGCTAAGCATAGTACAATATAAAGGCTGTGATGAAAAAGCCACAAAAATCAAGAGATATAGATAAAGTTTTAGGAAGTATTTACAAGTCAATAAATTAAAGGTGTCTGAAGGTGGAAAGCCCACTTTAAGGTCCATGAAATTGGCTCACGTAACAGCGACTGCATGAGGCTCTGTTACTGAGATCCGCATTGGTGAGTGTTCATAACACAACAAATTCCGGTGATGGATTCCAAGACTTCAAGTCATGTTTATAAATAATTCTGACACGGTCACCAAGTTACTGTATTGTAACTAATATACCTGTCTGTGACATAATGTGCTATAAACTCTAAAATGAATGCAAATCTATACAGTTCATTTATCGAAGGGCATCTACTCTTAATTAAATGTTTTGCAATAAAATTCAGAAGTTATCTTTCTATATTAAAGTACATCTATCAACCTCAATGTATCTGTGCCTGTGTACATGCATGTAAGTTTAATAGTAATGTGTAGTGGTACCCAAAACCATTTAACCAGATATATTAACAATACTTTGCCACATTACGAGACTTGGATATCGATAGTCTCTTAATAGGTAACATTGAATAGCATAAAACTATATAAAAACATACAGTTAAATATGGTTAAAGAGTCCTGCATAGCCCTCGAAGCTTACAATCTACCCTCTATTACACAAGTGTGACGTAACATATTTCAGAGGTACTGTTTCACATTCAGCATTAAGACAAACTGATGCATATTTACTTTCATATATAATAGCTGAAGATGTAAAAACAGTAAGAGAAATATAAAATAAGAGATTTATATCTTTGCCCAGAGACTGATGCGCAGAATATAATCGGAGGAATTCATAAAATGAAATATATATAAATTAAAAACTAAGATTGTGTAATCTATCCCCACTGACACCAAACACCTAATTGTGCACCATTGTCATGAGCACAAAAACATGAAACATTGTTCAAAATTATTTTGTGAAATCTGTGCATTGCACATAACACCTCACACAGAAGATCACAGGGTACATCCACAGTCACCATCCCGAAATAAGGAGCTTGTATTGGGTACACACAGCAACCCCCTTGCAGATGTCACAATATCATGAGACAAAACAACCAGATGTGTCACATTTCCTAAAACACAATCACACTTTCAAATGTACATTGAACATTCTGAGCCGTTTCAATGCAGCAGTCAAAGGCAAATATTACATTCCATACAGATGAGTATTAAAACTGGTTTTCTATAACAAATATGCCCTATTTCCTGAATGCTCTGGAAATAGCGCAGCACATATCATTCTGTTTCAATGAACAACAGAGATGACACAAAGGCGACAATGCATGGAACACAGTCCATAGATGGATGGTGGCAGATTTGTGTCTGCAATACTGTGAAGACATGAATGACAGGGGCTAAAGTCTGCTGCTAGCACTTTACACAGGCTGCATCACACAGCCCACTGCCCTGGCAGACCTAGAACTATTGAGGAATGCCTGAATGGATGGTTTAATATAAGGAAGGGGGAAAAAAAAGGGGGGCTTTGTGTAAAAATAATGGAGGAGGGATTATTTTGGAAGCAATTAAGAATATGCAACCCCCATATTTTCAGTAAAACAGAGGGAGATGTGAGTGAGTATAATGGAATGAGGGGGAGTTGGTCTTAAATCACTGTCTGCACTCTTCCTCTTGTGTACAGTGAAATTGTGTATAAATTCAGTTATATGTATGTCCCAGAAAGCTTTAATGTATGATTATTATTTTGGTTATATGTTATTTTTGCAGCAGGCATCACCTCTAAGCTGAGTTTCTGCTGTGTCTCTATTGCGTATGGACGTCCTACAGCCAGGTCACAGCTCCATAGCCATCAGGCTGATTCTGTAGCTTCCACAAGGTCACTATTAATAGATGAGCAGAAATGTACTCACGAGTTAGCTACTGTGAGCTCTGGAAATGTCCTTTTGCTGAGGTCTGTGGCTGCTGTCAGTGCTGTGCAGTCTGCTCCCTCCTCTCTCTCTCTCCTTCTCTCTCTTTCTCAATCCTCCTCTTCCTCCTCCTTAGACCAGCTCAGCTCAGCCACTCACAACCCCTTGGATACTGTATGCTTCTAATCAGATGCTGGCAGCCCACTAAGCCCAGGAATGTGCTATGATGTTACTGCTGCTTAGGCTGGCTACTCCCCCACGGTGAACGTGTCCCCTTCTCCTCCACGTTTAACTATTAATAGGCAGCAGCCCAGGGAGAGTGCGCACAAGCGCAGCAGACAATCCGAGCGCATGTGGCATGTGGCTCTGCGTGACTCAGGCAATGTAATGACATTATGGGAGGGTGCAGAATATCTAATAGCCGCAGTGTCAGCAATATCAGCATCACGAATCAGCCGGATTATGCAGTTTGGATTATTTCAAATGACCCAAGAAAGGAGGAACACTTTTTTTTTTTTTTAAAAAAAGAGGCACTGTATTGCGTTAATATTCATATATATATATAACAAAAATGAACAGTCGAGTTCAGGCCCACGGGAGGCCAGTTGGCTGTTAATCACAACATACTATGACAGATCACTGCAAATACAGTTTATATGCAATTATTATTATTAATAGTATTACTATCTGTAACAGTAATCCTTGTATCACTGCATGAAAATCTGTTTACAGATATTTTTAGTGTTATGTCAGCAAATATGGTGTAATATACATACTGATAATATATTCAACCTTTGTGGACGACTTCTCTATAACATCCTATAAACAAATATTTTCTTTTGCCTTCATCCATGACTGACTTTAAGGGGGGTATTCAATTGTCCGTGGGATCAAGCGCGGAAAAACTATTACCGTTAATACGGTAATCTCGCTGGATTTCAGGAGCTGCGAGCTGAAACCCAGCGAGTAAATTAACGTATTAACGTTTTTCCGGCAATCCCGGATTTTCGGCAATCCCGCGGACAATTGAATATGCCCCTAAAGTGGAGATTTAATTGCTGGAGAGGTGGTTCGCCGACATCGCGCTACGCACGTTTCCGGCAATTACGGTAAGAATCTCCGCTTATTTTTCCTCGCTTCTTTATGGAGCGCAAGGAAAAATTAGCAGAGAATCGGCACGAGGTATCTTTGAGGACATTCCGAAGACCCCGAGCGCCAAATTGAATCTCCCTCTAAGGGGCATATTCAATTGCGATTGCGGTCCGCGGGATCGCGCCGGAACGGGCTGCGAAGTTAATCCACGGTACTGCAATAACGTGGATTTTTGTTCGCAGCCCATAGGGTTGAGTATGAAAATTGACGTTATTGCGGTACCGTATTACCGGCAATACTGCGCACTTTCTGTTACCGCGGACTGGAATCATAATTGAATATTTGGAGTATATATTTGGAGTGTGGAACGAAACCCCCAAACACACGGGGAGAACATAAAAACTCCACACAGATAAGGCCATGGTTAAGAATTGAACCCCAGTGCTGTGAGGCAGAGGTGCTAACCACTAAGCCACCGTGCTGCCCATCCCTATGCAGATCTGGACTCATCTGACACGTAGGCTTCATTCACTAATTACCTACATTGTATCAATGTAGTGCAATAGTGACCAGGTGCAGGCTAGGATGGTGGGCAGGGGAGCATCTGCCCCCCAGGTCAGTCCCGTAGTGGGCGACCTTGGGCTGGGTCACTAAGTCACCTGCATTTTTTCCTTTAAAATTTTCCTAATAGGCTGCTGAGTTGAGTCTTGGTCCCCGTTCTAAAATTTGAAAGTCCTCCCCTGATAGCAGCTGAACCAACTGCTAATAGTCATTCATCATCATCAACATTTATTTATATAGCGCCAGCAACTTCCGTAGCGCTTTACAATTGGGAACAAACATTAATAAGACAATACTGGGTAATACATACAGACAGAGAGGTAAGAGAACCCTGCTCACAAGCTTACAATCTATAGGACAATGGGAATTTAAAACACAAGGGCATGTGCTACATCATATTGCACAATGGACCAGCTAGAATGCAAAGGTAAAAGTATTGAGTGGGCTGTGTGTGTGGCAATGTGTGGTCAGAGGGTTGTTGTCTTGTGTTAGCTGTGTAGAGGGTGTTAATAGGGTAACCTAGGGAGATTAAGATGGTGGTTGAGGAATATCATAAGCTTGTCTGAAGATGTGGGTTGTCAGAGAACGCTTGAAGGTTTGAAGACTAGAAGAAAGTCTTATTATGCGTGGGAGGGAATTCCACAAACTGGGTGCAGCCCGAAAAAGTCCTGTAACCGAAAATGGGAGGATGTGATGAGAGTGGATGAGAGACGCAGATCTTGTGCAGAACGGAGGTGTCGAGTTGGGATATATTTTGAGACAAGTGAGGAAATGTATGTCGGTGCAATTTTGTTGACGGCCTTGTATGTTAGTAGAATAATTGGATTAGTTGAAATACAGGCAACCAATGTAGATACTGACAGAGTGGTTCAGCAGAGGAAGAACGGTTTGCAAGGAAAATCAGTCTAGCCGCTGCATGCATAATAGATTGTAGGGGTTCAAGTCTGACTTTGGGAAGACCAGTAAGGAGGGATTAGCAATAGTCGATGTGGGAGATGATGGGTGCATGAATTAATGTTTTTGCGTTGTCTTGTGTGAGATATGTGCGTATATTGGAAATGTTCTTTAGATGTATGTAGCATGATTTAGATATAGAGTTCATGTGGGGAATAAACGATAGGTGTGAGTCAAGGATTACACCTAGGCAGCGAGCTTGCGGGTGGGATTTATGGTCATGTTATCAACAGAAATAGAAATGTCAGGCAGGAAGCTTCTGTTTTTGGGTGGGAATATTATTAATTCAGTTTTTGAAAGATTGAGTTGGCGAGAAGACATCCAAGATGAAATGGCAGAAAAACAGTCAGTAACGCAAGACAACACAGATGGTGAAAGATCAGGAGAGGATAGATACATTTGTGTATCATCTGCATAGAGATAATACTGAAATCTAAAGGAGCTTATTAGTTTTCCAAGAGAGGTGGTGTAGATAGAGAATAGCAGAGGACCTAGGACTGAACCTTGTGGTGCTCCAACTGATAAAGGAAGTGGAGGAGAGGTGGGCACTGAAAGAGCGACTAGATAGGTAGGATGAGAACCAGGATAGGACAGTGCCTTCAAGCTCACCCGCTCCGGCGCGCCGCACTTCCGGGTAGTCCCGGCGGCGATCACCTGACCTAGGGGCGGGGAATTCAAATCCTATTTCCCCCTGCTCTGACACACTATCTGTGTCAGAGCAACGTGTTCACAGCGCCTGGCTTCCTCTCTCGTGTGTCCTTCCCCTGTGTGCTCCTAGCGTTGACAGGATTTGTATTACTACTGTGTACCGACCTGGCTTGTCTCCTGGCTACTCTTCAGTCTCTCCCCTGGCATTATTGTTTGGATCATACTGTGTACCGACCCCGCTCGTCTCCTGGCTATTCTCCAGTTACATCCCTGGTGTTGCGGACCGGAGAGATTCCTGCATACCAACCCAGTTATACCTCTCAGGATACCACGGTTAGTGTGTCTCACTGTTTACATCTTGTACGCTACTGTTACCTTGCTTGTCCATCTCATAGAACTATATCCTTACGTTGGTAGGCTAACCTGCGGGCCGTGACCTGTGGTTTTCTGGCAGTGAAACCCATCCTGCCTTGCGGCGGTTCTTGGAGAAGACCGGGAGGGCCGTTAGACTCCGCGCCCTGGGGAGGCCGGCACAAATACCGACTAAGGTAATTCCCGAATTGTAACAAAGACCTAGGGATTGTAGCATTTGTATGAGGAGAGAGTGGTCAACAGTGTCAAATGCAGCAGAGAGATCCAGGAGAATTAGAAGAGAGTAATGGATTTTACTTTTTGGTGTGATCAAATCATTGACAACCTTGGTCAGCGCAGTCTCTGTGGAGTGTTGAGAGCGAAAGCCTGACTGAAGAGGATCCAATAGGTTGTTTGCTGTAAAAAAGTGTGTGAGGCGAGTGTAGGCAGTTCTCTCGAGAAGCTTGGAGGGGCATGGGAGCTGGGAGATGGGGCGGTAATTTGAGAGAGATGGTCAGAATATTTTTTTTCTTTAAATGGGAGTAATCACTGCATGCTTGAATAGTGATGGAAAAATACCAGTAGAAAGAGATAGATTACAGATTTTAGTTAAAGGGGAAATGAGCACAGGAGACAGGGACCTACTAATTTGTGAGGGAATTAGATCAAGAGGACAGGAGGTAGAGTAGGAAGATGAGAAGAGAGTTGAAACTTTCTCTTCATTTGTGGGATCAAATGAAGAGAGAGTGTCAGAGGGTGCTACAAAGGAATTGAGCTGATTGCTTGTCAAGGGAGATGATACCATTTCAAGTCTGATCTTATCTATTTTGTCCTTGAAATAGGAAGCAAGATCCTGGGCACTGATGGTAGTTGGAGGATTTGGGGCGGGAGGATTCAGAAGAGATTAAAATGTGTTAAAGAGGCGTTTGGGGTTAGAAGACTGAGCATAGATGAGAGATTAGAAGTATGTTTGTTTAGCAGTGTCCAGGGCATTTCTATAGGAGTGGTAGATATCAGTATATGTGATGATACGAGGAAGTTTTTGTAGAGTTCGTGTGACTTTAGGTTGGCAACGAAGTCTACGCGGAGTATGTAGTGTTGCTGGAGCCACATGATACAGGGCAGTTGCTAGGGTTTGATGAAAATGGGGTACTGCCCGATCAGGGGAGGAGAATGTAGAAATTGGGGAGAGAAGGTGTTGGAGAGAGGTGGAAAACTGTTGAAGATCAATAGAGTTAATATTACATCCTTAGGATGTAAGCTCATTTGAGCAGGGCCCTCGTCCCTCTTGTCTCCATACCTGTTCTTTTGCTCCGTCGTTACTGCATTAGCCTGCCTGGAGTCTCTGGAGTTCTGGTATTTTATTTTTACTGTTTGTAATGTTTCTCCCTGTTTAGTCTACTGTTTGTGCTGTGTACGGCGCTGCGGAACTCTTGTGGCACCTAACAAATAAACAATAATAATAATAATGTCCCTGCGGTTGTGAGGAGGCTTGGAAGAGTTTGACACTAGGGAGGGTAAAGAACTGGGGGTGAGCAAGTGGCTAATAAGGTGATGATCTGAGAAGGGGAAAGGAGTGTTAAGAAAATCAGAAACTGAGCATAGTCTAGAGAAAACAAGATCAAGACAGTGGCCATCCTGATGAGTAGCGGATTCAATCCACTGGGAGAGGTCAAGTGTGAAGGTTAGAGAGAGTAGTTTGGAAGCAGCATTGGAACTTGAATTAGAAATAGGGATGTTGAAATCACCCATGATGTTGGTTGGGATGTCAGAGGATAAGAAGTGAGGGAGCCACACAGAGAAGTGTTCAAGAAATTGTTGGTGTGGACCAGGGGGGCGATAGATCATAGCAACACACATAGAGAACAAGTTAAAAATCATAACAGTATGAACTTCAAAAATGTGAACGTGAGTGATGGGACATTTGGTAGAACTGTGAACGTGCACTGTGGGAAGAGAAGTAGTCCACCCCCCCCCCCCCCTCCTTGTCTGCATCCAGGTCTGGGGGTGTGGGTGAAATGGAGTGTTAAATGGAGAGTAATAAATAGCAGGTGATTGAGTAGCTGAGTTCTTGCAGAGTCATGAGAGAGGAGAGTGGTTTAAAGTCAGTATCATTTCTTCCTACTTGTGATGGCAGACAAAGCTTAAAGTAGAATTGAAAGTACAATGCTGAGGTAGGGGACTGAAATAACTGTAGCATGGGTAGGGAGTGGCTGAGCAAGTAGTAGAGCAGGCTGATTAAACAGAGGGGAATTTGCAGGGCAAATAAACTGCCAGATGAAACAAACGTTCATGAGATCATCATCATCATTTATTTATATAGCGCCAACATATTCCGTAGCGCTTTACAATTGGGGACAAACATAATAAACTAATAAACAAACTGGGTAAAACAGACAAAGAGGTTAAGGCCCTGCTCGCAAGCTTACAATCTATGGGACAATGGGAGATTGACACATGAGATTAAGGCTACATTTTGCATTTTGGCCCAGCCAGACTGCAAAGGTAAAAGTGACTCATAAGCTAAATGATCCCGTCACACAACAATGTTGGTCAGGGGGTAGTTGTTCTGTGTGAAATTGTGTAACAGGCGGTAACAGGCTAAGGTAGTGAGGTTAAGATGGTGCTTGAGGAATATTATAAGCTTGTCAGAAGAGGTAGGTTTTCAGAGAACGCTTGAAAGTTTGTAGACCAGAGGAGAGTCTTATTGTGCGAGGGAGAGAATTCCATAGAGTGGGTGCAGCCGAAAAAAGTCCTGTAACCGGGAATGGGAGGATGTAATGAGGGTGGATGAGAGATGCAGATCTTGTGTAGAACGGAGTCGCCGAGTTGGGAGATATTTTGAAACAAGAGAGGAGATGTATGTTGGTGCTGCTTTGTTGATGGCCTTGTAAGTTAGTAAAAGTATTTTATATTGGATTCGGTGGAAAACAGGCAGCCAGTGTAGAGACATACAGAGTGATTCAACAGAGGAATAACGATTTGCAAGCGTGCAAAATAGATTGTAGGGGTTTGAGTCTGTTTTTGGGAAGACCAGTAAGGAGAGAATTGCAATAGTCAATGCGGGAGATGATAAGTGCATGAATTAAGGTTTTTGCAGTGTCTTGCGTGAGATATGTGTGAATTCTGGAAATGTTCTTTAGATGTATGTAGCATGATTTAGATATAGAGTCAATGTGGGCAACAAAGGATAGGTGTGAGTCAATGATTACACCTAGGCAGCGAGCTTGTGGGGTGGGGTTTATGGTCATGTTATCAACAGAGATAGAAATGTCAGGTATGCTCTTGTTGGTGGGTGGAAATATTATTAACTCTGTTTTAGAAAGATTAAGTTTGAGTTGGCGAGAGGACATCCAAGATGATATTGCAGAAAGACAGTCAGTTACACGGGACAACACAGATATCGAGATATCAGGAGAGGATAGATAGATTTGGGTATCAACCGCATAGAGATGATACTGAAAGCCAAAGGAACTTATTAGATTTCCAAGAGAAGCAGTATAGATAGAGAACAGCAGAGGACCTAGCACTGAGCCTTGTGGTACTCCAACTGATAGGGGAAGCGGAGCAGAGGTGGCTCCAGAGAAATTAGCGCGATTAGAGAGGTAGGATGAGAACCAGGATAGAACAGTGTCTTGAAGACCTTGGGATTGCAGCATTTGTATAAGAAGAGAGTGGTCAATGGTGTCAAATGCAGCCGAGAGATCAGAGCCGAGAGATGAGAAGAAAATAAGATCAGATTCCAAAACAGTCCACGTGTTTCGTGTAGCTCGTAGCCAGGGAGAGTTGAATACATCAGGAGTAGAATATGGAGTTTCAGGTGAATACTGTTGTCCTTGTGTAGCTGTAATAGGCAGAATGTTCTTCTCCTGTTTCCTCCTGTTTAACTCCGGTATAACTCCGAATTATGCTATTTAAATTTTTTACACTTGTAACTAACACACATAAAACTTATACACACTAACCATGCAGCCATCACTCAGACAGGGCCTAATTATCCAATAGGCTGACTAGGCTGCAGCCTAGGGTGCAAGGCTTTTGGGGGGTGTAAAAACTTATTGGGGTGAAAACTTGTGATAGGAAGAGGTATAAACTGAAATCAATTTTAAAATAGAGAATAGTTGTTCTCCAAAGTAAAAAGAGGACATGAAAGAAAATTGGAGTATGGTAAAGACAGAAGACAATGAGCCATTCTGGGGTGGGTGCTTGAGGACAAGCCTGTCCCCTAATCTTAGCTCCTTGAAACGGGCTCTCAGAACCCATCTGTTCCTCAAGCCCTACCAGCCATCCTCATAACCTTCTCAATCCTTGTTCTCCTCACTTCCCACCTCCTGCTGTGCTTGAACCTCTCTACTGATTCCTCTTGTACCTGATGTCTGTTTGAGTATGTAAGCTCATGTGAGCAGGACCGTCTTCCCTTCGGTCTCAGTTCTGTTTCTTCTACTCCTACACCATTGTTCTTGCTAAGCCTGGTGATTTTGAAGTACTCTGTTCTGTTGTACCCTTGTATACTGTTTGTATTGTATTTTTGTGTTCTGCACGGCGCTGCGGATATCTTGTGGCCCCATATAAATAAAGAAAAATAATAATAAGCAAGTAGGAGAGACAAGGATGGCAACAGACAAAGACGTACCGTCCCCCTCCCATGCACATATTGCCCCTCGGAAACACTCCTTCATGGCTATGTTCTGCTATACAGTTCTAATTTTAATGAAAAAAAATGTGTGACAAAGATTATGGTGATCCTGTCGAGTTGAGCGATGAAAACACAGGAACATAAACAGTGGTGAGGGTTGAAGAAGCTGGATTTTAAATTAAGGACGAGTTTGTTTTCACCTACCAGGTATTAGCCTAGTGTGGAAGGCGAGGGAGCACCACGAACGTACTGGCCTAGAGTAGCCTGAACCCTTATCAGACCCTGGAGCAGCTTTCTCAAGCAAAATCGCTCTGTTTGGTTATTAGGGACAAGTCGGGAAGCTTGTCATTCTCGTTGCAGCTCCTTGCTCAGCGCTGTTCAAATGTGTTTTTATTTGGAATACCATTGCATTAAAAGCTGCACGACAGAAGAGGGTGCCCTCTGGATTAAAGTGGTAAGAGAGGGTTTGTGGGTAAGTATTTTAAATGTCTTTCATTATGTGTATTTCTTTTTCACACACACACACACACACACACGTATGGTTTTTGGCATATGGACGGAAACCGGAGCACCTGGAGGAAACCCACGCAAACATGGGGAGAACATACAAACTCCACACAGATAAGGCCATGGCTGGGAATTAAACTCATGACCCCAGTGCTGTGAGGCAGAAGTGCTAACCACTAAGCCACCGTGCTGCCCATGCAGCAGTCACATTTAGTGTAGTATGCTGAGTCACATGTATCGTAAGCATCCACACGTAACTGAATCTATTTTTTGGACACATTTTACCTTTGGGTTTTTATTTAAAATGCGTCAAACCCACAGTGACTACGGAAAGAAGTGCATGTTGATTGGTCTAGGTGTCATATTGAGCTTATTACTGTCATGAGTATATGAGGAGGGCAAGTACTAGAGTGAGGATTCATATTTTAGTTGAAGGGAGGTCAGAGGACAGCTTAAGCCACATATGAGGCATCCTGACAATGACAGCAAATATTTGCAGAATGTCATATACATTGTGCTATGCATCATATATGTACAGTATTGTAGTACAATAGGATATAGTACAATAGGGTATAGTGTCTCTTTTTGGTGGCAGAGGATCAGCAGCAGAAACACTAGAAAACGTTTCTACGTTGATCAGAACCAAGTATGGCTAAGGTGAGGAACCTTTCATTTTGCATTGAAATTACAGGAGGTGAACCAATTGACCAAGACACAGGGCTATAACCAGACCAGCCTGTACCACACTTACCAAGGATGTATAAAAACTATGTATAATTTCTCATCCAATCGCGCATCAACTGTACTGAGGTTGCATGATTGCAATTTCTTGCCTACTTGTTCAATTACTATTATATCTTCCTTCCCTTTGTTGGAAGTCCTTATCTAATGCCCAGGTTATAGGCAAGTTGGTGTATTTTGAGAAAGAGCAGCTTTTTTTATGATGGGTGTTAGTTCAGACATTGATCTAATAGCAATTATGTGCCAGTCTGCACGTCAAAAGGCAAAAATTTGATTATGATCTGTGCACAAAATGCTAAGGTCAGACAGCAGGTCAACTGGAAAACATCTATTATTATGAAATTCTGTCTCTGCAAAGATGGGTTATGAAGTTATGTAATACTGTAATGAGAGTGAAAGAAGTAGTACATTGGGAATAATCAGGGAAAGTTCAATTTAATGGTGGAGGGAAAGTATTCTACATGTTGGAGTAGTGATTTCACCTTACCTTTCCAAATGCAACCACAGTAAAGTCATGGAGGGAATTCAGTTCAGACTAAAGTGTCGCATGAGACTGCGCGGCCATGTTCTGGGTGGAATCTCCACTCATATTTTTCTCTGAGATGCGAGGAAAAATTGTCTTAAATCTATATCTTATTCTTGAAGAGATCTGGAATTATGCTGCAGAAACAAGCATGCAGATTGGAGAACGGAGCAGAGAACCCGGATCTACAGCTGTGACTGACAGCCTGGTTGTACGTTCTCTAGCAAGAAGTAGAGCCTTGAGCTCTTATTAGAACCAGACAGCTATTCCCACAGTGTCCCTTTTGTATGAGCAAGTTAAAGTTAAGGTTAAATAAACCTCACTTACCTCCAAGCAAATATTTTTGCACTGTAAGATGCTTGGGTGCATATGACACACCAGAAATGATAGTGAAAAATATTGAAAGAAAAATGCCACCTCCGCCCCCTGTGTCCTGTTAAGAAAATAATGTTACCAGCTATGAAGCATGTCATCCATGGACATGGCTGTATAAGTGAGGCATGTAGTGAAAGAATAGTGTAGAAGTGGAGAAAGGAGAGGACAGAGGATGTATTCAGCAGCAAAAGTGACATCCTCATATAACATATCACATGACGGGATTCGAGCATTGGGCGGGGGAGTTGGGTTTTAGGCAACTGAGGGAGTGGGGATGGTGATGGCAGGTTGCACACTATCTACAATGCCACAAAGGCTACATTAAACCAGGTTCATGACCTGGTTGCACAGCGTGGTACCAACTCTATGTAGGTATAGAAGCTTCTCAGATGAATTGGAGGAGCATGTACAATGATGTCAGCACACAGTGCTCCAGCAGTAACACAAAATCTCAACAGCTTCTGATCTCACAGAATGGGACGCATGGCTCACAGAAGAATACATGCAGGTTCCATGCAATGGAGAATGCTCTTATGAAGTATAAAGGGAAGGAAGGCCAGGCAGGCATGGAGGAGCACATATGGAGGAGCACACATGGAGGAGCACATATGGAGGAGCACACATGGAGGAGCACACATGAAGGAGCACTCATAGAGGAGCACACATAGAGAAGCACACATGGACAAGCACACATGGAGGAGCACATATGGAGGTGAACACATGGAGGAGCACACATGAAGAAGCACACATGGACAAGCACACATGGAGGAGCACTCATAGAGGAGCATACATGGAGAAGCACACATGGAGGAGCACACATGGAGGTGCACACATATAGGAGCACACATGGACAAGCACACATGGAGGAGTACTCATAGAGGAGCATACATGGAGAAGCACACATAGACAAGCACACATGGAGGTGCACACATAGAGGAGCACACATGGATAAGCTCTTATGAAGTATAAAGGGAAGGAAGGCCAGGCAGGCATGGACAAGCACACATGGAGGAGCACATATGGAGGAGCACACATGAAGGAGCACTCATAGAGGAGCACACATGGACAAGCACACATGGAGGAGCACACATGGAGGAGCACACATGAAGGAGCACACATAGAGGAGCACACATGAAGAAGCACACATGGACGAGCACACATGGAGGAACACACATAGAGGAGCACACATAGAGGAGCACACATAGACAAGCACACATGCAGGTGCACACATGGACGAGCACACATGGAGGGGCATATATGGAGGAGCACACATGGAGGAGCACACATGGACAAGCACACATGGAGGAGCATACATGGAGGAGCACACATGGACAAGCACACATGGAGGAGCACACATGGAGGAGCACACATAGAGGAGCACACATGAAGAAGCACACATGGATGAGCACACATGGAGGAGCACTCATAGAGGAGCACACATGGAGGAGCACACATAGACAAGCACACATGCAGGTGCACACATGGACGAGCACACATGGAGGGGCATATATGGAGGAGCACACATGGAGGAGCACACATGGACAAGCACACATGAAGGAGCACATATGGAGGTGCACACATGGAGGAGCACACATGGACAAGCACATATGGAGGAGCACACATGGAGGAGCACATATGGACGAGCACACATGGAGAAGCACACATGGCGAAGCACACATGGAGAAGCACACATGGCGAAGCACACATGGAGGAGCACACATGGAGGTGCACACATGGAGGAGCACACATGGACAAGCACACATGAACAAGCACACATGGAGGAGCACATATGGACGAGTACACATGGACAAGCACACATGGAGGTGCACACATGGACGAGCACACATGGAGTAGCACACATGAAGGTGCACACGTGGGAAATAATAAAATTATGTTACAAAATGGAGGTTCCATGCAATGGAGAATGCTCTTATGAAGTATAAAGGGAAGTCAGGCAGGCATGGATAAGCACATATGGAGGAGCACACATGGACATGGAGGAGCACACATGGATATGGAGGAGCACACATGGACATGGAGGAGCACACATGGACATTGAGGAGCACACATGGATATGGAGGAGCACACATGGATATGGAGGAGCACACATGGACATGGAAGAGCACACATGGATATGGAGGAGCACACATGGACATGGAGGAGCACACATGGACATGGAGGAGCACACATGGACATGGAGGAGCACACATGGATATGGAGGAGCACACATGGACATGGAGGAGCACAAATGGATATGGAGGAGCATACCGTGGGAAATAATAAAATTATGTTACAAAAGGCATGAGAGAGCAAACTAAAACTGTACAATGTGTGAGAACACATTGTAGAAATGAGGAGAAACCATGTAGGAGCGTACAATAGGAGCATGCAAGAGACATTTCAATCAGACATGGGGAACCTATATGTGAAATATAGGAGCAAACACAGACGAGATGACTTGCAGACGCCCTCAGACATGAAACTAACATGATAATAACATAGAACATATACCATGGAGTACATACCTTAGAGTACATACCATAGTGTACATACCTTAGAGTACATACCATAGAGTACATACAGGGCCGGATTAAGGGAATGGAGGCCCCTGGGCTAAGGGGGCCTCCATTCCCCCATGAGGGCCCCCCGTGACCCGAGCTGCCCATGCCCCCCGTGATCCGAGCTTCCCGCGCCCCCCTTCCCCTGGCACTTACCTCCTCCGGCGCGCTGTACGCTCTTTACTGAGGAGATCTCGTGAGAGTGAGACTCACGAGATCTCCTCAGTAAGGAGACTACAGCGCGCCGGAGAAGGAACGCAGTGAAAGTGCTCAGCAGCACTGATCGCGCCCCCGCCCGATCAATACTGCTGCTGAGCACTTTCAAGGGCCCCCTGGATGCCATAGGCCCCTGGGCTGTAGCCCAGTTAGCCCTATGGTTAATCCGGCCCTGAGTACATACCATAGAGTACATATCATTGAGTAGATACTATAAAGTATATACCATAGAATACATACCATAGAGTACATACTATAAAGTATATACCATAGAATACATACCATAGAGTACATATGATACAATACACACCATTGAACCTTTGCTTGAAGTTGTGGAAGTAAATAAACTCATCTCTCATGGAGAGGTGGGCATAGGAGTGAAATTTGTCATATTTCTTATGGACCGCCCTACATAAGGAGAATATAAGAGATATGGGCTGCATTCATATGAAGGAACACATGGGAGATGTAATGTGGAGATGCAGACAATAAAGATGTGGACAATAGTAATATGAGGAGAAATGTAGATAATTAAAGGAGGTGGTTTAGATTAGAGATATGAGATTCATTTTTTTTAACTTTAATGTGAATTAGGAAGTGCCTCTAATGAGTCAGGGACTTGTATATGTTCTTAAGAAATTTAGCAATGAATACCACAAACCCATCATCAGTTAGTTAGAATTGTGCTTTACGGTATTACTGCTTACATATTCCAGAGGCAGCATAAACTCTAAATATGATTAGAATGGCTGATGCAATGTTTGGGCGTTCTTGCACATGAGCCACTTCGAAAATATTTCACAAATTCATCAACTATAGATGTCCCAAATTGCTCATCAGCTGCCTATGGGGTGCAGCTGGACATGGAGCCGGCAAAGTGTGCAACGGGGGCTGGCAATGTGGTTCCTATACAATGGGGTGGCAAAGGTGTCCATGGGTATTAGGTTCTGACAGTGGTTCTCTACGTAACTGGGGCTGGCAATGGGATCTTTGTCTATGTTTAGGGCAATGGAGTTTTTGTAATGCAGCTTCATTGAGTACTACAGGCACAGGCTCCAGTATATAATGGGCAATCAAGGACTGGTTTGGGGGACCAGGCTCAGATTTTTCACCTTGTCTCAGATTTCCTCAGTTTCGCAATTTACTGATTTCTGATAGAGAGCAGCAATACACAGCGGCTCAATACAAATGTATTTCTTGGGTATGGTGTTAAGGTTTTTAAACCTCAAAGGTTCCAAACACATTCCCATTGTTGTACTAGAACCCACAATGCATGCACAATCCAATCAGTGGAATACCAGGGTCAGAACACTCTGTAAAAGAATCAGGAAGGTCAGTCCTGCAGATTGGAATTCATATGCATAAAGATTGGACTCTACACTGGTAACTGAAGATTCTGTGTTGGAGATCCCAAGTGGCTTGTCAGTGCTTTAACCATGCATAAATAGCTATACATATAGAATATTATTTTGGATTACCTCATTATTATAGCTGAATAGTGTCTCACAATGTTTCAGGGATCTCAGACCATCCTTCTCCCTGCATTGGCAAATTTGGCACCCACTCGTGAGTAGACATCAATTTTGACCTTCACACCAAGAAAATGCAACTATACATCTCTCTGTCACAGGCAACTTATTGCTAAGTTACTAAATCCCTCCTCTAAAACAATCTTATAAATGATTGCATCATGTTAACTAAGATTGAGTATTTCATTAATAATAATGAATAATGATATAAACTAGACCACAGTGTAAAAGACCATAGAATCATCATCATCATCATCATCATCATCATCATCATTTATTTATATAGCGCCACTAATTCCGCAGCGCTGTACAGAGAACTCATTCACATCAGTCCCTGCCCCATTGGAGCTTACAGTCTAAATTCCCTACTATAGACACACATTCACACACAGAGACAGACAGACAGAGAGGGAGAGACTAGGGTCAATTTTTTTTTTTTTTTTGATTGCAGCCAATTACCCTACCAGTATGTTTTTGGAGTGTGGGAGGAAACCGGAGCACCTGGAGGAAACCCACGCAAACACAGGGAGAACATACAAACTCCACACAGATAAAGCCATGGTTGGGAATCGAACTCATGACCCCAGTGCTGTGAGACAGACGTGCTAACCACTAGGCCACTGTGCTGCCCCGATTATGTCCCCAATTGTAAAGCGATACGGAATATGTTGGCGCTATATAAATAAATGATGATGATGATGCCACAAACAAGTTCCTTTGTTCAGGTAGATAAATAAGATGCTATATATAGATTATTTTTTTTTTAGTACCAAGACTCACGGACAGAAAACTGGCTATATAAGTGACACAGAGTCTTCTGCTTAGTGAATTTATTCACTAAATAGCTCATTGTTCATATAATCCTTTCTTGACCTAGTTTAGAATGGCTTATTTCAGACCTTATAAAATGTAAAGGAGAACTAAAGCCTAAACATATCTGTTTTGTGCCTTACTTCAGGTAGGTTTCTTATTATATCATTTAAAATGAAAATTGTCCTTTGCAGTGAGTGGAAACTATTAGATTTACACTACATAACTAACTGCTCCCATTTTCTAAGCAATAAACCTGCTACAGAAATATGTTCTTATTTACTTGCTCTACCAGAGAGTATTTGATAAATCAATCAATCAATAAATAAATAGCATCCATCCGCTTACTAGTGACAGGTCCCCTTTGTGAAGTGACGTTAAAATGAGCAGGTTAAACAAATCACTTGCTGCCCCCCCACCCCAGTAAAGTGTATTTAAATCAGTTTGCCCTGAAAAACTTTGGAATTTAGATAAGAGAGTTTTTTTAAAAGTTGTTTTTTAAATTAGTGATCTTTAACAGGAAGTTCTATTTAGAAAATAAAGCGCAAATAGCAAATTGAACAGACTCTACACTTTAAATGTACTTTAAGCTACTTTTTATTTAACCCAGCAATAACATATTTGTGAATCGATTTCAGATATTTCGTTGGATGAGAACAGACCTCACAGGGTAATTGTATCAAGCTGAGAGTTTGCCGGCGAGTTTGAAAAGTGAAGATGTTGCCTATAGCAACCAATCAGATTCTAGCTGTCATTTTGTAGAATGTACTAAATAAATGATAGCTAGAATCTGATTGGTTTTTCAAACCCGCCGGAAAACTCTCAGCTTGATACATTTACCCCCCACGTCTTGATAATCCCAACACCTACACACTTTCAGACGTCTAGCAGTCTTGTACCACTGTATCAGTGGGTACTTAAACAGGTACAGCCCCAAAATCGTACAAAAGGAACAGCCCATATTCAAATGGAGAGTGTACCTAAAACCAAGAAGTTATGTTTTCAAGTTGTGTATAGTCAGCAATACCACAGCTGTTTGGAGACAGCCCCTGCTTGAAACAGCTGTCGGTTTTACTGTCTATACAGGAGCATGTCTGTACTAAATTGTATGTACCTATATATGTCGAAGGATTTTAACAATGGAATAGATAACTTAAATATAAATGTACAATGCATTGTTCTTCACTTTTTAACCTCTTCTACTTGTATAAAGAAACTAAAGTTTGAAAGAACACTCAAAAAAATTTGTCAAAAAGGGTTTGATATTTCTCTTTGATATTAATTGTCACATTTCAATACATCTTTCAGACACCTGCTGCTGTTAAGAAAAACTGGAGATGTGCTCTAAAGACTTCACTGATGTCATGACAAAGCCTCCCGTTTGTCATCTCTCAGTAAAGACTGTTAAACTTCAGATAATGTATTTGTAAAAGTTCCATACCTTGAAATAATTGGGGATATTTGAGATTGTAGGTGTAAATGCTTTGCAGATCAGTGCATGTTTGACCGCACACAAACGGGTAGATACAATTGATCTCCATGATGATTTTCCATGCAAATCAGGGGTCAGGGAAATTTTTACCTTTTACCTCCAAATATATTTAGATACGCCAACGTTACCCCCTTGATTTGAGAGGAAGGAAATCATATATTATTAATTATTGGAATTCAAAATTTTATTGAATCTATTAAAAATTTCTTTGAAAGCTTCAACTTTTAAACTTCAGGTTTTGGAGAAATGATGTTGCTTCATTTTTGACACGAAAGCATCAATATTGGGGCATTTTGATGTCAGAGTAATTTGGATACAGTCTTCAGCGTCCAATCGATTTCTCTGCTTTGTTTTTATGTTCGTTAGAGTGAAAATCCTTGTTCACAAAGGTAGGTTGTTGCACAAGGCAGCAACTTTTTAACTGCCTCCTCATGTGCAATTTTGAATGTCTTTGCAGCTGTTGACATCCAAAAATGTGACAGATCTGCTTTGTTTTCAAATGCTATAAGTGCTTCATTATTGCATCGAAGCTCAAGGAGTGCATCTGCCAACCCTTGAGGCTCTTCTGGTACAACAGCAATTTCACATTTAAAGGGGTCTACAATCCAACTGACAGCATGTGAATCGGCAGCATTACCCCCAGGAATTTCATTTTTACCCCATTTGGGGTAATTTACCCCTGTTCCCTGACCACTGATTTAAATAATTACTTATTGTAAGGTTGTATGAAGACCCTGTTTGCTATGATTCGGGGCAAATTTGCGCTCAAAATGTGCTAAGTGCTTAAAAGCAGGAGTTTAGTGCCAGTGTGTAGAGTATGTTTGAAAAATATTAGCCAAAAGGTTCTTCATCTCAATTCTGAACAAGCCATCCATTCCCAAAATGATGGAGGTTCAACAATCTTGAAAGGTATAATGTCTAAAGCAATAATATTTGCTAAGTGTGCATTTAGGAAGAGTGCTCTAGGATGTGTCCTGCTGTACTTTTTGTCCTCTGTTTAATACTTCCAGCAGTGATGATTGGGGGTGATAGTTGTGGCTTGTGTGAAATGTCACAGCAGAATTATTACAAACATTATTACTAGTACAAACATGATGCCTGATAATTTGCAGATTAGACATTACAATTTTCATTAGGTGTAGATTCAATGAGTTTGAGTAATCAGCATGTTCATCATCTCCATGTTCACCACCATCAGAAAAGACAAAAACGCTAAATGTACAATTAATATTGCAATTTTTTTTAATTTTCAGCTGGTTTACAAAGCCATATGTGTTTCTTCAACATGAGACTGTGATGTATTTTGTGATGTTGGATCAGGAATGATGTTCTAAGCTTTGTTCATTGGTGACCATGACTTACCCTTTGTGTACATACTATGCACTTAATCATTGCTTTATGTATGAGGCACCACAAGATTTCCGCAGTGCCGTACAGAATACAAACTGTAGACCATACAGGGTAAAACAGTACAAAGCAATAAATGAGTTATAACCAGAGTACAGGGGCTCCAATCATAGTTAGTACAATGAAGTTGGAGCAGAAGAAAAGGTATAGAGAAAAGAGGGTAGAGGGCGCTGTCCGTTGTTGTAGGATGGTGGAGAGATGAGGGTGGCAGGAGAATGATGCGAGGAGGAGATATCGAGTCTGATTGCCTCCTTCTTCTCCTCCAAAATTGATGCTAAGTCAGTGACAGAGAGGGAGAGCGGAATAGGAAGGGGGGGGGGGAGTTGAACGTGGCAAAGAGGTGGCAGGGATTGGAGGACTGAGAATAAATGAGGGACTTAAAGAAGGATTCTGCACAACGGACAAATGTTTGCCACTCCTTACATTTTTAATATTGTAAATAAGTTGGATGAGGAGGATGCATAGGCATGACTTTTATCTTCTTCATTTCCACTAACACCAGCATTGCTTCTTTTCTTGTGTATTGCACTTAGCAATGTGGGGTTGCCTGAGCTCATTTGCCCTTTTTTGACCATGCTTTATTTAGTCTTTCTTCCCCATCTGACCGCCTTCGAGAATGGTCCCCATCCTTTATAAAATAGTCAATAGTGGAAACTTGATATTGAAGCTTTTCTATACAATAAAAGCTTCAATTAGAGTAGATGGACAGACTGCCTAGTGTAGTGACAAATGCAGAAAAATAAAGTTGTTTTTTTATTGTACTAGTTAGTATATTGTAAGAAATACACCAGTCGAGATAGCTAGCAATATATTAGAACAGGTATATTGGTAATCCCAAGTACAGAATCAATAGGTTTTGGAAGTACCGAATGATATATAAAGGCGGATGTAAAGATATAATTAATTTGTACAATGTAAAAATCTCTACACAAGTCAATTGGATTACAATAAATTGTGAATCACTCTAGGGCTAAATAGGATATAATTATACCAAATGTGCACAGAACAGAAGTGAAGATGAAGATTAGAACAGTCAGAGGCCACTGATAATCACAGGTCACAACAACAATCACAATCATAAATAGTAGCAGCCGCAATCTTTCTCATCAAGAGCAATCTAGGAATAATGAGTTAGGGAGAGGCTGTAAGCTCCTATTATGAGGCTATATACACACACAGCATTTATTGTTCCTTGCTGCTTGGCATCTTTATCATCAGCTATTTATATAGCGCCACTAACTCCACAGCGCTGTACAGAGAATATTTGCCATTCCCATCAGTCCTTACCCCATTGGCGCTTACAGTCCAAAATCCATAACACACATATGAGAGGGAATAAGGTCAATTTAATAGCAGACAATTAACCTACTAGGCCATAGTCAGGAATTGAGCTCATGACCCCAGTACCACTGAGCCACTGTGCTGCCCATTATGTTAAATGCAATTAAATTTGTCTGATTCTCCAGGTGGGGCATAAATTATTTTAGGTGAATCTGTACATATTTGAGAAGTGATTCAGGAATTACTGAAATTAAAATTAATCAAATTTTAGAATTGGAATGAGCCACATTTATTCCTATTGTCATCATCATCATTTATTTATATAGCGCCACTGATTCCGCAGCGCTGTACAGAGAACTCATTCACATCAGTCCCTGCCCCATTAGAGCTTACAGTCTAAATTCCCTAACATACACACACACACACACACACACACACACACACACACACACACACACACACACACACACACACACACAGACAGAGAGACTAAGGTCAACTTTTGATAGCAGTCAATTAACCTACCAGTATGTTTTTGGAGTGTGGGAGGAAACCGGAGCATCCTCACGCAAACACAGGGAGAACATACAAACTCCACACAGATAAGGTCATGGTTGGGAATGGAACTCATGACCCCAGCACTGTGAGGCAGAAGTGCTAACCACTTAGCCACCCAGTTATGATTTGCATACAATATTCATTGCTGAATATTCTTGTGAAAAGTGAACTTTGCATGAAGGAAAACACTGATGTCAGACTGGGTGGAGATGAGGAGTGATACAGTTCATTAGTTCCTCTATAGTGTAAGAAACAGATGAGCTTTGCATCTCTGTGTAATCATGACTCAATACACAAAATAAGTACACTAATAGGCAAAACCTATAATATTACACTCATGTTTTAACAATCTGTTCATAGATAGATAGATAGATAGATAGATAGATAGATAAGAGAGAGTTAGATAGATAGATAGATAGATAGATAGATAGTAAGAAAGAGTTAGATAGATAGATAGATAGATAGATAGATAAGAGAGATAGATAGATAGATAGATAGATAGATAG
This sequence comes from Mixophyes fleayi, assembly GCF_038048845.1. Classification (NCBI taxonomy): domain Eukaryota; kingdom Metazoa; phylum Chordata; class Amphibia; order Anura; family Limnodynastidae; genus Mixophyes; species Mixophyes fleayi. The sequence goes on along the minus strand of NC_134402.1, from coordinate 430,085,454 downwards.
ATAGATAGATAGATAGATAGATAAGAGAGAGTTAGATAGATAGATAGATAAGAGAGAGTTAGATAGATAGATAGATAGATAGATAGATAGATAGATAGATAGATAGATAGATATGAGAAAGATAGATAGATAGATAGATAGATAGATATGAGAGAGATAGATAGATAGATAGATAGGTAGATAGATAGATAGATATGAGATGTGAAGATGTATCTATCTTAACTTCATACTATGAATGTGCCTGTAATAACACCATTGGTGTGAATAGGCTACTACATCTTGTCACAGGGTAAGTGTAGTTTCCTGTCGCTATGTCACATTGTACAAGGTATGCTCATACTTGCCAACTCTCCCGGAAAGTCCGGGAGACTCCCGAAATTCTCCCGCATCCCAGGTTTCACCGAGAATCGCCTCACCCCCGCCCCCTCCCGCCCTCCAGTCACGCCACCTCTTCCGGGAGTTGGCAAGTATGGGTATGTTGCTGGTCTATAACTGAGAGAGAAGGGAGGAGAGATACATAATGTCTCCAGAGGGACACTAACCACAAAAGTTATATTGTGTGGAGAAAGTAAAAGTAAGATATTGTGTGCTTTATACTCTATCCTTGGGCAGTGGGTTTGGGTAAACACTACGGGCAGCCATGAGTGGTCCTGGAGCTCCCTCCTGCTTCATGCCACCCTTAGGGCTAGATTTACTAAGCTGCGGGATTGAAAAAGTGGGGATGTTGCCTATAGCAACCAATCAGATTCTAGCTTTCATTTATTTAGTACCTTCCACAAAATTACAGCTAGAATCTGATTGGTTGCTATAGGCAACATCCCCACTTTTTCAAACCGGCAGCTTAGTAAATCTAGCCCTTAATCTCTAAATAAATGTCTGAAAAGTAATTCTATGTGCAGCAGGGAAGGGAAGCAGTGCAGACAGGTGGGGGTTATTAGTAGACACATATAGGGGAAGGTTGTATCTTTAAAGTCAAAAAGAACAACTGCTGTTTGTCGCAGGCACTGTAACATAATGCACAGAGAGCTTTGTTGTTGGGGTTTAATATCATACAGCAATAGTGTATTTAAATCTTAAAGGTACACCTATGTACTAAAATGGCATGGTATGACAATAGGTGGATACTAAAGGTCCCCAGCATTGGTGCAGCAGGTATAGGTCCCCGGGACCCATGTAAATAATGGGGCCCGCTGCATGGGGAGCTAGTGAGCTGAGGGCCCCTCTTCTCTGCACCAGGCCTCACAGCTCACTAGTTCCGCCTCTGATCCCCAGAGTATCATAAGTGAACCATTTAAGGATTTTAACTAGAAGGTTAGTACCTGAAGGGCATTGATGCTACATGAGTGTAGTGTACCTAGTAATACATTTACATAGTACTGCTAGATGTATTTACTATTGTTTTACCCATTGCATTGTACTCTGAGATAAATTTTGACGTTCCATTGACATAGTTATACATTACCTACATCTTCTAGCACATTCTATACATCTCTCTATACAATATGTGTGTCATGTCTTTTAGTCTGGAAACAAAATCAGGGGTTGCCCATCATTACTACTAAGTCACACCCCTCACTGCACTACATCTCCTTGTCCGGATATTGAAGAGCACAGTAACTATTGACCACTTTACATCACATTACCCACAAAATGAAAATATAGGTTACTGTCACTGTATAGGGTGCAGCCAGCAGGGGGCCCGGAGGTGAGTGGGCCAGGCAGTGATTGGTCACCCTCCCGATGGCCCCCTCTCTGTTCTCACAAGCAGGAGATAACTCTGAGCATGTGTCAGTCCGTTAAAGGGTCACATGAAAATATTGTAAAATAAAAAAATACAACCTACCGTTCATACTTATAGGACAGGGCCACTTTGCAACAAGTACTCTCCATCCTGAGCCCCATATAGAGATATAAAAGTATTTAGTAACTGCAAATTATGTATACTACTACCATTACATGACCACCCCTTAATTCATTTCAACATTTCAGATTTTTGGCTAAAATATATATCCATTTAGCTTCATATGTCATAGATAAATCATGGGGAGGGACACCAGGGAGTAAATTTATCAAGCTGCTGGTTTGAAAAAGTACAGAAGTTGCTTATAGCAACCAGATTCTAGTTATTATTGTATTTAGTACATTCTACAAACATTCTGACAGCTAAAATCTGATTGGTTGCTATAGGCAACAGCTCCACTTTTTCAAACCCGCAACTTGATAAATTTACCCCCATGTGTTTACTGCATGAGTCAACTTGTGTCCTTTTTAATGTCTTTATTACATTATGAGAAATGCATCTGAAAATGCACTTGTCCATATAAAGGGAAAGATTTATCAAACCTTCAAAAAAGGAAAAGTGGATGTGTTCTCCATAGCAACCAATCAGATTCTAGCTACCATATTCTAGAATGTACTAGATAAATAATAGCTAGAATCTGATTGGTTGCTATGGGCAACACCTCCACTTTTCCTTTTCCGGAGGTTTAATAAATCTACCCCAAAGGGTTATCAATCCATTTAAAGTATAAGCTGAGGTCTTTATTTTTATCTGAGGATGTGTAAAAAACAAGACCTTATTGCTGAGAGAAAAATGCTCTTCCCCCCTCCCCCTGCAGAGTTTGTCTTCTCCACCACAGCTCATTTAAGTAATCCCATTCACAAAATATTGTTTTTGCATATGGCTGCGCAACTAGGCCTAGCGAGGAGCACCTGGAACCACCCAGTAAAATGATGTGCCCCCCACTGCTGTCCTGGTCTGCCAATCCATGATCTGCCCCATGAAAACAAGTGCAAAGTGGAACATTAGTCCTGTAATATCTCAGTAGAGCATTCACTGTGTGCTGATACTTTTCCACTTTTATAAATGATCATTATTGTGTTTTTCCAGTCCCAAAACGGTAACCTCATTACAATTATTTTTGTCTTTTCTCCCCACTTATTTGCAGATGATTGTTGGCCGAAGATACCTTTTGTTCAGTTTCAACAACAGGCTGGTTTCTGACATAGACAACCATAGATGAATGCAAACTCTTCTTATCATTCGGGTAATTCATGATCCTACTGATGGACTCATTGACGATAGATAAGGAGTAAAAACGTTATCAATGAGAACTTTCATCATTTTACAAAGCACAATAACTTACAACCAGCAGGATTATCCTCGACCATATCCATACCTTAGTATTCTGGAATTACACCTGTGTTTATTTATTGATACAAATGCACACAATACTGTAATCAATTCCATTCACTCACATTCCTAGCACATTTTTCATACTGCCAAGTCTAAATTTCTACTTCGACCACTGGATATAAGTGAAATGATTCATGGGGCCATCTTGTCTGCCGATGCAAAGAACTCCAAATGTTGAGGACCTCTTTCCAGAAGTACTTAAACAATATCTACAGTGCAAGAGGCTGGTATGAGTGGGGTGGCCACCAACTAATAAAAAGGGAATTTTTTATGCTATTGCAACTCGTGCAAATGTGTCTGAAATAGAAGCCATTGTTTCCCATGTCGCCGTACCCACTGATGTTACTACTAGCATTTGTTTTGCATTTTTCAGAAAGCAACTTGTTCTATTCAACGTTTTTACCACAAGTCAAGTACACAGAAGAAGCCTAAAGATACCACCCCTCTAATATTATTATTATTATTATTATTATCCTAAGGGAAGGTGAACAAAAAAGAAAGGGAGTCAGTGAAGAAAGGGGGGAGAGAAAAGAGGGACCAGGGGAGAGAGGGGAGAAGAAGCAGAGTAGATGAGGGGTTAAGTGGATGGTTGGAAGGCTTTCAGGAACAGGTGAGTTTTGAGTGCCCGTTTGAAGGAGCACAGGTTGGGAGAGAGCCAGATGGCGCGAGGGAGGTCATTCCAGTGTAGGGGGGCAGCTCGGAAGAAGTCTTGGATTCTGGAGTGGGAAGAGGTAATCAGAGTGTAGAAGAGGCGATGGTCATTTGCCGAGCGCAGGGAGTGGGCAGGGGTGTGAATGGAGAGGAGGTTGGAGATATAGGGGGCAGTAGACTGGGAGAGAGGTTTGTAAGTGGTGGTAAGGAGTTTGAAAAGGATCCTGTAGGGGAAGGGGAGCCAGTGTAAGGCAAGGCAGAGAGGGAGGCAGAGAAGGAGCGGCGTGAGAGAAAGATGAGTCTATCAGCCTCATTGAGTATAGAGCAGAGAGGGGCGAGATGGGAGAGGGGGAGGCCAGTGAGGAGAAGGTTGCAGCAGTCGAGGCCGGAGATGATGAGAGCGTGGATAGTTTTGGTGGCGTCTTGTGAGAGGAAGGGTCGGATGCGGGCGATGTTGTGCAGTTGGAAGCGACAGGCTTGGGTAAGGGATTGGACGTGGGGGGCAAAAGAGAGAGAACAGTCATGGGTGACACCCAGGCAACGGAGTTGGGTGACAGAGGAGTTGGTGGTGTTATTAACAACGATAGAGATAAATGCATCTGTTTTCATCCGCAAATTACGTGTTAAGTAGGTGATCCTTGTTACAGATTTGTGGCCAGTTTAGCTGTGTTTAGCTTGGGATAATTCAAGTTTATTGAAAAAGAATATTCTGTAACTTCTTGCTCAATATAAACACAGATTTCTGCTCCATATGTAAATAACTAGAATGTCAGCGTTTCTGGAATCCCTGGAACAACTGACGAGGATTCTTTATAAGTAGATTTGATGCTTCATGGTTTTATAAAATGTTCATTCATTGTGCTTGCCTCACTTAAAACAACCTCCTACATTATTGGATACAAATCAAAATATGTAACACACTGAGTTCTAGTGCCCCTTCCTAAGAAATCATGGCCAATAACCATCTCTCTACCTACACGTTTAACAGCTTGTTGGAGAGAGAACAAAACAGACTTTGCCACACAGACATTTTTTAGCCAACCTAAAATTACTTGTGTTGGCTTTGGAAAATAAATAACACTTCTGTCTTAACGACATGTTTTTATTTGAAGGGACTAAAAAACCCCTTTACCACCCACTGATATTTAATTAAAACAAAAGAAACAGCATGACAATAATGTCTTCTTGTCACATTCAGACACAGATTAGCTCCTTGTAGCAGTGCGAGTGAGCTAGCAGATTACATTACTGCTTTTGTGCTGGGATTCTTGCTCTACACTGAGGACACATAAGGTGAGTGAGCCCTTGAGATAGTCACCGAATGTTCATGAGCTCGAATTCAACCAATCATATCTGGGGCATGATATTTACTCAGCCGTTTATGAGAGTAGCTTTACCAGCACCATAACAATGCATTGTCAGTCTAACAAAGAACAAGCACATAAACAAAGGCTTTAGACAATGTAATTAAATGGCAAGAAAACAGAACTCCCTTAAATTTATTGGTTTGTTTGTTACAATAAATAAAAAGCTATTCTGGGTCTGATTCATCTTGGAACCCGATGTCAACGCAACTTGCGTTTAAAAATATCGGACGCAACTGGCACGTACGTACGCCTGTAGTCACAGACAAGCGGAATTCAAGAAATGGTTCCATTTAGATCTGGGTATAAGTACGCTCCGGTTATACATTACTTGCCGTATACAGACAGACAAAATACAGCATTGGACATGTACATGAATGTGTGCAGTGTCATGTGCCATCAGAACTCATGACGTTTCTTTTTAATAAAATTAATTTACAACATTAAATACTATAATCATTCTTAAAAATATATGTAAAAAAAAATCTTTTTTTTACATGAAATACATAAATCAGGATGTTCTTAAAATGTAAAATCTATTTTTATAGTTTCTCTTATTTGCAAACGCATGTTCTGGCATGCATAGGTGTCAGTCATCACTATCAGTCGGCACTTACACCTGTCCTGTAGTTGGTGCAAGTGATATGGCTAAAAAACACGTACCTAAGAGATGTCCAGAGCTTGAAATGGATGAATGTGAGTGTGATTGACCTCGGCGCACCCTTACTGTACATTGCTTACGTGCGTCTGCCCCTTCCTGCCCTTGTTCCGCCCTTCAAGACGGAAGCGCCATTTGGTTTAGACATAAATTGGGTGCAGTTACGCTCACTGGTGTAAAGTCAGCTTCTGAGCATGCAGCTCGCAGCTTCACGCAAGATATGTTACGCAACAGGACATATGAACCAGGCCCTCTGTGTTTAAAAGTATCAAGTTGGGTTGAAAAGTCACATATAATATGGTGAACTGCTTAAAGGCTTTCGGGATATGAAATAACTTATTAATGTCGAGTTTGTTTGTAATTACTCTATGCTGCTGTTATTTAGCTCATAAGTGCTATAGTCCTCATCATCATCATCAACATTTATTTATATAGCGCCAGCAAATTTCGTAGCACTTTACAATTGGGAACAAACATTAATAAAACAATACTGGGTAATACATACAGACAGAGAGGTAAGAGAATCCTGCTCGCAATTTTACTTCCCAATTGAATAGTCAGTAGAAATTAGGCCACGACCAGTGTCTGTCCAAACCATGCTTGATCCTTTGAAACCATCGCCCAATCTCTCAATACCACGCCTATTTGAGGTGAGGTCATGCCCCCTCTCCAGGTAGGTTGGGCCCTTTCTGAATGCCAAAAATCAGGAATGTTGGCAGACATGTTTTAGATGCTCAGATTGGCCTATGTCTTCTTACTTCTAGGTCATACTAGGTTAAAGTTATAGCCCCCGCGGAAGTTGTCATAGTGAAATACATTGGGTGAAGTCCGCTTAACCCCAAAAGACATGTTCTGTTTGGGTGATCTCGTTACCATTTGAGTTCAAGTCTCGGATTTACTGCACACTAACTCCGGGGCATTCTGTGCTGGGGGCAGGACCGGTCCCATAATGGGCTATCTTGGGCTGGATCACTGGGCTACCTGCAGTTTTTCCTTTAAAATGTTCCTAATAGGCAACTGAGTCGAATCTCGCTCCTTGGGGTAATATTTGCCAGGCAGCCCCTGCACGGTCTGTATAATGTAACCCCCTCCACCCTTCTCCTGCACTGGTCACCAGTTCTTCCCTTCGGGTTCTCCGAGAGGTTTTAAAAGTATGACATAGACTGACCCTTTGCCACCCTAAAAACAATCTGTGATACCTATTGCAAGATTGTAAATCTGAAGCCACATAGTGGAAAGAATAAAAACATCACTTATAAATCCTGTATATGATCATTTTAACTTTCCTTTGTTCATGTTAAAATACTGTTTCTTTCAGCCTCATCTATGTCTTGAATACTGTAAGTCGTGCTGGTAAGCATGCATTACAGGTTACCTAAACATGGTCAGTTTGTCATATCTTTGTAAAACCTTGTGTCTTAGCTCATGTTGTGTCTATACGGGATTCCATGCAATAAGGCTTGTACCAGAAATCATAACCTGTTTCACTAGAGATCATCCACCTAATCTTGATATGTATTCCCATAGTGGTTGTCAGGATAATATGTGATCTTTACTCACTCCTGTAAGCAGCAGAATCTACTGAGACCTTCTCAAACCCATCTTACTCAATGGCAGCACATTGAGACATAGATAGACATAAGGGCCCTGATATTACCAAATTGGAGTTCCTTTAAAGAAAATTATATTTGTCACAGGATGGACATCCTACGCTACCCTGTCCTTGTGTTGCTGGGGACCGGATGGGCTTGCCTTGCCACCGTCCCCTTTCTTTATCCCAAATTGCACCCCTCTAACCGCAGTAGGAGGGACCTGCTGCCGCCACCAGGATCCTTCGCCGGCACCTAGAACCGGTTCCTTCTGGGTAACTTTCACTGCTAGTGTACCCCCTCGCTGGTGACCTGGGCTGGTACGCCTGACCTCTTCCTTTAGATCAGGGTTGCTGTGGATGGTTCCCCCTGGTCTATCAAACTGGCCAGAGCTGCAAGGTAGTAGACAGAGATTTGGTACTGGAATTCTGGGTCCAAACCTTAGAACAGCCGGATAAAGGATTAGATTGGTCTAATCTGTAGGTCACAGGAATTGCCACAGGTAAATAGGCGTCAAAGCAGTATCTTGATGCAGTGATGTGTGCTCAAGTGTCCCAATAAGGACAGATATACTAGATTGTGGTATTAGTGATCTTCAGAAGGTACAGATGGTATAATAATACATTGCATGGTCAAACAGTGCTCCTTTTATACACATTCTCACACACGTTAGAAGGGGGTAAAACCGCCCCCTGATCCTAGATGGCTTTGCAAAGCCTGAGATATTACATCAGATATTTAGTATCAGGATGCAATATGTTCTACAAACTTAGATTTAAATGCAATGCAAAGTTAACAAAATGTACACCAATCTGTTATTTCCTAAAACTTGCTGGGTGCATTATTTAGATAGGTTCTAAAATACAGGATGAAAACTAAACATGAAAGTCAGGTAACGACCTCCTGCGGTACATTCAGGCTAAAGCAAGTGTTTGTCACTTCACATGAAAAAGGTCTAAATAGCCTTAATGAGGATTTCCTCTCAAAGCTACACAACAGATTTCCTCAAACAACTGCCTACTGCATCAGAAATCAATGCCTCAGACATCAGTGCATTTCTAATATACAGTATAAAAAATCAGCACATTTGCAATTATATAAATTGGCGCCTGCGCCACTAATTTAAATAAATTCTACAATAAGTTATTTCTACGTGATCCAGCCACAATATTAAATTAACTATCCTACAGAGCTTAATGCAGTATTTCCTGCTATCTCCTCTTTTCTCTAAATGTTTCTTTATGGCACACAGAAAATAGGAATTCTATCCTGGCAAATCTGTTGTAGCATCAGCATATACAACACTGCCAAAATAATCATCTGTTTCCCACAAAAACAGAAAAGGAGGCATCCTGTTGATAGGGAATATCAATGATCACTGAAGCAGACAAAGCAACCTTTATGTTATACCTGATCCTTTATTCATCTTGTTATCATACATTAAGAAAGTCAACAGATTAATACATGTATTGGCAGCAATGTATAGTGATACTAATAAATGAAACTGCCTGTACTTCACTGGAATTTACAGAGAAAGTTTTAAAAATATTTGTTTTATATATCACAGTAACACAAATGTAAATGTTCTTGTTTCATGGATTCCTGCGGAATCATGAGAAGTGCACAACTCTGCAGTCTTCTCATTTATGAAGAGAGAGAATAGAGAGTGGGAGGGAGCTTCAGTAAAAGCAGCAGAGGAGCAATGGACCTTTCACACTCTCTACTTACCTCTGTAAGATGCGGACTGACGCAACACAGGGCTCATTGGCAAGTTCAACCCTGGTCATAAACATACTGCTTCTATAGGAAGAATATATTCCGAATAAGATAATCTACTATGTAAATGGAACATCTATTCCATGAACCCTGGGATATCTCATATTGTATAGTACCAAATCTCTTGTTCTGTAGGTTGGATTCATTTATCAGTATCTACCTGTGTGTTGAAAGTTCTTATTATCCTTTATTTATATAGCCTAACTTACTGCTCAGAGCTGTACAATCAGGAAGAACAATTGGAACATACCATGAGTAACAATACAGTGACTAAGGGGTCTATTTATAAAGCCCTAAACCATGCGGAAACTGCTTTTTATCTGCTGCATTAGGCAAATTAACCCTTTATCGAAATCCCATAATATTCAATGGGGACTGCAGAATGGGCAATTTTATCCGAGAAGCTTAGGTTTTCTGAACTTGTCTGCAATGGCTATTGCTATCTGAAGATGGTTTTAACCATTGAATCCTATGGGTAGAGCATTGCAGTAGAGGGATCTTCGGATTGCACACCGCAGTTTACCTGCTCTCCTCTCCTGTTACTACCGCAAAGTCGTTTTGCACAGTGACCAGAGATCTAAGGTAAGTGACATCATTGGGACAGCCTCTTATCAGATCTGGTGTGTAGGGCCGCACAGTGGCTAAGTGGTTAGCACTTCTGCCTTACAGCACTGGTGTAATGAGTTCAATTCCTGATGATGTCTCCCACTTAACTTCCTACCTTATCTTCTGCCTCTGTCCCCCTACTCTCCCTCTCTCCCCTGCGTCTCTCTGTCTGTCCACCCCTCCCCTTAGATTGTACGCTCCTCTGAGCAGGGCCATCTCTCCTCCTGTTTCCACCACTTCTAACTCTGCTCTCCAGCTACTTAGCCCTCCTCCTCAAAGGTCCTCCACCCCACGTCCACTTTCGCTCCCTCCTCCCCCCTGGGGGTCTCCCTGTCTTCCGCGCCCCCCTTCTTGGGCCCCGTCGTTTTCGGATCCTCCCTCCCCCTTCCCCGCCCTCTCTAGCTGTGCATTGAGCGTACTGAGTTGCTGTGTTTACTGTACTGTGCTGTCTCCCATTGTATTGTGATTTTGTTTGTCTCTGTACGGCGCTGCGGATGCCTTGTAGCGCCTTATAAATAAATATTAATAATAATAATAATAATGATGGCCTTTTCTGTGAGGAGTTTGTATGTTCTCCCCGTGTTTGCGTGTGTTTCCTCCCACACTCCAAAAACATACTGATAGGTTAATTGACTGCTGACAAATTGAACCTAGTCTGTATGTGTCTGTGTGTGTGTATGTTAGGGAATTTAGACTGTAAGCCCCAATGGGGCAGGGACTGATGTGAGTTCTTTGTACAGCGCTGCGGAATTAGTGGCACTATATAAATAAATGGTTATAATAATAATAATGTGTCATCGTTGTTGGCAAAACCCCATTAATTAATAAATAGGCCCCTAAAAGTGAAATATGAACTCAGGAGGAAAATGAGACCTAAGGCAGTGATGCCAGTTTTGTGCAGTGGATAGGCAATTTTGTAGTGTTAAATGAGTGTCTAGGAACCAATTTCCTGGCTAGTTTATTTACTAGCACAGACATAAAGACCTGATGCAGAACAGGACATACGCCAGTTTGCATAGCGTATCTTGCATGAAATCGTTCTGTGCATGAGCCAGAAAGTGGTATTAGCCATGTGCACCTATGCACACTTACGTGATTCTGGCACTTACACCTGCCTGCACCGGGAGATGGGGAGAGAAGGGGCCTGCAGGCCGAGAACAGCAAAGGCACGTTTACACACCCATACTGCTCTTGCAGAGCAACATAGTTTTACCAAGGTGCAAATTTGCACATTCTATTTGGATTTACTCCAAATGGGGCAGCATGGTGGCGTAGTGGTTAGCACCTCTGCTTACAGCACTGGGGTACTGAGTTCAATTCCTGACCATGGCCTTATCTGTGTGGAGTTTGTATGTTTTCCCCATGTTTGCCTGGGTTTCCTCCAGGTGCTCCAGTTTCTTCCCACACTCCAAAAACATACTGGTAGGTTAATTGGCTGATAACAAATTGACCCCAGTGTGAGTGGGTCTGTCTGTCCATGTGTGTGTTAGGGAATTTAGACTGTAAGCCACAAAATGGGGCAGGGACTGATGTGAGTGAGTTCTCTGTACAGCGCTGCGGAATTAGTGGCGCTATATAAATAAATGGTAATAATAATAATATGATATTTATTTCTGTACAAGTTATGTTTTGTACAGAGCTTTGAGTCCTAATGGGAACACTGTATCAGCATTCTCCGTCTTATCAGTACTATTAAAGTGTGTGTATCAATGCAGGAATGTCTATTTTTGTGTCTGTGCTGTAGTTATCTTTAATTCTTCATTCCTTTGAACATTCCAAAATATGTATGCACTTTAAAAATATGTAGAAAATATTTTGTTTTTGGGTGCACACATTGGGCCTGAGTCATTAAGGAAAGTAAGGCAAACAAAGGAGTAAATTTGCTCCTGGACAAACCATGTTACAATCCAAGGGGTGCAAATTAGTTTATTATTTTGCAAATACTGGCTGCTTTTTCATGTAGCACACAAATACTAGATAGTTTTATGTTTACACTGCAATTTAAAGCTGATCTAGGACATGCCCTTTCCTATAAATCTATACCCTAAACTATAAATCTGTACCCACATTTTATTTTTACCTCTCCCTTCTATTGCAAAATGGTTTTGCCAAGGTGCAAATTTACTTCTTTTTTTTGTTTTGCTCTCCTTAATGACTCATGCCCTTTAATGTGAGCCACTACAAGTTGGATACCAGGGTTGCTCCTGTTTATGGTAGTATTGTGGTTGTGGACAAAGGGGGTGGTGCAAAAAAGTCTGTGGCGGTAACATGATCTGATGTGGCTTAAACTCTATGTTTGGTGGTTCTTAGACTGTCACTACCCCAATGCTCTTCCAAAAATTGTGAGGCTAGAGTCCAAGCTGCCCAGTGTCAGGTGTCTGCCAGCATTCAAAGGAGACTTTGGGACTTAACTGTGTCGAGAGATGATCTTTAGAGAGTCCCTGAGCTTCGAAAAGGAAGCTCTGGAACCCAGTGACAGGTAGAGAGTTGGTGTTAACACTTTAAATTTAAATGAGGGGAGGGGTGTTGAAAGGCGAGGCATGCACAAAGTACCTGACATCCCTTGTGTGGATTATAATGGTGGTGTATTGGACAAACAGCTGGTCTCCTGGCCCACTTGACCATACAGGGCTCTATCTGAGCTGAATTATAGCGGTAGGGGGGTGTGGTTTACTGCATGGACCAATAGGAAGCTAGGCCTTAAGATGCACGTATAGCACTGGATATTGCTGATGCTATTCACACAGCCTAGAGGGGGGAAGTGCAGGAAGTAGCCATATGGTTTGGCAGCCTAGGTTGGGAATATAAAGGTGCAGCCAAACCAAGTGCTGTCAGCTCGACTTGTCAAGGAGCAGAGAGTTATGAGTATTAGGAGAGTGGATGTTCACTCTGAGAGGTATACTAAGAGGAGTGTGCGGAGACTGTCCATCCCTTGAGTACAGAGTGGGGCAGGATGCAAGGTAATTATACTGTGCTACTATGCCTGTATCATATCCATAGTCTCGTTAATACCCCTTCCACGTGCAGGGGCCTCTGTCATTGTACCCACAAACTGTATCCTGGGAAGAGGAGGACAGAACTAGACCTGGGTGGATCTCCACAGGAAGCTGCCCAGTAATATGCACTAACACACCCACTGATGGACAAGGAGCTACTCAATGGCACCAAACATGGGACCCTGGAGCAAACACCTTTCAGGCCATCTCTGGGTGTCCAACCCCAAGAAAGGTTGTCCCACTTTAGAGACTGTGGGCGCAGAGTGATTTTTACTGTGCCTGCTGCAAGGAAGATGCCCGTGCCAAAAACACATAAAATACTGTGACAAGCAGCAGCCAAGTGTGCGTGGGAAGGAAAAAATGCTGCTTGAAACACTAAAGATTAGTGGCCAAAACTGCTTTCTGTAACATCATGGGTAAGCAGAACAGTGAGAGGACCATCTCCTGCTGGGAGGGATCAGGGTGTTTGAACTCCTCTGATTTGCATCCCAGTAGCCAGGGCTTGAACCAGGCTTGAGGACTGTGTGTACCCCTTCCACTCTACATAAAGTACAGCAAGTAATGAAGGGTGTCATTCTGAGGTAGGCAAGTACTGTACTGGGGTATAAGCATGCATTTGTCAACTTAAACCTGTGAATTGTAATAAACCTTTATTTAACTATTTCCAGTCTTACTATTTCAAAATAAAGCATGTTAAAAAAGCAAGCACACAAACCTAACTTTAATTGAACAATTGAATTAAACACTGGTAATCTATTACCCCCAGTGATCAAAGTGGGCTGGCATACGGTGGCATGCTATAACGCCATTTCTCCTACTAATGTCATTGTACAACTATCAAATGCCATTCAATTACATTTTCCATACCAGCACTTCTAAATTTCCACTTCAACCATTGATTACCCCACTATGTCATTCCAATGTCATGATATCCCTTTAATCCTCAGTCAGTAGGTGAAGTTTTTGTCAATCTGTCAATGTAACTGCAACAATATTTCAGCAAATATCTATATTATTATAATTATTACCATTTATTTATATAGCGCCACTAATTTCGCAGCGCTGTACAGGGAGCTCATTCACATCAGTCCCTGCCCCATTGGTGCATACAGTCTAAATTCCCTTACACACACACAGACAGACAAACAGAGACAGACAGACAGACACACACAGACTAGAGTCAATTTGTTAGCAGCCAATTAACCTACCAGTATATATATAGTATATAGAGAATTGAGACCGCTGTATTTACCATACAGGATCCTAGGCAATGCCAACAATAATATCAGGACAGTTTATATGTGGTTCTATATATCTTTTCTTTACTCTTTACTGCTGCTACTTCTACTACCTATTACACCTACTTGAACTTTACCAGCCACTGAGCAATTACTAATTTATGGTGAATTCATGGACAATGGAAATGGCAAAATCAATTATAATTACGGTCCTGAAGACACACAGCATAATTAATAGGAATGCAGCAAATCCAGGATTCAGTTTGGGATTCTGCCAAAGCTCTTGGACAAAATCTGATTCCCCAGCGATTTTAGTGAGCAAGACACAGAATAATTACTTCCCAGTGCTAAGAACGTAAGAAGATATTTTATTATTTAGGTACCTCCTTATCAATTTTAATATGTAAAAGTAGGGTTCAGATTGCAGAAGCAGCTGAATTGTTTGCAACAGTTTATTGTATTTGACTGAGACATTAATATATGGATTTGGCACATTCCTATATTTGGGCAGGAGCCTTATTTGCCACAGTCCTGCTCAGCTTTAAGTATCTATAGGTTATTCCATCAGTGGTACAAGAGAGAATGGGCTGGTGTCCTTTAAGAGATTACTTATCATCATCATCACCATTTATATATGGTGATTATCACTAATTCCGCAGCGCAGTACAGAGAACTCACTCACATCATTCCCTGCTCCATTGGGGCTTACAGTCTAAATTCCCTAATATACACACAGGAGGGACGGACAGGACAGACAGACTAGGGTCAATTTGTTAGCAGCCAATTAACCTACCAGTATGTTTTTGGAGTGTGGCAGGAAACCGGAGCACCTGGAGGAAACCCACGCAAACACATACAAACTCCTCACAGATAAGGCCATGGTCAGAAATTGAACTCATGACCCCAGTGCTGTAAGGCAGAAGTGCTAACCACCATGCCACTGTGTTGCTCATACTTATGAGAAGAATGTTAGCTTATGATGGAAGTTACATCCACAACCTGTAAGAAAAATATGTCTTTGTTCAACTGTAATAGTAACACACAGGTTGTCTATAGGTTTGTCCTGACACAAATATGTTCTTTGCTTAAATGTGTATAGTTCAGAAAGTATATGATAAGGGCCAAGACCACCCCTAGACAGACCTAGGCAGTCTCCTAGGGCACCAGGGTTAATTAGTGACATAGGGCCTGATTCATTAAGGAAAGTCAAGCAAAAGTAATTAAGTAAGGCAAAACCATGTTACATTGGAGGGGGAGGTAAATTTAAAATGTGATCGCAGATTTATATTTGGGATAGGGCATGTCCTAGATCACCTTTAAATTTCAGTGTACAAATAAGCAATCAAGTATTTGTGCGCTACATGAAAAAACAATCAGTATTTTCCTTATGTGCAAAATAATAAACTCATTTGCACCCCTTACATTGCAACATGGTTTTGTCCAGAAAACTTGAGTAAGAAAACGTACTAAATTTTTTGCTTAGCTTTGCTTAATGAACCAGGCCCATAATATCACTCGGCGTCTTTGTTCTTTCCTGATACCCCCACACAGGGTGCCAGCCACTTGCTGCTAGAGATGTTCACTGACCCCCGTGTTTTGGTTTTGGATCTGGATTAACTTAGTGTTTTGGTTTTGGCAAAAACCACCTCGCATGTTTTGGTTTTGGATCCCATTTTTTTTCTAAAATCTAAATTTTTTTTTGCTAAAATCACTTAATTTGGCTCTTTTTTTATCCGTACATTATTATTAACCTCAATAACATTCATTTCCAATAATTTCCATTCAATTTTTGTCAAGTAACAAGAATACTGCTACCACTCCTGTTTCTGTATGAGCAATGGCACTGGAGACTGGAAAGTGACAAGAACACTGCTACCACTCCTGTTTCTGTATGAGCAATGGCACTGAGCAATGGCACTGGAGACTGGAGAGTGACAAGAACACTGCTACCCCTGTTTCTGTGTGAGCAATGGCGCTGGATCTCCTGGGGAGAAAGGTAACCCGCGAGATCCGACAACGCAACAATGACATTTTGCCTCGATTCAGATCCGAGGACACACAGAGATAGCGAGCCGGCTCGCGAGCCTACTCGGATCCTCTAAATTCGGGTGGGCTCGGTCTTCTTACCTATGAAGTGGCCGACTGCTTCTTCTTCATGTTGATAAGGGACTGGGAGTGTGGGATTGAGCTATGAGGTCACAGTCCAGCATCACACTCCCAAGAAGAGAAGATGCCGCTCCACCCTTGCTCCATACAAGGCAAAACGTGGGGTGAGTGGGCAGCGTCTACTGGGGGGGGAATGCCGCCCAGTAGGAATGCCTGATGGGAGCAGCCTTGGGCACCCAGGGTGCATGCTCGGACCCTCTATATGCTATACATATTATTATGCTATTTCTATCAGAAAATGTACAGTAAGTGTTGGGTCTGCTACCTCTTTGTCTATTCTATGTGATATTTTGACCTCTGCTGACCAAGTGATTTGAACTTGACCACTGACAAGTGATGTAACACTCATTCACTGTCACTGAGCCACCCCAAGATGTTGTATGCCGAGAGGACTATCAAGCATGCGTAAATTTGGACACCCAGGTCCCGATAACCACGACAGTGTAAGCAAGTTAGCTCCAAAGTGTTCAGCATACCTGAAAATGATCCCTTCTAAACCAGTTGGATTATTTTGGGAATGGTCATTAAGTCTATTGCAGATGACCTCTAGCTGCCTTGTGTCATCTGCCCAATGTGCAGACTAGCTGGATCTTGGCCAATTGGACCACCCAGTTGTGTCAACAAATTTGAAAGCGATCTTGTTCCTCTGTGTTTGAGCCGAGCAGCAGGATCAGACACATGTGTGGTTGATAGGAAGAGGCAGATAAAAAACGAATGGCCAAGTACCTAGCTTCTATGAAATGTCAACAAGTCTAAATACCCTTCACCAAAGTCGTATAATAAAGCGTATTATAGATATACATACTATATCCATGGGACAAATACGAACAAAGCAAAAAAAGGTGATAAACCGGTTTTAATGTATCATTTTAATTGTATCGTGGTTTATCCCTTTCAGCTTGTTACAATAATCCGTTTCACTTTCTAGAGGCTGATCATTTGTTAATTAATTATTGTGCAACTAGATGACTCCTTTAAAGTAAGTAACATATTCTTTTTCATTTAAACATTAAGAATAGTTATCATTTAGTGACATGTTAACGAGAGTAAGAGGAGAACGGAATTTACATTGGTTACTTTGTATGGTTAACAAAAATCACATCTGCCAGAGTTGCCCTTCAGTGAAATACTTGTGTGTGTTACACATTTACAGGAATAACTGTCAACTTGTGGTTTTCCTGCTGGAAAACAAAACTCCAACTCATCAAAACATCACCTGCTGCCTTAAGGTTAAACTGTTTAACAGCTTAATTAATAAATGCCTAATACAAGACGTGGGGCTGTCGCTGTACCTATCTCCATGCAGTGAGACTGCTGGGGCAGTGGTAGGGAGAAGAGACAGATGTCTTGGGTGCAACAAGATTTAGGGGAGCAGACACAGCTTTAAATATAATCTTTTTATTCCTGCTTCAGAGAATCGGTAGGAGAACTGTGTCTTCAATATGAGGTCTGAGCGTCATCAGCGAGTCCCTGATTGTTTCTGTGACTTCTTAGATCCATTTAAGGTCACCATAATGCACAAATGGAGGCAAATTAAGTCCCACAACATTACCTGACTCTAATGCCAGATGTAAATATGCAGATCTAGATCGATGGAAGAGGTTTAGAATATATAACTTTGGTGCAAAGCACCTCTCCTCCCCTAAATATTCATATACAAAGCACCTCTCCTCCCCTAAATCTTCATATACAAAGCACCTCTCCTCCCCTAAATCTTCATATACAAAGCACCTCTCCTCCCCTAAATATTCATATACAAAGCACCTCTCCTCCCCTAAATCTTCATATACTTCACAATGTCCCTTTGACGTCTCTCAAAACTGTCTACATTCCACTCGGTCCACATGTTATGGACCAGGTATCATCATCAGCAGCAGCTATTTATATAGCGCCACTAATTCCACAGCACTGTACAGAGAACTCATTCACATCAGTCCCTGCCCCATTGGAGCTTACAGTCTAAATTCTCTAACATACACACAAAGACAGAGAGAGACAGACTAGGGTCAATTTAGATAGCAGACAATTAACCTACCAGTATGTTTTTGTAGTGTGGGAGGAAATCGGAGCAACCGGAGGAAACCCAGGCTAACACAGAGAGAACATACAAACTCCACACAGATAAGGCCTGTGAGGCAGAAGTGCTAACCACTAGACCACTGTGAGCCCATGACAAGAAGAGGAGGCCGTGACTTGATGATGACATTCTCACCATCGAGAGTCAGACTGTAACTAGACATTTCAGCACCTGGGACAAAAAGGAATAACGACACCCCATAGACTCTCTACTGTAACCAAATGAACCTACAATATTCATCTCTGCCCACTCTTTCCGCTTTGTCCGCTTGGACGGCTGCACCCCTCTCACGCAGCTCTAATTACGGCACTGGGCAAAGTATATGAGGGCGCTAATCATGTCCCTGATAACTCAATGTTCGCTGAGCTTGGTGGGGCTTGATGACACAATTCACTTCATCAGGAATGTCCCTGCCCACCTTACCGTCCTTGTGGGAGAATGCCTGTTCTCAGAATCCAGGAGGTCGTACCTTAACCTGAGAATCTCCAGGACATTCCGTTGGCTGTCCTCTGGAATTCTATCTTTGACCTGGTTTAAACTGTCAATATCTATATGTAAATCTAACCTGAAAACCAGCCACCTAGATCACTAGCATGGTTTCTTGCAGTACATTGTTCTCGTTCAGCACTTTTAAATACTACGCAGTAGTTTTACCTAGATGTCTATATATCACCAACTATCTAATTAGATTTTAGGTTATCCAGGGGTGCCATCTCTTTCTATTAGTATTTTAATGCCTTAACCTGCTGCTATTCCTGATTTCTTTGTCTTACCGTATCCACTGCTGGTTGCTTGGTACTTTACCACCACATAAATATTATATAAATCACTGAGTTTTCAAAACAATAGTAAAAATTGCTTATCAAAATCCATAATTCATAATAATATCTTATTAGTTTGAAAAGCTTTGTTGTCTGAAGGCCGTGGGCCCAACATTCACAATGAAATTGACTTTGCTTTAATAATTCAGTTCATCTGTTTGCAAAACAACAAACTATTTAATGAGCCGGAGTGAACTGTAATAACTCCTGCCAGGATTAATCTATGTGTGAAGCATTTATTTCCAAGACATGTTAGGACAACAATCCCTACCATAATAACAGGGGTTAAACAGATTACACCGTGGACACAAGTGAATTGTGTAAACAATGGAGTAGTCTTTCCAAGTATTATTGAAATGTCATTTTACATCAATCTTCCAAAACAAAGTGTAGCCACCCTACTGTAAATGACACAGTGACTGTTTAAATGGCACATTTACTTTAGCCCGACACTAAACAACAACAGAAAACAAGGATCCATTTATGATTGGGCTACACAGTACAAATGCATTTCTTCTTGCACAGTGAATATGATGCCCCATTTGGTTGTAGCACACTTTGATTTAGAGTTGAGCTAGGACACGCCCCCCCTACTAACTCTAAATCTGTCCCCACATTTTAAATTGACCCCCTTTCAATGCAACATGGTGCAAGACTGCATCTTCTAGATGGATTTATTTGTTTATTACCATATATTATTATTATTATTACCATTTATTTATATAGCGCCACTAATTCCGCAGCGCTGTACAGAGACCTCACTCATATCAGTCCTTGCCCCATAGGAGCTTACAGTCTAAATTCCCTAACACAGACACACACACACACACACACACAGACAGACTAGGGTCAATTTGTTATCAGCCATTTAACCTACCAGTATGTTTTTGGAGTGTGGGAGGAAACTGGAGCACCCGGAGGAAACTCACGCAAACACGGGGAGAACATACAAACTCCACACAGATAAGTTCATGGTCAGGAATTGAACTCATGACCCCAGCGCTGTGAGGCAGAAGTGCTAATCACTTTGTCACCATTACCCAGAGAATATTTAATTCACAACAATCCATGCACCATAGGAGCTTATTGCCTAAATTATACACCACACTAGCACACACAGACACACACAGACACACACAGACACACACACACACACACACACACACACACACGCACAGACACAGACACACACACAGGCACACACACATACAGACACATATAATAGGGTCCATTTGTGTCAGCAGCAAATAACCTAACAGTATATTTTTGGACTGTGGGTATTTATGAAAGGGAGAAAAAAACTTTTTCTGGTAAAAACAGGTGTTTTCGCTGCACTTATCCCTCCCTATCTATGGAAGGGTTACCCTGCCGGACAACAGTTTTGCTGGGTTTTTTGCATATTTGTTAAGGACAACTCATCTCAGAGTAGCATAGTCACTGAGAAGATGCATTATTTATTTAAATAAAGCACATTCTCAAAGGGGATTTATTACAAAATATTTAATTTTAATATTTGTAAAATATTTATTAATATTGTATTCATTTTGCAGATCTATTCACTCAGCTGTTCCGCCATTATTATACTGCTGAAATGCGGTCATAATAGATTTTCTATCTCTGCGATAACTAGTAACAGAAAAACATAGGCTGTCACAGAACAATAATAAATAGACCTGTGGGTGAGGACACTGAGGAAAGATACGAAATCCACAAAAATCTAGCAGGAATCAAATTCACATCCCCAGTGCTGTGATGCAGCAATGCTAACCACTGTGCCTAACACTAAACAAGGCCCTATAAGTCTATTACATCCAAGGGTGTAGTGTGGACAGCGGATGGAGCAGGTGCTCCGGTTGCCAGCAGGGGTAATTAATTTTATTATATTGTTCGAAGTTTGTCGAGAAGTGTGCTTTCCTACAGAAGTTCTAATAGAAAGTTCAATGTGACCCCAATCTCAGAAGTGGTGGAGAGTCTATCTATCTATCTATCTATCTATCTATCTAATTATGTTATATCTGTCTATCTATCTATCTATCTATCTATCTCATATCTATATATCTATCTATCTCATATTTCTATCTATCTCATATCTATCTATCTATCTATCTATCTATCTATCTATCTATTTATCTATATATCTCATATCTATCTATATATCTATCTGATATCTCTCTCTCTTTCTATCTCATATCTATCTTTCTATCTATCTCATATCTATCTATCTATATCTATCTATCTATCTAATATCTCTCTCTATATCTATCTCATATCTATCTATCTTTCTATCTATCTCATATCTATCTATCTATCTATCTATCTCATATATAGCTATCTATCTAACTTATATCTACCTATCTGTCTATCTATCTCATAACTATCCTATACCTATCTATTTATCTATCTATCTATCTATCTCCTATCTTCCTATCTATCTATCTCATATATATCTATTTCAAATTGATTGATCTATATTTCTCATATCTATCTATCTATCTATCTATCTATCTATCTATCTATCTATCTATCTATCTATCTATCTATCTAATATCTAGCTATCTATCTAACTTATATCTACCTATCTGTCTATCTCATAACTATCCTATACCTATCTATCTATCTATCTATCTATCTATCTATCTATCTATCTATCTATCTATCTATCTCCTATCTTCCTATCTATCTCATATCTATCTATATTGTTTGATCTATATTTCTCATATCTATCTATCTATTGATCTATCTATCTATCTATCTATCTATCTATCTATCTATCTACCTAAATCATGTGATTAGCACATAACCCCCGCAGCCCACCAGTGATGTAGAATGCAGTTGATGAGGCTATTCTGGCTTAATGGAGGAATCTTTGCTGCAGGGGTTGTCATATTGCACCATTTATCTATTGAATTGTGCTCCATCTGTCACAACAGGGATATGTTTGTTTTGTGCTGTGTCACACTACTTTCTATCCGACATGAGGGACATCCAGGCATTTCATGTGCTTTGCTAAAGCACCACTGATACATTTCCCGAGCACAGGGCTGCATAGGAGAATGTTATGTCATAGGAAGGGTTAGAAAACAACGTGTCATTGACTGACAAATATTTTCCTTCCACCCACCCAGGCAGCTCCAGTAAGTGTGAAGGTCTGGCTTGTCGTGTACTTTATGTGCTTGCTGCAGTTTGGTTGGGTGAAAGACAGAAATTTGTTTAAGTGATTACACAATGTACGACTAATTTTTCAACGTATCTGTTTTCTTTACAGTTATTGTGGGACATACCTTCCAACGGTCCCTCTTTTGGACCCAAAATTCACTGTCCTCTTCCCTTTATAATTGTCCCTTTTTTGTTCTGATGTTCGATATTTATCTATATAGTTATCCCCTAATAGATTCCCAGAGCTGCCTCTCTTAAAGTTATACTAGCATCTAGTCTGTTGTATTTAGGGCTCCCATGTGTCCCAATTTTCTAAGGACAGTCTTCCTTTTTCCCACACAAATCTTTAATTGACAATGGAGTAGATTTATCAAACCTTCTAAAATGGAAATTGGAGGTGTTACCCATAGCAACCAATCAGATTCTAGCTATCATTTACTAGAGAAATGAAAGCTAGAATGTGATTGGTAGCTATGGCAACGCCTCTACTTTTCCTTTTTAGAAGACTTGATCGAGGGCACCAAGAGGGGGGGGTACCAAACATCAGGGCCCAGGCTGGCCTGGGGGGCCCTGACCTGCCTGTGTAGTGGGAGAAGTCACCAACCTGGTATGGACTGCATCATTCGGAATCCTTGGAAGAAGCTCCAAGATGGTGCTGTACCGGTACCCGAAATTTCTCTTGGCGGTCCTGGGTTTGAAATATTTACCCCAATATTTATTTTCCCTTAACTCATACTCCCTATTTATCAAAATTAATGGGAAACGGGTGAAAAGGTTTCTATAACAATTTTACCTCAAGTTTTTCTGACTAGAATAACAATCTATAACAGTCAAAGAGGAGAGGGACTGTCGCACTAAATCACTAGAAGCTGATACCTAATCTATTCCTTAATATTTTTGTTCATTTTATTTACATACGTAAGTATTTTTGGGTGCTTATAAGTATGGGGTGCAACCTTAAACTTGATTTGCATATATTGAAAGAGGAAGAAGTTGATTTTACCTTGGAAAAAGCAAACCTAAGCGAAACGCGCGTCGGCGTCTTCGCTATCTGCACTATTTGATCTTATTTATTTGGCAGCTTCTTTTGTTATAATAACAATGCTCCAATAAATCCATATATAGCTTGGAGCTATTATTTAGGCAGACAGCAAGACACTCCCCGTATTGTGTGTGAACAAACCACTTTGCTATAACGAGATACCTGAAAGAAGTAGACAGTGTCTTTGATCTGAAAGGATTTTTTTCACACTCAAACAGCCAAACTTTACTAACTATTGAGAGAGTATAGTTAATACCTTAGGCTATTAATTTGTTTTAGTGAAGCAGCATCAATCCTAATACTGCAAATATACTCTATATACAGACATACATGTATCAAGGAGATTATACTAACTTAGATTCATATTTCTGCCTATAGCGTAAGTCCACTCATTATTAGAAAAGATTTTTCTTGTGCAGAGATCATTTTAATTTCAACATTGTGTATATATAATAATCAGTTTTATATTTCACTTATTTTAATGTTCTCAATAAAAGTTATATTTTAACATTAGATCATCTCATTAAAATACTACCAATTGAAACTGGCAGTGCACCTTAAAAATCAACTTCTTCCTCTTTCAATATAGAATAACAATCTAACAATGTTCAATATTCTGACTAGGCAGTTGCTGGTGTCAGATCTTATAAACCAGCATCTGCCTAGTCAGAATACTAATGTATACTGACAGTATTAGGGTTTATCTCAAAGTCTGATTTATTTCATTTTTGCATTAGATGATTAGAACACTTAATATATGTAATATTATTAGTTTTTCCAATTTGTTGATAGTTCCCCTTTAAGTAATGAACGTTTCACAATGAATGACGTGTACTATAGTCAAGATTTATCGCATGATGCTTCACCATCCTTGTCCTATTTGTTATTCTCTTATTCATTCGCAGAAATCAGATGTTTCTGTAACATTCGTATGTTCTGTACTGTGGTATTTCATCACCAGATGGTGGGATTTTCTTTTCGGTAGTGAAATGATTTGATTTATTAGCTGTGGAGAATGTTCATTGTTCTAAGCTGTTTAATGTTTGTGTATTTCTACATCAGCCATTTATCTTTACAGTAATAGGGATATAACAAGATCTGCAAAGCCACCATATAATTGCTTATTAATGTAATTGAAAGCTATGGGTTAATTTAATCCTGCAAACTGATAATATGTATTTAGGTTTTTGTGAAACAAAATGATCTGTCATCTGCAATTTACTGTATATTTTACTGTTTATAGGTAGTGTAGGACTGGGGCCTGCAGGGCCCATCGGTGAATGCAATGGTAGGGGCCAAGGTAACAGTGCTCATGGCAGCATGCTACTGAAGGGAGGCTGGCCCAGCCACAAGAGGGGGTATAGTCAGCACACTGAGTCACGTTTATATTTTGGTATTTGATGATTCTACGGACACCTCTGTAGCTCCTCAGTGCTGCGCCGCTTCTTCCACTTGCACTCTTTTTTCAAATACCCCACTGCCGGCCTCGAATCAGCGAATAATTCATCAGGACAGCCAGGCAGTGTAAGATTGGCGAACTACAGTGCTAGTCATATAAATAAAAAAGTACCAAAAGAGAGATAAATAAACATTATATAGATGTTAAACATTTTGTACCAAAAAGGCTATTTTTAATCCTAAAAAAAATAAAACAATATATTTCCAATAATGGTAATATATAAATATACTGTACATGCACATACCTAGATCAAGGTCAACATAATCTCTAATTTCTTCTGATGTCTTTGGTGCAGCTATGACAGTGGTGTAGGGAGACCAGCCTGGAGTATGGTAGTATATAATGGTGTCAGGTGAGGTACAGCAGCAGGGGATGTCTGACAGATGTGGCAGGAACAGTATGAGGTGATTGACAGAGGGGACTAGTGTGGCAACAGGAATAGGGAATGTGGCAGATGGGGTGTTTGGAAGCAGGGAAGGTGGAGTGTGGCAGATGGGATGTTTGAAAGCAGGGAAGGTAGAGTGTAGCAGATGGGGTATTTGGAAGCAGGGAAGGTGGAGTGTGGCAGATGGGGTGTTTGGAAGAAGGGAAGATGGAGTGTGGCAGATGGGGTGTTTGGAAGAAGGGAAGATGGAGTGTGGCAGATGGGGTGTTTGGAAGCAGGGAAGGTAGAGTGTGGCAGATGGGGTGTTTGGAAGCAGGGAAGGTGAAGTGTGGCAGATGGGGTATTTAGAAGCAGGGAAGGTAGAGTGTGGCAGATGGGGTATTTGGAAGCAGGGAAGGTGGAGTGTGGCAGATGGGGTGTTTGGAAGAAGGGAAGGTGGAGTGTGGCAGATGGGGTACTTGGAAGAAGGGAAGGTGGAGTGTGGCAGATGGGGTATTTGGAAGCAGAGAAGGTGGAGTGTGGCAGATGGGGTGTTTGGAAGAAGTGCAGGAAGCTGAGCGCCTCCCTGCATCAGCATGGACAGTGAGCCCTGCTCCCTACGGTAAGGGGTGGAGCACCCAGACACTGGGGATCTTCCCTGTACCCCAGTGAGCCAGCCCGACCCTGTTCATAGCTGACTTCTCATTAGTGTTACTCAGTGAAACAAGCCAGTCACACTTTAAACTTCTATTTTCTCTGGGATAATTGATTGTCGACGACCAATACTGCAGGACTATTGTCTGGCCCTCGGTGAAAGGATTGTAAAGTGAGACATCCACTTATTCTTCTAGGGGTAATTACAAGAGTTAGAGCATTGAGAAGTGCAACGCAAAGGTCTCAATGAACCAAACCATTATGGTGTGACTTTTTTTTAGAAAATATTGTTGACTAAGGGGCACCATTCGATCTCTGGACTCTCTCATGAAATGTAACTGATGAAACCACAGCCATTGTTCACATATGAACAATAAGCTAGATATTTACCAAACCTGCTCTCCGGGAGCACAGCAAGGACGTATAGCCCAAGTCTGACCAGAGGCAGGTTAAAAATTGGGGGGAAAAAAGATCACTGGATACCATAACAAGTCAGGGAGGTTTTGCACGATTCATAGGTAACCTCATCTCTACCATGTCCACAGTTTTCATTATACCAATTTATGCTACGTGCCGTAAACACCGGAATAACTTTATGTTACTTGGTCTATATATTCCAAACAGATGGTTTTCTTTTTGTAGCATTTAGAGTATATATTATGGGCTTCATGTGGAGTTGGTTGCAATTTACACACGTAAGTGTAAGTTACATCCTGTAGTTTACATAGTATTCCGAGCCACGCTTATTTTAAGATACGTTCCACTTGGAATAGTGCACAAATTGCGTAAATTTCCGTAAGATTGAAGCACATCCTACGTTACAAGCCGATGATATGTTTTAATCGTATGATTTGCCTCGACCCGTTAAGGCCAATAAATAAATATTTGAAAAAAAATTACACAGTGTCCCCCCTCCCCCAAACAGTGCTGCCAGTTTAGACTGGTGCTAGAAAAATCAGGGGGACAAAAAGCATGGGGTTCCCTCAAATTTACTATTACAGGGAAACGACTCTTAGCGGTGGATCACTTGGCTTGCGCGCCGATGAAGAACACAGCTAGCTGCGAGAATTAGTGTGCAGGCACAAACCAACCCTAGGCTGGTCACATGAGACTGGATTTCCTATGAGGTTCGGGCCTGCAAACACAATGTGGGTCTCCCCTGAGTATAACCAGCCCTGGGCATAGAAGCATTAGGGCTCGTCCCACACCCCAGGTGCTGTGGGTGTGGGTTAAATGTTGAAAAATAAAGTAAAAAAACATTTTGTCCAGTGATGCACTACAGATCCCAGTGTGCCCAGACTGCCATTATGTGCTTGGGCATGCTGGCATTTGTAGTACTAAAACCGCCAGCATACCCATGGCTGCCAGGGCAAGCTGGCATTTGGAGAACCACATGTGCTTGAACTTGCACCCATGGTCGGCTGGGACTTGCAGTGCACCAGTAAAAATATCAATCAAACACACACTGTTTTAAAAATAAATGTGTTTAAACAAAAACACCCCTACATGACCCTCTTTTGCCATCTTTAAAGCTCACCTAGATGCAGCCTGGCATCTATGGCATCCTCTTATCTGTTATACATCCAACATTCCCATCTCTCGGTACAAATCTGTCCTGATCAGGATGGTGGGACCGAGCCTGCCTAAATCGGGGAAGTTGGGAGGTATACCCAAGTGCTACCATGCCAAAACCCTTAATGCGTTAACACACCCTAACTATGCTTACTCCTGCCCAGCCACTCCCCCCCGACCCGCCTCTTGATGCGTAGACAGGGGAACGGATGAGATATGTGTTAGTCTTAGAGCAGACTGAGACGTTTCTTTGCATACTGCACATGTACAGTTTGAACAAGTGCTTTTTGCGCTTACTAGTTGGATTTACGTCTGACTCTACATGAGGCTAGGATACATGTATATATATTTTTATTTATTTTGTATTAGACTTATATAGGGGAAAAACACAAAGAGGAAATAATTGCACTACCATTCGTTATTTTTATTCAGTTAATGCTAAAAAATATTCACCCCAATATTCACCTACTAACTTAGAGATTAAGGGGTATATTTACTAAACTGCGGGTTTGAAAAAGGGGAGATGTTGCCTATAGCAACCAATCAGATCCTAGCTGTCATTTTGTAGAATGCACTAAATAAATGAAAGCTAGGATCTGATTGGTTGCTATAGGCAACATCTCCACTTTTCCAAACCTGCAGTTTAGTAAATCTAGCCTTAAGTATGGTTGGGTAGGCTATGGAGATGGGCAAACCAATCCTACAGAGTTCTTTTTAGAATGTTGTGGATCTAACAGCCAGACAGCACCGAGACTGTCACTAATGGGCTATACCTGTACTGAGTGATGGGAAATCAGAAATGTATATGGTGGACATAAATGTATGGGAACTGGTTAGTCATAATTCCAGCCTTGTTTTGCTTTGAAACACATGCAAGACACTCATGTGTCCCTGCTTACATACTAGAAAATCTGTGACTATTTATTATCCTAGAGTTCAGACTGGTGCATCAAGGTTATCACAAGACGAAGAAATCAGTGTATAGGTCACTTGTTGGGCATTTGGAATCTAAAATGCAGAGTACATCCTATGTACTAAAATAACCTTGCACCACAGACTTTTTCCAGTAAAACCCAAGAGCCATAACCTTACCTTACTGACCTGCAGTCAACTCAATAAAACCTGCTGATCCGGAGGAGGATCCCGATAGGCCGTCTACAACCGCAGAGTGGAGGAGTTTGGGTGTTAAGTAATATTACTGCCGTAAGCATAACCACTGGAATCTGTTTTCGACAGTCTCCTCTCCTACTACTGTATTAACCCCAATAAATTCCTGTTGTGTTTTCATAGCAAGTGTAAGAACTTCATGTCTAATATTAAGACTTCCCTGTGCTGCAGAGATCTGGTGATCCAGTGGATCCCTCTATTCAATGACTTCACGGATCCAGCACTGCGACACCAAACAGCGATGTCAATGCCTCTTAATTCTAAAATTAAAGTTTTGGGTGGAGATTTCCTTTACAGTTCTCATACCATGCAAGAGACAGGAAGTAACAAGCTCTGCAAACATATGTCCTGTTCTTGGAGTTCCCTGTGCCGCAAACAGAAGATCTTTGCTGCAATAGCAGTTTTCTGAGGGAAGATTTATCAAGTAGCTTAAATTGGCAATGCAGTCTTCACAGACACCCAGCTATAGAAAGTATATTTGTACCATGATGCCTTAAGGCTCACTCAAGCATTGACACAGACCTTACATAGGCCCATTGCAAGATTCATGAGCACAAACTAACTGTGAGGGGTGTGCTATATAATAAATACAGTGTGTTTAGCATATATCTCATAGAAACCTGAAACCATAATTCTCCTAATCTTATTCTCCCAGGGTCTGATTCATTAAGGAAAGGAAAGTAAAAAAAAAAACCAGTAACTTTTCACCTGGGCAAAACCATGTTGCATTGGAGGGGGAGATACATTTATAATGTGGGGACAGATTTATAATTGGGATAGAGCATGTTCTAGATCAACAAATGTCAGTGTAAAAATAAAGCTATAAAGCATTTGTGTGCTACATGAAAAAGCAGCTAGTGTTTTCCTTATGTGCAAAAATAAACTAATTTGCACCCCTTGCATTGTAACATGGTTTTGCCCAGGGGAAAAGTTACTCGTTTTTTTTTTCTTTACGTTCCTTAATGAACCAATTCCTAATAGGCAGAAGCAAAATGCACCTCAACATTATTTAACATTTTGTTAAGGTAAAGAACTTTCTATAAAACTTTAAGCAAGTTTTGTACCTTCTTAGCAGCAGGCTCAATGTAGGCCATACTTGCCTATTTTCGGCAAGTTCTGTTCGGGAGAGGGGCGTGACTGGAGGGTGGGAGGGGGCGGGGCGCGGGCAAACGCGTCATTTTGGCCCCGTCCCCGCAACGGAAATGGTGGTTTGTCTCGGGAGCGGGGCCAAAATGACGCGATTCACTGCGAATCGCGTCATTTCGGGAAGGCAGTTGCGGGATGACTTGTCTGCTCTCCCGGGAGTCTGGGAGACTGACCCGAATTTTGGGAGTCTCCCGGGCATTCCAGGAGAGTTGGCAAGTATGATGTAGGCATGTATTGAAGAACAATATGTTTAGGAATTTTGACCTGTGCTCATACAGTTGGAGGAATATGTAAAAGTATTTAGAATTTGCATCAGTGATATTTTGCAAATGCACAAATGCAAGGACAGACCTGTATACTTATAAGTATGTTCTAACGTGTGTTTCATAAGGAAAGCCACTAAAAGGAAGAACATCATATGTCTCAGTGAGATAATTATTCCTCAATCAGCAACTGATCTGCGCTATTTAGCATTTATTTATTCTTCGTTACCCTAGAATAACGTGTCATGGTTTGTGTGTTTTTTGTTTTCTTTGAAGAACAAAGTGTTGGAACATTGTGAGGAAAAGTTTAAAACATTCACTTTCTGAAAGGAAACAGCAGGAGCATCCTGTCGTTCCCCGTAGATCAGCAGTACCTAATTCCAACAGCAACAGAGCCCAGTGCTACAGCTGCAACACAAGTCCCACCGGCCATCACAAGCATGAGGAATACATTTCAGGGACCAATTTAAATAAACATGCTTGGGTACACTAATCAATATTCCAGTCACTTCACAACTGTAGTTATAAATGGACTGTATGCTAACAATCAATGAATTCTATTCTTTTTATACTTGCTGACTAGTTCTACAATATTTCTTTTAGTAACTAGGATCTGCCATATAGATCCCTAACAAAGTGTGCGTGTGTGTGTGTGTGTGTGTGTGTGTGTGTGTGGTGGGGGGGGGGGGGGTAATCTACTATATATTATATACTGATGGTGAAGACAAATTATTTGGTTGACAAGGTCTGTGTTTTCTAAATAGCCACATGTCTCCTCAGTCTGCTCTATTAGTAAGGGTCCATCAATTTTTTTTGCTCTTAAATGCTCTCAGAAAATGAAAAGAAGCTTTTCAGTGGTACTACGTGCTGTCATATTTCTGTGAAAGTCTGTCCCACATCTCAAGTCAGTGACTAGGGTCCATAAATATGGACCTACATGCCTTGTATGTCCTTGTTGTTGTCCCTGCTGTATTGCGGAACACTGTGGCGCCTTACAAATCTACAATAATAATAATAATAATAATAATAATAATAATAATATAAATAATTTTCCCTATTGGCAGTGATGTGTAATTTAGCTTTTACTATTTTACTCCTTTAATTGTTCACACTTTTTTTTCTACCTAAGCAAAGCATTTCCAATGTGGTCACATCATTTTCTTGGTATGTACAGAAAGTACGGCAAATTGAAAGAGTGTAATACTGTAAGCAAAGCTGAGATATAACTGATGAGGTAGTTGACCTTTGATAATTGCTCTGCTTGAAAAGGATGCATATGGGTAGACATATGAAACCTTCTAAAAAGAGAATGTCGAGGTGTTGCCCATAGCAACCAATCAGATGCTAGCTATCATTTATCTAGTACATTCTAGGATATGATAGGGGGGTATTCAATTGTTAGCGAGATCCCTAAAAAGCGAGCGCTCGAAAAATATTACCGTTAATACAGTAATATGCGCGTAAATACCATTAATACGGTAATTTACTCGCTGGATTTCAGCATGCAGCTCCGGGAGCTGCGAGATGAAATTCAGCGAGTAATTACCGTATTAACGGTAATATTGTTTGAGCGCTCGTTTTTCGGCGGTCACGCCGAACAATTGAATATACCCCTTAGAATCTGATTGGTTGCTATGGGCCACATCTCCACAGTTCCCTTTCAGAATGTTTAGTAAATCTACCCCCCTAATCTAACCAATGAGCACATTTATAGATATTTGACAGATGTCCTTCAAATCTTAAGCACTTCCAGCATATGTCCCATGTATTTGTGCTTTTATATATGAATGGAGAAGACTATTATACTTACCTCACACACACACACACACACACACATTACTTGTATAGAGTACGCATATACAGTAAGCTGTGAGTGCGTTGTCAAATTGGGGAAAACATATTCTACTCCACCTGTACTATACTTCAGTATTTGTTACCAGAAAAACATCAAAATGCATTATTAATAAATATCATTAGATCCAAATTTTCTCATGGAAAAACAAAAAATGTAAACTTTTTTGTGTGCATTTTACACTATGAAACAAGATGGGAGGAAAGCTTTAGAAGTGGCAGAATAGTTAAACTTGTTTTGAGAGTTTTTAGTGAGGTATTAGGTAGGTCACTTTGGCTATACGCCTAGAATTAAACAGTGGGTGTCTTGTGAAATGTGAAACGACATCTGTGACTACAGCATATTCTAGCTTTCATTGAGCCAATCCGTTAAGGCCTTCGCTGCTTTGAAATCATCTTCTCAAAATAGGCATATGGAAGTCATTAGAGTCTTTGGTCGAGGCCACACAGCTTAGTTAAAAAATACTAACAAAAATTAAAAAAAATGAAACAAAATGACCTTGAGATAAAAATACACTGTAAACCCAACTATTCCAAAACACTGGTAAATAGATTTGCCTAGGGGATCATGTAAGGTAGACGGTTATTCTAAGAGCAGAATTTCACCCGCTTCTGCAAACCTCTGAGCAATGTACTGTGTGTGACCTATTAGTCTAATAAGGTGGGCAAAATTCAGTCAATAAATGTCAGGGTTGACAAAAAAAGCAATAAAACACACTCCTGTTTATTGACAAACACATCCCATTATACAATGTACTGCTCATTTAAAAAGAGATTAAAATTAAAAGCATGTACCATAAATATCAGATAACAGGGCTCATTTAAAATGACCTGGTGCAATGCAGAGGAGAGCCAAAGTCCCACCACTGCACCTACATTTGTGTGTCTGTATTTACACGGGAAGATACTGTCTACATACATGAAGCTTAGCAAGCAGTCTGCCAGACAAAGGCGCACTAGTACAATGAATACATGCAATTATTTTTAATGTAGTTAGCTCATACATGCCAACTCTCCCGGAATGTCTGGGAGACTCCCGAATTTCAGGTAGATCTCCCGCATCTGCTCAGTTCACTAAATTAAAGCTGACATGTACGGGCGGGGCTTCCCGATTCACGTAATTTTGGCCCTGCCCCAGTGATGTAATGCTTGTTTGGAGTCTTTTTACCACTGTAAACAGGCATTAGGTCACCAGGGGCGGGTCCAAAATGCCGCAATTCATAAAGTCCCACCCCCTTTAACCATACACCCCTTGTGACCTCCAGGATCTCCCGGACCCGGCCAACATAAGGTTGGCAAGTATGAATTAGCTATTAAAGGACCAGTAAATCCAGCAAAAATAGGTTTCTAACTCCACCATTCCATTACAAATATTCCCCTGTGCCCCCTTGCTCCTTTTTGCAGAGCTTCAGTGATAAGCCCTGCTGGAGTAAGTGGTTACACCAAACCAACAGTGGGCCATCTTAGGCTGTACAGCTGAGCCTGTGAGTGTACACTAGACTGATCATGCTGGGAAGTCCACCCCATCTCTGCCATGCAGATCCAGCGGCGTTCAGAACAAATATTTGCGCTCCGCTAAAACACATTTGTGGCATTTAAATTATTTTTTTATCCTCTTCTAGTTAAATTATGCTGTCTGTTATGTAAACTTTGATTTTTTTTCTTTCTTTTTGGAATTTAAATTTATATTTGTTGAAGGTTTTCAGTCTCAACTGTGAAACGTTAGAGAGATTCCCAAGCTACACTCCCTAGGAACGATATGTAAATGAGCCACCTCAAAAGGAGATTTGCACTGAGGAGACTGAGCAAGGGTGAAACAGTCTGTTCATAGGCAGATGTTCTGTGTCAGCCCAAGCCAGTGTCTTACTCAGCAGGGCCGTCTTTCCCATTGGGCACGCTGGGCAGTTGCCCGGGGGCCCTGCAGCCCAGGGGAACCCTCCGGAGGCAGAAAAAAAAAAAAGCGAGACTGAGGAGGAGACCAGGGAGGGAGTCGGATCGCCAGCTGACAGCACGGTAAGTATTTTCTTCTTTTTTTGCAGGGTTTTTTTTTTCCTGCCTCCGGAGGGCCCCCCTGGGCTGCAGGGCCCATATATATATAATCATTTTTAATTTTTTTTGCATATATAGGGGCCCGGTGCACTGCTGTACCCGGGGGCCCAAGAGGTTCTTCAGGTAATCTGTGTGAAGAGCTTGCAAATACTTTTTACTCTTATAGCTATCACCTTTTATTACCTCTCATTTTTTTTGTTTCGCTTACATCCATCTCACAGCTAACACGGTATTTAGCTGTAAGCCGTATTTATCAGTACACTTATTTTCCATGGTTGCAATTTATTTAGACAATGTAATCTTCAGTTTACAAGTAACGAGTTAATATATGAATGGTAGTTTTCAATGCATGGCATAGTTTATTTTTCTTGCAGATCGTCTAAAGCAGTCAGTGAATTTCAAGCCCCTGCACACCAACATCTGTTTTGTATCTGTTTAACTGGATTTTTTAGCAGGCAGGCAACTGGCAAATCTAATGAAATGACATCACTGAATGTCCTTAGAGGAAGGCCAAAACCCTCTACAATAAGAGCTTTAATGGATATAAAATGTTCTTTGTTTTAAATAGATGTTTACATTTTAATAATTTCACTATATGGTAACATGCCACACATAGGCTGATATTAAATTGCTGGGCAATTTTGTGGTCTGTTCGTAGATGTATTAATTGCATGTCTGAATTTAGGCACATTAATGATGGTTTCTGGAAATTGTGAACTAACCGATGAAGAGGCCAAGATGTTTGTAATGCTGAAACGATGTTCTTAAATATTTGTTATGACTGAGCACACTGAGGGACCTATGTCTGCCGTTCTGTTTATATACAAATGGCTCTAATGAGAGAACCCATATTTTTAACCTCAGTTAACCTCTACTGATCTGGGGAGAGTCTCACCTCAGCACTGAAGGAGATTCAAAACATTTATTTACAAACCATTGAAAAACTTTTTTATTTTTTATGATGGGAAGGAATTTTGTTGCCGTTACACACTCTCCCACGTCCAAACCCACCTAAAAATTACTAAAAAGAGTTGGGATTATTTATGATAATCTGCTACTCTTTACTACTACTAATGATTCAATCTACAAATGAACCCAGAGCATATAAGAGACCAATAACTAGCTCTTAGTGTAAGGCTAGGTACACACCACAGGGTTTTCTGCTGATTATCGGGCCAATCACACGATAAATAACCGTTTGGCCAGATATCGCATTAGTGTGTACGCTACAACGATGAGCGATTATCATTGCAAAGCACATTGTATTGTTTGATTTGATTTTTAAACCAAACTAAAAATCTCGTTCAACGAAGGAACAATGTCGTTCCAATTCTGCAGTGTGCATGCACTCAGCACCGGCGGTGTCCATAGATCTCTATGGAATGTGCAGAGTCATAAACTGCAGATGGAAGACACATGTAGCACACAAATACTTGATAGCTTATTTGTACACTGAAATTTAAAGTTGATATTTGTGTGTTGCATGAAAAAACAGTCAGTATGTAACTTATGTGCAAAACAGAATACAAATTTGCACCCCTTGCATTGTAACATGGTTTTGTCCAGGAGACTGAAATAAGAAGTTTCTCAAGTTAAGATCCTTAATGAATCAGGCCCCTACTTCCTAAACCTTAAAAAAAAAAAAAAAAGATAAGAGTTTTGGCGAAAAAAGAGGTCATAGTATTTTGAATAATAAATTAACTTAAATTGGTGGTGGAGAAGGCAAGTTACGAGATGGCACAACCAATCTACATAACCAAACAGTGTATGGCCATACTGCACTAAACACTGGTCCCAGAACCACAGTCCTATGAGATTAGCGG
The DNA here is from genome assembly GCF_038048845.1 of Mixophyes fleayi. NCBI lineage: Eukaryota > Metazoa > Chordata > Amphibia > Anura > Limnodynastidae > Mixophyes > Mixophyes fleayi. Next base: position 430,049,770 of record NC_134402.1, on the reverse strand, counting down.
GTGCTAAATCTGGCGGTAGAGTGACTACACCTCCTCTGGACTCACAATGCCGTGCCCGCACAAGACCTATCAAGGGATCCCCCAGCCGGGGGAACAAGGGCCAAGGTACTTCGATGAGGGCAGTGACCTGCGGAAAATCAGCAATAGCACCGTATTACTGGTAGCAGGCTCACAAATGCCTTTCTGCTAACTGTGCCTGCTCTGCATAGGAAGAAAACTAACTTATAAAACATTGACATCACCCTCACTGTACCGGGCAGGAGGGAGGGGATTTCCAGCCAGGTAGAGGCTTGAACAAATGCTGTGAGAGCCTATATACTAACCAGGTCACTCCCACAAACATAACCATTGGCTGGAATCAACAGTGGGCTTAACCAGGACTGTGTCACTGTCAGACATTAACCCTATCCTCTGCGTTTAAGGCCTTTCAGCTTAAAGCTTCACTTGTCACTATCCTTTCAGCCGATGTGATGGTAGATGAAGAGCACAGAACTGACGGTAAATCTTGTAAAACTTGTTAAGTGTGTACACATGAATCGGCTGCTGATGGGAAAATAAACTCTATAGTGTGTACCTAGCCTTACTGAATTGGTGCCACTTTCAGGGTGGCCAGGAAAAGAATCTGAGCATGAATTGTCTTGGAGGTAGTCGGGACTAACTAAGCACACAAGGGGTTGTGGCCACACCATGATGGGAATGTGCACAGCACTTCAGAAGTGCTAGACTACCCCATCATCCCACCTCTGGTGCTCATGGCGCCCACTCACCAAAGTGATGTCTCTGCTCAACATCTAAATATCTTGATTCACCGTGGTGAGCAGGGACATGCCTTCCAACTGCTCACGAGACAGTTCCCTCAAATCAAGTATGTCCTACCTAAATGGGGTAGTTGGGAAGTATGGGTCACAGTTATCCTCCTAACCCACTCCTTCTAGACCCATGCTGAGCAACTGGTTAGTGTGAATGATGCGTATAAATTAGCCTATTCTGGCTTGGGCTCAGGATTGTATCAGTAGTGGAGAGTGGAGGGTGCACACACTTGTTGGCCTTGGTTTGTTAGAAAAACACTCAGATCTACGTATTATATACCACTGTAAGCATCTAAGTATCATGATTCCCAATAGAAACCAGTGAGTCTCCAAGCCATCATTGTTACAAGTGACCCAAGGTCCTGGTTCCCTGTCATCATATCAGTATTCTACACTTGCTTCTCGTTCACATGTTTGGTTGCTAAGTGACTTTCTTTCAGTACAGTCCACATGCGCTTTAGTTGCCTAATGTTAGCGTTGGCCCTGGTGTTCCTGAGCACTTCCAGATCAGTGTTATTAACTGGATAGATTTGGATACATAACTACTCATCAGAAAGCAAGATACTTAGATTTTTACAACGAGATAGAAGGTATACATTTTTCATTGCAAGTCCCATAGCCACTTTCACCAAAATAACCAACTGCTCCGCATCCTGGTTGGTTGGGAAAGGAACTTACTTAATTTTCGAACGCAATGTGAACGCAACTTGTGTTTAAAAAAACTTGCACATCCTCCTCCCACAATTTTTCAAGTATTTTCAGGTTAGACATTTTGTAGGGTCTCTCCTCACCTTTTCAGAAGGACATGATTTTATATCTATACAGTATAATTTTTGATGCTATTTCGACTCCTGGAAAAACTCATGAGAGGGAATAGGAGAGGGACCTGGGTCAACCCCCCACCCGCAGAGGAGAACTACTGGGAAATTATCAGGAAACCAGCTCCATCTCTACACTTATTAAGGAGAACGGTACTAAAGTTTATTATAGGTGATATTTCACCCTTGATAAACCTGCCAAATTGCATCCTTCTAGCTCCTCATCTTGCTAGTGTGGTTGTGAACAAATAGGTTCGTTTATACACATTTGATGGTCATGCCGAAATCTCCTCCTTCTGGGATCGGGTCCGGATCCTTCTCTATTTGCTCCTCCTGTGTCACGCCCACAAGGATCCTTCTCTACTCGCTCCTCCTGTGTCCCGCCCACAAGGATCCTTCTCTACTCACTCCTCCTGTATCACACCCACAAGGATCCTTGGACCTTTCTCTTCTGCTATCTTTCAGATACTGATAAGTATTCTGCAAACTTAGGCTCCCATAATCATGCTGTTGCTTGATGCCTAATTGCCAAGACATGGAAACAGTGCGATCCTCCCTGCCAATCTGAACTCATGTCCTATCTTTGGTTCATTACCAGGTTGGAAAAGGTTATCCATCATGTACACAACAAAGATGAGAGATTCCATCAAATCTGGGTACTCTGGCCTGACCCCTAACTCTAATTCTCTGAACCCTCGAATCTCTTCCATTTTGTATCTACCCCATGCCCTGTCCGGACTCCCCCCCTTCATCACAAAGGTTGAGCACTTCACCACACATACCTTTTTTTTTTTTGGGTAAGGTATTGCCCTCTGTCAGTGATGATTGATCCCCTCCCCCGCACTCCTTCTCCTTCTGTTCCCTCCCCAACCTACAAAAATGAAGACAAACTTAGTGGTATTTTGCCTTTTGATATGATTCTGTAGTCAGCAAGGAACGGATAAATTTTTTTTTTTATAAAAATGTTTTAACTCTCGATACTATACTCATTAATAAAAATATATGTAATTGCCTTCACTGGCGTTAGTCCCTTTCTGGCACACACACGGAGCTTTTTCACGTATTGTACGGCATGCAAATGGATATACGTCCAAAGATGAATCGGATCCGAAATGTGTAGTCTACTAATTCATTGAGGCGTGCGTCATCTTATGGGTGTGATCTACTTACTGCGTCATCATTTTAACATTTGGGTTGCAGCAAATCTAAACAGGCATGTACCTTTTGTGGTCTTCAACCGGGAGCCAATATTTCAAAGGATCTTCATAGCTGTAACTAAAAGGACTTTAATGCTTCTCCTATGTATGTGGTACAGTTTTCTTTGAGCTATGGAACTGTTTGTAAACTGCAAATTGAGGAAAGTGCTATTCATGTACTCCCTGCATTATTTCACGCGACCTGGGTCTTAGCTTCATGAAAGAAGGATTCTCGGAGGGGTTATTTAATTAACTACAAGTCCTTAGGAATACTAAGCTCCAAAAACATTGTATGCAATGCTTTAAAGGCTAAGTTGTATCATCTTACTTCTCCTAAAACTGTTTCTTTGTTTACTTTAGAATTCCCTTTTACTTTCTGGATGATGCCATATTTTTGTAAAAATCTGTTCTGTAGCAAAAGTCATCTGTGGATAAATAAAGAGACCACACTGATAGCAGCAATATATTCTACAGCTATATTATTATTTTTAAACTTTGTTTACATGTTCATTTATCATTTTGTTTTAAATAATAAAGAACTATCAGAGTAAACAGTATATGATCATAGAACACTTGATTCTCTTGGCATCCTCTTTGAGCATCATGACAGTCCCCAATCAATGGAGACATATATATCCTGATTCATTACGGAACGTAAATGCCGCTGCGTGCCGTATTTTGTGCAAAATGGCTCTGCGCAAGACCAGAACTGACCTACAATGATAATCAGCTCCCAATCATTATGCATTACCCCTTTAACAGCAGCGTCTCACCAATTATATTATATCCTCCCTCCAAACCCACTTACCTGTTGCTGATTCATCATTAGTCAGAGGGTAGCTGATCACATGTCAGTCTGATCATGTCAGTTCCCCTGTGTGCACATCCACTCCCACAGCACTCCCTGCAGGCTGGAGGGTATACAGCTGCCTGCCAGTGTGAGCAGCCAGCTTGGGAGAGGTACAGGATGTGTACTCCTTGTACAATGCACTCCTTCACCTAGGTTAAGCGCTCTGTGGGGACGCTTAACCTGGAGAATTTTTTTCCTTTGGCACGGCAGCAGACCACATAAATACTTGACACCAGCCCTCAGTGGTGCCCCCAAAAGCCCGGCGCCCTAGGCAGCAGCCTAAAGCTGCCTAATTGTAGTGCCAGGCCAGGTATTGTGTCTGTCAAAGCAGAGCGCACCTAGACCCGTATTCAACAAGAGACTTTTCTTCAGATCCACTTCTAGTTGCCTATGCCAGAATTATGTGCGTTTAAAAAAACACAATTAACGTTCGTTTTGCATGCCTTATGAAACCAGGCCCATAATTCAGATTTAATTAGTCTTGGTACATATAGCCATTTTATATTAATGATAGCTAGAATGTGACCGGTTGCTATGGGTAACACCTCCACATTTCCTCTTTAGAATGTTTAGTAAATCTTCCTCTTAGTGGAGATTTAATATATGTGCTTTCATTATTTTATTGTTTAATTGTTCAATTACGCTGGTCCTGGATAGATTCCAATGGATACATTATTTGATAGACTTTGAGTTGATCTTAGTCCATGCACGGGACTAAGTTCTCCTATAAACCATGAACATGACATTTCCGCGTTTTTATCACTTACAGCAAGTTTTCCTTTCCTGCATTGAAATACTGCAGACAAAGCAAGCCATGAGAACAGAGCCAACACGGTGCATTTATTTCTTTTTTTTCCACATGTTCGAAAACAGGAACTGACATTTCATGTGATTCTAGCATTTTATGCGGAGACAGGGCCAATTTCTGCTCATTGTCCCCGTTTTCCTGTTCTGAAGGAAGTGAATGCTCAGGAACAAGGGAAATTTAACTGATTGCTTTCTACTCTGTTTTACCACAGACACTAAGGAATGTGCAGATTACATCAAAACATCGCACATCAACATAAAGCATAAACTATACTAATACCAACAATACACAAAAAAATGTAATACTTCAACATTGCTTAAAGCTAGATACAGTATATACAGTATATTAAAGTGAAATGTAAAATGCTTATTTTTTCCCATTGTATAAGTAGGAAGCATTAAAAGTAATAAAACAATTAAACAAATAAAACAATTAGATTAGGTGTGGTTACAGTAGACGTCTGTTCCCCTTTCCCGTCACTACTAATTGGTAGAATAAGACGGATCGTATCTTTCACTCTCCTAACTTTAAATGGGAAATATCAGCTATTAAGTCATTCTGGGTTGTTTCCACCTCAATGACCATACCCATTTTCACATTTTGTGATGTGTAGATTTCACAGGGACAGCTTGATATTTCTTAGCCAACCCAAATAAAATAAAGGAAGCGCAGGCAAAAACAAAAAATAGACATTTACGTAATTTTTTTTTACACTTTTATATACAATTCATCTTAGATAATCACCGCAAAAGTGAATTGCCTAGTTCTCTGAACCACAGGGATACAAAATACGTATAAATTGCTCAAGGAAGTTACAGATCATTAACTAAGTAACTTTTATATTTAACTTTTTTCAGTATTTATTTTACTTTGACTAATTATTATGATTATTGTTATCATTATAATTATTGTTATTTTTACTACTATTTCTAAATCAGTAGAGAGTGGAAACAGCCACTTTATTGGCTACACTTATATTTGTGAGAATGCAGCCTATTAATTCTCTACAGCATGCAGACAGGGTTAGCTATCCACTTAGCCTTTCCCACACTACACAGACACACAGGTGCACGACATGGGTGGGATTGGTGTGTGGGTATAAAAGGATTGTGGGATCTGATGTGTATGGCAACCGGTGCCAGTTAGTGGCCGGCTGGTAGAGAGGGAAACTGCTGTATAGCCAGATGTAGGTTGCCCGGTGTCATCCTGACGTTTGATGTGATATTGTGATGTAACAACAAAGCACCATTTTGATCTGCAACAAAAGTGCTACAAGTAGAGCACATTTGTTAACATATATATATATATATATATATATATATAACCACAGAAATATATACCCTGAACTCAGTTTCATAAAGGGCTGTTTTGACAAATTGTGCATCAGTTTGACAAAGGCTCACATCACTTCTATCTACTGTTGGTGGGCCGTGCTCCTTACACTATTTAAATCTTAGTATGTGGCTTCCTTCTTTCCTTCATTCCTCTCCTCACATGATGGCACTGGAGAGGTAATTGCCTTCCCAAGATCAGAATACTAAGCTCCTGAAATACTCAGATCTGATTGACTAATAGTATCTATCTATCTATCTATCTATCTATCTATCTATCTATCTATCTATCTATCTATCTATCTATCTATCGATCTATCTATCTCACAGAATATATAGGATTGCAATCTAGATGATGCTAGTTTGCAATTTGTTCATGCCCTGGAGTTTGGGATGAGCCCCAGCAGGATTGAAAAGGTGTGTGACCACAGCAGGACCAGGTCAGTCCCAAGAGAACGGGACTATGGAGAGTCACATACTACAGAGAGAGACAGAGAAAGAGTCATAGGCTCAGACAGAGATCATTGGGAGAGGTAGAAGAGGTTTGTCCCACTAGAGCTTAATTCTGCTAGTTAGGAGTCCAGGAGAGTTCTGTGATTGTAAGAGAGATACATAGATAACGCAGGTACTGTCTGAGAACAAAATCTCAGCAAGACATGGACATTGTGCGTTCAGCCACTAAAGAGAAGGTGGTAAGCGGATTAGCTGCCCGCTGCTAGAGGGGGGCCAAGAAGCGAGGTGGCGTCCTGAATGGCTGATAGGTGTTTTCTTGACTCCAGTGTTGTTTTTCTGCAGAGTTGCTGCTATTTAAAGCTAATTTATGTTTACAGGCTTGAATTGTACTATTTAACCTTGAAGGGGTAAAGCTGTCCTCAGGGATTTGAAGTAGCCAATAGGATACCATAGGATGCGGTTCATAAGCAAGAGGGACAGGACATTTCCCTCTTTTTCTGCAGGATTTCCCTCCCACCCTTTTGATGTAATTTTTTCTCTTTGACATCTGTAGATTGTTGCTAACCTTCTTTTTCTCTCCTACTTCAGACAAGGCACAGTCGGCGGGAAAGCAGCGCAGCCAGCGGTCTAATACATAGGCGCACATGTTATGTTGGTCCGCAGTGTTCTTCCCCCTTTGATCTTGTCTCTTTCCGGTCCCTTGTGTAGGTGCCCGGGGTATTGTTTGTGGAAACGTGCCTCTGACGCCAGAAGTCTTTCTGACGCCATTAAAGTAGCGCTGAGTTCTGGGCCGGCTGACCACCCCAAATTTCCATTGGTATTGACTGGTAGCTGTTACTGCATCAGCTTTCGTTGCCACAATCTGTACAACAATTAAAACTGTGACCTTAGTGCGCCAAAAATTTAAACCTGTGTCCATCATGATTTAAGCTTAGACAGTTGAAGATATTAAGGTTAAGGTGGTGCATTGGTGCAGGTGTCAGCCCTTTGGCGTTTAAGTGCTGCGTAGGAGCCGGGTCATATGTTTAAATGATGAGTAATATTTCCCCAGGTAATTCTTTAATATATTAATATAGGTCACATGCAGAGGCGATATTCCATGGAATGAACTAATTGCAGATCATTGCTATAATTTTTCAACAAAGGTCCTATGTACTGTACCTGAATATAACCTTATATACAGTATGAAACCACAAGTGCTGGAAAAAGTGATACCAATATAAGAAAATGAAATCTTTGCAGAAATTTGAGGGACTCTTGGCCTGCTTCCCAGACAGTGGTTAAAGGTTACAACAAATCTAATTGTCAGTGGAAGAGAATGAAGTCCTGATCTTTAAGTGCTAATCAACACTCTTCTACTTGATTTATGACTTTACTGGGGAGTTTGGTCAGTTTAAGGCTATCATGGTTTATTTGATTGGTATAAAAGAATTTAAACAAAACAAACAGAATATCTACAAGTCATTATGTTTGCTTTCTGTACATCCATAAAGTTTTCTTGTCTCTAAAGTCCATTACTTAATATGTATTGTCTCTAGTTAGACATTAGTTAGTTGTAGATTGAGCTGCCTTGCAGCTTTTTACTAGTACCACACAGGTACAACTCCTGATTACCCAGCACTGATACAGGGAATTTGGAAGACCAGAAATGGGCCTTATGAATGGAGCCCACCCTTCTCTCTCCATTCATACCCCAGGGACCCTTATACTAGCTTTTCCTGTAGCCGAACACACTCATTGGGATGCTCCTTCCCACAAAAACAATTTCCGTGGGGTTTTAAATCACAGAAGGCAGAAAGACTTTGACATACACCTCTGCTAATTACCATTTGCCCAGTTTTTCTGTCACAATATATATAGATAGATAGATAGATAGATAGATAGATAGATAGATAGATGGAGATAGGGTCCCAGATCTGCTGCCGTGGAGGGCAAAGAGTCAGCAGAGAGAAGATCCAACCCTCCTAGAGAGATAGTAGAACAACCACCTAATATATATACAGATGGACACGTGAAACTCACCTGATACAAGCTGAGAGTTAATTAATATACAGAACCAAAAAACCAGATGCAAGAGAATTGGGACTCACATTGTTTAAGCAAAAAAAACATGGATACTCTGCATTCAGTAAATACACAATTAACACTATCCTAACTACTGTTCTATATTAAAAACAGGAGACGTTAGTTCCACATATAGTAACATTTAAGGTGACCAACTCATGCCAAATATATAAAAATAACTACAATTTTAATCTTTGGCAGCAAAAGTGTGCAGGAATGTGCACAAATACACATTGGTGTCTGCACACAATGAAGCTTGTCACTGCAAAGCATCAGATGCAGAGAAGGTGCCGTGGCCAGGGCCGGACTAACAAGAGGGCTAAAGGGGCCTTTGGCATCTGGGGGGCCCGCCGGCATTTATCGGGTCACGGGCATCCCCGCCCCTGGCTCCGACTGTCACCTGTTCAAGGAGAATGGCAGGCAGCTAACAGCAAATGTTATGCTGTTAGCTGCCTGCTGTCACTGTAGTGCTTCTGCAGCGCACCGTAGTCTCCTTACTGAGGAGATCTCGTGAGACTATGAGTCATGGTCTCACTCTCACGAGATCTTCTCAGTAAGGGGATTACAGTGCGCCGGGGAAGCACTACAGTGGTTGAAATAACTGAAGGAGGCAAACTCACGGGGGGGGGGCTCACAGTACCCTTAACCCACGGGGCCTCCCTTCCCTTAATCCGGCCCTGGCTGTGGCTCACATATCTCTGCTATGTGTCATATCACACTTGAAGGTAAAATGTAGCAATACTGCACATTGTTGATCTAAGAAGCTGCATTGTAATAAGTGACATGTTATAATGTCACTTCTAGGAATCTGTTTTGCTGATATTTTGAAACTTTTTCGCTTTACATGAACCTCTATTTCTCATAACTGCACAATTTATTTTTCGGAATTTGTTAGAGTTAAAATCAGTTTTTGGATTGTGATTTTTACGGGAGGCTGTTCCTAGCCAAATGAGGATTTGGCACATTAATCTGCCTTCTTCTGCACCCACATGTAAACACAAAATTTTGATTTGCAAGCAAGATGTTTAAATGAGATTAGTGGGCGGCCACCAGGGGCTGACTGGCAAATTTTAGCCTTGGGGGGGGATGGGGCGAGACTGGGCTCAGCAGCCTATTAAGAACATTTTTAAGGGAAAAACAAGGCAGGCAGCTCAGTGACTCAGCCCAAGGGAGCAAACTATGGGGCTCGCCAGCCCCTTGTGGCTACAGTGCTTTAGTCTCAAGTCATTTGCAAGTTCTGATTAAGTACAGATGATCAAGAGTTATTCTATACTTTCAATGGGTTGGCGTTATTTAAACATCCAGGTGCAATTGATGTCAGACTTGAACATGATCGAAACGGCTCAAAAAAGTTCAAACCTGTTTGATGCTAACAATTTTTTAACCACTTCTACAAATTTGAGAAATTTGGACAAAATGGCAAATTTTAGAATCAATTCACAGAACCAGTTCGAGCATCTCTAGCTGCAAATGTGACTATAAATGGACTTGTTAACATGTAACTTGTTAAAAAATGCTCATTGGCAATCTACGTTAATGTAACTGTGTGCAGACACAATCAAATAGATCATATGTAATGACGACAATAAATATCGTATTGGATATTGTGAAATGCTGCAAAAAAAACATTTTGTGCTGATTTGTGCTCTTTCTTGTTAACATCCAGTCCTGTTTGAGTAGTGAATTTTTTTTTTTAGCATAGAGCCTCATCCATTCTATTATCTCGGGAAGAAAACAAAATCTTGCTTTTGTAATTTCATCATACAGATTAGTGGATAGTTACAACTAAATCATTATCCATAAGGTCCATGATCGTCCCTGAGCTGTACATCATCAGAAACTATTCCCACCTCTGGAGTTTTATGGTCAGAGCCTTGGGATAAATACTTCCAAAGAGAGGTAATATCATTATATGAATAGAAGAATGATTGAATGAATGAATGAATGAATGAATTGCAGCAAATAGTTTTTGTTCAATGTGTTCCAATACCTCTGCGTACTTATTTCCTCCGGCTTGTTACCTGCACTGTCAGCAGCAGCTTTTCCTGGAGCCTGCATGGTAATTTCCTCCATGAGACGGCCTGTGCTCTTATCATTCTGGAAATGCATCATGTACTCTGTGGCCCTGTTATTTTTAGTATAGTCATTGTTCCTTGCATGAGGGCCGTGCATGATAAAATGTTTACCACTTGCATTACAGAAGGTGATCTTATTTTTTCAGTTTTTATTTTTTAACTAGTGAGAAGCCTGTCAAAATGACGGGAAAAAAGAAGAGTAAGATCACATTGGACCCTTTTGTGGTAACGGATAAATTCCGCTCATCATTTATCCCATGAATATGGAGTCAGGTACCGGCTCCAAAACAAATAAAAAGAACATAATTCCTATTTCCCAGATATTTCATTATATATTACATTTTTGGGTACATCTTCTCGGAGTCTTTTACCAATGTCCCCTGTTCCATGACACCAATGATTTTGAATTTGACGTCGGCAGATCGCCGTACTCTGAATATTGCCACATAAAGTTGACCGTGACAGGATCAGGTAAAAATCTCCCAACTTTTTCTAGTGTTTGTCCTTATGACTTATTGATGGTCATGGCAAATAACAGTCTCACTGGAAATTGTCTACGTCTCAACACAAATGGAAAGTCTGTATTACTTGGTGCTAAGTCCATTCATGGAATAAGGACAGTCTAAAATTCTGCTGTTCCTCTCAAGACTTGTGCAGATTTTCCGGGGAATAAACCTTGTGCTGCTGCTTCGCTATGCAAGTGATCCGTAAGGCTGATATATTTTTCCGTTCTCAATTGTTTTTGATTTTGTCATATATAATTAAGCTGTTTGACTTCGGTTTTCACATAAGCATCAACTAAATATTATTGAGTCAGCTTACAGCCAGGTAAAGAAGGGTTAAACAGGTTATGGATTGACAGTCTATAAACCAAACAAAATAAGGGCTAGAAATGAGGAAAATCTAGTCAGCAGGAATAGTCAAGTACACAAAACAGTCATTTGCAAACATTCTACCAAATTTGTTTGTGTGTTTTGTGTGTGTATTTATAAAGGTGAGAAGCAGCGTTAGCCATATATATATATATATATATATATATATATATATATATATATATATATTTGAGAGAGAGAGGGATATCTGTTGTGTTATGGCTCTGTACTGCCACCTAGTGTTTCACCGCACACATATAAAGGTGAGGAGCAGCGTTAGCCTTTTATATATACAGATAAGCAGATTCGAAAATATCTGTAAAAGAAACAAGATGGAAAAATACAGCAAATCATACCAATAAAAAATAACTATAAATTAAATTAAAACTTCACTAAAGAAATGGATACTTACTAAATAAAATAATTATTATTGAAATACAGAAAAATAAAAGTTGGGGAAAGAGAATAGATGGAATATAATGGTGGCATATTATTGCAGTACTAAAATAAAGCCGCTGAGATGATTCTCTCCGATAAACAAACCTACATGAAAAAATGTTTTCCATTAAATCTTTACACTTTATATTTTATTGATATATTTATACTTTATGTATATATACATGATGACATGTCTGTTCCTGGCAGGGGAGGTATGATGCAACCGAATAGGAAAAGAGTGTCATCTGTTCTAAAACAGGCATGGTTTTGGTGGATCTGGGGATCTGGGTGTGGTTTTGGTGGATCTAGTTGTGGTTTGGGATGATCTGGGTGTGGTTTTAGATGATTTGGGAGTGGGTTGGGTGGATCTGGGTGTGGTTTGGGTGGATCTAGGTGTGGTTTGGGAGCATCTGGGTGTGGTTTGGGTGGATCTGGGTGTGGTTTAGGAGGATTTCTGTATGGTTTGGGTGGGTCTGGGTGTGGTTTGGGAGGATCTGGGAGTGGTTTGGGATAATCTGGGAGTGGTTTGGGTGGATATAGGTGTGGTTTGGGGGGTCTTGGTGTGGTTTTGGTGGATCTGGGTGTGGTTTGGGAGGATTTGGGAATGGTTTGGGATCAGCTGGGTGTGATTTGGGTGGATATAGGTGTGGTTTGGGTGGATCTGGGTGTGGTTTTGGTGGATCTGGGTGTGGTTTGAGAGGATTAGGAGTGAACCTGATTTGTCTGAGTTTCCAATCAGGAATGTTGAAGTTCATAACAAAAACTCACCCTCATCTCATACGGTAAAATGCGTGAGTGTGATACATAAATGTAACTGGTGCTTTCAGTAACTGCTGCCATTTCATATCTCAGCTAAATAGACATTGTTACCTTTACACAGCAACGATGAATGTACAGTCTTGGACCATTGTGATTAGAACATTTTTTTTTAATATAAGATTTGTTTTATGTGATTGAATAATGAAGTCTGTATCCAGTCTTGGTCTGATTATAAATGCAGGTTGTCCAATGTTAACATCTCCTACAAACTGACCTAAACATTTTAACAATGCCTGAATGGTGTTGCTAGTGTACAGTTTTTGAGATGTATGTATATGTATAAGTGACATATGGGTCATTTACTAAGACCTGTGCTTACATGTAGTAGAAATACTGTAATTGCCCATGAATTAAGTGGGTGAATCTATGTACCACTCAAAGTCTGTGTGCATCAAAGGGCATCTCTTATGCTCCAGATGGATTGGATCATGCACAAAACTAAATGTGGGAGAAGAGAGAACTTCTACCTATATAGAAACATTACAATTCACATAACAAAATGAAAATATATTTTGGTTCTATTTAATTTTGTGAAACTAGCTACGGTATCAATACTAAACAGGTGCATTTTTCAATTTCCTTCTCAGTATATTGATAATTCATGAAATATATTTAATTTATTATAACATCAAGAGAAAGTCCTATCTGTCCCCAAAATCTATATAAAATTCACCTGGCAGCAAAATGGTTAAAGACCCAAAAGAATATTTCCCATTAACCCTGCAAAACTCCAGCAGTAGGAGCAATCTTTCTTTTTATACTATCACAAAACCCAACTCATCTACTTCTTCCTTACAAGCAATTGACCAAGGAGGAAAATCAGTAAACATTTCTGGAACAAACAGCATAGTATATATACAGTCAGTTTCTGTTGTGTTCTGGAATCATAAAGTATTTATTCATTCTTAGGTCCCCTGCTATATTGTCTAATGAGTTCCGAGAGCTGTTCTTTGTAGTGTCATGGTTTTATTTATAATGGATACTGTCAATGACATCTATATTCTACTTGTAATGACAAGTGCTGTATCATTATTTGCACATAAAAAACGCATTCAAGCATTTATCTATGTAAGCGTTAGAGGCTCCCAATATTTATAAATGTTTTCGATATAGTATACTTGCGCCACCTAGTGTTTGAACTTGTCACGTACAAGATAGTGCTGAGTTTAGAAGACGTAAACAGATAAACATGAATTAGAGAAGAGCTACACGCACAGAACTGCTAAATATTCGCCTCATTCCACATAAAGCCACGGAATTTAGCAGTAGAATTTGCGTTGTCCCAGTTCTATCCCAGTAACACAACACTGCAGAATGACTTGACCATTGTTGTTCCAGCAGCATTCATATTATTATTATTATCATTTATTTGTTAAGCGCCACAAGGTATCCGCAGCGTCGCACACAGTACTAACAGTAGACTATACAGGGTGAAACCATACAGAACAATGAACAAAAAGTACCAATACTTCAGCAACTCCGGCCAGTCATATGCAGTAAAGACTGAGCGGAAGAACCGGTATGGAGACAGGAGGGGAGGGGGCCCTGCTCATACGAGCTTACATCCTAAGGGAGGGTAAACAGACCAGGCACAAGAGGAGCCAGTTGAGGCAAGAGGTAGAGAAGGGAGGACGAGCTAAAGGGAGGAGATGGGGGTTAAGTAGATGGTTGGTAGGCTTTGAGGAAGAGGTGAGTTTTGAGTGCACGTTTGAAGGAGCACAGAGTAGGAGAGAGATGGATGGAACGAGGGAGGTCGTTCCAGAGAAGGGGGGCTGCACGGGAAAAGTCTTGGATTCTGGAGTGGGAAGAGGTGATAAGGATGGAGGAGAGGCGGTGGTCGTTGGCCGAGCGCAGGGAGCGGGCAGGAGTGTGAATGGAGAGGAGGCTAGAGATATAAGGGGCAGTAGAGTTGGAGAGAGCCTTGTAAGTGGTGGTGAGGAGTTTGAAAAGGATTCTGTAGGGAAGGGGAGCCAGTGTAAGGCAAGGCAGAGAGGGGAGGCAGAGGAGGAGCGGCGTGAGAGGAAGATGAGTCTTGCGGCCGCATTGAGTATAGAGCGGAGGGGGGAGAGACGGGAGTGGGGGAGTCCAGTGAGGAAGAGGTTACAATAATCGAGGCAGGAGATGATGAGTGCGTGGATGATAGTTTTGGTGGCATCCTGAGAGAATAAAGGACGGATGCGGGCGATGTTGCGTAGTTGGAAGCGACAGGCTTGGGCAAGGGAATGAATGTGGGGGGCAAAAGAGAGAGAGGAGTCGAGGGTGACACCCAGGCAGTGAAGTTGGGTGACAGAGGAGATGGTGGTGTTATTGACTAGACTATATATTTTGCAAAATGCACGTTTAACTTCCAGATTGTAGTGTTTGAGCTTCGCATCTCTGTGAAACAATCTGTACCTTGCGAAACTCGATTTGCGCTAAGTTTCATAACTGCTTTGCTCATCTCTAAAATGTATTATGTCCATTAAAAACAGATGTTTAAAAATAACGACATAAAAAGTAATTGATTTGCTATGTCAGTTTCTTCTTTAATTCTGAAAGGAAAAAGTAATCTTTGAAGACTGTGACATTTCATGAAACATCATCATTTCCAGGTGGCACATTATATAGGTAACTGTGTTATGTCCCAAAATAATATTGGTGTTTCGGATATACTGTACAATATGTGTTCAGTATATCTAAACCATGTACAGATCTGTTTTGCCTACAGGGCAATATTTGTACAAAACTGTAAAATATTGTGCAGTCGTCTTTTTTGATGCCTACTAGTGATTTAATGAATTTATCTCAAAGAGGAATGTTCACCTAGATTTTCAATTGATATCAAATGTCACAAATTACCAAAAATGTACACGTACTGAGGGTCTTTTCCAAAGGATCACACCCTTCCCAACTCTTGCTAATCTATACTTTTTCACTTCTGATTAAGGCTGATCAGCCAGCACCCACCTGCCACCTGCTATGCTGACCAAATAAAGACTGGAATTGGACAAAAATGGTCACAGCTTTATTCATAATTAACACATGCACAAAGTGATGCACCAGGGCTCCATTAACGTGTTTTACCGACTATGTAAGAAGCGCAACATTATCCCCTGGAACCAGCTTGGCGCCCACTACCCTTCACTCCTCCTTGGCACGCTGCCTGGTGAGGCTTAACCATTGAAGCTGGAGCCAGGCATACGGCCATTTTTCCCCAGGGTGATTATGTGCTTCATGCTAGATCCCCCCATTGCTATACATTGTGCGTCGTTTTCCCCGCCCGATAACTATGACGATCAGCGAAGAACCGAAAGCCAATATTATAATTTCAGACAAGTAAAAATTGCATGAGGAGAACGTACTTCTCCCCGACACACCATAGTTAAAACAATTGATAGTGCCTTCTTCCTTCCTTCTAGAAGGACACTAGCCCATCTCTCTCCCTGACTAGTCTGCTGCCACTGCCCCCCTTAACCCCCAAGGTGTGAAAGGGAGGACGGACTCAACGCGTTTCGACCTTCCACAAGTCTTTATCAAGGCATGTCTTATTGTTCTAATAGAGCAACTATTTATAGTATAAGACTCTATCATGTGACTTACTCAAACTCCTGTCACCTGATTCCAACATAAAATTACCCATTTAAAATAATAATTATATAATACATACAGAATTAAAACATTCCCAAATACAATCCAGTAAAAACTAGAGATGCTCAGGCTCGGTTCCTCGAGAACCGAACTCACCCGAACTTAGGGGATCCGACTCGGCTCGGTACTTTCACGCTTTTTCGGAATCGAAAACGAGGCAAAAGTCATCGTTACGTCGATTTTTGGTCTTATGCCTGGGCATGACAATGGCCTTTTTGTTATCACTTAGTAAGAACTGCTGCAATCTTAGTTTGAAAGTGTATGAAAATAATATTGTGACCTGTGAGGTGGTCAAAATTGACTGCAAATGACTTGAAATTAGTGTTATTGAGGTTAATAATAATGTAGGATCAAAAAAAGAGCAAAATTATGTGATTATAGCATATTTTAGCAATTTTTCTAAAAAAATACAGATCCAAAACCAAAACCAAAACACACGAGGACGGTTTTGCCAAAACCAAAACACGAAGCTAATCCAGATCCAAAACCAAAACCAAAACCACTTCACGGGGGTCAGTGAGCATCTCTACTAAAAACACAATCAAATATAAATACATACTAATAGAGTCAATAATAATTGACTATATAGAGGTGCCTCTTAATTATCCTGAATGCACAGTCGAATGACTGGTACTTGACCGACCTGCTCCTTGTCATCACTGAACAGACACTTCCTCTGGGAAGGACAGATGTGGAAGATTCACACTTGTTCTTCTTGTCACAGCTTTGCCCTGTATACTCTCACATGAGCAGTGTCTTTGTGTATGTATTTTATCTACCTTGTATGTCCTGTTTTCCCCACTGTCCTGTGCTGTGGAGCAATGTGGTGCCTTACAAATCAATAATAATAATAATAATAATAATAATAATAGATATCAATTAAGGATGAGCGCACTCGGATTCCTGGAATCCGAGCCCCCCGAACATTGCGGATCCGAGTCAGATCCGAGCACTGTCCGGGTATTCCCGCCGATTCTGAAACTTAAAACGAGGCTCTGAGTCATAATCCCGCTGTCGGATCTTGCGATACTCGGAACCTTTAAATTCCCCGCTTGCCGCCGCCATCTTCACTCAGGCATTGATCAGGGAAGAGGGAGGGTGTGTTAGGTGGTCCTCTGTCCTGCTATTTCTCGTGCTGTGCTGTGCTGTGCTGTGCTGTGCTCTGTCCTGCTGAGTCCAGTGGTGCTTTTGGCAGTGCTCTGTCCTGCTGAGTCCAGTGGTGCATCAGTCCAGTGCTCTGTCCTTGCTGAGTCCAGTGGTGCATCAGTCCAGTGCTCTGTCCTTGCTGAGTCCAGTGGTGCATCAGTCCAGTGCTCTGTCCTTGCTGAGTCCAGCGGTGCGTTTTGTCCTGTGCTTTGTTCTGCTAAGTTTATATTTATTTCAAAAGTATTAAAAATTCTTCCATAAAAAGAAAAAAAAAAGAAAAATTCTACAAAAATCCTTTTAAATTAATATAAAAAAAAAATCAAAAAAGTCCTTGCTGAGTCCAGTGGTGCATCAGTCTAGTGCTCTGTCCTTGCTGAGTCCAGTGGTGCATCAGTCCAGTGCTCTGTCCTGCTGAGTCCAGTGGTGCTTTTGTCAGTGCTCTGTCCTTGCTGAGTCCAGCAGTGCTTTTGTCCTGTGCTTTGTTCTGCTAAGTGCATATTTATTTTAAAAGTATTAAAAATTCTTCCATAAAAAGAAAAAAAAAGAAAAATTCTACAAAAATCATTAAAAAAAAATATCAAAAAAATATCAAAAAAGTCATTGCTGAGTCCAGTGGTGCATCAGTCCAGAAACTGAGGGAAATAATCTCTCAGTGGCTTAACCCACTTAGACTCTCCTGGGGATTTGTGGTGTCAGACAACGCCAGTAACATTGTGCGGGCATTACATATGTGCAATTTCCTTTGTGGCTCCATTATCCCAATTAAAAGGATTTTTACCTGTTGGTGTAATGATGTTATAAACACTACACTTGAAAGCTTGAGCCTTTAAATGAAAAAGTCACTCTTCATTGCACAAAGATTTGCAACAGGGAAATTTTTTCGTTCACAAAGTCAACAAATAACACTTCGACGCTGTCTGTCTTTGACATACTTGATGGGATCTCAATGATGAATGCTCTGTACCATGGTCGTCAAAAATAAGAGGTAGTGACGCGCTCGAACTACACCCTCTATATGCTGCAGAGGATGTAGGAGCAGCCATATGTGCAGTGGAATTCAGACCAGTTGAGGGTGATATATTGTGGCCCCGGTACCAAATTGGGTACTGGGGCCACTCCACTACGCAGTCCACATAGATGCGTATCAGATATTAAACTACATTCACTGTTGCTGCTGTGCCCAAAAATAGGTACTGCAATTCCAAACTACGTTCACTGTTGCTGCTGTACCAAAAAATAGGTACTGCAATTCCAAACTACGTTCACTGTTGCTGCTGTACCAAAAAATAGGTACTGCAATTCCAAACTACGTTCACTGTTGCTGCTGTACCAAAAAATAGGTACTGCAATTCCAAACTACATTCACTGTTGCTGCTGTACCAAAAAATAGGTACTGCAATTCCAAACTACGTTCACTGTTGCTGCTGTACCAAAAAATCAAATATTGTACCTAAAAGCAATATTATGAGGTGTGAGGTGTTCCGAATAGACTGGAAATTAGTGGAAATGATTGTTATTGAATGTTATTGAGGTTAATAGTAGCGTAGGAGTAAAAAATAAACAAAAAACTTGATTTTAACCATTTTTATGCTTTTTTAAAAATAAATCAGAACCCAAAACCTTTCGTCAGGTGTTTTAGCAAAACAAATCAGAACCCAAAACCTCAAGCTAATCAGAACCCAAAACCCAAAACCCAAAACACTAAAAGTGGCCGGTGCACACCCTTAATATCAATACTCAGCAGGGAACGGCCCTGCTCCGACCTGCTCCTCCCATCTAAGTTGCAAAATTTTGGCTCACATAGCTACCGTACATCATCGATTCTAAGACGTCATCGATTGTAAGCCACACACTAATTTCAGTACCACCAACAGAAAAAAAATCTTTGTTTATATGGAATTTCTCCAACGACGAACATTTACCTCACTAATGTCAAAATATCGACTTGCAGCTCTATTTCATGTTCTTCTGCATAGACAATAACTTTTTGTTTTAATGTGGCTTCATAGTGCAATCTTTTTGGCAATATTTTGATTGCAGTAAAGGATCAAAATGAATGAAATACAGCTCCACTATAATGAAATAACGGTGGCTCCACACTTGCAAATAGCGCCACTGTATTCAGAGGGCGGGGTGAGGCGACTACGGTCAAACTTCCACCTGCTATTCTAAGATACACCCTCAATTCTAAAATACACCCGCAATTCTAAGATACAACGCGGATTTAGAGATGTTTATATGGGAAAAATGGTGCATCTTAGAATTGAAGCAATACGTTATATGTTACCTTGTAAAAACGGATAGATTGGTTCTATGTGCTTAATTGCCTGAAAGGCGCTGCATCTATTGTCTTACACATACTAAGGTCAGTTTATGCTTTGTTGAGATTTTTGTTATGTCTGCTCCCCACTATGTACCCCCTCCACTCCCCTCCTTTTTTCTGTACCCTTACTCCCTTACTCTATAAAATCTCAATAAACATAATTATGTAAAAAAAAAAAAAAAAAAAAAAAGGGGGATAGATTGGCATAGAAATAGACAGTTGACGTCATAAAACAGCATTATCCCAGCACTCTTGTACGTTGCACATAACCTGTACAGTGTGGCATGGCCAATGAGTATATGATGGGAGCAGAGGAGACCCATTCAACACTAAATAAATCACCACCAGCTCATTTATATGTGAGCACCTGGCTGTGGAAATGCTCCATTGCTGGATGACCTGGGGCAGAGAATTGGGATGTTTGATGTCACATATTAAATAGTCCTTACATGATTCACTTTGGACATTTTGAATATTTGATGAATAAGTCCTTTAACACAAGAAAATCCCATAACATTAGTCAGAGGAGTTTCCCTTTCTTTGTCCTCTCTTTACAGAGTGCTCCTACACAACAATATAAACATCTCTCCATATTGATCCTGCCGCAAATATAGTCATTTTCTTCAAAGTTCTAACTTTATTCTTCATAATGTATTTGTTTAAATTCAAAAATGACCAATATTGGTCCTATATAGCGCTGTGTGATGGCTCAAATTCTGTCACCAAGCCACTTGGACCTCCTCTCCGGGATCTCCCAGAGGGGAGACAAACAAATCAGCAAGAGGGGCGTGGCTTGTAGCCATTTCAGCTGGTCACGCTATTTTGGAGCTCCCCCAACGAGATATCTGACCACCCCACTAAGTTAAGCGGCATCTTTGCAATGTCTGCTGATTGTGGCATCTCTGCTGCTTCTGATCACAACAATGTCCTGCAATATCACATTTTACATTTTCTATACATAAGCTTAATTGTGGGACAGGTGATTTTTGATTTAAAAACCTGTTATAACTATTTTCGCATTCTTTTTCTGTGGGCTCTGCTGCCACCTGCTGCCCGTCGGCAGTAGACATTTCTTCATTTCAGTCAGCTATTTTTTATATGTATTAATTTACTATACACTCATCTAACTGATGTAGGTCTGCTCCCACCAAGATCATTACTCTGAAACTGTGGACTTTCCCATTCTTCAGATCTAGCAGAACCTTTCTCCATCTTACATTCCTGGACTTGGCAGCTGATTTATACATT
This sequence comes from Mixophyes fleayi, assembly GCF_038048845.1. Taxonomy (NCBI): domain Eukaryota; kingdom Metazoa; phylum Chordata; class Amphibia; order Anura; family Limnodynastidae; genus Mixophyes; species Mixophyes fleayi. The sequence continues at coordinate 430,028,893 of NC_134402.1, read as the reverse complement.
TAAACAGAAGCCTGCATGGTCTAGCCGACAACAAAACGATGGCAGGGGCAAGATATAAAACTAATCCATAAACAGCTACCTTTGACATCTCCTTTTATGTGGGCATAATTTCCACACCTAATGTGCCCACCAAGTTCTGTACCTCTATTCATTCTTTTTCTAGCAAGGCTCTCCTCTTTTTTAATTTGAATAAGCAAAGGGCTTTCTCTGTGTTTCTCAAAGTAGATGATACCTGCTGCCGTATCTGAGCAGATTCCCCACAATCTTCTGTTGATTCTGATTCAGAAGATGACGGCTCAGCCCCTATCACTAGGTGGGACTTTTTGGCTCACATAAAATAAATGAAAGAGCTCTAATCATTGGTTCATACTAAAGTTCAAACAGCTCTTCACTCAATACGCATGGAGGTAACTTCCATCGGACCAAACTCAGAGAAAGCTGGAAGAAGTAGTAACTTACCAAACTAACAGGAATTGAGCTAGCCTCCTTACAAGACGACCATCAGAACATGAACAACTGTACCAGAAGGAACAACTTGAGAAAAAAAGGGATTCCTGAAACCATTAAACCAGTACACTTGGACCAATATCTCAAGGAGCTTTTTCTCGGAAAGAACTCTCACTTCAGATTAAGTCTCATAGTGCCCTTCAACCCCGATTGCAAGATCAGAATCAACTAAGAGATGTCATAATATGCCTCCACTTTTATACAGCTAAGTAAATAATTCTTTGTGAGGTTAGAAAGTTACAACACCTGACATACAAGGGCCATATCCTACAGATATTTAAGGATCTGTCTCCAACTATTTTGGCCAGAAGACGAAAGCTTAGATCAGCAACTGAAGTTCATACAGACAATAATATATGCTACTGCTGGGGCTTCGTCTACTGTGGCACTAGGACCGCCAACTCTCAGCGTACTCTCTCTCTGAAGCCCACACCCTGCTTCATAGGATAGACCTAACATTTGGAAACCCATCAAAGATGGCCCAGCCTTCAACCAGCAAGACGACGGTCTCCGCTCCAAGAACTACTAGAAGAGAATGTTTCACCATGTTCCAGTTCGACAGCGAAGAGCAAGAGAGAAGGACGTCGTGGGACGTCCACTGAGAATAAAAAAGAAGATCAAGCGGCAGAGAGCAGCGGAAAGCAGAAGCAGGGAGCCCTTGTCAGGGCTGAGAGCAACCCTGTCAGGAAGATGCCAGGATCAAGATTTCCCGGCGGGGGAGCATTGAGGACAGCAGCGGTAGGGAGACTGATGGTGGAGGCAGCTGCCGACTCCAGTAGAATGCCGTAGCCAGATAATACCCCTCCTGGGGAACCACCTCTCATGGGTCCACACCTGCATCATCCATTTCATGCTGACATAAATCTGTGGGCACAAGGTCCTGGGACCAATAGGATGTGACAAGGCCCTTGCACCATTTGGAGGGCTTATTAGAAGCATCTATAGGCAGTCTATTGTGGGTGCAGTAGTTCGGGCTATAAGCCTTGACCTCACATACTTAAATCAGGCTGAAGGACTATGGCAGGATATGCCGGAGTAGCCTGTGACCAGTGCACATTCCGGAGTAACCTGTGGAGACGGTGCATAGCAGGATTAGCCTGTGTCATTGTGTAATTGTTAGGAGTAATTGGTGGAGAGTAGTTCAGGCACTAGGCCTGTGAGCTGGAACCGGCATTAGGCCGGCAACTGTTATGTGGTAATCCCCATAGCAAGACAGCACCCAGTCTGTTCCCCTGTATGGTATGTAAGGGGCCATTTGTGTGGTGGTCACTTTAAGGTACTGTACAATACAGAATTGTTTGTATTTCCCTCAAGTGCTTTTTTCCAGGATCCAGGAGTCAGGCCCCCACTGAAGGTAAACTTCAATATCCCAAACCCCCTTGTCCGTTAGGTCTCGTAGGCATGAACAGTGTAGGCATGAACTCTGTAGTGTGCTGGCCTAGCGGGTCCTGTTGAAGCGGGATGCATTTGGGTCTGAGTACTAGTCCGTGTCTCGCTATCGCGGGAGAGTTAGTCACCACAGTAGCCCACAGGGATTTGTGACTTAGATCACTGGGTAGTGTAGTAGCAGGGTACCCGGAGGTGTGTATTGTGTATTGATTTAGTTAGCTTGCTAGGGTAGTGCACTACAGTCGTATACAGGCCAGTTTGCGCGTGCAGGACAGTTTGTTCCTCAAGTCTTAGTAGGGCTTGTAAAGTCTGGATGGTCTACTGCAGTGGGCTAATGATAGAGAGAGGCTTTGGGGAGGGAACTCCCTTCTCTGGTCTCATCCACAGGTATCACCAAGAACGCAGAACACTGGACGGTCCTTGCAAAGATGAGTAAATTTCCCTGCGGCCCTCACAAGGTGAGTAGTGACTTCTTGTAGGTGTGTTTCTGTATGGAGGTTGGCGTTCCCCGGTGCAAGGCCAAAGTAACTGCTGCTGTTGTCCATGGAGGTGACTGCAGTGTCTAAGGTACTGCTCTCTGATCTTGCAACTGATTTCTGGTTTGATTGGCAAGATAAACAACATCCCCAAATTATGACCAACAAGTTCTTAAAATATTGGAATCCCTGCTATTACAGTTTAGACAATGAGAGCTGATCGTGACAGACTATTTTAGTCCCTTTACCAGGAGAACTACCTAGGCCTTTTTGTCAAAAGTAAATCAGACCTCTTTACATAGTGCAACCTAGTCATTTAGCTGCTGGCCAGGATCATTGCTGTGATAATGAATGTTCTTCCCTAACCTCTTTTATCTTTTCAAAGCCCACCCAGTCTCCCTGATCTTGCTACTACTCCAAAGATAGTTGGCAACATTTATTTGAAACAAAAGGTCCCCAAGTGTCAAACTCGCACTCCTCCTCCTCCTCATCATCAGTTATTTATATAGCGCCACTAATTCCGCAGCGCTGTACAGAGAACTCACATCAGTCCCTGCCCCAATGGGGCTTACAGTCTAAATTCCCTAACATACACAATTTATTCAAATTGTGTATGTTAACGTGACCTCTGTTGCCCCCCTGGCCCCTCTCTCTCCTTATATAGAGTCTAATTACCTTAAACAGCCTACACTCTTCTGTATATGGGGGCTAACAAAAGTGTACAAATCAGCTCCAGCTAACTCTTCTCTACCTTGACCTTCTTGGCTGAGACTTGTAAGTATTACCTATCAAAATCTCCCTCATCCCTGTCTATTATACCTATATGGAACAACCCCAACTTTCTACTCGGTCTGTCTAGCTCCTTTTCTTGAGTGTGGATAAGCTAGAGAGTTCAATTTGCTGGAGAGCTCATGGACTTTCCTCTCCTATGAAAACCAAACACCCTGATCTCAAACCAAAGTTTTTTGAATAATTGCAAATCGAACACTTTATAAACTCTTTCCTGTCTGGTGGCCCCTACCCAAATATCCTCAGTTGAGAAAATATGTCTGTCCTCACCTCTGATAAGAGGCGTGATCTCAACACTGTATAATGTTCTCCTAGATAGCATGCTCGTCCCTGGGAATGAACATAAGAGAGAGTGGGAGAGAGACCTTCTCCATAAGAGGAGTATTGGGAACTATCAGGACAAACATGGCTTCTAGCTCGATCTCTACTATGATTAAAGAAAACAGCTACAAAGTCTATATAGTAACTTGCTAAAATATACCCAACTACCTCCTCTGCCTGTTGGTGTGGCTATGGGCAAGCAGGAACGTTGATACATATCTGACTAAAGATATTCTCCTTCTGGAAAACATGAGGACTCTCTTCGTTAGTCCCATGCCCTGTCTGGAACGAACCATGGTCCTTTCTTCTCTACTATCATTTCCAAGATGCAGACAATCACTCAGAATGTTGGCTTGTCATACGCTCACCGCTGCCTGATGTCTAAATGCCAAAACATGGAAACCGGATGAGCTTCCCTCTGTCTCCTCACTAAAATCCCTACCGTTTGTTGCTTGTATGGAAAAGATTACTTATTACCTACATGAAAAAGAAGATAAATTCCACCAAATCGGAGCCCCCTGGTTATATGTAGCTTTAATCCCCTTCTTTTCTCAGTCTGCCCCTTGATTAATATCTCCAACCATTTTGTCATTAGCGAGATATGTATCCCTACCTACCACTACCCTTGAAATCTTTAATAAGCGACACTCTCTACATGTGACGAACATACCCCTCAGCCCTCTCTCCCTTTTCTTTTCCTTTAACACCTAAAACTTGAATCGTCACATGTCTCAGTCTGTTTTCCTGTTAAATTGTTAATGAAATAAATTATGTTAAAAAATTGTGGTTTATTATTGGTTAATAAAATTATCTAATGCATTTTAGGCTTAAAAAAATATATCAGTCCTTAAAAAATAGATTCTATACAAAATAATAATAAGTTACTCCTAAATAGTTAAGTAATATGATTTCAGTTCTTTAGTAACAGCATGTAATGTAGTGCATCATACATTCTCACCACAAGGTATCAGTATATACAAAGACATCTCTTTGGAAGGACTTGCTGTTTGATGCTCTTAATTGAGGAGGTACTTGAATTTTTTTTATTTATAATTTGGTTTGGTTCATCTCACATTGTTTGTCTGATAGAGAGATAGCCGTGCACTTGACATTCATTATATTAAAAGCCCCAACTCCTGTGTGGCATGACTCTAGTAAACCTGACATCATTGCTTTATCCTCTGTATAAACAATGTCTGTGCTGACACTTAAAAAAATATCCATTATTTACATATGATTACATCTACACCACAAGACGATACTTGATGCATTGTTAAGTTTTGCATTTTTGATTATGATCTCTTAGTAGTTTATTTTCAGGTTAAAGTTAATTGCAAAATTGGAACCTAGAATAACTATTATTTCATATGTACCTTTTCTTCTTACAATTTCAATGGATTAAAGGTTCCATTATTGTTATAATTAGTGGTTTTAATATTAAACGTTCTAAACAATTATAATGTTGCATGTAATGATAATAATCATAAATATGATAATGAAAACAGGAAATGTTTGTCAAAAATTAAATCCATCCCATCAAACATAGAGTCTGGCAAGTACTTCTTGATCAGAATTAAAATTATAATTTGGTTGGAGGGAAAACTATAGTCAAAACAAATTGATAATGAAGTTATCCTATAATCATTTACTAAAGCAAAAACCCCCCAAAGAAGATTTATTTTTATTGTCCTCCATTAAATAGCAAAATAGTTAAGCACATTTTTAATCATACATCTCATTTTTCTTAGCTATCCTCCAATAAATCATTATCTCCTTTTCAAAAGCTCTCAGGATGGAAAAAAATGCCAGACACAGACACAGTCAGTCTGCTACACAGACACAGAGAGAAGGAGAATGTTACTGTGCAGACAGAAATCAGAGATGCATTCCAAAGCCTCTCTGCTCATTAAATACTGTGCCATGTGACTGTGGCTGTCATGGCAGTCCAAAATTATAAATCATTAATAGCAACCTGAAAAGAACAGCAGAAAATGGTAAACAAGAGCTGATGCTTTAATAGGATTGCTGCTTCAAATGATATATAAAGATATATAAAGATTGAGGGGGAAAAAGAGAAAAGATAACGAGTTATTAAAATGTAACACATGCAATCTATACTAAAGTCATATTTAAACTGTTAAATATGGCTTTAAAGGTTAAAAGAAACAAAATGGTACCCTAATCACCAAACAAGTGATTAAGGGTCCATAAATAGAGTTTATAAGCTTTTCCTTTAAAAGTCCAATTTTAGAAATGTGACTGTATTTATGCCTAAACACTTGACCTAAAGATGTCTATACTATATTATAAGATCTTATTTTTAAATTCAAAACTAGTGACAGTTCATATATAAACAAGTTCGTTTGGTTAATAAGGTTTCTAAAATGAATTACTTCCTGCATCAATTATTGCATTTGCTGCTGAAGCCCTTATATATCATTGTTAATGTATATGTGTTGTAAGCTGATCAGAGAAAATAGTTAAAGTCTATCATTAACACACTGCATCAAACTGATTGCAACCACATAAAGTGTCAAGAGACAGAAAACTCAACAAGTTTCCAGTGAGAGAGTTCAGGACTAATACCTAGAGTTGATGGGTGAAATGTATCAAAATGTGTGTTTACAAAACTGCACATTATTTCGAGATTTTCGGCCTGATTCATCCAGGTAAACGTCAATTTTGTGCGTATCATTCGAAAAATCACTCTGGGCATGCCCAGAGCCGGACAATGCGCCACAGAACACAGCCACGCTTAATTCATCTTCAAACGCAAAAGACGCTTACTACAGCTTACTATATTAGGGAGGGAATGGGACGTGAAGGGGCTCATAGTCAATGTACAGCAAGGGCGTGCCAAATTCGAGCGTATGCAGCGGCATGTTTTATTTTTATTTTGGAGAACGACTATTGTCTTATATTTAAATTTCATTTCAGTTTATATATCTCCCTAACACAGTTTTGCACTCCAGAAAATGTAGCACTTCCCCTCCCAAGCCTTGTGCCCCAGGCTGCAGCCTAGTCAGCCCATTGGATAAACGAATTATATTTGTTTGTATTTTTTTGGCCAATTAATATTTTTGATATTACTTTTGGCACATATATGTATTTACTGAGTGGGTGATCAATATATTGTCACTGACTATAATAAATGTGCTTTTGTTTTTCTCTTATAGCTTTAGCTGTTTGTCATATGTCTTTATATGTGTATCGAGAAGACTCCTGCATTGTACATGTATGCGGTAATATTAAAAGACACTTCCTTATTAATTTTGCTTGTGATTGTGTAGCTACTACGTATTGCTGTGTGATTTGTACCTGCATAGGGTCATCTGCATGTTTGTATGTGAAGTATGGATGTTGAGGGAGATGTTAAGCTGAGATGACCACGTAAATCTAACCTATCACAATCAGGTTACTTCCAAATGTTTCATTCTTCAAGTATAAACAATAACAATTACCCATTATAATTTGAACAATATGCTTTTCCATTTCCCCAATTATATATCCCTAATTCATACACAAAGCACTTCCTGCTATGTTGATTGCTTGTTTTACAACATTTACACACTGACCTGTCTTCTGCATCACATTTATGTCTTTCTCCAGATGATTCTAAACACTAATTTAATGTCTCCCTATGCAGATGAATGCATGCTGACACTTGTAATTATTTATTTAATCTTTGTTTCTTTAAATGAGCACAAACCAGTGACCCTGGCAGGGTGGCATACATATGCCCCGACAAAAATGCAACGTACCGCGCATAGATAAACATCTCCCCAGCTCAAATTTACAGACACTGTGCAGAATAAACAGAACAGTGAAGCAACAGCTAAACTTTTAGATTGTATCGCTGGAGCTTTTCACTTTTGGTAAATGATCTGTTCTACAGCAAAGACCGTCCCTTGCAGCTCTGAGAAAGATTGTTGGAATCCAGATCTTGTCAATCTGACAACGCTGAACTTGTCGACAACCAGACTGCTGACACCAAAATGTCGACAAGTTCAGTGTGTCTATGTGGTTATAACGGTGACATTGTGACTGTCAACACATAGTAAAGTCGAAGCGGGCCCTGGTTCCCCAAATGCCAGCATGCCCTGGCAGCCATGGGTATGCTGGTGCTTGTAGTAGTACAAGCACCAGCATGCCAAAACTGTTAATGGCATCCTGGGCTTGCTGGGACCTGTAGTGTCCAGGGACAAAATGGTGCTTTTAACATTAAATATTTTTTATTACCCCACACTACCCAGGAGTGTGGGAAGAGTCCTAACGCTTTCAGTACGGGGCTGGGTAACCCTGAGGGGTCTGCTTTTTTTTTGCAGACCCCATCTCCCTAGGGAATCCAGTCCCTTGCTGACTGGCCTGGGGGTTGATTGTCGTTATGGCAAGGGGGACTCCAGCTGTGGGTTCCCCTGCTATAGTACCACCAGTCCTGGTTGACAAAGCCTAGTACTGTTACTAGTAAAATTATGGGGACCCACGGTTTTGTGCCCCAATTTCGCTAGTGCCAGCCTAGGTTAGCAGCACTAGGGTTAAGCTGCTGGGGCGGGGGAAGGTACGCTGTTTTTTTATATGTATTTACGTCTTATTTATTTTTTCCTTACTGTATTTTTTGATGTTTTGAGCCGTCTGTCAGCTGTATTCATGTGCCAGGGAGTCTGACAGCTCTATGCACTAGAGTTAAAGTTTTGTTCTTTTTTTGTGTGGGGGCACTGTTTTTTTTTGTTAAGTATTAACTGTATTGTATTGTGCCTGCAGTTCTGACGGCTGTATTGCCGGTGGTTTTGGCAGCTGTCGGTGGCGTTGCTGTCGACATTGTGACTGTCAACTTTACTGCCTGTTAACAGTCACAATGTCACCATTTTAATTACGTAGACACACTGAACCATTTTGGTGCCAACAGACTGGTTGTCAACAGGTTCAGCGTTGGAATCCCATTGGAATGTGGTTTTATTAAGCAGAAGAGATGGCAGATCTAATCACAAGGTGAGCATTCCCATACTGTAAAGAGCTACATAGTTGGTTAAGCTTCAAAAGTGAATGCAGACAATTACTACTCTCACCCCGAGGTTATTATTATATCATGTGTCCCAGCATTTCATTTTGCATTATGAGTGATCACTGACATGAAAATTAATCACTGACTGAATCAAGCATCACAATTAAGTGTCAGTGCTCATTTCACGCTCTGTGCTGATGCTGACAAATGACAGAGAACAATCAGGCTTCAGTATCAGATGTCATTTCAAACAAAATAAATAACTTGATCTAACTCAGCAGCTGCTGTAATGACCCCATATAATACAGTGTGGTCTGTACTATATACATTAGCAGACATATAATTATATATGCTAGAATGCTTTAAAATACATTCTTACACCTTCCTTTCCAGTTTGAAATATAGTTATGCAAAGAATATTGTTCTGCAGAATATGTACACATTGCAGCCTTAACCTTCTTGGTTCAGCAAGAAAAAACTAATCATAGAAGTTACATCTGATAGGACACTTTGTAATATTCCCAAGTAGTTTTTTTTGTGCAAAATTTGACACATAGGTAACATAATCCATTTCCAAAAGTAACCCTGTACTTTTCACACTTATTTTCTCTTAAGCCTACTGTTGGCGATATTTCAACTTCCATCAAAAGAGACCTTTCAGTGTCTATCGCAGACTGCAGGTATCAATGGCACTGAGCCACGCAGCTCTTTGCAATCAAGGATTCTAAGCAGGAAAAGGTCTATTAACCACAGCGGCTAATGAGAACTAAGAGCCACTTTCATTTTACCACACCTGCATATTCATAGGAATGGACAGGGTTTCTATATCAATGCTGAGCTCATGCTGTTTCTTTACTGGTGGTACTAAGTGTAACTGCCAGTGAAATGAATGGGGATTTTATTTGAACTAACACTTAACTTACTTTTTTAAATAATGTTGAAAGCTTTCATTGAGGGGACATTACACTACGCATTTTAAGACCACAGGTCAAATCCTGCCACAGAGACTGAGCAGTACACCCCTCTCACAGAAGTCCATATTACAGTCACTGGTAAAATTTACCTGTCTAGATAATTGTGCAGTATTGTTCAATTGATCAATGCATTCACTTATGGCGGTGCCCATAACTCTAAAAAGGCCCTATCTACAGTAATAATTATGAATGTAGACAAGAAATATTGCTTTGCTCAAAGCAGCTATTATAAAGAAAATAGAAAAAGTACATGTGAGTTTATGCTATTTAATTACTGCACTGTTTTATTAAACATTTTATTAAGTAATGAACGAGAAAATGCTGTCTAAAGTTATTATATTTCTTGTTACCCTCAATGTATTTTTAAACAAACTCTGGGAATAATGTACTCTAAAGAGCTACAGAAACGCGTGTGGTCCACAGGAGCAAATAAATATAAAAATCATCTAATCTTCAAGTTCAAAGCGGTGAGAACAGCCTAAAGTGTCCTTATCTGTGTGGAGTTTGTATGTTCTCCCCGTGTTTGCGTGGGTTTCCTCCGGGTGCTCTCGTTTTCTCCCACACTCCAAAAACATATTAGTAGGTCAATTGGCTGCTATCAAATTGACCTTAGTTTCTCTCAGTATGTATGTGTGTATATATTAGATAATTTAGACTGTAAGCTCCAGTGGGGCAGGAACTGATGTGAGTGAGTTATCTGTACAGCGCTACGGAATTAGTGGCGCTATATAAATAAATTGTGATGATGATGATGATGACAAAAGTGAATCAGGTACAGTCTGTAAAGGATAAGGAAAATACAATTGGTGCCAGAATAGTTGGTTAACGTGTTAAAAGAGTGAAGTACTATTGTGGAACTAAAATTCCGACAAGCCTTGGCCACCTTACAATCATCCGAGTGACTCTACCCAACGAACATCACTAAAAAATGATTCTATCACTGTGTGATCCCAGCATTGCTCAATATGTTTTATTGCTCATGCTGTTAATCACTCAATTTAAAAATAGAAAAAAGTTTACATATATAGACTAATGTATGACAAACAATAGTTTAAGTTTGGTTAACTCACATGGTTTGAAAGCTGCTTCCTCTCAGCAAACAGACAGGGTGTGTCTGTTAGTGCAAACAGAAGCACTGATGGGAGTTTCCTCTTAAAGGCAAGGTGGGTGTGTCACCTGCTCATCAAGCTAAGGCTGAGGGAGGAGTATCATGTATAAAAGCTTGCTTGTGTCATTTGTTCAGTGAGACCAACGCTGGGGAAGCTGGCTGGTCCTTAGAGAGCTGGTCTATGTCAAGCTAGCGTGTAGGGTCTCCAGAATTGCTGTGAAATTCATATGGTGTCAAATACATTTTTCCATCCTGACAATAAAGCTGCATAAAAAGAAGGAGTTGTTTGCGTGTACTTCATCAGTAGCAGGCTCTTGCCAATATATATATATATATATATATATGTATATATAGCAGGCTCGCACAATTGCACGTAAAAACAACCAGAAACTGAGAATAATTATGGTTCAAAATAAAATACATGAGGTCACATAACAAATCCTTCTGCTCATTGCTCAATGTAGGATCTGATAATAAAAACTCTCATATAGATGAAATCCCCTTTTCATGCACAAATATTTAGATCTGGTGCTAATGAATGAAGGTAAAAAAATTGTTACTAAAAATGCTAATAAAATCAGTAGACACTAATAGCTACTTGCACTTTAAAAATGGAATCAAATATTTCTTCTTCTCAATTTTGTCATACGAAATTGTAGCAAAGAAGAAAAGTGTCAGGAACAATTGTTAATCTATCCTGATGGGTTTCTATCAAGAGGTTATCCAAAAATATTGGTTAAGAATGGGACTTCTAAAACTAAAGAAATAGAGAGGAAAGATATAAAAATATTTATGTAATATAAAAGTAACTAATTCCTTTTATTACTAAGTTTAATAGTGCAGAAAGAAAGATAAATAAGATTCTTAATAGACATTGGTATAGTCTACAGATGGTTCCTGTACTGAACAAGATCCTTCGTAAACAGCCACATATTATTTTTAGGAAGACGAAAAATCTAAAAGACATTTTGGCGGTAAGTACTTTATACCAGAAAAAAAAAAAGTGAAACCTGTAGGGGTTAATAAATATACTGGACTGTATAAATGTGGTCATTAAAATGTCTGTAGATTTGTGCATGAATCCTTTAAAAAAATTCTATAACTTTAATATTGCAAAAAGCTTTAATATCAAAGATTTTATTAACTACACCACTTGTGCAGGTATATAGGTATGCCAAAAAGGTCTTTATCGTTAAATAAAATGAAGACTCCTATATCATGGCTGCCTTGCCTTATAAATTTGTTGATATCGAGATATACCAAAGAGCTATGCCAAAATGGCTACTGTTGATAATAGAATGAAGAGTTGCATCTGAGTGTAGTTATGCCCTCTAATTTTTTAGATTTTATTGGTCTGTTTTATTTTTAGTGTATATCGATTTTAATTATATCAGGGTGTTTGATTAGTAATAAATATTGCTACATGCATAAAAATCCAGATATAGTTTCCTTGCATGAGTCTGAATACATTCAGGTTTAGGTAGTGCCATTAGTTAAAATGGCCACCATTTACCTATTTCCAATATAGGTGCTGATAGTGAGGCTAAGACATACGCAATGTGTCAGCTTAGACCTGGACGCAGGCGCAATAGTTCCTTTGAAGTTTGTTATTGCCACTGCTCGCTTCCTAGTACTAAAATACAATACACTCGCAAAGACGCAAGCGAATGCACAGTATTATTTTATGTTTTTTACCATATCTATATAAAGAGCTCTTAAGACAATTATGACTTAATAATACGAGGAGGTCCTAAAATTTGTAAGGACCGAAACGCGCTATGATCACCTCTGATGCCCAATCCTCCTACAGTACTTAATTTTGATGTCAAAAGTTGTGTGATGATAAGGACTCTTCACACTGCTTCTGGACAAAGCAGAAGGACTTGTTCATCAGTCAAGTTCATGTTTCCAGATATTTTGATGTACGTGCATTATTGTTTGTGGTTTGCTGAATAAATATTTTCAAGATATTACACTATGTTGCTATTTTATTTATTTTTCTGAGTTCACAATGAGTGATGTGGAATACACTAAAGAGATTTGGATCTTAAAGAAACTTTGCCCCATTCTTCAACAAAAATAGTCTTCAAATCTTGAAGGTTCCGTGGGCTTCTTCTATGAACTGTGATCTTTAGTTCTTTCCATTAGAGATGCTCAGGCTTGGTTCTCTGAGCTCGGTACTCGGATCTGCTTCAATTTCTCTAGCTGCTTTTCAAAAAGTCTAATTAGGGGAATCACTTGACTCAAGCTAACAGTGTCTGCACTCTCTTCACAGGTGACTATTTTGAGTGGTTTCAGTACCTTGCACAACACAGAAAGTATTCTCCACTGCGCTGGACTAAAGTACATTACGCCTCAAATTGTATTCTTCTTGCAGCTGCTGCATTCTCCTACACGCTATTGCAGAATGCCAAAAATGACCCAAAATATTTTGGGACACAGACAGCATCTCCTGCATATCACTGTCATTTTTAAAAGGTCTGTACCACCAAGTTGATTGTGCAAGCAAAACAGGGAATGTGATGGAATTCCCCCTACTGTAATGCTCTAACAATATTGGTGGCATTATCAGAAATCACATATCCTCAGGAGAGTCAAAGCAGGATAAGCCATGTTGCAATGACATCCCTTAGTTTTTCAAACAGGTTGTCAGCGGTATTACCTCTTAGATGCTGCTGCTGTTCCTGCTGCTGAAGACGATTTACCAACCCAGTGGGCTGTTACAGTCATATAATGTTTAGTTTTCCCAGTTCCGCTTGTCCCCATATCTGTGGTTAGGTGTACAGAGGATAGAATGACATTTTGTATCCCAATTATTTTCTTTTTTGTAACCTCCTGGTACAGGTGAGGAATTGCTTGTCAAGTAAAATGGTGTTGAGATGGAATTTGGTAACAAGTACACAGGATCTCAGTTAACTGTCTTATTCCTGCTGCATTAATGATGGATATTGGACGCAGATCTAACACTAGTATAGTCGTCAAATCAATTCAAATCAATTTTTTGGGCTTATTTTCACTCCTACGCTATTATTGACCTCAATAACATTCAATAACAAGCATCTCCACTAATTTACCGTGTATTCTGAACACCTCACAATATAGTTAGTCCAAAACATTGCAACGAGCTATCTTTCTGGACTGCGTAGTGAAGTGGTCCCCACAATATAATAAGAAAACCATCAACTGGTCTTAATCGCACCAAAACATGTACCTGGACTGCGTAGAGGAGTGGGTCACCACGATATAAATTAAAAACCCTGAACTTGTATGATTCGCACCAATAATGTACCTGGACTGCGTAGAGGAGTGGGTCACCACAATATATATAATAAGAAAACCATCAACTGGTATGAATCGCACCGAATAATGTACCTGGACTGCGTAGAGGAGTGGGTCACCACAATATAAATTAAAAACCCTGAACTTGTATGATTCGCACCAATAATGTACCTGGACTGCGTAGAGGAGTGGGTCACCACAATATATATAATAAGAAAACCATCAACTGGTATGAATCGCACCAATAATGTACCTGGACTGCGTAGAGGAGTGGGTCACCACAATATAAATTAAAAACTCTGAACTTGTATGATTCGCACCAATAATGTACCTGGACTGCGTAGAGGAGTGGGTCACCACAATATGTATAATAAGAAAACCATCAACTGGTATGAATCGCACCGAATAATGTACCTGGACTGCGTAGAGGAGTGGGTCACCACAATATAAATTAAAAACCCTGAACTTGTATGATTCGCACCAATAATGTACCTGGACTGCGTAGAGGAGTGGGTCACCACAATATATATAATAAGAAAACCATCAACTTGTATGATTCGCACCAATAATGTACCTGGACTGCGTAGAGGAGTTGGTCACCACAATATATATAATAAGAAAACCATCAACTTGTATGATTCGCACCAATAATGTACCTGGACTGCGTAGAGGAGTGGGTCACCACAATATAAATTAAAAACCCTGAACTTGTATGATTCACACCAATAATGTACCTGGACTGCGTAGAGGAGTGGGTCACCACAATATAAATTAAAAACCCTGAACTTGTATGATTCGCTCCAATAATGTACCTGGACTGCGTAGAGGAGTGGGTCACCACAATATTATTAAAAAACCCTACACAGGTCTGAATTCCACCCAAAAAGTTTATGGACTGCGTAGTGTAGTGTTCCCCACAATATTATTTAAATTTTTTGCAGCAACAGTCAATGTTGTTTAATATCTGATACACCTCTATCTGGACTGCATAGTGGAGTGGCCCCGGTACCCAATTTGGTACCGGGGCCACAATACCTCCTCCAAACATGGTACAGACCATTCGTCATTGAGATCCCATCAAGTATGTTAAAGACAGACAGGGTCGAAGTGTTATTGGTTGACTTTGTAAACCAAAAAACTGTCCCTGTTGCACATAGTCGTGCAATGAAGACTGACTTTTTCATTTAAAGGCACCATCTTTCAAGTGTAGTGTTTGTAAGTCATATTATACTTTTGGTAAAATTGGTTTATTTTGTTCCTCTTTATGGGAATTAGTAATAGAATTAAAGTATTAAATAGAATTAAAGTATTAAATAGAGTGGTATAGAGTGGTAGTGTGGTATAGAGTGGTCATCACAATATAATAATAAAACCCTCAACTGGTCTGAATTCCACCAAACAAGTATCTGGACTGCGTAGTGGGGTGGCCCCGGTACCCAATTTGATACCGGGGCCACAATACCTCCTCCAATTTCCAAGTGTAGTGTTTATAACATCTTAACACTACACTAATTCTAGCACGTCAAAACCTCTTGTTTTAAATAATGACAGGGCATTTAACTTTTGATTTAATTTATTGAATTTGTTGGCATTTTCTTTTACTTTTTGAACATGGCAAACGACTGTTGAATGGTCACATAATGCCAAAAAAAAAGTTGCAAGATGGAATTGTCCTTGGGCCCTCCCACCCACCCTTATGTTGTTGAAATAGGACATGCACACTTTAACAAACCAATCATTTCAGCGACAGGGCCTACCAAACAACTGTGGCTGAAATGATTGGTTTGTTTGGGCCCCCACACCAATAAAACAATTCATCTCTCCCTGTACAAACTAAACAGGCTTTACCGAGGAAAGATGTCGTCCTCATCCTCAACCTCTGATTCCTCTCCCCCTACAGTGTGTACTTCCTCCTCCTCACACATTATCAATTCGTCCCTGCTGGACTCCACAACCACAGTCCCTCTGTACTGTCTGGAGGGCAGTGCTGTACTTCATTGAGTAATTGATTATTCATTTTTATAAACATCATTTTTTCAAAGTTGTGAGGAAGCAACCTCCTTCGCCGCTCACTGACCAGGTTCCCCGCTGCACTAAAAACTCTTTCCGAGTACACACTGGAGGGGGGACAACTCAGTTAAAAAATAGAGCCAGTTTGTACAGGGGCTTCCAAACTGCCTTTTGGAGTTCTAGCACGTCACTACCTCTAGTTAATTTAGATTGCAAGGCTTGTAAATATAAATACTTTGAAGATAAAAAGAGCAGGCTGCACAGACTGTGGAGCTAGAAAGTGAAATTAAATGGACCACGTTACTTTGGTGGCTATCTAGCAGCCTGCATAGACTGTAGAACTAGAAATTCAAATATACAAAGAAATGGACAAAGGCAGTTTGGTATCTGTCTGCATCAGATCCCCTCTCCACTAGGAGTAAAACAGAAAACTATTTAGCCGTTATATAATCTAGAATATAAATAGAAATTGAGAAAGGCAATTTGGTATCTGTCTGCATCATAATCATCAACATCCTCCTCAGCGCCAGCTACATCAATATCCTCCTCCCAGTGTACAACATTCACACCTTCATTAGCCAAATCTGTAACTGGACTGTGGTGATCCTTCCAGCATATGCAGAGGGCGTGCTGCAAATGCTGGATGGAGTCACCTCTTCCCGTACAGTGATGGGAAGGTCAGGGTTCACAACCAACAACACCCTTTGACTCGCCTTGGGGATTTGTGATGTCATCTGTTTAGAAGGCAGAGTTCTTTGCTGTTTTGTTGTTGTTGCTGACAGCATAACTCTCTTAAATTTTTTGTAGGGGGGGAGGAGGGCTTAGATCCTTGGGTGAAGCTGGACCACTAGTCATGAACACGGGCCAGGGCCTAAGCCGTTCCTTGCCACTACGTGTCATAAATGGCATATTGCCAACATTACGTTTCTCCTCAGATGATTTTAAGTTTCTCTTTTTGCTATTTTTGGAGAACTTGGGCTTTTTGGATTTTACATGCCCTGTACTAGGAGATTGGGCATCGGGCTTGCCAGACGACGTTGATGGCATTTCATCATCTATGTCATGACTAGTGGCAGCAGCTTCAGCATTAGGAGGAAGTGGGTCTTGATCTTTCCCTACTTTATCCTCCAAATTTTGGTTTTCCATTATATGTAGCACAAGAGAGCGTACCCCTAAGCCATACACACTCGGCAAAGCCTTTAAAAATTATATGCGGCACAGGAGAGTAGCACTGGACTTATACTGCTGAATCAGTGAACTTTGTAATAGCAGTACCACTGGACTTATACTGCTGAATCAGTGAACTTTATAATAGCCGTACCACTGGACTTATACACTGCTGAATCAGTGAACTTTGTAATAGCCGTACCACTGAACTTATACACTGCTGAATCAGTGAACTTTGTAATAGTAGTACCACTAGACTTTTACTGCTGAATGTGTGAACTTGGTAATATTGCAGTACCAATGGGCTTATATACTGCTGGATTGGCTTTGCAGATTTGGTTATAATTTTTTTTTTTTATAACTTTTTTTTTTTTTTTAAAAAACTTGGGAATAATGGGGAAATAACTATGCCCTTAGAAGCACAGAGCACAGGACGCAGCACCACTGGACTGAACAGGACACAGTGCAGGACCCAGCAGCACTACTGAACTCAGCAGGACAGAGCACAGGACACAGCACCACTGGACTGATACTGCAGAATGTGTGAACTTTGTAATATTGCAGAACCACTGGACTTTTACTGCTGAATGTGTGAACTTGGCAATATTGCAGTACCAATGGGCTTATACTGCAGGATTGGTTGTGCAAATGTTGTTGTAATTAAAAAAAAATGTAATTAGTTTTTTGTATTTTTTTTAAATAACTTTTTTTTATTTTTTGAAACACTTTGGAATATTGGGGAAATAACTATGCCCTTAGAAGCACAGAGCACAGGACACAGCACCACTGGACTGAACAGGACACAGTGCAGGACCCAGCAGCACTACTGAACTCAGCAGGACAGAGCACAGGACACAGCACCACTGGACTGATACTGCAGAATGTGTGAACTTTGTAATATTGCAGTACCAATGGGTTTATACTGCAGGATTGTTTGTGCAAATTTTGTTGTAATTAAAAAAAAATGTAATTAGTTTTTTGTATTTTTTTTAAATAACTTTTTTTTATTTTTTGAAACACTTTGGAATATTGGGGAAATAACTATGCCCTTAGAAGCACAGAGCACAGGACACAGCACCACTGGACTGAACAGGACACAGCACAGGACCCAGCAGCACCACTGACCTCAGAAGGACAGAGCACAGGACACAGCACCACTGGACTGAGAACAGCACAGCACAGCACAGCACAGCACAGTATAGCACAGAACTTAACTGAACAGCACAGAATTTAACTGAACAGCACGAGATATAGCAGGACAGAGGACCACCTAACACACCCTCCCTCTACCCTGATCAATGCCCGAGTGAAGATGGCGGCGACTAGCGGGGAATTTATAGGATCCGAGTATCGCGAGATCCGACAACGGGATTATGAGTCAGAGCCTCAGTTTCAGATTTGAATTTGGCGCCAATACCCGGATCTGTCTTGGATCCGACTCGGATCGGCAACGTTCGGGTGGGCTCGGATTTCATAAATCCGAGTGCGCTCATCTCTAGTGGTGAGCGTGCATAACTTATTGTTTTCTTTGACACAATTGTACCCTCTAATTCCTGGTCTTTCTGACGCTCTCCACAAGTGGTCCTCGGTTCTTGGACAACTCTTCTGATAGTTTTTTTCACTCCTCTGTCAGAAATCTTATGAGGTGCCCCTAATTGTGGCCGGTTTATGGTGAAATCATGTTCTTTCTACTTCCGGATTATGGCCCCAACAGTGCTCACTGGAACATTCAGCAGTTTAGAGATCCTTCTGTAACCAATGCCATCGGTGTGTTTTGCAACAATAAGGTAGTGAAGGTCTTGAGAGAGCTCTTTGTTCTTACCCATCATGAGATGTTTTTTGTGTGACACCTTCGTAATGAGACACCGTTTTATAGGCCATCAGTTGTGGCTGAACCAGCTGGAAGGATTGTTTCCTAATTACTGATAGATTTCAGCCTGTGTATTCACTTTCCATGCCTTTTTGCACCTCCCTTTCCCTTTCTTCATGTGTTCAAAATGTGTATCAAATTTTTTTTTTTTTTTATTATTATTATTATTATTGCAGTACCGTGTTAGCCAGAAAAATCTATGTGATGTTAAATACTTTTGTGTCAAAAAAGACAAAAAAAAAAGATTATATTTGCTAGCTTTCAGAGCACAGACGCCCCTTCATCAGGCAACTTTACAAAATAATGACTGAGGAAAAGGCACAAATGTGTAGCAATATTGTACCTTTTCCTCAGTCATTAATTTGTAATATATGCAAATATAATCATTTTTTTGGTTAGCCAATAAAGGTATCACTCCTATAATGCTTTTGTCTTTCATGTGTTCAATACTTTCTACCTTTGTCATTTCACATTATTACACAAAACTTAAATTATAGACATCTATGGTTTGATTTCTTTGCATGTGTGTACTACATGGGTTGTTGCTGGCAATTAGTATAAATTTTCAATAGCCACATTAAATATACATTTACTGAGAAACATGTTGATGTGTACAATACGGATTTCACCCACTGTATATACATATATATATATATATATATATATATATATATATATATATATATATTAGAAAACAATGGAGGATATATCTGGCGCTGATCCCCACAGCGTGATCACTTAAAAGTGGTATAATAAAATATGTATATATGCACACATACATATACACAATATATGACAGTAAAGTCCCGTATCCACAATATATGAAGATCACTTGACTCTTATAAGAGTGGCAGCCTCGATAGCCTGACGCCAGATGGTTAATCCGGACGAATTGGATTACTGCAACAGAAACACAAGCAGGGCGCCTTTCAGTGGTATATTAGATATGCAACGTGGGATAGAGCAATAACATGCGTACCGTGGGGTAAATAGCGTTGAGTCTTTTTAAGAAATAGTGGAGTAGTCTTTGCTGTAAGCAGACTTATATGTTTTTCTGTGTTGCACTTATATGGGTGTCATATAAATTGGTAATATTGGGATACCAATCCCACACACCCCATAGGATTGTGGGGTTACTGGTGATATTGCCCTTACCAAAAATACTACAGAGTTATACTATGTTTGCTCTTTCCGCATCTTTGTACTGACCGGTGGAGTTCTGGAGGACTACAAGTACAGCAAAGACTACTCCATTATTTTTAAAAAGACTCAACGCTATTTACCCCACGGTACACATGTTATTGCTCTATAGGACGTTGCATATCTAATATACCACTGAAAGGCGCCCTGCTTGTGTTTCTGTTGCAATATATATATATATATATATATATATATATATATATGAGAAGAACAAAACATGTTTTTTCTTTTGTTTTTAGAGCAATGTGTATTACACATATCCAACAGACTATATAAAACATCTTAAAAGTGTTTACTCAACTCTACTGCTGTCTATAAACATGTCATTTTAACTAATAGATGATGAACACTGCAAAAAGATACAATCGACCTACATCCAAGTATTTGTGTGTCTGAAAAGATCCAAAGGACTTCTTTAGGAATTAGTCAGATCTGAGGAAATAATTGAAAATGATTGGTAGATGACTCAAGCAGCTGCAATAAGTACAGTGACTCAGCAATTTGAGTGCACGCTTTAAAGCTCTGAATCTGTAAACATTGGATCAGGTCACGTGACCTTATCCTGACATCGGTCAGAAAGCAAAGATATGAAATTATAACTTAATCACTGATTTACGGACTTTATCAAATTGCCACTTTCCCTAAATGTAGAAGATGTCAGTTAGATAATGAGCAGCATTATAAGTTATAAGCATTATAAGTTAAATAAATGATGATGATGATGATGATGATGATGATTATGATGATGATGATGATGATGGAGTCTGCTGAGCTCTCTGGCAATATCCTGCTTTTAACATCTGCCTGCATCAATTCTAATAGTTCGGTTCAAATGGTGTCAGAAATTACCATGAAGACAACTTGATTCAACAAAATTTGCCATGGGAAGGAACAAGCCAGAGGCTATGACAGAAATACAGCAGCACATCTTCCTAACCTGATAGAAAACAGTGCAATAATGGAGAAATAAAATGCATTTCACAATAGCAAATCGCTTAATAAAATGTGATCCTAAAATAAACTAAACTTTGTGCTGTCAGCGGCTCAGTAGCAATTTGCAAATCTTCTCTTTCCTCACTAGAGCAACAGAATGGAAGAAGATTCTAGTCATCTGCTACATTGGGGAGCATTGGACAAGCTATATAATGATAGGCAACAGGTGGGCCTAAGGCTAAGTGTATTGTTTTAACTTTTTACTGAGATTATGGGTAGTGTTAAAACAATACACTTAATCAAAGAAAGGGTCACCTATCTGTAATAATACATCAGCAGGCATTTTAAATAGGTTTTACAGCTATATGATTACCCGTTAGCTAAGCCCTGGTTGGTAGTTACATTGTGTGTGGCCCAGGGAAGGGCTGGAAAATTTTAGCCCCGGGGAGACTCGACTCAGCAGCCTATTAGGAATATTTTAAAGAAAAAAGAACGGCATGTGGCCCAGGGACCCAGGACAAGGTAGCCCACTATGGGACCTGATCGGGGGGGCAGATCAGGGGAGGGCTGGCAAATTTCAGCCCGGGGGGCAAGACACGACTCAGCATCCTATTTTAAAGGTAAAAAAATGCAGGTGGCACAAGGACCCAGCCCAAGGTAGCCCCCTATGAGACCAGCCTGGGAGGGTAGATGCCCCCCAGCCCAGCCTGTCTCTGGGGCAGATGTTCCCCTGCCCCCGATCCCAGCCTGAGACTCTCCGCGAGACTCTGGGGTCTGAGCTGATATTGAGTTTGCGGATATTGAATTATGCAATATTGAATTACGTGGTCCTATTGCAAGTTAACGCCGGCAGCAGTCCTGTGACTCCCGGCTTGGGATATTGGCTCACATAGCGCCCTGTTCCAAGGACTTCCTCAATAACGGTGTCTGCTCAGCGTCCTCAGAGGTCCCACTCTTTCTCAGCCATCCTCCCTCATACACTGTTGTCCACATGCCAGGTGTCATGAAGTCTGATACGGGATGGAGACGAGATATCGTTTCCTGCAGTTAATGGGATGTGTGATCACATTATCATGTTTGCTCATTTTTGACACATTGAATTCACTTGTCTGCATGCACGCACAGGGGTCATAGCAAAAATGTACTTAATTAACTAATTAAATATATTGCTGAATTTTAAGAAACCACATTAGACACAATGGTTCTTGATACAAAATACTCCTACCATTAACACAACATGGTAGTTTCAAGTATCCCAGAGAATACAGTAACTGAGCCAGCATCCTGACTACATATTGCCATATACATAGATATAATATACTTGCACTATAACCAAATAGTATGCCCATATGTTGTATACGAAATACACAGCAATTAACTACATTCAGGGACTGATTCATTAACGAATGCAAAGCGAATGTAATGTGAGTTTTTCTTTTAAAACACATGTAATTGGGTATACATGTGTCTGTATTCAACAAGGAGCGGATGAGAAGATACGTCTGTTGTGGAATACGGGTGTAGGATCGCTCTGCTCTAACAGACAAGACACTGCGAAAAGAGTGCACAGAAAAAAAACTATTCAATTAATGTCACCTGTTAATAATATGATCATTATTGACAAAATATTAAAAAAAAGTTGCTTTCTTTTTTTTTTTTTTTCCCAAAAAATATATTTATTAGGATGTAACATACTTGCCAACTCTCCCTGAATGTCAGGGAAACTCCCTGAAATAGGGGTGATCTCCCTCACTCCCTGAAGAGTCTGGCATTTTCCCTGATGCTGAGCCAGTACAAGACGTGGTTGGCTTCGCCATCTGTGGCATAATGACACAGTTTAGAAATTGTGTCCTTTGTCCATGTACTGAGGCCTATGTAGGTGGCCATTTTCATGGAGACCAATATTTAATCAAATACTGACAGGTAAGACAACATGACTTTAGTAATGGAGACAGAAATGTAAAAGACACTTCAGTCTCTAGAGATTCATTAGCTGCTTTTCTTTAACGCATAGTTGCCTACTCTCCTGGAATGTCCGGGAGACTCCCGCATTTCTGGGAGACCTCCCCCGGGCTTCCGGGAGAACAGGGCATACCTCCCGGTTCCTTGCCCCCGGAATAGATAAGTTTTGGGGGATGGGGCTTCATGATGCCAACATTGTGTCATCTAAGCCCCACCCTCTGCTGTAATTGGCCAAAATTGTGACAATCGTTTAGGGGGCAGGGCCAAAATGATGCAATTCATCATACCCGACCCCGCACGCTCACCCCCCGCGGGATCTCCCTGAAGCCAATGAGGAAAAGTTGGCAAGTATGGGATGTAATTAATGTTTATTTTACATTAAATAATTTTTATATTTAATTTTTATTGGCACTTACATCTGCCCTGTAGCTGGAGCAAGAGATACGGCTGATAAACAAGAACTTTGGAGATGCCCAGACCTTGCCTCAGATGCTGCTGCATGCGCTTGAGTTTGGCACTCACTTACTGTACATTGACTACAAGCATCCCTCTACTCCCCTCCCCGTTCTGCACCTGTATATGTAGTGATGAGGTTGTATTTATAATAATAATACAATTTATTGTGTGTGACCTGATTTGCAATATTATTGTTATTATACATATTGCTTATTTGAGGATTTGCTGGTAAAATACTGTGAAAAGGCTAGGAACTATATTTTGTGCAAATATTGTTTAAAGAAAGTAGATCCGTGAAGTGAATGCTGATTCACTGTAAACCATCCATGTGACATCATTTTGTAAACACACCCACCAAAAATGTTTGAATTAGCCTGCATTCCACGCAAGGCTCTCTGTCTGCTGGGACCATGAAGGGGCAGGTTGTACATGAACTACTGTACGATGCCTTTTGTAACTCTGTAACTTAAGATCTAATATTAAGTAAATCTCTTTTTATTACAAAATCTGCACTTGAATGGACAATATTGATTTAGTCTGAAAATGAATTCAATAGGAGCCTGTAGTAAGTGTCCTTTGTGCTTGAAGCTGAATTGAAATCTGCTGTGTTCTGTGGCGTATGGACCGGTTTACACAATGAATTAAGAGTTATACTCCTTAATGAATGAGGCCCTCAGTGTGTAATACGAGATATGTTTATATTTTAAAACATACATTAGTGACGTCTGCTAGGCATGCTGAATTTACATAACGCAGGCACATCAAATACATTTGTCCTTTTTTTAACTGGGGCATTAATGCAACATATATGTCTGCTATAATAACGTATGAGATGAGGGGACCATGGGATAACAAGTATAATAACTCCTCCCTTATTAATGTGAGAAACAAGGTACAATTTGTCTGGTATTTTTGTTTCTTCATTTCTCCTTCACTTTTTAGCCCGTGTCCCCGGCAGCTCAA
Source organism: Mixophyes fleayi (assembly GCF_038048845.1). Lineage (NCBI taxonomy): Eukaryota > Metazoa > Chordata > Amphibia > Anura > Limnodynastidae > Mixophyes > Mixophyes fleayi. Next base: position 430,004,487 of record NC_134402.1, on the reverse strand, counting down.
TCTTGCTGGTGAACACTGTCGCCCTTCAGGACCAAATAGTCTACAGTACAAGTCATTAGAGTGGCTTGCTGGATTCTCATGTGTTTCAGGTGGACTGGTGGTTAACAGTTCATAGTTTTTGAGTCCTCTGCTATATTTTGAGTCCCAGGAGCAAGTTGAAGGGGTCCAGTTCAATCGGGACAAATGCACAGCACTAAGTATCTGTCCCTCCACCCACATGTACCTTGGACACCCTTCTGAGACCCATAAAATGATGGGTGACCTGAGGGGCCCTCTACTCCTCACATCTCACTTCTGTGTAGCCTCACTTCCTTTGCCTCTAGAGCATTAAGAATGTAGCTTTTCTCCCCCTCCATCAAAAGTAATGCTGATAGCTGGTCAGGAACAGGCAAACATGGGCACTCCTGTACAAGCTCTTCCTCCATCTGCTGCAATCCACTTCCCCTAAACACACCACTGAAATCTGCCCACTGGCAGGAAGTTATTTGGGCTCTGGGTTACCTGACTCTGCAGTATGGTCCTCTGCTGGGGTTCCCTCCTGGACATCTGCCTCTCCCAGTTGGCCTAGCTGGGCATTTGGTAGTGCTGGCTGCCCTTGCAGTTGTGTGGTGGCTGGGATAATTTCCTTCCTGCAGCTCTCCTTAACCTAATGTTTATCACAGCCTTAATCACGATAGGCCAGGCAGTTGCACTTACTTGCGTAAATGTAATTTTCATCAGTAGAATGCCCATATTACTATGTAATTGAGATGAAGAAAAACATCAGGACCTCCTGATAGGAATGCTTTGTTTAAAAATGAGAAAAGCAAAGTTCTCAAATCCAGATATACCTCCGAGCCCTCAATTCTATACCAACCCTTCTATCAGATGAGGATTTGAATCCAGGGGGTAAATGTATCAAGCTAGAATTTTTTCAGTGATTTAAAATCGCCACAAATCGAGAGAGATAACTAGCGATTTGAAGTGCAAAATCGCCATATGTATCGACCAGCAATTTTGACTTTCCTAAATCCAATCTCTGGCGATTTGTGTCAATGTGTTTTCTAATCTTGCCTATAGAAAGCAGCATGTTGTATCTGGCAATATTGAATTTAAACTTGGGCGCGTTTGCAAAATCACAGCTTCACACATTTGGCGATTTGTATAGCTAGAGTGTCAACAAAATCGGGATCGCCATTTGAAGCGATTTTAAAAATGCAGATTTTACATCAAATCGCTGGTTAATAAATCGGCGATTTTAAACTCGCCTGAGAAAATCGTTGAAAATTCAAAATAGCAGCTTGATACATTTACCCACAGGAGTGAAGCGGTTCACTATTAAGCTTCAACAAGATATCAAGATGACTTTTACGACTGAGTTTCAGCAAGCCGCCAACAAATTTGATTGTGACATTAATGACCTAAGTTATCAGAATGGATGCCCTGGAATCGAAAACCGATGAACTTTTTTGTCCACAGTGATCAAGATCAAGAACTATCCACTTAATGTTCGATCACATTGGTTGACCCTTTGAGATAAGGATGCTCCACTTCTGTCATTGTTGAATGGTTTTGCATCATCTCCTTTCAATATGACGAATGCTACTAGGGAAGCTCTTGCCCCTGTCTCATCTTTGCCCTTCATGTCGAGCACATGATAGCCAGGTTTCAACAAAATTCTGATATCTCTGGAATCTCGATTCATTTAGCCGTGAAGTGTCTCCAGAAAGTCCGCAAGACACCTCACAGCAAAGACTTGACATAAATCTCCACTCATTTCTCCTCGCACCCCATAAAGGTGCAAGGGAAAATAAACGTAGATTTCTACCGTAAATGTCAGCAATGTGCGTGGTGCGATATCCGCGCGCCTCATCGTGGCCATTGAATCTCCCCCATAGAATTGTGCTTTATGCTGACAATATTTTTCTCTCTATCACTAAACTGATAATATTACCTAACGGTTTTAGTGATCTAGACCAATTTGGCCTCTTTCCAATTTTTTTAATTCAGCTTACAAAACATCGACCTCTGCAATGTGCACATTAAGTCCTTGTCCCCTGCCTCTAACACTGCAGCCTGAACAATCTCTGCCTGGTGCTTCTATGTTATGTAAGGTATAATCCGATTTTATTTCTTAAAACAAAAGTAGATGGGAAATGAGAGTTATTTCCTGCTTCGTTCCTTCTCCAACTGTCCGGTTCCTCTGCAGTTTCTTTACAGAACTAAGTAAGGCTAATGTCATGGGTGTAACACCAATATAGTTGGGAAGTTCATACTTGCCAACTTTGAAATGTTGGACTCCGGTAGATCCCATGGGGAGGTGGGCGTGTGGGGGTGGGACTAGGCAAATCATTTTATTTTGGCCCCACCCCAACAACGTAATAATGCAAACGCTTCATTTTACCATGGGGGGCCGGGCCAAAATGAAGCGATTACCCGAGAATCGCATCATGGACCATGCACCATTAGATATCCGCTACAATCGGATAAGCGATCGCACCCTGTGTATGCTAGTTATGGATGATAAAGGATTAATGCTCAAAATAATATTGTGTTTGGAATGCTAATATGCTGGTTTGCACCAGTATTTCGGTATGCTCCTGAGGGAAGACACTTAGGCAGCAGTTGGAGATTTGACCCCCACCCTTGGAGGGCATCGTTTGAACCGACATATGACCTGCATTGTACTGGACTGTCCTAAATCCTGATCCAATGGAAAATTCTTTTACAATTGTCCTGTTTACTCTATGCCATCACCACTGTTTTTTATGTACCACAAACTGTATATAAACCAGGCACTGTGACCATCATTCAGTCTACTTTGACCACAGGCTTCAGGACTGAATGACTGTGTGCTTGATCCAGTGCGCTGCGTATGTATCGGCTGTACTTTATTTTATTCAATTGTTATTTGTTATATCTTTTGCTTTTAAATCTCTTTGTGCGTTGGAACCGCATTGATCACAGCGGACAATATTTATTGAAAGCGAACTAGAGGAACATAGCATTAATATATTATATTCAACTAGGTATAACCCAAATCCCTGGGATTCATCTTGTTGAACTTTCCAAGATATTGTCTTGATAATTCTCTTTATCTAAAAAAAATATATTTATTTCATTTCTGGTTTAAAGGGCAGTTTAAATAAATTATGTATCACGTTTAAAATATGGTTATAATGTAAATGTCTTTCATTTTTGTATAATGTTATTGAAATTGTCCTAAAAAAAGACATTTTGAATTACAATTTTAGTAAATAAACTTTATACATTTCTTGTTGCAAATGAAAAAAAAAATGCCTAATTCGGGCAAATTTGCTTCATGGAAATGAGAAGACTTTCGGTGACCTCACTCTCTGGTGGCTGCATTCGGGCACCATTGGTGTAAACCATAGAGACCTGTCAGATTCTGATGTCCATCTATCTAGTTCAGAAAATAAAGCAAATGACTTGAAATCCTGGAAAAATGTTCTGGGCAGGTATCCTCTACTCATTCTCCACGTTCCATTGTTGTATTATAATAATTATGGGTTGCAACATTTACTATGTGTTGTGATGACATGAGGATTATGAGTTGCTTGTCATTAATGTTATTGTTTATTTAAATAGCACCAATGTTAATACGCAGCGCTGTACAGAGAAAATCTAATAATTCACATCAGTCCCTAACCCATTGGAGCTTACAGTCATCCCAAAGGGCTGGCCCATCCTCCCCCTATTATATGTTCCCAGATCTGTGGGCCAAAGTCACCTATATTTGCTTATACCGATGTCTATTTTGTTGGGTGACCATATGTTATTTTTGTTACATATTAGCATAATTTTATATTACAAAGAAATCTCACTTGTTTTCTAGCTTCCAATTTTGCACTCATAACGGCTTCCGGGAAGAAGCAAAGTAATTTTAAATTACAGAAGGAAAGAGTTTGTTTTGATGGGAAGAATTGTTCACCTTCAGACATTTATTAACCGCATAGTCCATTTTATTACTACATTGCATCAAAACTCTCAGACCTTTAATTTGAGTGATTCTCTAACATTTGTGGATTAACTTCTGAATATTTGATTAATACTGCTGTTTGAATAGATTGATTGCATTCCTTGGTTTAAACACCTGCGGTTCAGTGATCCTGATTGACTTAATTATGTGCAATACATGTGCATCTGTGCACCCAATTGATTATGGATGGTTCACAGACGTTTCCTGTGTACATAACACAGACACAGTGTTGTATCAGACACTTCCCCGAGGAAGCCTGCATTAATCTTGAAGGTCAAAACGTGCTTGTTAACCTACATTACTGATATAACACCATATAATTTTTCCTCTGCCATTCATTCATCTGACCAGTGACAGCTGACAAGCTCCTTTTAAACACTGTCATCCACCTTTCCTCCAGTAAGATGACAGCTGCTGTGGTCACAGAATAGTAATCGGCTCCTCTGACACCTGACACACCTAGAGGAGGAACAGCGGCAAAAGCAGGACGAGCGGACTTGTGAGATGTAAGAATGACAGAGGACTGGGATCCCCGGGAACGTGTAACTGGAAGGATAAGATTTACATAACCCCGTTCTCTGTGTTTTCCTCAACAATAGACTGCAGTCTTATGTCCTGAGCATTAGCAGACCTGTAAGTTCCTGTGTCGAATAACCTTCTATATAAGTGACATGACGCTGGGACATTTGTGTATAATCACAAATACTGGGTTTGACCAAGTCCATTAAGCATAATTACCCTCAAAAGGGTTATCGATTGTGATGTGATTTGGACACATTATTCACCTTGACGGCCTTAGTATCCTGACAAAGGATAAACAAGGACTTTTGTGAACTATTCCTGTATTAGACAATAATCAAACAGAAAAGGCCTATAGAGATTATTGATTGATGATGGTTTATGCTTTTGTCCGCAGACTGAGTTTAAAAGCATCCTCCTATTTCACAAATTAATTTTTTTGGACCCTATATATGATCTAAGACTATTACTAATAAGGTGTTGTACAATCATCATTTTGAGTTTTGCTTTTGTGCTTTATTCCTGCAATTACAGAGATTTTACATATACATCTCTTTTGTGCCTGTACTGATATGACAATTTATGTCTACACTATATCTCTTATTAGATGGTGATAATATATAACATTTTTGACAGATAAGACTCCTCAGGCAATACATCTCATTCACAATTAGTACTTGATAGTTTCTTGATAGAAAGTTGTCATCCTAACCTAATTACATTACACTGCAAACAATATTGGTTTATAGGGAAGGATCACGCTCCCCTCCCCCTGCTATAGTGCTGTCACACACTCACACACACTCAAAAACTGCCCAAAAATATCCTCACACATCTAAATGGCAGGTGGGCCTATCAAAGGTTGTTGAACTTGGAGGGACAACAAAATCCTCTAAAAATGAGGATTACGGAAAATACATCCAAATTGTTACATCATTGGTATTATGTCCCTTTCAGATTACACAACTTTTTCCACAACAAGTTTCAGATTATATTTGACAATGTTTAATATCTATGAAAGGTTAATTTATTATCCTGGTAAATTAACTTAAAGAGCAATTTGTGCTTGGTTTATTTGCAGCATAACAAAGTTGAATACAGATTTTAATTGTAAACACATTGAATGTTTCTAAGGTTCTGACAGGTAATCATTTTCCATTTGATTATACTCAAAACCACTTAATTCAGAACCATTGTCTAAATTGTCATTGGAGCATCATTGTTATATAAAACAAATGGTTACATCATAAAATTATATGATAACAAAGAGTTACAGTCATGGTGTATGTACCTTACAAAGAAACCACAGCGGAAATTATGTAAAGAGATGTAAAGAGTATATCCTTCTCCTACATAGTGAGTGAATGCAACATTTTGTGCAGTATGCTAATACAGATGACACCATGACCAATCCGCTCACTAGGAAATGGTGACATCACTGAGGTTCAGGTCACAAAGTGATGTCACTAGTCCTTAGAGATTAGTATATATTGGTTCAGCCCACAAAATAACTACATATTGTCATATACACTTCACCATTGGATGCCCCTTCTTTTATATTCACAGATCTATCTTTCACCTGGAGAAGCAATAGGAGTATGTATAAAACAACTCACACCCTGTTTTATTCATCAGACAGATTTTATTGGCTACATAAAGAAGCCCACGTTGTTATATTTCAGCAGGGTCACTTGATTTTAATAAGGATGATGTTCCAGGATAACAGATACCAAGATCTTTCTACATACTCCGGATGGAGGTCTGATGGACTAGCCTCCGAGGATGGAATCGGCAGGGGAATGGTATACACACTGTCATCACCAGTATGGAGCATCCTACAACAATAAGGTCACACATATAAATGTTATACTTTATCACATCTAGGCCTCCATCTGATATTTACAGTGTACTCTTTGTCTTCACGGTGTAGCAGCAGGATTGTAGCAGGACAATGCAGTCTATCATTTTACTATGGACAGTAGACTACACTAAAATCCCTCTATGAGGTCACTGGTTCCTAGTGAATGGATTCCGTCACTGTATGCAGCCAATGAGTGCGTTGTATTCAAGTATAATTTAACGTGCACCAATACTAAAGAGATTTTGGGAGACTCATTAGGCTATTTACTCACATGCACTTCATCTATTGAAGGCTCTGCTGGTAGGAGTCCTCAGTGTAGAATAGACTAATGCTGGCCATGTGCGCTAAATATAACAAATAACAAATATGTTGACCGCTATAAACATGAGGTGAAGGACTGCTATTCTTTTGTGCTTCTATATCTAGTATACTATGAAACATCCATTAGTTTATTAGATATTAACATCTTGTCTGTTAATAAACATGGTCTTAATGATATATTTATTTATTCATTATTATCTTACACATGTACATTGTTATGAACCTATATCTATTGCATCCCAAACATCTGAGCGGTCCAGCAGTAATCTTACCAATTAAGCAGCGCTGGATTGTGACTTGATAAGATATTGGATCCTTTCAATATTTTGCTAAGGGGTTCAGAAAAAAGTAATTTTGCACCTGAAAGTGACATTTGCTTTGTCCTACCTGATAGTAAACATACTGTCATAGGAGGGTGGATCATCATCCTGGACACACTCCTGTTTCAAGCTTTTGCTTGAAGCAAATATTGTTGACTGAAAACTAAAGTGACACTGCTGCAGGTGACAAGGAGGTGGGGGGTGGTGGGACAATGACCACTCACCTGCGAAAGAAAAGAAAAGAAAAAGACAAATGAGTCCATTATTCCTGGTATTCACATTAAGAAAGTTGTAAAAACAATTGTTGTATTAAATTTTCAATATTCAAAATTATTAGTTAAAAATAAAAACCACTTTCCAGCATTTAGTACTGAGTACCAGGGGCTGTCACAGGACAAGTGTCATGTGACGTGAGGTCATGTGACGTGAGGTAATCTGTAGGTCATGTGACGTGAGGTCATGTGACGTGAGGTAATCTGTAGGTCATGTGACAAACCTAGCACTGACCTAAGTACATTGAAATGACAGTTATTAACTGTAACTTACAGACACATTCAAAATACCTCAGTACAGTTTTGAAAAAGTCTCTGTGTCTGTAGGAGCAAAATAATATATGTATTATATAATATGTAAGAATATATCATGTAGGGATATATGTAAAAATTAAAACTTTAAACACTTACTAAACAGCCATGTTATCTGGAAGGAGATGTCTGCAGAACAAGTACAAAATAACAGTTGTGTTAGTAATAATGTCATAAACACAGATATTAGTCAGAGCAGAGGTCAGATAGAAATGAGAAGTAAAGTCTATTCATAATGTATGATGGGTCAGGACAATGAAGAGGACAATAATGACAAGTGCAGCCATAAGCGAAATATCTCTAAACGCAGATGATAGGGACAACAAATGGTACCAGCAGCTTAAGGGTTAACCCCTCTCCAGTTTCCAGCCAAGAGGATGGGGGTGGGTGTCCAATGGGATGGGGGTGGGTGTTGACTCCCTGGAGAGGACATAAGCCGGGTCCAGGCATGTTCATGCCTTCTTACCCGGCTGGAAATCCCCCCGCACCCTCCCTATATGTTTGGTGTTTATTATGTGTCATTAACCTTTTGCTTTGCAGAACAGATTTGTGGCAGGAAGGCAAATTTGGTGAGGCGACAGCCAGTTACATGGTCATACCGCTGATTGGCCGAAGAGCACTATCCTCTTCGAAGCACCTTGGCTCTTGGTTCTTTAAACAGAACTCCTTGGCCTGCTCTGTACGGGCAGGACATTGTGAGCCCAGAGGGGGGCTGACGCCAGATTTAGCACCGGCCAATAGTAAAGGAGTTGTCCTTGAACCAGTGGTTAGTGCCGCATGGGCATACACTATTTGGGGAGTGCAGACACATGAGTTAGGACCGACCAACCATATAGGACTTGTCCTTGAACCAGTGGTTAGTGCCAGATGGCCATACACTGTTTAGTAAGTTTGACATAGGTTGGGGCGCCTCACCATCCTTGGCTTCTCCACCACCGATTAAAATTCAGCAAATTATAATCTAATAAATCTCAACTTAAATTAGTTAAACTTAACAGTTGTCTGGTGTCGTTATTTCATAGTATTAAGTTGGTTTTGGTTAAATGTGGCATAGGGGTATGGTAACAGAGGTTAGGAACTCTTCAGTCTGCAGTTTATAGGCAGTTTAATAAAGTACAAATTCAGGATCCAAAAGAGTAAACAAAGTCCAAGCCAAGGGTCAGGGCAGGCAGCAAATAATCAGAGTCAGAAGCAGACAAGGCCAAATGATTGAAATCCAAAAGTATCATGGCCCCCAGGAACCACAAGGGAATGAGTAATTATATAATACCAGGGTTTATAAGTGATAATGTCATAAACACAGACACTAGTCAGAGCAGAAGTTAGTTAGAAATGAGAAGTAAAGTACCAACAGGTTTGTGTCACTGGAAGCTCATCCTCCTGATCCTCCTCCGTATCTTCCTCTCGCTACTCACATTTTGGCTCCTCGCGCTGTTCCCCTGCGGTTTGTGGGTGCTCAGTATTTAAAAATAATAAATGTCACTTTATTTTTTAGTCAACCATATTTGCTTTCAAGGAAAAACTTGAAACACAAAGGGAGGAGGTGGATATTGCACAATAATACAGGATTTTTACAGTCAATACAGTATATTATATCATAGGGATAGTTACCTGAGGGTGCTTGGTGGGACTCTGCAGGGGGAGGATCAGTATTAATTTATAGGACCCCCTTGGACTTAATGCATATCAGTGCTGGGCAACTCTATCCTCTCTAGAGGCGACAAGTCCGAAGAGGCCATGTTCCCACCACCGTCCCCCTAGAGTGACAATGATATTCCCAGAGCTTGTGATGTCCTGCCCCCTGTGACAAGTAATTTGTATTAAAATCCTGTCATGTATAGTTTGATTAAACTTAAATAATGTAGCTGGAGAGGTAGAGAGAGATAAATAGTTCTCAATATATAGAGATATACGTATATGTGCATGTGTTTGAATTGTTTCAAATATGTACAGAAATTATTGACCCAAACACAGATTACTTAGTCCTAGGTGCATGTTAAAATGAATATACATAGGATTTATTAAGACAAATAATTGCCACTCTTATTAGCTAGCCCAAAAGATAACAGCAAACCATTATATAGCATGGGAAAAAAATTACATCAGACCTCGTAAACCTCATAGAGGTTTAAGAGGAAGGTTTAAGAGGAAAAATAAGGTGATTTGGACATAATACTTTATAATCAAAATTGCAGAGCGTTTGTTTGTCTGTGAAGTTGGGGGCAGAGGTGGGGTGCAGTTACCCACCTCTTTTTGATCAACACTGGGGCGGATATTGGGTATAGCATTGACCTGATGTGTAATGATCTCACATAAGCTGATGGTATTGCTGCATTAAATCGGGAGATGTCACTGCCGGCGCACATTAGTGACGTAAATACCAAGTCCCAGCATTTCCTTCAATCACTAAATAGATCAGTCGTGTAGCGGACATGTCGGGATGTACTTAACTTTTTTAAGTTTAGTCTGTCTTTTATTTTTATCGGGTTTATTAAAATCGCCATTATTTTGTAGGGATTCACTATGTTGGCGATGTCAGCATCGCTTAAACGTACCCACCCCAGCGTGCTTACCTTGGACTAGCGCTCGTCTCCTGACACAGAGTTGTGATTATACAATCACTTTATTCAGAGTCTGCTCCTCACTGAGATTATTGACAGCGAGCTGGGTATGACTGTGCCGTACCTCAGCAATCAACAGAAGAGAGATGTGTGCCAAGCAGCTAGTGTCAGTAACCAGTCATTGTCCTAATCCAGTGTTGGCTAACCTGTGACACTCCAGCCGTTGTGAAACTACAAGTCCCAGCATGCTTTGCCAATATATAGCAGCTTATTGCTGGAAGGGTATGCTGGGACTTGTAGTTTCACAACACCTGGAGTGTCACAGGTTAGCCAACACCGCCCTGATCTGTGAGCAAAGTCTAAATCCGCCGCTGGGACTATTGTCTATAATCACAAATACTGGGTTTGAGCACATCCATTAAGCATAATTATCCTCAAAAGGTTTATTGATTGTAATTTGATTTGGATTTGATTTGGATTAATTTGTCATCTTGATGACCTTGACCAAGGATAAACATGGACTTTTGTGAACTATTCCTGACTATTGATTGATGCTGGTTTATGCTTTTGTCCAGGGAACTGAGTTTAAAAGCATCATCATCCTCTTATTTCAATAATTAATTTTGGTTTGGACCTCATGTAGAAACTGAGACTGTTACAAGTAAGATTCTATACAATCATATTTTGTGTTATGCTGAGTTCCATATGCTTTTGTGCTTTACTCCTGCGATTAGAGGGAAGAGGGATCTTATGCATAGACCTCGTTTATGCTTGTACTCAGCGGTGAAAGTGGAAAATTATAAGTGGCAGTATGGAAAATGTAGTCGGAATTGAAGTAAATGGAATGTAATAATTTTACATAGATGGCAGTAGGAGAAGTGGCGGTATGGCGTACCACCGTACACACCCCTACTTACACCACTGCCTGTGATATGATAAACAGAAAAAAGGCGTATAGAGATTATTGATTGACGATGGTTCATACTTTTGTCTGGTGGACTGAGTTTAAAAGTATCACTATCCTCCTTTTTCACAAATTAATTTTGGTTTGCCCCTATATATGAACTGAGACTATTCATAATAAGGTTTTATAAATCATCAATTTGTGTTATGCTGACTTGCATATGTTTTTGTGCTTTATTCCTGCGGTTAGAGAGATTTTATGTACAGACCTCATTTATGCCTGTACTGATATGACAAGTTATGTCTACACTTCCTATATCTCTTATTAAATGGTGATAACTTATTGCATTTTTGACAGACAAGACTACTGATCAAAGACACGTCATTCAAAATTTATAATTGACAATTTTTTTATAGAAATGTGTCAGCCTAACCTAATTATATTACACTTCACACAATATGGGTTTATATAGGGGAGGAGCACACTCCCCTCCCTGCTATACTGTTGTCACGCACCACAATGTTTTCTGCAGCTTAAAGGGTCACTGGTCACTGAAAATTCATATAAGATAAATGATTACATCATATAAAAAATATGATAACAAAATATGACAGTCATGGTGTATCTACCTTACAAGGAATACACAGCGGAAATTATGTAAAGAGATGCAAAAAATATATCCTTCTCCTACATACAGTGAGTGCAACATTTTGTGCAATATGCTAATATAGATGACAACATGACCAATCAGATCACTAGGAAATGGTGACATCACGGAGGTGCTGGTCACAAAGTGATGTCACTAGTCCTTAGAGATTAGTGAATATTAGTTCATCCCACAAAATAACTACATATTTTCATATAAACTTCACCATTGGATGCCCCTTCTTTTTTAATTACAGATCTATTTTTCACCTGGAGAAGCAATTGGTGTATGTATAAAACAACTCACACCCTGTTTGATTCATCAGCCAGATTTTATTGGCTATATAAAGAAGCCCACGTCGTATATTTCAGTAGGGTCACTTGAACTTAATGAGGATGATGTTCCAGGATGGCAGATACCAAGATCTTTCTTCAAACTTCAGATAGAGGTCTTATGAGGATAGAATTGGCTATATAAAGAAGCCCACGTCATCATATTTCAGCAGGGTCACTTGATCTAATTGAGGACTAGCTGAAGTAACCGGCGTTGCCTGGGTTTAAATGTTCAAGTTATTAAGTTATGAATGAGTTGGATGTGAACCTTCTAAAATAATTATCAGCTTAGCAGCTCTCTGAACACACCCATGAGGTGGCTGCCCAGTGTCGTTTTTGTTTTTGGGGTGTCGCCAGTAGCCCAAATCCCCAGCTTTCCCTAACTGGACAGACAAACAGACCAGTGATTTTTATATATATATATATATATATATATATAACATGATGTTCTAGTATCACATATACCGGGATCTTTCTTCATATATTGGAGGGAGGTCTGATGGATTAGGCTCTGAGGATGGAATCGGCAAGGGAATGGTATACACACTTTCATCTCCAGTATGAAGCGTCCTACAAAAATAAGGTCACACATATAAATGTCATAAAAGTCTTATGTCTGATACCTTAACCTCTTTACCTCCTTCATCTTATCACTTATAACCTGAATTAATGACACGAGACTTGAAATAGGGCACAAATAAATGATTTATTCATAAACATGGTGGAGGTGAAATAAGCAGTCAGTCCGACGTGTGCCAGGCAAAACCCAACTGTCCTAGCATATCCTTAGGACTACAAACTGGGGAACAACCAAACCCCTGGGTTCAAGTGGGGGACTAACCAATCAAACCCCGGGCGCACATATCTACCTGGACGGGGCACCACGTCCTGAATCTACCGAACCCGCCCCTCCTCTGGGCTATACTGGAAGCAACCACAGGGCAGCCCACAAGGGCGGTGCCTGAAACCGAGACTAATAGCCGATTCACTCGAAGGGAGGCGGGTTCACCATGCCCAATAACGTAATGTGGGCCCAAACCACTGGCCGTCGACTGTACTGCTTTTCCGGCCATAACTCCATCCGTCTTCACTGAGAGATATGCTGTTGCCAACGCTGATATCCATCAACAGATCATCCAGTCGCGTCCTTTTCTCATCAAACGTAACAGGGAGGGTGGGTGGGCAACTTCCAAACTGCCAAGGACTGAGCCAACTCCGCCCATCCAACTTATAGTCCTAAACCCCTCCCCTATGACACCAGATGGGCGTACCAAAGATTAACTGTTAACACAGAGAATAGTTCAGTTAAAGATACAGCAAAGCTTTTATTATCCTTCGGTCCTATGCAGATCTCAGTTCTTATACTTTATCACATTTAGGCTTCCATCTGATATTTACAGTGTACTCTTTGTCTTCACGGTGTAAGCAGCAGGATTGTAGCAGGACAATGCAGTCTATCATTTTACTATGGACAGTAGACAACACTAAAATGCCTCTATGAGGTCACTGGTTCCTAGTGAATGGATTCCGTCACTGTATGTAGCCAATGAGTGTGTTGTATTCAAGTATAATTTAACATGTGCACTAATACTGAAGGTATTTTGGGACACTCATAAGACTATTTACTCAAGTGCATTTCATCTGTTGAAGGTTCTGCTGGTAGGAGTCTTCATTTGGGAATAGACTAATGCTGGTCATATATGATAAATATAAAAAAACAACTTTGAAGCACAATAGTGATCATATCAAAGTCCATCGGACCATTGGACTCCACTTTGACCACTGGTCCTAATGATATCTGAGGTCCAGCGGGGTGAGTAATCTTACTAATGAAGCAGCGCTGGATTGTGGCTTGATGAGATAGGGATCCTTTCAATATTTTGCTAAGGGGTCAGAAATCTCTAGTTTTTCACCTGAAAGTGACATTTACTTTGTCCTACCTGATATTAAACATACTGTCACAGGAGGGTGGATCATCATCAGTCCTGGACACACTCCTCATGTCCTGACCCGCTGCTGGTGACAAGGGGTCACATGAAGGTGGGGTGGTGGGAAAATAAAAACGTCCTCACCTGCGAAAATTTAAAAAAAGGAAGATAAATTAATCTATTATTCCTGGTATTCACATTAAGAAAATCGTAAAAAGCATTGTTATATTTCAAAATGACATTTTCAATATTCAAAATTAGTAAAGAAAAAGAAAAAACACTTTACAGCATTTATTGCTGACTGCCATGGGCTGTCACAGGGAAAGTAACATGTGCTCTTCAAAAATGTACAATACCAAAGTAATGCTCTCTCAGCCTTCATCACAACATGTCACCTGAACAATAAGTGACACTTCAGGAACACCCAGCAGTGTTATTTATAATGGGTGCAGGGTGAGCAGTGCATACGGTCCGATGAGTGAGGGGCACCAGCCCCTTGGCTCATGAGCCCACCCTGCATCTATGGTACTGTTGGGGGGGCTCGCTCCTAATGGAATGTGGGTGGAAATGTGAGGGCTATTAATTTGATAGGGAGGGTGGGGAAAAATCATTTGATTAACATTAGCCGACCTATTGTTTAAATTACACACCATCTGCCTAGAAAAAGGAAAGTTAAATCTTACAGATCAGAAATCTGCACCATGACTTTATAATGTATTACACAATGACACTGTTAAATACTCACCCATAGTAATGGAAACGGTCATATTTGCTGGTGGCCGGATTCTGTATCACTTTCTCTGTTGGTTTGTTATTGCTAAGAAACCTGCTGCCACCAGAATTATCACTGGTCCAGTGTTTGGCAGGGGACCACAGATGTGACCATTCCTGCCTTACCCAGAGGATGTCAGTGTGCGTCCAGGAACCCAGACACCGACAATGCAAAGTAGAACTCCAGAATTGAGGAGCAATAATCCCACTAATCCAAATATGAATAACTGACGGCTACAGGCGCAGGAGCAAAGCACCATCTTTCTGATTAACTTAAGGGAGCTAATCCAAAGGGTTTAAAAAATATGAAGGTGGGGGTGGTGGGAATATGAAAACTTCCTCAGCTGCGATTTTTTTTTAAAAAAAGACAAATGAGTATTATTCCTGGTATTCACATTAAGAAAGTTGTAAAAATCATTGTTATATTTCAATATTATATTTACAATATTCGAAATTAATATTTAAATGTTAAAAGCATTTAGTACTGAGTACCAGGGGCCGTCACAGGCGAAGTGTCATGTGATGGGAGGTCATGTGACGTGAGGTAATCTGTAGGTCATGTGACGGCAGGTCATGTGACATGAGGTAATCTGTAGGTCATGTGACAAACCCAGCACTGACCTAAGTACATTAAACTGACAGATACTAACTGTAACATATAGACACATTCAAAATACCTCAGTACAGTTTTGAAAAAGTCCCTGTGTCTGTAGGAGCAAAATAATATATGTATTATATAATATGTAAGAATATATTGTGTAGGGATATATGTAAAAGTAAACACTTTAAACACTTACTAAACGTCCATGTTATCTGGAAGGAGATGTCTGCAGAACAAGTACAAATAACAGTTGTGTTAGTAATAATGTCATAAACACAGATACTAGTCAGAGCAGAGGTCAGATAGAAATGAGAAGAAAAGTACCCTATTCATAATGTATGATGGGTCAATACAATGAAGAGGACAATAATAGGCAGATTAATAAAGTACAAATTCTGGATCCAAAAGAGTAATGAAAGTCCAAGCCAAGGGTCAGGGCAGGCAGCAAATAATCAGAGTCAGAAGCAGACAAGGCCAAATGACTTAAATCCAAAAGTATCATGTCCCCCAGGAACCACAAGGGAATGAGCAATCATATAATACCAGGCTTTATACCATGGACAGGTGCAGTTGTGCACAGATCCATGTACATTTGCTCACAGGTAGGTGCATCAACACAGACACATGATGCAGAAACAATGGTAGTTGTCAAAGAAACTGGTGTTACCACAGGAGAATGGTAAATCTTTACTCTGACACATCATTATAACATACAATAGGTGCTATATTTCTTTCCCACCATAGGTAGTCAAACACATTTACTCATGTACACTACTACCAGGGAATACAATATGTAATAGAGGAACAGAGAGGCCACGGGAGTAAATCCCAAGTATGTGGGCCAGTTATGATGTCTCTATGCATGACCTCATGGGAGTGGCAGTGTCGGACCGTCTCCTCCACCTACCGGAAGAGGCTACGCGTCACACCTTCTTCTAGGGGCGTCTCAAACCAGTCCAATAGTTGAATGGCGTCATGGTGACCTTTGACTCTGAGCATCAGATACACCTCCATTGGCACACGGGAGAGATTGCCCTGCAATTGCAGTTGAGCCTAGTTCACCACATGACTCTTGCTTATTTATTTCACAGCCACTTGCATGTGATCTGTCAGTCTTTGTGCCCTGTACACCATGACAAAACCATCACTTCTTAGACAGCCCTCCACCTATACATCTTCACAAAACATGTCTTGTCCTTTCCATGTGTGGGTGTTGGTCTTTCTTCCGGCTCGGGTATTTACCAAACACTATGCTCTGTTTTGTCCTGTGCATGAGAAGGAATCCACCTCCCAGTGCTAGTCCTACTACCAGCGCAGTGATAATACTATTGCCCTTTATCTTATTTCTTGATTGACAATTTCCTGCAGCAATCGGTTATAATAAGATTCTGGTGTTATATAGTCCTCTCCTGGTAGTATGGTGGAGTCTCCACAGTGTAACAGATTGGCAGTGTTTACTTGAGGATGGTGTAGTACCAGCTGTGGCCTGTGTAGAGATGGAGCTAGATGGTAAGACAGAGCAAGGGAAGGTGTCGGAACAAGATCGATCTGTAAATCTGGACTGTGAAACACTGCTGACACAGATGAGTCCAATGGAGCGGATAGAAGGCACCACGATCCTACAGCTGGGATGTCATCTCCGAGGTGGAAAGGCAGAGTGAAATAACAGGCAAAGAGTCGGTCCAGGCAGCAATATAGGAAGCCAGGGTCATAAGCAAAAGGTCCACCCAGGCAGCAATCAGGGATGGTCAGGTCACAGCTAGCGGTCAAAACTGAGAATCAGACAGGATCAGAATAATCTCAGAAACAGGACCACAGAGAAGCAAGTGTGTGAGCACTATAACTGGCAAAGGCTCAGTGAAGCTTACAGGTATATAAAGCAGCACTAGCCAATCAGGGCAGGTGTCAGATTGAGCTCCAGGTGAGTGGAGGTCATGTGATCACACCCAGGCTGACAACAACACTGCAGTAGCCAAAATGAAACAGCAATTACCTGCTAATTACATTACCCTGCACACAACATTGGTTTATACAGGGAAGTATCACGCTCCCCTCCCCCTGCTATACTGCTGTCACACACTCACACTCACCCACACTCACACACATCCTAATTTCACACTGGGGACTTTTTCTGCAGCTTGCCTATTGGAGGACTTGGATCCCCCTCTTTTTCTTTTCCTAAATGGCACCAACACATAGGAAGTGCAGATTACCAACTGTCCTTTGACACAAAGTTTTTTATTCTTGCTTAAAACTGCTGTGAAATATCCTCACACATCTAACTGGCAGGTGGGCCTAGCAGAGGTGTTGGACTTGGAGGGGCAACAAAATCCTCTAAAAATGAGGATCAAGGAAAATACATCCAAATTATTACATCATTGGTATTATGTCCCTTTGAGATTACACAACATTTTCTACGACAAGTTTCCAAATTTAATTTATTATCCTAATATCAGGAATGTAAAATAACTTTAAAAGCAATTTGTGTTTGGATTATTTGTAGCATAACAAAGTTGAATATAGATTTTGTTATTCTAAACACATAGAATGTTGCTAGGGTTCTGGTTTATAAATGACAGGTAATCATTTTCCATTTGATTATACCCCAAACCACTTAATTTGGCACCATTGTCTAAGGTCACTGGAAATTCATATAAAATAAATTATTACATCATATAAAATAAAGTATGACAGCCATGGTGTATGTACCTTACAAAGAAACCACAGCGGAAATGATGTAAAGAGATGCAAAGAGTATATCCTTCTCCTACATACAGTGAGTGAATGCAACATTTTGTATAGTATGCTAATATAAATTACAACATGGCCAATCAGGTCACTAGGAAATGGTGACATCATTATGGCGCGAGTGACAAAGTGATGTCACTACTCCCTAGTGATTAGTATATATTAGTTCATCTCATAAAATTACTACATATTTTCATATATACATCACCATTGGATGCCCCTTCTTTTTAATAACAGATCTATTTTTCACCTGGAGAAGCAATAGGTGTATGTATAAAACAACTCAGACCCTGTTTTATGCATAAGCCAGATATTATTGGCTATATAAAGAAGTCCCCGTCATATATTTCAGTAGGGTCACTTGATCCTAATGAGGATGATGTTCCAGGATGACAGATACCAAGATCTTTCTTCAAACTTCAGATGGAGGTCTGATGAGGATAGAATTGGCTACTAAAGAAGCCCACGTCGTCATATTTCAGCAGGGTCACTTAATCTTATTGAGGACTAGCTGAAGTATCCGGTGTTGACTGGGTTTAAATCTTCAAGTTATTAAGTTATCAATGAGTTGGATGTAACTGTCAACCTAAAAATAATTAGCAGCTTAGCAGCCCATGAAGTGGCTGCCCAGTGTTGTTTTTGTTTTTGGGGTGTCTCCAGTAGCCCCAATCCCCAGCTTTCCCTAACTGGACAGACAAACAGACCAGTGATTTTTATATATATAACATGATTTTCTAGTATCACGTATTCTGGGATCTTTCTTCATACTCCGGATAGAGGTCTGATGGACTAGTCTCCGATGATGGAATTGGCAGGGGAAGGGTGTACACACTGTCATCTTCAGTATGAAGCATCCTACAAAAATAAGGTCACACATATAAATGTCATACTTTATCACATTTAGACTTCCATCTGATATTTACAGTGTACTCTTTGCCTTCACGGTGTAAGCAGCAGGATTGTAGCAGGACAATGCAGTCTATCATTTTACTATGGACAGTAGACAACACTAAAATGCCTCTATGAGGTCACTGGTTCCTAGTGAATGGATTCCGTCACTGTATGTAGCCAATGAGTGCGTTGTATTCAAGTATAATTTAACATGTGCACCAATACTGAAAGCATTTTGGGAGAATTATTAGACTATTTACTCAAATGCACTTCATCTATGAAAGGCTCTGCTGGTAGGAGTCTTCAGTGTAGAATAGACTAATGCTGACCATGTGCGCTAAATATAGCAAACAACTGTGTTGCCCAATCGTGATCATATCAAAATCCATTGGACCCCACTTTAACTACTGGTCCTAATGATATCTGAGGTCCAGCGGGGTGAGTAATCTTACTAATGAAGCAGCGCTGGATTGTGGCTTGATGAGATAGGGATCCTTTCAATATTTTGCAAAGGGGTCAGAAATCTGTAGTTTTACACCTGAAAGTGACATTTGCTTTGTCCTACCTGATATTAAACATACTGTCACAGGAGGGTGGATCATCATCAGTCCTGGACACACTCCTCATGTCCTGACTCGCTGCTGGTGACAAGGGGTCACTGAAATATGAAGGATGGGGTGGTGGGAAAATGAAAACTTCCTCACCTGCGAAAAATAAAAAAAAAAGGAGGAAATCTATTTCAAACAGAAAAATGATAACTCAAACAACAGCGCTCCCTGCTTAGTAGCAGCCTAAATGCACAATAAATGCCACTGTATTAAAACAATCTTAAACCAATAAAGTACAAAAGGCGCATCAAGCAGAATGAACAAAATATTCTCGGTTCTCAACACCTTAAATATATGTGCATAAAGTCCATCAGAGAGTTTTTTTTCTTTCTTTTCTCTTTGTCTTTTAGTCTTCTATCAATAAAATTAATGCTTCTTTTGAATTTTTTTTCATGATATTCAATGTCCGACAAAGTTCTTATCATAAATGGTATATACAAATTGAGAAATCCACTCTGATTGTATATTGTTCTTCCATATAAACTTCTCCCATTGATCCGTTATTCAACCAATATATTTAGGAGAAAATAGAATCACATCTAGTGTAATACCTCAGAGATTTATTAAAACATGCAAGATATAAAAACATCCAAACAAACAATTTCAGCAGCAAATCCTGATAATAAACAGCTAATACACTCGTACCAGATGGCAGGAGACAAGTCGGCGTGTCTGTGTAAAATCCCTGGCACAATCAGCTGAACAGTTGGCTCCCATCCGGAAGCGTGCATCCGCTGTAAAGAACAGGATGTCCCGTGTTGATCGACATGTTTCAACCCCGCCTCTGGGGTCTTTGTCAAGGTGTACACGGGATTAGAAAAATCCTTCATTTATGTGTTGAACAGCCAATCACTGTTAAGAGATTCCGCTTGCACTAATTATGCGTTTTACAATTTCAAAAACACTACAGATCTTCATTATATGGATAAGTGTGGTAGAACATTATGACTTCCATTTGTATCAAATTAATTTTAATATCCAATTACTTTCTATATCCAATCATCTTTATAACGTTGATTCATGCATACATACAAGACTCCATAGGGCTATGCCGGTTAATAAAAACAATTGCATACACAATTGTTATATTTCCCATGGATATATAGTAAAACAGCTAACATACTCATCTGAAATCCATAATAAATATATGAACGTATATATATGTGGCATATCGTACTCAATTAAGCGGATGGATCCGTAGCTCCTTCAAAGCAATAAATCCAATCACATAGTTACAAATTTAACCATTGAGTAAATAGACCGGGGGTATGATTAAAACCCTTAAGCCAATATTGAGGTGTACATGGGAGTGAAGAAGTTTCTTCATATATATGTCGAACAGCCAATCACTGTCCAAAGATTACGCTTCCACTAATTATTATTATTATTATTATTCATTTTTATTTATAAGGCGCCACAAGGTGTCTGTAGCGCCGTACAGGGACAAACAAATTACAATACAATGGGAGACAGCACAGTACAGTAAACAGTAACTCAATAAGCTCAATGCACAGCTAGAGAGGGCGGGGAAGGGGGAGGTAGGATCCGCAAACGACGGGGCCCAAGAAGGAAGGCGCGGAAGACAGGGAGACCCCCAGGGGGGAGGAGGGAGCGAGAGTGGACGTGGGGTGGAGGACCCTCGAGGAGTAGGGCTAAGTAGCTGGAGAGCAGAGTTAGAAGTGGTGGAAACAGGAGGAGAGATGGCCCTGCTCAGAGGAGTGTACAATCTAAGGGGAGGGGTGGACAGACAGAGAGATGCAGGGAAGAGAGGGAGAGTAGGGGGACGGAGGCAGAAAATAAGGCAGGAAGTTAAGTGGGAGACAGAAAGGCTTTAAGAAAAAGGTGAGTTTTTAGGGCCCGTTTGAAACTGGACAGATTAGGGGAAGTTCTGATGGAGGGAGAGAGCTTGTTCCAGTGGAGGGAATGTGTTTACAGTTCCAAAAACACTACAAATCTTATTTTTTATAGGTAAGACATTATGAATCCCGTTTATATCGGATTCATTTCAATATCAAGTTATTTTCTATAACAGAACGTCTCTATGGCCCCAATTCATGCATATGCACAAAAGCTTCATAGGACTATACCGGCTAATGAAAATAATTACATACAAAATTGTTATATTTCCCCATGGATATATAGGAAAACCGCTAGCATGTTTAAAAGATCAGCGGAGACTAATAACGAATATCTGAACATATAATAGTATTGCATAACATACTTAATATAGCAAGTGGATCCATAACTCCGTATAAGGCAACCAATTAAATCCCATAGTTGCATAATTGAACCATATATTAATAGAAAAGGGGCGAGATAGATATCCTTAAACCAATGTTAAAATAAAAGGATTACAAAACCCATTCCAAATGTAGTGGGATCCGCAAACTGAGAAAAAATATATATATCTCCAGTAGTTGGCGTTTTAAACAGAACCCTCTTCAAAGTTTCACTAATCTAGGGATTCATAATCTTATAAAGAGAACTATCCATAATTTCATTAATTCTCTTTAATGATTCTTATTAGTTTCTTATTAATGCTTCTTATCCAAAAGAATGTAGACAAATCATAATATTCACTCCAGAAACCATTTTAGCTCAAATTCAACATTTAGGCCATCTGGGACTAATGTTTTAAATCTATAAATGTTTTCCATTTCTGCCTTTGCCAATCTGGTTTCTTGATCATTACACCTCCAGTTATTCATAATCTTCCTAATCAAACAAAAGAAATAAATAGAGTTGATATTACAGTCATGGATCTCTTTACAATGGGCTGACCGAGAATGGTTGATGTTACCTGTCTTAATATTTCTCAAGTGTTCCGCTATATGGACCTTAAGGGGTCTGCTGCTTTTTCCTATATACTGTTTTCCGCTTTTACATTGAATCAAATTTATCACATTGTTCGTATGACACGTGATAAAGTCCTTAATCTTATAATCTAAGCCATTAACTGTGGATTTACATTCTGTGATCTTAGAGCAATTATTTTTGATGGTTCTACAGGGTAGACATGCACCGCATCTATGGAACCCTGCGGTATTAAATCTCTGTTGATTCAATTTTCTTGGTAGCATACTTCGAACAATGTGATCTTTGATGTTGGGGACCTTCTTATAAATGAATTTAGGTTTCTTTGGTAATTGATCTCGCAAAATAGGATCACTTGTTAGAATCTTCCAATATTTCTTCACCACGTTCTCGTAGTTCTTATATCTTCTATTATACTGCGTAATAAAAGCCACATCTGTTTTCCTATCATCCACTGTCTTGTTTGGTTCTAGAAAGGATGTCTTATCCATTTTTTTAACTCTCATATGTGCATTATTTACTAATTCAATCGAATAACCCTTATGTAGGAACTGTTTCTTCATTGTGGTAATCTGTTTCTCACAAATCTGGTCTTCAGTGCAGTTTCTTTTTATCCGCATAAATTGTCCCACGGGTACATTGTCAAGCCAATTCTTATGGTAAGGACTGGATGCACTTATGTATGAATTACTATCCGTGGGCTTAGTAAAGGTTTTGGTGTAGAATTTACTATCTCTTGTATAGATAGATCTAAAAAGTTAACAGATTGTTGACTGATGTCATAAGAACAATGAATGTTAAATGAATTGGAATTCAAGTAACTACAGAAAGAATCTAGTGAGGTTCTGTCCCCTCTCCAAATAAAAAGGACATTGTCGATGTACCTAAACCAGGACACCAGGTTTGACCCCCGTTCCTTTTCGTTATTCCAAATGCAAAGATCTTCCCATACACTCATAAAGAGGTTTGCATAGCAGGGGGCAATCCTGGTGCCCATGGCTGTCCCTATCTTCTGCTGATAAAAATGGCCTTCAAAATGGAAATAATTGTTATTTAAATTGAACTGGATGCTCTCACAGACGAAGTTAATTAAATCTTTGTCGACTTCCTTCTCCTCTAATTTTTTCCTAGTGGCTGCCAATCCTTGATTGTGCCTAATGATTGTATATAGCGAAGGCACGTCAGCTGTCACAAGAATCCATTGATCTTGCCATTCTATATTTCTAAGTTTGTTAAGGACATCACAAGTGTCCTTAAGGTAAGATCTAGTGGTGAGGAAATGCGATTGTAGTATGTGATCAATATACATTGATAATTTGGATGTTATTGAATTGACTCCTGCCACAATAGGTCTCCCCAGTGGAGAAGTTGTACTTTTATGAATTTTGGGGAGAATGTATATCGATGGTATGGATGGATTTCGGGGAATTAGAAAGTCGGCCACATCTTCTCCATTTATTCCCTTCATCTGATATTTTACAATCAGGGATTTGAGATCTTTACTAATACGTCTGGTAAAGTCTCATTTAAGTTTCTGATAAGTTTGTCCATCAGTCAATTGCCGATTAATCTCTGCAATGTATCTGGATTTATCTATAATGACGATGGCTCCGCCCTTATCCGCGGGCTTTATAACTATATCCTCATTATCTTTCAAAGCTTGTTTTTCTTGTTTGGTGAGATTATCTCCTTTACCAATCATGGTTGCCCAAGATTCTACTTCTAACACCAACTTCCCAAATGTTTCTATATGTCCCTTTCTCATATATGTAGGATTGAAGGTGGAAGTCTTCTTAAATATATTTTTTTCTTCCATAGTCATGATTTCCTTCTTCTTTTGTGCAAAGAATTTTTTGAGGGACAATTTTCTAAGAAATTTGTGGAACTCCACGAAGAATTGAAAAGGTTTAAGGTTATACATAGGTGAAAATTTCAGACCTTTTCTTAAAACAGATTCTTCTTCCTTTGATAATGTATACTCGCTAAAATTATAAATCTTGGTGATATAGTCATTCAAATCTGTTGCTTTATTAAACATAGGGGATACTGTCCTATGTAATTTCTTTTTATTCAGGAAATAATGTTTTCTCTTATACTTTCCCCCTCTCTTACCCCTTTTCTTTAGGTGTAAGTGATTCAGATTTTCATTTGTTATTTGTATCTGTTTATCCTCCTCTTTGTTCAAAAAAATCTTTCTTCTTGGTGGTCGACTCTTGTCTCAACCCATCATAATACCGATAACTTGTGGTTGGTTTTACTTGATATGATGTATAGTCCTTCCTGTGATTTCGTCCTTTCTCATCATATCTTAAATTGTATGGTAAGGAATCTCCATTTATCCTACGGTGACCGAATCTTTCAACATCACCAGGGCTCCAAATATGATCCATCTTTGTTGCGTTCTCTGTCATTTCCTCTATTTGATGTTATCTTCAGTTTCTCATATCCTCTTAGTGATCTAATTTCATATGGGACGATCCAACTTTGTGCCCACTCAGTTTATTTCCGGAATATCCTTCTTTTTCGATCACATTGTTCCTCCATGTATTCTCATATACTGGGACACTTTTCCCATCTCTCTTTTCTTTATTCGGCTTGAAGTGGTCTCCATTTACTCCTTCAGAAAAATTGTTTCGCATTATTCTTATCTCTAAGAAGGAAGACAAATGAGTCTATTATTCCTGGTATTAACATTAAGAAAATTGTAAAAAGCATTGCTATATTTCAAAATTACATTTTCAATATTCAAAATTAATTAAAAAAAAAGAAAAAACACTTTACAGCATTTAGTACTGAGTACCATGGGCTGTCACAGGGAAAGTAACATGTGCTCTTCAAAAATGTATAATACCAAAGTAATGCTCTCTTAGCCTTCTATCAGACGCCGTCCCCATGCCTCCTCGCTAGTCGGGGACAGACATCTGATCTCTACGGAGCGCCCCGTTGCTAGGCAGCGAGGATGCTCCTTCCGGCGGCACAGGGCGCATGTGCGCCCGTCGCCATAGCAACGGAACACGCATTTGGGGCTTCCTGTCGCACTGACCGCCGAACTACTGCCCACCAATGAGGAGTCACTACTTCCTATATATGGCCTGCTCTGACACCACTAGGGTGCCAGAGCAACTAGTTCTTACTAGCCTCCAGCGTTTGTTCTATATATATATATTCCTATATATTCAGTATTGATTCCTGTGTGCCGACCCGGCTCTCCCTGACCTCGTTTTTGGATTCTCCTTCTGTCCAACATTATACTCTCCAGTTTGACCTTGGCTGTTGACTATTCTACGCTTCCTGATTTTGTACCTTATCTGCCCGTATGGTTCCTGACTCCAGTCTGTACGACCACGGGAGGGCCGCGACCTGCACGTCGTTCGCTGCGCAGTACAAACTTCCTTGCGGGGGTCCCTGGTGAAGACTGGCGGCGTGTTAGACTCTGCGCCTCCTAGTGTAGCAGTGCCAATACTTGCAGGTGCCGCAATCTTCCTTGTGACACCTTCATCACAACATGTCACCTGAACAATAAGTGACACTTCAGGAATACCCAGTGATGTTATCTATAATAGGTACAGGGTGAGCAGTGCATATGGGCTGATTAGTCAGGCCCTTGACTCATGAGCCCACCCTGCATCTATGGGTACTGTTGGGGGGGGCTCTTAATGGAATGTGGATGGAAATGTGTGGGTTATAGATTTGATGGTGAGGGTAGGGACAAATCATTAGATATACATTAGCTGACCTATTGTTTAAAGCACACACCATCAGCCTGTAAAAATGTAAGTTACATCCTACAGATCAGATACCTGTAGCACAGTAATGGAACCGGACATATTTGCCGGTCGCCAGGCTTCTACAGCAGTAACGGTTTCATCCTTGTCTTGGGTGTTGCGTCTCCTCTTTATGTGATCCGCTACTAAGAAACCTGCTGCAACTAGAATAATCCGGTGGGAGTCATTATTTCGGCTCCTATAATGCTGACAACATTTAGGCAAACGTAAAAATTCTAATTAGTATAAGGCCTACAAGGAGATAATAGTGGCTTACCATATAGCAGATATACCAGATTCCCCACACGCTTATCTGCCACCCAATGTATATCGCGACCTTCTAAAATGACTCCGGCTTCAATGACGTCAGTTACAATGGCCACAGTGACATTGCCGGTTTTAAAGTGGCAATGGCCGGACCCGCTGCCTGGATTACCTTATACAGAAATAAGAAGTAAAGTACCAAATTCACAATCTGTATGATGGGTTAGTACAATGAAGAGGACAATAATAGGCAGACCAAATAAGAGCAAATTCAGGATCCAAAAGAGTAATCAAAGTCCAAGCCAAGGGTCAGGGCAGGCACCAAATAATTAGAGTCAGAAGCAGGCAAGGTCATATTATTTAAATAAGTTGCACAGATCCACATAATTTTGCTCACAGTTAGGTGCATCAGCACAGACACATGATGCAGAAACAAAGGTAGTTGGCAAACAAACTGGTGTTACCATAGGAGAATAGTAAATCCTTACCCTGACACGTCATGATAACATACAATGGGTGCTATATTTCTTTCCCACCATAGGTAGGCAGAGACTTTTATTCATGTACACTACTACCAGGGAATACAATATGTAAGAGAGGAACAGAGAGGCCACTACTCCTCAGAGCTGAAAATAAATTGTTGTATCATTTACATACATTGTGGCTGATGGACAGCGAGTACTATGGCAGTTTGTGATTTTATGTTTATGTTCATGTGTTTATGTGATTTTGCTCTGCACATGTCAAGAAATTTAATTCAGTCAAACACATGCTCGCATGTATCTAATACTTACGGCTCCTTACAAAAGGAACGGGGAAAGGACATGTTCTCGCAAATGTGGGCATTGCGAGAGCAGCAGTTTTGTGCATATGCACCTTTTAGCAGGTGTAACCTTTGCACCAGCTACAGGGTAGGTGTAACTACAGGATGATTATGATGAGGATGATGAAGGGAAACACATCGGCATTCATCAAGCACAACTATATGAGCTGAATGACCGCACGCTTGTTTGTGGCAGTTTTCCTGCAGCAAGGAGCGTTTTAGTCTGGGTGTGTGAAATCTTTTTATGTTGTTAACACAGATTTGCGCATACTAGTAGTTCACTAGTGAAGCAAATGTTCTCAATTGTGTATGCTTTGATTTTTCAGTTTACCTACAGTAAAGGATTGTTTTATGTTTTATAGTTTTGTTATAATCATTTTTATTGCCTAAAATATTCTAATGCTAATGGTTGTGTCTGGCTGTCTTTAATTTTTCCCCTGTCTCATGTTTCTGACAAAGAACATAATGAGTGAAGTGACCATGTTTCTGGCCCCATGATGATGTTGATGGCTGCTCCAGGGATCGTCTCTACAGGTCACGTGTAACCCTCCATGAGATGCCGGATACAGAGGCGCTACTTTCACCTACCACCTCATGTCATCATGGACACTATGTACATTGTGCATACTGACCTAGAGCCTATGATTGGCATCCGCACAGTAATACCAACACTGACTCAATTGTACATCTGGGTCTTGTCCCAGGCTGCTTTCAGTCGGATACTCAGTCGGGTACTGCCGGCATTGTTGCACAGTACAGTTTATTCATCTCCCATCAGATGAGGATTGTGCCCATAAAGCAGCAGTTACAACTTTCTGGTTTTCCGCACGTCATAGGGGCAGTAGATGGAACTCATGTAGCTCTGATACCATCGGGAAGAAATGAATACATTTGTCAGAATTGGAAACACTTTCATTCCATCAATGTTCAGGCTGTATGTGATGCATCTCTCCAAATTCAAATACAAGGTCACTCTGCAAATCCCCTGAGAGTGACAGTGACTCCTTTGTTATGGGACAATCAGGCATAAATTAGCACAGAGGCAATGTGGAGATGTGTGGCTCTTATATACTCATTTAAAAAAATGAATGTTAAATATCTGTATCTGAATCTGTATTAGCCAAACAGCGCTTTAGTAACAACAAAGTAACATGTCTGTTTGCAAAAATGGGCCTGAATAATTAAGGAATGCAATCTGAATGTAAATTGAATACGGGCATACAGGAGTTTAAAAAAACCACACATGCAATTTTAACGCCTGTATTCAAGTACAAGCGGAATGGAAGAAACCTCTCCTATTGAGTACGGGTATAAGTACGCCCTGCCTATACGGCACTATGCAGATAGACTCAACACACAGCAGGATACGAACAATGCATAGAGGGGGTGAATCCAGCACACCGGAAGATATAGCACCACATTATAAATTAGGTGTAAGAGGAGAGGGTGAGTAACAAATGCCAAAGGAATATAACTAGATCACTGAGGTATTATCATGGGTAATGTGGAGTGGTTATGGAGTGGTTATGGAGTGGTTATGGAGGGGGGGGAGTATAAGTCTGGTACAATAATCGTCAGATTCTTTAAATTCTAACCAGCTCAACCAGGTTGCAGTGAATTCTGATGTCCGGTCAGATGCAGAGACGGTAATGTCGTCCATAGACAAACAAAAGTCAATGGGCCTGAGTCATTAAGGCACGCATACTGAGCGTGTTTATGCATTTCAAAGAGCCCCAAGATCCGACGACGTCACAATGACATTTTGCCTCGATTTAGATTCCGAACGGGCGGAAGAGTACCGAGCCGCTCGGCTCGGTACTTGGATAGGCAAAGTTCGGGCGTGTTCGGAACCGAGCCCGCCCATCTCTATCTACTACACAAGACACTGCAGGACACGTTCAGTACCTATGTGGATTATAAATTTGCATAAGAACACACAGGAAAGAAAAAAAATATTGCATTAGTGATAAAACAGCTAAAAAAAGTGGTTAAAAGATGATATTAATGCCTACTGACCATAAAATACATTTTTACAGTTGCTCATAATTGTAGACACATGTTAGAGCAAGCCCTACAGCTGGTGCAAGACATATGGTAGAAAGACAAATAACTGAGAGGGACAGAGCTTAATACGGACGTGGCTGCGTGCACTTGAGCTTGGCACACCTTTACTGTAAATTGGCTACGGTGAAACACCCTTTCTCCGCTCCATTCGTTCCTCAAAATTGTAGGCTGTAGTAAGTGACCTTTGTATACCAACACGAAGCGGACAGGGCTGCGTTCATAGACGTATCTCCCTGTTCTGGGCATGCAAAGTATGATTTTACGTACGATACTGCCTTGATGAATCCGACCCGATGTGTTTAGTGAGCAAAGAGTTTCATTGGGTGGGAGTTTTCTATTGATATTCGACACTAAGCTCTTCTTGCAGAGGAAGGAACATTATTGTAAGTATTTCCAATGCTTGCATGAGGGAAGAAAAGCCTCAGACTAGAGTGCAGAAAATTTGCAGATATTGCAATCCTTGACTAGTTGCCCAGCCTTTGGACACCTCCACTGGATCACACAGAGAACAGTCTGGGATCAACCCCAGTAGGAAAATCTGATTTCCCTAAGGAAGATGTCAGAGGGGATATGAGACAGAAAATATTTCTACTTGCCCTATTCCCCTTCCAACAGTCTAATTTGCGACCAATTGTAGAGTGAGTAATATTGGGCAGGCTCTGGAGCCATGGTAAGTAATTTAATGGGATATTCAATTAATTTGCCTAGTAATAGCACCAAAAAGGAGATATGTGTAGACCTCCTTGATGTCTTAAACTATAAAGGATGTCATGTGTGAACCTCGGCTGTTTACCCCCCCCCAGACAAAGTCCCTGATTACACGTTGTAGGTCAACAAAAAAGAGCAAAGGCACTTTTATTGGAACCATTTGAAGGATATATAATATCTTAGGGAGAATGTTAATTTTACTAATGTTCACTCTCCCCAGTCAAGAGAAATGAGGTCTAGCCCTGGATTGCAATTCTTTATGCATTTCAGCTAGAAGAGGGGAATCATGTAATTCAAATAACTTTGAGGTGTCATCTGCCAGTACAATACCCAGATACCTCATAAAGGATGGATTCCATTTGAAGGGAAAAGCGGCTTTTAAAGAGTTCCGGGAGAGAAACATTCAAAGCAACTGATTTGGCATAGTTAATTTTAAAATTTGAACAGTTACCCAAATTTTTAAAACTCAACCATCAAATGTGGAAGAGAGATAGTAGGATTAATATGTCATCTGCAAATAGGGCTAATTTGATCTCCTTATCCTTCACTTGAAAGCCGCCAATGACTGGGACATGGCAAACTGCCATGGCCAACGCCTCCATACAGAGTACAAATATTAAAGGCTACAGGGGGCAAACCTAATGATGGCCATTGGAGATTGAGACCGGGCAGGAGAGCATCCCATGAATCCTAACATTTACACTAGGAAACTTGCAAAGGGCGAGGATCTTATCTAACCAGCCAGCTGACTGTATCAAAGGTCTTCTCGGCATCCGTAGAGAGGAGAAGTGCCGGGGTTTTGGCTGGTGAGAAGCAATGGATCACATCTCTAATTTTGCTCGTATTATCTGTTGCTTCTCTTTTAGGTGCAATTCCCACTTAATCTGAATTAATTAATTGAGAGAGAAGTAACTTCATGTGATTAGCGATCATTTTAGCAAACAGCTTTACGTCTAGATTCAGTAAAGTATTTGGACGGTAGCTGGAGCACTCGGGCAGGTCCTTCCCCTCTTTAGAAATGACAGTAATGTGTGCTTCCAATGAGAGTGTTGTGACGAAGGGGTTAAAGAGTGAAAAGGGGCAGCAGTGTGATCAGAGGGCACAGTGTGAAAAGGAGCACGGTGTGAAAAGGGGCAACAGTGTGATAGGAGGGCACAGTGTGAAAAGGGGATACAGTGTAAAAACAGGACACAGTGTGAAAAGGGACAGCAATGTGATAGGAGGACACAGTGTGAAAAGGGGATACAGTGTGAAAAGGGGATACAGTGTGAAAAGAGGACACAGTGTGAAAAGAAGACACAGTGTGATGAAGGTGGTCCAGTGTGAGGAAGGGGCACAGAGTGATGACGGGAGAACTGTGTGAAGAATGAGGAACTCTAGAATTAAGGGGTGTGATGAAGGGGGCAAACTAATAGGTGACCAGGAAGCTACAATGCGACCTATATCCAAGTAAATAACTTATTTAGTAATTAGTCAGACCTTAGGGATTGATTGAAAAAGATTGGTGGAAGATGACTCAAGCATCTGCAATAAATACAGTGACTCAGGCAAGGTTCTGCAATTTGAACTCATGCTGGAGTTTACGCTTTAAAGTTCTGAATCTGTAAACAAAGGATCAGGTGACGTGACCTTATCCTGACATCGGTCAGATAACAAAGATTATAGCTAAATCACTGATTTACTGCCTTTAATAAATTGCCACTTTCCCTAAATGTAGAAGATGTCAGTTAGAAAATGAGCAGCATTATGAGTTACTGTGGAGTCTGCTGAGCTCTCTGGCAATATTCTGCTTTTAACATCTGCCTGCATCAATTCTAATAGTTTGGTTCAATTGGTGTCAGCAATTATCATGAAAGTGCAGACATGGCCTTAGCACAAGACAACTTGATTAAAGATAATTTGCCATGGAAAGGAACAAGCCAGAGGCTATGACAGAAATACAGCAGCAGATCTTCCTAACCTGATAGAAAACAGTGCAATATTGGAGAAATAAAATAGAACATGCATTTCACAATAGCAAATCGCTTAATAAAATGTGATCTTAAAATAAACTAAACTTTGTGCTGTCAGCGGGTCAGTAGCAATTTGCAAATCTTCTCTTTCCTCACTAGAATTACAGAATGGAAGAAGATTCTAACCATCTGCTAGATTGGGGAGTAGGAACAAGCTATATGTCAGTGAGATAAATAGTCAATGGGGGAAACAAAATGCTAGTGTTGTCCATAGCAACCAATAAGATATTTGCTTTCATTTCCTAAACAAGCAATAGGCAACAGGCGGCCCTAGGGCCACATGTGGCCCTCTGATCCTTCACCTGCGGCCCCCCAGCTCCTTCCTACTTGATTGTCAGATGTGTTTTTTTTATAGTTTGTAACACTTGTTTAACATGCCTGCTGATATGTTATTACAGATAGGTGTCCCTTTCTTTGAAGGTTAGAGGTAGTAGTAGTGCAAGTAGTACTTTTTTTACTTTAATAAAATGTTTTTTTATTGATTTAAGGGAGCCTTTCCAACTAATTTCAATCTGTAATGCTTTTTTATGGCTTTCTGGCCAATTCAGATGAATTCCATTGATATGAATAGGAATTCTCACTCATCTCATTGGTTTTCATCTTGACTGTCTGAAACCAATGAGATTATTTTTGGGGCTTTTTGGAATTTTGAAAATTACCCTTTACTAGATTCCCCCTGCTGTACACTTCCCAATACAGAAATCAATGATGTTTGTGACTTTGAGATGTATGCTAAGGTTTTAGGAGGTATGAAAAAGGGAAGATTTACATGGCGATATAGTAGATTAGGAGAATTGCAAATCGCCAAGGAAATCAACAGAAAATAGGAGATTTCATCGACATTTGATAGACTCCCTTCTAAATGGGATACAATTTGTGAAATCCAAGATGGAAAAAAAAATTGGTGAAATTGACTCTACAAAGGTGAAGGAGGAACACCTCTCATTCCATTACCATCTTGTGTTGCTTGTGTTACTAGTATTCTGGCAACAACTAGCAACATCACAGCATCTCTGTTGATTTTCCATTTAAGCAGACGTTAAATGCTTACGTTAACAAGCTACCTTCTTTTCACAGTTTCATCCCACAAAGTACCACTCTATTCACAAAAGTAGGGTTTAAAATGAAAAGGTGAAAACTAACAAGCATAAAATCAGAATAAACATACTTGTTTAACTTGTCCTCAGGATTGTGTAAATACCTTTGTCCCGGGAAGTGCTTGGGCCATAGGATCGGTGGGAAAATACAGCACAACATGTGTTAAAAGACTTCTGTTAAATCCTAGTGGGTATGTACCCAATACGCTCCCACAGCAATTATGGACTTTTTCAAGGGAGATGTCATGCTTATAGCGCATTGAAATGGAACAAGCAACACCCCCCCAAAAATAACTGTAGCCGCAGAGCAAGGAAAATGATCACAGGGTCAAGCATGAAATCATACTGTGTGGGCAGCACGGTGGCTCAGTGGTTAGCACTTCTGCCTCCCAGCACTGGGGCATGAGTTCAATTCGCGACCATGGCCTTATCTGTGAGCCATTTGTATGTTCTCCCCGTGTTTGCGTGGGTTTCCTCCGGGTGCTCCTGTTTCCTCCTGCACTCCAAAAACATACTGGTAGGTTAATTGGCCGCTAACAAATTGACCAAAGTCTTTGTGTGTGTGTGTGTTAGCGAATTTAGACTGTAGGCCCCAATGGGGCAGGGACTGATGTGAGTGAGTTCTCTGTACAGCGCTGCGGAATTAGTGGCGCTATATAAATAACTGATGATGATGATGATGATGATCCTGTGACTGTTGTACCTTATTGTAAGTGATTGGAAGACCCCTAAAACTGGACACATTCTGCTTCCATGCATGCTGGCATCCATACAGAAGGGCCCCAACTTGCAGTGCTCCATCTGTGTTTGGCAGTATATTGTACAAATATAAGTAAATATATATATACATTCCCCCCTTGAGATAAATCCCAGTACCAGGAGCCAGTAAGGTTAGCATCTGACATATTGATCCAGAATATAAGGTTGTGACAATGAATGTTTATGTCTTATGTTGTTGATATTATTGTATTGTTCACTATTATTTAAAACTATTTATATTTTTCTATAAAACCACAAAAGCTGCATGTAGTGGCTCCAGTCCTATATATGTGCCTGGTTGGCTTCTACAACACACAGTGTGTTTGTACTGGGCAGGGGGTTCCCCAAATCTCCCCCTGATGTATTGCAAGATCACCCCCCAGAAGAAGAAAGTGGTGATTTGGGTGGAGGCATTGAAAACCACGTACAGAGGTGACAAGCACCTACATCCATCAATATATACACACCCTCACAACTATTAATACAGAAGGGGGTGTTACACATATTTTATGATTTATTGTCTTCTCAACATTATTTTGCTTTCATATAGAAATGTATAACAATAAGGCTGCAATAAATTCTACCATGTGTTATGTGTAAAGTACAGTAATCCATCATGGCCTTATTTCTTCTCTGTTTTTGTCTCATAATACTGCCTAATGCATACTTGCCAAGGGAGGTGGATTGGTTGGCTGCGGGGCTCAGCAAATCGCGTCATTTGGCCCCGCCCACATCATTTTCCCACAGGGTGGGGCCAAAACGAAGTGATTTCCCAAGAAACTTATCATGGTGGTTCCATATCCTGCCCACTTCACTAGGTAGTGAGCAGGTGCGGGAGAATGCCCTACTCTCCCGGAAGACCAATCCGGAATTCGGGAGTCTCCAGGACATTCCGGGAGAGTTCGGCAAGTGTGGGCTAAAGTTGTCGTGACTGGTGTTTGCTTTATTTAAGGCCTTTTTGGGAATGGCGTACAAGCCATCCCTTGTAGGTTGTAAACCCATATGCCTGGAATGCAAGTGCATCTGATTTTAAGTACATTTTAATGGTGTTTGAAGCATGAGGTCAGTGTACGACCTGACCTTAATATTAAAAGAAGACTAAAAAGTCTATTGCAGTAAGAGATGATTCATCGGAATCCTGACTTGACGAAAAGACAGAACTAATACAGAAAGTAAAAAGTCTGAATTTTTAAAAATGGTGGCTGTAAGCCTCAGATGCAGAACGTGTCCACGCTGTGCGATCGCTAATATCCATTCACACCTCTAGTCAGAGTTCTGAATGTACAACTGTATTCTGTGATGCAATCAGGGGACAACCTTCTTCTCAAGCATCACACAGGCTGAGCTGCCGAGTAGTTAGTTTCTCAGCTGCAGCCCCAAAGACCACCTACCACTGCCACCAATACCTGCAGCTCTACCTATAGAAGAAAAAACAATAAAAAAGGTTGCATAACAGGATCTATAAAGTGTTTCCCAACCTGGTCATGCTGAGGGCGTGCACACTTGCTGAACAATTACGTTTTAGAGGCAGCGGACCCCACAAGTTACTTGCACTGAGGCCCCCACAGATCTTAATCTGGTCCTGTCACTGCCTAACATAATGTCAGCATCTCTTAATTTATATATCTGAATGATGGTTTCCCCTTTAATCAATGAACTGTTTTTGTTAACAAGCTGACTAATACTTTAACTTTGTGTGCACCAGCTGTAACCAAATATCCTGTTCAATTTCAGACTAAAGACTTTGTATATAAGGGGATGTTTTATATACAGGGCTCTACGGTTTAACCAGAACCCAGCTGCTGTCTTACCATCAGACAGGATGTTAGAGTATCTATTGCTGAAATTCTATTAAGAAATATGATTCATTAAGGGGCAAGCCTGCTATGTAAACAATTAGTGTAGTTTACAAACAAAATGAGAACCAGCCACACATGCTATTAGTTATGAAACAAGCCTGGAATCCATTGATTGGGAAGTAAAATATGTACACATTTCCAAGTTCTTTAAAGTTTGAGGGCTGCAATGACTGCAATTCCCAAGGCTGACAGTAACCACACAGCTGTTTATATTGACTTGAATGAGTGGCCCATTCTTTTCACTGCAAAGATTTCAGAATTGGCAGAAATTAACAAAGCTGTTTGCAAATAATTGTTGCAGATGTTTAACTCATACCTACCAACTTTCTGATCTTGAAATCCGGGAGCCTGCGGAGGAGGTGGGGATAACGGGGGGCGGGGCTCCAAAATGCACGTCATTTTGGACCTGCCCACATGACGTGATGATGCAAACCGCGTCATTTGACAGTGGGGAGCGGGGCCAAACACCGCGATTCACCAGGAATCGCGGCGTTTGGGACTTATTTCTGCCCACTTCACTAGGAAGTGGGCAGAATTATCCAGATGCGGGAGATTGCCACACTCTCCCGGGAGACTCTCGCAAAATGCGGGAGTCTCCCGGATATTCCGGGAGAGTTGGCAAGTATGGTGTAACTGCCTAATGCCAAATCTGAAGCTGTTCAGAATTTATACTGTGTGTACTCTTGACGGGCACCCATCACCTACTCGCAATAGAGCATGCATGCACTTACGTGGGGTTTCCTGTTGTCCAAGAGCCCCCTCTATGGGCCTCATTTAGAGTCGGACGCAAAGTCCGTTTTAGGCGCATCAACCACAAAACCACAATCATGCATGTGCAGCAAGCACCATATCCGCCTGCATCTTGGACGCAATTAACACTTGTGACAGCTTGCGGCTTACCACGAGGGAAAGGGCGGAACACTGAATTGTGAAGGCGTGAACTTGGATAATATAGACACAGGGGGTGTGACCCCGTAGGTAAATCCTGGGCGCAGACGCAACACACGTCAAAAAAGGGCTAAAACAGTGCGGCAGGAATTAGGTGGCACAAGTAGTTAGCTACCTCCACGAACTGCTCGCAGCTCAGTAGGGTATTACAAATGGGATGCAACTGCGGTTCCTTGCCACTCGCAATACCCTACCAAGCTGTGGAACACTCCCACTCCTCCACGTCTTAGATGCACATTGCGCCCTACTCTAAATGAGGTCCTAAATGAGGAGATCAATAGGAAATAAATTGCAATGCACCATAAAGATAGCCAGTAGTAGAATCTTATACACTCATCTGAGTCACGTTATATCCAATTCAACACATTAGACAGGACGAGACAATGTTCTGAGAATCCCTCCTGAAGCATTTTGTTGTACAATGTAAAATGTCAAGTGGAGCAATTTGCATTCACACAAGAACACACATTCCCACGTGTGTGCTAAAATTCATGGATTTTAAGATATGTGCATTTCTGCATAAATGCGTGTGTATGTATAAAGTCTGGTTGTGTTGGCCTGATGGCAGCAGAATCGCAGGGCAAAGAAGGCTGCGGTGCCCTTGAAAAGCAATTTCCAGCACTATGCTAACACAGACGGGACTGGTGACGATATAACAGTGAAACCCACAGCGAATCTTTTACAAGTGCACTACAGATCCCAGCGGGCCCTGGATATCGGGTCATGCTGGGGCTTGTAGTTCTACAAATGTCAGAATGCTCTGCCAGCCATATATAATAACGCTGTTTGTAGTCTAGAGCTGATGATGGGAGCAATTACAGTCTTACAAATACGCTATCGTGTATGGGCATGTGCAGTGCAAATTAGCATATTTTGTATTAATCAAACAGGCTTGCGCCCAACATAACAAATGTAGATGAAATGAATTGACTGACAAAACAACCTCCTGCAACTAAATCATTTGTGCTGGAGAAGACAGAGGCTCAAATAAGGGACTGTATACTCATAAGTTGTCACCATTCATGGGTTCAATCATGTGATGACCTGGCATTCATTCATTAATCAGTGGTAACTGTGCATCACTTCCCTACTCCATCTGAATGACATCTGTTATCAAACCTTCAGACAGGAATAACTGCTGCTAAATTTAACCCATTGGATCCCAAGGTAGGAGAAGCTGAGCAGCAGCTAGGTGATTGACTCAAGGGTGCTACAAATTAGGTATTGAGCCAAACTTATATACTTGCAACATTTTAAGGGTACTTTTTTTACAATTCACCTATGAGTATACTACCTGCATACTGGGAAAGCCAATAAATAGATTAAATGGCATTCAGTGTCCGTCCAGCACTTGGAGGAAAGGCAACGAATATAGTCAAAGTGTCCCTCTTAGCGATCAATAGAGCACTATATCCAGGTCTGATGTTTAACCCTCTGGTGAGTGCTCCATGTGCTAATATCAAACTTTTGAAAGTACAATTCTTAACTTTAAACTGACATACAGCCAGTTTCATTATCATCTGATTTGAAGCCTGATTAGTGAGCAGCCCCAACAAGTGTGATTTTTGTCCCCAGCACAGACAATCCACTATTCCAATAAGGTATATAAAATATTCCTGGTCTAGCAGGAGATATCAGTCCCTCTTTCAGCGCATGTACTGTACAGAATGACTTCATGATATAAAAGTGGAAGAGATATATCCTCAACTTGAACAGTTTGTCTTTCACCTGGTTAAGAACTCACAGTGTCGGACTGGGGCATGAAGGGCCCACCGGGGGACTGCAACGCTAGGGGCCCACCAGAGGGGGTGTGGCCA
Organism: Mixophyes fleayi; assembly: GCF_038048845.1. NCBI lineage: Eukaryota > Metazoa > Chordata > Amphibia > Anura > Limnodynastidae > Mixophyes > Mixophyes fleayi. The sequence continues at coordinate 429,965,984 of NC_134402.1, read as the reverse complement.
GCCCTCAAAGAGGCGAGACCAGACACTAGAGGGGGAGTGGTCAGTCCACGAAGGACAGCTAGCACCATAGTGTAGTATATAAAGAATGCAGTGTCTATATAAAGAGTACACAGTCTTGACCTGCCCCTTAGATTGGGCAGAACAGTCACCAAAAATTGGGATTGTCCCACTAAACCAGGCTTGCTAACCTGTGGCACTCCAGGTGTTGTGAAACTACAAGCCTCAGCATGCTTTGCCAATATATAGCAGCTTATTGCTGGAAGGGTATGCTGGGACTTGTAGTTTCACAACACCTGGAGTGCCACAGGTTAGCCAAGCCTGCACTAGAATCGTAACAATTGACAGACTGTCCTACCTGTTCTTGTCACATTTACCACCTGTGGCTGCTGGTTTCTTTAATTGCGGCTTGTCTGGATTCTGGAATATTGAGGATCCTATTTGGAAAAAATAATGGGTACATTTAGAAAACTCCAACCATCCCCGCTATTAAATCAACAGCACCCACATTTAATAAATAGGCCTCTCTCCAGCCCCAACATTAAAGTAATAGTACTCACATTTGATAAATAAACCTTTTACCCTCCTTCCAAACAGCCCCAGCAATAAATTAATAGCATTTACATTTAATACATCCATTTCCCACAACCATTCCTAGCATTAAATAATTAATATTCACATTTAATAGATAGCCCTCCACCTGACACTCAGCCCCACATTCAATTATAGACCCAAACCACCCCAGCATTAAATTAAAGGTCCCATCACCCCCCTCCCTATATTGTTCTCTGTACAGCCCCCCTCCCTATAGTTTACCATAGGCAGCCCCCCCCACTATAGTTTAGTATAGATAGGCAGCCCCCCCTATGCCACATAGTAGTGCCCCAAAACAATATTATGGCGTACAGTACTACCTGAAATTCACATATGCCACGTAATAGTGTCCCCAATTCATATTATGCCCACAATAGTGCCCCCCAATTCACATATGCCATGAAATAGTGCTCTCCATACACACACACACACACACACACACACACACACACTTGTACATTTATTCTAATGCAATCTACTTTATATTGAATTACGGCTTGTATATTTTCATCATTTAAGGCTCTATATAAATACAGACGGTGAGAAAAGGAACAGCCACTTTAATAGAGCAACCTGCATGCAAGCACATGCACACATCTGACTCTTTGTATAATCAAAATATCTGTATGTCATCATAATGTGTATCACTGTAAACCTACACCATGGTCATACACAATGCTAAAGGACAACAAAAATTAAAGGCAAATTGTTTTATTAAAATATCAAATGATCAATAGCTCTACCTGTCAATTTCATCAATAATATCAGCTCAGCACAAATATAAAACCACAAATAAAAGGAATTTTCTCTTTCAAAGTATGAGCCCTTTATAAGAATATGCTGCTTTCTCCAGGATCCAACCATCTAATTGGTTTAAAGCAAAACAGGGCAGTATTGTATACAGTATGTGAAATGGTGCCCTGAGTAAATAATGCATACCTCCTACTGTTCCCATTTCAGCGGGACAATCCCACATCGCAGACCCAAAAGAGGCGGATTTTGCACACAAAAATGGCCGATGTTTCGTCCCAAAATAGGTATTATTATCAGAGGTGCTAATTCTGTCCCTGTTTCATATGTTTAAATGTAGGGAGGTATGAATAATGTTACATTAGATAAATGATTAACAGTCCTATTGATTAATCTGCGGTTATAAGGCACATGTATACCAAAACTGGCTGGCGAGGTGGTGAGTTAAGTCTAACCACTATTTATGCAATAAGTGGCGGTAGAAGAACAGAGCTTATTGCATAAATAGTGGTTAGACTTAACTCACCACCTCGCCAGCCAGTTTTGGTATACATGTGCATGTGTGTCACGGCTTCAACTTTCATATTCACTAAATGAAAGTAAAAATAGTATTTTTATTCTAGAAATAGTAACACTATATATATATATATATATATATATATACTCTGCAGTCAGCCTCTGCTCTCCCTGCAGCTAGAGCACAGATGTATATAAAAAAAATCTACTTACCCATGTCTTCATTGCTGCAGCCTCTCTGCTCCTTAGTCCTTCAGCGGCGGCGGGATCATCACAGTCAGCTGACAGGAGGAGGGGGGCGGGTCACATGATCGCAGCTGCGATCACATGGGAAAGATGACTTGTCACCGGTGCTGGGAAAGGTGAGTACGCGGGGGACAGCGGGGCCTGGTATCCTGCTGAGAACTGTGATTGACTCTGGCTTCCTGCAGGCATCGGACGGGACACGGTGAAGGCGCTGAAGGGGAGCAGGTGTGGTTGCTGTCAGCCGGACATTGGAAGACCTGGAGAGCCTGGTCCGGGAGGTAATCTGACTGTGACACTGCCCTCTAGTGGCCGAAACATTCTTTCTGTCTGATCTGTAACCTCTTTGTGTACAATAAAACAGCTGATGTGTTCATCTGCAGCAGCAGCGACGCCGGGGAGGGCAGCAGGGACACCGAAGAGGACACCGACCCCCAGGTGAGTTTAATGGGCTCCGCCCACTTTCAGAAGGGGGTGTGGCCGTAGGGCAGCGGGGCCTACCGGTGATTTTTCCGGTATCTCGGTGGGCCAGTCCGACGCTGCTGAACTCACATTTGTCTATCATCTTATATTAGCTTTTTAAACTTTTTTTGTAGATTAATCTTTCTTTATCTCAGACCCTGACGGGCTCTTGTCTGTCTATCCTTATTTCTAGATAGTTATAAACCACCATGTTATGTGGATAATATTTGATTGTCTCAGTTATAAGGAATATTACATTGGTACATGTGGGAAAGTCAGCGTTTGAAGAGTCACACAAAGTTTTAACAAATATATCAGATCTGACTCAGATTTGTTTTGAATCTGATAACTAGATAAGATTATATAATTAGTAAGAGAACTGAAATCTCCTTCCACTTTACATACTTCCTACATGCTTACTTATCTACGTCTGGCTATAAAACATTAAAGAGTTCCAAGGAATATATATGTCTGGGGAGGCGGGCATGGGTCCAAGCGCGTTCCTTTCAGGAAACGTTAAGCACTGCTTTATGTCATGTGTCACATTGGCATCTTCTTAAATAAATATATATATATGTATGTATCACATACCAGTTAAGTATTTGAAGAATTAAATACTCAATACATTATGCGGTATAGATTATTTTGCATTATAATATTCAAGTAATATGAATATATATATATATATATATATATATATATATATATATATATATATATATTTATATATAATCCTATAAAATATAATATAAAGTACTTTTATTTGGTGAGTAGAGATTACCAGCACTTATATCTGGAGAGTATTGATGTCACTCATGTAAAATATAATTTGGGGAGTAGTATTGTCATATATACCATTAATTTGCATATCATAAATTTACTTTTTATTCTTTTATTAAGCTTGTGTCATTCATTTTATTCAATACTTTATGTATCATGTGTTCCCCACACCTCTTAGAATGTAAGCTCTTCGGGGCAGGTCCATCTTTACCTTGCTTCTTGTCGTTGCATAATTGTATGTGATTTGTTTGTGTCATGATCCCCCCCCCCCTAAAGAGAATAATGTTTTAGTATCTCCTTTTTGTGTTTCTTGTTTTTTTATTTTATTGGAAAAACATTACAACATTTTTTACTTAAATAATTAAATCCTAGTTTATAGTCACACACTTCATATTCTATTTTCTTTGCAACAAAATAGTAATTTGCTTATGTTCCATACTGTATATCTCTTTGTCATTATCACTCTCTCATTCCCCATAATGAAGACTATCATTCCCTTGTGGTGGTTACTGGTGAAATCCAGGATTCTGTTAGACCCTACCCCCTGGTTAACTAGCACCAATCACCAGTGGTTTAGTTGGTCAACATGTGGGACATTTTGTGACAGTCTGCTCCCCTGGTCGATGGTCTCTACTTATGTTCCATTAGCAACCTCTACTTTACAGGATTTCAACAAGTAAGTAGATGGGCAAGAAAATAAACAAGATCATTTTCGGCAAGGCCTCTTTGCCTCCTACTTGTGGCATTTCTGTTTCAAGCGTTACTCCAGCTTCTCCATTTCTAGAACCTCATGTAGAGTTGGACGCATTTCCGTTTTAAATACAGAGGTAAAATACTTATTCCACGTATATTAGGAATGAGTCCTGGAACAAGACAGGGCTGTCCACTTCCGCCTTTATTGCTTAATCTAGCCTTGGATCCCTTGTTATTACGTTTTACAACACTCCCGCTCGTTTGATGCGATAAAAATAGGCCAGATAGAAAATAAAATTACGGCTATTTGCGCAAAAACATTTTATTATATGTAGATAACCCTCAGACCTCATTAAGAGGAGTACTCCCCCACCTTTACCTCTATTGGTGATATATTGGGTTTTTCCATCAATATTGATAAGTCAGTAGTGTTAAATTTGGAAGGTAGAGCAGAGGTTCCTTCATAGGTTTCAGATCTCCACTTTGGGCATACAGTTGCTGAAAAACATGACTGATTTATACTCTCTAAATATCACAGCTGGTTAAGGGACCTCAAACGAGAGCTGGAGGGGCCTCTTACTCTCCTATACTGGTACAGCGAACCTCACAAAGATAGTCTCTTTCCCCAAACTACTATCATCATCATTTAATTATATAGCGCCACTAATTCTGCAGCGCTGTACAGAGAACTCACTCACATCAGTCCCTGCCCCATTGGGGCTTACAGTCTAAATTCCCTAACACACACACACACACACACACACACACACAGACACACAGAGTAGGGTCAATTTAATAGCAGCCAATTAACCTACCAGTATGTTTTTGGAGTGTGGGAGAAAACCGGAGAACCCGGAGGAAACCCACGCAAACATGGGGAGAACATACAAACTCTACACAGATAAGGCCATGGTCAGGAATTGAACTCATGACCCCAGTGTTGTAAGGCAGAAGTGCTAACCACTGAGCCACTATGCTGCAATCGCAATCACTATCCTCCAATCACTTTCATTATTAATCCCTAAAAAGGACATTTTCCACATAAATTGCCTCTTCAAGAAATTTATGTGGGTCAATAAGAGACCAAAAATTTGTTTAATCAGGGGGTATAAATTTCCCGGACATAAGAAACTATAATCATGCAGCATTGTTGCGCTACCTTCGTAACTGACTTCACAATGGTGAAACATACGTTGCTTCATCTGTTAAAAGGGCATTTCTGGGGGTAAATGTATCAAAGTGCGAGTTTGCCAGCGTGTTTAAATCCGCGGCAAATCGCGGGAGTTTACCCGTGAGGTTTGAAAAAAAGCAAACTGAAATGTATCAAGCTGCGATTTTGATACTGATGTTTAAAATCGCTGGTCATCTCTGGCGATTTTGTGCGATGTAAACACTCCCGAGTTTATCTAACTCTCCTGTGTTTGGCAAACTCTCCTGTGTTGTAACAGTGAGTTGTAAACACATCACTGTTACACTGACCTCCGGCAGCTGTAAAAGCGTGGGAAAATCACGTAATACAGTAGTTATAGCTTACGCAATGAACGTAAGTTCATTGCGTACCGGACCTCCTACCTAGTAGGAGGTGTTAGCGGCTGCTCCACAGTTTTTTCATTTTTCTTCAATCAACATGAAAGTGTTGGGATCTTACAAATATGGGGCCCCCCTGGCCGAAGCAAAGAAGACTTCAATCAACAAGGGGCCCCTTCTGGGCGAAGTGAAGAAGATATTATTCAAGCCATTTTGGAAGTATAATTTTGCTGGGACAGGGGCAAGCCAAAACTTTTGGAAGTATAAATATTAAGGGACTGGGGCAAGCACGGAGCTTTTGGAGAAGAAAGAAGACATCTTTGGTGACTATTTGGGGTGTTTTTATTTTTAATAAATAGATGTGGTTTAAATGAGGGTGGTTAGTGTATTTATTGTGTTTTTTTTTATTTTTAATAAATAGATGTGGTGTTTACTAGGGTGCTGTTGTTTATTTAACATTTTCTTTTTGTGGAACTACAGGTCCCAGCAAACCAGGGATGTCAGGGTATGTTGGCACTTGTGGTTCTCCAAGTGCCAACATGCCCTGGCTGCCGTGGGTATGCTGATGCTTGTAGTTATACAAGCAGCAGCATGGCCACACTGTTTTTGGCAACCTGGCTGGCTGGGACTTCTAGTTCCACAAAACAAAATGGCGTCTGTTTATTTTTCATTCTTTATCGCCGTATTACCTTACTACCCACAGTCCAGGGGTGGTAGGAAAAGCCCTAGTGCTATCAGCACTGGGCTGGTTCTTTCTAGGGGGGGGGGGCCCGCTCGTTTTTTTCCGGCGGACCCCACTTCCTAGGGAATCCAGCCCAGCGCTGAACAGTCTAGGGTTGGTTAGTCATTATGGCAGGGGGACCCCTGCTGCGTGTCCCACTGCTATAGTGCCGCCAACCCTGGCTGGTTTGCCTAGTGCTGGTAAAGTGAAAATCGGGGGGACCCCATGCAAAATTTTTCCCCGATTTTCACGGGACCAGCACTAGTCAGGCAGCACTAGGGTTAAGCATTCTTTACAGTTTTAACACTGTTAGGGCAGTGTAACAGTGATGTGTTTATCAAGCAGCGTGTTGTATCTGGCGTGTTTTGACGCAAACTCTCCTGAGTTTGCTAACTCGCAGCTTCATACATTTGAGAGCTGTATAGCTGCAGTGGCAAACAGTCGGGAGTTTGATCTCCGGCGATTTTGCAAATAGCGATTTTGACAGAAGCAGAACTCTGGCGATTTTGCATGAAATCTCAGCTTCATACATCGGCGAGTTTCAACTCTCCCGAAAAAATTGATACATTTACCCCCTGGAGTCTATTGACTTGCTAAGCTTCTTGAACGAACATGACCATGAGATTACCCTGGAAATTAAGGACAACCCATTGTTATGGAACACTAGAAAACTGTGGCACATACTTTGTCATAAATTAGGGCTTAATGCACATAAATCTGTACATCTGCCATTCATGCTAAAAACAGAATTCCAAAATGGTGCGGCAACCTACCTCTTCACTATTTGGGACCTGTGCAGTATGTAACTAAGGGGGGAGATGCTCTGCACAGGGATTAGAAGGAAACATCCACATGCAATATATGACAAGATATAAATCTATAACGTGTAGCTTGTGGGGGTGCTGGTCCTGTTATATTTGGACAGAACGAATAATGAACAGAGGTTCATGTTAGAAGGACAAATTAGCACTCCTTATGTTAATTAAAATATAACTTTTAATGATTGTTGTTTAATAATGACATCCTCCCGGAAAACAAGGTGAAATATATTAAAATAATTTACAAATACACACATACACGTGTGATAAAAACAAAAACACCAACTGATAGGGATCTATTATATAAGGGAATAGTCTGGTGGATACAAAGAGTATCTTGTATAAATCCTTAGTAGCAAACCATTTACTGGTAAGTGGTGGTTGGTAAGAAGACAGAAATGATTTAAGGAGTAATTGAGAACCGTGTCTCTTATTGTGTTGGTGTTACAAGCCTTCTAGTCACCACTGTAACAAATGTAGCAGGCAGATAACGGAGTAAGGTACTTGATCTTCGTGGATTTAATAAGGGGAACCCCCTACCTCAAAAAGGTCTTAGCTTGTATGATGCTATTGGGAAACTTTAAATACAAGGCTTGTTCTGGATTATTGACAGTATGAAGCACTACACAATAGCGCATCTATACTGAGGCTGGTGTGCTTCCTGCAATGTGTGACATTGTCAGCAGTAATAAAGGCAGATAGCTCATTGCCAGTAATAGCTCTATGATACCAGAAAAAGTCCCTGATATTAAATAATTGACAGTCTCTATGGTAGACACTGTTCACAGCAGCTATACATTTAGGTGCATCTATGATAAGGCTGGTGCAATTCCTACAATGTGTGACCTTGTTAGCTATAACACATGTACTTAGCTCATTACCAGTAACAGCTCTGTGGTACTGAAAGAGTTCCCTGATAGGAGTGAGCTTATGTATAGTCTCCGTGAAGGACAATAGTCTCAGCAGCTAAGCTAGTTTTATCTGGCTAACAAAATCCCCTATTGTTGCTTAAAACCGTTTTTATCTGTGCCTGCCACTAAATGGAAGCTATCACTGCATCCCTATCTGTAGTTGGTGTTGGCGCCAAGTAACGCTGGCCCCAACGTACGTTTCACCCTCAGACTTTGTCAAGGGGAATCCAGTATGACAAGATTAGGATGTCTGGTACACAAGATAGACAGACACCCTCTAACGTTTCTTGAGACGATAGCAAAATATCCAGTTGTTGAGGCATATCTGCTGGCATTTTTGCAAGCTTATTATTATGTGAGTATGGTCATAAAAGTATTCTCAGATCTTGACTGGAATAATTTGGTGGACAAATTCTTGAGCTCATCTGTAATTAAATCTAAGGCCATCTCCTTACATTATATTAAGCTGCGAGCCTCTATGTCAGGAGCCGCGGTGGCCGTGGGCACCACCGCGACTCACTTCCTGTTCCGATGAGCGTCCCGGTCATCATGGAGACGGCCGGGACGTCATTTCCTGTTACTCTGGCCCGGCCGTTGTCAAGGCAACGGCCAGACACCGAGTGTATGAAGCGCTGCGCCCCGGCAAGTGCTGAAGCCCTGATTGGCCCAGGTTACTATATAAGGCAGGACTTAACCTCCCTGCCGGTTATAGCGTCTGTGTAGTGCACTAGTGCTGACCTGCTCACTGTTTCTGCTGGATTGCCGTTTTGACTATTTGCCTGCTTACTGGATTTTGCCTTCTTGCATGTGTCCCTCATCTTTTGGCCTGTATTTCGGATTCTGCTGACCTGCTCGTGACCCTGACCCTTTGGCGTGTTTTTGACTATTCTTATCCGCCCTGACCTTGGCTAGTTTACCGGATTTGCTGTCTGCCATTACTCCTCATTCCTGGGTTCTCCGCAGTATTAAAGTAATTTTATTGTTTTCAAATAAGCATTGCCCAATCAATTGTATGTGTTTCCAAAGCACGTGGTAGTTTATTTTAGCAGATGTAAATAGTCAACAATTTAGTACATTATTATATTATGATACAGTATAGTACAGCACAGCCAATACCAAAAGATAAATACATACCAATGCAATCGCATGCGCTCGCTGCGCACCCACGGGACCTGGTGGACAGTATATCTGTTAGAATACTGTGTCAGAGTTGACTGAGAGCCAGGCGGTGTGCAGCTATGTTTATATACAGTACAGTGTTACACAGCGATCAATAGAGATGACGTAGATTGTTTCTATAGGTCCAGACGTTGGGTGGGTCCAGGGTAAACAGATCATAGGCTGATTCAATCTAAGGAATCCAAATGTGGGGGTCGTCTCTCCAGGGGGTCTGCTCCTTTCATAGCCAGCATCATGAAAAGGTGTATTCCCTAATATCAATAACTAAAGTATGCAATGTGCGATCTCTTCGCGACTGCACCGGACAGCTGCTGATGATTAGGGCTTCACTATGATATCAGGCATGACACCTTTCCTATAACCTAAACCTTTAATAACACTAAAATGTACATATAATCATATTATATAAACTAATAATGAACCAAATGCTATCTGCTCATAAATTACAGTGTAACGGAACCAATATGAATATGAATTATATAAATAACTAAATGTTGTAATGCGAGTGTGTGCGTGCGTATTTTACCATGCGAACGCACCACGCCACGTGTTACGTAGCGTACGGATCGCATTCGCATGGCTAAACAATATTAAACCAATATACTTTCGTTCATCCAATTATACGACTTCAACAGCAGCCAGTACCCATCTCACGACCCTCCGTTTGTCTGCAGCCAAGTCTGTCCCCACCACTAGGGGCAACAGGGAAACCAGACCTTCGGAGCAGACTCCGGGTTTTGTGGTATTGGCTGCTGGAGTTCATAACATTATAACTGGCTAGTGAAGCGCTGCAGAGGATTATTCATGGACGGAAGCAGGACGAATCCCTCTCCAGCCCAAATTCTAACTGGACAGATTCAAACCCTGTCTCAGATGGTCCAGGCACTGTCGCAACCGTTATCGGCTCAAGAGGAAGCTTCCAGGACTGCGCAAACTCAACAAGGTTCGTCAGTACCTGCTACAGAACCTAACATGAATTTACCGGAATGTTTCTCTGGGGAAAGGTCACTGTTCCGCAATTTTAAGGAAAGTTGCAAGCTTTACTTTCGTCTAAGACCTCGTTCTTCTGGGTCAGAACAACAACGGGTCGGGATTATTATATCTCTCCTCCAAGGTGACCCCCAGTCCTGGGCGTTTAGCCTTCCTTCTACAAGTCCCTCACTACTCTCTGTTGATGTGTTCTTTAATGCTTTAGGCCTACCATATGATGATCATGATAGAGTGGCCTCGGCCGAGGCTCATCTCCGGGCTTTAAAACAGGGCCGGCACTCTGCTGAAGAATTCTGTGCCGAATTCAGGCGTTGGTCCACCGACAGCGAGTTGAATGATCCTGCGCTGCATAGCCAACTCCGTTTGGGTCTCTCAGAGTAGATCAAGGATGTATTGGTTCAGTATCCTTCGCCAACGTCGTTGGAAGATCTTCTGCAACTCGCCATTAAAATCGATAGGCAAATCAGGGAAAGGAAGGCGGAGAGAGAGACGCCGTCTGGTCTACCACCAGTATTTACCTCAGCACTGTTGGATCCAGAAGAACCGATGCAACTAGGAGCGTATCGCCTCTCAGCAGAAGAAAAGGCCAGAAGGCGGACTCATGGCTTGTGTCTCTACTGTGGTGCCAAGGGACATTTCTCTCGTTCCTGTCCCACCAAGTCAGGAAAAGATTTGGCCTAGGAGATAAAGAGGGGGTTCACCTAATTCTCCAGATCATCTCCTCTAAAAATGCCTTTTTGGTTCCTGCCCACATCACCTGTGGGGCTCATTCCGTTAACATTTCAGCTTTTATTGATAGCGGTGCCGTCGGCAATTTTCTTGATATGGATTTCGCTAAGTCTACTGGAATTCCTCTCCGCAGTATCAATCCAGTTATCACGGTATGTGGTCTAGATGGGGAATCTCTTCCAGGTGGAAAGGTCCTGTATGAAACTCCACCATCTTACGGTGGGAACCCTCCATTCAGAATTTCTGACCTTCTACGTGATTAACTGTCCATCTGTACCAGTGATCTTAGGACATCCCTGGCTGCAACTACATAATCCAGTAATTGATTGGACACAAGGGGAGAATACCCAGTGGAGGACTCTTTGCTCACAGACTTGTTTGAAGTTGCCTCTTCGGATCTTACAATCTGTTGCATCGCTACTACCTCCACAATACCGAGAATTCTGGGCCATCTTCTTTAAGAAGGCAGCCGACACCCTCCCTCCGCATAGGGAATATGATTGTGCCATCGAATTAATTCCGGGAGCTAAATTACCTAGAGGGAGGCTGTATTCCCTCTCCAGTCCAGAGACCCAAGCCATGCATGATTATGTCAAAGAAAACCTTCAGAAAGGCTTCATCAGACCTTCAAAATCCCCAGTGGGAGCTGGTTGCTTCTTTGTTTCCAAGAAGGATGGTGGTCTCCGTCCCTGCTTAGACTTTAGAGGCCTTAACAAGATCACTATCAAAAATACGTATCCTCTTCCTCTTATCTCAGTCCTGTTTGATCAACTGAGAGGGGCTACCATCTTTACCAAAATTGACCTCCGCGGGGCATACAATCTCATCCGCATCCGGGAAGGAGATGAGTGGAAAACGGCTTTTAATACCCAGTCCGGCCACTATGAATATCTAGTTATGCCGTTTGGTCTCTGTAATGCACCAGCAGTGTTCCAGGACCTTATTAATGATGTTCTTCAGGGGTTCCTTGATCAGTTTGTAGTGGTATACTTGGATGACATTCTGATATACTCGCAGTCCGTGTCACAACATTGACTCCACGTTCAACAAGTACTACGTAAATTACAGGATCATCACTTGTTCGCCAAGTTGGAGAAATGCGAGTTTGAAGTCCAAAGTGTATTATTCCTTGGCTATATCATATCTTCGTCCGGCTTTTCCATGGACCCCAAGAAAGTACAAGCTATCCTTGACTGGGTGCAACCTGTTAATCTAAAGGCCGTGCAAAGGTACCTGGGCTTCGCTAATTATTATCGAAGATTTATTCGAAGTTTCTCCAATTTGGTAGCCCCCATTGTTGCCCTCACTAAAAAAGGGGCAGATTCAGGCAACTGGTCTCCGGAAGCTATCCGGTCCTTTGAGGCTTTGAAACAGGCATTCATCTCCGCTCCTGTTTTAAGGCATCCTAATCCTGACTTGCCTTTTGTTCTTCAAGTCGATGCCTCTGATGTAGGTGCAGGTGCTGTACTCTCTCAAAAGGATATTGTTAACCAGCGATTGTTCCCTTGCGCATTCTTCTCTCGGAAATTCTCGTCTGCAGAGGCCAACTATGATGTTAGTAATCGAGAACTCTTGGCCATCAAATGGGCTTTTGAAGAATGGCGTCATTGGCTAGAAGGGGCGGTCTATGTTATCTCGGTCATAACTGACCACAAGAACCTTCAATATATCGAGTCAGCAAAACGACTGAACCCAAGGCAAGCCTGTTGGTCCCTGTTCTTTACTCGCTTCCGTTTTACTATCAGTTACAGACCAGGTTCTAAGAACACTAAGGCTGATGCCTTGTCCAGAAGTTTTTCCTCTCATCATGCACCAGCTCCGAAGCCACTACCGATTCTACCATCTACAATCATTCATGCCGGTTTAGCCCAGGATTTGACTTCAATTCTTCAAAGATTCCAAAAATTGACCCCCACTGGAACACCTGCGAACCGCTTATTCGTTCTGGTTCACCTCCGAAAGGCCGTCCTCATTGAGCCTCATGATCCTAAAACTGCTGGACACGCAGGTATCTTTAAAACTACTGAGAACCTTTCATGTTCCGTTTGGTGGCCGACCATGTCTTCTGATGTCCAAGATTATGTTATGTCCTGTGAAATCTGTGCCAGGAGCAAGACTCCTAGAAATCGGCCTTACGGTCAGCTTATGCCCTTGTCTGTCCCTTCAAGACCGTGGACACACTTGTCAATGGATTTCGTCGTGGAGCTTCCTATCTCAATGGGCTACAAAACTATTTGGGTAGTGGTTGATCGCTTCAGTAAAATGGCTCATTTCATACCTCTAACCAGACTCCCTATTGCACAGACGTTGGCCTTTTTGTTCAACATATTTTCCAACTCCATGGTTTACCGGTAGATATTGTTTCTGATCGGGTGTTCTTAGTTTGTGGCTCAATTCTGGAGATCCTTTTGTTCTTTCCTTGGAACTAATAGCAGCCACTCTTTAGCATATCACCCGCAATCCAATGGACAAACTGAGAGGGTCAATCAGTCCCTGGAACAATTCCTACGTCGATATACTTCTGAGTTTCACAACACCTGGTCAACATTATTACCCTGGGCGGAATTTGCATACAACAATTCCTGCCATTCCTCCACTTGTTTTTCACCATTTTATTGTAATCTTGGTTTTCATCCCAGATCTAATTCCTTGGCTGTTCTTAATTCTTCTGGGCTTCCTGGCATACATTCCACAGCTACTGTACTGAAGTGCATCTGGAAAAAAGTCCATGCTGCCTTAGAACAAGCCTCATTTCAATCAAAAAATGTTGCGGACCAACACCGTTGGAGCTGTTCTTTCAAAGTTGGGCAGTAAGTGTGGCTCTCTACCCGGAATATCAGGCTCAGGCAACCATGTAAAAAACTGGGTCCTAGGTTTATTGGTCCTTTTTCCATTGTCAAACAAGTGAATCCAGTGGCATTTAGGTTGAAGCTCCCACGCTCCTTGAAGATACCAAATACGTTACACTGCTCCTTACTCAAACCTGTAATGTTTTCTAGTAAATTCAGACGTGTCCACCCCCAGAGTCCTCATTCGGTGAACGTGGCAGGACATCGAGAATTTGTGCTACAGAAAATACTGGATTCTAAAATAGTTCAGGGGAAAATTAATTTTGTGATCCAATGGAAAGGCGGTGGTGTGGAGGAACGTGCCTGGATTCCACGACACTGTCTTCATGCTGATGGACTTATTAAAAAATTCTTTAAACAGTTTCCGAAGAAACCTGGATGTACCCCTCCTCAAGGGGGGTACTCTCAGGAGCCACGGCGGCCGTGGGCACCGCTGCGACTCACTTCCTGTTCCGATGAGCGCCCCGGTTGTTATGGAGATGGCCGGGATGTAATTTCCTGTTACTCGGGCCCGGCCATTGTCAAGGCAACGTCCGAACGCCGAGTGTATGAAGCGCTGCGCCCCGGCAAGTGCTGAAGCCGGGCGCATGCGCTAATTGTCTAGCCTGTGGGCTAATTAATAAACCTTGTCTATTTGGCCCACATTCTATCAATCATCACAGGGCTAAGCCCTGATTGGTCCAGGTCACTATATAAGGCAGGGAGGACTTAGCCTCCCTGCCCGTTATAGCTTCTGTGTAGTGTCCTAGTGCTGACCTGCTCACTGTTTCTGCTGGATTGCCCTTTTGACTATTTGCCTGCTTACTGGATTTTGCCTTCTTGCCTGTGTCCCTGATCTTTTGGCTTGTACTTCGAAATCTGCTGACCTGCTTGTGACCCTGACCCTTTGGCGTGTTTTTGACTATTCTTATCTGCAAGTGACTTCTGACCTTGGCTAGTTTACTGGATTCGCTGTCTGCCATTGCTCCTCATTCCTGGGTTCTCCGCAGCCAGTACCAATCTCACGACCCTCCGCTTGTCTGCAGCCAAGTCTGTCCCCACCACTGGGGCAAAAGTGAAAACCAGACCTTCGGAGCAGACTCCGGGTTTTGTGGTATTGGCTGCTGGAGTTCCTAACACTCTATTGACCATTCCAGCTCCACCACAGATATGAGCCGCTGACATTCAATTTTCCCTTCTTTGACAATCACAGATCTATTGCAGGCTCGAGGAGCTTCTCGTAAATCAATTCCCTCCACCGAAATATTTTTAATTAGTTTCCATAGGGTTTACTTATCCCCTCACCGTCGATTCACAAATAGACTATCCACATCTTCAACAGAGCACAAGTACATAAATGTCTGCAACCTACCACATGGTATGGACTTGGTTGGTAGCGGATGACCCCAATCCCCCCAATATAATTATAGGCTCATCCGTTCTCAGACACCTTATGCTTGCCTCTCACAACTAGCTATGAAGTTGAGTGAGAAATAATTTGGAGAGAGACAACCAAATGCAGTTATTACGGTGTATTTATTAGATTTTATTTAGAGAGATTGCTTTATTTTATGACAATGAAATGTCCTAAATTACACAAATTTTGTTTGTTTTTTGTATATCCTTTTTTCTGTTGTTTTACTATATTACAATTACTCATTATATGTTCCATTACATTCATGTTTATATTTCTACGTCTGCTGTTCATTTTTAATTCACATAATGCTTCTAGTGCTGCATAAAAAATACTGTTCAAAAAATAATCAAATGATGTGAATAAAATCCTTTATTTCAAAAAAGACTCACTCAATCCCTTGATCACCAATTTATTATTTGCCTAAATTCACTGGTATGCTCCTCTTTCTTCAGGATTTTAATTCACAGCAATGAAAAAAAACACATGGACAACGCTAAACTGCAGGAGCTCCGTCATACGTGTAGCACTAACCAATACAGAGCATTCTCGCTTTCATTGGCCAGAGAAACCTACTCTGATTGGTTAGTTACCGCTAGTTCCCACTTGGGGTTTAGCCGCAATAAATTTCTTTGATACAATGATGTTCATTGATACATTTTATCAATGAACATCATCATATTTTACTGCAAAATCACAGGTAGAGTTTCCAGTGATATTGATTGTATGCTCACTGAACGAAATACATTCAATATAAATAAATAATGGAATACTTCATCTTTGAGGGTGTTTTCTTCTTTTGATGCTATCAATGGTGGTCACCTTTCCCAAAATTCTCGAGTAGTATTTACCAGAAGGGGAAACCAATACATAACATAGTGTGACATTGTACCATTAAACTATACATTTAGCAGAAAGTAATGTGAACAGTAATTTGTGAAATAAATAGATGATAAATGTGAATCTCCAAGCTGATTTATCCAAATCTGTGTTCCCTGTTGGGAATTCACTTACTAGACATAAGTGTATTATTAGCCTTATCAGAAAATTATATTTTCTTTTCCTCCCATAAAATATTGCAATAGTAGGCGTAGTGTCATAAATATTTGTCAGTGTTTATTTCACAATATGTTTGATCAATCTTCCCAAGTGTGAAAACACAACAAAAAAACAGATCTGGTGCAGTATTGTTTAAAATATATAAATATGCTTTTATTTAAATGACATAAAAGTGACTCATACTGAAAACATAAAAATGTGCTAGAGACTCCCTACCAGATGGAGGACGAAACGTTGATGATGTCAATCTGTAAAAAGTTTCCGGAAATTCAGCAATGTCCCTCCGTCTGGTAAGGATGTCTTATCGTTCCATACATGAAGACACACCCTTTCAGCCAACACGTTTCTATTACATGAAAATCCCTTTAATACACTGTGAGCACACACACAAAAAAATGTACATCCAATTCTGTACAAGCCTCATAATGTCTATTTTACAAATTAAACACTTACGGCTAACTCTAAATGAGGCAATTTCAACTCTGAGATGATTAAAGTAGTTTTCATAATATCATTTCCTGAGCATCTCCTTTGGGGGAAAACACATCCTTCATCTTTACAATTGCTCCAACCGTATCTGGACATACATAGAGTTTTTGATGATCCCAAGCAAGTACCTTTTATAACTGTCATTCACCATCATCTTAGGTAGGGTACCATCATCATCAGCACCATTTATTTATATAGCGCCACTAATTCCGCAGCGCTGTGCAGAGAACTCATTCACATCAGTCCCCCATTGAAGCTTACAGTCTAAATTTCCTAACACACACAGACATAGAGAGAGACTAGGGTCAATTTTATAGCAGCAAATAAACCTACTAGTATATTTTTGGAGTGTGGGAGGAAACTGGAGCACCCAGAGGAAACCCACGCAAACACGGGGAGAACATACAAACTCCACACAGATAAGGCCATGGTCGGGAACTGAACTCATGACCTCAGTGCTGTGAGGCAGAAGTGCTAATCACTTTGCCACCGTACCATGACAGTGGGTCAATATGTGTACAATTCAGGACTATAGCCAAGTGTATTGATGTGAGTATAATTTTGTTTTCTCCTTCTTTCAGAATTTCTTATCTTATGACCTCCTGACGACCTTTGATAATATGATCACCCTGGGTAACGAGTTAGCTCTTCATTTCAAGGCGTGCAGTCTGCAAAATAAATGAGTAGGAAATTTGCTCAAACATGTCTGGGTTCCTTCCATTGATGGGTCCATAAAAATGATCCTTTCTCATCTTACAAAGAGTATTACATTTGTAAGAGAACTTGTTGTGGAACTAAGGATAAAGGGACCAATGTCTACATAAACTGGAAAATGTGATGCCTCACTGGAGTTGCAGAGGCTAAGTTAGGCGAAAATAACTTTTTAATCAATAAAACTTGATTAAATTTTTCATTCAATGTTATTGTCTTGGTACAATTTCCACATCTACCTCCCTGGGCCCTGGGGCAAAAGGAAATATAATTGAATATAGCTCTTAAAATTATATCCCAACCATTCCCTTGGATACATTGTTAAATGCTACTGATGAAAACTTCATTACTGGAGGATCTATTGTATTTTGGACCATATCTGATACAGTATCTATTACAATTAGATAAAGAGATACAAATCCTTAAAGGATTCTAAGGTGTTTTATCTGCTGGTTCTGTGCCTACCAGAGATATACTCCAGTCCTCAAGTAGAGTTCCAGACAAATTCATTCTGGATTTCCTCTTGTTCTACCTCCTGCGACTGCTGCTTCATCATCCATATGACCCAATCATCAATATTCTGCTTGAATTCACTCTTTTTCTATTTCATATCCATTATATATTTGTAAATCCACCTCACCTGCTAGTGCAGGATTTTTTCTTCATGGAAACGGACCACTCATGCAGACCCTGCATTTTATAGGTCATAATAACACTATGAAACATCATTACCTTGAACCGTTGATATCAGAGTTCTTCGATTCTATTCACGGAGTTTCACTATTTGCAACTCTATTTACAATGAGCTTGTAACTTAATACAAAAAGGGTGGTGAATGGCTTTCAAAACACAGCATGGGAGTTATCCCTAGTCCTGGGATACCTTTCTGGCTCTGATGTCCTTTTTAATTTTCTGAAAATTTGTTAAGGAAATACTTTGAGATCATCTGCATCATTTTGTCATTGTTTTCTTACATGACATCTTAATATTTCCATATTAGTCCTTTTGTAGACTGTACCGCAATGTCTATGAGAGAAGTCACTTAGCTAATTTGAAGAAATGTACTTTTAAGAGATACAGTTTCCTTTTTTTAGAGTGCATTGTGTTCACTGATGGATTTCACTTGGATTCAGTGGCATGAACCTTTTACCTAGATAATGACCACTCCTGAATCGCCGCCTGCCCTGACCTCAAGGCACTGGAGCTTGCTCCATCTTTTTCTGGCCTGTGTGAGTAACTGCATTTTCTCCTGTTATACACTACCTGTGTTTAGATTAGTGCCTCCAATATTTCTGGTGCCAGCATTTATCTCAGAATTAGCCTCTACTTCTGCGTGAAGATGGTAGTAGATCAGTCCAAGACACAGATTACGGGTAATCAGTATTTATGCAGTGTTACAGAAGCAAAATGTTTAAAAAGAATTATATGATAAACATAAAAATATGATTCTAGGTAAAACATGAGAAAAATCTATTTGTTAGATATTTGTATCACATGCAATATTGAGAATGCCATAAAAACGTTTGATTAATTTGCATCTTGTCATCAAGTTAAGTGGACTAAGAGGTATGTGAAGAGTAAAGTGTTGTCAAAACAATCATCAGCAGGTCAAAGTTTCTGAGAAGATCTTGAAATTACAAAACAGAAAAGAACTAGGTCTGCACTAGGCAAGGACTGGCCTCAAACCTATACAGTAATTCATTGCTTTCTCATCCTCAATCAGAGGGGGTGCTCTTCTAACTTAATAGGAACATACGTTCTTAAAGACCAGAGTTGAAAAAGGAAAAGTCCCTCTACTAAAATCCTATATTTCTCTACAGTATTGAAACCTGAAATATTAAAGTAAAGCTTCAGAAGGTGAAAAACAGAAATAAATAAAGTGTTCTATTGAAATTATTTGAGATCAAACACTTGGGTGGGGCCGGAACGTAAAGTCTGGTAAGTTTTGGTTCACAAATAATTAACTATGATCATTTATAATTTACATTTTCACCAAATCTACTATCCTTATGTTTAAATTATGATGTGTGTTAATCCCTTAGATTGTACGCTCCTTCGAGCAGGGCCTCCTCTCCTTCTGTTCTCCACCACCTTAACTCTGCTCTCCAGCTCCTTGTCTCTTCCAGAGGTCCTCCTGCCCTTCTCCCCCTCTCTCTACCCCACTGGGGGCTCTCACCTCTCATCTAGCTGTACATCGAGCTTCTGAGTTACTGTGCTTTTTGTTAACTGTACCGTGCTGTCTCACCCTGTATCGTGTTTCTGTCTGTCCCTGTACGGCGCTGCGGATAGCTAGTGGCGCCCTATAAATAAAAATGAATAATAATAATAATCCTAATAAATCTGATATGTTATGCAGTCTTGTCTCTTTATTTCTTATTCCAGAGGGTATATTTACTGAAAAAGTGGAGATATTGCCTATAGCAACCAATCAGATTCTAGCTGTCACTTTGTAGAATGTACTGAATAAATGATAACTAGAATCTGGTTGCTATAGGCAACATCGCCACATTTTCAAACCTGCAGTCTAGTAAATATACCCCCTTGAGTACAATACACACTCAAGATTTTTTGTTATCATTAGTTTCTTGCCTTCTTCGTTTCAAGAGTGGAAGACATAAGGGATATACATTCTTATATTTTGTATTATTTGGTGTTTTTTTTGGTGTTTTAATGACAATATAGTCCCCAACTTAACAATATTACAGATGTACATAACACACTTTTTTGTCCAGCCAGTCTCTCATGTCTTTATTAGCATATATCTTTTATAAATAAATAGATGATGATGATGATGATATATCTTTTGTACCTTTTACAGTATTATCATTATTTGTCCCAGTTGCAACTCATCATATTGTTGTATTGGAAGATCCACGTTTATCAATATATGGATGATGCCAAATGCATCTACTATTGGAGAACACCGAAAAATTATTGCTTAGGGCTCTTTAAGGAAATAAGATGTTGAAATGTTATATATAACAGCATAAAGGGCAAAATCAGTAACATACTACTCAGCCAAGCATTGAGGAGAGAGGCCTATGGCTTTCTGTTCTTTGGCTCTTTAGACTAGTGGACCCAACATATGAGATGGGTTTTGCTTCTGGTTTTCCACCTGGAGGTCCCATGGGGCAGGAACAGAGGCAGGGATTTTATCACTGTTGTCTCATGAAACATACATAGAAAGAACATTTAAATACAGCAGTATAATTCAAACCTAGCTGACTATTTCTGATACTAGGATGCAACTAAACACATTTAAAATAAATATAGCTATGACTATGGCTTAAATGCACTATAACCATATAATCATATTTGTATTTTTCTAATGTACAAATTAACGAGTTAGTTATTAAAAAAATCTTCTTCTTATAGAAATTTACCTAAAATCTATCACCGTGCAAACAAGTCTGCTTAAATATTTTACTGTTCAGTAGTGTATCCATTGTTTCTCTTCTCTTCATCAAAATCCCTCTATATCCTGCTAGAGCTCTCCTGTCAATCTTAAAATAAAATACCTTATGGTAGGGTCTAGTGTCCTAGTGGATGTGTGTGACTTCATTGAGGACATGACCAGGTCTGGAAAAGACCAAATATATTATATTCCCTTTAACCATCATAGGTACATATGTGAGGATCTAGTACAGTGTTTCTTAACTCCAGTCCTTCCGCACCTCTAACAGCTCATGTTTTGAGGATTTCTGGCTGTGGAACAAGTAGGATAATTACTGACCCAGCCAAGTAGACAAAGTCCCCTGTGCATGATTAAAGAAATCCTGATAACAT
The DNA here is from genome assembly GCF_038048845.1 of Mixophyes fleayi. Taxonomy (NCBI): domain Eukaryota; kingdom Metazoa; phylum Chordata; class Amphibia; order Anura; family Limnodynastidae; genus Mixophyes; species Mixophyes fleayi. Next base: position 429,944,787 of record NC_134402.1, on the reverse strand, counting down.
GAGCTGTTGGGGGTGTGAGGACTGAAATTAGGAAACTCTGGTCTAGTAGCATTGCAATTGGTTTTCAGATAACAATGCATGTAGTAAGATGTCATGATATGTGGTCAGCACTGGTGCCTCACAGCACTGGGGTCATGAGTTCCATAAGGGCCATATTAACAACATTATGGGCCTCCGGGCAAAGCAGTGCATCGGGGCCCATATATATATATATATATATATATATATATATATATATATATATATTCTCTTTTTTTTTTACATGTGCTCTCTTAGCATCCCTTCAACTAGAGAATCAAATCCCCCTTAACTTTCAATCGCCTTGTTCTCCGAGTCCGATCTCCTTCTCTTCTTTTTTCTGAGTCCTCACTGAGTCGCTGTCACTGTCCTCCATGCTGCGCTCGCAGTGAATATTGGGTGTGATGACGTCATCACGCCCGACATTCACTGCAAGCCCAGCACAGAAGAGGGCACCGGGGAGGAAGCCGGGTCGCCACCTGACCTGAACGGTCACCTGACTGCAAAAGGTAAGTTTTTGTTTAGTTTTGGTTTTTTTACAGGATTTTTTATTTTCATTGAAAGTTCTACCTGGAGCCTCCTGGCCCGCGAGCCCCCGAGCACCTGCCTATCGTGCCCAGTTGGAGAGACGGTCCTGAGTTCCATTCCAACCAAGGTCCTATCTGTGTGGAGTTTGTATGTTCTCCCCATGTTTCTGTGGATTTCCTCTGGGTGCTCTGGTTTCATCTCACAGTCCAAAAAACATACTGGTAGATTTCACAGCTTCTGACAAAATTTACCCTAGCCCGTGTTTGTGTGTTATAGAGAATTTAAATGGTAAGCTCCAATGGGTCAGGAACTGATGTGAGCGATGACGCAGCATAATATCATCAGTGCTATATAAATAAACAATAATAAATGACAAAACCACGTTGCTTTACGGAACTTTTAAATGAAAAGACCATGGTTACTGTTAACGATTAGTAGTTATATATTGCAGAGTTTTACAGATGGGCTCATGCTAATATTAGCATGCAGCAAGTGAAATGACAGATTCATGTAGTTAATAAGAATAATGAGACTGAATAAGAACTTCTACAAGTGCATTAGAGTATATCATATGATAGGTATTTAGTTTCCTGGCAGACGGAATTCTTGGCACTGAGGTCACATGGAAATTCTGGTCACCAGAGAATATTTTTTCTTTCTCAGAGAAAAGTTGGAGAACTTGTTAATAAATGACATTGATTTCGTATATCAGCTCCACCTTTATGTGAAAAATATATGTTGCCCTTTTGGTGTTTTTTCAGAAAGATCATTTTCATGCATAAAACTAAATATATGTTTTTTGATAGCAGTAGGTACATTCTCTAAACCTGCAGGAATCTTAGCACAGAATCCAACTTACTGGGCAATATGATTTGTAGACTTTTCTACAGCAGGATGTATGTATGCATTTATTTGTTCCAAAGAATTGATAGAGTATGCGTCTATGGGTGACATGGTGGTTAGAATCAGGGCCCTCTTAACAAACCCCCCCTTCTAAATCCTGCGTTCGCCCCTGATATGCTCCAGGGTGCTGCCTTCAATCAAGTTTTCTGTGACATAAGGAGACAGCATCCCCGGAACAAGAATGATGCATTTTACAGGCTAACTCTGAGTTCCAGCATTTGCATATAGGGTATGAAGGGATCGTAGACAAACTCCGATTTCTGATAAATTTACACTATCTGCTATGTAGAGATGCTAATCTTCGGTTTTCTGAAAACCGAGCCCACCTGATCATAGGGGATCTGAGTAGAATCGCGAGCCGGCTAGTTACTTTCGTCCTCAGGTCTGAATTAAGGCAAACCGGCATAGTTGCGTTGTCAGATCTCGCAGGTTTTGGATTCCATAAGTACCTCCCTCCCCAGAAGATCCAGCGCCATTGCTCACACAGAAACAGGGGTAGCAGGGATGCTCACTGACCCCCGAGAAGTGGTTGTGGTTTTGGACCTGGATTAGCTTCATGTTTTGGTTTTGGTTTTATATCTGTATTTTTTAGAGAAAAATTGCTTTAATATGCTAAAATCACATAATTTTGCTCTTTTTTTGATCCTACGTTACTATTAACCTCACTAACACTAATTTAAATTTATTTGCAGTCAATTTTGACCACCTCACAGGTACAATATTATTTTCATATCCCTTCAAACAAAGATTGCAGCAGTTCTTGCCAGTGACAAGAAAAAGGCCATTGTCATGCCTGGGCATAAGACCAAAAATCCACCTCTTATGTGTGGAATTATTTTTACCCAAACCCTGACAACAGTTGTCTAGCCATTTGTAGCATTGTAAAGCCACAGTCAGTAGAAGTAGGGACCTTAACATCTAGGATTCTCATCCATGTTACGGCATTTGAAGCGAGTTCATGAAAAGCTGGTGGGAAAATCAGAAACTTATGTTAAAAAAATAACAACAAGCAGTCCAACATCATCTATCTCCCTTCTATCATCTAGATCCCAGCACCTGCAATCTACACCCCCAACACCTTCATCATCAATATCCTCATCAATATCCTCACAAGTGATGGGAGTTAGTCCTGCATCCAAGTTGCTAAGGCTAGATGACTCCTCCACTAACCATGATTCCTCTGAAGAATTATTGAGCGTTAGTCCCGCTGCTGCTGCTGGGGGTGGATCTTCAACCCAGAAGAAGACTACTAGTAGTTTACAACTATTGACTGTTAAACAATTCTTTGCTAGTGTAAGAAAATAAGAAAGTTGTCACCCAGTTGCAAAGCAAATCACAGACGCCCTGGGGACTATGGTAGTATTAGATCTGCGTCCAATATCCACTATTAATGCAGCTGGTTTTAGACAGTTACTTGAGACCCACTGGGTTGGTGATTCGCTTTCACCAGCAGGAACAGCAGCAGCATGTACCCACGTACGTCACATTTTTCAGAAGTAGGCTACTCTGTGTATCAGCGGCTTCACTAAGAGGCATACAGCTGACAATCTGTTACAAAAAGTAAGGAATGTCATTGCAACATGGCTAATCCTGCTTGGACTCTACTGATGATATGTGATTTCTGATAACGCCACCAATATTGTTAGAGCATTACAGCAGGGGGAATTCCATCACATTTCCTGTCTTGCTCACACAATCAACTTGGTGTTACAGAACTTTTTAAAAAATGACAATGACATGCAGGAGATGCTGTCTGTGTCCTGAAAATTTTAGGGTCATTTTCGGGATTCTGCAACAGCATGTAGGAGAATGTAGCAGCTGCAAGAAGACTAGAGTTTGAGGGGAATGTACTTTAGTCCAGCAAAGTAGTCACCTGTGAAGAGAGTGCAAACACAGTTAGCTTGAGTCAAGTGATTGCCTTAATTATACTTTTTGATAAGCAGCTAAAGAAATTGAGGGATGAAATTAAACTAAGTAAATCCGCTAACTATATTGTAATTGTAGATCTAGGACTTAATTTGCTTCGCCAGTATCCAAGAGCTATCAATATCTTGTAATGATGTCTTCTCCTTCAGTTTCTTTGGTAACTGCTTCTCTGAAAAAATGTAGCTTTCCCAAGACACCCAGTGGAGATGCAGATGAGTCAGCACAAAATTTTGACATTTGCTCTGCTCTAAAAGAATTGCTCAAAAATCGTGACAGCTCTGCCATAAAATGGACTACAAATTCCATGAAGAAGGCCATTATCGACAATTATATCAAAGTGCACAGACTTCTGTGATGGTGGAATTCAGCGGGGATGAATTAGTATTGTTTGAGGAAGATGTACACAATGATGGGGGTGAATATGATGACAGTGTAGATTGCAGGTGCTGAAATCTAGCTAAGAGAAGGGAGCTACCTGATGCTGGTATGCCTGGTAATATTTTGGGTAGAATGGTATCTTGCCAATTTTATGTTTTTCTACAGTAAACTTTCACCTTTATTTAAGGAGGTTTTTTTTTCTTTAAAAAGGTACAAGCTTTTTATTTACATTTTTGTTTCCCTGACTTAAAACCACTATGCACTTGAACATAGGCTTAAGCACATGAGGTAGAGGGATTAGTATCATCATGACTGAGACTGGAGAGTGACAACAACAATGTCACCCCTCCTGTTTCTGTATGAGCTATGGCACAATGTCACTGGAGAGCTTGAAGAACAGTGAGAGCCCTATTATTACAATTTCTGTTTCAGCACTGAACCCAGCCACCTATCCGGTTTCTGGGTGAGCTATGGTACAGTAAAATGTAACTGCAGATTTAGACCAAGCCAGCCAGCCCTATAATTTATATTTCAGCAATGACTCTTAGCAATGGAGCACTCTGCTTTGTCTGTTACCTACATAACACTTCTGAATTTGCCTGCAAATTCAGAACACAAACCAGCTAGCCCTCTTATTTGTATTTCAGCAATGACTCTTAGCAATGGAGCACTACTCTTTGTCTGTTACCTATATAACACTTCTGAATTTGCCTGCAAATTCAGAAGAAAAGCCTGCAAATACTTGTATATTTGTATTTCAGCAATGACAATTAGCAATGGAGCTCTTGTCATGGGTGTATATAACATATAGGTTTTGCTATTCTATTTGTCAAGTGAGCTGATGCTCCACCCAAAAATCTGCTATTCTACTTGTCTAGTGAGCTGAAGCTTTAACCAAGAATCTGCTATTCTACTTGTCTAATAGGCTGACGCTCCAACCAAGAATCTGCTATTTTACTTGTCTAGTGAGCTAACGCTCCAACCAAGAACCTGCTATTCTACTTGTCTAGTGAGCGGACGCTCCAACCAAGAATCTGCTATTCTACTTGTCTAGAGAGCTGACACTCCAACCAAGAATCTGCTATTCTACTGGTCTAGAGAGCTGATGCTCCAACCAAATACCTGCTATTCTACTTGGTTGCAGAGCTGACGCTCCAACCAAGTACCTGCTATTCTACTTGTCTACAGAGCTTACGCTCCAACTAAGTATCTGCTATTCCTTTGTCTCCTGATTTCCCAAGAGGGTCTCGCTCAGTACTCTAGCAGGGGCCACGACCTACGGGCAGACGCAGCTAAGACCATAATGCTTTGCGGCGGTTCCTGGGGAACACCGTCTGACTGTTAGACTCCACGCCCTGTTGGAGTAGTGCCAAACTGTACGAACCCTAGGATTCGCATCGTAAAGACCTGCTATCGCCGGAGACCGTGACAGTAGACACTAGGAGCAGTCCATAACTTTTCTTTACCATGTCAGATCCCAACGTGGAACCCTCGGCGAATGACATGTTGCAGCATTTGCTTAGCCGAGTGGAGCAACAGGACGCAATTCAGCGGCAGCTTCTACAAGGATTTCAAAGTCTCGCTGCCCTCCTTGATTCTTTTCAAGTACCCTCAGTTGTCCAGGCGGCAAATCCTCCGGAACCTGTCACACCTTTACCTTACAATTCTACTTTGCGCCTTCCAACTCCCTCTAAGTTCGACGGTGACCCCAAATTATGCCGGGGTTTCCTGAATCAATGTTCAATACAGTTTGAACTACAGTCACAGAACTTTCCCACTCAGAGGTCTAAGGTGGCTTATCTAATATCACTACTATCACGCCAGGCTTTAGCCTGGGCTTCACCTCTTTGGGAACGTGATGATCCACTCCTGGCTGATAGTGCTGCTTTCATAGCGACGTTTCGCAGAATATTTCATGAACCTGGAAGAGTCACCTCAGCTGCGTCTAGCATCCTCCGCCTTCGTCAAGGTTCCCGCTCGGTGGCCCAATACGTCATCCAATTTCAAACACTGTCATCCGACCTGCGCTGGAACAATGATGCATTAGTGGCTACCTTTTGGCAGGGTCTATCTGACAAAATCAAAGATACCTTAGCCTCACAGGAATTACCCTCTACACTTGAAGCCATGATTTCACTTTGTAACAGGGTGGATCTTTACTTCCGTGAGAGATCTTCTGAGAAGGATGCTTCCCGGCGTACCCCGACTAGACTTGCACCTCACTTTTCCCATCCGGTGCCGGTGGATGAGCCCATGCAAATTGAACGCTCCGGCCTAACCCCGGAGGAAAGGGACAGGAGACTCAAGAACAAATTGTGCCTATACTGCGCTGATCCAGGACATCTCCTGAACTCTTGCTCCAAGAGGCCGGGAAATGCCAGACCCTAACCTGCTCCGGAGAGGTCAGATTAGGGCTTTCCAAAACCTCTCCCTCAATTGAAATTCCTAAGATCTGTTCCTTTCCTGTTACCCTCTACTGGCCCTCCGGTCCCATTCTTACCTCTGCCCTCCTGGATTCTGGAGCAGCTGGGAATTTTATTTCTTTTTCTTTGGTTTCACAGGCTTCCATACCAACCCGTGCCTTTGGGAATTCCAGTTTCCATCACAGCCACAGATGGGGCCCGAATTGCTAATGGTACTGTGGAACTCCGTACCAAACCTGTCGTCCTGCAAGTCTGAGCACTTCATCGTGAAGAAATCACTTTTCATGTGCTCCCCTCTACCACAACTCCCATCATCCTGGGACTACCTTGGCACCACTCTCCCCAGATAAATTGGTCTACTTCTCAGCTTCTCTCTTGGGGTCCTGTGTGCTTCCAGAAGTGTCTTACTCGAGTTCAACCTCTCCGGGCCATCTCTAAATCCACGACTCTACCTAAGCAATATCATTCCTTCTTGGATGTGTTTGATAAGGTTCGCTCTGAACATCTGCCACCCCATTGCTCATGGGACTGTCCCATTGAACTCCTGCCTGGGAAGATTCCTCCTCGAGTTCGAGTATACCCACTATCATTATCTGAGACCTCCTCTATGTCAGAGTATGTTAAGGAGAACCTTCTACGCGGTTTTACCAGACCTTCATCATCCCCTGCCGGACCGGGCTTCTTCTTTGTGAAAAAAAAGGACGGATCTTTGAGACCATTCATTGACTATCGCGGACTGAATGCTATAACAATAAAAAATCGGTATCCCATCCCACTCATCACTGATCTCTTCGATCGCATCAAGGGTGCTCGTGTCTTCACCAAACTGGACCTAAGAGGCGCCTATAATCTTATTCGGATCAGAGCCGGAGACGAGTGGAAGACAGCATTCAATACATGTGATGATCATTACGAATATCTTGTAATGCCTTTTGGCCTATGCAACACACCTGCTGGATTCCAAAGTTTCGTCAATGAAATATTCAGAGATTTGCTCTATGTTTGTGTCGTTATGTATTTGGACAATATTCTAATCTTTTCTCCTAACATCGCATCCCATCGTCTCCACATGGCAGAAAGTCTCTCCAGGCTACGCCAAAACCACTTGTTCTGTAAATTGGAGAAGTGCTCCTTCGAACTCCACCAAATACGGTTCTTAGGTTACATAAAATTGCTTCTGCACCTATTCTCAGGCAACCCGACTCCTCCTCCCCATTCTTTCTAGAGATCGATGCTTCTAACATGGGCATTGGAGCTGTGCTCTCTCAAAACCTCCCTAAGGTCAATTTCATCCTTGTGCCTTCTATTCTAGGAAGTTCCTTCCAGCAGAGAAGAATTATGTCATAGGGGATAAAGAGTTGCTGGCAATCAAAGTGGCCCTGTCGGAATGGCGGTATCTTCTTGAAGGGGCAAGACACCTGGTTACAATCTTCACCGACCATAAAAATCTTCTATAGCTCCAAACCGCACAATGCTTAAACCCCAGACAGGCACGCTGATCCTTGTTCTTTTCTCGCTTTGAGCTCTGTATTACCTTCAAGCCTGAGAACAGAAATAAAAGAGCTGACGCTCTCTCCCGTGCATTTCCTGCGCACGTGCTCTCTGAGGACGAACCGTCTCATCCTATCCTGGACCCTAAATGTCTGGTATCGGCTACGCAGCTCAAGTCTCCTGTTCCTCCATCTGGGAAAACCTTTGTATCTCCTGGACTCCGCCACAAGCTCTTGAAACACTTCCATTCCACTATTTTCTCTGGTCACTTGGGCATCCGCAAAACCACAAAATTAGTGTCCAGAAATTACTGGTGGCCCAGTCTACACTCTGATATCAAGGACTTTGCCTCTTCCTGTAGTACTTGTACACAAAACAAGTCTTCACATCAACTTCCCGCCGGCCAACTACTTCCTCAGCCGGTTCCTCAGGAACCTTGGACTCATATCAGTATGGACTTTATAACCGATCTTCCACAAAGCAAGAACTGTATAGTCATATGGGTCGTAGTTGAACGCTTTTCTAAGATGGCCCACTTCATCCCACTTCCTGGTCTTCCTTCCTCTCCCAACTTAGCATCCCACTTTGTTAAGGAGATATTCCGTCTGCATGGCTGCCCTCTCGAAATAGTCTCAGACCGTGGTGTTCAATTTGTTTCCAAATTCTGGAGGTCCCTCTGCAAACTATTGGGAATCAAGTTGAACATATTCTCTGCCTACCACCCTCAATCCAATGGGCAGACTGAACGGGTGAACCAGGATCTAGAGACGTATCTCAGGATGTTCTCCTCTGCTAACCAGGACAATTGGGTAGATCCCCTACCGTGGGCTAAATTTTCTCACAACAATGCCTTCCATGAATCCACCTCGAAGTCTCCCTTTCTGGTGGTCTATGGGCACCACCCTTCTCTCCCTAAATTTACACCCCTCCCACCCACCCAGGTTCCTGTTGCAAACCTACTGTACCATTCTCTCCATATGGACTCAAGCAAGATCTTGTCTCAAGAAGTCCTCTAAACGCTATAAATTGGTTGCTGATAAGAGACGTCGGGTACTTCCCATCTTTAAAGTTGGAGATCGGGTGTGGCTCTCCACCAAAAATATACGCCTCAAAGTTCCTTGCATGAAGCTGGCTCCGCGGTTTATCGGTCCATACACTATCTCTCAAGTCATCAATCCGGGTTGCTTCAGATTACGCTTACCAACTTCTCTCCGTATTGTCAATTCTTTCTATGTTTCACTGTTGAAACCATTGAAGATCAATCGATTCTCATCTGTATCCTCTTCTATCGTTCCTAGAGCCCATCAAGAGCAGGAGTTTGAACTTAAACAAATTCTGGGTTCCAAGTATAAGGCGGCCTGAAATACCTGGTAGACTGAAAGGGCTTCGGTCCTGAGGAGCGCTCCTGGGTTCGTGCTTCTGATGTTCACGCCCCTCGCCTTTCATAAAAAATTTCCTACAAAACCCCGCAGTAGACATGCGGTGCCCCTCTTTAAAAAGGGGGGGGGGTACTGTCACTCGCCGGGGTAGTAGTAAAAAGAAATAATGAGCACCCTGCTGCCCCCGGCCGGTATTGGCAAAATTGGGGAGGTCCCCTAGAAATGCCAATACCAGCACTAGGCTATATCAGGCCCTCTGCCATGGAACCAACCAGCCCTAGGCCAGTCAACACAGAGCTGAATTCATTTGGGGGTATTGGGTCTCCAAAAAATGTGGGGCCCCCGGTACAAACAAACCCCTTGATTATAGCACAAGGGCTATTTAAACACATTGGGCATGATTTGTTAAGGGACATATCTGCCAATTGTATACCTGCAAATTTGAACTATGCATTCCCAAAACCAGACCATATGCAACTAAACACAGCAACATTCATTTAACCTGCGTACACACTTACTACAGCTTATGATTTCTGTGAGGGAAGAGGGCAGGGAAGGGACGTTCGCCTGTAGTCAATGTACAGTAAGGGCGTGCCAAACTCCTGTGCACACAGCCACGTCTGAATAAAGCTTTGAGCATCTCAAAGTTACTTGTATCTCATACTTCAGCTACAGGGCTAGTCTAAGTACTGAGTGCTAGTGATGACAGTCACGTATGCATGCTGTAACATGTGTTCGCAATCAGTAGCAACTGTAAACATTTATTTTATGTTCAGTAGACATTAAGAACATTCTCATAAATGTATTTCACTGATTTTTTTTTTTAACTGTTTTATCTTTATTTCCTATATTATTAACATGTGACATTAATTGAATTTTTATTCTGTGCATTCTTTTAAGAATTTATATTCCGCATAGGAATTGGACGTATCCTACGGCGTCTTGTGTAGTAGAGCTGAGCCGACCTACACCCAAATTCATCAGCGCCCGTATCTTCAGATCCGCTCCTTGTTGAATTCGGATGCGCAAGTGCTCGAATTCCATGCGTTTTAAAACAAGCGCACATTACGCTCAGTATGCGTGCCTTAATGAATCAGGTCCATTATACTTAAAATATTTGGGAAATGTGGGACAAACAAGTGGTGCATCTGAAGGAGACCAGGGACCTGATTCATTAAGGATCTTAACTTAAGAAACTTCTTATTTCTGTCTGTTGGATAAAACCATGTTAGGGGTGCAAATTAGTATTCTGTTTTGCACATAAGTTAAATACTGACTGTTTGTTCATATAGCACACAAATATCAACTTTAAATGTCAGTGTACAAATAAGCTATGAAGTATTTGTGTGCTACATGAAAAAACAGTCAGTATTTAACTTATGTGCAAAACAGAATACTAATTTGCACCCCTTGCATTGTAACATGGTTTTGTCCAGGAGACTGAAATAAGAAGTTTCTTAAGTTAAGATCCTTAATGAATCAGGCCCCAGGTCCCGGCGGGCTTAACCTTTATTTAAACACTTTTTATTAGTTTATTAGTTTCAGCAAATTATGGAGATACAGTGTATGAGGTCTGATACAGTTCTCCCAGCTAGGGCTAAGTGGAAACAGGATATTGGCAGTGCTCAGACATTCTAGAAAATCCTCAGCAAGTTTCTCAGACATCCGCAGCGACTGATTCATCTGTACATTTTGCATAGGTCATATCACACATCTCTTATGATACATAAAGTTGCCCTAAGGCCGTCCCCATTATCTATAAAATTGCCATTTGAACACTGAAGATTTTGTTCTTCTTATGTGGAGGTGTTAATAATGTAAGTCAAGTCTCTATCCCTCTAGCGCTTGGCATGCTTGGAGGAGAATGTTAAGGATATTTATAGCAAATTAGATATAGAGTGAATGTGTCTTCTACCTAGGAGCTTAATAGCACAATTTTGGATGTCAAATTAAACGGATAGATAGCGTCAATTAAATTGTCAAACTGGTGAAACCAGTACACATGCACATTCTGTGCTTTATAGCGTGGAAATGTGATATTGTGTTTGGTGTATACTGCACTTGTACTGTTTTCTTTTCTTGTTTTTCTCTATGTAAACACTAAAAAAGGTTAATAAAAGGGCATGATTATTCTAAGCTTAGAATGATAGGTAATGAGGTTACACAGAGTTCTAGAACCATGTTGTTAAAAAGGAGGGTCAATCATAAAAGCTTTAGTAAATCTAACCCTTTATTGATGGAAGAACATATTGGTGGTTATTGTGTATATGAGAGGAAGTAAAGGAGCATAGGTGCTATGAATGTGACATGTCATGACATAGCATAGTTGTGAGAAGAGGCTTTAGCCTATGGGCAGCGACAAATCATGACTGTCCGGTGGATTTCCTGATTGCAGTATGGGTGCTATGTAATATTTGACACAGTACAGAGTTTAAGTTTAAAATGTACAGTAAGTTTGTTGGGGACTGCATGCATCCCTTTGAATCTGTCTGTATATGACATCAAAGGTAAACACTCTTACATTGGTTTGCAGCTGGTTTACTTGATGTGATTATGTGTCTGGTATTCTACATAAAATCTGTGTTGATTTGCGACAATATATGTAAAAAATAAGTGCACTATAATTTCCTAATAAAATGTCAACTTCTGTTGATGTGGTTGGTTATCCAATACAGTCTTACCTTCGTTCTTGCTGGTGTGCTCATACAAAGAAAAGAAGAAAAAAAAATATATAAATAGTGTAGTATTTTGAATAGATGGAATAAAAATCAGTTATATATCACGCAATGTGGTGTAGCATGGATTATCGCGCTGGTATCCAATAATTGAGATAAGCTATAAAGTGAAAACCAAAACCGCAATGTAAACTTTGTAAGAAATTCTCCACTTATTCTCAATGCGATTATATGGTGTCCATGGAGAGATCTTAAGGTAATAAATTCGATATAGACAATCTTCTCAACTTAAATATTAACAAGAAATAATGAATTACTGTGAGAACATCCTCCATACTTTCTCTATACAGTTGCTCACATAGATAATACGTTAAACCACATATAAACAACTGTAGGTGAGCTGCAATGCTGATGTAACAGAGACGAACCTTGTGGGACACACTTCTCAAAATCATCCTGATGTGTAAATATTTCCTTTTAATTCATCCCAAAGGTAACAAGAGGATAAATGACATAGTATGGCATTGTTACGATACTTACCTTCCACGCTCCCCCGCCGCTTCGTCGGACCCGGACGCCGCACTTTCGGGTTCAGCAGTCACGTGACCGCTACCTAGGGCGGTCACGTGATCGCTACCTAGGGCGGTCACGTGATCGCTACCAGGGCGGGGAATTCAAATGGGACACTGTATAAAACCTAGCTCTGACACTTGGAGAGTGTCAGAGCAACTTACCAGTTCCTGGCTCCTGATTCCTGGCTCCTGATTCCTGTGTCCTTCCTTGTTCCTGTGTGTTGACTTCCAGTGTACCGACCCGGCTTTTTCACTCTTCTGGATTCCGTTGTCCTCCGTGTACCAACCTGGCTTGTTGACCTTCCTGATTGCCTGTGCCCCTGACCCGGATTGCCTCACGCTCCTTTCGCTATACGTTATCTGCCTTCCTGTGTACCGACCCGGCTAGCTGACTACGCTTCTCTTCTGGTGTCCCGTGTACCGACCCGGTTTGATTGACTCCGAGACCGCTTCCTGATTCTGTCTACATTGCCTGCCTGTGTACCGACCCGGCCTGTCCGACTACCCTCAGCTTGCTCCTACTCCACTGTACTACATCTTGGGGCAAACCTGAGGACCGCGACCTGCGACTCCCGGCAGCAAAGCCCATCCCGCCTTGCGGTGGTTCTTGGTGAATACCGGGGAGATCGTTAGACTCCGCACCTCAGGTAAGCCAGCGCTAATCAAGATTAGAAGTGAATCCAGTAAATACGTTACAGGCATATTACCTTTTAATAAACAATAAAATCCTACAGCGCTACCATGGATGCAGGGGCTGAGCCACTAAGGGGCCCGAAGGAGGCAATGCCGACCTCTAACCCCTCTTTCCCCCCTTCCTGGTTTCTATGCGTTGGATGTGCAAGCTCAGACCCACCTTACAAAGCATAGTTGGGGGTCCAGGAGATTACAACTTCATCGCCTGACCCATTCTAAAATTTTGCTATGTGTTCCTGTGATCATCACCATTTATTTATATAGCGCCACTAACTCCACAGCGCTGTACAGAGAACTCACTTACATCAGTCCCTGCCCCATTGGGGCTTGCAGTCTACATTCCCTAACCCACAGACACATACACAGACTAGGGTCATTTTTTAGCAGCCAATTAACCTACCAGTATGTTTTTGGAGTGTGGGAGGAAACCGAAACACCCGGAGGAAACCCATGCAAACACAGGGAGAACATACAAACTTCACACAGATAAGGCCATGGTCGGGAATTGAACTCATGACCCCAGCACTGTGAGGGTTGAAGTTAAGTTTGTTCAGTACTATACTTCCTGAGAAAACAGCCATACACTAACACAGGGTTCCCAAACCCAGTCCTCAGGGCTCCCTAACAGTGCAGGTTTTCCATATCTCCTTGCTAGAGCACAGGTGTATTCATTACTGACTGACACATTGTAACAGATCCACAGGTGGTCCTAATTATGTCACATGTGATCCGGAAAACCTGCTGTTGGGGAGCCCTGAGGACTGGGTTTGGGAAACCCTGTGTTAGTGTATGGCTGTTTTCTCAGGAAGTATAGTACTGAACAAACTTAACTTCAACCCGGAGATAATGTCCATCTTTTAAGCGTGCATTGACGAAAATTACTTCCATCGGGAGGAAATTAATGCATATATTTTCTTTTTTTGCCATTTTTTGTAACCTAAAATACATTTTAGTTACTTATATTTCCCGAAAGAAAGAAATCCAACTGCAAACAGCATCAATTATAGTAAAGTTGATTCTTAATTTGAGTGTTAATAGGATATTTTCCTCCTATGATCTTCTGGTTATTAAAAAAATGGTAAATACATTATCAATCTGTTTTCTTTAAATCTTTTGTGCACAGTAATCCGGAACATTAAATACAGTAGGGCTGAGTTCAGAAAGGGATGAATGCAGCAACTAAAATATAGGGAATTAGCGCTTCTAGGTCCAAGGCCTAATTTCGATTTATGGTTAAACATATATTTTAAAAAAAATTGTGCTTTTCATATTATGAACACAAATGGCCTGAATGAGAGAAAGACATAGGCCTGTTTGCAAAGTGTATCTTATCTTTGCGTTTTTCCAGACTGGGAAGTAGATACGGCAGAAAAATTTGTGGGTGGTCAGGGGCCGATTTTAGTAGTGGATGATGATAATGGGGGATACCTGAACTAGCGAACAGCTTGTAATTAGCGGTTTGAGAACGATCCACAGACTCTTATTGAAACTTTAGTAGTCATTCACCCATAGATTAGGATTTCTAGAGTGCGTTGTAGCAAAGATAAAAAAATTATTTATTTTTTTTACGCATGTCAGGAAGTTGTTCCTGGTGTATTAGCTCAGTTATTCACGTTTCATTGGTTATAGCTAGGGTATTGAAGATACTTCATTGCAATTGCATTTGTAACAATAATAGGTTACCTGTTAGCAAGTTGGACATAAGTGTCTAAGGACTGTGTGTCTTGAGAAGGGACTGATGTGAGTGAATTCTCTGTACAGCGCTGTGGAATTAGTGGCGCTATATAAATAGATGATGGTAATGATGATGATCTGTAGATAACACAGTCTCTATGGTATGGGTGATGTTTATTTATTAACTGTTTATAGAGAAAATCCAGACAAACACAGAGAGACCATAATAAATCCACACAGATAGGGCTCTCTTACAAATCAAACCCAGGACCCCAGTGCTGTGAGCTGCAGATGTCGGGTGTTTCTTTATTAATTTCTCAAGGGACACAAGCTCAGGGATTTCACATACTACGTGGCTTTAAGGGTATTTAAGTTAGGGGTATATTTACTAAACTGCCGGTTTGAAAAAGTGAAGATGTTGCCTATAGCAACCAATCAGATTCTAGCTTTCATTTATTTAGTGCCTTCTACAAAATGACAGCTAGGATCTGATTGGTTGCTATAGGCAACATCTCCACTTTTTCAAACAGGCAGTTTAGTAAATATATCCCCTGAGCTTTCAACCTCCTTTATTTCAGCAGAATGACATCCTGCAGCTTTTCCTCTTCCAAAAGTTTTGGGTCCTCATGTACCTGTCCTGCCCCCCATGTTGCCCTGGGTCTCACAGAGGGCAAACTTTTCTACATACTAAGTGGCTTTAAGGGCATTTAAGTTTTTTTTTTACAGTATAAACTTTTCTGTCTATTTGTACCATACAAGGACATGAGTCTGGCAGTGTTAATCAAGCAGGTATTACACTGTTTAATAAAGCTCTGTTCAAAAGAAAAAAAAATCTACTAAGAAATGAGCAATGCAGTAGTTAGAAATTTATAGACTTTAATAACATTATTTCCAATCTCTTTTTTATAAAACACTTCACACACAAAATCTGACACACACCGTTTAATTTTATTTTGCCAATAGACAGAAAAGTTAGTTCCATAGGCATGTCTATTTCTTAAGGACTCTTTTGCCCAAATTATGAAAAGCTTATTGAGTTTCAGGAGACCTTAACAAGATGTTAATGCCGTTAAGGTTTCACTAACACTAAGTGACTCAATAAGAGTTGGAGTGATCATTTTGATATGTATTTCCATACTGGACATCCGCTCCAGCAATGCGTATACAACAATGCGTATACACATTAATTTCTAGACTTTTGTATAATGTTGACTTGCTTACCCTGATGCCTAGAGAAGTCTAATGAGGATTGGCAAGCTTACGCTAAGTACAGCCTGAGCATGTTCATATAACTGCAATATAATTAGATGTGGATGCATCCCCAGATATTAGGAGGCGTACGTCTTGCATGTACTAAAGGCTTGGTGTAAAGACACGGTTATGATGATGACCATCAGCAGAGCGATTTAGCCACTTTTGATTGGCTGTTTGCATATTAACCTCTCCAGTTGATAGTGCTTAAACCATTGGAGCTATATTATATGAAGCAGCGGCCATCTATTCACATGACTTAATTGACATTTCCATTTGGACTTCTGCAGGAAACATTATTTGGAAGAATATTTGATTGTTAAAGGGGTTAACAACAAATGTTACATTTTATATTAAAAATGTGACTTTTTCATGTAATAATGACTGCCAAAGCACTCCATTATCTATTTGACATTTCATTACATTATTATTGTGTACAAACAGGATAATGCAATTTTAACATTTACTACTTACACTCTCAAGCTGCATCTCTATGCTGTTGTTAGGCATACGTATAAACGTTTGAACGTCTGGCATACACCTGGCACATATACTACTATTTTTGAGTTATCCCGAGTGACGTCTGACTCAACATACACATGTAAATGCGCTATTTTTGTACATCTTTTTCTCCATACGATTGGTGCGCATATGGTTATATGTTATTGTGATACCCTGCTGATGCAGAGCCTCACTCACCTATCATTCAGACTGTCAGTTCCTTGGTGGATGGCCATCTTTAAGTAGCTCATATGTAGAACTGGTGGCCATTTTGGGTGAGTCTTTACAAGATCCCACAGAATGTACAAGGTTCCCCAGAATGCACTGGGGAGAAAAACAGTTGGAGAAGAGAGAGGAGAGCATAGTTGCCAATTCCGCTTATAACAAGCGAAATTGGGCTTCTTTTTTTGTGAAGTTGCGGGGGTTTTTTCACTGCCGCGGGTAGCTTGTTTTTGGGCTTGGACACGTTCTCCAAGTCCTCAGGCTGCATAATAATTTTTTTTGTTTTTTTTCCTCTGTTACCATTTTGTGATTGGTGCATTCAGTTGTTTTTTTTTGTGGGCGGGTTGTGCAACGAATTCCTCCAATGAAGTGGCGCTTTTTGGGTGGGCGGAGTCAGAGGAGGACGTGGAATAAATCACAGGAAGACGGATCTACAGCAATCTACTGAGATAAGTGCTGTGACAGACACACAATCGCTGCACTTATAGCAGGTAACACTGCTATATAACACCCTCCCTCCCATTCAGTAAGCTGCTCATGTCAGAAGACTGCTTATACTGTTATATCATGGGGCTGTGTGGGATAGACATACCAGTGTCCTAAATTACAGCATTTGCTTTTTCATTTGCCATATCAGTGTATAAATGTGTCCTCTTGTGTTTATAAAGGTTTCCTAAATGGAGATTTAGTGTAGAAATTAGTGTTATAGAAAAGGACGGTCCCCTGTAAGTTGGGCTTTTTTTGGGCTTTTTAGGATTGGTTTGGGCTTGTTTTTCACTAAGCGGTTGCTTGTTTTTCATTTCAGAGTTGCAACCCTGGAGGAGAGATCGCTGAGGGAGTGTGTGAGAAAAGTACAGGGGAAAGATAGACTGCAAGAGATCTGCTGAGCTGCAGGCGCTGTATGTTGACAGGCAGAGCCTTAACTTAAAATTTTAGCGCCTGGCGCGAGAAGGAAAACTGCCGCCCCCCTAGCCTTGATTTTAACCAAATGAACTTAAAATATTCATAAACTGCGTCCCCCTTCAGCATTGCGCCCTGGCCGTTCACCCCTCTCGCACAGCCCTCATTACGGCCCTGCTGACAGGAGAGAGTCTAACAAGTGTTAGAGACAGAAAAAAGAGCAACAAGTTGGAAACAGAGTCACCTCAGTAAAGAGGACTCACTGGTGTCTGATAGTCACAAGATTCTACAAGTCCATTGCGATTGATGATTAAGATGGGAAGATCTTCTGCTCCAAGGACAGTCGGCTGTGGTGAGAAGTAAAACAACTATTTACCTTATTTATTCACACATTTGCAGTTCACCTCATCTGTAACCAGCCCCTATTCTACATGGTATAGACAGACCAGAGAACAAGTAAGGACACTGTATAAAGCAAGTCTCATGTGTGCACCGTATACATCTATACTCACAGCGCTGTAACATCCATATCTGTGCAAAGTGGAAGAGACCAACAATTTCTCTCCTATACTTCCCGGACATCAAGGGCTCCAATGTGCTCATTAAACAGTTACGATAACTCTGGTTATATATAGATATTTAGCTATAGGTTTGTGTGTAACATTGCAACAGGAACTCTGAATAAAACCCTGTGGACTCAGCTTTGCCGCCTCGGTAATACATTTCCAGCAAGTTACTGGCAAACCAAGTTTAAATACTGTGTTCAGAGGTGTATATTTATTGTGCTGCCATATAGATGATTGTTTGCACTGTTTAGAGTCATTTCTATCTTTATATGTAAGGTAAACAAAGTGTTTTATTTTGAATTTATTCCGTATTGGTACTATATTGGAAAAGACATTGTCTACATGTTAAATGTTTATGATTGCATATTAAAGCTGACCGAATTTGTCTCTCTGGTTTACAGCTATGGAGAGAGTTAATATAACCAGAAATTATTCAGCCTCTAACCTTTGTGTAACTTATCTATTATGATCTCTATCTGGAAGGTAGACTCTTGCCAATCTGCCATAGCGTAACTGAAGGGAAGAAAAGAAAGGGATGAAGACATCAGGGTTCCACAGCAAGAGCCTGTCCCACAAGTCACGCTACACAAGAAACCATCTGACCCGTGCTATCCATTATACTGTACACTGAACCCCTCATCTACATCGGGGTATCCCATTATGTATACAGAAAAAATAGTGAAAATGAAAAATTAAAAGGACCCTTGGGCAGCACAGTGGCCTAGTGGTTAGTACTTCTGCCTCACAGCACTGGGGTCATGAGTTCAATTCCCGACCATGGCCTTACCTGTGTGAAGTTTGTATGTTCTCCCTGTGTTTGCGTGGGTTTCCTCCGGGTGCTCCGGTTTCCTCCTACACTCCAAAAACATACTGGTAGTTTAATTGGCTGCCATCAAAATTGACCCTAGTCTCTCTCTGTCTGTCTGTCTGTCTGTCTGTGTGTGTCTATATTAGGGAATTTAGACTGTAAGCCTCAATGGGGCAGGGACTGATGCGAATGAGTTCTCTGTACAGCGCTGCGGAATTTGTGGCGCTATATAAATAAATGATGATGATGATGATGACCCTAAACTTAAAATTTTCATTAGTCAAAGTCCAAAAGAAAAAACCCGTTCCGCACTGCCCTTGTTCAAATGCTCGTTTGCTGCACAGTAAGTGATTCTAAGATGAGACTCTCACATATAGTTATCCAACACCATTCTGGTACATGGAAACTAGTGGTAAAATCTCATTTAAACTCCTATTTATATTCTCTATTGATTATTGTTATACCCACCTTGAAATTTTATGTAACACTTTTCCTTCATAACTAACATTGAGATACATGTGAATTATCAGATAGAGTAATGAATATATACTGCATAGTATTCCTTAATAAGTGGTATTGTATTAAAGTCAGGTAACTACACAAAGAGCAAGTGTCTGTAATTACTTAGTTATCCAATAGCATTGTATGTTCTTACAGTATATACAGTATAAGTCCTACAGATGAGCTAAATGTGAAAATCACCACATTCTGAATTTGAGCGCTTAATTTCTCTGGTGGAATTTGGACTTAAATGTTTTGCGCAGAGTTCCCCCTATCAGTTTTGCTCAAGCCACACCACAAAGTAAACTTAATTCACAGTCATCAATCTATTTTATTTATAACATTTACAAGTTCTACAAACTGTGGAATTTCCAAATACTGGGCAGAATGACCAATCTGCGGCACAGAGATGGAAAACCAGAACACAAAGCTTGTATTGCTGGAACTTTGCATCTTGGCCAAATGGCAGGTTCCACGGCAAAATTTGATTTGCGTGAAATTCCACCAGAAATACGCACAACTTTAATGTGTCCCATCACGAATTTGGGATGGCAAGAAATGTGAAAGCGCCATTTAATAGCCACAAAGCGACATAAATAAACATGTTACATGCTTGGACCCAATCCGTCAACAAAACTAGCTAATGGGGGAAGGGTTGCAAACCCTTGAAAATAGTTTTTACTGACAATTTCATTAAAAATGTACTAATTTTACTGACAAATTACGCAATATAAAAACTGTCCAGAACTAGATGTAGAACTAGCATTGAGAACATCAAGGGGTTCAGGTGTTATAGGAAAAGGGTTCACAACACTGCACAATCTCAGAATCAGTGTAATACTTATGTCTGAATTATTGTAGTGTCAGGAGGGAGTCTAATTTTTACTGACTGCTACTTCTTTCTTACTGACAGATAAGAGATTGACAGACCTTTAACTGTCTGTAGATTTATTGAAAGATGGCAACAGACAACATCCCCTAGCCAGGAACAGCCAGGAGCATTCTGGAATTCAGACAGCAAGCTCCAATGGGGCAGGGACTAAAGTGAATTTTATGTACCGCACTGTGTGATTGGTGGTGCTATTTAAACGATAATAATAATAATAATAATAATAATAATAATAATAATAATAATAATAATATCATGCTGCAAGCTTGCAGTAGAAGTTGCAGGAGGAATCAGTCCTCTCCCATAGAGATCTATGACAGATGGGAGAAGGTAGATTGTCCAAAACTGACTTCCCCATTCATTGCAATAAAGAAATAAAGCCCTGTCCTTCTCTCAGGGACTGTAAACTAAGGTCATCAAGTCTGGGGCAATTACTTGCTAATTCTCCACTTTTAGAATGTATCATTTCTGTCTTATCCTTACGGGAAACAGTAGAAATATATAACCTACTGCCAGACTTTGCCTCGGCAAAAATCCCTGCTGGAGGCCCAATGGTTGCTTCTTCTTCTGCTTCACCGGGTACTAGTTGAATAGCTTTAGCAAAAAACATTATTTAGGCTGGGTACCCAATGGTGTTAGGAAATGCCAGAGACACTGCACTATGGTTCCATTTACCATGTGATGGTAACCAGTGCCGCCACTGCTCCTAACCACTGGCACAATCACAAGTGGGAATGGGTCTTTTGCACCCAGTAGTCCCATCCACGTACCTCTACACCTGCATTTGGTAGTGTTGAGCACAGGATCAGCTCTACCACTAGGCGAACCAAGATGACTTTTACAGTGCGCCAAAACTGCTGAGTGAATAGCATAATGTCCCTCATTGAGTGTCTTCATTTTCACTAAGGAGCCCTTTACATTGAGCCAGCCTCTGACATAGACGGACAGCAGCGTCAACTTCTTACCTGTGAAGCTGCCGGCTACTCTGCTTCTCCATGTTATTAGGGGTCTGGAACTACTGGGCCAAGATATCTCAGCCCAGTGTCACACTTCAAAGAGGAGAAGAAGCCACTCCACCCCCTTGGGGGTGTACTGAAGGGGGGTGTCAGACGCACCATTTGGCCCTGATTAAGATATAGTAGTAAAGCATGCTTTAGAATACCTTATGCAATAATTTTTATGATTTGTTGTTTTTTACTCTAACAACAGCTGTGAAATGACTCATACACTGTTACAAAATAACAAATTCTGTGTTCATGTCATGGAGCACATTAAAATATCTGTGCAAATTGCTGCAGAGATACAATTAAACTTGCTTTGAAACTCATCTAACATGCCGTACGGCAACATGCGGCAGACTATAGTCTAGGGAACATTAAAGCTGATCTGTAAGTAATGATTTCCCACTGGTTAAATGTTTTTGCAAGTTCATTTCATTGAGGAGACCAGGAGAAATTTTATTTTGCAATTGTATTTCATTTTTAAACTCTCCGCTGGACGTCTTATTAGGCCCTACATACCTGGGTAAGAGGAATGATACAGGAGGTCACTATCAATAAGATTAAAGTTCATTTATACCGAGAACAGAAGTCACAGATTACATGACTAAGCTTTATGGAAAAGGAGAAATTGGTTTTGTTTGCGGAAAATGAATGAAGAATAAATCTCTTACTAAAGCTATGAGAAGTTTAGGAGTTTAGGATCCTTTGGGATGAAGCTGTTATGTTTACTTTTTGTGTTTCCCAGCAGTGGCAGAAATATCGTAGTAATGAACTGCTTCCAGACATAAATGACATCCTTTGTGTAATGTTTTATAGGCTAGCCATGAAAGAACAGTTGTTCAAATTTGACTTTTTATGAGCATTAAAATTTGCATTTTAACACCCTGTAAATAACTTTAATGTAATTTGCATAGCCTTTCCTATTCTCTGCATATCACTGGTAGAATTGGTCCAGTAGCTTCCTGAACTGTAACAATGTTTCCTGCATAGTCTTATACAACAAATTAATAGCAAATTGTATTTTGATGATAATCACAAACATAAATACCTGTGTAGTGCCCTACAAAATTATGAATAAAGACAAGTGACTAGGGACCTGATTCATTAAGGATCTTAACTTGAGAAACTTCTTATTTCAGTCTCCTGGACAAAACCATGTTACAATGCAAGGGGTGCAAATTAGTATTCTGTTTTGCACATAAGTTAAATACTGACTGTTTTTTCATGTAGCAAACAAATATCAACTTTTAAATTTCAGTGTACAAATAAGCTATAAAGTATTTGTGTGCAGCTTGAAAAAACAGTCAGTATTTAACTTATGTGCAAAACAGAAAACTAGTTTGCACCCCTTGCATTGTAACATGATTTTGTCCAGGAGACTGCAATAAGAAGTTTCTTAAGTTAAGATCCTTAATGAATCAGGCCCTAGGAGTCCAGGGAGAAGCAGATGTTTTTATGGATTGCCAGATCTTGGAAGAGCAGTTGTTTCTGATGGCGGTCATAAATTCTATATGACACACGTACCATATTATTTTTTTATAACTGTGGTCAAGTATAGAACAGCTTGGGATTTTGAGTCTGCAGCAAGCTGGCGGGTGGCGGCTGAGATTAAGTGCTGCGTGAGTTTAATCTGATGCTTAGACGTTCCTGAAGGAGCCAAGGGGAGACAATAAAACTTGAGGGTAACGAAAGGTCAGTTTGAAGGACAGTATGCATTAGGTTTTTCAATGCAGTTCAGTAGCCCTGTTGTTTCTAGCAAGACCACCAAAAGTGAAGGATAGAACCGGGCACTGCACAACCTCTCCAGAAGCATCAGGTAAGATGCTGTGAAGCTTAGTTGTGACATAGTACCATGGGTACAACAGTTTGGAGAAGGTGCACTACCAGATTCCAGCTCAGTCCTCTCTAGTCCAGGGTTCCCGGTTGGGAACCAGGAAGAGAAAGCTCAGTGTATAACGTGGAGACTAAACCTTAAGTAGAAGCCTATTTCAAACAAAGATGCATGAAAATTTCTAAGCTCCCAAAAATGGTAAAAGTTCCGTTGTGGGATATTCAATGAAGTTTGAAGGTCCTGGAATTAGGGGAATAATGATGAGCGAGTTAACACATTAAGAAATCTAATGCCTCCCAACAGGGCCGGATTAACGGAATGGAGGCCCCTGGGCTAAGGGGGCCCCCATTCCCCTGTGATGCTCCCCCCCGTTAGCAGACTGGCCCCCCTGTTAAAAATGGGACTTACTGGGGTCTGGAGCGAGGGCATAAGACTTATTAGCTTGGTCCCAAACAGCCAAGGACTGGGTTTTTGCAAGTTTTATACTGCAAACGGGTTACACCACGGAGAATTTTTTTTTTTTTGATAGTTTGATGGCATCTGCTTCAATGGAGACCCATGCTTTCAGGGACCCGACCATGTTCCACTGGGTACAACCATTAGAATGTTGGGTTTCCTCTCTTGACGTCCTGAGAGGTCAGTTATTTTCCATGATAGTGGTCTGAGGAGAGAGGTGATATGAAAGTTGTATTTTGAGGTAGGAGTTGCGTTTTTGCAATTTCTGTAAAATGCATAGTGTTGATTCCCCCCCATATGTAAATCCCCCTTTCGGGTTAACCTTACACAATACTTAGAAACCATAAAATAAAGACACGGACACCGACTTAAGTTTGGAAATAAAAAGGTCCTTTTATTTTTGCTATTATTTTTATTTTTATTTTTATTTTATTTTTTTTAGAAACTATTTTATTTATTTTTATTTTATTTTATTTTATTTTATTTCTATCAAAATCTATCAAAAGTTTCTATCAACAATTTGGACCTTTTTTATATAGGTGGCGAAGAGCAGGGCAGCCAGCTAAAACCAACATAAACCAATAAGGTGGAAGATCGTCTCTTTTCCACCAACCCGGTTTAACACCTTATCTATTGGCCGGTACTATCGACTATAAATTAACTCAATACCCTCTGGACTCAAACTGGTCAAGCCCTTTCAAGGCAAAACCTGATACTCCTTACTAGAGCATCAACGAGTCTGATAACGACGAGGGAACCAAGGCTACATCGCCCACACTTACGTACCATATGTTTAACAACCATCTGACTGCCATGCTCTCCCACCGCTCACACACCTCGTTCCTCGTGACAAGGAAGTATTCAACTGATATACTTAAAACAGGGCGGGTGGGTGGGTATCCGGATCCAGGAAACAGGAAGCTCTCCTTCCTCCACCGCTGGATATATTCTTTCCACAACCACTCCCACCTCATTCCAATTGACTGATTCCATCACAGACTTAACCCCTTAATGGTAAGTAACATTGTCAGCTCACAACACATGCTTTTAAACTCCTTCGGCTTAATGGCCTCTCTCACACTAAAATGCATAGTGTTGATTCCCCCCCGTATGTAAATCCCCCTTTCGGGTTAACCTTACACAATACTTAGAAACCATAAAATAAAGACACGGACACCGACTTAAGTTTGGAAATAAAAAGGTCCTTTTATTTTTGCTATTATTTTTATTTTTATTTTTATTTTATTTTTTTTAGAAACTATTTTATTTATTTTTATTTTCTTTTCTTTTATTTTATTTCTATCAAAATCTATCAAAAGTTTCTATCAACAATTTGAACCTTTTTTTATATAGGTGGCAAAGAGCAGGGCAGCCAGCTAAAACCAACATAAACCATTAAGGTGGAAGATCGTCTCTTTTCCACCAACCTGGTTTAACACCTTATCTATTGGCCGGTACTATCGACTATAAATTAACTCAATACCCTCTGGACTCAAACTGGTCAAGCCCTTTCAAGGCAAAACCTGATACTCCTTACTAGAGCATCAACGAGTCTGATAACGACGAGGGAACCAAGGCTACATCGCCCACACTTAGGTACCGTATGTTTAACAACCATCTGACTTCCATGCTCTCCCACCACAGCCGTGTGTTCTATGGACCGCGCGGCCCGCCACCTAAAGAAAAAACTAAACCCCTCAACTCTGAAAAAATACTTTCTAATAACAAAACCGTTCCTTCTGCCGACAAATGCACCCCATCCGCTCTGAAAAGATGTCTCTTGTCCACCGTTAACCCGGGATGACTTATCACTACCCCTTGCATGCTTTTAACGTTCTGCCTTGCGTACCCGTTTATCTTTTTAACCACCCTTATCAATGTGGCCGGGGGAATAGATGACCTCCAAGACAACCGAGGAATTATATTAGACCAACAAACCTTCATTGAAGGCCATCGGGCGTGTATTTGCGCAAGACCCTCACAAATGTTTATGATTAAATCCAGGGATTTTCCTCTACCCACGTCATTACCTCCCAGATAAATCACCACTATGTCGGGGGTACCGTGCTCCTCCATTTCCTTACACAACGTGAGAATCAACTCCGCCCATAACATGCCCCTTTTGCCCAACCACCTGATGTCAACTGGGTGTTTGAAACCAAACCGCCTATCCGCTAATCTGTGTTTCGCTGCCCAAAAAATAAACGAATGCCCCACAACCCATATTCGCGTCGTCATCACCGTGGAACCTAGGACAAAATAAATAGTCTCATCAGATCATACCCATATCCAAGAACCATAACGACTACCAACAAAACGTGTTCTAATCTGCTGCCCACTTTCTGGAAATAGCCCCTCCCTACTAGAGGGGCCACCCCTGTTTAAGTGAAGTATTTGCCACGGAAGAAAAACCTTTTTCATTAGCTACACATTTATACCCCATATGAGGGACACCTGTTCAAATTTTATTAATTTAATTTTTATTTATTTTTATTTTATTTCTCAAAACTAATTTATTCTAATTCTTAAACAAATGAAAAGGAAAATTGGTAACCCACATGAAGGTAAAAAACCCCTTATAACCCTGGGAGGCACACACACTAATCAGGCCTTGCCAAGGAAACAAGGGGAGAAAATCCCTTCACGCCCCCGTTCAACACAGCGAGCAGCACAGCCCTGAGTCACCAAGTGATAGAGGAGAAAAGGATAAGATGAAAGCGATAGAGAATACTGAAAGACTTGAGGAGATGCAAGACTGCGCAATGAGAGCCCTTTCAAGGCTCATTATAAGGCCGGATGTATTTCTTATATGCCTGTGACTTCCATCTCCCTAGTGCTTGAATCTCGGGGACAGATGCACCTCCAACTGCAGCGGCAGTGGCAGCCCCTATCCTGAAAGAATGGGTACCATAGTCTACAGGATTCAGACCTATTTCCCCTAGAGCCCGTTTCAACAAGGCGTTAAACTGAAATTTAGTTAACGGGGTCTTATCCATATGAGTTAACCACACACCCTCCCCCGTGGGCCGGAGACTAGCAAATTTATTGGCCATCATGACTGGGCATATAGATGCTCCCTGCCGCTCTGTAATTGCTAACCAATGACCTCGGCCTAACTGATCTGTTTTTGACTTAACTATCTTACAGCGCATCACGCTAGGTTGTAAAATCACATTTCTAGACAGCAAAGCCCCCCCTATGTCATTCTTAGATCTGGCTACTAGCTCGCTAATTCTGAAAGCACCGTGATACGCTACTGAGAAAGCTAACCCAAACAGCAAAGCCTCATAATCATCCATAGCTAGATTCTGCAAAACCTCGATCAGCCTAGCTAAAATTTGGCCGTCAATAGGCCGGCGAGTGTCATTCTTCATCGGCTGCATTCTAGACCAACCTTTCAAAGCCTTTGATATAATAAATGACTTTGTGGGATCCTGTGTACCATTTAGTCTAGCCATGAATGAGATACCGGCTAAGAGAGACCCCATTCTCGCTTTAGACACCCCTTCGTTATACTGGTTCCACATAAAGCCCGTAATAGAGGGAATCTGACCTGAAATGCTGCTGTTGAAAGATGCCTGGTAACCCAACCAACGTTTCCATGCCCCTTGATAACACCTTCTAGTTGCAGGAGCCAAGGACGCCTCCGCTAGCCACCTTATCCCTATCGTATCATCTGCCAAACACAAGGGGGACACTGTAAGCCAGTTACACGGGCATGCGGGGCCAGAGACCTAAAACGTTGCCAGTCAAAACGAGAAAGAGAGTCTGCTATCTGGTTATCTACGCCAGGAACGTGCCGTGCACGAAAACTAATATCAAACTCTAGGCATCTCAACACCAAGACTCGCAACAAGTTGATCGCCGGGCGTGATGAGGCGCTCTGCTTGTTAATAGCCTGGACCACACCCAGGTTGTCACACCAAAATACCACACTCCTACCGCGCAACCGATCAGACCACAACTCTAACGCCACGATTATGGGGAACAACTCTAACGCTAACAAGTTCCGGACCAACCCCTCAGCCACCCATGACTGCAGCCAAGGCGCCGCGCACCACTCTCCTTGGAAAAACGCACCAAAACCTTTCGAGCCTGATGCGTCTGTATGTAAGTCCAAGGATGTACTGGATACTGAGGGTGCTGGCCATACTCGTATACCGTTGAAAACCGCCAGAAACCGTCTCCATACAACCAAATCCTCCCTAATTTCTTCTGACACCCGTACTTGGGAATGGGGACTGCGGAAACCCGACGTTGCTAGTTGCAATTTTCTACAAAATACTCGGCCCATAGGTATCACCCGGCAAGCAAAATTGAAGGAGCCTAACAGAGATTGAACTTTCCGTAAGGAGCAGGACGGGGACGACATAATTTCTTCAATCAGGGACTGTAATTTAACAACTTTATCAGGGGGTAAACGACAACAACCTTCTATTGTGTCAATTTCTATGCCTAAAAAGGCCAAGCATGTGGCTGGGCCCTCTGTTTTGTCTGCAGCTACTGGTACGCCCATCACCCGGAATAGCGCTTGCGCCGAATACAAAATGTCCTTACAACAAGGGGAATTGGCTGGGCCTATAAACAAGAAGTCATCCAGATAATGCGCTATGCCGCGGTGTCCCGTCCCCGCCCCGACACACCAGTGGAGGAAGGAACTAAAAGCCTCAAAATATGCGCATGAAACTGAACAACCCATTGGCAGGCATCGATCCACATAGTACTCATTCCGAATTTTAAACCCCATAAATTTAAAGGACTCGGGATGCAAAGGGAGGAGGTGAAAAGCGGATTCTATGTCCAATTTAGCCATCATCGCTCCCTTGCCAAACTCCCTAACTATGGTTAACTCATCATCAAAGGACTGGTACACCACTGAGCTGAGTGTAGGGTCAATCGCATCATTAACCGAGTTGCCCGCTGGGTGAGACAAATGCTGAATTAATCTAAATTTTCCCAGGCCCTTTTTTGGTACTATCCCGACCGGGGAAATGACTAGATCCTGAATGGGTGGGGGGATGAAAAGGGACCCACCATGCGTCCCAGGCCTATCTCCTTACCAACCTTCTCTGCCAGAATGTCAGGATGTAAATACGCGGAACGAAGGTTCCTGGCGGCGGTCCCCGTCACCCCACTGTCAATGGGGAGGCGGAAACCGAGGCGAAAACCCTCTCTAAGGAAAGAGGCCTGGGCCGCATCCGAATAAAGCGCCAGCCACCTACAAAGGATTGGGAATATGATGGGAGAATCCGCCTTAGATAGCACCCCCTGCCCCTCCCCGTCCCCTACCGACGCCAACGGTGCCCCTAGGGCAGTCTTTGAGGGGATGACTTCCTCTACAATTGGAGCAGGCATGTCTGTAACGGCATGCCTCCCCCCTCCCGCATGAGGAGTTATTAAAAGCAAATCACCGATTCCTTGAGGACAGGGGAGCACCACGTCTCCCCCGTACTGAAACCTAGTTAACTGCGGGGGACCGTACCCCATGTGCACCCCTCCCATCTGGGCTCTATTCAATCTCATCCAGATTTCCACATCCTTATAGGCCAGGGGCATATAATGTTGGCCGTGCACTTTTTCCCGGAAAAGCTTATCATACAACCTCCAGGTCCCGGGGCGTTCACAACTATGCATTTCGTTAATCAGATGGAGATATTTCCAAACGTCTATAATTGCATCTGGTCTCGTTTCCAAATAACAAGCCGAAAAAACACAGTACCCCGTTAGCCAGTTAGAAAAATTTCTATACGCATCCTCACCAACTCCACCT
This sequence comes from Mixophyes fleayi, assembly GCF_038048845.1. NCBI lineage: Eukaryota > Metazoa > Chordata > Amphibia > Anura > Limnodynastidae > Mixophyes > Mixophyes fleayi. The sequence goes on along the minus strand of NC_134402.1, from coordinate 429,915,431 downwards.
CTTGCGCACGCGGCCGCCAACTCTTTTTTCTGTGTGTCCGCTGTCAGCTCAAATATGTCGACATAATACCCTCTCTTTATCTTATATCTCATGCTGCGTCTAATTCCTATCGACAATGCTGTGTTCTCACACTTCACTAGCGGGCCTCCTGTCGGTGTGGAAGAGGTGGTGTCTAACCTGTCTCTGCTCTTCCTCTTAGCTCCCCCAAAATGAGTGTTTAGTATTTTTATCAGCTTGCGCTGACCCTGCCTAGGGGAAGATGAAGCTGACTCTTCACTGGTAGTTGAAATGCTAGAATCAGACATGTATTGTGTATTACATATAGTAGAACCCTCATACTCACCGGATGCTCCCTGTGCCTCCTGCCGAACAGCCCCCGTTACGTCCTCATCTTCCGATCCACTCTGCCGAGCCCCCTGATGCGTTGTTGCCTGCACGACTCTTCTCCTTGCAGCTGAAGACTCGCTGCCCCGCCGTCGTCCATCTGTGCCACTGCCGAGGACAGCTGCATCTGTGTCACTGGATGAGAAGACACGTTAGCACGCGGGGGAGACAAACTGTGTGAAATGTGAGGCGGGACCCCTGCCGGGGTGACTAAGGGCGGTGCATTCGTGAGATGACCATAGAAACCAGCGGGAGGAGGAACCCTTTGACTCCTATCATGTAGCTGCTCTGGAAGGGGGAGCTGAGGATCCATACTAGAACACACAGCGGAATTATAAAAGGAGGGTCTAGGATACACGTGAAGGTACTGACCAGACAAGGAAGGATAGGGGGCCGACCACTCACTTCTCCCATCTAGAACGGGCCTAAAATCTTTGAAGGGGTATGGCAGCAACCCCTGGGTGCCTGCACTGGCAGACATGGGCTGATTACATGGTGCCGGTGTAAAAGGCCAGCTGCCTGCTAGATCCGAAGGGCCCCAAGACCGAATTCCGGAAGGAACTACGGCGGAAACCTGATGTGGAACCGCTCCCCAGTTATCAGAAAAACTGACCGGGGCTGGCCCCAACAGCCCAGGGGCCCAGAAGATTCCAAAGAAAATAGTAGCGGAGAGGAGCTAGGGGGTGGGCTATCTCTGGCCCGAGGGAAAGGGAGGGGGGGAAGGGTATTGCCCGCTAGCGCCCCGTGAAAGGCTGGCAAAAGGGGAAGAATCTCCTGCTGAATATTGGTAGAAGGCTGAGCCCCATGAAGCCCAGGAACCTGGAGGCTGGGGATGGAGGGAGAAACTAAAGGGGGATCAAATATAATGGGGCCCAGACCCCTATAGGGAGAAGAGCGCCCCTCAGAGCAGACAGCAGGAGCTGAAACCCCTACCCCCCCTACTTTAGCAACCGGGGACCCCCCAAAACTGAGCCCAGCAGCAGGTGCTGCCTGAGGAAACCAGGGCCTGAAATGACCTGACGCCGCGGGTGCCGGGGAAGGGGATCCCCTGCCCCGAGCGCTAACTGCCCCTTTCTTCCTGGAGACTACTCCGGTAACAAGCGGCCTAGCCGCCCGCTCCGGAGCCTTGGACCTCCTGGCACGCCTCTGGACAGCCCCGCGAGGACCCCTCGCGGCAGCGGCGTCACCAGCACTCCACCCCGCCCCCTAACCAGCCCCGCCAGACGGACCCGGCAATACACGCTGTGTTGCAGGGGGGAGGGGAGGGGAGCGACGGCCCGGGAACCAGTGGAAGGGACTTCAGCGGAAGCCACAGAACGGGGAGGAGGTGGGGGGGGGAACCTAGAGGGGACAGACCTAGAACGTCGGGGCCGGGTGGATGCCATGACACCGGGGGAAGGCAAATATATAAATACTATAAAGCGGGAAGAAGGAGGAAGAAAATACAGACCAAAAAGGGGGGGGGAGAGACGAAAGAAAGAGGGAGAGAGAGGAAACGAGGGAAGATATAGGAACAGGCAAAGACAGCAAAATGCAATATAGACGAGAACTACTTAGCCTGATGCTGCCAGGTATCCGGATCCAGGAAACAGGAAGCTCTCCCTCCTTCACCGCTGGATATATTCTTTCCACAACCACTCCCACCTCATTCCAATTGGCTGATTCCATCACAGACTTAACCCCTTAATGGTAAGTAACATTGTCAGCTCACAACACATGCTTTTAAACTCCTTCGGCTTAATGGCCTCTCTCACACAAAGTTGTTTTGTTATTGTTTGGTGTTGTTAGTCATTGGTTTGTTTGTATTACTGTGTGATGTGTTTTTTAAGTCCTGTCAGTTTTATTAATGAGTGTGGCATGAGTATTAGTCTTGTTAGATAGTGCAGATAGTTTTGTGGGGGGTTTTTTCTCTGTGTTTAGTGATTGTGGGAAGCTATGGAGAGAGGAAAGTGAGGGGGTGCTGGCAGTTAGAGTGTGGATGAGTAAGATAGGGATGTAGGTCAGGAAGTGGCAGAGGAGGTGCAGGAAAGTTTAGAGGATAAGCTGGAAACAGGTGCTCTGTTTGTAATGTAAACACAGTTGGCCTCTAATGCACAGTGTGGCGCACTTTAATAAAAAGGTACATCGATAGGAAGACGAGTCTTAAGGAGAAGATCTCAGTGGAAAGAAGGACTGCTGAGGCCACAAGAGGTGCCTCTCCTCTGGTCATATCGAAGGCGCATCCTGCCACTCCAGCTGATCAAAGACAAACAATAGTTGTAACTGACCAATCCTTAGGATTTTTTAGGCAACATGTGAGTTAACTTTTAAAAAAAAAATGACATCAATGTGTGCTTAAAATAGATATATAGATATAGATATATATTATTCAAAAAAATTTTTTTTTATTATTTTAGAGAACGTAATCATAATATCCATATTGAGAACATAGTGAAGTTTCAAACAATTTATTTGATAATTTATTAATTTTGTACCCTAGTTAATCCCAGAAATTATCTCAATGTTCATCCTTACCAATTGCCCTACCTTGCTCCCTATGAAAATAAAAATCCTAAGTATCCTGCTATTTTTGTGTCTTCTCCCGGTTGGTGATCATGGCCTTCTCTGTGTCAGCTGAACGCCCTAATCCCCGCGGGTTGAGTACGCTTTACCGATGTCCACTACTCTGACACGGAGAAGGCCTACAAAGAAAATCCGAAATTATGAAAAAACAATTAGAAAATAAACAGACTTACCTTCAACCCAACGCTGGAGATCTCCGATGGGAGAACGATGCTGACAGCGAGTGATTTTGATTGGAGAAGAGTTCGGCACTGCAGGCTGACGTCATCGCCAAATCTGTCAATAGAAATTTAAAGCGGCAATGTCAAGTTAAGTGTTTAAACACTTAACTTTAGGGGTCCCCACATTGCCGCTTTAAATTTCTATTGACAGACGTCGCGCTGACGTCAGCCTGCAGTGCCGAACACTTCTCCATTCAGAATCACTTGCTGAATCACCGATTCCCCACCATTGTCTTTAAATACCAATATTCCCCTCCCTTTACAAAAAAACACTTAATTTATATATTTATCCTAGATTTATGTCAGGAGGGAAATTTGGTTATCAGATGGAAATCCGCAGGCTGGGTGACTCTGCCAGTTCTGTGACGTGCAGATGCTAACCTGGTTTCCTGAGTCCATCTGTGCTCCTTGATGTACTTAACTTAGTTATCCTAGGAGAAGTCTCTTATTGACATTCATATCTTTATTGTAATATATAATTGGCCTCTTCCATGACACTGAGACACACTCATTCCACTTGTTTCTGCTGTGCCAATTAGATGTGTGCAGGGTCCTGTCTGCTATTTATTTTCATGTCTGTGTTTATTTTGTCTACCTTATACGTCCCTATTTTATGTATTTCCTGTTTTCCCCACTGTCCGTCGCTGCCAAACATTGTGGCGCCTTACAAGTCAATTACAATAACAATAATATATTATACAGTAGGTATGACTTTAAAATTTATTTTGTATTGTTAGAATTACTATAAGAATCTTTCCTTTAAAAAAATCTTTTGTTAGTGTTTTATGAAAATGTTCTTGTGGACTGTTTTAAAAATAAATATTATTGCACTTGACTCACAAACAGAAATACAAGGGTCAAGAATAGAAAACTGCAAGTCTTCTGGAAACTGCCTTAGGTGTACCGTAGAATGAGTGTACAGAGATTTAGCGCTGTGTTGATGGATGCCCTGTCTTCTATAATTGTTAGATTGAAAAACTAAGTGACTCCTTATAGCGTCGTTACACCCACACAAACAATAAGCCGGTCCCTTATGAAGGTTCACAATAATATCACATTAATTCCGCTATACGTCATAAGAATGTTGCATTTTGCATACAATTAGTTGCTAATTGGGATTGCAGCTTTTTAATTAATGGCCTTGTAGGTAATATATTTTCTAGCGAAAATATGGATCCCTCGTGTAGGGTTATTAAAATATATAATAGCATTGGTACTGGAATTATACCTGTTGTGTATTAAACTGTAACGTCAGACCCTGAAAGCTCTCGAGTCCACATCAATATTTGATATTCTCTTTTCACCCATTTTTATATCTTTAGAAATGTTTCCTCTTTGAATGTTTCTTTTTATGCATCTTACCTTTTAACTTACTAGGGCTCATTTATTAAGCATGTTGTTCTAGCACGTCACGCACAAATTAACTGTTTTAACGGGTAAACAAATAAATTTGTGGTCTAAGATGGTAGCTTCTGTGAGGTTTCAAACGATTGTACAGACTAATGCAAATACTTGTGTGGATCAGGGTGTTTTCTGCTTAATATGTATTAGGGGCCTGGTTCATTAAGGAAACACAAAACGAATGTAATGTGCGCACATAGGGGGGGGTTGAAAAAACATCAACATTTACATAATTGTAGCCCACAAAATTCTGTAATTATGTAGAGAAAACAATAGGGGGTTGATTCATCAAGTCAAAAATCAGACATATATGGGCATATGCACGTCAGTATTCAACAAGGAGCAGAATTGAAGATATGTTTGTTGATGAATACGGGTCTAGGTCAACAGACACAATACTGTAGGATACGTACAATACATATGTGGATATCAAGTGATAAAAGAACGCATGGTGAAAAAAAAAGGTTCAATTATTGTTACCTGTCAATAATATAATCATTAATGTCAAAACTTAAAAAAATGTAAAAAAAAATGTTTTAAAGAAAATTTCCCCATAAGATACATGTATTAGGATGTTATTCATGTCTACTGTACATCAAATACATTTTCACAGTTGATTGCATGCATATGTTTACCATGTATGTACTTTTGTATTTTATTTGGAATACGCATGTCATGGCTGCCATTGTCCCACCATCTATCCACAGCTATCAATCACAGGTTACTTCTATATATTTGGATGTAGCTACTTTAATGTATCTTACTCCTTTCAACAGATGAGCTTTTGGGTCTGAGTTATTAAATAGAGCAAGGCAAAAAAAAAAGGAGTAAATGTTCTCTGGGACAAACCATGTAACAATTCAAGGGGTGCAAATTAAGTTATTATTTTGTACATAAGTTAAATACTGGCTGTTTTTTTCATGTAGCACACAAATACTTGATAGTTTTATTCTTACACTGAAATGAAAAGTTGATCTATGACATGCCCTATCCAACTATAAATCTGTCCCCACATTTTAAATTTACCTCCCCCTCCAATGGAGCATGGTTTTACCCAGGTGCAGAGTTGCTTCTTTTTTATGCTTTGCTCTCCTTAATGACTCAGGCCCTTTGAGTGCAAATCTGGACAATTGAACACAATGTGGTGGCATTCACAGCCATTGCACTGCACATAATACAGTACAGTAATGTACACATTTAAGACTGTTTTAAAACCTCTTTAAAGAAAAACAATGTTGATCAACATCCTCATCACCATTTATTTATATAGCGCCACTAATTTTGCAGTGCTGTACAGAGACCTCACTCACATCAGTCCCTGCCCCATTGGGGCTTACAGTCTAACACAGACAGACAGACTAGGGTCAATTTGTTAGCAGCCAATTAACCTACCAGTATGTTTTTGGAGTGTGGGAGGAAACCAAAGCGGGGCTTAAGCCCTGCCCCCACTATTCAATGCTGTAAATTTCTGTATTTTATAGTGGGGGTGGGGCTATGATGATGCAACATCATCACCACGCCCCCTCCTACCCCCTGCCACATGACTTCTGAAAATTGGCATGTATGATTTAGGCTGCATAAACATGATCTTTGACCTTTGTTGTCAGCTTGCTGTCCTAACGAACATGTAACTAAATTATATCTGTTTAATTAAAATATACAAGGAAATAGTCCATCCAAAGGCAAAGGCATGTCCAGTCTTAGTTGCTAATTGAAATTGCTTCAGCAAAGTGTTACAAAGTGTTACAGAACCCTGTATCGCATTTGGTTTACTGGCTGTGATGTAAAACAAAAGCATGTGAATCTAAAAATATGTATTCCTTATACAGCAAATCAACAGTGAGCATTGATCCATTGAGCAGGCATTACAAATAAGTCTTACAGGCTATAATAAACACATCTGATAATACAGCAGGAAGGAGCTGAGCGCTGTAGATGAAGACTCGGAGGGCCGCCATGGACCATCACTGGGTTGAATGGTTGTAATGCCTTACTTCTATGGTGCCATTGTTCTGGCTCCCCCACCGAGGACAGGGGCGCACGGAGGATTGTCGGGGGGGGGGGGGGGGGTTTCCCCACGACCCAAAAAACCCCCCAAAAAACCGAGAGAGAGCTGCTGCGCATGCGCACCAGCTCCGTTTCGTCAGCTCTGTCGTATACAGCAGCCGCGGCGCTGTCTAAGAAGCGTCCGCGGCGGTGCTGTATACACTACAGCACCGCCACGGACGCTTCTTTGACAGCTCCACGGCTGCTGTATAGGACAGTGGCCACTTAGCGCAGGGGGGGTGTTTCTAGAGACTCAGAAACCCCCCCTGCGTGCGCCACTGGAGGATGTACAGTATTATATATCTGACAATCAGGGTTTCCAATAGCAGGTTCTATGACCTCACATGTGGTCCTGACCCACAGGTTACAGGGGCAAGGTGGGTTGGGGTCTGGGGGGCATCTGCACTTTTTGACCCTCAGCCCAGCCTGCCCCTGGAGGTATGTAACCTGTGGGTCAGGACCACAAGTAAGGTCACAGAATCTGCCCCCCCGGGCTAAAATTTTCCAGCCCTCCCCAGCGTACCTCCTGGCTTACTTCACATATATTTTTATTTTTTAGCAAGCGACCCTTTTTACACAACACAGTGACCACTATGTGTTTTTGCCCACTATGCAATCTAACATTTGCCTTCATTAGGTTTGATTGCAAAAGTTAAACTAATTACTGTTTACCTTGTATTTGCAGTTTGCAATGAGACGACAGTGGACTTACGTAGGAGAACCCAAAACCATAAAACAGTTCTCCAAGACCTTGTTTCCCTTTCCTATTTCTACTTCTACTGTATATAGATTGATGTATCATCGGTAATTACAGTTGAAATCATCTGACATGATCTCTTGCATTTTTCCTATTATAATGGAAGACGTGCTTGTAGTGATTCTCCTTTCACGTGAATGGGATGCTAAAAAAAAAAAATTAGGCTTTAATAATATTCTAAGCAAACATCTTGAACAATTAAAAAAAACATGGGAAATAGTGTTTCAGTTGGAAAATGGTCTGAAAGAAGCGTGCAAAAAAGGAATGTTCATAATTAGTTTCATTAAACATCTCTTGTTGTGATGAGTCCATTTCTCATGCTGTACTTGTATAGGAAAGATTGTCTTCCTCCATCCTTCCTTATGCAGAAACTTTGGGGTACATTTACTGAACTGTGGGTTCGAAAAAGTGTAGTTGTTGCCTATAGCAACCAATCAGAATGTAGCTGTCATTTTGTAGAATTCACTAAATAAAGCTAATAATAAAAGCTAGAATCTGGTTGCTATAGGCAACATCTCTACTTTCTGAAACCTGCAGTTTAGTAAATTTACCCTTTTGACTTATTTTAGACAAACAGATCCAGAGACTTCTGCTGATTAGTGCCTGCTCCTTAGCCTCTATGTTAATAGAACAGCTGTGATGAGTTTCTGCAACCTCCTGAAATATGTAAAGACTGTTCATACACTAGAGGTTGCTGGAGCATTGTGTGGCCTGTGTCCAGCTCTGCATTATGCCTTTGTCTCTGAGCTTGCTGCGGCTTAGTCACCGGGGACTGTTTATTAAAATGCAGTGATAAGGTTCATTTACTATCTCAGCAGTATTCGCACATTGCATGGAGAAGCTATCACAGATGAATCTTATCACCAGCTAGGGTCACAGCTGGTACCACCATGATGTACCCTCTTTTGCCAGAGATAGGGCTTTTTGCATTTTTATAAATAGACCCTTAATCCTTTTCCTTATCTTAGTCTTTGCCTGTGGCCATGTGCCTCCGACTTTGTATTTTCCTATACCCTATAAGGGATAGTGTCTCCAGTTGCAATCACTAAAATACATTGAAGGAATGGTTCATTTAACTAGGTCGCCCCTTAAGGGTTTGTGGAAAGATTTGTTTCCCACGGTGAGGATTTTGTTTTGTGTCCCTCTAGATCAATGCAGTTAGGCCATATAGGAGTAGGTTGAATTTTACATATTATAGTTGCTTCATTAACCTCCTCCCTTGGTCTCTCTCAATGGACCTCCTCTCCCTCGCACCACAGTGGCCACTCCCTAGATCTGGTATATTCACACCTCGGTACTGTCTCTGACCTCATTAATTCACCTCTTCCTCTCTCGGACCACCATCTCCTCTCTTTTAGGTTCTCCCCCCCTCTCATTGTCCCCATCCCCCAAGGTTACTCTCACCAGGCGTAATCTTGACACAGTTGATCCTACCAGTTTCTCCTCCTCCCTGGGCTCGCTCCTCTCCCCCGTCACCACTCTTTCTTGCCCCGCTGCACTTGACTCTGTCCCCCTGACTGTCACCGGCAAGCTTCGTCGGTCCCCGCCGCAACCATGGCACTAAACTTACCCGCCATCTTCAAAAATACTCCCGCAGTGCAAAACGGCTTTGGAGAAAGTCACACACTCATGCTGACTTCCTCCACTTCAAGTTCATGCTTGCCTCTTACATTTCATATCCCTTTCTAAACAATCTTTCTTTAAAGCTCTCAGTTCTTCCCAATCCTCCAACCCCCGTCGGCTTTTTGCCACCTTCAACTCCCTCCTCTCCCCTCCCCCTCTCCCACTCCCCCCCACGATCTCTGCTGTCGAATTTGCTACCAACTTCACCTCCAAGATTGAGTCTATACGTCATGACATCTCCCAGCAGTCCCTTCTTACCACACCCTCCCCCCCCTCCATACCCATTCTGTCCCCCTTCTGAAGCCTGCTCCCACTTTGCACACCTCCTCAACCTCTCCCTCTCCTCTGGAATCTTCCCCTCCTCTTTTATACATGCTCTTGTCTCCCCATACTCTAGAAACTGTCCCTTGATCCCGCCTCTCTCTCTAATTACCGCCCTATTTCGCTTCTTCCTTTTGCCTCCAAACTCCTTGAACGGGTTGTCTACAACCGTCTCACCTCCTTTCTCTCCTCTCCCTCACTCCTTGACCCGCTCCAATCTGGTTTTCGCCCCCTACACTCCACTGAAACTGCCCTCACTAAGGTCACTAATGACCTTCTCCTCGCTAAATCCAATAGACACTACTCCCTTCTTACCCTTCTTGACCTCTCTGCTGCCTTCAATACCGTTGACCACGCACTCCTTTTGCAAACTCTCAAATCTATAGACCTATGTAACACTGTTCTCTCCTGGTTTTCCTCTTACCTCACCAACCGCTCCTTCTCAGTCTCTACTCATGATTCTACATCACCCCCTCTTCCCCTGCTTGTTGGCGTTCCTCAAGGTTCCGTTCTTAGCCTGCTTTGCTAACTCTACACCTCCTCCCTTGGTGTCCTCATCCGCTCCTTTTGCCTCCAGTACCACCTCTATGCTGATGATACCCAAATTTATCTTTCATCCCCTGACCTCTCCCCTTCCCTTCTGTCTCGTGTCTCCTCCTGTCCCTCGGCTATCTCATCTTGGATGTCCCAATGCTTCCTTAAACTCAATATTTCCAAGACCGAGCTTATAGTTTTCCCCCCTTCCAGGACTCTCCCCCTCCCCTTTCTTTATTTCTGTTAATAACACTACCCTCGTCCAATGCCTTGGGGTCATCCTTGATTCCTCCCTCTCATTCAAGCCTCACAATCTGTCCTTCTCAAAATCCTGCTACTTCCACCTTCGGAATATATCTAAGATACGTCCCTTTCTCACCACGGAAGCCACGAAAACCCTTGTTCACTCGCTTGTTATCTCTCGCCTTAACTACTGTAAACTCCTTCTCTCTGGCCTACCTGATTCTCGCCTTGACCCTCTTAAGTCTATCCTCAATGCTGCTGCCTGGCTCATTTTTCTCTCCCGCCGCTCTGTATCTGCTGTCTCCCTCCAACAGTCACTACATTGGCTCCCCATACCCTACAGAATTAAATTTAAACTCCTCACCCTCACCTTTAAAGCTCTTAGTCAATCTTCCCCTCCCTACATCTCCAATCTCATCTCTACCTACACTCCTACCCGCCCCCTCCGCTCTGCCTGTGACTGCCGCCTCACTTTTTCACTGATCACCTCCTCTCACTCTCGTCTTCAGGACTTTGCCCGGGCTGCTTCCCTGCTGTGGAACGATCTTCCACGTTCCATCAGGTTAGCATCTACTCTCAAAGGCTTCAAGCGTGCCCTTAAGACTCATTTCTTTATTCAAGTCTATCAGTCCTCCTCCTAACTTCCTTGTCCTGGCTCTCTCCCCCAATCAGTACCACCCTTTTTGTGTCTCCCCCTTCCCTTTAGGATGTAAGCTCACAGGAGCAGGGCCCTCTCTCCTTGTGGGCTCCTTCTACTATTCCATCACCCTCTGTACCTCTTGGCCTGATTCGCTAGCCCTGTTTTCCCTGTTTTCTTAAGCTTCGGCCTTCTTCTCGCTAATTTCAACCATCCCTTTCACTATCTGTCCCAGAAATAATCTGATTTGCTGTCTTGGTTCTGTTTTCTGTATATGTAATGTACGGCACTGCGGACCCTTTGTGGCGCCTTATAAGTCAAAGATAATAATAATAATAATAATAATAATAATAATAATAATAATAATAATAATTTATGTTCCATTGGAAAGTTTCGGTCTATCTACAGTAAACTGCTTGTTCATCGATGTTGTGACTTTTTGCGGGCCCTAGTCCAGACACTAAGAATCCAGATGCTTTTATAATAGCAAAACATTTTTTTCTAAGTGCAATCAAGTTCCTAATTTAGTCCATGCCACTTACTAATGCTCACTGCAGATCTGTCACTCTGCCCAATCCAACCTCAATGCAGACATTAGGAATGAAAAAAAAAATGTAATAATTCTGTAAAAATAAACATGGAGCTATAGTGGAACATTTCATATACTGGAACTAACAGAACTATATTAATCATATAATCAAACTATGTACGTGTCTAAGGCCCCATAATGACTGGCATTTTAAATTGAGTTTTCAGTGTGTTTTTAACATTTGTAAGATGCATGTAAATGGGTGTAGAAACCATGCGTGTTGATGCTTAGTTTTCTTCAGAACACTGCTTGTTCCAATTCTATGCATTTCAGTTAGATTATATTAAAAAAAATGCAAAATGCCTGAGTCTTTACAGACCTGTTTTGCACAATAATTGAGCAGGGGGTATTAGACTCTGGGTATGTACATGAGGGGAGCAGCAACAACTCAAACCCTTGGTCATGGAAATTAAACTAAACGGAAGAGCCCCAGCACATTTCAGCATGGGGTTGGTAGTCTCTTGGGGGAACCATCTATCAACTTGGCCCTCTATGGGGAGGGGGGCACAATGTTTTTTACAGCCCCTTCCCAAAGATGATCAAGCTGGATTTCACTATAGTTCTGACGTTCATGGCTTTGTCAAAGTAATTTCAGAAATGCAGCTATAGTACAATTCTAATTTATTCTGTTTTTGTTGTTTTACAAGCTCATGTTGCCACAAAAGCTTTATGAGAAGTTGTCACAACAACAGTGTGAATCCCACCTACTGAAGCTGTGGGTGTACAAAAACGTACTTAATTAAAAGGCTGAAATAACCGCAGCAATAGGTAGAAAGGCTAAGGAAAGTGACAACACAAAAAGATTAGTATTGTTTTGTGTGACAGTCCATCATTTTATGCACACAATTGCATCATTACATTTTCTATATTGGCATTTAGCGTTTGCATGGCCATTATCCTACCTGCAAACTAACTAACTTCATTTAATTTTTTATATTTCTGTTGCCTTCCTTAAACATGTGTGTGGAGATCAGGGGAACCTACAAAAGCCACGGCCCCGACCTCCCCCTCTTTTAACCTTGCTGTCAGACTAACTCAATGTCAATGACAATGTCAATTGACAAAAGCCATTGGAGGACAGGCTAACGGAGGAAGCGGAGGTGAAGCCGGAGAGGTGGTGTCATACAATTTAAGCAAGTGGGGATTAATGGCAGACACACCGAAGGAGCAGTAGATTATAAAAGAGAATGTGTGAAAGAAACATAATAAAAATAATCCAATTGGTATACTGCCGTCAGATGTGTACAAATGTTTCCAAATCATACATTGGGTGACAGACATCTCTAAAATGACACATTCTCTACGCCTCCAACCAGCCCAATTATTGGAGGAAGGAATAACATTCTGGTATCAATATGTACATCCTATTGACCGGTCTTTCAAGGTTCCTTCAAAGTTGCATTGGGAGACAGACCTACATGTGACCATCTCCTCAAAACAACGGGAGAGAGTCTACCTTACCTCCTATCGCATCTCCACATGTATTAACCATCTGCAAATGCATGACGAATTGCTTAGAAGACTGTATTTGACCCCAAGAAGACTACACACAATCTGGCCTTCTCAGTCGAAATTTTGTTGGCAACAGTGTGACCAGGTGGGTGATGTTCTGCATGTTTTTTGGGATTTCTCACTCATCCAACCGTTAGATAGGGAGGTTTTCAGGTTGATATCTACTGGACTTGGTGGAACAATCATTCCAGACCCTGCATTAGCAATTCTAGATATTTACCTGTGACTGTCCCACAACAAAAAAATAGATATGTCTTAGGACATATTCTAATAGCAGCTGGATCCTCAATAGCTCAAAAATGGACAAAAATCCCTCTGTTCCCACTTTAGCCAAAATTACTTCTAAGATCCAATTTAATTTTGATATGGAGATGTATATATGTCTTATTTCTCCTCTGCTTTGGACCCTCTTAATAAATGGTTTACATGGCATGAGTATATCACTGAAGGGGAAGGCTCGGCCGCAGATGACCCTGACTCCCTTCCTGATCCCCCAGTATTCGATTTACCTCACCCTTCTGAAGCTTGAATGCTTAGTGCCGTTTACACTTCGATGGTACGACTAGGTTACGGTTTAGTGCTAAGTTCTCACTTCCTTTTAAGTAACCACCCTCCCCTTGTTGTGTCCCCTTCACCTCTTTTTGTTCTGCACCCCGTTTAAAAAATTCAATAAAAATCATTAAAGATAAAAAAAAAAAACCCAACAAAGTAAAAATAGATTACAGAGGAAGAAAATTAGAGAAGAGTTTCCACAGGACATATTAAACAGACATCTGAGAGGGGGAATGAAGCGAAAAGACAGGGATACTCCTATAGAATAGGCCATAAAAATGCAGCCATAATATAGGTGGTATTACGTGTGTATTTTGAGTTGTACCTAATATACATGTAACTTAAACTACAGGGTATAGATGTGGTCGCATCAAAGATACACCATGGTTTAGAGATGCGGCCGTAGGTATGACAAGCCCGTCATCACCATCAACTTGATGATGGTGACTGCAAATTCTTTTCTGTTCTAAAAAACATATATACTGTTAGAAAGTACAGCAATCTCAGGAATCCGACACAGGTGTGCTGAACTATTTAATTGTTTATTAGCAGCTGTCAGGATGGTAAACAGTTCAGTGATGGAACAGCAGTCATCCACAAAAAGTAACACCAAAAAATCCCCACCACCTACACCTGCCTAGACATTACTTCCCTGTCTGCAAGCCGGCCACTTGCTGGCATCAGTGGTCCCACCCACACATACAGAGAGTGTTTTTATCCTCCACCCCAAGCACTACAAACACATCACAGCAAAGCATAACCAATCACACCCATGTGGAACACCTGTGTGTGTGGCATTAGTGGTCCCAACCACACATACAGAGAGTGTTTTTATCCTCCACCCCAAGCACTAGAAACACATCACAGCAAAGCATAACCAATCACACCCATGTGGAACACCTATGTGTGTGTGCTAAAAGATGATCCCATTGAACCTTTAACCCTGTCTGCAGCCTGCTGCTGCGAACTAGCTGTGTTTTTATCAGTTTCCTTATAGAGGAACTGTGGCAAATATGCCTCTTTGCCATAATACATATTTTTTTATATTTTTAAAAAATAGGCTTACCCTACTCTACATGGATATATCCTTAGCTGATACCTTAACAATACCTGTGCAGTGTTATGTTTAAAAAAAAAGTTTAATTATGAGGTTTTTAAAAAAAATAAAAAAAAATTACCAGCATATAGGATACATTACTGGAAATATTACTTCCAGGAACTTTCCAGTTTAGATGAAAATAATATAGAAAATATTCAGGAAACCATAGTTAAGCAAAATATAAATCAGTCTAGTCACCATATATTAGATGGAGATTTTAAAAAGAATTTACGCAACAGACAAAACGTGTACAACCAAACAGAAGGAGATATTTGTTTTATTTGCACAATGTTTAACTCTGTTTTGACATTTGGTGAAGAGTTATTACCAATTGTGGAAAATAGAACTGTGGGTTGTATATTTATGAAAACACAGTCACATTCTAGAAAATCAATTTAAAAGTACTGCAAATAATGTGACATTATATACATTTGAGTTAAATAATAAAAAGTATTAGCTTGTCATTATTTACAACAACAATTTAAATCAATCCATTACACTAGTTGTATGCTACATTTTCTTTTTAAATATCAAAAGCTTTTTTTTAATGTGTGCTAATTGTTTTGATTTTGACTACATCACTAGCACTCAAATCTACGCAAGGGGTGCAAATAAGCTTATTACTTTGCACATAAGATAAATACTGGCTGTTTTTACACTGAAACTTAAAGTTGATCTAGGACATACCCTACCTCAACTATAAATCTGCAATCACATTTTAAACTAACCTCCCTCTCCAATGCAACATGGTTTTGGCAAGGTGCAAAGTTACTTGTTGTTTTTGCTTTCCTTTCCATAATGAATCAGGCCCATTGTGTTCAATTTTAGGCACAATAGCTGTAGGTATACCGGTATACCATCCATTTCTGAATGTTATTAAAGATGCTATAAGGAATGGCCAGTTATGTATTAATGCTTAAAATATTCTATATCATGTCATCAGTGACAGTGATATTATTAATTATACATTTTGCCATGTGATACTATGAAGGATATCGAAGATACAAGCAGGTGAGAACATGGTTCCATCATCTTCAATAAGTTATTATTATTATTATTATTATTATTATTATTATTGCTATTACTATTAATGTTTGTTTGTTTGTTTGTATGGCACAACATATACCTGAGAACAGAGCAGAATAATAATACATGGATGCAATTAACAAAACAAATCGCATGACATACAGAAACAATTCAGCATAACACATGACAGGGACAAACAAAGAAGTTAGAGACTGGACGGTCGAGAGACCTGGGGTACAGATTACATTCTAGAGGGAGGGGGTTGTGAGAGAGAATAGGAGCTAATGGGACATTAAAATTAGCAGTCCATGTGGATAGCATAGGAGCTGGAGGCTAAACAGCTGAACTGAATTAGGTGAATTAGGTAGAATTAGGTGAGGATATTGGGCAAGAAGGATGGGTAAGAAGGCAAACCTTCCAACATGACAGTCCCTGGCAGCGGGACAGGGGGGGCCTGACCATGCCCCCAGATGGCTACCTAGTGCTGTAAAGCACTAGGCTGCCCGTTAAATAGCTCCCTTTCACAAACGTTCCCATCCGCAGGACTAACATGTCCCTGGACAAGACACCCGAACAGAGCCCTAAAATTGGGACTGTCACACTTAAATTGGAACAGTTGGGAGGTATGAGAAGGGGAAGACTGGAGGAGAGGTAGGAGCTTTCATCCAAGCTTAACACCCATATCTATTGCATGCCCTCCACAGTGTGCTATCCTTCTACATAACTCTATAACATACAGTGGGTAGTGAAGGGGAGCCTAAACAGTACTCCTGGACAAAGGACTTGTGATATCTATTTCCGCACCTGAATAGGGGCATTGTGTGGAATAGACAATGAGTGTTGGCTGTGCTGTAAAACACTCTAAAAGTGGTTATGAATGTGGTGCGCCTGATTTCGTGCCTGTGTTATGGAACTTTGAGCTTCCTAGCAATGACTCTGTAGGTGCCAGGTTATTTTCTTGACATTGTGACAGAGCATTTGTAAAGGTGTTTCCTGGACTGTGGATAGCTGCAGAGACTCCCCCCCGCAAAATGCACATTTTTTGTTTACATGTCCTCAGAGATAGTACAAATCAGGATTATCTTTCAATGTGATACCTCTTGTAACCACAACTTTTCAATCCTGTGGGGGAGGATCCTACATTCTCAGGCCGGCACAGATGGCCGGACAGGGTCCTCCTAGCCTGTAACCACCACACCAGTTAATAATTAAGGTACGCACAGAAGGGTTAGGGTGCTTCCAGGAGGCGACTATATCGCAGCACTAAGAAACTGACAAAGTTTAAGTGGTTAGAAATACCAGGGATGGGTATCAGGAAAAGAATGTATTTAAGGATGTTGGAAATAGACATACACTTGATGTAGCAAAGCAAGGCACTGACCTCAGAATGAGGATAGTTTGGGGCACCTTCAACAGATAGGTGTAGATTTAGGTGTAATTTTATCTGAGATACACATTATGGAATACTGGTGCATATGTTAGCAGTGCATCGTTGGGCGCACCTTGAGATGTTTCAGCATATACACTATTTATAGGTGCAGATTTTTTTAGCGTATATTTTAATGGATATTTGTCAAACTCAGCATCAGGCCCAATGTCTCTCACAACATTTCTTTACCCAAAGAAATAACACAAAACAGACAATATTTTCAGATTCACTTTCCAACACAAAACATGAAAAAAGGATTAAATGTTAAGGTTAGTTTTCCTTTTACCGCTATTGGGCAATTCCAATGCTGGCAGTAAAAGATGTTAAAGACTCTCAATTTGTTTATTTGTTTAAAGCTTCTAAACAATAGAAACCATGTGAACAGCGTAACTGAAGATAAAACAATCTTGTAAAACTATTGGACACCTTAAAATGAATAATGACAAGCTCCTCAGCTTGCTGGTCTGGTTGTGAACAATTGGGGTCGTTTACACATCTGGTGGTCATGCAGTAAAATCTCCTTCCTCTGGGATACGGTCAGGTCCCTCCTCTCCTCGTTCCTCTCGTGTCTTGTTCGTAAGGATCCTTGGACCTTTCTCCTCTGTTACCCACATCCAGACGCTGATAAGTGTTCTGCAAAATTAGCTTCCCATATTCCTGCTGCCACTAGATGCCTAATTGCCAAGACCTTGAAACCTTCTTTGTTTATATTTATATAACCTATGTTTTGTTTCTGTTTGTATTTGATATTTTCCACAATAAAGATGTTGAAAAATAAATAAAGCAATTTAATAATGGCAAATAGCTTCTTACATTAAAGTGCAATTTATATCAAGAACAATTACATAAATTAGAACCATTGTTATTTTGCTAAATAGTAACAGCAAATTTGCAATGCTTTCCGTTTATAAGTTTGCATTCACAGTTGAAATACCTGGGAGTTGGAAAGGAAAATGGAAATAGGATATTTGTAATTTACACAAACAAATGAAATAGAAGGTTTGATTTCTTGTAATTTCCTTTTTCTGAATACTAACTTATCTTGCTCTACAGAGAAGTCCTTCAATCAGATTTCATCTCTATTGTTTCATGCTTGATATGTTTCAGTCTTCAGGGAAATGAAAGGATTAGGAAACATATGTTTACAAATTGGTATAACTATCTTAATTTACATTATTTGCTTTGTATGAAGATTATCCCACTAGTAGCAACGTAATTCCCTTTGTCTGTGGGTCAAATTAATTAAAAAAAAATGTCTTTATCAACTGAAAACTATGTATTACTCTTTCTACCTTGATACGTTTCCTATAAATGTTTTGTTTTACATTTGAAAACTACTGTGACCCTCTTAAATGTGATGCAAGTAGAACAATTTAAGGACACAGTAAGCACATTTACCCTTTGAATTTTGCTAATGTCAATTTTAAAATGAATATATGTTTTTGCTGAACACTTCCCCCAGTTCATGTAAAAAGATTACTAAAGCAGGCCACACACAGATAAGTCCTATCACTCTGCCTGAATGCGGAGCCATATTCCAATTTTGCCTGACATGTGGTTGACCAGATTGAACAGTTCCAAACATTTGACTCTGTGGTGGATTCTATTCTGGACATTATTTGGTTTTAATTAGCTGGACAACCAATATAATTTACACTTGTCAGAAATGAAAAAGTTGAGATTGAAAGTCTGCTGTTAACGTGTTCGACAGATGACCGCACACACAGGCAGATAACAGCATTCAGCTGACCTGATGTATGGTAATGAATGAAAATAATCCAGTATATTTTGATTGTACCACTCTCGGTCATTTAGATTGCTTTAAGATCACATGAGATTTGTATAACCAACATAACTTTAAAAGTTAAAATTAAAAAAAGTGTAGAGCTCCATTGATACATTTATATTAATAATTTTCATGTTTTACCCAACGTGGGGTATAACTATTTCTAGTCAACAGAGTGACTTTCCCACACTCTGACCAATGAGAGACGCTCTGTATTGAATAGACGCTGACATACCTTCCAGCCTGTCCGTAGTGTCATGAATCTGCCAGAAGGAAGTCTCATTGTTATTAGGGATTGCTATTTTGTTTTCATATGAGGATTCCCCTGGATTTAGGTGAATTTAACTTTGTATAAAGAGGATGTGTAGGGAGGTCTTTTATTTATTTTTTAATAAACTATTTTTCCAATGTGTGTGTGTGTTTATTTAACAGTATATTTTCCTGCTGCACTACAGGTCACAGCAGGCCCTGGATGCCTGGACATGCTGTTTTTTGTAGTTCTTCAAGTGGCTGCATGCTCTGGCAGTCATGGGTATGCTGGAACCTGTAGCTCAACCATCACCAAGCAATTTTGGGCTGCCAGGGATTGCTGGAACTGAAGTTTTCTTTGCTAGCCCGATTCCCCTAGGTAGTTCAGTCCCACGCTGAACAGGCTAGGTCTGAGTGACATTATGACAGGGGACCGAGTTTTTCCCAATTATAGCATCATTAACTCAGCCTAGTCAAACCCTAGTGCTGGTAATGGCTTTTTCGAGGGGACCCCACACTATTGGCCGTTACCTGACCCCCAGAAGAATTGCCATTACCAGCCTAGGAAAACAGCGCATTTTCTTGTTGTTTATTTATTAACATTAAAAGACCAGTCATCATTACTCAAGTATGAGTATCAAGTATAATGCTGGTGACTGGCATCACACATTAACTTAAAGTTTAGAGAGCTTTATATATATGTTCATGCAGCACACATATTTTACGTACTGTGCTGAGTCACACGTATCACAAGATATGTGCAGCCTTATTGACTACCTTTTGGCAATGTACATTTTGCTTCATGAGAGCAAGTGCTAACACTTGACATTGGTAGATAGGGTTCTTCCATAGGTTCTAAGATTCATAGTCTGTCTTTGCTGCATTTTGCATGTGCATTCCCTCCTTATACAGCCGGGGGCGAACGCAGGTCTGTATAGCTCAGCCTTCCATGGCTGATTGGGGCAGTATTATTACAGCCACCTTGCTGATTGTGGCAGCTGGGTACCCTGTGTGTTCATTGGCCCCCAGTAGTATTTAAGGCAGTGAGGACAGAGCCTCACTGCCGGTTATAGCGTTTTGTTCCAGTTTGCTAACTGCTTCTGTGCTGTGTTTGATGAATACACTTGGATTGCTTTCTGTGTATGACCTTCTGCCTATTACCTGGACTTGAACCATTGCTTGTTGCCCTGACCTGCATGTTACTGGATTTGCATCGTTACCTGTGGCCCTGACCGTGCTTGTATCTGAGGTCTCCGCCTGTGCTCTGTTAGGCCAGTCAGACATTACCATCTCTGTTCCAGTCCACAGACCTCTGGCCTGTCCCTACTCCGTGTATTACCTCCCACTCCTGAGTGATGCTGTGTGACCATAAACTTGTACTACACTGACTATAAGACCTGGGGGCATCCGAGTACCTGTGAGCATAACCAGTCTCTACGGGAAAGGCGGTTGCTATAGGTGAAGACCTCTTATGCTAGTCATACAAATTTATGACGCACTGGTGGCCATAACATTCACATTCTAATATATATATATATTTTACTGCCATGACCTTCTTGGATTTGGGGCTGCTGGTAACTTTTGGTACAAAAGTTACTGGATGCCTCTGATTCCTCTGAAATCAGTGTGGTTTAGTATCAAGGCGGAGGATGTCACATACTGAACAACAAAGGTGTTGGATTTCTGGAGGACTGACTTTGTAGCAATGGGAAATATGTAACTGATTCTTTTGCAGAGTGGAAACATTTGAATGAGTGCAGGAGAAGGGGAGAATGTGTCAGACAGGTTAAAATAGCAGAAGAAAAAAGAGAGTCAGTCTGGTTCCCGAAGGAGGTCGGAAAGAAAGAGAAAGCAAAAAAAACGTTTGGTCTGAAGAACTATAACCAGACTCAGAAGAATAAAGGAAAAAATAGTATATCTGAAAAAGCAGAAGGCGACTAAGGAAGAAATCAGATGTGCAATGTTTTAGGCTGGGGAGAAAATGACCAGGTGGTGAGTAAAGAACCAAAAGTTTTTTTTAGATATATAAGTGAGAGGAAAAAAACATAAGGAGGAAAAATAAGACTAAAGATGAAGAAAAGAAATATTGCGAAGAAAGACAAGGATATAGCAGATTATCTAAATAAATATTTCTGTACAGGAATTACAGTAGAGATATTAAAGGGACTCAGTTAAATAGCAGAATTAATGAAGCAAACAACGTAGCAATGTGTCCATTTACACCGAAGTGGATGCAACAGAACTTGCAAAACTGAAAGTAAATGAGTCTGTGAGGTTAGATGGGATACATATAAAAGAACTTAAAGGTTGCTGATTGCACCATTAACAAAATTATTTAACCACTCACTATTAATTTGAATACGTCCCAATTATTGGACTAAGTGTATTCGCTCTTTACACAAGTGGAAGTAGAGATGAGGCTGGAAACTACAGACCAGTGAGTCTCACATTAATAGGTGGGAAATTAATGGAATGACTGCTGCTGAAAGCAATAACTATAGATTACTTCAAATCCAGCAACTACAAGATTCCAAGCAGCATGGATTTACAGAGGGACGATTATGTCTAAGAAATCTACATTTTTGCTGACTGGGTTACTAAGGGATATCAGAGTGGCTTATTTAGATTTTAGTAAGGACATGGAGACTGTGTGCCATATGAGATAATCTAAGAGGTGGGGGAAACACTTGATACGAAAGGTAATGGAATAACAATTGCAGCCATTGGTGGAGATACATATTCATGGATAAAGTCACTGTGTGCAAACTTTGGCTCCAGGCAGTTGGTGGCTACAGGTACTATGCTAGTTCTTGGCTGCATGAAGTTGGTAACCACAGGCAATGCACCAGTTCCTGGCAGGTGGTAATTACATGTACAGAATTAGTTCCTGGCTCTGGGCAATTGGTAATTACCTGCACTGTGCTAGTTCCTGGCTCCTGGTATTGGTAATAGCGGGCACAACACTAGCTCCTGCTCTGGGCAGTTGGTAATTACATGCACTGTGCTAGCTTCTGGCTCCTGGTATTGGTAATTACAGGTACAGCACTAGTTCCTGGCTCTGGGTAGTTGGTAATTACATGCACTGTGCTAGTTTCTTGCTCCTGGTATTGGTAATAAAAGGTGCAACACTATCTCCTGCTCTGGGCAGTTGGTAATTACCTGTACTGTGCTAGTTCCTGGCTCCTGGTATTGGTAACAGCAGGTACAACACTAGCTCCTGCTCTGGACAGTTGGTAATTACATGCACTGTGCTAGTTCCTGGCTCCTGGTATTGGTAATAGCAGGTACAGCACGAGTTCCTAGCTCTGGGCAGTTGGTAATTACACGAACTGTGCTAGTTCCTGACAGTTGGTAATTACAGGTACAGCACTAGTTCCTGGCTCTGGGAAGTTGGTAATTACATGCACTGTGCTAGATTCTGGCTCCTGGTATTGGTAATAGCAGGTGCAATACTAGCTCCTTCTCTGGGTAGTTGGTAATTACATGCACTGTGCTAGTTTCTGGCTCCTAGTACTGGTATTAGAAGGTACAGCACTAGTTCCTGCTCTGGGCATGTCACTCACCGGACCGTGAGTGCCTCTGTGCTGGTGCGTGGCTCACTAGCCTTCCTGCCGGCACCTATCCTGAACCGCGGCCGTCCGCCATCCTGATGGTCTGCGCATGCGCAGCTCCCAAGAACTCTTGTGACTGTTGCTTTTAATCCAAATTGGTTGATCAGGCAACTCCCTATTTAAGGCACCTATGTGCATTACCTCATTGCCTGACCTTGGAGTCTCATTCCCTGTGAGTCTCTGAAGGTGTTCTCTGTGTTTTACTAGTGTCTTCAGTTTCCTGCTGATTCCTGATCTACTCATCGCTGGTTTCCATATCCGCTACTATCTCCTGTGTACTACTAGTGTCTTCAGTTCCTGTGGATTCCCTGTGCTACTCATCTCTGGTTTCCATACCTGCTACAGTCTCCTGTTTCCTGCTTGTGTCCTCAGCTGGACTCTGATTACCGGATCTACTCACCTGTGGTTCCTACACTCGTCTCTGCCGTCCAGCGTCTCTGCAGTTCCTGCATCTCCCTGTGGACAGACTGTTCTACTGAATAGCGGTATGCCTATCTGTTATTGACTTTCTACGTTTACTCTGCATATCCGCTAGGACAAGTTTCCACGCTCAGCAGCGGTATCCATACCCGCTATAGACTGTTATTGTTACGCTGCATACCTGTTTGGAATTAACCGTACTACTCAGTCGTTATATGCATAACTGTGATTGACTATCCATTATTGGCCTGCATATCTGTGCTGAGCAAGTCTCTACCAAGCAGCGCCACACATACCGTTATATAGACTTTGTTGGATACACTGCATACCTATTGGGATCAAGTTCCTCTGTGCTCTCAGTGTCTGCATCCTATTATCTTTGTATGCTTCCACTCATCAACACTTGTACACATCCTCACCTATTAAGCAGTGGTACAACTTGCTATATGCAGACCACTGACTTCCCCGCTACCTACCTGCACCTGGACAAGTCTTCTCACCATAAGCAGTGGTACAACTTGCTGACGCAGACCACTGACTTCCCCGCTACCTACCTGCACCTGGACAAGTCTTCTCACCATAAGCAGTGGTACAACTTGCTATACGCAGACCACTGACTTCCCCGCTACCTACCTGCACCTGGACAAGTCTTCTCACCATAAGCAGTGGTACAACTTGCTATACGCAGACCACTGACTTCCCCGCTACCTACCTGCACCTGGACAAGTCACTTCACCATAAGCAGTGGTACAACTTGCTGTATGCAGACCACTGACTTCCCTGCTACCTCCCTGCATCTACTCACGTCCATCCTGATCTCCGTGTTCAAATCTGCTTTTCCATTATATCAGCTAGTCGCTGATTCATTGACCAAAGATTGCTGCAAGTCACTGACTTTCCTATTATTTATTGGCATTCTCTCTCCATCTGCTGTGATATTTGTTCCGCTAGTCACCCCGCTACCAGAGGACCGTTGTGAGAGCTTCACTACTCTGGTAAGCCCA
Source organism: Mixophyes fleayi (assembly GCF_038048845.1). Taxonomy (NCBI): domain Eukaryota; kingdom Metazoa; phylum Chordata; class Amphibia; order Anura; family Limnodynastidae; genus Mixophyes; species Mixophyes fleayi. Next base: position 429,891,425 of record NC_134402.1, on the reverse strand, counting down.
GTCATCTGGTGAATTCCTGGACAAGACTCCTAGTGCCCGTGACAGGGCAGTTGGTAATTACAGGCACTGTGCTAGTTTTGATGAAACATCATAGGTGGATATTTACAAAGCAGTGGTTTGCAAACTGCAGGATAATAATTCCTGTGATATGGGTCTGAAAACCTCATCCTATGTGTGGTACTTTTGAAACCGCTGCTTAATAAATATCCACCTATGAGTGTCATCAAAATCCTTGTTTCACTCTAATGAGCTACAACTGACTCACCAGGCTCGGATGGCTCACCTTCTTCCCCTTATGTTTGTTTCTGTGGAATTTGACCTCAATTGTGTTTTTAAGCAGGCTGTATGGAAGAAAGCTTTTTGATTTCAAATGTGGCGGATTCATAAACACAATGGAGGCAGTAATCTCTTTTCACTAATATTTTGATTGCATTTCACCGGTTCGATGGACATATTCATGTTTGTGATACAATATCCAATAAACCCTGATTTGATTTTGCTATACAGAACTTGTGGCTCATGTTAGGTGTTCGCAATTCATGTTCGAGGCTTGCATTCTGTTTTCACCTATTGAATTCAAGATTTTTTTATTATTAAATACTATTTAAATAATAGAAAAGTATTTAGTGTTTATTTAATTGGATCAGCGAAAGCACTCTTTTAAATTTCTACTTTCGACATTCAAGTTTGAGGTTCGCCAGCCACATTTAACAATAGTTAAAAGGTAGAATTTCAAACATGTTTGAACCAATCTTGAATCGATCTTGTGGGAAGTAGCTGGATCATTGTCTAACAGGTTGAAATACAGTTAATCTGTCTCTAACTTGGTCATAGTTCAAATTAAGATAAACAATCCAAATTTTATAAATGTCTGTACTGATTCAACGAACCAGTTTGAGGATTGTTTCAGCGTCTCTAATAGCCAGTAAGACCTGACAAGTAAAGGCTGTGCAAACAGCTCATACGGCTGCTGACAAAACACAGCGAAACGCGTCACTCAGCAGGGCGCATGCAAGTAAGTGCAGTCCTGCAGTCTAAATGTTGATTCATGACATTACGCACCTACATTGTTGCAACGCTACCATTTTTTACAAGTAAGTGTGGGCCAAGTTAGCGGCATCTGTGGGTATACAAAAGAGAGTAAATGCCTGATGGAAAGATTTGGTAAAGTTGGCGGCGTTCATTTCTTAGTGCGGATCTGAGCCTACTTCTGCAGCAACGCACAAATCATTTCACTTTGTGGGATGTGATTTTTTTCAATATAATAAACAGGTAGAAAAGGCATAGCTAAGGATTTCATGCTTTACGAGAGGGGGGTGTATCCTTTCTCTCCCTACAAAAGGTCTTTTTTTCACCACCTCTATTGTGGCGCAGAGCAAGTCTCCTCATACTTTTAATGGGATGAATATTTTAGCTTCCAATTTGACTTTTCAGAAACGCACATTTATCTCCACACCATCATCATCATCATTTATCGCCACTAATTCCGCAGCGCTGTACAGAGAACTCACTCACATCAGTCCCTGCCCCATTGGAGCTTACAGTCTAAATTCCCTAATATAGACACACACTCACACACATAGACATATACATACAGACAGACAGGTAGAGATTAGGGTCAATTTTTGATAGCAGCCACTTAACCTACCAGTATGTTTTTGGAGTGTGGGAGGAAACCGGAGCACCCGGAGGAAACCCACGCAAACACAGGGAGAATATACAAACTCCACACAGATAAGGCCATGGTCGGGAATCGAACTCATGACCCCAGTGCTGCGAAGCACAAGTGCTAACCACTAGGCCACTGTGCTGCCAAGACACCAAGAAACATAATAAAAGCTGAAAAGAGCCACAGGTAATAAAGAGATCCCTGGGGTCCTCTGGTTCTCATTCTAATTTAAGACATAAATAGAGCAGTATTTAAAGAGAGAAAAGTAAATATTAAATTAACGAATGGGGTGGTCTTTAAGTAGTAGATAAGACACTGAAGTGACATGTCACTCGCCACGCTCAGTTTCAGGAGGACCGGCAAACGTGGAAATCTAGGCACAGATTTCTTTTCCTGGGGCAGGGCAATGGTCTGGGAAGTAGGCGTGCACTGTGAAATGCGTTTGGTTGGTGCACTATTATCTCAAAGATTCCGTGCATTTTTTCCAGTTCACAAATGAGCTTTAGCAGCTGGAAATGCAGTTGCTTTAGAGCCTTTAGGATTTGCAACTTTGCTGCAAATTCAAAGTTAAACCTAAGTTAGTAAGGACTACATACAGTATAAGATCCCTCAAAATAGCATGTTGCCAATAACAGATTCTTATTTTGGCCATGTTTTGATTATTTTTATGATTTGCAAAGAAATTTAGGCTGTTGAGGTTTTAATTACATAACTATAATTTTTGTTAAAAAAAACTAAAATCATTGATAGATGGTCCTAATAACCACCTGTATTGGAGAATATAACAGGCTCATATAACTGAATCAAGAGATGAGAATCGAATATACTTCAAAATAAATTACATTTTCTATAAAAGAATCCTTGGATGCTGTTTCGTATTTATAATGATTTTATTCCATCTACCATAGATACAACACATCATCGAGCCAGTAATTAAGTTTTCTATATTTTCTCACCATGTTTAAGATTTGTTTTGAGAGTAATATTGATAAGATTTCCCCTGTGCTGAATGTACAGTGAGTCATCTCTACAGAGAGTTAATGGAAAAGTGAATTGTACTTTCCGTTCAACTGTTCATTTTGAGTGCTAGAGGGGGGTATAGTAAACTTTAATATTACATGTTGAGATGATACAAAAAAAAGACAACATCTTTCCATTTTCAAAATAACTTAATACATAACATTAAATTTTGTTTACAATAATTTATCTGGGCATATTTGTGTATTTCTTCCTTTAAAAAGAGGAAGTTGGGAGAAAAGGGTATTTGGACGGTCAAATTTGCTGATAGAAAAGATACAGAGTTGCTGAGAGAGCTGGATTGTCAGCTCACGTGGACACTGTGGACACAAGAGAGGTTACACCTGCACTGAGCACTTCAATCTGAACCCAGCTTAGAACCCTGGGCAGTGAGAACTTCGAGTATAATTAGCCTAATTGTGTAATATAGTAATACCGCCTGATGTCCGGTAGTCCACTGCTTCCGTTCTTGCTGTGTCAGAGCATAATAGAGTACAGGGAATAGGTCAGAATTAAACCCGGGGTAGCTTTTCCATCCATCTAATTTGAGAGATCCAGTTTTGTGTTCGCCTCATGGTATTTCCTGGGACTCCCAATGGAAGTGTTTGGAGCAAGTGAAGAATCCTGTGAGCACACTCATTTTACTGACAGCTATACATCCTAGCCAGGAGATACTCTGCTGTTTCATTGAGTGCATGTCGGATTTAATACCAGTGAGGAGAGGTGGATTTTAAAGGGAATTGTAGCATTGTAGATACGAAATGCATATTTTCGCAAAAAAATAAATAAAATGTAGACACAACTCTAAATGAGCCCCTTAATATTTAAATGCAGTTCGTAGAATTGTCATTACATTTTTAAAAACAAAAGGTTTGTACCATTGTGTTTGAATAATTGTACCTGTAATTTTTTTGCTCTGGGAAAATGTAATTTTTTTTTTGAAATATTGACCAATTCTCCATTAATAATTATTGCCTAATTTCAATGCTGGATGTAAATCTCTATTTATGTTCTTATGCTGGATACAGTATGTAGACTGTAACTCAATAGGATTCTTGGAATGTCCAGTGGATTGTCCCCACTCATCCATGGTGAGCAGGGATTTCCCCAATGAGTGTGGTGCACTTCAAAGCTTTGCAGGGGAGAGAAAGGGAGGGAGGAGATTGGGTTGGAATAATACTTCAGAGGCACTAGGTACGCCCCTCCCCTTACATAGATTTGGCCACACCCACACTGGTGTTAAGATCTGCTGGGTCTCACTGGCGATAGCTTCCTCATGCTTTGGAAAGAGGTTTGTGGTGGTACAATTACTACCACTGTTATCACCATCTCATGATAAATCTTAAGAAAATCAATGAGAAAATGCTTTATTTTATGAATAAGCATTTTTTATTTATTAAATATTTTTTATTTTTACATATTTTTATCTATTTTTTTTACAATTGTTTTATTATTATTATTATTTTGGTTTTTTTCTAAGTGGAACTGAAACCTCAAGTCTAGTTGTGTCACACATGTACATATCCTCTGAAAGTTTCCCGAGACAAGTTAAGCCTTCTCGCACCGGACCAGTATCGCCAGGCTGCCACGGAAGATTTTAATGATATCTTGCAGTGATAGGTGATAGAAAATCAGCTTTATTGTCACATTATCATAAATTGCCCCCTAAATGTGATAGTGACGGGAAATGTTCTGGTGGCTGGGAAAAGAGAGCGGAGAAACTAAAATTTATATTAATGAATAAACCTCTCTCGGCCTCCCTCTATATTCCTTTGCGCAGCGAGTGGAGAGGCTAAGAGCGGGCGCTGACACCCAGGAGAATCGCACAGGGTATCCAGACTCTTTTAATAGAACAATGTATAAAAAAAATGACTTACGTATATAAAAAAAAGAATAACAATATGATCCCAAAAGGCTCCTGTGCAACCGATTACATAGGTTGCACAGTTGATATATCCGGACTTCTGTACTTTAAATAGATGAAAACTCTCAACATAGATCAGTATAGTATATTACAGAGAAGACTGGTAGCAGAGGGAATTCTAGCTTTATCCTTTACCTTCACTCACTTCCCTTATGAACAAATGTCTAATAAGAAAATAAAGTATTAGGGAGCGGTACAGATGATGGTGAAACGCCGGCATTCCTATAGTCCTATCTGAGAATATAGCCGTGGTGCTTTAAATAGGCTGTTTAACTGTCTGCAGCTGAATGTAAATAAAGCCTGGCTATACCGTTATATCTCTGTTAGACCAATCAGATAAGAGAGCTTTGAAATTTTGCTTTAGTTTACCTTTTAATAGAAAACATTGGCTGAATTGGTAATGGGTGTTTTGAACAATTCAGCAGCACCAAGTATACAATAACTTATGCATATGTAATAAAGGAATGTATAGATCACAATGCTTAGAATAAATATAAGAGTGCACTGAAAAATGTATTACGATAAACATTAACAAAGTTAGCCTGGATTAGATTGACAGCAATCTCTGGTGGGTGAATTAATATATTAATACATGATGATGATAATAATGATGGTGATGACGATGGTGATGATAATGATGGCAGCACGGTGACTAAGTGGTTAGCACTTCTGCCTCACAGCACTGGGGTCGTGAGTTCAATTCCCGACCATGGCTTTATCTGTGTGGAGTTTGTATGTTCTCCCCGTGTTTGCGTGGGTTTCCTCTGGGTACTCCGGTTTCCTCCCACACTCCAAAAACATACTAGTAGGTTAATTGGCTGCTATCAAAATTGACCCTAGTCTCTCTCTGTCTGTGTGTATGTTAGGGAATTTAGACTGTAAGCCCCAATGGGGCAGGGACAGATGTGAGTGAGTTCTCTGTACAGCGCTGCGGAATCAGTGGTGCTATATAAATAAATGATGATGATAGTGATGATAATTTTAATTCAGCAGATATATACCATAGATAAATACAGTAAGGGGCAAACTTGTTGCTTTATTGTCTTGTCATATAGATCTATATTTTATTCTAGACTGTAGTCATGTGACGGATGTGAGGCCTGGCATTAATGGTATAGAACGTTTGAAGAGTACTTGTCACCAGGGTTTGGTTTTGTTCAATTATTTGATAAATAGATACCCAAAGCACAATAAATCCCATGCATTTGCCCCAATAAGGTGTAGTAAGTAGCTCACCTAGGGGTAAATGTATCAAGCTGAGAGTTTTCCGGCGGGTTTGAAAAACCAATCAGATTCTAGCTATCATTTATTTAGCACATTCTACAAAATGACAGCTAGAATCTGATTGGTTGCTATAGGCAACATCTCCACTTTTCAAACCTGCCGGAAAACTCTCAGCTTGTTACATTTACCCCCTAGTTTATTATATGGGGCAATGGGCAATGTTCAATTTCTCTATTGTTCAGCAACCTCAGGGAGTTCCTCAATATTATTGGCAAAAGCAAGAACGGTCACTGGTCCTCTTTAATACGTATATGCAACTTTCTATTTATTTTTTGCCTTTGTCATGTTAAAATTCCTCAACCTGATTCACTAAGTTTGTAAGATAAACCAGATAACATAATTCTCACCCTCATCAAAGCAATATATTGCATGACTCACGTTTAATTTCTTTCCTCAGTGTTCTGTCATGTCTCACAGCTGTTCATTCACAATCTCACACAGGAAGGAAGATTAGAACAACATGTTTCCAAAAACCTCACAGAACGATGGGAAGTAATAAAGGCAGCCTCATTAAATATACTTTTATAATTTTTGCCACAATTAGAATATTACCATTCACAACATGTTTCCTGAATATAAATATTGTTGTGTGTACTTTTGCAAAATATTGCTTTTGCTTACTTAGAAAACTTCTGAAAAAAATTTGAAATACTCGTTAAGCCACTGTCATCCTGTGGACAGGGCCGGTGCTAGGGTTCGCGGCGCCCTAGGCAAAATTTCGCCGCCCCGCCCCCTTGCCCCCTGAACACACTAAATAAAAAAATAATTCGATTTTTGCTTACCTTTTCTTCCTCTAGCTGCTCCTCGCGATGCATGCTGAAAGGGGAGGGGAGGGGGACGTCGGGAACAACTTTATACACACTGTCTGTCAGTGACAGACAGTGTGATACTTCAGAGGCGCCACCGGACAGACTATCACATGATCACTGCCTAAGGTTGCCTAATGGGAGCGCCGGGCCTGCCTGTAGAGCTGCGGTTCTTAACCAAAATGAGGCGGGGCGTGGGGGAGGGGGGTTGCTCAAGATCAGCTTTGTTGTTAATTGGCCACTTGTCCACCAATCAATGCTTAGTGTCATTGGATTACAGTATGCATATGATGTATGTCAGCCAGGGCTGCCAAGAGGAATTTGGGGCCCCAGTACAGCAACTTTCTGGGACCCCCTCCACACATAGCAGGAGAAGGGATGTTTGCCGCCGCGCAGCGGTGGTGTCGACGAAGGGGGAGTGGTCACATAGTGATGGGGCGTGACCAACTTGGACTGTGGCTGTGCTTCTTTACACATGACATTATGGGGGATTTCAATTAGCCACGAAGTATCTGTGGAACGTCTGTGAGACACTTTGCGATGGAGATTTTGTCAGAAATGTCCGCGCGCCACATCACCGGCAACTGAATTCCCCCCATTGTGTATTAAAATTAGAGATGTTCACTGGCCCTGTGTTCTGGTTTTGAGATTGGTTTTGGATCTGGATTAATTTTGTGTTTTGGTTTTGGCAAAACCGCCCTTGTGTGTTTTGGTTTTGGATCTGTAATGTTTAGAAAAATTGCTAAAATATGCTAAGACCACATCATTTTGCTCTTTTTTTGTTCCTACATTACTATTAACCTCAATAACACTAATTTTAAGTAATTTGCAGTCAATTTTGACCACCTCACAGGTCACAATATTAATTTCATACACTTTCAAACAAAGACTGCAGCAGTTCTTGCTAGTGATAGGAAGGCCATTGTCATGCCTGGGCATAAGACCAAAAAATCCACCTCTTATGTGTGGAATTATTTTTACCCAAATCCTGATAACAGTTGTCTAGCTATTTGTAGCATTGTAAAGCCGCAGTCAGTAGAGGTAGGGACCTTAACCATCGAGGATGCTCATCCCTGTTACGCCATTTGAAGAGAGTTCATGGAAAGCTCTTGTGAAAATCAGAAACTTATGTTAAACAAATAAGAACAAGCAGTCCAGCATCAGCTACCTTCTTTCTCTCATCTAGATCCCAGCACCTGGATCTTCAACCCAGAAGCAGACCAAGAAGAAGACTACTAATAGTTTGCAACAATTGAATGTTAAACAATCCTTAGCAAGTATGAAAGCTGTCACCCAGTCGCAAAGCGGATCACAGACGCCGTTGCTATTATGCTAGTATTAGATCTGCTTCCAATATCCACTATTAATGCAGCTGGTTTTAGACAATTAGTTGAGGTCTTGTGTCCCCGTTACCAAATTCCACCACAACACCATTTCACTAGAAAAGCTATTCCTCACCTCTACCAGAAGGTTCGTACAAATGTAATTATTGGGCTACAAAATGCCATTCTACCCACTGTACACTTAACCACAGATATGTGGAGAAGCGGAACTGGGCAAACTAAAGATTATATGACTGTGACAGCCCACTGGGTTGGTGATTCGCATTTACCAGCAGGAACAGCAGCAGCATGTACCCAAGTATGTCACATTTGTCAGTGGCGGGCTACTCTGTGTATCACTGGCTTCACTAAGAGGCATACAGCTAACTATCTGTTACAAAAACTAAGGGATGTCATTGAAACTTGGCTTATCCTACTTAGACTCTCCTCAGGATATGTCATTTCTGATAACGCCACCAATATTATGAGAGCATTACAGCTGGGTGAATTCCATCACATTGCCTGTTTTGCTCACACAATAAACTTGGCAGTGCAGAGCTTTTTAAAAAATGACAGGGACATGCAGCAGATGCTGTCGTTGGCCCATAAAATATCTGGACATTTCAGGCATTTGGCAACAGCATGTAGGAGGATTGCAACAAGTACAAGAGCAATTTCATTTGCCCTGCCACTAACTGAAGCAAGAGGTGGTGACAAGGTGGAATTCCACCCTATATATGCTTCTGCAGATGGAGGAACAGCAAAAAGCCATCCACGCTTACTCCACAAGCCATGACATTGGGAAAGGAGGGGAGAGGTACTTTACTCAAGCGCAGTGGAGAATACGCTCCGTGTTGTGCAAGGTGCTGAAACCATTCAAAGTAGTCATCTGTGCAGTGAGTTCAGACATTGCTAACTTGAGTCAAGTGATTCCCTTAATTAGACTTTTGGAAAAGCAGCTTGAGAAACCGAAGGAGGAGATTAAACATAGCAATTACGCTAAGTATGTCGGACTTGTAAATTAAGTTCTTAATTCGCTTCGCCAGGATCCAAGAGTTATCAAAATCTTGAAATCAGATCACTAAATTTTGGCAACTGTGCTTGATCCTCAGTTTAAGAGCTATGTCCTCTCTTTGTTTCCAACTGACCCAGATCTGAAGAGTTGCAAGGAGCTCCTGGTGAGCAAGATGACAGCTTGAGTGTTACGTGACAAGACGGCGTCTCCTCCTTCAGTTTCTCACTCATCTGCTTATAGGAAAAAACTTAGCTTTCCCAAGAGACCCAGGGATGATGCAGGTGACTCAGCACAACATTTTGACATCTGGTCTGGTCTAAAAGAAATGACCAAAAAGCGTGACACCTCTGCCGTAACTCCACCTGATCCTACTGTCAACAAGCAAAGGATGGTGGAGGATTATTTTCACGACAGCATAGAAATAGACACATCAGACAGTCCCTTTACATACTAGGAGGAAAAAAAGGGAATTTGGAGACCCATGTACCAACTCGCTTTGCACTGTCTAAGCTGCCCACCCTCCAGTGTGTACTCAGAAAGATTTTTTAGCACAGCTGTGAACCTTGTCAGCGATTGGCGTAGGAGGCTACTTCCACAAAATGTGGAAAAGATGATGTTCTTAAAAATGAACTTCAATTTTCACAAGGAAGCCTTTCCCGCCAAATACATCAAAATAATGGCTGTAATGGCGGATTCCAGCGGTGATGAAATAATAATGTGTGAGGATGATGTACAAACTGATGAGGGTGAAGATGAGGCTGAGGATGATGACAACAACATCTTGCCACAGTAGAGTTCATTAACAGCTCTGTTACCTTAGATGCCTTAAGCCCGTTGTTGGCTTGTTTTGTGGGGGCCCCCCAAACAAACCAATCACATCATCCTCAAAAGTGGCACTCCTTGTCGCTGAAGTCCTTGGTTTGTTAAAGTGTGCATGTCCTTTTTAAGATCCAACATAAGACTGGGTGGGAGGGCCCAAGGACAATTCCATCTTGCACCACTTTTCCTTTCAGCTACTGCTGTGTGCCAATGTTACCTACATGTGCTATATACTGTTGTGTGCTTAGCAAAAATCTTAGACACCCATTAATGATGCAGATGACTCAGCACAACATTTTAACATCTGGTTTTGTCTACTGTAAAATAATTGACCAGAATTAGTGACACCTGTCAACTATCAACATCCAAAGAATGGTGGAGGATTATTTTAATTTATTTTGAACAGTATAAAGACAACAGTTTTATTTACAAAGAACAACGTTGCTTGCAGAAGTAATGTAAGCATGAATGTCTAAATAGACATGTATATGTAATACCTCAAACTTTGCTGCTGTTTCATCAGTATTGCACAAAGTGTTTGTAATCTGCACTTTAGGTACCTAACTATATTATATTTTTTTGTGAATTGGGGCTGATTCGAAGCTCAGTGATGAACTTGCTTTTTGCTGTGAATTACAATGGCTCATTTTAGCGCATTGTCTGGCACCCTGGATTGGTCTGGGTCTGATAAAAGCACGCATCCCGTAACTGCAAATGACTTGAAATTAGTGTTATTGAGGTTAATAATAATAATGTAGGGGGAAAAAAGCAAATATATGTCATTTTAGCAAAACAAATAAGGATTTTAGAAAAAAAAAAATCGGTATCCAAAACCAAAACCAAAATACGCAAGGGCGGTTATGACAAAACCAAAACACGAAGTTAATCCAGATCCAATACCAAAACCAAAACCAGAACACAGGGGTCAGTGAACATCTGTAATGTTTAAGGGTTTTTGAGCACCTCTTAATTTTTAGAATGCAATATGTAAGACATACATTATAATTATTAATATTACCATTTAGTTATATAGCGCCACTAATTCCGCAGCGCTGTACAGAGAACTCACTCACATCAGTCCCTGCCCCAGTCTAAATTCCCTAACACACACACACACAGACAGAGACAGACAGACACAGACTAGGGTCAATTTTGTTAGCAGCCAATTAACCTTAGTACTTTTTTTGGAGTGTGGGAGGAACCTGGAGCACCCGGAGGAAACCCACGCAAACACGGGGAGAACATACAAACTTCACACAGATAAGGCCATAGTCGGGAATTGAACTCATGACCCCAGTGCTGTAAGGCAGAAGTGCTAATCACTTAGACACCGTGCTGCCCACATAACATTAACATGACCCTCCCAGCCACATAACGCCACCCCCTCAGAAACATTTTGCCACTGCCACAGCAATACCCCCCCAGACACATCCTAAGCCCCCCTAGACACAATCTAACCCCCTCAGACACATCCTAACCCTCCAGACACATCATAACCCCCCCCCCCCAGACACAGCCTATCCCCCAGACACATCTTAAATAGAGATGAGCGCACTCAGATTTCCTGAATCCGAGCCCACCCGAACGTTGCCGATCCGAGTCGGATCCGGAACAGATCCGGGTATTGGCGCCAAATGAAAAATTGAAACCGAGGCTCTGAGTCATAATCCCGCTGTCGGATCTCGCGATACTCGGAACCTATAAATTCCCCGCTAGTCGCCGCCATCTTCACTCGGGCATTGATCAGGGTAGAGGGAGGGTGTGTTAGGTGGTCCTCTGTTGTGGTAGATCTCGTGCTGTGCTGTGCTGTGCTGTGCTGTGTTCTGCAGTATCAGTCCAGTGGTGCTGTGTGCTGTGCTCTGTCAATTTTGAGTTCAGTGGTGCTGCTGGGTCCTGTGTGCTGTGTCCTGTTCAGTCCAGTGGTCCTGTGTCCCGTGCTCTGTGCTTCTAAGGGCATAGTTATTTCCCCAGTATTCCCAAGTGTTTAAAAAAATGTAAAAAAAGTTATAAAAAAAAATACAAAAAATTTTTTTGAAAAAAATTAAATTACAACAAAATTTGCAAAACCAATCCTGCAGTATAAGCCCATTGGTACTGCAATATTACCAAGTTCACACATTCTGCAGTATCTTGTGCTACATATAATGGAGAGCAAAAATTTGGAGGATAAAGTAGGGAAAGATCAAGACCCACTTCCTCCTAATGCTGAAGCTGCTGCCACTAGTCATGACATAGACGATGAAATGCCATCAACGTCGTCTTCCAAGCCCGATGCCCAATCTCCTAGTACAGGGCATGTAAAATCCAATAAGCCCAAGTTCTCAAAAAAAAGCGAAAAAAATAAACTTAAAATCATCTGAGGAGAAACGTAAAGTTGGCAATATGCCATTTACGATGCGTAGTGGCAAGGAACGGCTTAGGCCCTGGCCCGTGTTCATGACTAGTGGTCCATCTTCACCCAAGGATCTTAGCCCTACTCCTCCTCCCCCCCCCCTACAAAAAATTGAAGAGAGTTATGCTGTCAGCAACAAAACAGCAAACAACTCTTCCTTCTAAAGAGAAATTATCACAAATCCCCAAGGCGAGTCCAAGGGTGTTGGTGGTTGTCAAGCCTGACCTTCCCATCACTGTACGGGAAGAGGTGGCTCGGGAGGAGGCTATTGATGATGTAGCTGGCGCTGTGGAGGAACTTGATGATGAGGATGGTGATGTGGTAAATGAGGCACCAGGGGGGGAAACAGCTGATGTCCATGGGATGAAAAAGCCCATCGTCATGCCTGGTCAGAAGACCAAAAAATGCACCTCTTCGGTCTGGAGTTATTTTTATCCAAATCCGGACAACCAATGTATGGCCATATGTAGCTTATGTAAAGCTCAAATAAGCAGGGGTAAGGATCTTGCCCACCTAGGGACATCCTCCCTTTTACGTCACCTGAATAACCTTCATAGTTCAGTGGTTAGTTCAGGAACTGGGGCTAGGACCGTCATCGGTACAGGGACACCTAAATCCCGTGGTCCAGTTGGATACACACCAGCAACACCCTCCTAGTCAACTTCCTCCACGATCTCCATCAGATTGAGTCCTGCAGCCCAAGTCAGCAGCCAGATTGAGTCCTCTCCAATACGGGATTCATCCGAGGAATCCTGCAGCGGTACGCCTACTACTGCCACTGCTGCTGTTGCTGCTGTTAGTCGGTCATCTTCCCAGAGGGGAAGTCGTAAGACCGCTAAGTCTTTCACAAAACAATTGACCGTCCAACAGTCGTTTGCCATGACCACAAAATACGATAGTAGTCACCCTATTGCAAAGCGTATAACTGCGGCTGTAACTGCAATGTTGGTGTTAGACATGCGCCCGGTGTCCGCCATCAGTGGAGTGGGATTTAGAGGGTTGATGGAGGTATTGTGTCCCCGGTACCAAATCCCGTCGAGATTCCACTTCACTAGGCAGGCGATACCAAAAATGTGCAGAGAAGTACGATCAAGTGTCCTCAGTGCTCTGAAAAATGCGGTTGTACCCACTGTCCACTTAACCACGGACATGTGGACAAGTGGTTCTGGGCAAACAAAGGACTATATGACTGTGACAGCCCACTGGGTAGAAGCATCGCCTTCCGCAGCAACAGCAACAGCTGCATCAGTAGCAGCATCTACAAAATGGCTGCCCGTGCAAAGGCAGGCAACATTGTGTATTACAGGCTTTAATAAGAGGCACAACGCTGACAACATATTAGAGAAACTGAGGGAAATTATCTCCCAGTGGCTTACCCCACTTAGACTCTCATGGGGATTTGTGGTGTCAGACAATGCCAGTAACATTGTGCAGGCATTAAATATGGGCAATTTCCAGCACGTCCCATGTTTTGCCCACACCATTTATTTGGTGGTGCAGCATTACCTCAAGAGTGACAGGGGTGTGCAGGAGATGCTTGCGGTGGAGCGCAAAATTGCTGGACACTTTTGTCATTCAGCCAGTGCCTACCGCAGACTAGAGGCACATCAAAAAAGCATGAACCTGCCCTGCCATCACCTCAAACAAGAGGTTGTGACGCGCTGGAACTCCACCCTCTATATGCTGCAGAGGATGGAGGAGCAGCAAAAGGCCATTCAGGCCTACACAGCCACCTACGACATAGGCAAAGGAGTGGGGATGCGCCTGAGTCAAGCGCAGTGGAGACTGATTTCCGTGTTGTGCAAGGTTCTCCAGCCGTTTGAATTTGCCACACGAGAAGTCAGTTCCGACACTGCCAGCTTAAGTCAGGTCATTCCCCTGATAAGGCTGTTGCAGAAGCAGCTGGAGAAAGTGAGGAAGGAGCTGGTAAAGCATTGCAATCCAACAAAGCATGTAGCTCTTGTGGATGAAGCCCCTCGTACGCTTTGCCAGGATCCGAGGATGGTCAATCTTTTAAAGTCAGAGGAATACATTCTGGCCACCGTGCTCGATCCTCGGATTGTTGTGTCTCTGTTTCCGGCGGACACAAGTCTACAGCGGTGCAAAGACCTTCTGGTCAGGAGATTGTCCTCTGAAGAGGACCGTGACATGCCAACAGCTCCACCCTCATTTTCTTCCACATCTATGGCTGTGATGAAAAAGCTCAGTTTTCCTAAAAGAGCCGCTGGCGGGGATGCTGATAACATCTGGTCCGGACTGAAGGACCTGCCAACCATTGCAGACATGTCTATTGTCGCTGCATTGGATGTTGTCACAATTGAAAAAATGGTGGAGGATTATTTTGCTGACACCATCCAAATAGACATGTCAGACAGTCCATATTGTTACTGGCAGGAAAAAAAGGCAGTTTGGAAGCCCCTGTACAAACTGGCTCTATTTTACCTGAGTTGTCCCCCCTCCAGTGTGTACTCGGAAAGAGTTTTTAGTGCAGCGGGGAACCTGGTCAGTAAGCGCCGAAGGAGGTTGCTTCCTCACAACGTTGAAAAAATGATGTTTATAAAAATGAATAATGAATTCCTCAATGAAGTACAGCACTTCCCTCCAGATAGTACAGAGGGACCTGTGGTTGTGGAGTCCAGCAGGGACGAATTGATAATGTGTGAGGAGGAGGAAGTACACACTGTAGGGGGAGAGGAATCAGAGGTTGAGGATGAGGATGACATCTTACCTCAGTAGAGCCTGTTTAGTTTGTACAGGGAGAGATGAATAGTTTTTTTGGTGTGGGGGCACAAACAAACCAATCATTTCAGCCACAGTTGTTTGGTAGTCCCTGTCGCTGAAATGATTGGTTTGTTAAAGTGTGCATGTCCATTTCAACAACATAAGGGTGGGTGGGAGGGCCCAAGGACAATTCCATCTTGCAACTATTTTTTTGGCATTATGTGACCATTCAACAGTCATTTGCCATGTTCAAAAAGTAAAAGAAAATGTCAACAAATTAAAAAAATTTAATCAAAAGTTAAATGCCCTGTCATTATTTAAAACAAGAGGGTTTGACGTGCTAGAATTAGTGTAGTGTTAATATGTTATAAACACTACACTTGGAACTTGGAGGAGGTATTGTGGCCCCGGTATCAAATTTAGTACCGGGGCCACCCCACTACACAGTCCAGAATTTTTTTGGGGGAAATTCAGAGCCGTGGAGGGTTTTTTATTAATTATATTGTGGTGACCACTCCTCTACGCAGTCCAGATACATTTATTGGTGCGAATCATACAAGTTCAGGGTTTTTAAATTATATTGTGGTGACCCACTCCTCTACGCAGTCCAGATACATTTATTGGTGCGAATCATACAAGTTCAGGGTTTTTAAATTATATTGTGGTGACCCACTCCTCTACGCAGTCCAGGTACATTTTTTGGTGCGATTAAGACCAGTTGATGGTTTTCTTATTATATTGTGGTGACCCACTCCTCTACGCAGTCCAGATACATTTATTGGTGCGAATCATACAAGTTCAGGGTTTTTAATTTATATTGTGGTGACCACTCCTCTACGCAGTCCAGGTACATTATTCGGTGCGATACAGACCAGTTGATGGTTTTCTTATTATATTGTGGGGACCACTCCACTACGCAGTCCAAAAAGATACCTCGTTGGAACGTTTTGGACTAATAACTATATTGTGAGGTGTTCAGAATACACTGTAAATTAGTGGAAATGCTTGTTATTGAATGTTATTGAGTTTAATAATAGCGTAGGAGTGAAAATAAGCCCAAAAACTTGATTTTTGAACTTTTTATGCTTTTTTCAAAAAAAATCTGAATCCAAAACCTTAAATCCGAACCAAAACCTTTCAGTAGGTGTTTTGCGAAACAAATCCGAACCCAAAACATCACGAAAATCCGAATCCAAAACACAAAACACGAGACACCAAAAGTCGCCGGTGCACATCCCTAATCTTAAACCACCCCAGACACATCATAAGCCCGCCAGACACATCCTAAGTCCCCCCAGCAGACACATCATAAGCCCCCCCAGCAGACACATCATACCACTCCCCACAACCCCAGCCCAGCTCACTTACCTAAGTTGAGCAGAAACTCCTCCTCCTTGCCCTACTAGACTACCGTCCTGGCCCCCCAGGTAGCCTGGGCCCCGGTAATTTGCACCTGCCTCCCCCCCCCTCTCGGCTCCCCTGATGTCATCAGTAAGTGCTGTACTAAAGACATTAACCAAGATTCCAGTAAACAAACTAAAGGTTGTCCATTAGTGGGTGCCCTTCCAATATCCCACGCTGTCTTTATAGATCTCAATAGTTCATTCTCCTGCTAAAGTCAATTGCTTTTCAACCTTGTTTCTGTAGCAGTTTTGGTAGTATTACTGTATGTAATGTTAGTAAACTTTAGCCTTTGCGTCCTATGCTTTGTATTTTCATTACTATGTCTCTGTGGCACACAGGCCCATGAGTCAAGTGAGCACCTTTCCGGTCCATTGAGTCCTGGGTCCAGCTCATCCTGCACCCAGAGTTATACAGCAACAATCACAATCACCTTTACTAGTCCCAGAGAGGGCTCGGGGGAAGCAGGAATTCCTGTTACTCTTAACGCACCAGAACGGCTTTGCTGACTCCAACAGCATTCACTATTCTACGTACATCACTGTATAAATTTAGGCGCTATATAAATAACTGTAATAAATAAATGTGTGTGTAGGAAGCAATTAATGTAATGTGTGTGAATGTGGGGTACTAATGTAATGTACAATGCATAAAAAAACAGGGCAAACATATAAAACGTATCTACAGCACACATTAGCTTTTATGAATTTTTACCAATTTCCCAGCACATACATTTGAAGCACAGTTAAGATTATCACATATCTCCCACAAAATTCCACTTACTCCCTAGCTATGGCGCCCTGTTCCCTACAATAAATTCTGCTACATCTGTATTATGGCCCTCAAGATCATGAAGAGTTACAGCAGTCAGCTACCGAAAATAACTGATGGATAGTCACCCAAGGGCAGGACACTGTAATTATTAAAACAAAGGATAGGCATATATTTAGATTTATTTAAGCTATTACAAATCTGAAAACAAAACCCAGGAATCTTAATTTCACCATGAAAAAACTAGAAATAAGAATAAATTTATTTACAATATGTACTGTACACCCATGTAGTAAAACCAGTGCTTTTTTTGTCATAGAACTCGCCGAAACTGAGTTCCAGAACCTTTTTTCAACGGATTTTCCAAGTTTTAAAAGTAACTTTTGAACAATTGATATTTAGTCCACGTGGACTTGAATCGCCCTGTCGAGCGTAGCAAGTCGGCAGCAAAATCATTAAGGCTGTGCTGCATGTGTGTTGAGTCCGATGCATGCGTACTTCGTCCGTGCTGGTTCAGATGGCACTGCTCGGCTTGTGGCGCTGCTCAGCTTGTGATTGGTCGCGTGTTAGATTACTGAGTGCTTACTGTGGCCGGCGACCGTTATGTTTCGCTACACAACTGCCGTGTGTGGGTGTGTGTTCAGTGATTGACTACGTGATGTGAGTTCCGGCACCTTTTTTCTCACAAAAAAGCACTAAGTAAAACGATAAAAAGATGAGCATAAAAAAATGGAGATCATTACTCTGATTATTCTCTAGGGGGAGCTGTTTGCTAATTCCAGTTTTGTATTGTTTCTAAAACTTTTTCTGTTTGTAGACTGCACAGAATACGAAGCTAAATAATTTATTTAAGTTGTTAGAAAAGTGGAAATTATAACTGATTTATAAAATTGTGATTTATTTTCCATATTAGCTGGAATATGAGAAGATTGTTTAGTAAATGGACACAATTAAGGTTTCCAATATGTTTTTTTATGAGGATAGGGTAAATGTAAAGAATATAGCAAGTGTGAAATAAATGTGCATTACATACACGGCTGCGATAGGAATCAATTATGGAAGGTTATAGCCATTCATTGTGCACACACAGTAAGTAACGTGTCTAGATAGGAAACACCATACTTGCCTACTTTTGCAGGCAGCAATCCGGGAGGGGGGCCGGTCGAGGGGGGCGTGGCCACGCACAGTGCACCGTTAGGCTCCGTCCCTGTCAATCTCAGGCAATTTTAGCCAATCGCAGCAGGGAACGGGACCATAATGATGCGTTTAGCCCCGCCCCCGTCATCTTTAACAACGTCGAAATCTGGATCCGGGATTTTTGCCTGCTCTCTCGGGAGTTCGGGAGAACTCCTAAAAATTCAGGAGTCTCCCGGACATTCCGGGAGAGTAGGCAACTATGAGAAACACCCGTGTCTCAGTAAGTACTTATTGATCATTTGATGCTTACCAAACTCAGCTGTATACAGTAGTGTATGTGGAATATAACAGGAACAGTTTTCAAATCCATTGAAACATACAACTTAATTTTGGTGTCTAGAGACAAATGTGGTTATTCACTAATATTCTGTAAGTGCAAATGTGCAGTAATGTGCAGTAACAAACGTTAATAGGGATAGTATCTTGAGGCCCTGAACTGTAGTAGCCTTAATTATATATTTAAAGTGCACCATCATCTAAACACAGTTGAGGTTTTTATATTGTGCACTGAACAGATAAGAGTGAGAATGAAGGCGATTAATTCACAAGGAACCAATGACACCACTAAGACCCCTAATGACTGCTTCCAGTACAGTATGTGTTCAGTTACAGATACATTTAAACATAAATGTCTGCAAAAAAAGAAATTATATTTAATACTCATTCAATTATTATTCATTTCAATTTATCCACATACATGTCTAAGGTTAATCACGAGAGAGAGAGCGAGGGGACAGTCCTGTTGACTGTATTCATGTTATATTCCCTGTTGTGCAGTTAAACTAATTTAGTACATTGCAAGAATTGCACTAATAAATATTTAGCTTTTTTAGACCATATATAATAAAAGTTATGTTTTAAATGGATGGCCTCAGTATATATAATTACTATTAGAGGATTCTGTGCACCTTATTTCTAGAAACTTCTGCTTTTTATTTTCTTATTTAGCTAATAAATAGACGTCAGCATCCCCTGACGGAGCAGGAACCAGGTGGTTCCCTTAGATCGCCAGCACACTGGACTGCGTTCAGCGGTGAGGGATGACCATGCAGCATGGTGATATCATGATGATTTTGTGAAAACGCCGTTACTTTGCGATTTTTTTAAGGCGATTTGCCAACAAAAGATGTATGAAAGTGCGAACTGATAGAAAATGGCCAGTAAACTGATGTTACCAAAAAATCACTGTCCCAATGTTTTGCCATACTAAGAATATAAGTCTTCATATGTACGAAGTTGGGATTTTGCAAAAGCGCCACCATCTCGCTGGGAAAAGCGTCAGAATAAAAACACTGCTTTGGATAGGGGAGATTATCAAAACCATCAGCTGTTAGTCTATGCAGGCTTTTGGGATCTATAAAAAGGTAACCAAAATTGTATTATTCTGAGGGTGCATGAAAATAGAGATTTTGTGCAATTTGTTCGAGGTTTTGTTGGCTGAAAATGAAATATTTGTGTCATGGATCGGGTCTTAGCCCTGTTTATGCCACTCGGCACTATTATGTCACTGTGCATCTCCCTCCTGTCAGAATTTAGAATTCTAAACCCTGGGACAAAGTGTGACTTCTGTCTGCTCCACAGGAGGCTGCCATCTTGGGTGAGACATTTTGCTACATCCTACCTATTATGAGCACCTGACTTCATCCACCAATTAGCTCTCTCTACAGACTATAAAAGTCACCTCCTACACTCAACTAATTGCCAGCGCAACACTTTCCTGGTTCGAGCTGTTGCTGCTTGTTTGCTGTTCCTTCTGCTATTTCAGTGTTGCTGCTGTACAGACTTCAGCCATTAACTCTTTATGTGGACTCAATCTTCCTTCTGCTATTTCAGTTTTACTATCTGCTGCTGTACAGACTTCAGCCATTAACCCTTTGTGTGGATTCAGTGTCCTTCTGCTACTCCAGTGTTACTATCTGTTGTTGTACAAAGTCCAGCTATTAGCCCCTCAGCTCACATCTGCCTATTCCTCTGACTTCTACTGGTCTTCCGGGTAGTAGTAGCCTCCCCCAATACGCCTCCCTAAGCATAGAGAATCACAAGGGGAAGATATCTCTACCATGCATGCACAGTTGTAAACAACGCTTTTTGCGCATATCTCCCTGACTTATGCTCGACTGTACATGACCCCCATTATGTACAGGACATTATACATATATTAATATCACTTATGTATTATAACAATGAATAGAACAATTGTATATTACAGAGCACTTTATAGAATGTATATTATAGAATACATTGGACAAATGTTTATTATAGAATACTTTATAGAATGTATAGTATACAATACTTTATAGAATGTATATCATAGGTTACATTGGACAAATGTATAGTATAAAATACTTTATAGAATGTATATCATAGATTACATTGGACAAATGTATATTATAGAATACTTTATAGAATGTATTTTATAGAATACTTTATAGAATATATATCGTAGATTACATTTGACAACTGTACATTGTAGAATACTTTATAGAATGTATATTACAGAATACTTTATAGTACGTACATTGTATTTTATAGAAAAAATTATAATTGAAAGTATTGCATTAAACTGATATTTTTTTAACCATTAAAATAAGATTTGCAAATCAATGCATAAAAAAATGTACTAGCGAACTGAAATAAATTGCATTAAATATTGTGAATTATCCCTCGAACTGTGGGGGCTTCTTTTTTCTCTACTTTGGATGGTACCAGCGTGAAAGTGGAAAACAAAAATCTGCTATACTATACTTAACAATAAAACTTATAATAAGACCTGACATGAGAATAAATATCACTATGGATATCGTATTCCTCGCTCACAGCTCTGCTGGGAAGACCCTTTTGTGAAAGCGGTTTATACAGAACAAAATGGAATGTTGAACTTCTTTGCCAGAACCGTGTCTACAGACTTTTCTAATTAAAGTTCAGAAGAAATGCTCAGAGGAAGAACACTACACCCTGATGATCCATGTACACGATTCGTACGGT
The DNA here is from genome assembly GCF_038048845.1 of Mixophyes fleayi. NCBI lineage: Eukaryota > Metazoa > Chordata > Amphibia > Anura > Limnodynastidae > Mixophyes > Mixophyes fleayi. The sequence continues at coordinate 429,870,102 of NC_134402.1, read as the reverse complement.
ATATGCCAAATTACTAAATTATATTCTCAGCAGCATAATTATCTCAGGAGGCGTCCTGTACACTCTGGGGGGAAAGAAATGCCTTAAAGACATGAGATCTGTTTAATCTTTATTGTTGCAAGGAGATTAAGAAACAAGTAATTTATTACTGTATAAAGATTATTGCATAACTGTATAAATATTCAACATTATTGACAGGGGTGGGCTGGCAAGTTTTAGCCCAGGAGGACAAGACTCGACTCAGCCGTCTATTAGGAACATTTTAAAGCAGGCCTGTCCAACCTGCGGCCCTCCAGATGTTGTGAAACTACAAGTCCCAGCATGCCCTTCCAGCTATCAACAGGTTGTCTACTGGCAAAGCATGCTGGGGCTTGTAGTTTCACAACTTCTGGAGGGCCGCAGGTTGGACAGGCCTGTTTTAAAGGAACAAAAATGCAGGTGGCTCAGTAACCTGGACCAAGATTGCCCACTTGCCCTCCAAGCCCAGCCAACTCCTGATTAGTGAGATACACATGGCATTGAGAAATCACTTATGATGTTAACGAAATTCAGCGCCTGCTTTTATTAACTTGGTGGGTAAGTTTGTATGACATGACGTGAGAGTTACAGGCACTTGGAATATTGACTGAAGTACCTAGAAAACACAGTACCTAGAAAACATAATATTGCACCTGTACAGCCTGTGTTCTAGCAGCAATACAATGCAAACCATGTACAGGAAAACTCCTGGGGGAATACCACGTCTGGGAAACAGTCACATAGCTGATCGTGGTTGGTATTATGGACGTAATGTAAAGTTACAGGGTGAAATAAAAAAAGATGGGTATTAAACTGGAGATGATTGATGAACCCCTCCATGTTTTAGTTTCAGGAGTCTATTTAACAAGTGGTGAGGAGCCACAATGCGTCCGTCTCTTCTTTTCGATATTCAACAAAGGTTTACACCTGGAGAAATCAGAGAGTCCTCAGGCCTTTACCTAATTATCGGCATTTGCTTGGTTACCTCACCTGTGAAAGTGCACATAGGACTTCCTCCATTTGCAACATTGGACTGACGGAGAAGAGCATAAAGGCTCCGTGGTGGATGGGGCCCTTCACCTGGGCTCCCAGAGCAGCCCCGGCATGACTGCAACAGTGCTGCATCCTTGTGTATTGGAGTCAGTGGCGGATCCAGGGGGGGGGGGGGGGGGGGGGGCGATCGGGGCGATCGCCCCCCCTAGCAGGGGCTTACTGCCGGCGGCTGCACATTATGTGCAGGTCCATTCAGCAGTGACAGGCAGGGCCAACGTGCTGCCCGGCTGCTCTGATTGTGTTTTAAACACAATCAGAGCATCCGGGCAGCACACTGTCCCTGCCTGTCACTGCTGAACGGACCTGCACATAGTATGCAGCCGCCGGCAGCCTCAGATGTCAAAAAGGGGGCGGGGCCTAAATCGCCCCTCTACATCGCCCCGGGTAGCAGTATTCTCTAGATCCGCCCCTGATTGGAGTGTTGGTTTTGATTTTGATTTTGGTTTTGTCAAAATCAGGCTGGTGTTTTGTTTTCTTTGTTTTGAATTTCACCAAATAATGTAAATTGGCTGAAAAATGCTAAAGAACACATAGAATTGTGTAGTTTTGATATGTGTTTACATGATACTTTCTATAATGTACTTGTATTTACACTAATTTGCAGTCTGTTTATAGATAATATTACTTGAACGATTTCCTGTTTGTCCCAACAAAATTTCTCACGTTACATTCAGCTTATAGACGGGAGCAGTCGCCCAGTATATTATAGTCACGCAATACATACATTTGTAATATAGTTTTCGTCTAAACTTTTCCTATCATTTCTCGTCATCAGATAATAATCAGCAATTATATAAGTACTATTATTTTAAATCAAAAGAACCTATAATATCCCAATCATCAAAGTGATATATGCAGTTATTTCAAATCTAATGATAGCATCATTACAGTATATAATGGTAATTACCTTATGCCCAAACCCTAAATGAATGCAGAATTATCTCCTACATGGAGAAGCTCCCCTAAGATTACCAGGATTGTATAACACAACAGATCCATGACCAACAGTACACACACCAGGGTATGGCAAAATCTACAGACAAATGGTCCATCAAACACATGGTAAAGATTGCCAAGATTGCCTTGTTTAAAGCTCCCTGCAGATTTGAAACACTAGGCTTACTGACGGTGGTAATCGTTATCACGATTACCACTAACCAACATCGACAAGCCCTACAAAGAAAATCCGAATTTCTGAAAAACCCATTGGAAAATAAACAGATTTACCTTGAACCTGACGCTGGAGATCTCCAATTGGATCACCATGCTGACAGCAAGTTATTCCGATGGGACAAGTGTTCGGCACTGCAACTTGATGTCATCGCAATATCTTTCAGTACAAATTTAAAGCGGCAATGTCAGGTTAAGTGTTTAAACACTTAACCTTAGGGGTCACCACATTGCCGTTTTAAATATCTATTGACAGACATCGCAATGACGTCAAGCCGCAGTGCCGAACACTTGTCCAATTCGAATAACTTGCTGTAAGTTGTAGGACTTCAGGAAAATAAAACTGCTGAGCAGAGACTATTGGCCATTTTATGGGAATACAATTCAGTCCATGAGGAGCAGCCTTTTTGACATTACAGATAGTGGTGGTATTTGCTGTAGCTGTATGTATTCAAAAGTCAAGTGATATTACTTGCTGTGTTTGTTTACACGTCATTGATGACTTGGACTATGATTTAGTTACTGTGTTTTAATTCAAATTACTAAGAGGTCCCTATTCACAGACACTGTGTCCAAGGATTATCTGCCTAGTATATGCATATGCGTAGACTGTGAAGGATTGCACCAACTAGAGAGAGAGAGAACTAAAATATTATTGTGCCTTTACATGTTTATGGGGTTTGGGTGTGTGATACAGTTTGATGTGATCTGTATAAAATACTGTGATATTATTGCATAACCTCTATAAAGAGTTTAAATGCTAAGGAAAGTACTGCTGCAGGATGTTTTGCAATCCAACCAGCCAGAGTAGTTTGAGTGTCAGGTGTATCTCATCTATAGGCACTACATGAGAGGTAAAGGCAGTAGTGCAAGGGAAATTATAGGATTTGCTATGCAAGCTGTTAGCTTTCTAATATTTAAGTAATTGTTGCCTCTACTATTGTATTTGAATTGGTTTATACCCTGTCATTTTTTTCATGTCAAAAATATATTTAAAATATATATAAAAGTAGTTGCTGCGCAATCCTCATTTAATAAATGTGTCGGGGTGGCTTCTATACCATTCTTGTGTCCAGCTAAAGTGTTTCTGTGTTAGTGGTCATAGTTACAGTGGTGGGCAAGAGGTCCTCCAATTCTCCCCTTGGAGTTTGTGGTCCAAGACTCTCCAGCAGAGAAGCCACGTGTTATGATTTGAGGGGAGTCGCCATTTCTGAATAAAAGATGTGAGAAGAAATCTTATACCTACACCATTTACATACACCCAGGGCTACCAAGAGGAATTCAGGGCCCCGACACAACAAATTCATGCCCCCCCCCCCCCTTATAGTCGAGCATGCAAAAAATAATAATTGGGGTGTGGTCATGCATTTTAGGGCATGGCAAATGCGCCATTGGGGCATGGCTAACATCAAAATCACTAGGCTCTGAATTCGCCGGAGCGTCACATATGTCCAACCACTCCTGACTTTCAGGACATCTAGCACCACAGTGTAGTATAGAAAGAATGCAGTGTGTACACAAAGAGTTCAGTCTTGGCCTGCACCTTACTTTGGGGTCAACACTCACCAAAAATTGGTATTGTCCCTACTAGAATCACAACATTTCACACACTGTGCTGCTCTCTCCTACCTGTTCTTCTCACTTTCTCCACCTGTGGCTGCTGGTTTCTTTAGTTGTGGCTTGTCTAGATCCTGGAATGTTGAAGGACCTATTTAGAAAAAAATGGCTACATTTAGAAAATTAAAGCCAGCCCCGGCGTTAAATCAATAGCGCCCACGATTAATAATTAGGCCTTCCTCCAGCCCCAACATTAAAATAATAGTATTCATATTTAATAAATAAACCTATTCCCTTCCTGAAAACAACAATACCTATTTCCCGCAACCATCACTGCCATTTAATAACTCATAGTCACATTTAATGAATAGACCCCCCCATATTCAATAGCCCTCAAACCACCCCATCTTAAATTAATTGTCCCCACTATTAAATTGCCTCACCATCACCCTACAAACAAAATAGCGCCCATTAATTAGCCACCACCTACCTCACACACACTACATTGCAACAAGCCCCCTGTGCCATTACACACACATTACTGTGCCCCTTCATCACAACTATACTGTGCCCCCTTATGCTCACACTGCGCCCTCCATGCTGCTTTCCCCCCTTTTTTTTTAATCTGTGCTTCTCTCCCTTTTTTTATTTAATCTGTGCTTCTCTCCCCTTTTTTATTTAATCTGTGCTTCTCTCACCTTTTTTATTTAATCTCAGCTTCTCTCGCTTTTTTATTTAATCTCAGCTTCTCTCCCCTTTTTCTTTTACTCTCAGCCTCTCTTCCCCGTTTTTTTACTCCCTCTTTCTTTATAGCACTGTCCCTTTCTGTTTTCCTCCCCTTGCCTCTCCGTTTCTTTACTTACCTTTTGTCAGCTTCTTTCTTTTCTTCTCTTCTCTTCTCTTCAGTCTTCTCTTCTCTCTTCTGGCTTGGTCTTGTCTGGCGCTCCTCACTGACTGTCGGGTGTGACTTGATGACGTTACGCCCGACAGTGTGACTGGAGAAGAGAGGAAGGAGGGACGCGGCGCCGTGGTCACGTGAGTATGATTTCTTTTTTGCTTTTTTTTTTGCTACAGCTCCCCCCACCAACGATCTTGATGGACTGACAAAAAAACGCAAGATAAAAAAAAAATAAAAAAATTTAAAATTAGAAGCGAGGGCCCAGCCCGGGCCCCCTGGCAAGCCCGGCCCCGGGTAAAATGTAAATCCCCCCCCCTCTCGCAGTCTTGCATACACCGAGGTGTGGTTTACATACACCTTGGTGTCTGTTTGTATTGAAATTATTTTTACCTCAATTCGGATTTTATTTGTAGGTCTCCTCAGTGTCGGAATTTACAATATTGTTTAAGAGTACCCCACCCTTTACATGTTGGAGAATAAGATGTTGCCAGTAATGCATGTGTTGTGTTGTGAATTTCCATATCCAAATATTTAAACTGTGCTTGTACCAAGGATTTAGGCATCAAATATTTCATTGTTGCATTAATAATAATAATTTAATTGATTTATTGTTACATTAATTTAAATGATTAAAGTAAAACAGTTTGTTATGAGAGATGTGGATGGTCAGCTTTTCCTTGTAGTCTATTTCATGAACATATTGTTTCCACTTTCACAATGCCTTAGTGGTTAGACAATCCCCCTCTAATCAGTGGGTTCATGAGTTCAATTCCTGACCCATTTTGTGGAATATGGATAAATTGCATGTTGAAAATTGTGTGCAGCTACAACACAAGCAGCTGTTCTAAATAATTTAATTCCAAAGACATAGGAAATATCCACAGATAAAAGCTAAAAAAACAAAAAACAAACAAAAATGACAATGAATTTAAAGTCCAATTATTATTATTATTATTATTATCATCACTATTATTGTATTATACATGAATGATTTTCAATCTCCAAATATTTAAACTGTACGTGTACCAAGGATTTAGGGCTCTAATATTTCAAAGTATAATTTTTGACATTAATAAAAATGAACAAAGAAAAAAAGCTTGTTATGAAAGAAGTTGATGCTCAGCTTTTCCTTCTAGTCTATTTCACCACCTGCGCGTTGGCTTAGTGGTTAGACAATCCACCTTTTCAACAGACCTGAGTTTGAATCCTCACCAATGCACTTATTTCTCTGGAGTTTAAATATCCTCCCATATTTGTGTGGATTTCCTATGTATCCCTTGTGTAAGAGTACGCTTGGTTTAAGTTCACACAATTTATCTGAACAAATTAAGCTGTTATGCTTTCATATTATTACCAGCGTATTGCTAGCTGTTTTTACAAATATCAGCAACTAACTGTTAGACACATCAATCACTTTACATCGCAATTTATTACAATTGTGGTTGAAATTAAAAAAAGGTTGCTTTTAAAAAAAAGTACGCAATGTTTAATGTTTGATATAAATATAAAATATATATTTTTATTTTTTTTAACATTTTTATATGAAGTGCATTAATATGTATGTTATGCATATTTAGTTGTGAGTGTTTTAAAATAACAAAGCTAGTTGAACAGTTTAGTGTTATTCAGCGCTACTGCTCTAGCTGCTGTTTAAACATGACCCTGAGCTTCCTTAAGTTTAGGCAAGAAGTTAAGATAAAACTCACAGCATTTCTTCTTAACTATCTGGCGGATACGGAGGTAACACCTACTCTTCTTAACTCAGTACAGATTATGCCTACTCTTCTTAACTTCATATAGATCTCTGCCCATTCCCCTTCCAGTTAAGAAGGATTTTCATCTTAACTTAAGAAAATCTCAGCTTACGCAATGGATTTTTCTTCTTATCTCCCTATTCTGGGCATGCGCAAGGAAGATTTTCGTAAGATCCACGACAGAAATGATTGCTAATGAATCAGGCCCATAATAGTTAATTGCAAAAAATTTCATTTTTTAAAAACAAGTGTGTCTTTTTTTTCATTTTACCCCTAGAATACATTTATTAATGATAAATTATTACATTTTTAATAATAACATAATAATAATAATAATACTAAAAACAATAATAATTTAATTTATTGAAATTTTAATAATTATTATTAATGTCTACTGTACATAAAATGAATTTTTACAGATGCTCCTGATAGCAAACACATGTTATAGCATGCATACACAGCCGTCATCACTATCACTCAGCACTTACACCTGACCTGTAGCTGGTGCAAGTGATACGACTGAAAGTCATGTACCTTAGAGATGCCCAAAGCTTGATTCTGATGCTGCTGTGTGCACGCCCTCACTCTACATTGGTTACATGCATATGCCCAGTCCCCTCCCCGTTCCTCCCCTCAAATCAAAGGCTGTAGTAAAGGTCTTTTGCCCTGAAAGATGAATTATACATTGCTGTATTCTCTGGCGTATGGTTTATTTTTGGGCATGCGCATGCCGATTTCGCTCAAAATACATATTGCCATTTACTTAATGAATAAGGCTCTAGGAGAGAGGGCTTTGTGATAATTTACATAACAGGTGGTAGAGAGGACACAAAGACGGAGAAGCACAGTGGGGCCAGAGGTTGGGGTTGTGGATGTGGCAGAATAAAGGAGTGCCGGTAGGCTTGAATGCAGTGGCGGAACTACCATTGGTGCGGCAGGTGGCATGCACCGGGGCTTGGCAGATGCAGAGGGTCGGGGATCCTGGTTCCTTTCTCCCTGCCTCCTTGCACCGGGGGCCCACAGCTTGCTAGTTCTACCTCTGCTTGAATGAAGCAGTCTTTAGTGCACATTTAAAAGATTGGAAACTAGAGTCTCTGTCTGTCCACCCCTCCCCTTAGATTGTAAGCTCCTCTGAGCAGGGCCATCTCTCCTCCTGTTTCCACCACTTCTAACTCTGCTCTCCAGCTACTTAGCCCTCCTCCTCGAGGGTCCCTCCTTCACCCCACATCCACTCTCGCTCCCTCCTCCTCCCTGGGGGTCTCCCTGTCTTCCGCGCCCTCCTTCTTGGGCCCCGTCATTTGCGGATCCTCCCTCCCCCTTCCTCGCCCTCTCTAACTGTGCTTTGAGCTTACTGAGTTGCTGTGTTTACTGTACTGTGCTGTCTCCCATTGTATTGTAATTTTGTTTGTCTCTGTACGGCGCTGCGGACACCTTGTGGCGCCTTATAAATAAATATTAATAATAATAATAATAATAATAGAGGGTCGTCATATTGGGCATGGGAGTGCGTTCCAAAGGTTGGAAGCAGGAGAAGTACTGAAGGCGAGAGAGTGAAGAGGTAATCAGTGTGGAGGTGAAGCAGTAGTTGTTGGCAAAGCGATTAGGTAGGAGGGAATGTGTATGGAAATCTAACGTCTGCACTGGTGCATCTACTCCGTACTTTACAAGGAATTCTTTGGCTCGCCCAACTTCTTTCCATCGACCACTGCAAACTTCTGTTCTTCTTCAAATTCTGCCATCTTGCTCTGTAAACCTTTGTGCTTTCGTTGAATTACGTAATTACGTATTACTTATACAATAGTAGAGGTTGTAATAGTTTTAGCTAAAATGCATATACGCATATATAATTGGTTCATGTAAGCGGTGGTAATCATTTTTGCGACCACGATAATTCCGACTGAAGTTACAGTGACAGTACAAATTCAAATGCTGTAACTCCGACATATAGTCAATGCGACCTCCCGCAAACTGACAAGTCTCCACCAGGACAAGTTAGTGTCACTCACATTGACATCACTTTCAATCGCGACTGTTTAATTTATGCTATTAAGGGGACAACGCGAGGAGCCAGCGGGTGTCTACTGTTCAGGACTTAGAAAAACATATTACACTCCTGCCGGCCCTTCGCATTGCCCCCTTAATAGCATAAATTAAACAGTCACAATTGAAAGTGACATCAATGTGAATGACGCTAACTGGTGGAAATCTTCAGAGTCAGTGTTTCAGGAAGTCGCAATTGACTGCATGTCAGAGTTACAGCATTTGGATTTGTACAGTCGCTGTAACTGCAGTCGAAATTATCCTCTTCGAAAAATCCAACCACACCCCATGTAAGACTACATTAGAGATTACTGTAGTGAGCAGTGCATCACACAGAGGTGAAACTTTGCATCGCTCCGCATAGCAAAATATGGGTACCGGCCCAGCACTTCCGATGCATCCTCTCGGGCCCCCCTGTCTGCACTGTAAAGGGTAAAGAGGGGTCCTCGTCTGAGCAGGCATGGCTCAGGCATGTGCCCACTACGCAGGGATGCCTGCACTGAGAAGAGAACTCCAGAGCGGCAGCGTCGGGAGATAATGTGGGGTCCCTTCCATAGTGGCTGCACCCCTTCCACCCACAGCAGTTCCGGTGCCACAGCTAAAGAATAAATGGAGAAGTTGTGCTAATATTTTACTTCTTTGCAAAAAAATAATTTCATCAATCACCATAATAAACCGCGCTCCATCTGTGCATAATAGTTCTTTTTACTTTTTAAATCTTGTTGTTTGATGGCAATAATGTAATCTGAATTCCTGCTGACAGAATCCTAGCATTCCAAGTTCAGTGTTTACATGTCATTGACTTTTATTCTGTACTCTTAACTTATGCCACATGGCGTGTGGGGAACATGCAGTAATGATTGCCTTATGCTACTTATCTCTCAAGACACATTGTACTCCAGATTTTTACAATACATATAACTTTCTCATTTAACCATTTTGTGGTTGTAACTAGACCACCCATGGTGTGAATGGTGCTATACAACAATCAAAGCTCTGAGATCTATGAAGGGGTCATTTATGAATGTGCAAAAGCCAAGTGCAAATGTTCTTTTGTGATATCACATGCCTAGTTATATGCAAATGCCCCTGTTTGCACAGGCAAGCCCATGAGTTTGCAGGCAAACATTTCTCTCCAATGGGAATAAGTAGTGGGATATTCCATGTCAAGTATTACGAACCATGTGGAGTTGAACGTATGTTGATCATAATGTACACTCAAAAAGGCGCTTGTAAAACAGAAGAACTGTATATACTGTATATATATATAGTTCCATACGTCTCACTTCTACTCTGTGCTCCTTCAAACGTGCACTCAAAACTCACCTCTTCCTCAAAGCCTACCAACCATCTACTTAACCCCCATCTCCTCCCTTTTGCTCGTCCTCCCTTCTCTCCTCTTGCCTCAACTGGCTCCTCTTGTGCCTGGTCTGTTTACCCTCCCTTAGGATGTAAGTTCGTATGAGAGAGAGTATATACACACAGATCAACCATAACATTAAATACACCTGCCAAATATTGTGTAGGTCTTCCTCGTACAGCCAAAACAGCTCTGACCCATCACGACATGGACTCTACAAGACCTCTGAAGGTGTCCTGTGGTATCTGACACTAAGACATTGGCAGCAGATCCTTTAATTCCTGTAAGTTGCGAGATGGAGACTACATGACTCTGACTTCTTTTTCCAGCACATTTCACAGATGCTCAATTGGATTGAGATCTGGGGAAATTGGAGGCCATGACAACACCTTGAACTCTTTGTCATGTTCCTCAAACCATTCCTGAGCAATGTTTGCAGTGTGGCAGGGCGCATAATCCTGTTGAAAGAGGCCACTGCCATCAGGGAATACTGTTGCCACGAAGGGGTGTACTTGTTCTGAAACAATGTTTAAGTAGGTGGTACGTGTCAAAGTAACATCCACATGAATGCCAGGACCCAAGGTTTCCCAGCAGAACATTGCCCAGAGCAACACACTGCCTCTGCTTTCTTGCCTTCTTCCCATGGTGCATCCTGGTGCAATCTCTTCGCCAGGTAAACGACGCATACGAACCAGGCTGTCCACATTATGGAAGTGAAAACGTGATTCATCAGACCAGGCAACTTTCTTCCATTGCTCCAAGGTCCAGTTTTGGTGCTCACATGCCCATTGTAGGTGTTTTCAGTGGTGGACAGGGATCAACATGTGCAGCCCCATATGCAGCAAGCTGTGATGCACGGTTCTAACACCTTTCTATCATAGCTATAATTAACTTTTTCAGCAATTTGTACTTCAGTTCTTCTGTGGGATTGGACCAAGCAGGCTAGCCTTTGGTCCCCACACGCATCAGTGAGCCTTCGGCACTCATGACTCTTTTACCGATTCATTAGTTGTCCTTCCTTGGACCAGTTTTGGTAGGTACTGACCACAGCATACCGGGAACACCCCACAAGACCTGCCGTTTTGGAGATGCTCTGACCCAGTCATCGAGCCATCATAATTTGGCCCTTGTCAAAGTTGCCCAGATCCTTACGCTTGCTCATTTTTCCTGCTTCCAGCACATTAACTTGAAGAACTGACTGTTCACTTGCTGCCTAATATATTGCAACCCGTGACAAGTGCCATTGTAACAAGATAATCAATGTTATTCCATTCACTTGTCAGTGCTTTTAATGTTGTGGCTGGTTGGCATATGTATATATATATATATATATATATATATATATATATATATATATATATATATATATATTTCATGTTACGTTCCAATACACAAATGGAATTTAAATTATTAAATTAATATGGAAGTCATATTACAATGTAAATATTGTATGTATACTATATACTGGTATTTCAGTGTACACTCCTGTAAATCGCATATCAAACAGAGCAGTCACTCATCAGATACTATGCCTGGAGCATCATTACACTAAAGAGTGTGCAATTCATATTTACATTCACTGTATGTCATCATATAGAGCAGTTCAATTATCTTAAATATACCAACAATACCTAAAATAAACCTACTATCAATCAAAGTTAAGCCGAGCTAACATATTCTTTATATTCTTTTATTTGGGTTGTCAAAGAAGTGACAATTGTTGAGCATTTTTCCTTTTACACTTCAATGAAAGAGAATATTGAGGAATATCAATCTGGCATAATGTTTCCACATCTGTAATGTTGTATAAGACGTTGGCTTGTTGACATATGGTTTAACATTGCTAAGGGTGGGAGCCCAAGGTCTTATACACATGGGTGTTACTGGTAAAAAGCATAGATATAATATTTTCCTCTCTTTCAACAGAGAGTAAGTTGTGTTCACAATGTCTTCCTGCACCATAGTGTATTTATTGAGCATTCCCATAGGACTGGTAATATTTTTCCAAGAATTAATGTGTCTGATTGCAGCATGAAACACAGAGAGCGATGCAAAGTAGTTGGAAAGTGTGTGTCTATGGATCCATTTGTTTACATTATTTTTTGGACCATTGGCACCAAAGTGCGTTTAACAGGCTTTGAGACAATGGATTAAACATCTTAAATTAATTTCCATGTAGTATTACAGTGTAACCCCAATAGTCTGATTATGGATTCATTCATGTTCGCATCAACAATGTCAAGCTGCATTCCAACTTCCCGCTGTTTGAAACTGCTCCTAGAAAATCAATCTGTGTCTAGAATTGCAGGGTTGGGGATCTATTCTAAAATGTGCACCACCCAATTTAGAAGCCATGGGAATCAGGGGGCGAGGCTATAACCCATGGGCGTGCCTAGCTTTTTTGAAGCACTAGGCTGTTCTGTACACACCTCCCAACACCCATTTGCTGTCACACAACAGGACATGCATCTCAACTTAATGGCAAATGGGGCCCTCAAATCACCTGAACAGTTGAGAGACATGATGATTGCAGTGTAAATGTCACTAGAAACATCAATCGAATGTTACTTTAGAACCACCCGTTCATTAATTAATTTAAAATTTTCCATCTTTAAATACCGCTCAGCTTATCCTCTATTGAATGAATCGCGAGGGGGCACCTAGGCTGTCTTAATTACATATGTCACTTCTGTGTTTGAATATTTTTATTGCATTGGTTGCACCTAGATATATGCTTTCCTGTAAAAGACAGGACGGTGACTAAGTGGTTAGCACTTCTGCCTCACAGCACTGGGGTCATGAGTTCAATTCCTGACCATGGCCGGCCATGGCCTTATCTGTGTGGAGTTTGTATGTTCTCCCCGTGTTTGTGTGGGTTTCCTCCGGGTGCTCCGGTTTCTTCCCACACTCCAAAAACATACTACTAGGTTAATTGGCTGCTATCAAAACTGACCCTAGTCTGTCTCTCTCTCTCCCCCTCTCTGTCTGTGTAAGTGAATTTAGACTGTAAGCATCAATGGGGCCGGAACTGATGTGAATGAGTACAGCGCTGCGGAATCAGTGGCGCTATATAAATAAATGGTGATGATGATGAATATAAAGGTACCCAATCTCCTACAACACAAAGATGGGGCAGAAACCTGGTTCTTTTACAGAGTGGAAATAGCTGTGCTCTTTTTCCAAAAACTAAAAAATGCCACTAAAGTTATGCCCTCCCCAAACTTTTATCACATGTCAAGTATCTTCATTTAGTGCTGCTCTACAAAACTACCACCCAACTGCACCTGCTCTTTACTTAACATAGAGGTCCCTCACTCAGCTAAAATCTTTCCATCAAACTTCTGCTCCTCTGCACATGCTGTTAACTTCCAAACACATGCGTTTTCACGGACTTCTAGATACACCTGCACTAATTGAGTCACTAAAAGGGTTTTAGAGCTGTAACTACAAACTGACACTTCCCTAGCCCTCAACTGTAACCAAATTAACCTAAAATATACATTATCCTGCTATCTCAGCTTTGAGCCATGGATATTTATTCCTCTCGCCACTCTAGTTACGTCCTTAGTAAAGACCTCCTTTTTGTCTAGTCTGTGAGAAGGGTTGCAGAGCAGTTTTATTGTAACACATTCAGTTAACAACAGTTTATGGGTGTTCTCTTTTTCCATAATTCTTCTCAGTTGACCTGGTACCCAACTTGGTCTAACATTTTTTTACTACTCTGCATAAATAATTTATTGGTAGCATATTCTGAAGGACCAAGTCTACTCTAGGAAAATAACACAGTGTATACTTTCCAGGCCATCATATGACTTGTTGCTGCAGGGTGTATTTTACCTAGCTCCACGGTGCACTGTTCATATTGCACCGGTGTGCACAGTTCATCCAGCACCGCAATGCACTGTTCCTCTAACTCTGTGGTACACTGTTTATGTAGCTCATTGGCACCGGGACAAGTTTTGTAGGGTATGGGGCAGAGAATATACAGTATGTGGTTGGCACGTGAGCCCTCTGAATGTATAGGTTGCGTAGCTTACATCCAGAGGTTCTTAAAGAAACATTAGAATTGAATGGATTATGGTAAGATATGATCCACTTTCCATGTGTCTTTTTTTACACCTTGTGAGGACAGTGCGCCCGGTTGGGTTCATTAAAAAATCACCTAGACTAATTGTTGCCAGCAAACCATGATTTATTCAACAGATGGCAAAACAGGCAGCGTTATTCCCTAGAAGCACAGCGTAGGCAAGTGACGGAAGCTCAGTTCCTAGTCACCACACAAGATACACTCGCAGACCCCAAAAACACAGTTCATATAACACAGATTATTCCCACGGTCAGGAAGCTAATGGGGAGTGTATTAGGGAGATAGCTCACTGGTGATTGGTGACAAGATGACCGGCTAACCCCGGAGTGTCCTCCCCCTGCTGACTGGTGACCGTTGGTTCCCTGGGGCGAGGGTACATAGGAGTCTGGGTCAGAGTACTTTCATGCCATGTCCTTGCTGACTAGAGTACAAAAGTGGATGATATAGAGTTTGTTTACTCTCCTTGTTTAGCCCAGATCCCTTGTCCTGTCTTATCTTTGATTAACTCTTCCCCCTGGCAACATTTAAGAATAAATCCTTCTAACCCACAATCAATAACCTAAAATACGCACTAAATATAATTGCATATTTTAGCACATGCATGTGAACAAAAGTACAATAAACTCGATGAGAACAGTTCACTAGGTAGAAATGTTCTTGTATCGTATACACTTAAGTCCAAGTTCACAGCGTGGGTTCTCACACACTGTATATAGGTAATGGTCAGGTTATATGGGGATGTACTATACAGTTGTAGAATCAATCTTATTTTTATTGTAGGAATAGTCTTTGTCTGAAACAAAATCAGTTTCTGTAATACAAGAGTATCTCCTATCTTCAACCAAAGTGTGCGCAAGTTAATTGCAAGTAGAAATAGATATAGCTGCCGGTGACCATATAAATACATCTCTACGACGGACACGCTTTAAAGCAGGGAGTGATTACTGGGGATCCTTTTGTCTACTGAGAAGCTGAACGGGTTGTTCAAACAAATTCTTATAACACACTTAAGCTGCCCACTTACTTGTCACAAAGTAACGCTTCTCAGGTGTATTTGCTTCTGCTATTAATAACTGTTTGGAGATTTTTGTAGCAACCCTAACCACACTACAGAACTAACATCTAAAGATCCGATTGTTACTCACTAGATCTTGTAGCTTTAGCTATTGGATTATTCCCAAGCTGCAACATCCTGGCAGATAGACTGCTAAGTGGCTATCTGCAATCCCCTGTTTCAGCTTCTTCTGACTATTATGCTATTCTGGGACCTGTAGTTGCACAATGTGTATTAGTCTTACCAATTATCTGCTCCAGCTTTTCTTTTATCTTAGTCTGGGACCAGTAGTTCAACAATGTTTGTTATTGGATTTTATTGAAATAACAAATTTTCTACACTAAGAGGATAGGAAATGTCTCTTAATTGACCTTAATCAGAGAATGTTTATATTATCATGTGTATTTTAAATGAGATTGTTCCCTATTTTAGTTTATTCCATGTGTGTCAGCATTCCGCTATTTGATTTGCAGATATTTATTTAGATTCCATATGTGCTGTATTAATACTGACACATAGTTTGTGTTTTTGGCATAGTAGCATAGTGCTGTCTGTGGTGACATTGAGACTGGTGGGTATCAGATTGTTATGCAGAACACATGTGTAATAGTGAGTATGGAACTTTGCTGATATACTATTAAACTTGATTCTTAGATGTAATTGTGGGGATGAAACTGTAAAAACATAGGACAATTATGCTGTGTACAGAACTAATAGGGTATGGTGGGCATGACAGAGTGATAGGCATGCTAAAGTTGCAAATCTGGGCACATAGCTTCATGTGGTGACCATGCCACATCAGTAATCAGGAGGCTGTTATGTTGGGCACAGGGCTGTGGTTGACACTAAGCTGTCACTCTAGGCACAAGGCTGTATGTGGTGGACATGGGACTGGTATGTGTGGCATAGGTCTGCATATGGTGAATGTGAGGACTGTAGTGGGTTCTCAGACATCACCTAGGCAGATTGTTGCAACTAAAACACAACTTTATTGGTTAACGATAGTACAATTTATGTGAATATACAGTTCACAAGGGGGATGTTAATATTTGCCCAAAGTTAAGAACACAGTCTCAAGGTCTTTCGATGACTCTTCCAAGTATCTTGACCGCTCGGCCTGATAATTATCCCTATACCGTGAGGTAGGGCTAGCACAATGCCTTTGTGCTTTTGGTAGATACGCAATTTCACAAAGCCATGGAGTCCTATTAAGTCAAAGTCCCAGCCTAAACCTGGGACGGAAATGCAGCTCCTAAATACCAAGCCACACACACTTCCAAATTCCAAATCACAGATTATATTCCCCTCAAGGAGGATGGGCTGGGGTGGTAGTCAAGTTATGATAGGTGGACAGGTGATAAGGCCCATTCCCTGGGTGTGTTGATTCCCTGTGAAGAGGTTGCCCATTATTATTATTATTATTTATTTATTTATATGGCGCCACAAGGTATCCGCAGCGCCATGCAAAATACAGATTAACAGTACAGATAGTATACCAGGATGTCACAGTACAGGGTAAAGCAATTATAACCAAGACTTCTATCTCTGAGTAAAGTAGGTACAGTGGAGTAAGAGAGGAAGAAATGGTATTGAGACAGAAGGGAAGAATGCCCTGCTCATAGGAGCTTACAAACTTAGGGACGGTTAGACAGACAGCAGGCTCAAGAGGAGTCAGTAGAGGAGATCAAGCGCATGAGGATAGAGGGAGTGGGAGGAAAGGAGAGTAAAGCTGGGTACACACTACAGAAATTTCGACCAACTTTTTATGCCGAGCGATTTTACATCAGTTGATGTTCCGATCGCTCGGTCCATGGACTGCATACACAATAGCCATGTTTAGGACGAGAAAAGGAAGAGCGGACCTCACGTTAGCGACTTTTTACAGCCATGTTGTCGTGAGCAATGACTGTATTTTCATACTCACTGTTGTGGATCGGTCGGCAGTTTATACACACTACACAGCGGAAACGAGATTGGAACGAAAATATTAAACGGTACGACCAACTAAAAGAGGCGACAATCGTGCATTTGGGCAGACTTTCCACCATCGTGTCACTGCACACACTGACCCGACTTTTGAACGAGCGGTCGTATGTTGGCTGATTTAGCCGATTATTGGTTGAAAACTGTGTAGTGTGTACCCAGCTTAAGGAAGGAGAAGGTTATGTGGATGGATGGTAGGGCTTGAGGAACAGATGGGTTGTGAGAGCCCGTTTGAAGGAGCCAAGATTAGCCCTTGAGTCTAATCATTGTAATTGGTGAAACAATGACATTGTCGGCTAAGCATGATAAGCTTGATGACATGATACATGCGTACGCTAACCATTAAACCCAGATGTCTCTTCCTCTCCTATCTCTAATTTACGAGCAACCCACCTGTCGAGATTTAAGAATAACCTGTCTGATTCTACTAACAACTCCACTATTAACATAAATACTCAAGGCATACAATAGCATGTGTTAATCAAATACAGAAGAGTAACAAATGATAATAAAATCTGTGAGACAGCAGAGAGGTAAAAGTTTGTAATAGGTGGGTGGTAAGGTAGATTGTCTCACAGTGTACAAAATACTATGGTGGGCATGGGGTTGGTACAGGACTGTATATGGTGAGCGTGGGAGTATATGTGGAAAACAATGAGATGTTATACTGGACTGTAACGATGGGTTTAGTACTGTAGTGTATATTAGACAGTTATTTGGGGTTCGAAGCAATATATGGGGTTCATACACTTTGTTTAGCCATATTCCCCAACTGTGTGCATTGTGATTAACATACTGGCACAACATGCGCCCTAACACAGCACTTTAATGGCATTCACTGAACTGCGGACATCCGGGCTACACTGAGCTTTGAATGATATTTGAACATTATGAATATAACTTTTGTTACAATTCTGCTGCTTTTACATACATGCATTCTATTTGCTGCTGCCACAGTTGCTGGATGTCTCTAAAAGTTCCTGGAGCCTGACGAGCTGCTGACTTTAGTGAGGAATGGTAAGGATACAATTATAGCCATTTAAAATAAATATATACATTTCATAAGCTGTGAGCACAAGCAGTATTTCAGGAAATGTACACATGTTTATAGGCTGTACGTATTAGTGTTTTCTTCAATGTCAGGAAGATTTTCTTTGGAATGAAACTGCATTTGTTTTATTTAATACTAGAAATATTCCAGTAGACATACTGTAACTTCAAAATAAACTAAACGTTTCAAAACGTTACTCTACATCATCTTCTTTGCAAAGTATATTTAGCCTGATGGACTTTGCCTTTAATTAAATTGACATTTTAAATAATGATGGCAAACCGACGAGAATCAAACATTTGTCCCTTAGTATTTTACATAAATAATTTAGGATAGAAAAAGTTCACTTTTTTTGTATCCCAATTTAACCCATAGCCCTCATAATAATGGCCCTGTGGCAGATTATAAATTTAGAACACTAAATTAAGGACTAGTCATTAAAACTACTCTCTAATTGTTAAAACAGTACAGATATATTTGGACATTGTAAAACAATCAGTGACAAATGAGATAACATTCATGCACCCTTGTTTGTTTTACATATTTCACAAAACTATGATCAGTGTTCCATTACCTTTACATATCCAATCCTGCTTATGAAATAAATAATCACTTAAGCATCCAAACTGACAAGCTGCAAATGGAAAGGTCATAAACACTCTTTTGTAGGTTGGCAAAATGTATTGGCTGTAAGCTGGTGGGGTTAGAAACAGCTTAAACTGGGATATGTTTTCTCAATGTTTTTTCAGTGCTTAAAATGATCCCCAAATTACATCCAATAGTTGCCTAAAAGCTGTATGGGAAACATAGAGCAGAGTCTACTTAGATAAATTGCTGTTGCTGCTCGACTTGGACAAAGATGAGCAAACCTGTGGAAAAGATTCACACTGATCAAGTTTTGCGAAACAATCCTCGAGTTCTGCTTTTGTTGTTCCGCATTGTATTTTGTAAATTCATCTAAATTTCACAAAATGTATAGTTTATAAATAGAGCTGCATGGGGCAATCAATGAATTGTCCTTTGTGGTGTGGCTTGTATATGCCAACCATCCTCGCTTATCTCTAGTTATGTATTATGGAAATACAGAGTGGCAGTTTGAGGCTGTATGGTTGCATTATGAGGATATATGCAGTGCTGGACTTAACTCAGGGTGCGCCCAAAGCGGTGTCCTTAGGGCGCACACTCCACACTCTCAACCAATCACAGACATGGAGGAGAAGCAGATGGCAGCTTCAAAGGTAACAAACTGCAACTAATTTTCCTGCATGTCATCAGCCAGGGATCCCACAGGGGTCATTATGTCACTCATTCAGTGTTTTAGGCACCCCCTAGCCATCGGCACCCTAGGCAACCAACTAGGTTCACCTCATGCGAGTGCCAGTGACATTAAAACCTTTTTTAGGTTACATGGAGGCATGATGGGGAAACCCGGTAGTATTAATACTGGAAATGTGTGTCATTGGTACTATATGTTGGACATGGTGATTTACTGCATTGCACTGAGCTGTATATAAGGGATCGTTGGATCTGATGTGCAGATCCTCTTTTTAACTAGAAACCTGAATCTCACAATGCTTCTATATTTTTTTACATTTTACCAGGAAGGTAAAATACATTTTTAGTGTAAACCTGACTTTCCACTGCAATTACACTCAGTTACAGATAGCTGAAGCTCCTCCCACACCTTTAAGACTGTATCCTAAAGTGATCTGAAGCAGGTAGGAACTGAGGCTGCAGTGATTTGGGTGCTGTGACATCACTGGCCCTGCACCTGTATATGAGCCAACCAATCCCCACAGCATTGCTGTGAACCAAGTCTACCTAGTGGTCTCTCCTCACATGGGAGCCTGCTGCCGACAAGTGAAAGAGAGCCTGTTACATACAGTATAATTATCCCAGTTATATAATTATTTAGCTTGGAATACACAGTATTTGATATTAATGATAAGTACTGACTTTTCTTGTTCTTTAGGTTTTCATACCAAACAACACACAACACCCTTAGTATATCCTGTAGAGCACATGCAAAGTATTCACTTGGAGAACCACGTTGCTGGGGTAGCTATTAAAGACACAACATGAGCAACCAAGATGCTTAGTCCAGAGGAACAAAGCTGAAGTTGATGGTTTGGAGAAGGTAGAATCATGAGGATGAAGCCGAAGTCGATGGGTTGGTGAATGCAGAATCGTAAGGGATGAAGTTGATAAATAGCTGCACATAACGATGTGCAATGAATTGAAGGAGTGAGGGCTCTATAATGGCTGCTTACAGATGTGGTCTCTTAATCTTAATTGACTTGACATAGCAAAGTGCTGATTGAAGTAAGTAAAAGAGAATGTGCAGTTGTGCTGCATTGACAGTGCACTGCCACCTATCGTCTGTATCTGGTATTGCGGAAGATACTCACAGATACATTAACAAGCATGTACTTGGTCACCTAAAATTGCTGTGTTCTCTCTTTTAGCTGTGAATTTGAACCTTTATTTTAAATAGATAATAACCTTAAAATATTTATTTCCTTATTGCTTTATTTCTGTGCAGGTATATGTGAAAAATAGTGTATGTTTTACATCTGAATGAAGACATTTCTGTGACAATCATTGAGTTTGTTTATACAAACTGGCAGCGATGAGTAGTCCGCAAGATCACTTATGCTCTCCATCATATGTAAGAGTATAAGTATCTAAGAATATAAAGTGCATCTATCTACAGCCGTACCCGTCAACTTTTTAATGTTCCCTTCTGGGAGATTCTGGCACGGAAGTGGGGTGTGAAGATGAAGGAGGTCGGGGTGCGAATAACATGAATCACCAGGAATCGCGTCATTAAGGTTCCCATCCCGCCCACTTCACTAAAAGTGGACAGGATGTGGGAGAATGGTCAGGAGTCCAGGAGACCTACCCGGAATTCTGGAGTCTACAGGACATTCCGGGTGATTGGGCAAGTATGTCTGCAGCTGAGAAGTAGCGGGCAAGACAGAGGAGAGTGTCAATAATTTGTTAGCACACATATATAAGAGGAGGTCTGAAAAGACAACGAGGACAATAATGGTGCTTCAGGTGGGTTGTTTTATGCCTGATTGTAGCAGGCACGGAATGAGCAGAGACTCTGTATGTACAAATAAATTTCTTTATAACTCCATTAAATAAGTTATATGGGGAAGCTTTAAAAGTTGTAGTTATGTGCTTTTAAATAGTTATTTTTAGCCCAGGGAATCAATACTTTTACCAAAAGGAAAAAAAAGAAGGAAATGTTAATTACAGATGTATGTTAACGAAACAATATAAAATGTTTGGAAATAGTTTTAAAATCTCATACAACCACAGGGTATTTCTGGGGAAATAACACAGGATGTCACTAAATTCTGAAAAACGAGATGGATTCGGATAATATTCTGATTTATGTGTTTATTCAGGCACGGCTAAGAATTTGTGTCTACTCACAACTGAATTAAATTATGTGTTAATTTTATAAACATCTTCCTGGTGGAAGAAAATACTTATTTGCATGTAATTAGACATCTGGCCTTTGTTACGGTATGTACAGATTCAGCAAAGTGACTTCTGATTACGGCGCGCCGCAAGTTTTCACGGGAAGAAATGTATTTTAGTAAGATGAGCTTTTTATATATCCTCAGTTCTGCAGCCTGCGAAACAGTAATTCTAAGAATGTACCTCGATGATTAGAAATAGGATGAGGGTCTCTCCCTCTGACCCTTATTATCAGGAATCAAGAATTGTCACAGTTCTTGGGGCTGTGGTACTTAATTGAACTATATCTGTTCCAACAATACGGTTCCTAGTAGTCCCGATGTTATTCTAGCCAAGGAAAAGGGGGAGGATTTTTTTTGTTTATTTGGGACTTATTTAGCAAAAGTTACAACCCTGCAGGGTCTCTGAGATAAGTGTTATAAGAATTGAATCCCCTGGATAAACATTCCTACCACTTATAAATCATCATTTTCACAGGGCAGTCCTGATTTCTGGCAGATAAAAATGGCATGACCATCCTAAAAGGGGCATAGTTGGGATGGATCGTGGTATGGTATGTTGTGGGTGAACCGGGAGTATGACCTGATTTGTTTCCATTTTTCATTTGGAATGTTGAGAAGTTTGTATATAATCTGGTGTGGCCCAAAATTGCTGTTCACATAAACTGAGGTTGTAATCCAAATATATGTATTAGTATCTACTCTTATTATTGTACAACACAAACACAAACATGCAAGCAGGAAAATACAACAGACTTTTAAAACTACTCTATATACTTTTGTTTCCATCCCTTTAAATATCACACAATTCATTTATTCAGGGGGAACAGACAGATGGTTCGATTTTTAGCCTTGTGACCTTTCATTGAACAGGCGCTTGTGCGTATATACTGCAGTCTTTCTCCGTACGGCAAGTAACATTTAGGCAGAGAATAATTACACCCAGATACTAATTGGAAAGTATCTTGGGACATGCTTGTATTTGAATGCGGTCTGAACTATGCTCAAGTTGCGTGTTCTTTTTCAAAGCTCTGAAAATGAATCAGACATAATATGTCAGGCCCTAGTAGTGTTGAAAAAAAGTAGACAAACATTCCAATTACGTGCCAGCGACTGTTCGTAGCAGTTGAAGGGTAAGAATGATGAGAAATGAAATTTGATGGGCAAAAACATACTGGTAGACTAATTGGCTCCTGAATAAATTAACTCTAGTGTGCGTGTCAGTGCGGTGGGGACCATAGAATGTGAATTGATGTGAATTATTAAAAATAGTCACTGTAAAGTGCTGTGTAATATGTAGATGCTACATAAATTACAATTTATACATATTAAATAATGAATTACCCTCAGATGAATGATAAGGATAAAAATGTAACCTCGTTGAATGATTAAAAGTGGTGAGATGAATACATTCTTGAGCATTACTGTACACTCTTCATTATCTCCATTTCAAAAGTGCCCACTATCACAAATGGAAAAAGAATATACCAAAAGGACAGTTCATGCGTATACGTCGCAACTGTTCGGATAAAGATACCTACTTAGATCAGGCCAAGATATTATCCAAAAATTTCCTTGATAGAGGGTACCCTCCCCTACTGGTTAAACAAGCATTTGAAGAAGTAGAACTAATGAATAGAGGAACCCTGTTGAATACTAATGATGGAACTCTTGATCCTGAATTAAAAAAGACTGCAGGGGCTAAAAGTGATGAGAAAAGGGATCATAGTAGAGTCAACAAAAATAACGAAAATACAGAATGGGCTTTTATTTCTAAATATAATGAATCTTCTACAGCAATAAGAAAGATCTTATGCTCTAATTATTCAATACTAAAACAAGATCTGGTTTTGAAATCTATTTTACCAGAAAAATCAATAGTGGTTTTTAAGAAAGCAAATAATTTAAAAAATGTATTGGCACCAAGTTTTTTGAAAAGACATTCACAAATAAAAATAAAAAAGTCATGTGACAATTCTGGAAGTAGTGGTAGTCCTATGATGGAAACACAACTAAAATGGTTCGCCTCAGTTCCAGATGGTTCTTATAGATGTGGTGGAGCCCGCTGTATAACCTGTAAATATATTAGGAATAAGGAAATTTCAGTGGAAAACATAGAGTCAAAGAAAATGTATAATATACGGGGTTTTATCAACTGTAATTCTTCTTATGTAATTTACTTACTGAGGTGCAGTTGTAACCTATATTATGTAGGTCGTACGACAAGAAAACTTAAACTGCGTTTCAATGAGCATAGAAGAAATATTCTAAAGGGTTTGAGATCTCACAGTGTGTCGAGACATTTTTGTGATAAGCATGATAGTAATCCAGAAGGTCTCTCTATTACTGGTTTGGAGTGTGTTAAACCTACAGCAAGGGGAGGAGATAGATATAAAAAATTATGCAAACAGGAGGTATACTGGATTTATCTCTTAGACACATTGTACCCTGTAGGTCTAAATGAGTCTCTTGAACTTAATGATATTATATGAACGAGTTCTACCAGATAACTAGATGTCTGCCTATGTAGTGATCTCCCTTTTTCCTTTTTATTATTTTATTTATATATTTTTTATGCTCTATGTCTGCCTGATAGTAATGGTAGATTCTGGTTTCTATAATATATTTTTTAAAAAATTCTATACCTTTCTCATTATAGTCAAATGTTTATTAAAATATGGATCTAGTAAATAGCAATTTTGCTAATGTCAATCTATTCTCACGTTAGAATGTTAGCTAAATAGAATAAAATACATGTATATATATATATTTTCAAAAATGGTTGTGTGTGTAACTTGATAAATACTATGTATATATATGTATAATTATATGCATGTATATATGTGGAGGAACAACTAAGCACATGGATACTTGTATGTTTTTAAGAAGAAATGTTAAAACAACAAGAGAACATCACTACATATGAAAAATGTCCACTTGGAAATATGTGTAGAATTTTGTTTGGTTTGCTTTTTTATATATATATATATATGCT
Organism: Mixophyes fleayi; assembly: GCF_038048845.1. Lineage (NCBI taxonomy): Eukaryota > Metazoa > Chordata > Amphibia > Anura > Limnodynastidae > Mixophyes > Mixophyes fleayi. The sequence continues at coordinate 429,845,591 of NC_134402.1, read as the reverse complement.
TTTTCTAATGGATATAATACCCTCTACAAGTATAGGGACGAAACACTCATGCATGATTCACAAAGGGTTAATTTTTTACCAGGTGTTAATTGTTTGTAATTTGCTGTGGTCTTAAAAGACGACTGAAGTCAGTGTGGAAACTATCTCTGAGGAAATCGCCTATATGGGGATGAAACGCGTCAGATGAACAGCAATTATTTTAACCATTCTTGTGGACTACAGTCTAGTGCCTATACCAGTGCATCTTTCTATCACCGTTCAACTTTATACTTTTGAAGAGTCCCGAGGAGTCCCGGAGGAGACGGGGACGCACTTCTATGACGTCGGTCACTATCGAGACCACGCGCTAGTGTTTGGAGTTCATGTGGTGAGAACAAGAGCTATCCATAGAGCTCCGTATATTTTCTGCATCTAGAGGAGGAGGATCCATGTCGGTTACACAGTACATAGTACAGAATAAGGTACTGGTCCTATAATACATCGCCAGAATTGGTAAGAGACCTTTGTTACCTTTTGACATTTCGTATTGGATTTCATCAGTTATTCCGGAGTTGGACCTCCCAAATACATCACTTTATTCTCCATTTAAATTCCCTGACAGGGTTTGGAAATTCCGTGAAAAATATATCGCAATCTCTATAATATTAGAGTGGAACGGTTTTTATACAGTTGCTGGACTGGTACATATAATATATGGTTAAACGTGTAGGTGCACCTACTTCGCTACCAATTGTTTTGGCACAGATTATAGTCCTCATTGGTTGTACCTATTATGGTTTTTTATATGTTAGAATAAACATTTTATAAATATATACTTTGTGCATGAGTGTTTTTGTGGCAGACTCGGACACACCACCGCATACCTTGGTTGTTTAACACTCTTCAGGAGGGTGGTAATCGTTTTCACGATTACCACTAATCCGACATCGACAAGCCCTACAAAGAAAAGCAGAATTTCTGAAAAAACGATTAGAAAATAAACAGACTTACCTTGAACCAGACGCTAGAGATATCTGATTGGATCACCATGCTGACAGCAAGTTATTCTAATTGAACAAGTGTTCGGCACTGCAGCTTGATATCATCTCGACGTCTGACAATAGAAATGTAAAGCGGCAATGTCGGGTTAAGTGTTTAAACACTTAACCTTAGGGGTCCCCACATTGCCGCTTTAAATTATTATTGACAGACGTTGTGATGTTGTCAAGCTGCAGTGCCAAACACTTGTCCAATCGGAATAACTTGCTGTTAGCATGGTGATCCAATAGGAGATCTCCAGTGTCGGCTTCAAGGTAAGTCTGTTTATTTTCCAATCGGTTTTGCAGAAATTCGGATTTTATTTGTAGTGCTTGTCGATGTCGGATTTTTCCTCATCGGTCAAGTGTACCCAACCCTTTTAGGACCATGGAGAATGAAGAAGGATTCTGGTCCAAGAAACACCCAGCCACCACTCACCATGAGGCAGTGGCGGAATTACCATTGGTACAGCAGGTGCCGTGCAGTGGGGCCCATGGAAATAATGGGGCCCACTGCAAGGGGAACTAACAAGCTGTCGACCTCGATTCCCTCATCCCGGCTACCCTGCATTGGGGCCCCTAGCTCACTAGTTCCGCCTCTGTACTTACTCACTATGCAGTACATTGTGACCTCATCAGTAAGAACTAGGAACTCTTGGGGCTGTCGAAGTTGGTATTTTTTTTTTTTTTACATTACTCAGTAAGAGGGACTCCTCAGGCCTGGTAGCTCACCACTCCTTCTGGAAAAATTAAGTTAAAGTCCAGTAAGGCCTCCAACTTAATTCAGATACAGCCAATCAAAAGCTGTCTATCATGTGTTAGAATAGTATTAATAACTAGAGATGCTCACTGACCCCGTGTTTTGGTTTTGGTTTTGGATCTGGATTACCGTTGTGTTTTGGTTTTGGTTTTGCCAAAACCGCCCTTGCATGTTTTGGTTTTGTTTTGCAATATTGCTTAAAATGCTCAAAGTTTTTGGGCATAAAATAACCAAATATATTGCTCCAGTTGTTTCTTGGATAAGTAATGTAATTGTAAAGCTAATAAATTATGAAAAAAACAGTTTAATTCCTGGTAGGCCGTAATTAATTCTACACACAAACCAGATTGTCTTCCTCTCCATCTATGCATATTGGCAATGCAGCCATCGTCTTTGGATGTATTTTACACCCTACACTTATAGTTAAATATCTAAAGAAATGGACATAGGCAAATTGGTTTCTGTCTCTCTAGGACCCCCTCCACTTGTAGAAAATACTGAAAAATTCAGGCGTTATAGACTGTACAATATAAATTGAAATGGACAAAGGCAGTTTGGTTTCTGTCTCTATAGGCCCCCCTCCACTTGTAGAAAATACAAAGAATTCAGACGTTATAGACTGTACAATATAAATTGAAATGGACAAAGGCAGTTTGGTTTCTGTCTCTATATGCCCCCCTTCACTTGTAGAAAATAGTTAAAAATTCAGCCATTATAGACTGTACAATATTAATTGAAATGGACAAAGCCAGTTTGGGGTCAGTCTGTGTATGACACCCTACCCTTATTGAGAAATTGCCAAAACAGCAGCCTTTCAAGACTGTACGTGATATAGAAATGCCCCAAGTCCCTTTCCTCTTTGGAGGTAGATTGCACCCTACACTTAAATAGAAAGTTTTAAAAAGATGTTATCGTCATCATCTTCAGCTTCATCCTCACCCTCATCAGTGTGTACGTCATCATCACAGACTATCAATTCATCACCGCTTGAATCCGCCATTAGAGAACTGTCAGTGCTTGGATGTCTTTGATGGTGAAGGCCTTCCTCGTGGAAGATGTAGTTCATTTTTATAAACATCATTTTCTCCACATTTTTTGGAAGTAACCTTCTACGGCGATCACTGACTAAGTTCCCGGCTGTGCTGAACACTCGTTCAGAGTACACACTGGAGGGTGGGCAGCTTAGGTATTGCAAAGCAAGTTTGTACATGGGTTTCCAAATGGCCTGCTTTTCTTCCCAGTAAGGAAAAGAACTGTCTGACATTTCCATATCAATTACCTCTTGAAAATAATCCTCCACCATTCTTTGCATGTTAATACTCGTATTGGATGGAGTTATGAGCAAGGTCACACATTTTTTTGAAAAATCCTTCAAACCAGCCCAAGGGGTAAATATATTATGGTCCGGTTTTGTCAACTCGCGGGAGTTCAGCGAGTTGACAGCTTAAATTTAAAGTGGCGCTGCCTTGTAAAGGGAAGTTTCCCTTTACAAGGGATATTGATGAGGATGGTGTTGTGGGTGTATTTTGTAGCCATCGGGATTTCGGTGACCGAAAGGTTCTAGCTGATGATGGAGTGCTTGTAATTTTTTTGGAAGAACTTTCAGCTTTTCCCAACACTTTGCCATGAACTCTCGTCAAATGGCGTAACATAGACGAGGTTCTAAGATGGTTAAGGTCCCTCCCTCGACTGACTGTGGCTTGACATATACTACAAATTGCTATACAATTGTTGTCTGGATTTGAGTAGCAATAATTCCACACATAAGAAGTGATTTTTTTGTTTTATGCCCAGGCATGACAATGGCCTTTTTCTTGTCACGTGCCACTGGTGCAGAACTTACACAAACAACCTCATCCTCATCAACATCCTCATTAGCGCCTTAGTCGTCTACACAAATCTCCCCCTCATCCTCTACCAATTCCAAAGTGGCATCCTCAATTTGTGTATCACCGGCTACACTCGGGCTGTTAAGGCACACATCAGCAGAACTGCTGAAAGGGGACTTCTTTATGGGTACACTTACAGAGTGCTCACGATTAGACATACAACTGGTGGATGAACTCTTCACAGGGATTGGTGTCATTTCTGATTCAGAGCACACATTATCCTCTAATGCCTTACTGTTTTCTTGCAGCTCGGCTTTGACGCGTAACAGTAGCTGTGCACCATTTTTAGACTGCAAATTACTGGGTCTTGCTTGGTTAAGAGTGACCGTACAAGAAGAAGGCTCAGTAACATTTTTTGATCTGCCACTAATAGAGAAAGGCGAAGGCCTCATTTTTTCTTTGCCACTGCGTGTGTAGAATGGCATGTTGGCAATTTTTTTTTCATCGGCACTTAACTTTTCCTCAGTTACACTTCTTTTTCGCTTCAACACGGTAAAAAAATTTTTGGTGTGTGTTTTTTTCCCTGATTTAAACAGACTATGTACTTTTACATAGGCTTTACCAGATGACATACTGGGAACAATACCATCAGGACTGGTGCCAGCACCTGCTTACTGATTCTGCTCATATGTGGACTGCTTTGAATCCATTTTAATGAGCCCAAAGCACTTGTAGTGCAAAAAATTGGATAAATACTGCTGCTAAATATGACTTTTGACAGCCAGAAAAATTAGTGTTTCACACTGGGGAATATGGGACACCCCAAAGCACTTGTAGTGCAAAATATTGAATACAAAGACTCCTCTATCCTCCTCTCTCTTTCTGCTCTAACAATTGCTAATAGAATTGATAATAATTATAGAATTGAATAGAATAGAATTGAAATAATAATACAAAGAATAAGGTGTACAAATATTGCTCTGTTCCTGCTCTAATACAGCCTGTGACCTAACCCTACTCTCTCCCTCTGTCAAATGGCGATGGATTGCTGTGGAGGCGGGTATTTATGCTTTTCAAATATCACGAGAACAGAGTTCCGAGATCCGACTATGTCACGATGGCGTTTTGCCACGATTTCGATTCCGAGTGGGCAGGAGAGTACCGAGCCTGCTCGGCTCGGTACTCGGATAGGCAAAGTTTGGATGGGTTCGGATCTCGGGGAACCGAGCCCGTCCATCTCTATTAATCAAGAAATAGTATATAAGAAAAATGACCACATCACATTTACCTACAGGGAGTTTAATTGTTCTTGACATATTTATTGTGAAATACGAAGAAGTGTAGATGATATCACTGTGTTTTTGTCTTAATTACATAATAAAATTAAACAGTAAAAGAAACAAATGAAAGAAAATTGTTAATATCTTGTTTGTTTTGTCTTCAAACTTCGTTTTATCGCTTTTCGGTTATAAGTTTTTTCTGTGTCGTCTCTGTGTATCATCCAGCAGTAGTCAGCCATCATGCTGACATCCCAACGACTCTGGTATCTTCTTTCTACATCTTTAACGTCTTGGTGGAACCGTTCTCCCTGTTCTTCACTGTAGTCTCCGAGATTATTCGGGAAATGCTCAATATGGAAACAAAGAATGTACCTTTAAACTAGAGATGGGCGGGCTCGGTTTCCTTAAAACCAAACCCACCCGAACTTTGGGGTTCCGAGTATCGACCCGAGTTGGCTCAGTACTCTCCACCTATTTGGATTCCAAAATGAAGCAAAACGTCATCATGACCTTGTCGGATCTTGGATCTCACGAGTTTTGGAATAAATAAATAGCCGCCTCCACGGAGATCTAGCGCCATTTGACAGAGGGACAGACAAGTGTTAGGTCATAGTATAGAGCAGGCAAAGTAATAGAATAGAAATAGGAGGGTGGTAATCCTAATATACCAGTCATTGCACTGAATTTGCACTACAAAGTGTAGGGTCTGATATACACTCAAAGTCATTGACGAATAGGAAGACAAGCAGGCTTGTCTTCTGAATTTGCAGGCAAATTCAACATTGTTATATTGAATAAACAGACACATAGGGGGAGAAGGAGAAGAGGGAGACAGAAAATTAATAATTTTCCTCTTCCTCAGGAATGTCAATGGTGTTATAGTCTCTTAGTAGGCTGTGGATCAGCCTGCGACAGTCCTGGATGGTCATCTTTTCCCTTTTCAAGATGACCCGATTCCTGGCAAGCCAAATAGTGTCCTTAAAGCAGTTCATTAGGCTCCAGGCCTCCTGGATTGCCCCAATGATGTGGATATCAGGAAATAATCCATAAAATACAGAATGGTATGAAAGGCAAATTCTGGGCACACTGTCCTTATGTTCCTGTTCCAAGGCACCCAACAGTGCTTGTGCAGTGGGGCAGTCCCAAAAAATACGTTGTGCTGTTTCCCTTCTGGTGATGCAGAAGGGGCAGTGGACATATCGGCACAGGTTCCAGGAGTGCATGAATGTCCTGAGAGGCAGACATCCCTGGATAGCCATCCATGCAATGTCTTTGTGTCTAGTAGTCAGCCACTTAGAGGCCACATTCTCCCACACGTGTTTTGTTGCGCTTGTAATCTGCACTTTACATGAAAGGTACCTAACTAGATTATAATTTTTTGGAAATTGGGGCTGATTCGAAGTTCACTGATGAACTGGCTTTTTACTGGGAATTCCAATGGCTCTTCTTAGTGCATTGTCTGGCACCTTGGATTGATGTGTGTCTGATAAAAGCACGCATCCCAGGGGGGTCAGCGCTCGTTGCCATGTATTAGCTGTAGAATTACCTTACTTATCCAAGAAACAGGTGGAGCAATCGTTGCCATGTATTAGCTGTAGAATTACCTCACTTATCCAAGAAACAGGTGGAGCGATCGTTGCCATGTATTAGCTGTAGAATTACCTCACTTATCCAAGAAACAGGTGGAGCGATCGTTGCCATGTATTAGCTGCAGAATTACCTCACTTATCCAAGAAACAGGTGGAGCGATCGTTGCCATGTATTAGCTGTAGAATTACCTCACTTATCCAAGAAACAGGTGGAGCAATCATTGCCATGTATTTGCTGTAGAATTACCTCACTTATACAAGAAACAGGTGGAGTGATCAAATAAACCATAACTGGTTTCATGATCCAAGGACAATTTCATCTTGTACCACTTTTCTTTTCTGCCACTGCTGTGTGTCAATGTGTCCTAGATGTGCTAGGAACTGCCGTGTGTTTGAGTCATTGCTCTGTCGCTTACCATCCAGCCAGGTCACTGCAGTATTGGTCCAAAAGTGTATGAAAATAATAATGTGACCTGTGAGGTGGTCAAAACTGGCTGCAAATTACTTGAAATTAGTGTTAGTGAGGTTAATAATAATGTAGGATCAAAAAAATAGCAGAATTATGTGATTTTAGCACGGATCCAAAACCAAAACCAAAACATGCAAGGGCGGTTTTGGCAAAACCAAAACCAACACCAAAACCCGAAGGTAATCCAGATCCAAAACCAAAACGGGGGTCAGTGAGCATCTCTACTTTAAGCTCATATTGCAGCTAAGGTTTCTGTAACTATTAAGCATTTCCCTGACAATTTCTTAGTAGTTTGAATCCATGACATTGACTAAAAATTTTGAAATCATTTGTTTGAACAAAGTCCATGCCAAAAGTTCCACAATATTCATTACATGCCCCAAATGTTCAGCTTTTATTAACTTTCTAATGTCAGGGCCTGTAAAAATGCCTTCATTCAGTTTAGCATCGCATTTGTTAGGGAATTTGGTGCAAATATATTTTAAAGTTTCTCCATCTTTATGCAGTGCTTTTACAAATTGTTTCATCAGTCCTAATTTTATATGTAGAGGTGGAAGTATAACTTTATATCCAATTTTTAAACTTTTTCTGCCAATGTAAATTTTTAGCTCTGCTATCCCATTCATAGAGAAAACATGGAAATTTGGTGTAACCTTGTTGCTGGCCAAGTACCATGCATACAATTTTAAGATCTCCACCTATCAACCAGTTGTGTCTTGCATATCCATTCAGTTCCATAACAGTTTTAAAATTTTCATATGTTTCTTTAAGATAGACTGAATGTGCTAATGGTATTGATGCGTATGTGTTGCCATTGTGCAATAAAACAGCTTTTAAACTTGTTTTTGAAGAATCTATGAATGTATATGTACTGTGTGTGTGTAGTGTGTACTGTGTGTGTGTGTATGTGGTGGTAGGCAGGGGTTAAAAGGAGCCGGCACAGGGCAAAACTGTGTCGCATCTGTTGTACTTGGTTCCAACTTCATCAGCTCACCTTGTAGCTGTAGTTGTTATGTGTGTGCAATCAGGGCTGCCAAGAGAAATTCAGGGCCCCGGTACAACAAATTCACGGGGCCCCCCTTATAGTCGAGTACGCTAAAAAAAATTGCGCCGGCGGCGCAAAATTTTGGGAAGGTGTGGTCATGCATTTTGGGGCGTGGCAAATGTGCCATTGGTGCGAGGCTAACACATAAAAATCACTAGGCTCTCAATTCGCCGGAGCGTCACATATGTCCAAGCACCCCTGACTTTCAGGACATCTAGCACCACAGTGTAGTATAGTAAGAATGCGGTGTGTACACAAAGAGTTCAGTTCCCCACACAAACTGGGGAACAGAAATAAAGTCAGTATTCATTTGCGTACTTATGATCCGTGTGCATGGTTGTTGCTTATTAGCATTTATTGGCTATGTTTTGAAAAATATTATTTTTGACTGTAGCGAGCAAGATTGTTATAATGTTGTAATGTTAAAATAGTGTGAAATTGTACTATACACTCTACACACACAGTAGACCCTGTTTATTATGTTCTAGGTATATTCACTAATTACGATTACTTATGAAGATACATAATTCTATCAATATCAACTAACAATTCTCACTACTACAATTTGTTTTGGTCACCCTAGATAACTATTATCAATTATAAAATTGTATCAAATAGTTATAGCCAAAGTCTGAGGGCTAATCTGATTCTCTACAAAATATTGTTTCTATTTATTGCTATACATTCATAGATCTCCACAAGTACCAAGGAACACCAACATTACCAGTTTGTCTAATCCTATAAACCTTACTCAATATTACACATAACTTACAGTCCCAAGGGGCAACCAACAAACCAAATTTTTTTAACCCCTCTGTGCCCCCCCCCCTTCCATTTTCCTCCCTTCACTTACCTTTTCTTCTCTCTTCTTTTTGGTCTTCTCTGCTCCTCTGTGCCCCATTGCTCCAGACTGACTGAATGCTGGGCGTGACACGATGACGTCACACCCGGCATTCAGTCAGTCTGGAGCAATGGAGCACAGAGCAGCAGAGAGGCGGAAGGCCGACGCCGCGATCACGTGAGTATGTTTTTTTTCGGTTTTTTTTAACTACCCTGCTCCCCCACCAACGACCGAGCCCGCCCGCCCCGTCTCCCCCACCCCCGCCGCAGAAAAAATAAAAGAAAAAAATGTAGTTTTAAAAAAAAAACCGTCGCCGCAAGGGTCCGGGCCGGGCCCCCTGACATGCCTGGGCCCGGGTAATTAGTACCCGCTCCCCCTTCCTCTCGGCGGCCCTGTGTGCTATGTTCCTTTAGACAGTATGGGGTTTAGGCCCTTTGGATATTTCAGCTCCAGGCCCATGTAGACCTTAATCTGGCACTGGGCGGGGGAAGTTTAATGACGAGAACCGAATTGCAACATTCTATACTACCGACTGAATTCATTTAAGACAATGTTTTATAATAAATGTAGGCAGAATACATTTATTATTTTAAAGAACATGAAAAAATGACATTTTTTGTAAACATGCTCACAGGAAAGGTAACTCAAACCACAGACCACAGGGGTTTGAGCTATCTAGACTGTCAGAGTCACCTCTATTTTTTTTCCAGCAGGTTTGCGGCAGGTTGTAAAACCACAAATTCGTACATCTTGTTGGCTGTATTGTTTTATTGTGAAAAAAACGAGACAGCCGTTTTGAACATGGCTCTTAGAAATCAGCGAGTTTTTCAGAGGTTTGCTGTCAGTTCGCCCTGTCATTCATCTGAGATTTTCTAATCACACAGCAAAAAAATGCAGAAATCCCCACGATTTTCAAAGAATTGCAGCTTAATACATTTCCCCCATAGTGCGACTGTATATTACTGAGTCACATCCTAGTGCATTCATGGACATAACTCAATGACGTTCAATTGGGGAAGGTATACAGCGTGTGATAGAAGATGGGTTGTGGCAGCATTAAGGCTGGAGGAATTGATAGATATGAATGGCATGCACAATCTATGTGCATGCCATTTCCTGATATAGAGCCATTTAAATCCACATCAAAAAGTAAACTGCTAATCTCATTATAAGGCACCCTTGTTCCTTACAATAATAAGATATCAGTATACACTATAGGAGAAGTCACTGGTAGCTCAATCTCTCAGCAATATGTAAACCATAATACCAGAGTGACAGTGACCATTTGAGGTCATAGTCTTCATTACATACAGGACATGGCGCATTATTACATACTAATCTCCAGGCTGATACTAGTCTTGCTGCTGCGTGATATGGGACTACATGCTGGTCATAGGGTTGCATTTTACAGGTGGAGCAGAGTTTATTGTAGTGAATGATACACCTGGCACAGGACTACGTGGGTAATGTAAGCTAATCATTTTGTTTGACAATAGGAGAGTCCTTGGGATGGCAGGTTGCCCGTCTGCAATGTTTTCAGAGTGTACAGTGATGAACATTCTTCTTGGGGTGAGTGTGATTTCAGCTCTCTTACAAATTGGCGTCTAATGCTTTAATGAACTTAGACGGATGAGTTCTAATTTATGTGCAATCTCTAAGAACCACCGAATGATAGGCCAAGTCGAAATCTCCCCTCAGCTAATCCTTGTTACATAAAGTCACTGTCTGCTGCTCCTAGGCACAGAGACATATGTAGCTGCCATTCTCTGTTTCTACCTATCAAGTACAGTTTATTTTAGATTCCTACTGTCACCAGGAAGAGCCTTCTGATGTTGTGCAACTTTCATAAGTTGCACAGAAATATATACTGCTGGCTAGGCCACACTTCTTCTAACTTTACAGCACATAATTTGCCACTGGGAAACACAGGTTCTGACAGCTGGGAAGTCTAATATTTATAAGACTGTCATATACCAGTGTTTTGTTCATTGGCTGAACATGTTTACTGGGAACCGCGGAACTCTCCCCGTGTATCAGAATCATAATACATAACACTCTTTATTTAAGGTATGGATTGCAAAAACGAATACTCAGTGTGCCCTTATTCCAGTACAAATAAATATGTATATTTATCTCGACCCTAACTTACTTGTTTTGTATTAATTGATGTTCAGAAAAACTAAACTTACTGTACAAACCTGATGACCTTGGAGTGAACTTGAAATTAATGGCTCATAACATACAAATGTGATAGTGCATAATTTGTACAGATAGTATGTGTTTTAAAGACAGTATATTAGTGGTCATTTAAACACAGCTGGAAATTATTCTTTCAGCATGAATGCTTAACCTTCCTCTAGGTGACCTCATCCCTCAATATATTGTATTGTTCCAGATGCAGCTTCTTCTTCTGCTCTTATATTGCACAGATTTGCCTGATTTCCATATTCATTTCCTTATCATTGAAAGATTTACTGTGTTAGAAGGCATTATTTCCTGACCCAGGTCATATGGAAGTTGACAAAGTGTTTCCACCATGACTGATTGCCATCAGTCTACACTTTCAGATTGGAAAAGGCATTAGTTTCCATAAAAATCATCCATTGTTGCTAAATCACTTGTAGAACCAAAGACTGCTTGTTTGTCAGTTACATTTTCATTAATGCATAATTAAGCACAAACTGCAAAAATATCAGGCAACCCGCGGCAACATATGCCAAACGTCCTGTTTGCAGCAGACTCCTAAATTTTACACCCAAGCGGAAAATACTCATACTGAGCTAGAGGTTGTACCAGGTCATACATGCACAACTGGACCTAAGACTGGCTGGTGGAGCGCTGAGACTCCTCTTACCGCTGTCATCCAGTGTCACCAGGAAGCTGAGCATCACTCAGCGGCCCTGGCATAAGTTTTATGGTGAACTGCATTAATGGGAATTTTATTCTTTAAATTTCTCTCTGGATCTGCCACTCTACTATCTCTCGTCTTTCTCCCCGGTTCTCTTATACTCTAATACTTTATTTTTATACCTATTACCTTTTTTGTTATTTTAGTAATTTAATGTATTTATTACATTGGTCAAAATGCAACTAGAAATATCGGAATATATTGCAGGTAATACCTATAATGCCTCTGAAAGTATGGGACTTTGTAGGGAGGAAAATCCCTTCTCCACTCCTTGGATCTCACTCATATAATCCTATCTCACAAAACAAAATATATTTTTAGCATGTTGGTAGTGAAGTACTCACATCAATTTGCCTAATCTGTACTCAGCAATAAACACCCCCAAAATGCCCAGCTTTTTCTTTTCAGATGACAAAACATTTGTACCCCTACAGATGCCATCTTCTTGGATCACAGTTGCAAAAATATAAGCACAAATCACATAATTACTGTATTGCACTTTCCTAAATGACATTCATTGTATGTAGATGTTTCATATCTCCTAGTATTACTAGGTAGAGCTGTCCAGAGCAGGCTGGATGTCAGAGATCTGCTGGGATTTAAACCTCATTGCCAGTGCTCCCTAGATACAGATACTATAGGACTTACTAAGGAAATGATGCAATATTCTCCAGTTTGTGGAAGTGTATGCCTATCCGTGTGGCTGTTACCTATGGACTTCAATGCTTGTGTGTTTATTGGCCCTTTTACAGTTATTTTTACTTATAATAGATATAAGATTCTATTACCTGGGTGCACATATCTTAACATAAATGGAACTCAAAATAGTATGTTAAATGCGTATAAAGTGCATAAAAATAGGTTTTAAGGGTATCGTGATGCGGTGGCATGCTTGAGAACATTTGTCCTGCTGTGATATATGAGCATATGGACACTTTACTAACGGAACATTTAACTTTTACAAACTGTATTTATACTTTATCTATGTTTTACTAACTTGTATTCTTTTCCCTTATTATTGTAAACTTCACTAACTGTTAATCGAAGCTTTGTACTTAACAACTTACACCAAGGGCTAGATTTACTAAGCTGCGGGTTTGAAAAAGTGGGGATGTTGCCTATAGCAACCAATCAGATTCTAGCTGTCATTTTGTAGAATGTACTAAATAAATGAAAGCTAGAATCTGATTGGTTGCTATAGGCAACATCTCCACTTTTTCAAACCCGCAGCTTAGTAAATCTAGCCCCAAGTTCTGTATAAAAAATACATGTAGTTTAGAAGTCATTAAAAATTGTCATTAGCATTCTTTCTGGTTTTTTTATTCTGACAGGCAAAGATAAGAGGTAAATATGTTAATGCGGAGCAATGGTCATCCGGCAGCCCAACACCCCTGCAAACCCCTTGCCCTTTCCATAAATCCCAGACTGTTAACATACTAATTTGTGTAAGCTAAAACAAGTTTATACAATATACTCTATTTAATAAAAATAGAACACATGGGTTACAGCACATCATTGCTCTTTCCACCATTCTATTCTAGATGCCTAGATGCCCGACATAGAGCAGCAGAGCGACGGAATTGCATTATTTCACAGTGTTTTCTATAAGGCCACACGTGTTGTTTCTATGAGGCTTGTGACTATCATAGATGCTGTATTTTGTCAGAGTGCTAAGCTCTGTCATTGCTGTAAAACCACACGTACCAGGGAACAATAGACTTTTCACTCTGCTAGGACAAGAGGCTTTATTAGCATCAAGGACAATATTTCACAACAACACCGAATTATTTTTCTGTTACCATTTTTGTTACATAAGTAAAATTTACTTGTTGGCAATCGCCTACAAAGCCCGTTTGTTTCCTTTTGGCACAACGAACAGTTGAAATATTTTTAATTACAACAAATAAGTCAATAAATATTCTACCTACATGAACTGATGTAGCAATCATAGCTGGAGTACGGTTCCGGCAGTCTATGAGAACAAAGAGTTTGACTTGTGAGAGCACCTGAGATATGTAACAGGTGTTCTAAGTGGTGGCACCTACTTTTTCCTTGGTTACAGCTTTGTTGGCAAACACAACTCAACACAGTATCATAAGTCCTGTTTCCATAATTTAGCAACGGCAGTGTGATGTACCGAAGCTGCCGCCAACCAGTTTCCTTTTGCGTGATTTTTATGTTTAATGTGTCATGTAATGTAATGTCATGTGTGTAATGTTTTATGTGTCATGTTTAAAGGAGGTCCAACGGAGAACCCCTGGAGAACCCCTAATTAGTACTTGAACATACAGCAGACAGGTTGGTGTCCTTCACTGAGACCCCCTGACCTTAAATGAGAATGCCATGGCTTCCCCCATAATGAGCATTAAGACGGTAGCCAGGGAAATGTTTCAAACTGAAACGGAATATATTTACAGGATCCTAAGGGATACTCTGCAGCTTGTCACTAGAGAGTGACCAGCAGCGGCAACTAGATTAAAACCACACCGATCCAATGGCATCCAACAGCTCCTTGATATATAAACATGGCGCTCCTTGCTACGTATGCATTAGGCGCATTAGCCAATCATATGCATCACAACTGAGATGTGCAGCGGTTGAATTAATTTTAATTTCCTCACTATTTATCTTTAATTATAGTTTTTAATAAATATTTCGCTGACAGTAAATCAGGCGTTGAATGACATCTTTTTTTTATTGATTTTAACAAAAGCATAATAAAGTTTAATGATTTTAATATCAATCAATGTGTAAGATATAAGCGTGCATAAAGACAATATAAACCTTCTTTGCTTTTGCTATTTGTGAAACTTGGCAATCAGGTTTCATTCGGTAGCCCCTCTCCTCACGCAAATATTAGTTAGATATAAGACTAATAAAGTCAAGGGAAGAGGATAAGATAAATCGGACCCGTGCAGCTGGAAAGCAAATTTTTCAGGATAAGTTATTAATAAATGCAAACATCACATTTTCAATATAAAATATGATTAAATGCAAACACAAGTATACAGACAAATTAAATTAAATACAGCCATCTGTTCTTTTCCCCTTTAAAAATCAAATGCAGCAGTCCAAATGGAAATGTCAATTAAGTAATGCAAATAAGCTTGATTTGATACAGCAATGATGCTAAGGACTTAAGTACAATCAGCTGGTTGGGCCAATACGCAATAAACCAATCAGTAGCAGCTCGATGGTGCTCCTCACCATTGCGTATCGATGCAGGAGCTCTTCAGAACCTGCAAGGGATAATCCTCCTGAAAGGTGTATTAGCGGATGTATTCACATCTAATTGTTTTGATGATGTCAACATGCACTTACTATACTCAACCTATGCTTAATCCACATTGACCTCCCTACCCCCCATTCCCCTCTTCTGATATACGCTAAAAGCTATATACAGATATACACCGATCAGTCACAACACTAAAACACCTAGCTAATTTTGTGTAGATCCCCCTCTCGTGCCGAAAAAACAACTCTGATCCCTAGAGGCATAGACACCACAAGATCTGAAGGTGCCCGTGGTATCTGCCTCGAAGACGTTAGAAGCAGATCCTTTAAGTCCTGTAAGCTGTGAGGTGGGGCCACCGGACTTGTTTTTTAAGCACATCCAACAGATGCTCAATCGGATTGAGATCTGGGGAATTTGGAGGCCAAGTCAACAGCTTGAACCTGTTACCATGTTCCTCAATCCATTCCTGAACAATTTTTGCACTTTGATAGGGCGCATTATCCTGCTGAAAGAGGCCACTGCCATCCGGGAAAACCATTGTCATGAAGAGGTGTACTTGGGGTGCAACAATGTTTAAGTAGGTGGTATGTGTCAATTCAGGCATTCAGGACCCAAGGTTTCCCAGCAGAACATTGTCCAGAGCATCCCACTGCCTCTGCCAGCTTCTAGCCATAGTGCATCCTGGTGCCACCTCATTCCTAAGTAAACAAAGCACACGCACCCAGCTGTCCACATGACGTAAAAGTAAACGTGATTCATTAGACCAGGTCACCTTCTTCCATTGCTCTATCGTCCAGGTCTGGCACTCACGTGCCCATTGTAGGCATTTTTCCCAATGGACATGGGTCAGTACGGGCACTTTGATTGGTCTGCGGCTAAGCAGCTCCATATGCGGTCATGTGCTACATGAAAAAACAGTCAGTATTTAACTTATGTGTAAAACAGAAAATTAATTTGCACCCCTTGCATTGTAACATGGTTTTGTCCAGGAGACTGTAATAAGAAGTTTCTTAAGTTAAGAACCTTAATGAAGCAGGCCCTAGGTTACTATAATAGGGAGGTAATAAGAAGGTACATCTACTCCTGAAATAGGTACTAAGAAAGACACCAAGATCCTTCTTTCCATTTATTCTCGTACAAAGTGGATCCCTACGTGTATTTAGAGTCATGAGTATGTATTTATGTCATGAAGAAAATTCTGTGTAAACACTTGGATGTTAGAAGGGAATTAAATACCCTTTTGATTTAATTTTTCATACAACTCAATTTACACAGAGAATTCTTCCACTGCCTCAGCGGTCTGTAATCTTTCTTTTAAACATATCTTCATTTTTATTCACATTTTTTTCTTACTTTTCGCTTCTGTTTATATTAATATTTTGCCTAACAACCAATATGATCAAATACCCAATATCTACACACATTTTTAAAATGATTATAATAAAGGGTTTTTATTTAAAGAAATTGAGGTATCCTTAATAGTAAACCCATCATCTTTTTTATTGGCACAGTAGTGCTCATTTAACCAATCTTTTGTGGTCATCCTTATGGGTAGTCCACTTTTTGTGCTTGCCTATCATAGCCAGGTCTAACTTTTATAGCAATGTGTACTACGGTAACTCTTTTGTGGGATAGCAACAGATGGGCTAGTCTGTGCTCCCCACTCGCATCAATAAGCTGTGGGCACTCATCGCCCTATTGCCAGTTCACCGGTTGTCCATCAATGGACCATTTTTGGTAGGTACTACCCACTACTTACCAGGAACACCCCACAAGACCTACTGTTTTGTGATGACCAGTTGTCTAGTCATCACAATTTGACCCTTGTCAAAGTCGCTCAGATCCTTACACTTGCCCATTTTTCCACCACATGAACTTCAAGAACTGACTGTTCACTTGCTGCTTAATATATCCCACCCCATGACAGGTGCCACTGTAATGAGATAATCAATGTTATTCACTTCACTTGTCAGTGGTTTTAATGTTGTGGCTGATTGGTATATGCAAATATTTTTTTGTGCCCTTGTGCGGTTCGAAAAAGCATATCTTTCGCAAAACAAATTAGCATACACCCACTTCTAAATGAGCCT
The DNA here is from genome assembly GCF_038048845.1 of Mixophyes fleayi. Taxonomy (NCBI): domain Eukaryota; kingdom Metazoa; phylum Chordata; class Amphibia; order Anura; family Limnodynastidae; genus Mixophyes; species Mixophyes fleayi. Next base: position 429,828,529 of record NC_134402.1, on the reverse strand, counting down.
CATAATGTACAAGTTTAGTTCTAGGGGTATATTTACTAAACTGCGGGTTTAAAAAGTGGAGATGTTGCCTGTAGCAACCAATTAGAATTTAGCTTTCTTCCATTTACTGCATTCTACAAAATGACAGCTAGGAACTGATTGGTTGCTATAGGCAACTTCTCCATTTTTTCAAACCTGCAGTTTAGTAAATATACCCCCTAGTTTACACATATACAGGGCTTTACATACTTTTTCTACTAACTTTCAAGATGTTGTCACTTTCTTTTAAGGAGAATTTTGCACTGTTGAAATGGAATTCTCTGTAATATGATATGTTTTACATATGCATGATTTAAAGTATAGCAATGTCATGATTAGCATTGTAGTATAGACAATGGTCCTCTAATTGCTTCTTGTTCGTATTCCTGTTTCATATTCTAAGGATATTCTTGCAACAGTGATAAAAGTTTCATCCATCAATCTGTCACTTTTCTGTGGCATAAGACAAAACAGAATAATTGTCGGTGTAGGAAGCTGGAAGAGAAATGACAGTCAAATGAAAGACACGTTAGAGAGCTTTCACTTCTATATCCCTCCTATTATGTCTCTGTATGTACAAACAATTGTCTTCCAGGCTTTTGTTTTTTAAACAGCTGACATTTATGTGACACATTATTTTAGACCCACATGTTTTTTTTGCACATACATTTATTAACTGTGAAGAGAATATTTTCATATTGTAACTTTCCTCAGTTGTATTAAGAGTGTTATTCCTCAGATCATCCGACATGAATGCAGACTGCTGATTGCAATGAGCCCCCTAATTGTATTGAGGCTAAAGCGCATAAGAACATTGGCTCTTTACATGGCATAGTATACTTTTCATGAATGTACTGGTATTGTGGAGAGATGGGTCAGGGGGTGTTCACGTGTTCAGTAGAGTAGGAGGAGTATCATTGTGTATTCCGTAGGCCTTGTCCAATGTTCCTAGTTGATACACTAGATTTAAAAGTTAACGTATCTTAGGATAAATGCAGGTCAACATACAGCCACATATATGTATATATGTGCATTTCGCTTGTATGAAAAAGTCACATTTTTACAGTTTAACTCTAAATCAGGCTTTTAATGTACATTTTTTCGTCACTTCCAAAAGTCACTATTTTAAGCCACGAAGGTGTGTGGCCTGGCTGAAAGGTGATATGGTTTTGCATGTAACAAGAATGGTTTGATTGAGTTTGGGTTTGGGTTAAGCCGATCAGGGCATAGTTAGAGTGGTAGCGTGGATCAGGGTTTGCCCTACATTGTCCTTATTTTTCAATGGGAACATTGACAGGTATGAATCTACACTTTGTTGATGCAGAGATTTTACCACTAAGAATTCATAGACTGTATATCAAAAATAGATTACTTTGGTTTGGAAATGGTAACATATAACTTATGAACAACAATGTGTAGAATGTATTTTGCAATATATATTATATATATTACACATATATACACACATGGTCCTCAGGTTTACTGTAGCTAAGAGCCACCTCTTTACCCTCTATCACTGTTCCACAACATCCATCTAGCAAGGATAGCTAATACCAGAACTACACACACAGTTCTATCACAGATACTTTAACTTTATAAATAAACACATAACACAAAAGTACATTTGGAAATTAGGCACATACAGGTATCTATGTAGTTTCTGCCATTAATTAGTGTCAACCCAATTATCTTCTTCTTTCCCTAATTTGAACAGGCATTTAGCAACCAGTGAGAACAAAGCATTGTCCCGGTCACCTTAGCCACTTCGTTATATCACTTTCCTCAAACAACACTTGCTTCCTCTAGATCAGGCCTGTCCAGCTATCAACAGGTTGTCTACTGGCAAAGCATGCTGGGGCTTGTAGTTTCACAACACCTGGAGGGCCGCAGGTTGGACAGGCCTGCTCTGGACTGTTGTTACCCATAGTAAAGGCGGCCTAAACTTTACACTTTTAATGCCCCCTCTCTCCACTGTACACTTTGATAACACAGGTTCCTCACCATGCGGATACATGGGACTTTCACATACAGTATATAGTAGAAAAACAATTTATGCAGCTCCTCACCAATATAACTCAGTCTCTTTCCCCTAGCTAAAATCTACTTACACTGCCGCAAACCTACTTGCAATTCTTACTAGTAAATAAAGTGCACAGGTTAAGCGTTTGTGATGGATTTAAAGGGCAGTTGTGCAGTGTCCCAAACCACTTGGAGCTTCCAAATTCTAAGGGCTTGATGCATTGTGAAAAGTAAAGAACTTTGCAACTTGGCAAAACCATCTTGCATTGGAGGGGGAGGTAAATTTAAAATGTGAGGACAGATTTATAGTTGGGGTAGGACATGTCCTAGATCAACTTTAAATTTCAGTATACAAATAAAGCTGTCAAGTATTTGTGTGCTACATGAAAAAACAGCAAGTATTTAACTTATGTGCAAAATAATAAACTAATTTGCACCCATTGCATTGTAACATGTCCAGGAGCAAATGTACTCATTTTGTTGCCTTACTTTACGTAATGAATCAGGCCATGAGGGTTTTCCTCTAAGTGAACCCGCACTATACTCATTACTAGGGGAACCACTGGGAGCTATCGTAAAGTTCCAGTAGGCAGCTTCCTCTCACACATGTGCATAACTGATTGTGCAAGAACTGCTGGTGTTCAGTCCATCCAAAGCAACATGCTAATTAAGGTATTGTTAAAATATGCAATCAAAGTATACAATTATACAATTAGAACGTCAGATTAATCCTGATGATTGTTGACACAATTTATTTTGCCATCTTTATTCCTTGAATAATGTCCGTGTACACCTGGCTATATAAACACGGAGCAGGAAGTCAGTATGTACATTGGGAAACAGAAAATTTGAACTGTATCCAGTGTGCCTGTAAGAAAACACAGGGTGTTTTTATTGAGAGCAAACAGTTCTGGGTTCACCGAGAGCTCAGCACAGTAAGTACATGTAGCAATGAAGCAATTGTTCCAGGTTTAAACAGCTACTGCAACTACATTTCATGGGCATCATTCATATGAATATTGAAAAGCAATGCATCTAACAAAACCTTGCACATTGTCCTCGTTTTAAGCATGTTCTCAAATCCTCCCTGCTACATATCCCACAGAGCTTCATTATCTTGTACTGATCATCAACCATCTTCAACCAATGCCGCAGGTATTGTTGAAGTTGACTTCAAGTGAAGAGAACGCTAGTCACATAGTCCGGGTGTACAGGTCCTGGTATTAAAGTCCTGGGGTCAGAGAGCTTTGCTAACACATTTTTGAGTGCTTGATTTTAACAACAATATGTAAAAGACCTAAAGGAAAGTTTTTTTGTAATTATATATTTTTTTTATATATTTTATTTTGCTTCATGTTTCCCCTTTTGTTCTCTCTCCAACTTTGTCTAACAGGCATCTTGGTAAGGGTGGGGTACACGATAACGAAGAACACAATTCCAACATCAGTAACTGTGACAGAAGAACGCTGATTGCTCTAAGTTAGACTAGTAGGAAATAGCGACTTACTGAAAAATTGACATAGACCAATTTAGGCAACCCTATCAACGGCGAAAGGTGAACATGCCAGCATTCAGATTCACGTCACTGCAAATAGCGACAGTTACATTGATAGTATTAAGGGGGCAATGAGAGGACCTGCCAGCTCTATATGCCATTGCCCCCTTAATACTAGCAATGTAACTGTTGTTATTTGAAGTGACGTGAATCTGAGTGTCAGCATGTTCAAGTTTTGGCATTGATAGCAGGGTTGCCGGAGATGGCCTTATCAGTGAGGAGTTTGTATGTTCTCCCTGTGTTTGCGTTGGTTTCCTCAGGGTACTCCGGTTTCTTCCCACACTTCAAAAAAAACCCATACAGGTAGGTTAATTGGCTGCTAACAAATTGATCCTAGTCTGTGTGTGTCTGTCCATATCTGTCTGTGTGTGTAGGGAATTTAGACTGTAAGCCCCAATGGGGCAGGGACTGATGTGAATGAGTTCTCTGTACAGTGCTGCGGAATTAGTGGCGCTATATAAATTAATGGTAATAATAATAATAATAATAATAATAATAATAATAATAATAACTTGGTCTTCGCCTTTTTAAAAATTATTATAGGGTGAACTAACACAGCCAATTACTAATCACTAATAAATTCTTCACACCCTACAAGCTCCCACTACAGTGTCCACTCTTGAGGTCTTCTATTCAATAAATAAAATGTTAAGTTTGTCAGAATATCGTCCCTATTGATTCAGAACAGCATTATTTGCTGCACTACAAGATAAGTGGTAGTTGCCTCATTCATGAACCTTTAGGGGGCGATCTCCTATTTATACCACACCTTATTCCTGCTTTGGAATTGCCTGAGTCTCAATGGGAAGAGACTTTAATACATCAGTAGACTTAAGGGGGTATTTAGTTGACTGCGAGAAATGTTTTAACGCTACGTTAATACATCTTAACATGTTTTTTTGGTTATTTTCGAGCGGGTTAACTTTACCCGCGATTCAATTCCATTTTTAATGCTACATTTTTTTTCATGAAGCGGTCCTCTCGCGCTCCAGTAGAAGGTTTATTGAAATTATAGGGTGTGCGAGAGGCAGCTGCGTTAAAAGCTATTCAATTGTTTTTTAACGCGGCGCGTTAAACAGGAAAATATGCTGCTTTATCTTGCACCTCTTTGGGGTGTGTTAAAAATAAAAAATCTCTGAAAACTATTTGAAATCATGTAATAATGTTGAAAAATAGTTAAACTTATGTTTATCACTAATGCCTAACTTGTGTAAGTTGATTTTCTTGTGAAAATATGATGAAGTAAAAAAAAACATAAAACATAAAATAAATAAAATCACTAGTTAATTATATTTATGTATGTTTTTGGTACAAATATGAATGTAGTAATGTGTTTTGACATGGTATAGATGATTGTATGATAAAAATAATTCAATTAAAAAATATGCTAAAGAAAGTACTGTATTGTAGATATTATCAATGTGTAATGCAATCTAATGTATGGAAATGTATGAAAAACCTTTTTTTTGTTATACATGACAGCGTTAAAACTCCCCATCACTCCCCTAAAATCTTGCAAACACAATTTTTAACGCGCGGGGGCAGCGTTCCCTCTTTTTCAATTGAATTGCAGGAGTTTTCCCGCTGCGCTAACTCAAAACGGTCGCTATTGCCGTCAAAAACTCGCTTGAGTTTTTTTTTTTTACTCGGCGGGGAAAAAAAAAACTTGCGGTCAATTGAATACCCCCCTTAGATGGCTGGGTCGCCGTAAAGGAAGATCAGGGAGGCTCCCGTAATAGAGGCATTTCGTTCATCGCCTTCATGGAATATATCACTAGCCTGATAATTCAGTCCATGCGTTACATCATCATCATCATCATCACCATTTATTTATATAGCGCCACTGATTCCGCAGCACTGTTACATGATGTTTGGAGAAACTATTACACATTTTATGGAAGACCCGTGCCGGGTAGCTCAGTTTGTGGCCCTCTACTAGTGCTTTCCCACCCTGCTTTCTTTCTCCCATTTCAGTTCCCACTTTGAACAGAGAAATTACCCAATCTGCCCAACACTTTTTTCTTTATTTTTCTTTTTAATACCCCTGACTTAATTTACAACAAATATACTACACTTCGACAATTGCCACTAGATACTGGGATTATGTATTTTCCTGTTTTACTCGTTTAGAGCTAAGGAGACAAGCTAGCCATTTATGTCTGATTAATTTGTTGATGGATTTGTTTGCAATATATGACAAGTTTCTGTCTGACTTCTGCTAATTGCCTTCCTCTGTCACTTGCTGTTTATTTAGAAAATAAAGACATTAAAATAACATAAACACTACATGAAAAATGATAAACAAAATTATACACATTGACTAGTTTAGTAATATTGGTTAAAAAAAACCTTTTACAATTCTGTAGATATAGGTCTTAAAATTTCCACTGCTTACATTGTGTTAAACTAAATAATTGCTTCTAAAATGTATATTTCTAAAGGTTTGCAACTCCAATTATTTTTAATTGAATCTTAATGCTGATTCAATGCAATTAACCGATGACTTTAATTTAAACATATGTCTCACAAATTTTCATTGTGAGCCTCTCGCATTTCAGCCTAACCTAAACCTATGCGTTTGCCATAAAAGTTTGTCATTATTGTAAAGCTATCTATGACTTTCAGATTGAATCAAACATGCTTCTCAGAACAATTAATAGATGACTAATGTTTAATTAACAGCTGCAGCTATCCCCAAAGGTAGACCCTGAAATGAAAACATAACATATCCCATACCTCTTTGAAGGCCGTGTCTGTCTTTCATCTTCATATGCGTAAAGATAAAATGAACAAAAACAGCATGACGAATATAATCTATAATTACTCAGCCATTGTAATTAAATACTCCGAGTGGCACTATAATAATACAAATTTATTGCTATGCTAATCCAATCACGAAAATATCCCATAATTCTGCAAGTCACATCTACATAAAATACATGTGAATGTGTTGCCTTGTGACAGTTGCCCCTGTATATTTATTAGTAATTAGAAACTCTCAACAGATGTGATATTATTTCATCAGGAGTCATTCACTTCAGTTTAATTTCCAAAGATAGTTTTACTAAATTTGCATAGTAGTTGTTAGTAAACAGTTTTACCAGTTGTATTATCATTTCCAACTGGTTTTGTTATGGTTTTTCGTGCTTATTTATGCATTTGGTTAGTTTACGGCATCAGGCGGAGACACATAGCAACTAAGGATTGTATGCGGCCATGTTTTGGAGGTTCTACTGCTGAGCTTTGGGTTCTGGCATTAGTGATCAACCACATAAAGATACTTAGCCGGTAATTTAAAAGGAGGTTGTACACTATGTTATTACTATCATATGGTGAGGGGTTGAAGCAAAGATTAGATTAGATTCCCATCCAGGGGCATAACACACAATCAACATGACCCATGGCAAAATTTGAGGGGGTGGGGCAGCAATACATATTCATTCTCTCCAGAGGCCTCTGTTCTGCTCTTTTGACCATGTATAGGGGCTGACACATTCGTAAAGAAGCCATGGATTTTGTATGTTCTCCCCATGTTTGCGTGGGTTACTTCCAGGTGCTCCAGTTTCCTTCCACACTCCAAAAACATACTAGTGGGTTATTTGGCTGCTGACAAAATTAACACTAGTGTGTATGTGTTAGAGAATTTAGAATGTAAGCTCCAATGGGACAGGGACTAATATGAATGACAAATATTCTCTGTACACCACTACGGAATTGGTGGCACTATATAAATAAATGGTGATGATGACAGTATGAATTCTGTATACAGTATGAAAATATTGTTCTCTAGTTGTAAAACCACAATATATTTCATAAACCGTAAGAAGTTTACACCTGAAAAATATATCCCACATATCTCCTAACTTCATTAACTACAAAACTAAAACAATATTTCAATGCTTTCATCAATTCCCACCTTGAGTATTGTAATAACCTACTAATTGTCCTTCGATTGACAAAACTGGCTTCATCTCAGTCCATCTTGACCTTAAGCTCTCAGGAACAGGGCCCTCTCTACCCTTTGTCTCATATCTGCAGATCCTTCGTTAACCTTGACTATACTTGACTGTAAGCCCCAATGGGGCAGGGACTGATGTGAGTGAGTTCTCTGTACATGTGTGATGGTTTGGCTTTTAGTTTTTTCATACATTATCTATAGGAGTAAATACAATACTGTGAGGACGTGTTGGGCAAGGAGAGGAAGTATCCATCTATCACTGTTCCTCATTTACGGATGCTGGCAATCACCATGGTGCTCCTCATGCAGTCACTACAGGCAGAAGTGCACAGTGACTGATCTGTGTATCACAATGTGCTTCCATGTGTAGCAGGTACTGGAGAAGGGAGGCAATTTTTAGTTTGGGTGGCGAGAAAATTAGGCTGCAATGAGGGCAGAAACACCTCCGCAACAACCTTTGAAGAATAAATGTATGAAATTATCAAGGCATGCATTCTGGACGCAACCTTCCTTTAATATTAAATACACGTATTTAGGCTTTGTGTGCTCACAAATTCATCTAGGCATGGATCTCAAGATACGTGTGCTGCTGAAATCGGAGGCAGGTATGTTGTGCTCGACTGCACAAGACGCTGCAGGACGTGTTTAATGTGGATCTGCAACTCACAAAAAAGGTACAGGAAAATAACGCTATTGAATTAATGTCACATGATAACAATATAGGCATTAATGACAAAACAGTTAAAAAAAAGAGAGTGTTTTTTTTTTTTTTTTTTTTATTAAATACATTTACTATGTTGTTGTTACTGTCTACTGAGCAAAAAAATGCATTTTTACAGTTGCACCTGATTGCAAACACATGTTATAGCATGCATGATAGACTGTCATCACTATTGATCAAGACTTAGACTAGTCCATTACCTGGAGCAAGAGATATGGAAGAAAAACAAGTAACTTTGAGATGCGCCATTCAGACGTGGCTGCATGTGTTGCGTTTGGCATGTTCCTGCTGTACAATGACTGCGGCAAAACATCCCTTCCCGGCTCTGTTCACTCCCCAAAATCGTAGGCTATATTAACTGTCCTTTGCGGTCGCAGACGCAGCAGACAGGGCTGCATTCACGAACGTATCTCCTGGTTCTGGGCATGCTCAGAGTTATTTTGTGTACAATACTCTCAAAATCGCCAGATACATGCCTTGATGCAGCAGGCTCAGAGAATGATTTGCAATATGACAGTAGCATGCTGCTATTTGTGTACTTTAAAGTGTCTCACTACAGTCTTATCCAACTGTACAGTATTTAGTATGCACTATTATGTAATTTTAGTTTTCTTTTTTGACTTTAACTAAGAAATGCTTTCCCTTGCTAAAAAACTTTTCTTGATTATTCTTTCAATTATTGTCAGTATTATATTTAATCAATTGTACTGTCTTCACTTTTATGCATAGGAACCCTTTATTAGTATACAAACATCAATCTCTACTACTTATTCCTGTTTATAAACATTTAAATCATGTAGATTCATTAAATCCCAGCAAACAACTGGCTTGTACTATTTATCATGTCCATTAGCACAAGTGGTATTTTTACTAATAAACTTGCCAGATAAATGGTTATATCCATGTTTGCTTAATTTGTGCTTTTGTATTCTGTTGCTTAAATGCATCTTAACAAACTAAATTTGGAATCTTAAATAATAAAACAGAGCGTAAAATAAACAGCACTTCTATGTAAGGTTTTTCAGGTTGTTACATAACTTGATGTCAAGTTTTCAATGTTGTCCCCTGTACTGTAAACATGCATATTAACTAGGGATGTGCACCGGCGACTTTTGAGGTCTCGTGTTTTGTGTTTTGGATCCGGATTTTAATTATTTTTGGGGTTCGGATTTGTCTCGCAAAACACTTGACGAAAGGTCTCGGTTCGGATTTAAGGTTTTGGATTCGGATTTTTTTTGAAAAAAACATAAAAAGTTTAAAAATCAAGTTTTTGGGCTTATTTTCACTCCTACGCTATTATTAACCTCAATAACATTCAATAACAAGCATTTCCACTAATTTACAGTGTATTCTGAACACCTCACAATATAGTTATTAGTCCAAAACGTTGCAACGAGGTATCTTTCTGGACTGCGTAGAGGAGTGGGTCACCACAATATATATAATAAGTAAACCATCAACTTGTATGATTTGCACCAATAAATGTACCTGGACTGCGTAGAGGAGTGGGTCACCACAATATATATTAAAAACCCTGAACTTGTATGATTCGCACCAATAAATGTACCTGGACTGCCTAGAGGAGTGGGTCACCACAATATATATAATAGGAAAACCATCAACTTGTATGATTCGCACCAATAAATGTACCTGGACTGCGTAGAGGAGTGGGTCACCACAATATATATTAAAAACCCTGAACTTGTATGATTCGCAGCAATAAATGTACCTGGACTGCGTAGAGTAGTGGGCACTGGGCACCACAATAAAAAAATATATAGAAAACCTTCAACAGGTCTGAATTACACCCAAAAATAGTATCTGGGCTGCATAGAGGACTGGCCACTGGCCACATCAATATAATATATAGAAAAGCTTCAACAGGTCAGAATTACACCCAAAAATAGTATCTGGACTGCGTAGAGTAGTGGGCACTGGGCACCACAATAAAAAATATATAGAAAACCTTCAACAGGTCAGAATTACACCCAAAAATACACAATGTTGCCTGCCTTTGCACGAGCAGCCATTTTGTAGATGCTGCTACTGATGCAGCTGTTGCTGTTGCTGCGGAAGGGGATGCATCTACCCAGTGGGCTGTCACAGTCATATAGTCCTTCGTTTGCCCAGAACCACTTGTCCACATGTCCGTGGTTAAGTGGACAGTGGGTACAACCGCATTTTTTAGAGCACTGAGGACACTTGATCGTACTTCTCTGTACATTTTTGGTATCGCCTGCCTAGTGAAGTGGAATCTCGACGGGATTTGGTACCGGGGACACAATACCTCCATCAACCCTCTAAATCCCACTCCACTGATGGCGGACACCGGGCGCACGTCTAACACCAACATTGCAGTTACAGCCGCAGTTATACGCTTTGCAATAGGGTGACTACTATCGTATTTGGTGGTCATGGCAAACGACTGTTGGACGGTCAATTGTTTTGTGAAAGACTTAGCGGTCTTACGACTTCCCCTCTGGGAAGATGACCGACTAACAGCAGCAACAGCAGCAGTGGCAGTAGTAGGCGAACCGCTGCAGGATTCCTCGGATGAATCCTGTATTGAGGAGGACTCAGTCTGGCTGCTGACTTGGGCTGCAGGACTGAATCTGATGGAGATTGTGGAGGAAGTTGACGAGGAGGGTGTTGCTGGTGTGTATCCAACTGGACCACGGGATTTAGGTGTCCCTGTACCGATGAGGGTCCTACCCCAGTTCCTGAACTAACCACTGAACTATGAAGGTTATTCAGGTGACGTATAAGGGAGGATGTTCCTAGGTGGGCAAGATCCTTACCCCTGCTTATTTGAGCTTTACATAAGCTACATATGGCCATACATTGGTTGTCTGGATTTGGATAAAAATAACTCCAGACCGAAGAGGTGCATTTTTTGGTCTTCTGACCAGGCATGACGATGGGCTTTTTCATCCCATGGACATCAGCTGTTTCCCCCCCCTGGTGCCTCATTTACAATAACCACATCACCATCCTCATCAAGTTCCCCCACAGCGCCAGCTACATCATCAATAGGCTCCTCCCGAGCCACCTCTTCCCGTACAGTGATGGGAAGGTCAGGCTTGACAACCACCAACACCCTTGGACTCGCCTTGAGGATTTGTGATAATTTCTCTTTAGAAGGCAGAGTTGTTTGCTGTTTTGTTGCTGACAGCATAACTCTCTTCAATTTTTTGGAGGGGGGGGGGAGGAGGAGGAGGGATAAGATCCGTGGGTGAAGCTGAACCACTAATCATGAACACGGGCCAGGGCCTAAGCCGTTCCTTGCCACTCCGTGTCGTAAATGGCATATTGGCAACTTTACGTTTCTCCTCAGATGATTTTAAGTTTCTCTTTTTGCTACTTTTTCTTAACTTGGGCTTTTTGGATTTTACATGCCCGGTACTACGAGATTGGGCATCGGGCTTGGAAGACGACGTTGATGGCATTTCATCGTCTATGTCATGACTAGTGGCAGCAGCTTCAGCATTAGGAGGAAGTGGGTCTTGATCTTTCCCTACTTTATCCTCCAAATTTTTGGTCTCCATTATATGTAGCACAAGATACTGCAGAATGTGTGAACTTGGTAATATTGCAGTACCAATGGACTTATACTGCTGGATTGGTTTTGCAAATTTGGTTATAATTACTTTTTTTTAAAAAAATTAATTTTAATATTTTTTATAATTTTTTTTTTAATTTTTAAAAACTTGGGAATAATGGGGAAATAACTATGCCCTTAGAAGCACAGAGCACAGGGCACAGCACCACTGGACTGAACAGGACACAGCACAGGACCCAGCAGCACTACGGAACTCAGCAGGACAGAGCACAGGACACAGTACCACTGGACTGATACTGCAGAATGTGTGAACTTTGTAATATTGCAGTACCACTGGACTTTTACTGCTGAATGTGTGAACTTGGTAATATTGCAGTACCAATGGGCTTATACTGATTGGTTGTGCAAATTTTGTGGTAATTAAAAAAAAATTAAATTAGTTTTTGGTATTTTTTTAAATAACTTTTTTTATTTTTTTAAACACAGGGGAATATTGGGGAAATAACTATGCCCTTAGAAGCACAGAGCACAGGACACAGCACCACTGGACTGAACAGGACACAGCACAGGACCCAGCAGCACCACTGACCTCAGAAGGACAGAGCACAGCACACAGCACCACTGGACTGATACTGCAGAACACAGCACAGCACAGCACAGAACTAAACAGCACAGCACAGAACTAAACAGCACAGCACGAGATCTACCAGGACAGAGGACCACCTAACACACCCTCCCTCTACCCTGATCAATGCCCGAGTGAAGATGGCGGCGACTAGCGGGGAATTTATAGGATCCGAGTATCGCGGGATCCGACAACGGGATTATGAGTCAGAGCCTCAGTTTCAGATTTGAATTTGGCGCCAATACCCGGATCTGTCTCGGATCCGACTCGGATCGGCAACGTTCGGGTGGGCTCGGATTTCAGAAATCTGAGTGCGCTCATCTCTAATATTAACGATTTAGCTGCTGGAGGCTGGGAAAAAGAAGTGTACCTATCATGACCAGGCCATGTTTTAAATCAAAGATTTGTGCAGAATTGAATTCCCCCTAATATTCAAATCAAAGTCGGCAGCCGCCCCATTTATAAAGCGCCAGCAATTTCCGCAGCGCTTTACAAACATTAACAATACTGAGTAATACATACAAGACAGAGAGGTAAGAAGGCTTTGACGAAATGTAGTATATCTAATGACTGATTATTATTTTCTGTTGAATTTATGTATAACACTATGAATATTTTATGTAACCTTTTAAGGTGCATTTTGTTAACTGACCTGAGTCTGACCTAGGCAAGTGTCAATGGCCTTGTAAAAGTAGCAAGGCCCAGATAAATCTCTGAGTAGTTTGTGTATGTAGATGAATTAGACTTAGCCAAGCCGAACGAAAAAGCAGAGGTGAGACTTCAAGGTCCTGTGGACATTCCGAGCTCAGCTCACTTCAAAAGCCCTGTGACATATGGTAGATCAATCTGTCTTTATTGACAGCTAAATTCCTAAGGTGGGGGGTGAAGAGCCAACAAGAAATGGTTTAAAATTTTCTGCTTTAGACATCAGATTGGGCATTTGATGAGGGATCTATCAAGACTGAAATGTCCCATGTTTTTGTATTGTGTTCCCTAACACACAGTCTACCTCGTAAGTAGTATTCTGATTTTATTTCCTATTTTCTTTTGAAACTCTTTTGTGCAACATATTGTATGCCTTTGTTACTAATTTTTGTAAGTAAGCCTTGGAAACATTTTTCAGATTAAATAAATTTAATCTTGTGTATTCTCCATGATTCTTTGTGAATTTACGAAGCCCTGGGAGGCTCATGCTACATGTGTATGTGATTTAAGTGTGAAATTTTAATAAGTGGTTTTGGTGAATGTAAGGACACCATAATAAATCCTTTGTGGTGGCAGAAAAGGTGTATTCATTGCTAAGTGACTAAGGTAATGCAAGTCATGGCCAGGTGTTCAGATTGCTGTATCTGGGACAGGCTGGGCGTTCGTGACAAAGGCCCTGATCGCAAGCTTAAAATCTATGGGGAAAAAATCATTTATTGAGTATGTCTTGAGCGTTAAGTAATTGTGATCTACAGATCTTAAAGTGTTTGTTATGTTTTTTAGAATCCAAGATAAAGGGACTAAGATACATTTGCAGCATTTCCATTAGAAGCACCCAGGCATGTTATTTGTATGGGGCAACATGTAATGAGAAGATATACAAATTGCAAGGATCAAATACCCTCTACAGAACCCTTTATTTAAATAATCAAGGAAAAACAAAAATCATTTTATATATATATATATATATATATATATATATATATATATATATATATCAGAAATAAGTTATTTCCTTTAGCAAGGTTAAAACAGAAAATACAAATTTTCTACCCTGGTCGCAGAAATATCGATTTCCTATTTATCAAAATATAGACAATGTCAAAGATAAGTACATTGGCAATTATATAAGTAAGCACCCTGCGATATTTCCTTTAAATAAATTTATACCATAAACCAGTGGTTCCCAAACTTTTTCAGTTCACGGAGCCCTTAGAGTTTCCATAATTCTTTCAAGGCACCCATCGTTCCAAAATAATTACTGAGCAGTCCCATTTTATAAGTAGTTGTGTCAAAAAAGTGTAATAAGTATTTAGGTCAGGACAGAAATACTTAGTAAGTTGTTTGCAAAAACAATACATATAAATCCAAGGGAAAATAATATGTTGATATATTTTTTCAATTAAATTTCCGTCAAAGAATAATTTACAGCTAATAAAACAACATGTACAAAAATCCTCACACTGTGCCCCTTCATCCTCACACTCTGTGTGCCCCTTCATCCTCACACTCTGTGTGCCCCTCTTCATCCTCACACTCTGCCCTCTTCATCCTCAATCTGCCCCTCTTCATCCTCACACTGCCCCCTCCTTCATTCTCTTGCCCCTCCATTGCTGTTTCCGATCACCATTTCCCCTCCCCTTTCTTTACTTACCATACTTGGCCTTCTTTCTTCTATTTCTTCTGTCTTCTCTACTGTCTTACCAATCCGCGGCGCCTGGGACCCAGCATCCTCCTCTCTCTTGCCACTTCTCACTGAATATATCGGACATGATGACATCACGCCCGACAATCAGTGAGAAGCGAGGAAGGAGGAGGAGGTCCTGGGCGCCGCCGATTGGTAAGTTTTTCATTTTCTTTTATCTTTCTGCCCGCGGCACCCCAGTGGCAGTGCCGAGGCACCCCTGGGAGTCGCGGCACACACTTTGGGAACCCCTGTTATAAGCTATTTATAAATGATCCAGTCACAGTTGGATGGACCAATATTTAGCCTAGCAATAATTTGGAAACTAGTGCAGAGATCCAGGTCTAGGCTGGGTATTTTACCTTCATTTGTCAATATATGTGTGTATATATATACATACTGTATATATTCTTTCCAACAAGTTAGTTAAAATTTGATTTTTAGTAGTTTCATTATTTTACTCAGATTCTATTTCTGTAATGTCTAAAGAGTCAAAGGTGTAAATATATATTACCGTTACTAAGCAACTTATTTAATTAACTTTTGTTGAATTTCCAAAATGCCATTACGTTTATTATGTACTGGATGTTTCTGTGAGCCTCAATGGTTCCTGACTGACGCCATTGCCCAGGAAGCATGCGGTCATGCAATTAATTTAGAAAAAATAGGAACTGCGATTTCCTTTACAAAATCCAAATCTTTTCTATTTATCAGTCATTTAATTATGGTGTCAGAAATTTATTTGATTAAATAACAAGAGGAAACAATAAATGTTGAAGAGTCTTCTAGGCTATACCGGCTTAATTGTTGAAGCAGATAAGCCATTTCCTTAAGAAAAAGTTTGTGCTGGTGCCACATTAGAAATAATATATTTTTAAGCTGGAGTTGCTGAAAGCCACTGTATGTACTGAAATAGTGTGTGTATAATAGTGAAAAAGCAAATAATATTATTGAGCAAGATGTTATATACACATACAGTGGATATGCAAAGTCTACACACATTTTACATCCACTATTTTTAATGTGACCTTTCAATTAGCAAAATTGGTATAAATAAAAAATAGACTTTCTTTTAGGAAAAAAAGTGAAAATAAAAAAGCTACAATACCCTGGTTGTGTAAGTGTGCACCTTTTGCCTTTATTATGGCAGTGAGTCTCTTTGAATACGTATTTTCTACGCATGCCCACTAGATCATGTTTATCAGTTTTACATTGTTCCCTGTGTGTAGAAATCATTCTATCAAAGGTTTGTGAAAAGATCATTCAATCACAATTCATAGAATTGTGGTCTTCATCATGATCAACATGGAGAATTACACCAAAACTATGGGACGTGCAAATATACCCATCCTGAAAGGTGTATCTTAAGAATGAGTCTAAATCAAAATCGGATTAATCTCTAAGTGGTGTTGTTGACTTCACCATACTCTTTCTGTACTTATACGTGAACACCAACGACAAGCCTCTCCAAGACCAAGGGGCCACAAGTGTAAGATACACTCAACTCTAAATGTACTTGTGTCCAACTCTAAATGACTAACAATGTGTACAACAAGCAGGGGAGGGCTGGCAAATTTTAGCCCGGGGAAGGATGGGGGGGGGCAGGATTCGACTCCGCAGCCTATTAGGGACATTTTAAATGAAAAAATTGCAGGTGGCCTAGTGACCCAGCCCAAGGTAGCCCACTATGGGACCGGCCCAGAGAGCGGATGCCCTCCAGCCCAACCTGCCCCTGACAACAAGGGTATTTGGGGCAGTTAGCTGTGTCCCCCACATATTGAACTAAGCTGGAGCATCTCATAGAGATTATTGTTTTCCATAGTGAACATGACCCTGTACTTAATAAATCTCAGCACCCACCTGACATAGAATGTGCTACATCCAGCTCCTTAATGTTAGCTTGATACTTAAAGGCTTTGTAGCTGCATCCACATTGGACACAACTTAGCTCCACCTGTGCTAAAATGTGATGGTTGATGCATCCTGTCCATAATGTTACACATTTATTTGTTATTGGAGTCATATCAACAAGGAGACATCAGAGCTAGTGTTTTAGTTAGCTTATCCAAGTTCAAATCTGCACAAATTTGTCACACTAAAAGTAATGGTCAGGACTAAAATGTTATATATTCTGTGTGGTTTAAGAACATGTTAGATTAGTATGAAATCCAAATATGCACTCTCCAAAGCTTGAGGTTCATTACAATATCCCATTTTAATTGTGGATACCTTGTATTCTGATTGGGATGCCAAATCTGCCCATGTCCGGTCAATTGAGATCAACACAGGGACCAAATATTTGCTTTATTCACAATCAACAAGTGCGCCCGTATGTGCACTCCAATGGATTGGCTGGGGCACTACAGAACCTCAGCAGAACCCACTGGTCTTCCTCTGCTGCACCTCCGCCCTGAGTCCAAGAAATGCAGAGCAACAGTGCCAGGGTCCTCCCGATTATTACGGAAGGGCCTCTTATGAAGGAGGCCAAGTGGTTCAAGCGCTTCCAGCCTGCATCCCTGAGATCTGCAGCTGCACTTGGCATGGAGGTGCTGCAAGTCTCCGGCAACAAAGCCTTGGAAATATGTTTGGGTGGGAGATGTAAAGATTACATCTCCCAGCTGAGTTTAAGTGACATCAGTGCAGTGCGTGAGCTTAGCACCCTGACTTCCGGCTGCAGTTGGCAGAACACAACCACTGCCACTATAGCCCATTATCGAAGGTCAGCCTGGATTGTTTATGTGGGCTGGTCCCCCAGATCTGTTTAATAATGTAATAAATGGAGAAATGGGCATTAACCCTACAGTAATGAAAAATCCAGTGCTTGAGACAAAAAAATATTAAGAGGAAAATAAGATCACAGTGGTATCGAAACATCGCTACCATCATGTAAAAAATATCATTTATAAGTTTTGTGCATTATACTAGCGGTGTCTGCTTTTTTACTCAACTCTGGCTATGACAGTTAGGTGCCTAACTGGTCACTGGCCACTATTTGGCACCGGTCTTCCACCCACAGATCAAAACCCAGCTTTTAAGCTTCATGTCACGCCATGCTCTAGCTGACTCCTTAATTGATTAGACCAGGTGCTCCACCTGGTCTGTATGTGTGTGTGTGTGTGTGTGTGTGTGAAGATTTAACCCTCTCTGCGCCTTTAAATTGTGGTTTCCCAGGGAAACCACCACTCTTTCCTCTATTAGACTGTGGCAAAGTGTCCCAATTGCCACATACCCCTCCCCTTAGCTTCGTTCAGCTACACGAAGCGGACTCTGCAGCGGGCGCAAAACTGCCCTCTTTGTCATACACCCGTCCCTTTGGCTTCATCAACCCCAGTGAAGTAGATACCACGGGAAGTGCATTTTTATGGAAGTGGGCATCTGCAGTTTTAAGTTTAGGTCCTAGTCTACGTCCTCTCAGTGGGGTCTCCTCATGCCAGGTTTTTAGAATAGCAACATGTTTAACTTGTCGTTCTTGACTTTCATTCAACTTTCGGACTCTATCTCTATTCTTCTTATAGAAGAATGGGGCCATGTAGTCAGGCTTTGGAGAGGTATTTTTACAGATTGGGCAGGATAAGCAATAGCTTTTTACAGCCCTCTGAATTCCGGGCCAGTAACAGCATAGTAAAACTCTTGAGAGGATAAGACTCTGGAAAATGACCCCTACAAAGATGTGTGTATGCAGTTTCTAATATTAAAGGCACGTGTACCTACGGTATTAACAGCTGTTCAATTTTCTTTCCCTGAACAACCACTGCCCTATACAACAAATCCCCTTTAATAAAGAAATATGGTACACATTCTGCCGGCCTGGCAGCTTTCACCACATTATTAATTTTTACCAGAGATCTAATTGCAGTTTCTAGGTTAGCATCATTATGTTGATCACTAGCAAAGTCCTGCAATGAAATGAGTCTTGTAACTGGGAACCAGTTGTCAGCTTCCTCTGCTGACCCCAAAGTCTCCATGACAGTGTCACTGGTAAATGATTGGCTCAAGTTCCCCTTTTGTTTCCTTGGGTGAGACATGGGATAAGTAGCGGTCATGGACCTGTATTCAGCATCTATAAGCGACAGTTCTGTTGTCTCCAAGGCCTAGTGAGAGTTGGACGGGTTCCTTTAAGATTGGACTTTCGGCCGGTGTGTCAGTTGCCGTTATGTCCAGGTGGATCCGATCACTAAGAACCTCCTGGAACATGGGAAAGTCTCACCACAGGATAAGGGGGTAATGTAGTTTTGGGGCTATAGTAGCCACTACCTCCATTATTTGGCCTTTTAGGGTAATTGGAAGTAGTGTCGGCTTGTACTCCACAGTAGCTCCATGAATGCACATCACCTTCACTTTAGGTAACCTTGCAGACAATTATTTTTGAAACAGCACGCCTATTCACCAGGAAAGTCACTCGCAATGATGAAGGACTCCCCATGGAGGGAGGCATAGTGCAGCAACTAGGAATGGCTGACCTCCGCCGAGCCATAGTAGAGTCCATTGGTTCCTGTTGCTTTGGATATTCAGCATGGAAGTGCCCAGATTCATTACATTCAAAACAGACAGGTGGAAAAACTTTTCTTACTGGCTCCACCAGCCGTGGTGTCCACTTTGGCTTGAGCAATAGCTTTGGATTTTCTTAGACATGTGTTGCAGTGCTGAGTAATAGTCTAGCAGTTCCTCATAAGACTGTGGATTGTAGCACCCATCTCTGTAAACTCCTTTCCAGCCCACAGACACAATGGTCAATTGCCAGTATCTCCACCATGCGGCCAGGTGTATTGGTATTTGGCTACAACCAACTCCTTATCACTTTAGAGAGATCAGTCATCTGTGAGCGAACTGATTTTCCTGGGAGATAACGCCAATCATGGTAGCGCTGAACTCTCCCGGCTCCAGTCACATCTATACGGGACAAGATTTCAGCTTTTACTTCCTGATAGACAACAGCCTGCTTATCAAATAAATCAACATAAGCACGCTGAGCTTCACCGCTCAAATATGGCACCAGCTACTCTGCCCGGGATCCTGCTGGTCATTTTAGTCTCATAGCGACCTTCTCAAAGGCTAAGACATATGCCTCCACATCATCTGAGGTGGTCATTTTCTGCAAGACAGACACCTCAGACACAACATGCACTAGTCTCATTTGTACTAGCTCTTTACGTAAGAACTTGGTATTCTCTTTCTGGGCCTCTGCAACCTGTAGCATTTGGGCCTACTGTGCTTGTTGTGTAGCAGCTACAGCTAGCAATGCCCCTTGCTGTTCCTGCTGCCTAGTGGTCACATTCACCAGAGCCCTCAAGAGTTCCTCCATATTGCTATTTTGGTGTGAAGGAAAATGAAACTTGCTTCCCTAAGCATAAATTAAACAGACTTGTTTGTGGGAAAGGCTGTATGTCACTTGTAGTTCACAACAAACAACCATCAATCAATTTCATACACCTGCTTTGTGATTAAGGTTTGTGTCACCTATAAATCCCTCACATAAGCAGCAAACAATTTTGTAGTCAGCAGTTTTACACATTTGCAAACAAACTTTTGAAATAAGCAGGTTTTTACAGTACTTGCAACAACAAAAAAACTTTATGCATTTGCTTTTGTGTTCAGAGATTGCAACACTTTTTGCATGCAGCAAACAACATTGTAGTTAGGAAGTTTTGCATAACTCACCACCCTGGATTTGTTGGCTTGGGGGACAGCAATGATCTAGCTGTCTTTTGCACATCCCACGATGCCACCACTTGTGAAAAGTGAGCAAACAGATGGCTCCTCACACAGGTTTTTCTGAAGCACTTTGACATTTATTTTACTTGTCAGGATGGATAAACAGTCTTGGCAGTGTCTTCCGCAAACAAAATGAAGCTTTCACAGCAATAAACATAATCCAATAGCCCTCAACTCTGGCCATAACAGTTAGGTCCCTAACTGGTCACTTTCTGACACTAGTCTCCCACACACATATCAAACCCAGCTTTTTAGGCTTCCTGTCAGGCCTAGCTCTGGGTGACTCCTTAATTGCTTAAACCAGGTGCCTCTCCTGGTGTGTGTGTGTGTGCGCGTGTGCGCGTGTGCGCGTGTTTAACCCTCTCTGCACCTATAAGCTGTGGTTACCCAGGGAAACCACCACTCTCCTCTATTAGACGATGCAAAAGTGTCCCAATTGCCACTATATATATATATATATATATATATATATATATATGTGTATGTATATATTTATATGTATATAGTTGTATATATATATATATATATGTATATGTATATATATATATATATATATATATATATATATATGTGTATATATATACATTATATATATATATATATATATATATATATATATATATATATATATATATATACATATATATACACACACACACACACACACACACATTCGTTGTTGTTGTTGTTCTTTTAATATTTGCTTTGGAACTTGATATCTGTCGTATGCTTTTCTCATCTTTCCAGTTACTGCAGGGAGGTAAAACTGACATATTGTATTACAGTTAAGGGGTTGATAAAGTAGATTAGTACACTAGCAACCAAGCATGAGGCATTCTGTGGCTCAGGTCCTACTGGATACAGAATACTTTCATATTCAGACAGTTCATGAAAGTATTAAATTTTGATTTCTATCTCTGTAAACAAAGTAACATTGTGCTGGAAATTGTAACATTATGCACCAAAGACCTTTTGCTTTTGGAAAACCCACTTAAGTTACTTGAGCTTTGGAAAGAATACAACTTAGCTACAGGTACTTTTGTTTCCCCCCATAGTCCAAAAAATATACTGATAAGTTATCTTGCTTCTGATGAAAATAACCCTACTGTGTTTGCGTGGCAGAGAATTCAGATAGTAAGCTCCACTAGGGCAGATACCGATATGAATGACTAAACATTCTTCCCTATACTGCTGTGTAATATGTATGTAGGCACTATATTAATAATAATAATAATAATAATAATAATGATAATAGCAAAGTAGTCAATAAAGTCTGCATTGAAAAAATATATTGATGCATTTTCTGTTTTCATGTTATATACAGCAATTTAGTGAAATAAATTGTGTACACACATGCAGAGGGTGACAAAGAAAATCCTGCAATTAAATATAGAAATAAAGCATTTGGACTTCATTTCCAAAGCTTGTCTAACTTGTGATAAACCTCATAGGCAATGTTTATATGGTGTGCGTCACCTTGTGAAAACATGTCTTAGGACTCATGCTCATCTTATTCTGATTGTGATTGCGTATATTTATACGTCATAGCACTGTACATTCGCCTGGAATTCTCTACCCATAGATTACTTACAGCTGATTAAATATTGGTGCATCTGCAGAACATTAGAGATGTCTAAACTTATAAACCCAAGGTATAGTTAGCTAAGAAGTTTGTCACTCGTAGAGCACATGAAAGGGTAGAACCTGCATTAGCCATTCATGTGCTTCCTTGCTACCAAGATGGCACGCACCTTTTTAAGACAATGGAAAGTGAAACATAAATACGTTTTTTGCATCCAAAAAAACTATACCGTAAAGACAAAAGACCTTGGAAATTCTGAGATGGAACCCTGTGTGTATCATGGAAACACTTTCAAAACATGCTGCCCACATTTCTTACAGAACGGTTTCCTAATATAAGAGGTGTTAGTCTACATTTATTCCATGCACCCAGGAGGACTCTCAGGATATAATGATACATTATATAATAAGCAAAGATCGTCAGTGACTTTGGCGGTGGGAGAACATACCCCAGCATTTCCTGAGCTACAGTGCACAAATTAACTAATAGCTCTATATGTAAGTAAAGGAACAGAAGGCTGCTGAATTTACCTCTTCTCCTACAAAACAGAAAATTATATGTATATATATATATATATATATATATATATATATATATATATATATATATATATATCTATAATATAAATGTCTAGTGGCATGTGTTAGTCTGTCTGTGTGTGTGTGTGGAAAAAATAAAACCAAGCTGCAACGCCACCTGCTGGGCGGAGTTATACACTGACCTACTAAAATTCTTAGTGTGTGTGGAAAAAAAAATTCAGAAAGGGCTGAAATTTGGTATACTAAGATGTTTTTAATTTGTTAATTTAATTTGTTAATTGTTAAAAGTGTTTATAAAGATTTAAAAAATATACATATATTTCTTGAAAGAGAAGTGACAGTTGGGAGTGGTTGGTGGTTGCCGGGTGTGACAGTGGGGAGTGGTTGGTGGTTGCCGGGGGTGACAGTTGGGAGTGGTTGGTGGTTGCCGGGGGTGACAGTGGGGAGTGGTTGGTGGTTGAGGCCTGGGCTAGGCCCAAATGCATGACAAGAACCTTTTTAACACCTTAAGTAGCTTGATTTGACTAGAATGCATGAGTATCATGCACGGGTTAACTTGTGTGTGTATATATATATATATTCCTTTATTTCAGGTTCAAGTAACATATTCTAGGTCAACTGTAATAATAGGTGCGGGCTGAGGCTTATGTAATAAACAGGTGAGTCTCTTCAAGTCTTGCAGGTTAGACGTTTTACACAACTACCAGATCTTAGGAAAAGTATAGGATAAAAGAAAAGAATGAAAAGAAAGTGTATAAAATAAAAGTATACAATATGAAGGTAAAGAAGATCAGCCTCACTATATGGACTAATTAACATGTTACTTTGCTAATTCCTTTCAGTCTGTATTCTTTTAAAACACCTCTGTCTTCACACAGCAAAAGCAGAAGTACTGGTTCTTATTAATTTGGTTCATATCGGCCGCATGAATATTGGTTCAATTTGGTTCATCAATGGCCGCCTTGATTGCGTGTAAGGAACGGGTGCTCCAGACAGAAACTGTCGGTTTGAAACAAAAAAACCTGACATTTTTGCCTGATTTTGTTAACGGAAATGTACAGCGTTTGAAACGAGCTTTCTCTTTTTCACAGAATAGCTGCTCCAATATTTAATTTACTAAATTGTCAATTGTACAACCAGATTACAACTCATTCAGAGATCTGAGAACAGATAGCTTGACAAATAAATGTATTTAATGCAGCTGATTTTTATTATAAAAGAACCTCTATTAACTTTTTTCAGCCCTACTTGGATTACTTCGTCTTTGAACTCCTTTGTAACTTTTATCATTTTACCTTTAAATGAGCTGAATGTATAAGGATAGGTGCGGAGCTCACATAGCTATGCTCCACTTCTCAGAATTTCGAGGTCAACAGCATCAGGTCAGTACAGCTATATATCGGGTCATTGCATCACCCATTAAAATGTTTTCTTTTCCCATTTCCCATTTGTACCGTTATACACCAATAATGTTTCACTAGAGAGGAACTTAGCAGAAATGTCCACATTGAGTACTTGAGCTACAAAATCATCATAGGGCTTCAAAGTCACACTTTGAAACAAAATAAAAACTACTTGTAATGCAGATTGACAGTACAAACCACCTATAGATCATAAACATACAAACATAAAAGCTGCTTTAACTTATCAACTGTGAGCGATTGTGCAACTCCCTCCACCGACAGAAAGTAAGGACAAAAGCCGAGTTAAAATGTATCTTCCTTATTTAATATCCATATTTAATATGAGAGTGATAACAGTTTATACATTTTAGGATATACCTTCCCTTAATTATAGCTACATTTATATTTCTCCACTTAGGCCCATAGCATTTGTTAGTAGGTTTAGTATCTGTAAATACTACATTTACATTACTCACGCAATTGGAATGGTATCCAGGTCCAGATATTGTCTATTTCCAATGTTTTCTTCCTAAAATGTATAAGATTGGGATTAGCAGAATGAATGAAAATGAATAATAAAATACACCTGTGATTGCTTCCTATTGCTGTGGGCACTGTTCCTTCCAAGCTGTGTGAACTGGAAATGATTAGCATAAAATCTGTTGTGCTGAGTTATACTGAACAGCAGACTATCCATTTAGTCTTTCATTGTGTTTTAAGAAAACATTGGTTGTCGGATTCCTATTTCTAATGTTTAATTTTTGAAGAGATCGTAATAGTGTTTGTTAAAGAAGAGAGTATTACTAAAATAAGCAAATGGTTAATGATTTCTGCTGAATTGTTGGCCACTTTTATTTGGGTTGGTGCGAGGCCAGGTGTCAAATTCCTGGAATGAAATGCTAGAAGCAGGATAACCATGGTCTTTGTCTTTAGCAGCCCCTTTTCCCTTAGAGCAGCGGATCCCAAACTTTCTTAGTTTGAGGCACCCTTAGGGTCTCCATAATTTTTTTCAAGGCACCCCTAAGCCAAAATAATTACCAAGTAGTCACCCACCTTACTTACCACCAGCCCTGGCCACGGCACCCCAAGGAGGTCGCCGCGGCACCCCAGTGAGCCACGGCACCCAGTTTGGGAACCACTGCCTTAGAGTGAGAGGTGCTCACCGGTACTTGGTTGCACCTGGCACGTAGTAGTAGGTGCTTCTTCCAGAACCAACACTGGTGCTAGATATATAGGAAACACCAATCATTTGGAACTGTACTGTGGTCACAAAATACAGGTACTCATACAGCCCCAGTGTGTTATCAGTGCAGAAGTTAAGCAGCCTTCACGAGTGGTCCAAAACAAGGACCAGGGAATGCAGCGTTCCAGAGAATAGTCATGTCCAAATTAAGGTCAGGGCAGGCAGAGTTCCAGAGAATAATCAGGTCCAAAGCAAAGGTCAGGGCAGGCAGCGTTCCTGAGATTAGTCATGTCCAAAGTAAGAGACAGGGCAGGCAGCGTTCCAGAGAATAGTCGTGTCCAAAGTAACTGTCAGGGCAGGCAGCGTTCCAGAAAGTAATTCAAATCCAATCGGTCAGAACCAGAGTCAGCGCACAGAATACTGACAGACAGGCCAGTAAACTGTGATTGTATCTATGCCCGGCACAGCAGTCAGGAGCTTCCTGCACTATGGAGTGCCGGAAGCCAATCAGAATGCTGCTAGCAAGCTGAGCCCCCTTAAGCCTGATTTGCTATAGTCTAATCACATGACTGCATTGCCATGGCTGCCCCCCTGCTCAGAGGTTTCTATAGCATCCAAGCAGCTGGGCAAATAAGGAGATGGGTCGCGGTGAGTTGGCAACCACCAGAAAACAATTAACTTAAACATGAGGGCACAGCACAAACTGTAAATATTCATGCAGAGGCTTATTTTAGAGTGGAAACATTTACTTCCTGAATGTAAGTAGGAAAAAGCAAGTTTTCACAAGAAAAAAACTAATTTATGCACTTATTGCAGTCATGCTAATTTCAAGATGTAAAACAGTAGCATTTGTGCCAGTCAAATGTCAGTCATACAAATGTGGATACTTATTCCCCACAATTGTGTAGCGATGTTGTTAGAAAGTGAGAGTGGTAAATGATACAGTCACATTACCCTATTTGTAGACAATATAATGCATATGAAACATATATATAACTCCAAAAACATACTAGTAGGTTAATTGGTTGCTAATAAATTCCCCTTAGTCTCTCTCGGTCTGTGGGTGTATGTTAAGGGATTTAGATTGTAAGCTCCAATGGGGCAGGGACTGATGTGAGTGAGTTCACTGTATAGCACTGCAGAATTAGTGGCGCTATATAAATAGATGATGATGATGCATATAAGGAAATGTCATATACACAAGAGAAAATAATGTCATGCCAGTTATTAATAGATGCGAAAGTCACATTTTCCATTAAAAATGTACAGTAAATGAATATAAACATAACTGCACATATAAACTCAATTACATATATTACAGACATCTGTTGTTTGCCAATAGAAAACTTCTTTCCTTCGGTAGTCCAAATGGAAATGTCAATTAAATAATGCAAATGGCCAGTCACAGCCTGATATAATACAGCCGATGTGCTAATTTAAGTAGCTGGGTGGGTGTGGCTGGTCTAACCCTTACTGCACTCAGCCTATGCTTCCCTGCCCTTGTCTGACCGCAGTTTCAGCTACACTTGCATAGGGAGATTCAAGTCAAATATACTCCAAAATGTATATACAGATGTATGTGTACACATTTTTGGGGTGCATGCGCAGTACAGAATTGTGTATCTTGCTAAAAAAAACATATTTAGGTCCATTTCTCAATGAGTCTGACAATGTTTTAGATATTTCTGACTAAACAATTCAAGTTTTATTTATCTTCAGATTTGCACAATACATTTATTTTGTTCTTTGATGTTTCTCCTTGAAAAGAAAGTTTAATTTAAGGTTATATTTTGGGTAATGGATTACATAATCTTTGCTAGGTACCTCGATGCTGCAGTTGACCTATGTCCGGCAAGGCATGTTGCTACTTGTGGCTTTACAAAAGTGGAATTGAAATGTTTTTATTAAACTGGGGGTGGTCGTAGTGGGGATGTATATGGTGGTATGCCACACCGCCACTTCTCCTACTGCTTTGATTGTAAAACGATCAAATTTCATTCACTTACATTTTCAATACCGCCGCTTCTAAATTTCCATATCGCCACATCTAGTAATAAGCTTGTATTGCATCCGATTGTTGGAAACGAGATATTGAAATTAACGTCAATGGGTGGAGATTGAGGATGTATGCAGGGCCATCTTAACAACATTATGGGCCCCCGGGCAAAGCAGTGCACCGGGGCCCCTACACACATATATATATAAATATATATATATATATATATTAGGGATGAGCGCACTCGGATTTATGAAATCCGAGCCCACCCGAACGTTGCGGATCCGAGTCGGATCCGAGACAGATCCGGGTATTGGCGCCAAATTCAAAAGTGAAACTGAGGCTCTGACTCATAATCCCGTTGTCGGATCTCGCGATACTCGGATCCTATAAATTCCCCGCTAGTCGCCGCCATCTTCACTCGGGCATTGATCAGGGTAGAGGGAGGGTGTGTTAGGTGGTCCTCTGTGCTGTTTAGTTCTGTGCTGTTTAGTTCTGTGCTGTTTAGTTCTGTGCTGTGCTGTGCTGTGCTGTGTTCTGCAGTATCAGTCCAGTGGTGCTGTGTGCTGTGCTCTGTCCTTCTGAGGTCAGTGGTGCTGCTGGGTCCTGTGCTGTGTCCTGTTCAGTCCAGTGGTGCTGTGTCCTGTGCTCTGTGCTTCTAAGGGCATAGTTATTTCCCCAATATTCCCCTGTGTTTAAAAAAATAAAAAAAAGTTTTTTTAAAAAATACCAAAAACTACTTTAATTTTTTTTAATTACCACAAAATTTGCACAACCAATCCTGCAGTATAAGCCCATTGGTACTGCAATATTACCAAGTTCACACATTCAGCAGTAAAAGTCCAGTGGTACTGCAATATTACAAAGTTTACACATTCTGCAGTATCAGTCCAGTGGTGCTGTGTCCTGTGCTCTGTCCTGCTGAGTTCCGTAGTGCTGCTGGGTCCTGTGCCGTGTCCTGTTCAGTCCAGTGGTGCTGTGTCCTGTGCTCTGTGCTTCTAAGGGCATAGTTATTTCCCCATTATTCCCAAGTTTTTAAAAAATAAAAAAAAAGTAAAAAAAAAAAAAAAATTTAAAAAAAAAAAAAAATATATAATAATTATAACCAAATTTGCAAAACCAATCCAGCAGTATAAGCCCATTGGTACTGCAATATTACCAAGTTCACACATTCAGCAGTAAAAGTCCAGTGGTACTGCAATATTACAAAGTTTACACATTCTGCAGTATCAGTCCAGTGGTGCTGTGTCCTGTGCTCTGTCCTGCTGAGTTCCGTAGTGCTGCTGGGTCCTGTGCCGTGTCCTGTTCAGTCCAGTGGTGCTGTGTCCTGTGCTCTGTGCTTCTAAGGGCATAGTTATTTCCCCATTATTCCCAAGTTTTTAAAAAATAAAAAAAAAGTAAAAAAAAATAAAAAATTTAAAAAAAAAAAAATATATATAATAATTATAACCAAATTTGCAAAACCAATCCAGCAGTATAAGTCCATTGGTACTGCAATATTACCAAGTTCACACATTCTGCAGTATCAGTCCAGTGGTGCTGTGTCCTGTGCTCTGTCCTGCTGAGTTCCGTAGTGCTGCTGGGTCCTGTGCCGTGTCCTGTTCAGTCCAGTGGTGCTGTGTCCTGTGCTCTGTGCTTCTAAGGGCATAGTTATTTCCCCACTATTCTCAAGTTTTTTAAAAATAAAAAAAAAGTAAAAAAAAATAAAAAATTTAAAAAAAAAAAAATATATAATAATTATAACCAAATTTGCAAAACCAATCCAGCAGTATAAGTCCATTGGTACTGCAATATTACCAAGTTCACACATTCTGCAGTATCTTGTGCTACATATAATGGAGACCAAAAATTTGGAGGATAAAGTAGGGAAAGACCAAGACCCACTTCCTCCTAATGCTGAAGCTGCTGCCACTAGTCATGACATAGACGATGAAATGCCATCAATGTCGTCTTCCAAGCCCGATGCCCAATCTCGTAGTACCGGGCATGTAAAATCCAAAAAGCCCAAGTTAAGAAAAAGTAGCAAAAAGAGAAACTTAAAATCATCTGAGGAGAAACGTAAAGTTGCCAATATGCCATTTACGACACGGAGTGGCAAGGAACGGCTTAGGCCCTGGCCCGTGTTCATGACTAGTGGTTCAGCTTCACCCACGGATCTTAGCCCTCCTCCTCCTCCCCCCCCCCTACAAAAAATTGAAGAGAGTTATGCTGTCAGCAACAAAACAGCAAACAACTCTGCCTTCTAAAGAGAAATTATCACAAATCCACAAGGCGAGTCCAAGGATGTTGGTGGTTGTCAAGCCTGACCTTCCCATCACTGTACGGGAAGAGGTGGCTCGGGAGGAGGCTATTGATGATGTAGCTGGCGCTGTGGAGGAACTTGATGATGAGGATGGTGATTTGGTTATTGTAAATGAGGCACCAGGGGGGGAAACAGCTGATGTCCATGGGATGAAAAAGCCCATCGTCATGCCTGGTCAGAAGACCAAAAAATGCACCTCTTCGGTCTGGAGTTATTTTTATCCAAATCCAGACAACCAATGTATGGCCATATGTAGCTTATGTAAAGCTCAAATAAGCAGGGGTAAGGATCTTGCCCACCTAGGAACATCCTCCCTTATACGTCACCTGAATAACCTTCATAGTTCAGTGGTTAGTTCAGGAACTGGGGCTAGGACCCTCATCGGTACAGGGACACCTAAATCCCGTGGTCCAGTTGGATACACACCAGCAACACCCTCCTCGTCAACTTCCTCCACAATCTCCATCAGATTCAGTCCTGCAGCCCAAGTCAGCAGCCAGACTGAGTCCTCCTCAATACGGGATTCATCCGAGGAATCCTGCAGCGGTACGCCTACTACTGCCACTGCTGCTGTTGCTGCTGTTAGTCGGTCATCTTCCCAGAGGGGAAGTCGTAAGACCGCTAAGTCTTTCACAAAACAATTGACCGTCCAACAGTCGTTTGCCATGACCACAAAATACGATAGTAGTCACCCTATTGCAAAGCGTATAACTGCGGCTGTAACTGCAATGTTGGTGTTAGACGTGCGCCCGGTGTCCGCCATCAGTGGAGTGGGATTTAGAGGGTTGATGGAGGTATTGTGTCTCCGGTACCAAATCCCCTCGAGATTCCACTTCACTAGGCAGGCGATACCAAAAATGTACAGAGAAGTACGATCAAGTGTCCTCAGTGCTCTAAAAAATGCGGTTGTACCCACTGTCCACTTAACCACGGACATGTGGACAAGTGGTTCTGGGCAAACGAAGGACTATATGACTGTGACAGCCCACTGGGTAGATGCATCCCCTTCCGCAGCAACAGCAACAGCTGCATCAGTAGCAGCATCTACAAAATGGCTGCTCATGCAAAGGCAGGCAACATTGTGCATTACAGGCTTTAATAAGAGGCACAACGCTGACAACATATTAGAGAAAATGAGGGAAATTATCTCCCAGTGGCTTACCCCACTTAGACTCTCATGGGGATTTGTGGTGTCAGACAATGCCAGTAACATTGTGCGGGCATTAAATATGGGCAATTTCCAGCACGTCCCATGTTTTGCCCACACCATTAATTTGGTGGTGCAGCATTACCTCAAGAGTGACAGGGGTGTGCAGGAGATGCTTGCGGTGGCGCGCAAAATTGCTGGACACTTTCGGCATTCAGCCAGTGCCTACCGCAGACTAGAGGCACATCAAAAAAGCATGAACCTGCCCTGCCATCACCTCAAACAAGAGATTGTGACGCGCTGGAACTCCACCCTCTATATGCTGCAGAGGATGGAGGAGCAGCAAAAGGCCATTCAGGCCTACACAGCCACCTACGACATAGGCAAAGGAGTGGGGATGCGCCTCAGTCAAGCGCAGTGGAGACTGATTTCCGTGTTGTGCAAGGTTCTGCAGCCATTTGAACTTGCCACACGAGAAGTCAGTTCCGACACTGCCAGCTTGAGTCAGGTCATTCCCCTGATCAGGCTGTTGCAGAAGCAGCTGGAGAAAGTGAGGGAGGAGCTGGTAAGCCATTGCGATTACACCAAGCATGTAGCTCTTGTGGATGTAGCCCTTCGTACGCTTTGCCAGGATCCGAGGGTGGTCACTCTTTTAAAGTCAGAGGAATACATGCTGGCCACCGTGCTCGATCCTCGGTTTAAAGCGTATGTTGTGTCTCTGTTTCCGGCGGACACAAGTCTACAGCGGTGCAAAGACCTGCTGGTCAGGAGATTGTCCTCTGAAGAGGACCGTGACATGCCAACAGCTCCACCCTCATTTTCTTCCACATCTATGGCTGCGAGGAAAAAGCTCAGTTTTCCCAAAAGAGGCACTGGCGGGGATGCTGATAACATCTGGTCCGGACTGAAGGACCTGCCAACCATTGCAGACATGTCTACTCTCGCTGCATTGGATGCTGTCACAATAGAAAAAATTGTGGATGATTACTTTGCTGACACCATCCAAGTAGACATGTCAGACAGTCCATATTGTTACTGGCAGGAAAAAAAGGCAGTTTGGAAGCCCCTGTACAAACTGGCTCTATTTTACCTGAGTTGTCCCCCCTCCAGTGTGTACTCGGAAAGAGTTTTTAGTGCAGCGGGGAACCTGGTCAGTGAGCGGCGAAGGAGGTTGCTTCCTCACAACGTTGAAAAAATGATGTTTATAAAAATGAATAATCAATTCCTCAATGAAGTACAGCACTGCCCTCCAGATACTACAGAGGGACCTGTGGTTGTGGAGTCCAGCGGGGACGAATTGATAATGTGTGATGAGGAGGAAGTACACACTGTAGGGGGAGAGGAATCAGAGGTTGAGGATGAGGACGACATCTTGCCTCAGTAGAGCCTGTTTAGTCTGTACAGGGAGAGATGAATAGCTTTTTTGGTGTATGGGCCCAAACAAACCAATCATTTCAGCCAAAGTTGTTTGGTAGGCCCTGTCGCTGAAATGATTGGTTTGTTAAAGTGTGCATGTCCTATTTCAACAACATAAGGGTGGGTGTGAGGGCCCAAGGACAATTCCATCTTGGACCTTTTTTTTTTGCATTATATGACCAATCAACAGTCGTTTGCCATGTTCAAAAAGTAAAACCAAATTTAAAAAAATACAAGAAATTAAACCAAAATTAAAATGCCGTGTCATAATTTAAAACAAGAGGTATTGACGTGCTCTAAAACTACTGTATTGTTGTTTATATTTTATAAACACTACACTTGAAAGCTTGAGTCTTTCAATAAAAAAGTAACTGTCCATTGCACGAATATTTGCAACAGGGACAATTTTAGGGTTAAGAAAGTCAACTAATAACACTTCGACGCTGTCTGTCTTTATAAACACTACACTTGGAAGTTGGAGGAGGTATTGTGGCCCCGGCACCAAATTTACTACCGGGGCCACTCCACTGTGCAGTCCATATTTAGGTGTATCAGATATTAAACAACGGTGACAGTTGATGCCCAATTTTTTAATTATATTGTGGCCTCGGTACCAAATTGTGTACCGGGGCCACCACACTACGCAGTCCAGATACTTGTTTGGTGGAATTCAGACCAGTTGAGGGTTTTATTATTATTATATTGTGTGGACCACTCTATCTATACCACACTACAACTCTATATACCACTCTATTTCATACTTTAATTCTATTTCATACTTTAATTCTATTTAATACTTTAATTCTATTTCATACTTTAATTTAATTTCATACTTTAATTCTATTACTAATTACCATAAAGAGGAACAAAATAAACCAATTTTACCAAAAGTATAATATGACTTAGACTTACAAACACTACACTTGAAAGATCGTGCCTTTAAATGAAAAAGTCAGTCTTCATTGCACGACTATGTGCAACAGGGACAGTTTTTTGGGTTTACAAAGTCAAACAATAACACTTTGACCCTGTCTGTCTGGGATCTCAATGACGAATTGTCTGTACCATGTTTGGAGGAGGTATTGTGGCCCCGGTATCAAATTGGGTACCGGGGCCACCCCACTATGCAGTCCAGATACTTGTTTGGTGGAATTCTGACACGTGGAGGGTTTTTTAATTATATTGTGGCCTCGGTACCAAATTGTGTACCGGGGCCACCACACTACGCAGTCAAGATAGATAGATGCGTATCATAGATAAAGTACATTCAGTGGTGTGGGGCAAATTGAAAAATATTCAAAATGCACTGACATTATCAAAAACAAGAGGTTGTCACACGCTAAAACTCCAACATGTATATGATGGAGAGGATGGAGGAGCAGCCGTATGTGTAGTGTAATGCAGATCTGTTGAAGGTTTTTTATATATTTTATTGTGGTGCCCAGTGCCCACTCCTCTACGCAGTCCAGGTACATTTATTGGTGCGATTCATAAAAGTTCAGGGTTTTTAATATATATTGTGGTGACCCACTCCTCTACGCAGTCCAGGTACATTTATTGGTGCGATTCATAAAAGTTCAGGGTTTTTAAGATATTGTGGTGACCCACTCCTCTACGCAGTCCAGGTACATTTATTGGTGCGATTCATAAAAGTTCTGGGTTTTTAATATATTGTGGTGACCCACTCCTCTACGCAGTCCAGGTACATTTATTGGTGCGATTCATAAAAGTTCAGGGTTTTTAATATATATTGTGGTGACCCACTCCTCTACGCAGTCCAGGTACATTTATTGGTGCGATTCATAAAAGTTCTGGGTTTTTAAGATATTTTGGTGACCCACTCCTCTACGCAGTCCAGGTACATTTATTGGTGCGAATCATAAAAGTTCAGGGTTTTTAATATATATTGTGGTGACCCACTCCTCTACGCAGTCCAGGTACATTTATTGGTGCGATTCATAAAAGTTCAGGGTTTTTAATATATATTGTGGTGACCCACTCCTCTACGCAGTCCAGGTACAATTATTTGTGCGAATCATAAAAGTTCAGGGTTTTTAATATATTGTGGTGACCCACTCCTCTACGCAGTCCAGGTACATTTATTGGTGCGATTCATAAAAGTTCTGGGTTTTTAAGATATTGTGGTGACCCACTCCTCTACGCAGTCCAGGTACATTTATTGGTGCGAATCATAAAAGTTCAGGGTTTTTAATATATATTGTGGTGACCCACTCCTCTACGCAGTCCAGGTACATTTATTGGTGCGATTCATAAAAGTTCAGGGTTTTTAATATATATTGTGGTGACCCACTCCTCTACGCAGTCCAGGTACAATTATTGGTGCGAATCATAAAAGTTCAGGGTTTTTAATATATTGTGGTGACCCACTCCTCTACGCAGTCCAGGTACATTTATTGGTGCGATTCATAAAAGTTCTGGGTTTTTAAGATATTGTGGTGACCCACTCCTCTACGCAGTCCAGGTACATTTATTGGTGCGAATCATAAAAGTTCAGGGTTTTTAATATATATTGTGGTGACCCACTCCTCTAGGCAGTCCAGGTACATTTATTGGTGCGAATCATAAAAGTTCAGGGTTTTTAATATATATTGTGGTGACCCACTCCTCTACGCAGTCCAGAAAGATACCTTGTTGCAACGTTTTGGACTAATAACTATATTGTGAGGTGTTCAGAATACACTGTAAATTAGTGGAAATGCTTGTTATTGAATGTTATTGAGGTTAATAATAGCCTAGGAGTGAAAATAAGCCCAAAAACTTGATTTTTAAACTTTTTATGTTTTTTTCAAAAAAAATCTGAATCCAAAACCTTAAATCCGAACCGAGACCTTTCGTCAAGTGTTTTGCGAGACAAATCCGAACCTCAAAAATAACGAAAATCCGGATCCAAAACACAAAACATGAGACCTCAAAAGTCGCCGGTGCACATCCCTAATATATATATATATATATGTATAGAGATACAGATATAGAGATAGATATATGTACTTGCTCAGTGACCCTTGAAGGTTTTTTTTGCAGGTTTTTTCTTTTGCAGGATTATTTATTCTAATTAAGAGCCCTGCATATGGGGCCCCCTTGCCCGTGGGGCCCCCGGGCACCTGCCCATTGTGCCCAATGGAAAAGATGGCCCTGGATGTAGGGAGAACTCCAGGCTTAGTGGCTAGTCCTTGCACCTCTGCAAAACATCTTGATTTTCAGACATCCTCAGAGATTGTGCGCTGTGCAATACTTTCAACAGGACACTTTCTGTATCATTCGAGCAACACTCTTTATGGGAAAGCAAATTTACAGATAAAAATAAACCATTGAAAAAATAAAGATGTAAACAGACATTAACAAGGCTCCTGTGGGCAGAATACTAGAATAAAAAGGTAAAAGCTGTTATTAATTAAGGGGGTGTTCCAACAATGACAGCAGCCAGGTAAGATACTAGCTCGTATTGTGTCTTCTGTCCCGGCTGGTTGCTAGGCAGCAGGGACACTTTTCTTTCATAGGATACTGCGTTCATGTGATCACCTATCAGCCTGCAGAGGGGCCTCCTAGGATGTCTTCTGATTGGTCTGCACTTCTTTAAACTCAGCAAATGATTGTATAAAGAGTCTGTATGATTGTACATCCAATAATGAAATAGAACATACTTTGCAACTTTGCTTCTTCTTAGACCCCAGTGGTGATGTGGAAGGATGTTCTGCTCTCTCAAGAGCCCAAAAGAACTAACCAAAATTCGGGGTGAGAGAGGGGAAAATATATGTGCTACATGTCTGCATTTTCTATGATTTATAAATCACTGTTAACATGTCTGAAAAGAAATGCCTACTAATCATGCTGGAACCACCCTATGACCTAAATTACCCCTGCCCTGTCTATACTACGTGTCATTGATACATGCATTTGTGTAATAACAACTAATCACTTGCATAAAAGACTGCTGTTACCTGTTGCTTCCTCGTCATTGTAAAGTGACACTAGAGAGGTTGTGAGAGTGACAAATTAGGACACTGGCACCTTTCAAAAATTCATGTTCTCCTTGTCTGGCCAGGGAAATGCTCCATTATGCAATTATTTTTAATAAGAGTACATGGGGTTATGTTTGTTTTGCTGTATTTTAAAGTTGATGACATGCACCAAAGCCCCTATGAATCATTGCATGATTTTCATTTAATTGCATTTATTTGCAGTCTCTGTGTCAGATTAGTACAATAAATACAAAAGTGCAGAGAAAAATGACATTATTGTTTGGTAAATTACATTTTGTCAAAATATTTTAGTGGAGAAGATTTACATTAATTATACAGAAAATATTGAAAATAAAAAAAAACATATTTAAACTTACACTTCCTACTAACAAAATATGACTTAGTTTGCCCACTTTTGAATAAACATTTCTGGAAGATTTCGCAAGCAAAACCTAGGCAATATGTCTAGCGTTTCTGAAGGGGGCGTGTTCTGCTCCACTCAAGGGGCGTGTCTAGCTCCACTTGTGGGTGTATCTAGTGCCGTCCAGGGGCAGCATTTTGCTGTATTTTACTATAAAAGCTATGACAAATGCCAGCGACAATCATGTATCGCAGCAGTGAAACTACTGGTACACTGCTTGATAAATAGAAAGGTCTCCTATGCAGAATCATGGGGCCTAATCCCTTGTGATCACTGGATCAATATATAAAGCAAAGCAAAACAAAAGCCCTATTGCTGCTATAGACATTTTATCACGTTCATAAGGCTTGATAAATAGACCCTACATTCTTTAACTATAAAGGGGACAAGGACAATAGATTAGAAACTGAGGGTTATAGCTTTATCTCACTCTTAAATCAGCACACGGTGCCCTAAGCCACGCCCAAGTACTAGCCACACCTCTTTTATGCAAAATATTCCACAGCAGGACTCTACACGTGTTGGGAAACTACAAGTCCTAGCATACCCTGCTAGCTAGCGGCTATCTATCTGCTGACAAAGCATGCTGGGGCATGTAGTTTCACATCACCTGGAGAGCCACATATTGGCCAGGCCTGTTCCATAGCATCCACAGTCCAGTCACACAGCAAAATAAAGTGACCCTCTTCTGCACAATTTATTGTCTCCTCTGATATGTTCTTCAGGTAAATAAAGTCAACCCAATCGGCATCATCACCATTTCTTTATATAGCGCCACTTATTCCGCAGCGCTGTACAGAGAACTCACTCACATCAGTCCCTGCCCCATTGGGCCTTATAGTCTAAATTCCCCAACACACACACAGACTAGGGTCAATTTTATTTTTGGTTAGCAGCCAATTAACCTACCAGTATATTTTTGGGGTGTGGGGGGAAACCGGAGCACCCGGAGGAAACCCACGCAAGTACGGGGAGAACATACAAACATCACACAGATAAGGCCATGGTCAGGAATTGAACTCATGACCCCAGTGCTGCGAGGCAGAAGTGCTAACCACTAAGCCATCGTGCTGCCCAATTCATTTAACATTGCTCCACCCCAACATCAATTGTTTTTTTTTATTCCCTGGATTAATTTGAACCTGCTGATAATGTAAAAAGGTTTGACATGCACAAAGACCTACTTCTAAGCTCTGTCCTACAGTGCAGAAAGTTCTGGCTCTAATAACAAAATATTAAAATGCAAAACTGTAAAACATGATTGCCTTAGCTGACATAGGAGGCTTCTATTGTAACAACTTTCTATAAAATCAAAGTCAATTTAGTGATTATGGCTGATTATTTTCTTAGCATTTGATAGCACGGAATGATTAATGTCTTCTGTTACTTCTGTGATTATCGTTGCTTAACAAAAGGAATAACACCTGCTTTAGTTCACAGGTTGCCAAAATGTTAAAATCAACATTGCAGTCTGACGACAGCCGCAGATTGATTAATTAAAAACTTCCTTATTGCAAAATGTATCTGAAAGGGCGAAAGTGCACACGGCGTGATCACTTGTTTCCTGGATCTAGAAATATTTTGCTCTCTTTGCAAATTACATGTTGTTGCAAATGAAAGGAAATTGTGCATCAAAATATTCTAAACTGCTGAGTTGGTGCAGCTACAGTATAGCTGCAATTTATTCCATTACAGAAAAAAGTTGTGTAACAAAATTAGAATTCTGTGATAATTGTATAATTAACAATGTTAAATTAAGTTACAGATGCAGCAAACGTTGCGAAATTAAAGATAGTTAACGAATCTCAGCCGTTTAGAGACAAAAGAGAGCATTTACTAAGTATTTACTAAAGCGTGTTTAGGGTTTTTCAGCGGTTTTTTTTCCCAACGTTTTTCCAATTGTAGGATTCTGAAAGACAAAACTGCTGGAAAACTGCCTGAAAATTGCCATTTTACAAAGCACCACATTAGGCATCGCAGCACTTTTTACATTTTAATACAAAGAGTTAAAGTTCTGAAGGTGTCCTTGCCAAACTGTCGGAATAACCTCTGGGCCCCCTGCTG
Organism: Mixophyes fleayi; assembly: GCF_038048845.1. Classification (NCBI taxonomy): domain Eukaryota; kingdom Metazoa; phylum Chordata; class Amphibia; order Anura; family Limnodynastidae; genus Mixophyes; species Mixophyes fleayi. The sequence goes on along the minus strand of NC_134402.1, from coordinate 429,789,940 downwards.
AGTACACAGGGATCTTACAAAATGTAGGGTAATATCTGCTTTACGGCTTTACCCTAAACGCATACTTGCCAACTCCCCCGGAAAGTCCGGGAGACTCTCGAAATTCGGGTCAGTCTCCCGGGCTCCCGCGAGAGCTGGCATTTCTCCCGCATCCGTGAATTCCCTGGTTAAAATGACGCGATTCACAGAGAATCGCATCATTTTGGCCCTGCCCTCCGCAACAAAACGTCATTTTGCTCGTCCGGGAGAGGGGCGTGACTAATGGGCGGGAGGGGGCGGGCGCCTCGAATCGCATCATTTTAGCCCCGCCCTTCCCACCCATTAGTCACGCCCCTCTCCCGGACGTCAAGTATGCCTAAACAGCATGCGATTTAAGGGTTTTGAAACCGTCACTCATCGCCAGCAGATTTCACCTTCCAAACTGCTGGATAGAAAATCCTGCAATTTGGAGGTGAAGTCACTAGCGACGTGTGGCAGAGTGCGCCAGGATCAACATCGCCAGTCACCCGCACCACAGTAAATTTTCCACAAAGAATCGCTTTGTGAAAATAAAAAACAATAGTTTTTGAACTGTTTTTAACTACAATTTTACACCATATTTTCTCAAGTATTTAGGCTATAATGGGTCCATATTTTGTCCCTTTTTATCCTTTAATAGTATTTTCCTCTGTGCTTTCTTAAAATATAGATATTTTTATAGTCAATCTCTATTTCTATCTGGCAGGATAAATTCCCATTCTTTTGATATGGTTTGTGATTCACTCATAAAGATTGTATTTATTCTGTAAAAGTGATATTTTATTTTGGAGTTAACTAAATCACACCCACATTTTACTTGTTTAAATAATACGAGAAGGAAGTGATGGGAAATACCGTATAAATATTTTTAAACACCTTTTTTTTAGCGAGTAATTTTCTTTCAAAGGTACTAGTGATGGGTAGTTCACGAATGATTAGTTCAAATGGACTAATCTTCAAAGTGAACTAAATCATTTAGTTCACAGCTCTGACAAAGATTAGTTCACCAGGAACTAAACACAAGTGGGAGGAGTTAGAGATAAAGCAGAGCAGCTCCAGCAGCCTCACTCACTGTCTCATTCACACTGGCTCTTTTGTTTCTATTCAGCTCTTTCATTTAATACTCATGAGTCAGTACCTCTAAACTGCCAAAGGTGGCGCTGCTGTGCTCAGACATTGTGTGAGACTCTGGAGCTGATCACTGAGCTATGAGTCATGAGTCATTCTCCTTGCTCAGGAGTTCAATAGTTCATCTAGTTCATTTCACTCAATGACTCATACGAGTCTCCAAATCATTTCACTCTTCGAATCTTTCGAATCTTTCAAATCTTTCCACTCTTTCCACTCTTTCCACTCTTCAAATATTTCCACTCTTCAAATCTTTTCAATCATTTAGATCATTTAGCTCATGAGTCACAGGATACATTCCCTTCCCTGTCAGCTCCAGACACACTGCACTGCTGAGTGCTGCATGTTATATACTGTAGTTCTGTTTACTGCACCATATATACAGGGGAGATGTATTAAACCTTCAAGAGAGATAAAGTGGAAACGTTGCCCATAGCAACTAATCAGTTTCTGTCATTTTATAGACTCTGCTAGATAAATGACAGAAGCTGATTAGTCATAATTGCCAACATTATGTTGGTTACGTCTGGGAGTTCCTGGAGCGGGGTATTGGTGCAGGGGGCGGGGCTTCGTGTTGCGCCATTTTGGCCTCGCCCCCAGTGACGTGATGCCTATTTGGGGTCTTTTTACAGCTGTAAAAATTCCCCCCTAAGGTTTGATACATCTCCCCTATATCCTGATTGCACTGATCTCAATTTTAAAAGCAAAAAAGTGACACTTTATAATACTCTGAATTTGGGTCTTTTTCATTTGTATATTATGGAAATAAAAAATAATAATGAAAATGTAATTAACTTTGCAGAGCTCAACGTCTCACTACTAGTTTTTGTATAAATGATTGCCCTTTTTAAAATATTAAAAATGACCTGACATATTAAACTTATCTGATCATTTTAACAGGACTATATCTCATCTAATGAGATGTAATATATATGCCTACAGTATGTGTAATAGACTAGATCTATGTCTCCAATCACTTCTCTCAGCAGTGTTCCAGAGCCAGTGATCTAACTGAACTAACTGAGCTAAATGAACTAAATGAACTACTGAGTGAAATGAGTGAAATGAACTAATCTTTTGTGTGAACTAGATCAGAATGAACTAATCTTCAAAATGAACTAGATTTCCCATCACTAAAGGGTACTGAAAATAATACTTTCCAGCCAAAATTCAGAATTGCGCAAAATGTTTATTAGATTACACCAAGGGGCATATTCAATTATCGGCGGAAACGCCGAAAATCTCGCGGTCCATGCATGATTACCGTTATTACGGTAATCGTGCGCGGAAAAAACGTTAATACGGTCATTTTCTCTCTGGATTTCAGCTCGCAGCTCTCTGAGCCGTGAGCTGAAATCCAGCTAACTATTACCGTATTAACGGTAATAGTTTTTCCGTGGCGCAGAAAAAAACCAATTGAATATGCCCCCAAATGTTACTCAACTTTTTACAGTCATTGGATGTTGATAGAAATAGTAAAACCAGGTGCAGACAATTGTCGAAAAAGGAGTATATTTGCTCCTGGACAAACCATATTACAATACAAGGGGTGCAAATTAAGTTATTATTTTGCACATAAGGAAAATACTGGCTGTTTTTTCATGTAGGACACAAATTTGTGACAGCTTTATTTTTACACTGAAATTTAAAGTTGATCTAGGACATGCCCTGCCCAACTATAAATCTGTCCCCATATTTTAAATTTATCTCCTCCTCCAATGCAACATGGTTTTGCCAAAGGTGCAAAGTTACTCATTTTTTTTCTGCTTTGTTTTCCTTAATGAATCAGGCCCAATCAATGTCACTATAAGGTAGAGCACCCTTTGCCTTTCACGCGGTAGGTAAAAATAAGCTCGTCCTTAATTTAAAATCCGGCTTCATTCACCAACCACCCCACCAATGTTTATGTTCCCATGTTTTAAGAACAGAATGGTGGAACGACCAAGTGTTACTGAGGGTGATGGCGTCTGCGCCTGTCGCAATTCTTCTCTCTGCTACTCGCTTATCCTCAAGCATGACTGAATGTTGGCAGCACTTAGTCATACTTGCCAACTCTCCTGGAATGTCCGGGAGACTCCCTAAATTTGGGTCGGTCTCATGGACTATTGGGAGAGCTGGCAAGTCTCCCGCATCCCGCAATTGCGGGGCTAAAATGACGCGATTCACAGGGCATCTTGTCATTTTGGCCCCGGCCCCACTACAAAATGGCATATTTGTCATAGGGGCAGGGCCAAAATGACGCGTTTGGCCGCACCCCGCCCCCTCCCGCTCTCTAGACATGCCCCTCTCCTGGATACAACTTGCCAATAGTAGGCAAGTATGCACTTACTATGGGAATAAGTCAAGATTAAAACCTCACTGCATTTTTCTTTCATGTTTTCTATTTACTTTGGAGAACAATCATTCTCTTATATTTTAAAATGAATTTCGGTTCATACCTCTAACTGTCACAATTTTAGACTCCTAAAAATGTTGCTCCCAACGTCAAAAGCTTAGCGTGCTCTAGTCAGCAGCCTAATCGGCCTATTGGATAATCAGGCACTGCTGTAAGATCCGCTATATCCTCAGTTGGGACGTACATGGTGCTTTGGGAAGGTGAGCAAAAATCAGACTAACACACAGTATAGTTTGAAGTGGGGACTGTAATGCAATAACTCCATGATAATCCAGCTTCAAGCCTTTTCTGGTGGCTAATTTAGGGTATAGAAGGAAAGTAACATCTTACTACATAATATCATATGATGCACATAATCATTGCCATGAAGCAGAAGTCTTGAATTGTCATTTAAACTTAGTATACCCACGTATTTATCAGGTTTAAAGAAGATGGACCTATTTTTAAAAAAACAAAACAAAAAACAATAAGAATATTTGCAACAATTATTAAAAAACAACAACATTGAAACGCATAAGTCTTAATTGCAGCATCCAAGACTAAGAGGTAAATGTATTAAGTTGCGGGTTTAAAAACGTGGGGATGTTGCCTATAGCAACTAATCAGATTCTAGTTAACATTTATTTAGTACATTTTACAAAATGACAGCTAGAATCTGATTGGTTGTGATGGGCAACATCTCCACTTTTTAAACTCGATAGAAACTCCAGGTCTGTAATGAGACTTATTCAAAAAGAAGGCTATAGGCAACATCTCCACTTTTTCAAACCTCTTGATAAATTTACCCCTAACTGTCTTGCAGAGATCAGTAACAGTGTTGAAACAGTGTGAAAAAAAACTAACTAACAGCACTGGTGGCTACATAACACTGTAGGAAATTATACAAATTATATTATACTGTATGTCAGCTGATTTCTCCAGCTCACAAGTACATATGTTAGAAAAAATGTGTATATGCTTATTTTTTCCACTAGATGGCAGTGTGGGTATTTATAGCAATAGTTGTTAGATCAACTGGAGGTAGGGTGGGGGTTTATTTTCAAAATATATATTTATTTTTTGTTTCCTTTAAAAAAGAAAGTATTGTCCTTTGCTTATATGTTTAGATTGCAAACACACTGGTTAATGACCCATGCTCTCGATGCCAGTCCAGACCTCAATGCTTGCAATCAGCCACCCACATCTCTCTGTAGTTGTTTCTTTAGGGCTTTTGAAAATTTAATTTAGTTTAGTCTTGTCTATTGTTGATGTACAGAGATCTAGACGGAAATCAATATAAAGTGCTGGCTCGGTATATTAGTAAAGGAAGGAATTGATATAATAAACATGTTCATCATTTTGCACAAAATACAAATCTCCTATATAACACTAATATAAAAGTGTTTATCCAAAAAGGATCTTAAGGGCACTGACTATATCTTTACCTTTGAACCCATCTAATAAATTTCTCCTCCTAGCAGTAAAGACAAATGCATATCATAGGCAAACCGAGGGGGGGGGGGGGTTCCTAGTGCCGGAAAACCCCCCTCCAAGCCTGGGACACTGAATAATTGAGGTGGCTGGACCTTGCCCCCGCTTCACATGGCTCTGCTTGAAAAGGGAGAGCTGCGTGCCCCTAACAGTAGTGCACGCAGCATTGCTCATGTATATTATGGGGATAGGAAGAGTTGGAGAGCAGCCAAGCACTGTCTAATATTATAGCCACGCCCCCATGCATGCTGGTCATGACGATTGGCGGCGTAGTGGAAACCCCCCTCTACAAATCCTGCGTTTGCCTCTGCATATATGTATAAAAATCACACTTTCCCATAGACCTGGATTTAGTGGTTGTTATGTACTAACCCACGCAATTAGCCACAAGACATAAAAAAACGAACATAAAAGGGAGAAGAAGCGCGACCGCCTCTTACAAGCGTTTGGATACCACCATGTAAATCACACTGTTTCGTCAGGATTTCTTTAAAAAATATATCTCACACATTTATTATACAAACTAAATAAACATAAATAAAAATACACATATATAAATTCACTACAAATAAAAACCCATGAAGTCCATCATGATTGCACTATAGGAGCTGTTTAGATCTTATATAAATAACTCTCTATGGTAGACGCATAGGGAGAAGTTACTATTGTTGTTGTAACAGACAGAGTCTCTGGAACTTGTAATTAAGTGATCCTGAGGTTTTGTTGTTAGATTGTATGAATTAATACTCAAACCATACAAAATGCTCTTGTTCAAGGTATACACAGTCAATCCTATTAAATGGTGCAATTAGCACCAAGATTAAAACAGTCTGTGTCGGGCGGTTTCTGACACTGCTGGCTGCAGACAGTTTCCAAATTTCCCCTCTAGCAGTGAATGTTGTAGCTTCCCTAGCGGTTACCTCTATTAATGGGCTGATTCTCTGTATGTAGTAAGCGCTTCCAAACCTGGGTATGTTGGTAAAAGCATCACGCTAGCCAATAACAATCCAATTCAGTGCCATTAAATGGCAATCTATTCTTCTGTCTTTCATCCCCTGATGGAGACATTCAAGCATGGATCTCGGACTTCCTTTTTAACAGGTATTAACCACCCAAAATTGGAATCAATTCATCAAACGTTTACCATAATTAATAGATATTTTCTTTAAAACCTCTAACAATAGGCTTACATAAACTCGGTGGTATCGTGTGAAATCTTATCTTATCAGAGAATATTAAAATAAATTCCAGTTCATATTATTTCCTACTAAAATAAATAGTTAGGAATTTACATTCCTGCTAAATTACATAATCTATGTGGCTTTAACTACCCACCTATTATCACAAAAATATCAACCCCTATGTTTAATTGCCAAAATCTTCCACTATTCCTCTTGGGCCAACCATTAAAAGCATCATGTTCCCTAAATTATCTTATCCACTTCAAATGCTCATAATAGACTTAACTAAATTTAAAAACATGCACCACATTATTTTCTAAATTTATATGGCGTATAGCCAGACATAAACTGATCCTTGGAAAGACCCAAGGAGTTTTAGGAATGCCAGACATACTTTCCTTTACACAAACTTCCTTGTTCACCTACTCTTTAGATTGGCTCCTTCAACATGAACATATTACAAACCAAGCACTACAAAACGCATTATTCTACCTATATTCCCCAGCGTCTTTAATACATTTACCCAGATCCTTGATACCTACATAGTTTCAGCATAAATATCCTATTCAAAGATACTTATAAATCATAGATTCACATCAATAAGAAATATAACAGAGATTTTTTTAAAAAAACTAGATTCCTCCCAATTTGGGGCAATCCGGCATTACCTCCAAGTCTGGAAAATGCAAATTTCTCGGCGTGACGGGTGAAAGGGATAATAACAATCGAAGATATATTTGACCCAGGAGGCCAACAACTGCGAGAAAAAACTGGTATCCCAAATACTGCAACTCCGCCATTGTATAGGCTCAATACAACTACCAATAATAACACCTAAAAGCCCTGACGGTTTAGATACCTTAGTCACCTTTCTTAAATCATCACCTTATAGGATTCACTACCTATTCACTGAGTATTCATCTTATGTGCAAAACAATAAACTAATTTGCACCCCTTGGTTTGCAACATGGTTTGTCCACAACTCCTTTTTTGCCTTAATTCCTTAATGAATCAGGCCCATTATTTCCTATGGCAAAGGGAATTGCTAAAGTCAAAGGTCGAGGGGTGAAAAAGGGTCAATGGGGAAGCCTGGCTATAGTGACTGACCTACTGGAGTCACTGGTGACCATTTCAATCGTCCAATTAAATCAATTACTGTCCTTTCTTTGTACTTTCATAAAAAAAACATACTATATTGATTGTTTGTTTAGTTTGTTTATAGTCTTACTTTTTAAGAAACAATTATATTATAACGGTATTGCAATTCCAAAACAGTGCAAAAGTAGCAACATTTTTATATTTTCAGCTCTATTTGTAATAGAAATATTTTATCTTACTGTATATTCCTTTGCAAGAGTGACAGTTTAATAAGAGGAATCTTATTACTAGCCTTGTGAGTAATGGTCAATAAAAATGGATTAGGTTAAGAGCTAAGCTCTTTTCTGGTTGCACATTTAAAATATCCCTCACAGCTTTAATAAACCTTTCTAACCTTACCGTATGTACAATTGCTTACGTCCTCATGCTTAGAAATAAATACTGCCAGTGGGTTCAATGCGGCCAGTCCTTTGACGATCTACCCACAATGGTGGCGCAGATTATTCACCAGGGACCCCCGCAAGGGAAGTGGCCTGTTAGTGTCTTTATCTGGTGCATATCCCCCCTTCCACTGCCATTATCTGTTGTGGTCCCACAATGTTCTGTTTTTGGTTCTCTGCTTTTCTCACTGTGTACCTTTTCTTGAGGCTAATTTACTCAAATCTCATCTTGAAATACTCCTTCAATTGTCCTCTTAGATCTTCTTCATGCCCACTTACATGCCTTATCCCGTGCCGCTACCCACTTATGGAATTCCCTACCATGCCTGAACAGACTCTCCCACAGCCTTCAAATCTTTAAACACTGAAAACCCTTTATTGGAACCTACATGACTGCCATCTTTGCTACCCAACAAATGCATCCTCACAACTGTTCCAATCACCACTCGTAGCCTCGTAGCGTCTACTTTCAGCAGTGCTCTCTCATCAGCAGGGCCCTCCCTAACATGCATTTCTCTGTTCTATGTCATGTCTTTTTTATTACTATTATTATTATCTTTTATTTAACATGCTCAACGTGCGGTCTGTAGCACTGTGCAGAGAATATACAGTAAGACATTATATGGCAAAACAGGTCAAAGGCAAATAATCCTGTATAATACCAATATAGGCAGAACAATTATCTTGCAAATAATAGCAAAACCAGCACTGAAGAGGTAGGAGGTGGGATACACCTCTCAGTAAAACAGTCATGGGGAGAGGGGAAATAAATGGAATAAAACATCACAATCTGAATTTGAAGAAAATGGGCGCAGATAACAGGATCTGAGTTCCCGATTGAGGAAAGAAGGGAAGACTCTGGAGAGACTAAGAGAGGCAGAGAGGGCTAAAGGGAAGGGCAGATAAATGGTGCTGACACAGAGACATGTTTTCCCCTCTGTCTGGTGCTGCGGAGCACTGTGGCGCCTTACAGATCTACAATAATAATAACCTTAACAGCTTAAACCCCCTCCCATGAATTTTGCTATCTCCAAACCAATGAAGGATCCATGGTAGCACCATCCACTCATAGATGTCATGGAAAACCCAGAGTCTGTGTATAGCTCCACCCCACTACTAATGCCTGAAAATGAGATCACTACAAGATGGGAGATGGCAATATGGGGCTGGCAGTGGCACGAGAACAAGGATGCCTGGAACTGGGAACACTATAAGCGGGTGGCATGATTGGATCAGTGCCAGGGAAGTTTGGTTATGTGATGAGTGCAAAGTGAAGGAGGCTGGTGAAGGCTGAAGAACTGTTGTAATTTACATCTTTCTCTGTCATTTATGCAGTTCTACCCAAAAATATTATTACAACAATTAGCCTAATTGTACAACAATGTGAGGAAGTCCACCTTTAATGCCATATAGAGGTCTAGAGGAAAAATTTAATTGAAATACTTAAATGAATGAAAGGGCTACATGTTAATTAGCTAATCGTTAGTATTCTTAAATTATGTATGGTATCTACTGCCACTGCTGATACTACTTCTGTAGTTCTATTTACATGTCATAATTTATCTAAACTTATTAAGTGTAATTTAATATGGAAAATAAATCCACAATGCTTAAGATAAAAGCAATTAACAAAATGACATACAAATATATAATACAATAATTAAAAAAAAATAATTAAAAGAGACAAAATAACAGAAATGATCGCTTACAAATAATCAGCTCTCTGTTTTGCTGGGAGAAGCAGAAAGAAAAAGAACACTTCTCAATATGAAATAGGTTCCCATGAAGTGACAACTTGGGTACAGTAACAGGACATTTTAACCCAGTTGCGGTAAGCCCACAACCCCCTTCCTGTGATGTCAGAACTAGGAACTCTGTGTAAATGCAAATTAGTTATTTATGACTTCTGTTCAAAACACCTTTCAAGTCAAGTTTTCTTTACACTGGCCTAACTTCTCACCAGGATGTCCAACAGAGATTAATTTACCTCTACACAGTGGGTCATAAGTTTCCCTTCATTTGCATACCAAACAGTGCTCCTGTAAGTATGATATTTGAGAAAATATGATATGAGACTTCCCTGTGTCCTTATCACCCTTTTCACACTTAACACAGCTGCTCTGACCCTTCAATTAAGATGTCACATATCACTTTCTTTATATATCACAAATATTGTTCATATAACCTTAAATACAGATTTCAAAGACCCATCAAAAATTTGTACAGGACACTCATCTGTAAAATCGTGCCAGGAGTGCTCTGTCCATATATACCCCCAGGGTAGAACAAAAGCTTAGTAAGAATCAAACTGATACATTAATTAAGACTCCAGGTTTTACCCATGGCTTGACACAAAGTTCATATGAGCCTCACCAAGCTACTACTTTGAATGAATCCACACACACATATTGGCAGTTCTATATGACTAGTAAGTAGCTTGCATATAACACTATCTATCCAGAGCTTTTGATGGAATCTCCAGGTCCCCATTGCCCTGAGTTTGTGCATGCACCATTTCCCTATACCACTGCATCTGATCCAATCCCCGTTCTAATTAGTGCAAGGACTCAGAACATAAAGGGGCACGCCGATAGTCCACAAAAAGAATGTTTCATCTCAGGCACACTGGTGGCGCTCTGATAAGTGCAGCACCTTCCGGTCACACTTAACGGACTTTCCGTGTGCGATCGGCCCTCTATCTATCTATCTATCTATCTGACTGGCTTCTATTTTTTGAAATATAAACTCAACATTTGTACAACTAATATTTATCTAATAGACTACTATGAAATTTGTATTACATTATATTACAGTAAATTATATTACAATATATTTCCAATAATGTTAACAGTTCAGAAATTGGCATATATGGCAGATAAATAGAAGCAGTATATGTTTAGCACAGGTTCTTTTATTTTAGTGTTCTATGTTTCAAGAATGTGTATACTTGACAGTGATAGGTGGTATCTATTGATCACATATTTTCTAAAAGCTGGATATAGGTCCCTTGTAAGAGGTGAAGGACCCAACTCCTAGGAGCAGATTCAAGTCTCTGGGAATCGTATGTAGCTGGTCATCACTGCAATGCCCGCTGTGTGCAATTCTGGACAATCACTCAATGAGGTGTGAACAACAATAAGGGAAGATATCGGCCCAATATCACCACCGAGTGTCTTTACAGACCATTACAAAATTGAATCAACCGCCTACTCTTACTTTTTTGTCATACTATACCAGTTAGCATCTGTGTTGACTCTGCAAATCATAACAATACCAACAACATAAAAGACTAGTGAAATATCATTAGGCCAGAAAGTTGGAATATAAAACTCTCTCTTTTGTCTACATAATCCGCCCATGGTGTAGGGCAGCAAAGAGAAGGACGGGGATAAGTAAACTACTCACTGCCAACATAGCAGTATCCACGTGTGAATGCTGACTCTGGACCTTCTCCTTTGTTCAGAGCCCTTGGAACTTGCCTTGGTTACCTTGCGGTTAATCCAAGACTGCTTATAGTGCTGACAGTTGTTCTGATAACATAACAAAAGAACCTTTCACAGTCCCTTTACACTTGGGCACAAATAATTATAATGGGCTTCTATTTTATTTCAGTTCATACAACACCGTTTGTTCAGGACATGTCTGTATTGATCTGAATAAACACAATTGTTCAAATATTTATTTGCCAGCATGCTGCTTTGGGAAACATCTCTGTCCAATTAAACATGATGTTCTTACCCAAGGCTTGACATGAATACCACCATTGATTGCACTATGTTTGTACAGTCAGAATATTTACACATAATCATTATACATGCATATTTAATGCCTGATTGTAAACAAAATGTTGATAGCTGGCATTGACGCTGCGTACAAGACTTCCCAAATAAATGCAACAGAAGGCAACAGAATTTATTTTTGAGCTGTAAAATCTTGCCAAGCCTATTATTTTAGGTGTTTATATTAAGTTTATTATGCAAACAGTATTGAAAATGGTTTGCCATGTCGATAACTTTTGAACATATTGTTAGCTACAGAATGTGACTGCCTGTTATATGTTACCAAGGTTAAATTATTGTACTCTCGGGGCTTGAGTTCAAGTTCGGGGCTTGAGTTCAACTAAATATTCTGACTTTTGCATAGACGCAAAACAATGTCTATATACTTAGATTTCTGCAGCTGTATTTTCAATTACATGGATTTTAATATATGTGCAACTTCAGTTCCAGTGTATATCTATGTCTGGTGTCATGAATGTTGCTGTGATCAGGGCCGTCTTTCCCATTGGGCACAATGGGCAGATGCCCGGGGGCCCTGCAGCCCAGGGGGGCCCGTCAGAGGCAGCGCAAGAGAAAAAAAAAAACCTGAAGAAAAAAAAAGATGAAAATACTTACCTTGCGGTCAGCTGGCGATCAGGCTCCCTCCCTGTTCTCCTCTTCTGTGCGGCACTCGCAGTGCATGTCGGGCGTGATGTCATCATGCCCGCCCGACATCCATTGCTGAGCGCGACGGAGGAGGAGACCATGGAGGGAGCCGGATCGCCAGCTGACCGCAAGGTAAGTATTTTCATCTTTTTTTTTCTTCAGGTTATTTTTTTTCTCTTGCGCTGCCTCTGACGGGCCCCCCTGGGCTGCAGGGCCCATATATATAATCATTTTTTTTTATATATATATATATATAGGGGCCCCGGTGCACTGCTTTGCCCGGGGGCCCAAAATGTTGTTAAGAGGGCCCTGGCTGTGATTATTATTAAACTTGCATCAGTCCTATGGGACATACAAATATATGCCTCTTAAAAGGCACATCTTAAAAAAACTCGTAAGTCAAAATCGGTTGTATCTCTAAAGGGCGTTTTTGAGAAACCCTTACTGTATCTGTGTTTAACTTATATGTGAATAATCCTGAGATGCCTCTCCAAGGGCAAGATATGTACAATGCAAAACACATAAAAATTCTACTCAAATTACATTTGTACATTGCACAAATGTACTTACGGGCAACTCTAAATGAGGCCTTCTGTAGTTTTTGAAAAAAAATAAATATTAAGAATAATCTTTTCTGGAAAATCACTGCACTGACATCCACATTTTTATTTAGGAAAAGGTCTCCATGACATAGCAATGGGCATCAAAACTTCCTCCCGTGTCAGTTGTGGAGCAAACTTCCTACAAGCATTGAATGCACATTGCCAGATGTCTGTAGGGATAAACATTGCTTCACTCGCTACTCTTTGTCCATTTTTAAGAGAGTCATGAAACTGCCAACTGTTACCCATTATTTCAACAGTGACATTAATTTATTTTTTGCCGGGTATGGGATTAAGAAGTGTGCCTAACACTTAACTCCACCCTTTCTTTAGTGAGTAGCAATATTTCTGGAGACCTCAAGCTAGTTTATTAGTCTTCTACTATTTATGGTAATACCAGTTCAGAGTTCGCTATTGTTGAATTTCCATCATTCTGCTGACACCAGTTGTGGTGTCCTCTGGTTACCGCTTGTAATTCAGTAATATATATGCTTCCTTATTTCTATATAATGTGTGTTGTCTACTGCCACGACTGCCAACACTTCTGCATTTCTATTACTTATCTTATGTTGTGTTGTCTAATACTTAAAATATGGGAATTGTTATAAGGAATATTAGAAGGACATTAGGACACCAAATAATTTCATTACCTTACTTACATAAAGGTACAGGTCATGGAAAGGTTTCTTAATAAACACTGAAGTACTGATGTGAAGAGGTGCCTGGAGGGGGACTTACCTGATCAATTTTGTCAGTATGCAGCGAAGTCTTCTTCACTTGCAGTTACCCTACAGCATTGATAATAGCAAGTCGGAAACAATTCCCTATCAGCCAATCAGTGACCAGGACGGTGAGCCAATCAGAGCTCAACTCCAGTCATTGGAATTTTTGGTGCCACAGCAAGCCAATCGGTGCGGCGTAAGTTTATTTCGATAGTTGAGAAAGACCTGGGAATAGCTAAGGAGTGACAACTTCGGGATAAAGAGAGAAGACATCGGATTCAAGTCAGAAGACAGACCCAGGAATAAAGACAGGGGCAGTCTTTTGCGGACAGCATCAGCCGGTGCACAAGATCAGCGACGACATGGAGATCTTTGGAGACAGTTGCTAAAGGAGAGGCGTGACTGGTGGATGACAGGCCAGGAGACTGGATCAGACACAGAGGTGTAACCAGGGCTGGACTGGCCATCTGGCACTTCTGGCATTTTCCAGAAGGGCCGATGGCTGTGTGGGCCACTCCAGTACCCTGCGTCACGATCATGTGAGTATTTGTATACTCACACTATCGCGGCGCCGTAGCCTGCCCTCACTCAATTTTTTTTTTTGTTCTTAACTTTTTTTTTTTAAACCTTTTTTTTCTATTTGCAAAGCGGGGGGGGGGGGGGGGGGTTCCGCCACCGCGATCATGTGAGAAAGCAGATACTTACATGATTGCGGCGCCGGCGTCCCTCTCCCCCCCCTCTGTTTGCAATGAATGTCGGGCATGACATCATCACGTCACGCCCGACATTCAGTGAGGAGCGGTGCCCGGAAGAAAGAAGAAAGAAGAGAGAAGAGAATAAAGAAAAGAAAAGAAATAGGGAGGAAAGCAAAAGAGTGGAGAAACGAAGAGAGGCAGCGGGGGATGAAGAAGGGGAGGGGGAGAGAAAAGGCACAGGGGGGATGAAGAAAAGGGGAGATAAAAGGCACAGGGGAATGAAAAAGAGGGGGCATAAAAACCACAGGGGAATGAAAAAGGGGGGCATAAAAAGCACAGGGGGATGAAAAAGGGGGGGCATAAAAGGCACAGGGGGATGAAAAAGGGGGGCATAAAAGCCACAGGGGAATGAAAAAGGGGGGGCATAAAAGGCACAGGGGGATGAAGAAGAGGAGGCACAAAAGTCACAAGGGGATGATGAAAGGGGGGGATAAAAGGCACAGGGTGATGTAGAAAGGGGGGGGTAAAAAGGACAGGGTGATGAAGAAAGGGGGGTCAGCATGGCATAGGGTGATGAAGAGTTGCAAAAGCAGAATGTGATGAAGGGGGTAAAAGTAGCATGGAGGGCACAGTGCGATCATAAGGTGGCACAGGGTGGTGGTGATGAAGGGGCACAGTAATGTGGCAATGTAGTGTGTGTGAGGTAGATGGTGTCTAATTAATGGGTGCTATTTTGTTTATGGGGCAATGTAATAGTGGGGACTATGAATTTAAGATCGGGTGGTTTGGGGGCTATTGAATGTGGGGGTGAGTTTGGGGAGAATGAGGTCTCTTTATTAAATGTGTCTATGAATTTAATGGCAGTGATGGTTGCAGGAAATGGGTATATTTATGAAATGCAAATACTATTAATTTATTGCTGGGGCTGTATGTAGGGAGGGAAATAGGTATGTTTATTAAATTGGAATACTATTATTTTGATGTTGGGGCTGTAGTGAGGCCTAATTTTAAAACGTGGGTGCTATATTGATCTAACAGCGGTGCTGGTTAGAGTTTTCTAAATTTCATGTACCCATTTTTTTTTTACAAATAGGGCCCCCAATATTCCAGGATCCAGACAAGCAGAAACTGATCTAAAGACACCAGCAGCCACAAGTCATGTAGGAGAGAGCAGGACAGTCTGCCAACTGTCCTGAATTTGATGGGTGACTGTCCCGCTTAGTCAGGATTTGGTCTGACTGCAAGGACAGTTGGGAGGTATGCTCTGCTTCACATTGTACTGCTTGTGAAGGCAGAACTATGTGCACCTACCAGTAGTGCTCACAGTATTGCCTATGTATTTGTTGAAAATGTGTCTAATAACCATATTCCATCATAGGATCCCCCCTGTCTTAAGTGCCTAGGGCTCCCCCGAGAATTAATCCAGCTCTGGTTAGCAGGAGGAATCTGATAGTTGCTCCCAGTCCCCGGACAGGACACAGCCAACAGAGCAAGCCGAGGAGCTCTAAGCCTCATGAGATTTATTAATCTTGTGAGACTCAGAGCTTGCTTGCTCACTCTACAGGATGTTCCCACCCTGATGGATGTCAGATGCATAGATAAGTACAGTGGACTAGGATGTTGTAATGTGTTTCTGGGGAGGGGGGGTGGCGTGATGTGGATGGGGAGGGCCTGATAAATGTAATGTTTTATTATGTATATATCAGTGCCCCATGTTGACCACGCATCCAACATAATGTTGCCACGCCCTTGGCGTCGCCACCGCTGTGCAGAGGCACCAACAGAGGTGGGCCTGTATGCTTCAAATGCCAGGGCTGATTTTTAGTCCCAGTCTGGCCCCTGGGTGTAACAACTGCAATGCAGACACAGGGGCTGGATAGACCACAGAGTATAGGTGCAGAATTGCTAGTGGTGCAATGGACTGCAGACACAGTAAAGCAGGAGGATCAAACAAGCCAGGGGTCAAAGTCACACTGTCCACCACAATACCAGGGAGAAGGCAGAAGAGAACTCACAACAAAGCCGGGTCTGGGTCATAACATGAGGTGCAAAACAAGGAGCCAAGGCAGAGGTCAAAACCAAGAAATCAATCAGGATTCATACACAGGAAAACCAGCAGCAGTAAAGGCAACAGATGAACTGGCAAGGACTACTGGGGGAAGGCAGTCTTTTTTAAGCCAGGGACAGGTGCTAAGCATCACGGAGTAACGAACTTAACTCTGGCAGGTAGGAGAACAGTCCAAGTACCACAGTGGCTCCTTTGGTGAAACAGTGGTACTGCATGCTGGATACATATAAAGAAGTCAAAAGTCTAACAAAGTTCTTGGCAGACAGGAGCTGCAGGAGGCAGGTTGTGACAGTTCCATTACAATGAGATCAGAGCTCACCGATTACAGGCAATGACATCACAACTCATCATTTCAAGATATTGTTTATAAGAGTTTAAATATATGTTGGCAACAGTTGTGTATTGTACACATCTTAGGACTTCATTCACTTCTATAGACAGATACGTACTCTACCCTAGATGAACACGCTGATATATGTATATTTTATATATATATATATATATATATATATATATATATTGTGACACTATCAGGGGAATAGGTACTATCTCCAGTGGAAGATGCGATGAACAGCAGCAGTAAATCACACAAGTCCAGAGGTTTCAGGTTAACAGCCACAGCTAGTTTATTCACCAGCTTGCAAACAAAACAAAACATAAGCAAAATCCTAGCCGTCTGGCTACTAGCTAATAGATTTTAGCTTTTTCACAGGCACCTCACAGGTGCATCTCCTGATCAGTCTCTATAGAGACTGGCAGACCAGAAGACCCGGACTGCGCCTTATGTATGGCGCCCACCCGTCTCTTTCTCCATACATAACACCAGGGACCCTTACCATGTTTTTTTACTACATGGAGACACTCTGTGGGAAGCTTTTCCCACACATCTACGCATTTTCCCTGGCGTTTTAAAGTACATAATGCAGGAAGTCTGGGACACATACCTCTGCCATTTAGCCTCCTTCCAGTGACTCTGTCACAATAAATATATATATATATATATATATATATATATATATATATATATACACACACACACATACAGTCCAGGCATATCTAAACATATACACAAATAGATGTTACCAGAAAGGAGTTCCCTGTCATTTTAGGCATCAGCATTAATGTTAGTTATCAGGAAATGATGTTCCCTGTTCATTTGTCACAGTTTAGAGGAGCACAACTATGGTGCACGGCCTCATGTAAATCCTACAGCAATCACAGGGAAAGAGTTAAAGAGTCTTAAAATTTTTTTCAGTATGAAGTCTGACACAATAATTTTACCCATCAAGAGATATTTTCAACCTATTATTGATCTCCACAAAGTGCTGAATTGCATTAACTTCTTTAAAACTATCTTTAGCCTCCTTCTTAAATAATGTATAGATAAATAGCTGCTTACAGCAAACAACCAGATACACAATACTGCTAAGCCCTATCACATTAGTAGGGTCTGATTGTATTCCTGGCATCCATAAGCAAAAATGCAATTGCATTATGTATTATTGTACTGGCTGATTCACTGTGAGTCTGTGTAGAAATAAGATGCTACTAAGGAAAAGGTATGTATGAGACTTCTTATCTGGAAATCCATTATCCATGAAGTTCTAAAATCCAGGAAGAGAAAAAGTGAATAATTGCAGCTGCTCTGTATGAATGTCATACACAAAGACATGAAAAGTATGTACATTCTGTCATGGTCACTGTGACGAGCACTGTTTAACAATGTAATTAACAAGAAAATGCTGGGGCTGTTTGGGGAAACAGAGGTAATGTTTAGATGTAATGTATTACATTTTAGTCATAGTGTTCTAAATTATGGAATAATCCATTATCTGGAAAACCTAAAGTGTTCAGATAATAATCCACAGTGGCTTAGTGGTTAGCACTTCTGCCTCACAGAGAGATTGATTCCTGACCATGGCCTTATCTATGTGGAGTTTGTATGTTCTCTCCGTGTTTGCATGGGTTCCCACTGGGTGCATCGGTTTCCTCCCACACTACAAAAACAGTAGGTTAATTGGCTGCTATCAAATTTACCCTAGTCTGTGTGTATGTTAGGGAATTTAGACTGTAAGCTCCAATGTAGTACGGACTGATATGTGTGAGTTCTCTGAACAGCGCCGCGGAATTTATAAATATGTAAATAAATGATGATGATGCTCTAGTTCATGAAATGTAAAAAGGAATAACTAATAGGTGGTGGTGCCCAGCAATGTGATCTAATAGAGAAGAGGCACATTGATATATGCTAAAAGGACTGTCACGGAGTACACGGTTGATCTTTGGATCCCCCGGATCGGCCCAGTTTGGCACTACTCTACCCAAAGGCACTGAGTCTAACGAAGCAGGTGGTCTTCGCCAGGAACTCCCGCAAGGAGGTATGGTCTTTGCAGTCCCTGCACCGCAGGTCACGGGCTCTTGGGTGAGCACCAGACAGACCCGCTAGGAGAATAGAGAACAGATAGATGGTTGCTAATGTTAACAGGAAACTATGGAGAGAACTCGAGGGACAGACACTGGATGGCTGTGTGGAGAGCCACTGAAACAGTAAGGAGAGCAATGCAGGAATACACTGCTGTGGTAGCACTGTACTGAGGGCTGTACACGAGGAGCTGGCACTAAATAGCTGATTGCAGAGTCACTGGAACAGCGTGGAGTCCAATACAAATGGGCTTCAGAAAGATAGCACTGAACTGTGGGCTGTACAGGAGGAGGTGACACTAAATAGTGAACTGTAGAGTCACTGGAACAGCGTGGAGTCCAATACAAATGGTCTGTGGATAAGTAGCACAGAACTGTGGGCTGTACACGAGGAGCTGACACTGAATAGCTGATTGCAGAGTCACTGGAACAGCGTGGAGTCCAATACAATGGTCGCAGATTCAGCGTGGAGTCCAATACAATGGTCGCATATTCAGCGTGGAGTTCAATACAATGGTCGCAGATTCAGCGTGGAGTCCAATACAATAATAAGAGCTGGGAGGTATGCAGGAGCACAGGGAGCCAGATCCTAACACACACAAAAATGAGCACAAAGAACAGGCCCCTGGCAGGTATGTCAGGTGCCTTAAATACCCAGCCAATGAAGAAGGACCAATGGGAGGCGAGAGGATAGGTTTTAAATAGAGGAACGGGTCTGCGCAAAGGCAAGATGGCATCTGCCATTGGAAGAACGCGGCGTCACCCGCTGGAGAAATTACCTGTCTGGAGCAGGAAAGTTCGCCGGTACCCGCTTGCGGGTCTGGCTTGTGACGATGACCCAAAGCACAGTCCAACAACCAAGTACATAGGCAGTCCCTCCTGGCATATACATGATATAAATGACAACATATCTGTTTATAGCTGCAGTTGTGTTGATGTCAAATGATGTTAAAATAATGGAATATGCAGAACGGTTTACTGCAGACCCTTTTGGCACATACTATTTTTGTGCATTTACCTTCCATATGCCAAGTCATTTACAGGTACATTAAACAGAAATCTGTTTTAGGATAACATAGAAGCTCCAGCCTATGAAAATGTGTATCGTTTACTGCAATAACTCTACTCATTTTGTGGAAAAGCAGAATAATACTATATATGAGTATGTTGAAGAACCAAAGTGATAACACAAATTAGAATGCAAAGGTAAAAGCATTGAGTGGGCTGTGTGTGTAGCAATATTGGTCAGAGGGTTGTTGTCTTGTGTTAGCTGTATAGAGGGTGGTAATAGGGTAACCTAGGGAGATTAAGATGGTGGTTGAGGAATATCATAACCTTGTCTGAAGAGGTGGGTTTTCAGAGAACGCTTGAAGGTTTGAAGACTAGAGGAAAGTCTTACTGTGCGAGGAGGGAATTCCACAAAGTGGGTGCAGCCCTCAAAAAAGTCCTGTAACCGAGAATGGGAGGATGTGATGAGAGCGGAAGAGAGACGCAGATTTTGTGCAGAACGGAGGTGTCGAGGTGGGAGATATTTTGAGACAAGTGAGGAAATGTATGTCGGGGCAATTTTGTTGACGGCCTTGTATGTTAGTAGAAGAATTTTATGTTGGATTCGTTGAAATACAGGCAACCAATGTAGAGACTGACAGAGTGGCTCAGCAGATGTAAAACGATTTGCAAGGAAAATCAATCTAGCCGCTGCATGCAGAATAGATTGTAGGGGTTCAAGTCTGACTTTGGGAAAACCAGTAAGGAGGGAATTGCAATAGTCGATGCGGGAGATGATGAGTGCATGAATTAAGCATAATGTTGTAAAGGCTTCCATGTATTGCTCAAAGGTGGAAAAAATCATATATTCACATATTTGTCAAATCCCTTTGAGTCAGACATATTTGGTTATATCACTATTAACCAGCCAAATATGCACGTGGCTGTAGCTCTGGAATGTTGCCATATAGAGTTCCCAGAACTCAGCATTAGCCCAACGATATGCCTTATACCCCAAAATGGCAATCCTCCTCTGCTCTTCATTGCATACTGTTCAATAAATGTTGTATTGCATTGATTACTGGTTATCAGGGGCTGGCTGTGGGGCAGGGGGCATCTGCCCATAGTGGGCTATTTTGGGCTGGGTCACTGGGCCACCTGCCTTTGTTTTCCTTAAAAATGTTCCTAATAAGCTGCTGCGCCGAGTCTCGCACCTCCTGCCCCCAGGCTAAAAATTTACCAGCCAGTCCCTGCTGGCTATCAAAAGGGGCTGCATTACATTCTCTTTATTTTCTTAACCCAAGTTTTTATGTCTCTGAATGTACAGTATAATGTTGATGCTATCTGTAACAATTAACTTATTACGGAGGAAGTTGTGTGTTTATATAGAGGTAAATAATTTACATCTTCAGTAAGAGGCATATACATAGAGCACACAACCTCCTCCTTAATATGTTAATTGTTACTGATAGCATCAACATACTTTATGGAACATCCTATGATCATTAACAATTTTATACAATACTTAAACTGTAGAGCTGGAGTATATTGTTTTGGGCAGCATGGTGGCACAGTGACTAGCATTGCATCCTCACAGTGCTGTGGCCTTGGGTTCGATTCCAAACAGGGCGCTATCTATGTGGAGTTATTCTCATGTCTGTGTGGGTTTTCTCTGGGTGCTACAGTTTTCTCCCACAGTCCAAAAAATTGGTTGATTAATGGGCTGATGACAAACTGGACCCTAGTGCGTGTGTGTGTGTAGGAAATTTAGACTGTAAGCTCCCATGGGAAAGGGACTGATGTGAATGATTCAATATTCTCTGGAAAGCTCTGCGTACTATGGTGGCATTAAATAAATGATGTAATGTCTGTGGGAGTTTGTTCTATATTCTAAATTCCTTCCTGATGGCAAATGTCATGTGTTGGGTATAAAATACTGGTCACTGCTGGTTATCATATGCTGGGCACTACATTGTTGGTAAGGATATGTTTGGGACAATGCCTTTTATTAAAAGCTCCAGTTGCAGTTTAAATTCTGGATGCATTAAGAACTACATAGAGCCTCTTTTCTTGTACTATATGATTGACAACATTGATTTCCAGATTGGAGGTGGCTTGCACCTTAAGAGCTAATTTTGTTGTTTGGTTCTGCAATAGTTACCCTGGGAATATTTTTTATTTTCCTTTATTTGTATTTTTTGAACCTATCTTTATTTATATTTATTTCTTTAGCTACCTAGGCAAATTTTAATCAAATTAATATTACTATACTCTTTAAATGACAAACAATCTGCAGCTGCTCTCTTAATGATACAGTTTATCCTATGAAAATAGAATAACTATAGCTAGTGCAAGTATTTAAGAAGTCTCTCCGGACACTTTTTTTGCATTAGCACAAATCACTGGCAATGCCTTTTCTTTTTATTATTCTCCTGTTCTACTGCTCCTTGAATGTGAATTCTCTCCTCCCAAACCTGAGAGAATCTATTGCTCCATCACAAAGTGCCAGAAAACATAAAAACAGGTTCCAAGGGTGCACTCTATACAGGAGAAAACAGATCACGCTTATTTTTTTTTTAAATAAAAAACTCTTAATAAAGAAGTTACACTCATCTTAAGTGGAAGTGTAGATCTGAAAACGCCTATGCCACTACTCTCCTCTAGGAGACAGTAATACATTGTCAGGGCCTGAATTGTCCTATAGGCTGACTAGGCTGTAGCCTAAGGTGCAAGACTTTTTGGGGGGACAAAAACTTGACAGGGAGAGGTAGAAACTGAAATTCATTTTTAAATAAAAGAATAGTTGTTGTCCATAGTAAAAAAGAAAACACTAAATAAAAATGTAGTAAGATTTTATCCTTGATGTATTCCCAGAGTAAAGTCTGAAGACAATGGGGCATCCATGGGCAGGTCTTTGAGGATAAGAGAGTAGGAAAGACAAGAATATTGATGGCCGCTCTGATTGTGTTTTAAACACAATCAGAGCAGACGGGCAGCACACTCTCCCTGCCTGTCTCTGCCGAATGGACCTGCACATAGTGTGCAGCCGCCGGCAGCAAGCCCCTATTAGGGGGGGGGGGGGATTGCCCCCTCCCTGGATCCACCACTGCCTCGTATTAGCTTGGGTTGAAAAGGCGAGGGAGCACTATGAGCAAATTAGCCTATGGCAGCCTGAATCCATAATCAGGCCCTACACATGTGACCAGCTCATGCAGCAAATCCAGCTGTCTCAATACACCAACACTACCCAACTAGTTTCAGGGATACCACCTCTTTCTCAGGAAATCAGGGGTCCGTGAGTGGATGGGAAAGTCTTATAAACACCAGCACAACATCCGATTGGCTGATTATATTTTTTTTAAAAATGCATGCCTCAGAGAGAAGGAACATAAATTCTTATATTGCAAATCCAAAGAAGATTTTAAAAATATCTCACCAGTCCACCACATCCAATATGCAGCATGAACATGTATGTTGATAAGCAGTCTTCAGTCTTTAGGAGGAGATTAAATTAGACGTGAGGTTCCGCTCTGTGTCTCCGGCACAGTCCGCAGAGACACAGTGCGGCGGAGATTTTACTAAATCTCTGAAGATTTCTGTACCTTATTGGTCGGCAATGTGCGCAGCCGGTCATTGAGGCGATTTCCGGCGACACATTAAATTCCCCCCTTAAGATCTTATGTAGAGTTGGATGCAAATTTACACTTACAGCCTAAACTAAGCAGCCGCAACACATACTCCTCCTAGAGGCGTCTCTGCCTAGTATGTAAGGAGTGTTAATACCCCCTTATTTCATTCTGCCTACTCCTGCTCTTCATCTGCCATCCCCATGTTGCCTCTATAGGCAATAGGGAGACACGTCTCTGTCTGATCTAATAATTTTTTGGGCGTTTACAAGTCAGGCTTGTGGCCTAATCTACGTAACCCCCTTAATATATAGATCAGGGTCACTACTATTTAGAGTATACAGAAACAGAATGAACAAATGAACTTATCAAATAACAGAATTGTTTTAGAGTGACCCCAGATTCTATCTGTTGGTTATCCTGAGTACTTCACTCATGGTTTCAGGCTGTTATAGTGTCCGGAGCATTTTTTGAATAAACTTTTTCACTTATTTATAGTAAGGGGTGACCTGGAGGGTCACAGGAAATTCCTCTAATTCTGCCTTATTATTAGCACTAAAACATCAAATGCCGTGGATCTGTGATTAAGGAATGGCTCTACTACCACTGCCTTCCGTCTGAGACCTGATTTAGGCAGTTCTTCAGGACATAGCTGCCGTTAGTAGAGTTTATTTTAATTAAATATGCCCCAAAGTCCCTTTACCTGAAGTCAGGCTGCTGGGAATTGTTATAGAGCTATTGATGGGGATCGCTCGGGGGATTCCGTCCTCTCCCCCATTGGTCATAAAGTTTCAGGGCATTCATTTTACTTGACACAACAAAACCATAAAGGGTATTAAAAGAAGAGATTACTTAACGTTGATGATTTAGGAGAGATAAATATACCATCATTCGTGCAGAGCATCTGTGGTATAAATATTTAACTCTTCCTGCATAATTTAGAGGTAGCTGCTTTAGCCATTTTGTTTATAAAGTAATACCTTGCTCTCCGGGCACATCTATTCCATGTTCTGCGGAGAGAAATAAATTAAAAATATCTTATGCAAAATGGGAGAGTTACCCTTTTGGCAAATAGGAATATCTGTTTTATATAAATATGTTATTTTACATAACTCCCTTGAGCAATCTTGGTTGCAAATATATTTAGAGGAAATCTGACAATTAATTTAATAGAATATAGCTTTTGGTCTTTTTTATTTATTATTTTTTTGTTTATTTAAATATCTATTTATTTATACAACAGATATGTGTTAATATTTATTATTATAAGTTATTTACTATACACAGTTCATTCTTACAAGAATATTTACTCAAAACACTATCTTATTTCGTTATTGCATCATTTTCTTTGAGCTTTTTTGTTAGCATTACCCTTTAAGTAAAGCAGTGCCTCTTTATTTGCATGCTGGATTTGGAGATTGCACTGGGCTAGTAATGGTTTAACTAGCAAATCTCGATGGGGCAAATGCCCTTAGGCAGGAGGTTGGCAATATTTTGGTTTGGTTGGTCAGCCCACCTGAGTAGGCTTTGAAGCAGCTCCTTTGGCCCACATATAGTGCCAGTCCTGATATTGTGGTTTAGACAAAGAATCTGGTCATCTGCACTACCTGTGCAACGTGTGAACCAGTCACTTATATTTCAGCCAACATGATAATTTACTTAATGAATCTATTTTACTGACTGTCCAACATATACTGTTTCACACAATACAAAATGCTGTTCTTGGGGGACAAGATTCGATTCAGCAGCCTATTTTTAAGAAATAAAATGCAGGTGGCCCAGTGACCCAGCCCCAATATAGGACCGGCCCGTTGGGCAGATGACCCCTTGCCCCCTAGCCCAGCCAGCCCCTGATTTTCCCTGTTGCAGAATATAAAACTGAAGTTAGAGAAATACAATTTTCATAAAATTACATAATTTAGTGTAGGTAACTGCGAAAGACAATAAATGGGGGGAAGAGCATTTCTTACTGAGTGACATGAGTCAAATTGGAATGTCTGATCATAGATTTGGGAAATGGAATGGAAGTCATTCAATCTGGTAACAAGGATGCCATCACAATTAATGGAAAACTAAAATTGTGGGTGTGGCTTATCTAATGTGGGTGTGATTTTTCCCAGCCAATAGGAAGTACGTATTTCAAAGGGTTATAATGAAATACAAGGCAGCCCCATTTAACCAGTATGCAATGCAGAGTCCATCCTAGGGACCATTTTACAATAAAGCATCCTAGAAGAGATGATGTGCCGTACAATTGTTCACACATTGCTCCAATGGAATTTGGAGTTAAGCTATCTGCGTAGAACTACTCTTATCATTTTTGTTCAGCCCTTATCATACACGAACCAAACCATAGAGCAGAATGATTTAGCAAAACACCAATGTCGTCCCAGCTCTATAAATTCTATTCTAGAGAGCATTCTCATGTCCAGCACAGAGAACACTGAA
Source organism: Mixophyes fleayi (assembly GCF_038048845.1). Lineage (NCBI taxonomy): Eukaryota > Metazoa > Chordata > Amphibia > Anura > Limnodynastidae > Mixophyes > Mixophyes fleayi. The sequence goes on along the minus strand of NC_134402.1, from coordinate 429,764,217 downwards.
ATGTCCTATATAATAGAAAAAACATTCAGGGTACTCTCTGTATTGTACATTATCACTAATGCTGTCTTTGTGCCAGAATCCTGTTTATATTATCACTTTCTTGTTAGGGCTATAGCTATTAGATACGACTTTAGAACCGGGCTAATATAGGTCTGCACCTCTAGTAGCTGCCTTTCCCATAGAACTGATGATGTTCGGAGGTACTCTTGATGCCCCCAGGACATAAGCTCTAGGGTAGTTAAGGCTTATCAGTGTAACCGTAGCACAGAGGGGAGAAAGACAGAATACTGGAGGCAGGTACCGGGCACCATCCAGAGGTCGTGGGTCAGTAGCGAGCAGGATAATCCATAAAACAGGCAGAGGTCAGGGGCAATAAGTGTTCAAGCAGGGTCAAAGTTAAAGGTCCCAACAGTATGTAGATCAAATTCAGAGTATCTACAGGATAGAACAAGACAGAGCTGGTCAACAATTGTGCAGCACACAGACGCTATAACCAGCAAGGAGGCTAAACCCTCCCTGTCCTAAATACATGAAGTGGGCAATCAGAGGTTAGGGGCTCAGACGGTACTAATTGCCACTCCAGAATGCTTAATTATACTGCTTTGCGCATGCGCCCAGCTACCACAGGTGCCGGGACACGGTGCTGATTGCAAAAGGCGTCTCGGTTGTTGCCTTGGTGACAGCTGGCACAGTGATAGCGGAGGTGATGTCCCGGGTATAGTCTTGACAGCCGGGATATAGGTGAGAGAGGGCAGACGTGAGCCACCTCTCGCAACAGTTCTTTGATCACGCTCATCAGCATTATTGTCAGATTGAGAATCTAAGTCACTGAGCATGCTCAGTATATATTTCTTTGCAGCATGCTTGGTGCAGCTGGGTGTTTTCTTCACACAGAACTGCTAAGCATGACAATTACTGACATATATAAACCCTTGTCTGCGAGAGATGCTCTGACAGATCAATATCATTGGTGTCTGTGTTCCAGCTTCTGCAATCTGCTTTGATTATTGGTTCCCTTGGCTTTGGCTTTAGTTTTGACTACGCTTCTCTCTCTGTTCCCTGACCCTGCTTCTATTTCTGATTTTGTTTGTCTGCTCCCTGCCCTGATCTCTGGCCTGCATATGACCATTCTGCCTGCCCCTGACCTTGGACCTTGTAAACTAAAAAGAGAAGAGATACGCCCGCACTCGGTATATCTCATATTATATATGGTACCTGCTGCATGGCAATATAAATGCCCATATATTTATACAAAACAAAAAGATAGTTGTTGTCAGTGCACATCCTTAACACTGCATATCTGTGTGTATCTAGCAAAATGAAAGTTCATATTTTGATCAAAACATTTAAGCCTGATGTTTCCATTTTTATAGATACACACATATATGTAGCTTGTACAATATATAAAATGGGATACCGAGCGCAGGCTTATTTCTTCTCTGGTGTTGTTTCAAAACATTGCTTATGTTGCCTTAGCAGCTGTCCATCAAAGCCTATTTAAGGCTCATTTGGGTGAGGCTCACAAGCCAGCCTTGCTAGATGTAAGCCCCTATACCTGGGAGGTGAGTGCATCTGATTTTAATTGCATTTTAATGGTGTTTAAAGCATATAGGTCAGTGTAGGACCTGCATATAAGGAGATGCCCTTGACGCTGGGATGCAGGCTTTAATGTTTTGATCAAAATGTGACCAATTGTTAGGAGCCGCGGCAGCCACAGGCGCCGCCGCGACTCATCTCTTACCCCACTGAGCATCCCGGCCGTCTCCTTCGTGACCGGGACGTCACTTCCGCCAGCTGGTCCGACCGTTGCCGAGACAACGGCCGGATGCCGATTCCCCTGCACAGCGCGCCCCAGCAAACAGGACAGCCGGACGCAGGTGCTGAAATCTCTCCAGCCCGCGGACTGATTAATGTGGCTTGATTAATTAATCCAGGCATGTGTATTGTTACAGGGCTGAGCCCTGATTGGTTGCTCTATGTATTTAAGGCAGTGAGGACTGAGCCTCAATGCCGGTTATAGCGTCTCTGACCCAGTCTTGTTAACCTGATCTTGTTTGCTGTACCCTGTCCTGTGGATACTCTGTTGGATTTCCTGTGTATGACACCTGCCTGGACCTTGGACTCTGCCTGTTTGCTCGAGACCCTGACCCTTTTGGCCTGTTCCTCGGATTCTGTTACCTTGCCTGTGACCCCGACCTCTGGAATGTTTATTGACTACCCTGCTTGCCTGTGACCCTTGACCTCGGCTACCATTTTACAACCCGCTGCTTTCTACCCAGTCTCCTGGCCTGCCGCTGTTGTCTGCATTACCAACCCACACTACATCTGGAGCCAAGTCCTGGGGGCATCTGAGTACCGGTGAGCGCAACAAGCTCTAAGGAAAAGGCGGCTGCTATAGGTGAAACCTCCACCATCTAGTTCTGTGGGTTGGTGATCAGACCAGCAGCCTAACACTAATACCTCATGGTTTTTATATTGCTAGATACACACAGATATGAAGTGTTAAGGATAAGCGTTGTGCAAATAAAAAAGCTGTGCTATGTATTCTGCTAAATGGGTCAGTTGTGGCATTACAATAGAATATAATCTCACGCTAAATAATGCTTCTAGGTTCTGTAGAGTCCAAATACTACAGCAAAGTGCATGCTGGAATCCAGGACCCCAGCTGTTGCCATCCACTGTATACTACCCCTCCCTCCATGTCTACCGCTAGCACAGTCATTGGTTACTTGCGGCCCCCAGAGCTTACACCTGCGGCCCCCAGCTCAACCTGCTTTATTGCTAGATTGAGATTGTTTTTTATAAAGCTTGTAACACTTGACTGCTGACATGTTATTACAGATAGTGTCTCTTTCTATGATTGAATGTATTGCTTTAAGTTATTACTGCTACTAACAGTAATGTGCGGCCCTTTTGGAGGTTAGAGAGCCGCACCATGCGGCCCCTAAAGTGTTTCGGGTTTCCCATCACAGCTCCAGCAGAGCAACAGGAGGCAGGTGAGGTCTTGTTCTAAAATATCATGAGAGTCCCAGCAATATTTAGGACTAAGGGGTATATTTACTAAACTGCGGGTTTGAAAAAGTGGAGATGTAGCTAATAGCAACCAATCAGATTCTAGCTATCATTTATTTAGTACATTCTACAAAATGACAGCAAGAATCTGATTGGATGGTTCAAACCCACAGTTTAATAAATATACCCCTATGTGTGCTACCTAATTTCCTAACCGGTGGTAGTCAGCATATATGTAAGTATGGGGTTATGGACAATGTACAACACTTTGTAAAGTACATTGCCCATGGCCACATACTTACATTACCCCCTTAACCGCACCGATAACAGTGTTGCGGTTCCCAGTGACATCATCAAGTCACGCCGGCTTCTTCTTCAGTCATCGCAATTGCTTGCAGTCGGTGGGCACATCAGTCGTCCTGCAGCCTCGTCGGGAAGTTGCCCTTCAGTGTGAAAACGTCGGGGTAAGTCTTGTCGGAGTAATCCACATCATTATTACGTACCCCACCCTTATTAACGGAGCACTGGCTCTGTATACCTGGAAGTGGATCGCATCATTCCATGCATAACTTTCACATGTAGAGTCCTAACAGACTTACTAACTTACTAAAGTGTCTTAAGCGAAAAAACAGACAAGCAAATTTGTGTAAAAATACTAAATCTTTTATAGGAAGACTGTTATATGGACTTAAGTACTGTGATTATTTTACCCTTTTATTGTGATACTCCTGAGAAATCTGTAGATACAGAATTACTTTTAGATAGTAGAGGGGTTATTAAGTTTCTTTTCTCTCTACCACAGTGAAAAAAGATTAAGGGATTTAGTCGCTATTATTAAATACTATACTAGAAGAAATAATAATACTGTTTTTGCATTTTCACCTTCCCTGACCAACGTGTAATTTACAAAGCATTAAGTTTAATAAACCATCTATCCTTTATTCTATTTTATTGCTCTGATGGGAAACGGTTTTGTTCAAACACTAGATAGAATCCTGCCATACAGATTTTAATTTACTATATTACCACGGCTTGTAATACAGCACAATTGATCTTTTTAAATCAAAAAAGTTTTCAGTCTTTTCTGCCTGAAGAACTGTTTGCCCCTTACAGATTTATATTACTTCTGCCGCATTGCATTAGGTATATTAGAACAGTTATTAGAGGATAAAGTAATATAAGGAAGAGAGAACAGCAACATGACGCAGGGTAGGATGAAGCCACATTAAGTATTTGGATCACTTCCTGTGGATTCTCATTTAACAACATAAAGATGTCATTATTGTATCTATGAGAAATAGGCATTTACAAAGTAACATAACCACCCAGTAATGGGTCCTTATTGTTGGAAAAAATGATACATGTGAGTCAGAATTGTAAGACACACAATTACTGAAATCAATAAGGAGGGAGAGAACAGCAGGTTCTGAGCTTCTTGCAATAAAGAGTAACTAAAGACAGCTGGGTTACTGAATTCTGGAATAATGCAGAGATTTCTGGGGCATTTTCTTGCACAAAGCTTCTAGTCCAGGTGCCGGTAGGGACCTGTGTGTAGTGCCTCTTATGCTTGATTTGTAGAAGAACTCCTCCTAAATTTTTAGTATAAAATTTTGAGTGAAGTTCGCTCATTTATAATAAAATCTAAAATTTGATTGACATGTGGTGAAGCCATCCTGTGACCCTGTTCCTCTCCTCTGCCCCCCTTCCTAGGTCCGAAGGCTCAAGCACTGCCCTGCAGAATATATTGTTTCTCTAAATGTAGTAGGAAAAGGACACACATGTATATATATATTTGCTTTATAAGATTATAATCAGGAGACAAGACAGAGAGTGTGATTGTGAATCAATTCTATATAATATTACGGGGACAAAGGTGTTCTTCGTCCATAGCATGGATTTTGGTACCTGTGACATGTTTGCCTGTGACACACAAATACTTGATAGCTTATTTGTACACTGTAATTTTAAGTTGATATGTGTGTGCTATATAAACAAACAGTCAGTATTTAACTTTTGTGCAAAACAGAATACTAATTTGCACCCCTTGCATTGTAACATGGTTTTGTCCAGGAGACTGAAATAAGAAGTTTCTGACGTTAAGATCCTTAATGAATCAGGCCCTACATTATGAAGAAATGCAGTCTGAATACTTTGTACTTAAGATGGCTATATATTCAGTAATAGTGGAGGTGCCTCTCTATTATTCCTATGAAGAAGTTGTCTAACGCACAACAAAAAACATGAGAGAGCCACTGGTTTAAGACATTAATATGGCGCAGGATGTAAGTTCCTAATTACTGTGTAGTCTGTGCTACAAGACCATTTGATTTCTAGAGGAGGACTTTCAACAGAGTTTTTAGAGAAAAACTAAGAGCTGCAGGAATTTATTTGTTTAAAGTGCCTATTTTCTCAGGACCTCCAGGATCTTTTCTATTCACCACTGGGTTTATTTGGATCTCACTCTCTTATGTGTGCATGAGAGAGAGACTAACTATATTTGTCTTTAGCACATCAATGTTCCTAACTAACTGTTTCTGATCTTCATTTTTTAACGCAATGTGAACGATACTTGGGGTAAAAAAAAAGAAAATTAACTTGTACGCACGTAAGCCAGTAATCATATCCAAGCGGATCTCAAATATAAGTTTCCATTTGCAGGATACGCACATGCATAAGTGCAACATATAGTCCTATCAGAACACACGCAAAAAATACTATAAATTAAATTAACAACTCAATAATATAATCATTAATAAAATTATGTTTTGTTAATATTTTTTCCACATTTTTTTTAGATTAAACACATAAATCAGGATGTTCTTAATGCAAACTGTACATAAAATGCATTTTTATACTTTTACAGTTACAGGGCATCCATCATCGATAGTGAACTTATGGTAACAGGCAGAGGTCATTGGATGGACAGTGGTATAACTGAATAGAGTTTATAAAAGTAAATAGACAAAGGTGGGCTGCACCCAAGAGTGGATTGGGCATAGGCCTTACTTGAAAGTTTCCCGGTAAGCCGGTGGCCTAGCGAGGCCGCCCAGAGGTGGGGAGGGGGGGGCACAGGGGGTCAGCAGGTGGAGGCAACGATCAAAGGCATTGGTGGTCAGTGGACAGCAACATGCAGCCAATTGTGAGGCTGCCTGCTGCTGAATGGCCTCAGACAGGAAGGGCTCACTTCACTTCCTGTCTGAGCAGAGTTGAGTGATTTTGCAGAAGGGCATCTAAAGGTAAGTGAGGGGTTGCACATGCAAAGCTATAGGGAGGGGGTTGCTGCACATACAAAGCTATAGGGAGGGGGTTGCTGCACATACAAAGCTATAGGGAGGGGGGCCTGCACTTACAAAGCTATAGGGAGGGGGTATGCACATACAAAGCTATAGGGAGGGGGTGGCTGCACATAGAAAACTATAGGGAGGGGGCGGCACATAGATAACTATAGGGAGGGGGAGGCTGCATGTACAAAACTATAGGGGGGCTGCTATAATGTATGAAGGACAGGAGGGTATGTTGCTATAATTTGTGAGGGAATGGAGGGTTCTTGATCTAATGTGTGATATGAGGGAAGAGAGGAGGGTGTTTTAATAGTACATGGGTGGTAGGTAGGCTATTTAATGGTGGAGTTTAGTTGGGGGCTAATTATTTAATGGTTGCTATTTTATTTGTGGGGTGATGTTAAGGCAATTTAATTTATTAGTGGGGCTATTTAATTTAATTTAACTTAATACTGGGGCCTATTAATTTATTACTGGGGTTGTTTGGACGGAGGGGAATAGGTTTCTTTATTAAATGGGAATACTATTAATTTAATGTTGGGGTTGGTTACTATGTCCAGTTTGAAATTAAAATGTCAATCTTGCTTCATCCTTTTGGCTAGACTCAAGTGCAGTATCTGACCTAATACGGTTGGTTCGGAATGTCCTGAATAGGCAGTTTTTCTTGGCTAACCTAATGCCGGAAGGCCGTTGGTGTTTGGAGCCTGAGGCGCCTGTGCCTCCGGAGGACAAGGTCCATAGGTGACTTGAATATGCAGTGGTGGTGGGGCTGGAACCCTCAATCGCACAACCCCATAGGGAAGGAGACTCCCCCAGACTTGCGGTGCAGGTGTTCTCGAAGACCAATGTATATAAATATGGAGTGTATAAAATAAAATATGGAATTTAAATAGTATTGCCCAACAACAAAAACTCTTTTTTTAGTAGCTAAAGATATTTGAAAGAATTTAGGGTCTTTTTTGGTTGTCGAAAATTGAAAGTAGTTTTTTCGAATTGGCTTCAGTTCTTGGATATTGGATACCCTCAATTAATAGGGAACTTAACCATAATATGAGCATATGGGAAGTTACCAGTGCAATTGAGAAAGTGCGAAACGCGTATAATCTGGGTGTTCAATCCATAACCATTCTAGAATATTCTGCCTTCATATATACGTGATCGGTCATCCAACTAGCAGATCAGTCATCCAACCAGCAATCAGTTGGCAGTTGAGGGGCTTGCGTTGTCGATTGTGTTTTTCTTGTTTCTCGCCCATGTAATATATTTGTACACATGTAATTAGTGTAAATAGGTCAAGTTTGTATACAAAGTGGTTTTAGTGACAATTTGTATATACAGAGTGCTTCAAATAAGAATAAAGTCAATTGGTTGGAAAAAAAATTTCTCCCACCATTCCTTATCAATCTGGGAGTAATGAAACAATTTAGGCCTTGGACGAAGATAGAGATTGCAGAAAAATACATTTGCAGATCGTTCCCTGGACTTAATAATAAAAAACTAAAAGCTGGAATCATTGATGGCCCTCAAATGTGGAAACTTATCAAGGATTCTAATTTCACAAAATATATCAACGGTGTAGAAGCTTCTGCCTGGTGCAGTTATGTTTCAGTTGTCAAGAACTTCTTGGGTAACCACAAAGCAGACAATAATGAAGAACTGGTGCAAAACATGCTCACAAACTAATATGAACATAAAGGTACACTTTCTCCATAGCTACTTACAGAGATTTCAGGATCTTGATGATTTTAGTGAGGAACAAGAGGAGAGCTTTCATCAAGACATAAAGGTGATGGAGGAAAGGTATCAAGGCACATGGGACAGACACATGATGGCTGACTATCACTGGAGCCTCCAACGTGATTGTCCTGATAACCCACATAAAAGAGAATCGTACAAACAGCGTTTTACTATCCATTCACTGTAATTATCCAATCAGCTTACTATGTTTATCTGTTATTATTCCAAATAAAATGCCATTATGTATTTCATATGTTTACTTTTGTATGATTTGAAACAATTTCAATGCGATTTGTAAGTAGGCTCTGCCTGACATTAAAATAAAAACATCTGTCTTGACAAGACAATGCAATTGAAAGTCCACAATCTGAGAAATTAAGAGGACAGAATTTGGCACTGGCAAATAATACATTTAAAGATGGATATATGCTGGCCAATGATCTACGTTATGTGAAGGAGTTGGAGAACCGTATAGACTGGTTAATTATTTTAGCATTGTCCTTGGGAGACAGCATTGTCCCTGGCGCCCACCCATATGCCGGAAAGGACATGCACATAGTTTAACAAACTGAGCACTTCAGCTACAGGGACTACCACTGTGTGGCTGACGTGCTTGATTTGTTTGGGACCCACAAAACCCAGTATTTTGGTTATTGAACTGGAGAATAGTTAGGGATGTTAACAAATGAATCATGGGCATTTGGATAACAGTGGTCAATGGTCATCTTCCTCACTGGTGACAACTGACACTGTTATCATCACCCTCATCATCCTCCTCATCAAAGATGTCTACATTATTTACATTTTAATTTAAAAAAAAGGAGATTCACCAAATATGTAACTGTTAGGCAGCGAGTGTGACACATTGGAGAGGGATATTAATGTAATGTGTGTATGTGACATTCCAATATATAGTATGTACTGGCAACATGCAATGAGTAATGGAACCCAGGAAAATTATATATTGTGGTCAAGTTCAAAGCCAAAGATTTATAGATCCTTGTCTGGATCAGTATCACACTGATGGTGTGCTAAGGTTCAAATGTGGAGAGACAGCTTTAAACAGAGGCACCAAACATGAACCACAATAGAAATAATAAAACAATCAGCTGATGTGAACCATATTTGTCTTTCACAATGTATCTTAGCTGAACCTCCTTCCTCTTCTGGTTCAAGAAAAGGCTTTTGCTTTCAAGCAACCACTCTTGTGGTCATCCAACAACTTGAGCTGTCTGCCTGGTGTTTTTCGATAGTATAATGCTAGCTGCTGGAAACAGAGCCAGGCAAGTTGTTCCCCATGTTTGGCAGCAGCTGCTACCAACAAGGGGTCAGCAGAGATCACCAAAAGAGGAACAGAAAGGGCAACAGCAATGACAGCTGAACTTAGAAGGTTTTAAGTAGACTGTCAACAATGTTGACCTTTGGCACTACCATTTCCCACTGTAATTTCCCCCTAAATTCATACATTTTTTTATTATTATATTCATACAACTGTTTTATATTTATGGGATGGTGATTATAAAGGAGGTAAGGCACATAGCTAAAGTGCAGCCATCACTAACTGCCATCTGCCAATGGTGAGGGTTACCAGCAATCCTATCAGCGCCATTGTGCAAAAGGTTCAGATACCATGACATGTGGGCACTGTGTGTACTGCCATCTGAGTCACGTCTCTGCTTCTGTCTTCTCGATAGTACATGGTCTGGTGACATTTGGTTCAGGGAGGCACCAATGTCACCTTTACTCATTCTTATTTTGTGTTTTTTTCATGTTGTTTAGGTATTTAGTCATTTGGTTTGGGAGCAGGGCCGGACTGGCCACCTGGCACTTCTGGCAAATGCCGATGGCTAGATGGGCCGGTCCCTACACTGGTCACATGGCTAGAGCAGCCAATCATTACAGACGTTTATTCCAAGCAATATAATAAAGTGCCGCGCTATATCAAAATTAAGAACTTGATTATATGTATAACGTTCATATTTAGGGTGATGTTTGTGTCTTCGTGCCTTTGTTTATAAGGCATGTCAGAAGAAGGCAAAACAAAACAGAGCTGGGTAACGGCGCTGTGATTAGAAGGGGCGGGGCTATGTGCGCCGCATGAGTAGTGCTGGCCGGTGCCGCACTGTTTCTTCCTGTAGTACTATATTTGTCATGTCTATTAGTGACCGGCCCCCGAGATTGAAAGGCATCTGGGTGGCTGGCTCCTCACCATTAACCAGCCACCTGACTACATGTCCCGTGCGTGCCGTCACGCCTCCCTTTCCTGTTTCTTGTGTCCATTCTCTGAGAAGGGGTCCTGGTGGGTGCGTAAGACTGCCTGAATGATGAGCTGACAGCTGTGACTCCCAGCGCGCCCTGTCACATAATCAGGTATGTTAACAAATTTTCTCCTGTGCAATGTAATTTTGTTTTTTCCCTTTCAGTTGTGCCCTGACCTGGGGGCACAACTGCATGGCATAATATGATTTTGGGGGGCACTGCTGTGTGGTATATGATTTGGGGGACATTACTGTGTGGCATATGATTTGGGGGACATTACTGTGTGGCATATGATTTGGGGGGCATTACTGTATGGTATATGATTTGGGGGGTACTACTGTGTGGTATAATTTGATCTAAGGGCACTTTTCTGGCATATGAATTGGGGGCACTACGGTGTGGCATAATATAATTTGGGGGCTCTACAGTGTGGCATAATATGAATTGGGGGCACTACGGTGTGGCATAATATGAATTGGGGGCACTATGGTGTGGCATAATATGAATTGGGGGCACTACAATGTGGCATAATATGAATTGGGGGCACTACAGGGTGGCATAATATACGATTTGGCGACACTATTGTGGCATAATATACGATTTGGTGACACTACTGTGTCATAATATGATTTGGGGGCACTACTGTGTGGCATAATATATGATTTGGGGGTTCTATAGTGGCTTAATATCATTGGAGGACATGCACTCAGGAGTGAGGAATGTGTGAGGGAAGGGGGGGCGTTAATATAATGTATAATGTGGGAGGTAGGCTATTAATTTACTGGTGGAGTGCAGGTGGGGCTAATTATTTAATGAGTGCTATTTTATTTGCCACTATTGTGGCATAATATACGATTTGGTGACACTACTGTGTCATAATATGATTTGGGGGCACTACTGTGTGGCATAATATATGATTTGGGGGTTCTATAGTGGCTTAATATCATTGGAGGACATGCACTCAGGAGTGAGGAATGTGTGAGGGAAGGGGGGTGTTAATATAATGTATAATGTGGGAGGTAGGCTATTAATTTACTGGTGGAGTGCAGGTGGGGCTAATTATTTAATGAGTGCTATTTTATTTGCGTCGATGATACCGGGAGAAGGCCAGCGCAGGGCAGGTAACAGACAGCAACCAGCTGATGATCTACAGAGGACTGTAGTAACATACCCCAACATCCTGTATCTCTCCAGCTGCTGTGGAAATAGAAGTCTCAGTATACAAGAAAGCCTATTGTGGGGCAATGCTTGACTTGTTCTACATAAACTGGAGAGCCACAGAAGGCGTAAGGGGGCTGTTGCTTAAGCATACTTCTATTTGACAGCAGCAGGTTTTCCTAGATTCTCTGATACATGGAGCTTTGCAAAAAGTACTGTAATTATTATTATTATTATTATTATGAAGGAACAAAGGTCGGCCCGTGTGCTTTAAATGCCCATCATCCCACTCTGTGTCCCACTCTGTGTCTCCTGCCAGTCTCCCCCTCACCTTTAGATTGTAAGCTCCCTTGAGCAGGGACCTCTTTCCTCCTGTCCTCCTCCTCTTCTTCCTTATTCCTTTGCCCTTAGTCTTTTGTCTCTCCATTTCGTCACTTGACTCCTGCCCCCACCTTTCTTCCTCTCCTGTGCCTCCTCTTCATCATCTCTGCCCTGATCCTGTAAATGTTGCCCACTCTACTGGACACAGGGCAGAGGCGCATCTCTTTGTTCACTCCTCCTCCTCTCTTCTTCCCTTCCTATCTGTACATTGGAATTCACTTTTACATCTTTGCCCTGTGCATTTCTCTCTGCTAAATTGGTGCTTGTTTATACATATTTCACTTTGTCTATTTTGTTTGCACTTTGCTCTTACTGCACTTTATTTTGTACTACCTTGTATGTCATGTATTGTATGCCATGTATTGTCACCCTGTACTGTTATCCCAACCTCTATGTACGGCGTTGCGGACCCTTTGTGGCACCTCATAAATAAAAGATAATAACAATAATAATAATATATAGATGAGTATGTTCCACAGTTATGTTCAAATTGTATAGCCCCAGAACCGAACTCTATTCTTTAATAAAACTAATGTCTCTGTTCCAACATGTAATTGATATGTGTGTCTATGCACTCACCAAGCAAATATCTTTGGAATCCAGAGTCTATATAAAAACATGATATTACATAAAACCATGGGGTTTCCACATAAACTTTAATACAGTAAAAACAATTGGACACAAGCTGGATGATATAATAACATAATTGTGGATGTATAAATAATTTTAAAACATAAATCCACAGAGGCATAAAGCTGCACAATGTGCTTTACATCGACAATGTGTTGATTCATCCAATATGTGGCAGATTTATGGAGAAATGGACTTGTAATCCATGTTATGAATATAGATTTACGGCTCTATATCTATTATCCATCTATATTGTTGGTCATTATTTTGCGTGTGAACAGAGATTTATGTGCACACATGTTTTCCTTTAATTCTATGTTGTTTTCATAAATTAGTCCGTGATTGGACATATTTTTTATTCATTTTCTCCTATCATCTCATTTTTTTATTCACTTTCTCCTACATGTATTGTGGAGCCATCTCTATCATAACTATAATACAGAAAGTAATCTATGCTGGATTATTTTTAAGAGACATGGGGGCCTATTTGTTAAGCCATAAATCATGCAGAAAAGGCTGTTTCCACATGGTTTAGCCATTTGTAAGTAACCTAGCTATGTAACACAAGTCTAATGCAACCGATATCATAGATGTCTTCTGAATTAGGCTAATTTGTACATTAAACCGCAGTCTCCATACTTTTCAATGGGGACTGCGGTCTGGGGCAGCACAGTGGCTCAGTGGTTAGCACTTCTGCCTCACAGCACTGGGGTCATGAGTTCGATTCCCGACCTTATCTGTGTGGAGTTTGTATGTTCTCCCTGTGTTTGCGTGGGTTTCCTCCTGGTGCTCCGGTTTCCTCCCACACTCCAAAAACATACTGGTAGGTTAATTAGTTGCTATTAAATTGCCCTTAGTCTCTCTCGGTCTGTGTGTGTATGTTAGGGAATTTAGACTGTAAGCTCCAATGGGGCAGGGACTGATGTGAGTGAGTTCTCTGTACAGCGCTGCGGAATTAGTGGCGCTATATAAATAAATAGATGATGATGATGGTATTTAACACGGTCCAAAAAGGGTAGCTTTTCGGAGCCTGAGCCCGTTGGATAGTGTCATTTGAAGATGACGTTAGCCATTCTACCCTATAGGAAGAGCGTTGCGGTAAAGGGCTCTTCGGATCCCCCAACGTTCCTGCTCTCCCCTCTATTTACTATCTTTGCATATGCATGACCTTAGGTAGTGCATTCGCAAAGCCACTTTACGATAGTAAATGGAGCGAAGAGACAGACTGCCGAAGTGTTAAAGTAAGTAACGTCATTGCCAGGACAGTCTCCTATTGGACATGCTGTCCCGGAATGATTTTTTTAAGAAATTCAAACGAAAAGTCATCTGACATCGGTGGCATTACAGATCATCATCATCACCATCACCATTTATTTATATAGCGCCACTGATTCTGCAGCGCTGTATAGAAAACTCATTCACATCAGTCCCTGCCCCATTGAAGCTTACAGTCTAAATTCCCTAACATACACACACACACAAGCAGACAGACTAGGGTCAATTTCGATAGCAGCCAATTAACTTACTAGTATGTTTTTGGAGTGTGGGAGGAAACCGGAGCACCCGGAGGAAACCCACAAAAACACAGGGAGAACATACAAACGCCACACAGATAAGGCCATGGCTGGGAATTGAACTCATAACCGCAGTGCTGTGAAGCAGAAGTGCTAACCACTGAGCCACTGTGCTGCCTCATTACAGATCATATTTGTAACCCCTGGGGATGCTGCAGTTGGACTTGAGCACCCAGGGGCTAATAATCACACTTGCATCAGTAAGAAAAGAGATGCATATAGCTATTTACCAGTCAAGGAGAAGGAACTACATCTCCCAGAAAGCTGTTATGAAGAGGGGGCGGAGCCTAAGAAGACTGAGAAACCTGAGGGCGGAGAGAGAGAGGGAGAGAGGAGCATCCTGGGAGAGACTGAGCTGTGTGACCAGTTCAGATAAGTGACCCTAGGCAGAAGGGCACTGGATGAGTGATCTGAGCAGAGAGAGCAGTCTGCAGAGATATCAAAGCTGGGTGCAGTTCTGAACAGAACCTGCTGGAAGCCACAGTTTGAAGCTGTAGGAGGAGGTTTGCATGCATCTCTGAAGAAGGACATTTTACAAGTCAGCCATTTTGGAGATAATCAAGTTCAGACCTGTGACACACTGGTGCAGATAAGTTACTGGTTATTTTTATCTATCTGTTGTTGTTCAAGTGGGGTTTGGACTATATCTGGCCACAAGGGCTGAAGAGTTAGGGATAGATGGGTGGGCAGGTAAATATGCACCAAGTGTGTGTCTAATCAGCACTTGTGGAACTACAAGTCCCAGGATACAAATTAGAAAGGATTTTACAGTTGTTGCTAGAGGAGGGTCTGCATACTGTGACTGATGTACCTCACTGCAAGTGATTTAAAGACCTCCAACATCTGCAAACTGGACACATGATGTTTCCATGCCATGCTGCATACATACAGAAGGGCCCCAACTTGCAGTGCACTGCTCTATTTGTGTGGTGTGTTTGAATACTGCTGTGTGTGTTTGGCAGTACATTGTAGGGCTATAAGGGAAAATATATAAATTCACCCTGCAAGATATTCACAGTATCAGGAGCAAGTAAGATATCTGATATATTTTTTCATGTGTATAAAGCTGTGACAGTTAATGGTTATATTGTTATATATTATATTATATTGTATGCTGTTATTGATTTATTGCGAGTTTTTGTGTTAACTTGGTGTGCATAGTAAGAAGTGGTGCGCCACTTTCATCCACACTGTTTTATTACTGTATTGTATTGTTTGCACTATTATTTCAAATTATACCAAAGTATATTTTTCTATAAAATTACAAAGCTGCATTTAGGATTTCCATTTAAATAAATGTGCCTGGCTGGCTTTTGCAGCACACATTTTGTCACAGAGTGTTAATACTGGGCAGGGGGTTTCCCGAATCTCCCCCTGGTGTATCTTTTGAACACCCCCCAGAAGAGAAAGCAGAGATTCGGGTGGAGGCACTGAAAACCAAGTACCAAGGTGAGAAGCATCTGCGTGGTTCAATATATATATATACCCTCACAACGCTTAATACACAAGGGGGTGTTACAGTGGAGGCACTGCTGAGATACTGAAGACACACTCAGTGAAACCCATCAGCACAGACGTCATGGATAGTATAAGAGAAGAAGTGTTTCTGTGGTGTGAACAACAGACTGTGGCCCCAACTCGATGTTTAGGGATCTATGGTGACTCTCAGGGAGTGACAGATGAGGAAGTCCTGCATGTGCTCCACAGGATTTATGGGGTAGAACATCCTAAAATCCTTGGATGGAAAGGTAGAGATCAGCATAAGACCAGTCTGATCCTCTGTGAGACGCAAGCAGAATTGGATAAAGATTTTCTTCCCTCCCTCGTTTCTGGGCCACAAAAACAACAATGGCATATTGTGATACCGTTAAAGCCAAAACAGCTAGTCGCAGCACCTCTTAATGCTGAACTTCCAGATGGAGATATTAACCGACAAGTATTCCCTCAGGCCAGGGAAGAGAATTCTCAGTTACCCTCCAGTACTAGGAAAACTGATGAGGATCAAAGCGAACTGTTCCTCACTGCTGTACAGAAACTGGTAGACCAGTTAGGAAAGTCACAGCATGAAGGGGGCTACAGAAGGCTCCGGCTCTTCTCAGGAATAAAACCAGTCCCTACTGGGGAAGAAACTTACGAGGCATGGAAAGAGATGGCTTCCCAATACCTGGAGGAATGGCATTGCTCCGAACCCTATAAGAGACAGCGGATCGTTGAAAGTCTGCGAGGTCCCGCTGGAGAACTAATCCAAGCTGTACGGAGAAGTGACCCCCAAGCCACTGCACGACACTACTTAGCGACTCTAGATCAGGAATATGGAATGGCAGAGGATGCAACAGATCTGCTCTATCAGCTACGCCACACCTATCAGGAGTCAGGGGAGACATTGTCCAATTATATCTATCGGCTGGACAAGCTGATCCACCTTATTGTGTCAAAGAAAGGAATACCCCTAGCAGAAGTAGACGACAGGCGTATGCAACAGTTGTTACGGGGTGCTCTGTCCCATGACCCAGTAGCGATGAAGATAAGAAATGCTCAACTGGGACAACCATCACCTACTTTTCTTCAGTTGATACAAGATGTTAAACAAGAGGAAGCTATAGTTAAATCCCGAGAGAGGGTGACCAAGAAAGTCAAGGTCGTACAGTCAAAGCCCGAGGCTGACCTTCCCAGCACTGAGTTAATGAAGATTGCGGAGAAACAAGGTGAGCAGATTGCTCAGTTGTTGGAGATGCAGAAGCAGATTCAAGCACAGATGCTGAAATACCACACTACCGAGCAACTGCACCCGAACATCCACCCCCGGCAAGTTCTCGAAGCTAACACTACTCGGAAACAGAACAATTGTTTCACTTGTGGAGAAGTTGGGCATCTCGCTAGACAATGTCCTCAGAGGAAGGGAGGAAGGTGGTCACCCTCACCATCCCACCGGGATAGGAAGCTTTCGGAAAACTGAAAGGGAGGACCAGGAACCCCCACACTGGCCCTCTAAAGAAAGCTGACATTAACACTGTGGGGAACTCTCACCTGGAATGGGGTCTTTTGCCCAAAGGATTGCTGGGACCCTCTCCTCACGTGCCGGCATGTCTAAATGGGAGACCTTGTATGGCCTTGCTAGATAGTGGTTCACAGGTGTCCATTGTGTTCGAGAAGTGGTACCGAGATAATCTATCTGACTTGCCCATAAAGCCATTGTGTGGACTGACCATCTGGGGTCTGAGTGACAAGAATTATCCCTACCTTGGGTACATCACTGTACCTTTGAAGTTCCCACGGGAAGTAGCTGGAATAGAAGAAGAGGTGAACGTGCTTGCACTTGTCTGTCCTGAGGCCGAAGGAGAACCTCGAGATGTCTCAGTGATTATTGGAACTAACTCCCATTTGTTCGAGATACTGGCCAACTGGTGCCAAGAGGTGGGAGGAGCAAGTTATAGTAAAACACTTAAGATTCATCCTATGTGCCTTGCTGCTTATAAGAAGAAAGAGAAAAAAAAATCTCAGAAAGAAACCACATTACAAATAGGAAGTTTTGATCAATGCTTTAATGGTAGTGATGCTAGTCAAGAAGACCGACACTGGCTAGTTATGCAAATGCTACAAAGAGAGGCTGCCTTCTCTTCGGGGGACTGGGATTTAGGTCTAGCGACAGGAGTGGAGCACCACATAAGGCTAACGGACGACAGACCTTTCCGAGAACGGTCAAGACGCCTAGCCCCTGCTGATTTGGATGATATTCGGGAACATTTAAGGGAGATGCTAGAGAATGATGTGATTGAGAGATCTGAGAGTCCCTATGCTTCTCCTATTGTGGTGGTTAGAAAGAAGACGGGAAAAATACGGATGTGCGTGGACTACCGGACATTAAACAAGCGCACGATTCCTGATCAGTACACTGTCCCTAGGATAGACGAAGCCCTTGATTGTCTTCAGGGAAGCAAGTGGTTTTCTGTGCTAGATCTACGCAGCGGGTACTATCAGATATTGATGAGTCAGAAGGATGCTGAGAAAACCGCCTTCATCTGCCCGGTTGGATTATTTCAGTTCAAAAGATTGCCACAAGGATTATCAGGGGCTCCAGCCACTTTCCAACGATGCATGGATGATGTTGTGGGTGACATGAATTTCAGGGAAGTGCTGGTATACTTGGATGATTTGATAGTATTTGGCCAAACATTGAATGAGCACAACGAAAGACTCCTCAAGGTATTGGATCGCTTAATAAAGAAAGGGTTGAAGTTGTCCCTTTGCAAGTGTAGTTTCTGTAAAACCCAGGTCAAGTATGTGGGATATGTTGTGGATCGGGAAGGAATTTCTACAGATTCAGCGAAGATAGAAGCGGTGAAAGAATGGCCTCGACCAACAATACTGAAGGAATTAAGGTCTTTTTTGGGGTTCTGTGGCTATTACAGAAGGTTTGTCCCAAACTACAGTAAACTTGTCAAGCCTCTTACAGATCTAACTCGAGGTTATCCTGCTCCAAGAGGTTCCCATCGGAAAGAGAAACCATTGTTCCGGGTAAATGATGCGTTCGGGGAAAGGTGGAGTGAGGCTTGCGAACAAGCTTTTGAAGGATTGAAAACCTGCCTGATTCAAGCGCCTGTTCTGGCATATGCCGATCCAGAGTTACCATACATTCTGCATGTAGATGCCTCCTTTGAGGGACTTGGGGGAGTGCTATACCAAGTGCAAGAAGGAAGGTTAAGACCAGTCTATTACATCAGTCGAGGTCTCTCACCCAGTGAACGGAACTACCCGGTGCATAAGTTGGAGTTCCTGGCCCTTAAGTGGGCAGTTGTTGACAAACTTCACGACTACTTGTATGGAGTACCATTCGAAGTGCATACAGACAACAATCCCCTCACATATGTGCAGACCACAGCAAAGCTAGATGCAACTGGGCACAGATGGTTGGCGGCGCTGGCCATTTACAATTTCACAATAAAGTACAGGCCTGGGAGAAGAAATGTAGATGCCGATGCTTTGTCAAGATTACCGGGAAGGTTTGTGGAATCTCAGGAAGAAGAATGGATAGAGTTGCCAGCTCCAGAGGTGAAGGGGATGTGTCACGAGGGACGTGTGGTCGTGCCTCCAGTCAAAGAATGCTTAACAGCTCTAGGGGCAACGACAGATGCACTACCAAGACAATATTGCTGGCTGAGTCAAATGGAGCTCAGTGATCTTCAGAAGTTGAGTTCAAGCCAAGTCAAAGAAGATCAGCAGAATGACTCCTCTATAGCAGCAGTTAGGTGGTCTGTTAAACACAGACAAAGAATCCACCCGAGTAGTTTGAAAACGGAGGAAGCTATTTTGCTAAGCAGACAGAGAGAGTCATTGGTGGTGAAGCAGGGGCTACTGTATAGAGAAACCAGCCGCAAAGATGGCAGAGAGAGGAAACAGCTAGTATTGCCAAAGAAGCACCGTCCCATGGTTCTCCGTGCGTTGCATGATAAACACGGCCACCTGGGAATAGAGAAGACCATGAGTTTAATTTCAGATAGATTCTACTGGCCGAAAATGGAGATAGACATTGAGAGTTATTGTAAATCTTGTGGGACATGCATACTTCGAAAATCCCTCCCAGAAAAGGCTGCCCCCTTAAAGAATATATCCAGCAATGGGCCTTTAGAGTTAGTCTGTATTGACTTTCTATCAGTGGAACCGGATGAAAGCAACAAGTGTAACATTCTAGTGGTGACAGATCATTACACCCGTTATGCTCAAGCCTACCAGACAAAAGACCAGAGAGCTGTGACCGTGGCAAAAATCCTATGGGAAAAGTTCTTTGTCCACTATGGACTGCCTGCCCGCATTCATTCAGATCAGGGTCGGGATTTTGAGAGCAAGCTAATAAAAGAACTGTGCGAGGTCTGCGGGATAAAGAAGTCCAGGACTACTCCTTTCCATCCCCAAGGAGATCCGCAGCCGGAGAGATTTAATCGGACCCTTCTCAGCATGATGGGCACTTTGGACACTAAAAAAAAGGCACATTGGAGTAGGCACATCAGCCATTTGGTCCACGCCTACAATTGCACGAAAAACGAGTCCACGGGGTACTCCCCATATCTCTTAATGTTTGGAAGGGAGGCTAGATTACCAATCGATATCTGTTTTGGAATGGACACTGCTGATCCCCAAGGAAAGCCCCATTTGAAATATGTGGAGCAGCTGAAACAAGAACTAAAGGAGGCCTACAGACTAGCGGAAGCAGCTGCATCAAAAGCTGGACAACGAAACAAGGGTCGTTATGATCTACAGGTCAAGGAGCATATTCTGGAGCCAGGTGACAGGGTTTTACTTAGACACTTGGGCCTCCCGGGGAAACACAAGTTAGCCAATCGTTGGCGAAAGGATCCTCATGTTGTGGTTGCAAAATTGCCAGACATCCCAGCCTATCGAATTAGGCCCGAGGGGCTAACAGGCCCTATAAAGACATACCATCGACAACATTTGCTTCCCATCAGAGATGGTGTCCGGTTTTGGGAGGAGCCTGAAACAGATGAGCCAAAAGTGTCCACACCCAGAAGATCACGGCGAATCAGAGAACCGACCACAGAAGAAGATGATGGAGATGATTGGGGGTATGATGCTCCAGGTAAATTGGGAGAAATAGATTGGAGACAAGATATCAGAAGGCTCACTAGGTCTACCGAGGGGGCCGCTGTAAGACCTCCACAAGTAGAAGAAAGGAGAACTATGCCTGCCATTTCAGATGAAAGTGTCAACCCAAGAGTAGCTGGACGGTTGGATTCTCAGTGTTCAGTAGAGGAAGGCTCTAACCAGGAAGTTGACATGGATGGGGACGTCGTTGATCCAGATGGAGGATGCACTGAACGCCCCAACAGGGTGTTGGGGGGAGAGGAAGGGAACCCACCAGTCCAGGGTCGGCCTAAAAGGACCCCTAGAGCCCCAATGATGTTGACTTATGATAGTCTAGGTCATATGACTGAGATTCCTAAGGTGATTCATCCTAGCTGGGTCTATCAGTGGCCATATCTGACTCCCATATCTGTTATGCCAGGGCCTGTTGTGTATGGATGTGAAAGTGTATTTAGACAGGATGTCTTAACCCCTTTAAATTTGCAGGATGTGGGACAAGCCTCATCATTTGTTCATTGTGGACTTGCCCCACAGGGGGAGTGTGTAACCCCTAGGGATGCTGCAGTTGGACTTGAGCACCCAGGGGCTAATAATCACACTTGCATCAGTAAGAAAAGAGATGCATATAGCTATTTACCAGTCAAGGAGAAGGAACTACATCTCCCAGAAAGCTGTTATGAAGAGGGGGCGGAGCCTAAGAAGACTGAGAAACCTGAGGGCGGAGAGAGAGAGGGAGAGAGGAGCATCCTGGGAGAGACTGAGCTGTGTGACCAGTTCAGATAAGTGACCCTAGGCAGAAGGGCACTGGATGAGTGATCTGAGCAGAGAGAGCAGTCTGCAGAGATATCAAAGCTGGGTGCAGTTCTGAACAGAACCTGCTGGAAGCCACAGTTTGAAGCTGTAGGAGGAGGTTTGCATGCATCTCTGAAGAAGGACATTTTACAAGTCAGCCATTTTGGAGATAATCAAGTTCAGACCTGTGACACACTGGTGCAGATAAGTTACTGGTTATTTGTATCTATCTGTTGTTGTTCAAGTGGGGTTTGGACTATATCTGGCCACAAGGGCTGAAGAGTTAGGGATAGATGGGTGGGCAGGTAAATATGCACCAAGTGTGTGTCTAATCAGCACTTGTGGAACTACAAGTCCCAGGATACAAATTAGAAAGGATTTTACAGTTGTTGCTAGAGGAGGGTCTGCATACTGTGACTGCTGTACCTCACTGCAAGTGATTTAAAGACCTCCAACATCTGCAAACTGGACACATGATGTTTCCATGCCATGCTGCATACATACAGAAGGGCCCCAACTTGCAGTGCACTGCTCTATTTGTGTGGTGTGTTTGAATACTGCTGTGTGTGTTTGGCAGTACATTGTAGGGCTATAAGGGAAAATATATAAATTCACCCTGCAAGATATTCACAGTATCAGGAGCAAGTAAGATATCTGATATATTTTTTCATGTGTATAAAGCTGTGACAGTTAATGGTTATATTGTTATATATTATATTATATTGTATGCTGTTATTGATTTATTGCGAGTTTTTGTGTTAACTTGGTGTGCATAGTAAGAAGTGGTGCGCCACTTTCATCCACACTGTTTTATTACTGTATTGTATTGTTTGCACTATTATTTCAAATTATACCAAAGTATATTTTTCTATAAAATTACAAAGCTGCATTTAGGATTTCCATTTAAATAAATGTGCCTGGCTGGCTTTTGCAGCACACATTTTGTCACAGAGTGTTAATACTGGGCAGGGGGTTTCCCGAATCTCCCCCTGGTGTATCTTTTGAACACCCCCCAGAAGAGAAAGCAGAGATTCGGGTGGAGGCACTGAAAACCAAGTACCAAGGTGAGAAGCATCTGCGTGGTTCAATATATATATATACCCTCACAACGCTTAATACACAAGGGGGTGTTACATATTTAACGGGGCAAAAGCTTCATTGATTAATAAACAGGTTCCATGGTCTGAAACCCATTTATTTCAACGTTGGTAAATGTACAGCGCTACACTTGTTGCATCTGCACTACATGTACATTGTTGTTATTATACCTGCATGTGCAGGGACACCTGTTCGCTGATTCACCTACAGAAGTCCGGGGTGAGAGGGACTGAGCTAGAGACAGGCTGACCATAGAGTGTTACAGAGGAAGATGTCATGTATAATACCTACACCACCAACCTGGCAGATACTCATAGAAAACTGCAGGATTTGCTGCAAACCTGTAATGGATTTATTGTCAGTTTAACAAATTACTTTGTATACAGTTTGCATTTGGGAGACACATTAAAAAACAAGATGCCAAAATCAACATATCTCAAGAAGGTTGGGCCTGATTCATTAGTGATCTTGGGCCTGATTCATCAAGGTACGCAAACGCATACGCATCTGTGTTGCATACTTTGAGTGACTCAAACCGTTATATTTGCGTTGGAGTTTGAGATTGAGTTGACTTTGAGTGCCGTATCTGTTCTGTTTGCGCTGCGTATGTGGTGTTTTACGTAGCTCAAGTCCCGTTTAGCAGATACGTATGCGTTTGCGTACCTTGATGAATCAGGCCCCTTATCTTGTGCAAAAGTTAAGATGCTTATTTTTAAGAAGAAACGGAGAGACAAGAGTGAAGTTAAGATGGATCTTAACTTAAGAAATTCTTCACTTACTCAGTGGATTTTGCTTCTTATCTCCCTTTTCTGAGCATGCACAGAGTGGATTTGCTTAAGATAAGCAAAAAACTGCAGATAAGATCACTAATGAATCAGGCCAGTTATGTTGAAAATAAACAATTTGACAAATACAATTGTATTTGCAGTTTAATTTGTTGAGGAATCTCATTTCTGCTTGTAGCTGAATATACATTTTGAGCTATTAATGTAATATACTCACTTCCTAAATTGACTGTAGTTTTGCTTCAGCACAATGGAAATTTTATCATTGTAGATAGTCTCAAAAAGCGGCACGTAGGATATGTAACTTTCAACTGAGAAAGTTATATGTAAAATACAATATTTTTCTCCAATAAATGTAAAACTGAGCTGAACAATGAGCTTGAGAGTCGCATTCCGACGCTAGAACACAAACCTCTTTAAATAATGCAGGACTAGCAAGAACTTAAAAAAGAATAGGTACTTATTTTTTTTCAAAATTATATCTAAGAACCTGTCTGCACAGGCAGAATTTTTTTTTAAAGATCAATAATTCCTAGTATGCTAGAGTTTTTCTCTTTCACCTATAGGGACAAAAAAGAAACACTGCACATAGCCTTAATGGAAAACAGAAAGCCCAGCATTCACCCATTTGGGGCTAGATTTCCTAAACTGCAGGTTTGAAAAAGTGGAGATGTTGCCTATAGCAACCAATCAGATTCTAGTTATCATTTTTTTAGTACATTCTACAAAATGACAGCTGGAATCTGATTGGTTGCTATAGGCAACATCTCCACTTTTTCAAACCCACAGTTTAGTAAATATACCCTTAAATGTCATTTAAAACAAAAATGGTCACCTTTTGTTTAAGACCAGAGGAGAGTAATGAGCTTATAAATGGTATCATTGTTGCGTGCTAGTTGTGGTTACTCTAAAGCAGCTATTATACAGCCAACACGGCTAAATCTACTCATGGACACCTGGTTAACAGGTGAGTACAGCACAGCAGAGTTCATAAAGCAATTCTCACACAGCATCATTCATAGGCTCCGGTGACACATTACAATACTCTTATACAGTAATATCCTATGGTCTTAGCGAGGGGACACCCGCACTATAAGTATCGTCCTCATGTGTCCTAGAACAACAAAACACATCACATTTATCCACTCAATATGGTTTATCGCAAAGTTTTTTCAGGCACAGTAAATAGAATTGAGTTCCTAAAACTCTTTTACCTTATTTGGGGCCTAAAGGAAACATGGGGTAGATTGTATGGTGTGTTCCAGATTTTCATTTTAAGTCATGGAAACCCTATTTATGGGTTTCTACGTTGACTGACAACCAGTGGCGGATCCAGGGGGGGGCGATCGGGGCGATCGCCCCCCTAGCAGGGGCTTGCTGCCGACAGCTGCACACTATGTGCAGGTCCGTTCTGCAGTGACAGTGTGCTGCCCGGCTGCTCTGATTGTGTTTTAAACACAATCAGAGCATTCAGGCAGCACACTGTCACTGCAGAACGGACCAGCACATAGTGTGCAGCCGTCGGCAGCATCAGAAGGCAGAAAGGGGGCGGGGCCTAAATTGCCCCCCCTAAATCGCCCCCGGTACACCAATTATCTAGATCCGCCCCTGCTGACAACAGCAGGGAGCTGGGAGGCCTTACACCGCAGGAGGTGAAGATGCAGAATGTGATACTCTACTATAATTCCTTTATTAGATAGCTCATCTTCCGCTTTACACAAGACCCCACCTCCTTCCTTTAACCACTCAACTCCTTTAAGGATTCTTTTTTAAGTCAATAATACAAGGTGGTCAGCTGGGCAAGCAAGTAAAATGTGTCGGGAAATATGTACAGATCTATTACACGGAATGACTTTTAAAATAAAATAAGCAAAATTGTCTTTTGTCCACTGTCTTTCCTGGTATTTCCCTCCTCATTCACATATTTAGCAGAGTTCCTTACAGTGACTGTAGGAGGCGCAGTTTGGTAACCATCTGTGCATATGATAAATTCACCATAAAGCCGGAATAAGTTACTGTGGCGTGTACAGGGGAAGGGGGTAGTGTGGATTAGATTGTCCAGATTTTCAAATCAAGTTGGCGTGTATGCAACAGCAAAGGTCTCCACGATCTAGTACACTTAGAAGTTACCGTCGTTGGAAAGTCAGATCACTAAGGTTCATGATTATTTTCCCTTTGCAGGACTACACTGCCAGCCACCCAGAGCGCTTCATCTGAGCACTGCTGAAGTGAAGTTGACAACAGCTTTAAATAGATGTAAGCGATAGGTAGAAACAAGGAAACTGTCAGTAAATAAGAAATGTCTCATTTGGGAAACATTATACCAGGATGACACATGTTTGAGGAAAGAACAATTTATAATCTGCAGCAATCTTCATTTCAATCATAATTCTTTAGAATCATCTGTCCTGACACAAATGTGCTTATTCATCAAACTCAGCTTCCCCCTCCAAGTTCCTCCATAAATATCTCATACTTTTAGCCCAGTAAACGACACAGATGTTGCACAAAGTGCCAAGAAAAGATTAAGCGTATAATCATTGTATTGTCTCAGTGGTTTAAAAATAATTTCCCATGGTAAAGTTTTTATCATGCTGTGCACCTTGAAAGGTGTTGGATTTCATGTTGTGCAATGCTATGGAAGATACTATTATTGTAAAACTTATGTGTGATAAAGAATGATACACTACATCTATCACATATTTATAATAACAGCATATTGAAAAGTGTATGGTAATATAACATTGTATTTTGTTTTATATTTTTCGTATTCTGTGATTGTGAAAAAAAGTATATATGCATGAGAAAAAGTGTGTGAATCTTTTTGAATTAATGTAACTGTGCTACAGTAATAGGCCCTAAGTGTTTTCTAAACTTCAGCTAAGGCTGGGGACACACTACAGAAATTTATAGAGCACCACAATATTTCCGCAGCGCCGTGCAGAACACAGACAGTAGACCATACAGGGTAAAATAGTACAGAACAGTGAACAAAAATACCTGTACACCAATAGCTCCAAACATAGCATGCACAGTGGAGTTTGAGCAGAAGAATAGGTAGAGAGACAGGAGGGAAGAGGGCTCTGCTCGTAAGAGCTTACATCCTAAAGAGAGGGCAAACAGACAGTTGGCACAATGTGGAGCCAGAGGGGATCAAACGCAAGAGGAGCGAGTGATGGGTAGGGAAATAGAGAGATGAGAAGATCAAACATAGAGAGAGGAAGGTGGTAGGCTTTGAGGATCAGATGAGTTTTAAGTGCCCGTTTGAAGGTGCACAAATTAGGGGACAGTCGGATGGAGTGGGGGAGGTTGTTCAAGTGGAGATGAGCAGCTCGGTAGAAATCTTAGATTCTGGAGTGGGATGAGGGGATCAGAGTGGAGGAGAGGCGATGATCATTGGCCGACCGGAGAGAACAGGAGCGAGTATGGAGATGAGGTTGGAGATGTAGGGAGCAGTGGAGCTGGAGAGAGCTCTGTACATGATGGTGAGGAGTTTGAAGAGGATTCTGTAGGGGAAAGGGAGCCAGTGTAAGGTTTAGCAGAGAAAGGAGGCAGATGTGAAACGGTGGTTGGAGAAGATAGGCTGCAGCATTAAATGTAGATTGAAGATGAGCGAGAATTGAGCAAGGGAGGCCAGTAAGTCGAAGGTTGCAATAGTCGAGAGGAGAAATGATCAGTGAGTGGATAAGAATTTTGGTGGCATCCTGGGAGAGGATACAAACGATATTGCAGAGCTGGAAGCGACAGGATGGGGCAAGAGATTGAACATGAGGGTGAAGGAGAGGTGAGATTCAAGAATTACAACAGAGTTGGGAAACAGAGGAGATAGTGGTGTTGTCAACATTCATTGGTCGATCGCAGGGAATGTGTTTTTAAACAATAGAATATGACCGTTGGAGCATACACATTCTTGCAATATCTGACCAAATGGTCGTGAATTGTGTGATCTGGATGATAATTGCATTTTCATTGTAAACAGAAATTTTGTAGCATTGATTAAAGATGAAAGATTCATACTGTAGATGTGCAGCTGAAGAACTCAAGCCTTTATAATCAATCATTATTAAATAGACTTGCAAAAATAATTAAAGGCTTGATGTAGAATATGCTATTTATTTAAAGCACTTTGACTAAGGAAATGGTTTTAGATAAATGTGATATAGTACTTTTCCAAGAGCTTCTGCAGTTTATCCTAGAGGGGTGCTGGCCACTGAACACTCAGAATAAAGGAAGGAGTTTAGAAATAATCGCTGTCACAATGAAATGGGGATTTCTTACATTTTGTCATCGTTTAGGCCGTATACTGTATTTGTGTAGTTAAGATCACACAATTTCCTTTAACATTGTGCTGTCTAGTATTTACACAGTGTGCTGTTTCAGAACACTAACAATGAGGATTAAGTAAAGAACTTCTTAACACCATATGAAAAGGTGTCTTGTTGCACACAAAGAAAAATGTAGAAGTTTGCAAATTCTGTCTACAAAGGTGGGTTACTGTTATGAGATGATATGACAATGGTTTAAAGGCGGCAGAAGTGAAGAACACAAATAAATAAAGTCGATTATATAAACTTCATATAGAGCATATAATCACCATCATCAACATGTATTTATATAGCGTCAGCAAATTCCGTAGCACAATTTGGGAGCAATATATACACTTTTGTCTTTATAAAGAACAGAATTTACTTACTGAATTAAAAAACATTATAGAAAAAAGAGGAAAAGATTGGTATTTGAAAAAAGATGCACTACAACTCTCCTGAGTCGTGGGAATATGTTGTACCATACATTGGGGCATATTCAATTCCGATCCGATCCGCGGTAACGCGCGTTACCGCGAAAAATGCGCAGTTCTGCCGGTAATACGGTATCGCAATAACGCGGATTTTCGTACGCAGCCCTATAGGCTGCGAACGAAAATCCACGTTATTGCGGTACCGCGGATTACGTTCGTGCCCGTTCCGGCGCGATCCCGCGAATCGGGATCGGAATTGAATATGCCCCATTGAGTGTTAAAACTTAACTTTTATTGCATTCTAAAATAATAAAGGATAGCGAAATATAAAGTGACTATAGTGCATAAAGTGATTTAAAATGCGCTGGAAGCACTCTTTATCCAGAATGATTATTAATATATCATATAGATAAATATAGGAATACCCCATATAATAGTGGGTCCTATACTGCTTGGTATATTACTAACTATCTCAGGTTCCTTCCTTCTATAGTAATATCAAAGTCTACAATTCTCTATCTAGGAAGATAAGAGATCTGATGATAATAATCCAGATCTCACTTGAGATTGTGAAATCTAAATTAAAAAACAGGGAGGCACTTGTAATATTCTGTTCTATTCAATAAATAGAATGAATGGAGTTATGCTAGGGACATCAAATGTGCACATGTATTTTATTGATCAGCTCACCGGCTTCCAGACATTTAAAATTACGTTATGCTTATTTATCTGTATATATTCTGGCTCTCTTCAATTATTCAATATTCTTAGGACAATATCTTTCTCATCTTGCCCCCATCACCCAAACAAGCATGTACATCATCCTGGATCCAGAATGCCACCAGTCCACTACACTGTGGTTTTAGGATTTAGGGTTTTTAGGTATGTTTATGGTGTCAATGTTTCAGGTTTATAGATGCCACACTATACATTCACAACCCTGTGTATTGACACACAGTCTATGGGCCTGATTCATTAAGGAAAGTAAGGCAAACAAAAAGAGTAAATGTTCTCCAGTACAAACCATGTTGCAATGCAAGGGGCGCAAATCAGTTCATTATTTTGCACATAAGTTAAATACTGACTGCGTTTTCATGTAGCACACAGATACTTGATATATTTATTTTTACACTGAATTGTAAAGTTAATCTAGGACACTGGTTATCCCAACTATAACACTGTCCCCACATTTTAAATTTAGCTCCCCCTCCAATGCAACATGGTTTTGCCAAGTTGCAAAGTTACTCCTTTTTTTGCTTTACTTTCCTTAATAAATCTGCCCTACATCTTTGTATGAAAATAAAGAGACTTAAAAAGTTCACATTTATTTTTATATGATTTTCAGGCGTCCTACATTAGTCCATTCACAGACAATCTAAGGATATCCGCACTATAAAGACTCATCACTCTGATGTGACTTCTAACACATCAAAAGCTGGTACAGAGCTGGCTCCTGTCTACAAGGGAGAATTAACAGAAGTGAGTGTGAGGGATCTTTGTAATTCAGATTGATCTATATCCTTAATCACCATCCGAAATGATTATATATTGGGACTGATATTCATCCAGGTATATTGGAGGTATGACTATCTATTCACATCATATACAGACTTGTTAAGGTTGGAGGGATATTTTCTCATCTAGGATCTCCCCACTCAGGACCAATTATAATTAAGCCAACTACTAATTTTCTACCTTGGGACTAGTATTTATAAAGACTGTCCTGTGGGAATTGTATGTTTTCTAATTATTCCTCTTGTCCCCTATTGTGATAGTTAGTGCACAGTTCCTGCATGGATTAGGTCTGCACATCTATATTTTACTGGTTAACAGTGGTGTGCTGGGTGATCTTTCTCTGTATTTGCTCCTTTCAGGATAATCCCACCTCTGTAACATCTATATATTTGATTATGAGCTCATATTTCAGATGTATGCTTTGATCCAGTAATCCTATTACTTTTTTATTCATGTATTGAATTATTATGTAGGTACTGTATTGAGTGAATTTACACACATGTGTAGGTTTCATGTTAAGCTTTGTGTCTAGTTTTATTAGAGTATTTTTCAAAATTTGCTTCTCCTTAGTCAGGTTTCAGCCATCGCTCTGATTATTATTTGTGTATATATCTTTATGTTTGGGTCCATTACATGGCGCCTGCTCTGTGGGGTGGTCAGTTCCTTTTTTTGTTTTTTTTTTAAAACCTTATCAATTAATTCCCACTGAGTCTATGGTGGACCAAGAAAGAAGTAAGATTTTAAGGAAGTATTTACTGTGGACATGCTGTTATTTCATTGCAGTCCTTATTTTATTGTGGGACACTTTTATTGGACACTATTGTGAGAATTTTGCACTGCGCCTTAGTTATTTCATGTTTCATAATGTGTCCTTCTGATTCAACTAGAGGTGTGAATGGGATGAGAGCCCAAGAAGGAGGAACGCTTGAAAGACTGATAGGCTTTTCTAAACAGGTGAGTTTTCAATGGCCGTTTGAAGCTATACAGTCTAGGGGATAGTCTGCTAGAACAAGGGAGATAGTTCCAGTGGTGGGGGCAGTACGGGAGAAATCTTGGATAAGGGCATGAGGTGTAGTTACCAGAGAGGAGAAGAGGTGACGATCATTGACCGACCGGAGAGAACAGGAGGGAATATGTATGGAGATGAGGTTGGAGATGCAGGGAGCAGTGGAGCAGGAGAGAGCTTGAAGGTGAGGAGTTTGAAGAGGATTCTCTAGGGGAAGGGAAGCCAGTGTAAGGATTGTCAGAGAGGGGAGGCAGATGTGGAACGGGCGATAGAGGAAGATAAGTCTAGCAGCAGCATTAAGTAAAGATTGAAGATGACGGAGATTGGAGCAGGGGAAACCAGTAAGGAGAAGGTAGAAATAATTGAGAGGAAAAATGAACAGTGAGTGGATAAGAGTTCTGGTGGCATCCCAGGAGAGGATACAGAGCTGGAAATTACAGGATTGGGCAAGAGATTGAATGTGAGGGGCGAAGAAGAGGAGGAGTCAAGAATGAAAGCAGAGTTGGGAAAAAGGAGATAGTGTTGTTGTCAATAGCGATAAAGAGGTCAAGAGGGGAAGAGAGTCTTTATGGAGGGAAGAAAATGAGCTCAGTTTTTTGCTATGTTAAGTTTGAGAAAACATAAGGACATCCAGGAGGAGAGGGTGGAGAGTGAACTGGACACCTAAGAGAGGAGGGAAGGGGAAAGATCAGGAGATGAGAGGTAGAGTTGAGTGTCATCTGCATAAAGGTGGTAGTGGAGGCTGAAGGAACTGATGAATTCTCCCAGTCAGGAGATCTACAAAGAAAATGTCACTCACCGGACTGTTAGTGCCTCTAGGTTGGGACATGGGTCTCTCTCGCTCCTGCCGGCGCCTCTCCGGAGCCGCGGCCGTCCACCATCTTGACTAAGATTGCGCATGTGCAGAAACCCTGAACTGTTAATACCTCGCCTCTAGTCTCATTGGTTAATTAATCACCTCTCAGTACTTAAGGCACCTGTTGCCCTATTACCTTTGCCTGTTCTTGGTTCTCACTCCTTGAGACTCTGAGGTGTTTCCTGTCTCTGCTCGTGTTATCCGTTTGCTCTGGAAAAGTCTCCTCTTCACATCGGTAGTAGAACTTACCCCCTGCAGACTACTCTCGCTACCTCCGTTACCTGCCTGCTCCTGGACAAATCTCCTCTATACATCAGTGGTACAACTTGCCTATTGCAGACCACTCACGTTGCTCCGTTACATGCCTGCACCTGGACAAGTCTTCCCTTCACATCAGTGGTACAACTTGCCTATTGCAGACCACTCACATTACTCCATTCCACGCCTGCACCTGGACAAGTCTTCCCTTCACATCAGTGGTACAACTTGCCTATTGCAGACCACTCACGTTACTCCATTCCACTCCTGCACCTGGACAAGTCTTCTCTATACATCAGTGGTAAAACTTGCCTATTGCAGACCACTCACATTACTCCGTTCCATGCCTGCACCTGGACAAGTCTTCCCTTCACATCAGTGGTACAACTTGCCAATTGCAGACCACTCACGCTATTCTGTTACACACCTGCGCTGGACAAGTCTTCTCTACATATCCGTGGTGAAACTTACCAGCTGTAGACCATTCATGTTTCCTTGTGATATAGCTACTACTCTGTATGGTACCTATTAGCTGGACTGAAGTCTACAAGTGCCTCTGTATTGTAGCTGCAAGTCGCTGACTCTTCTACTATATTGTTGATTGGTCTTTGCCTAACGTTATCCAGTTATCAAGTACCGGCCTGCTATATGCTACCTGCGTGCTAAGGCACCTGGACTCTTTCCTCATTTTATCCTGTTTACTAAACTGCTGTACCATCACAGTTCCACGGTGCCAAGACTCAGCATTTATACTATTGACATTCCTTTCCTTTATTCTACTGTATGGTTCCACTGATTCACCACACTACCCAGAGGTCCGCACTTCTGGTAAGTGTAGCTACACCTGGTGAATTCTGGGTAAAACTCCTAGTGCCCGTGACAGAAAATAGCAGAGGGCCAAGGACAGAACCCTGTGGGACTCCTAAGGGAAGGATGGATGGGGCAGAAGGAACCAGAGGTAGAAACAGAGAAGGAGCGGTTGGCGAGGTAGGAGGTGAACTACAAAAGGACGTTGTAAGAAAGGTTAATGGTGTGAAGGGTGTGGTAAAGGAGTTGGTGATCCATGGTATCAAAGACTGCAGAGAGGTAAAGGAGGATAAGCAGGGAGAAGTGGTCCCTGGATTTGGCTGAGAAAAGATCATTGGTAACGTTGGTCAAAGCAGATTCTGTGGTGTGGTGGGAGCGGAAAGCAGATTGGAGAGGATAAATGTGGGAGTTGTCAGAGAGGTAGCAGTTGAGAGGGTTGTAGACAAGCCTCTAAAGTATTTTGGAGGCAAAACGTAGTAGAGAAATGGGATGGTAGATTCAAAGAGGGACAGGTTGAAAAGGTGAGCAAGGTGGGAGTAGGCAGTGGGGGAGAGGGAACGATGGAAGTGAGAGGGGATGGGATCCAGGGGGCAGGGTGAGGGTGGAAGGAGCACAAGAAGTGGTGACTGGAAGGAGAGGAGTGTGGAGTAGCAGGGGTGGCAGAAGAGTGACAGGAGGAGGAGATTTTGTCTCTGATAGCCTCAATTTTGGAAGGGATAAGGAGGTAAAGTCAATGCCAGCAAGGGACGATGACACAGAAAGAAGGAGGGCAAAGGAACCCTTGAAAGTGGCAAAAAGGTTGTGGGGATTGGAGGATTGTGAAGAGATGAGAGACTTAAAGAATGATTGTTTAGTGAGGGAGAGGGTGGAACTGTAGGATGAAAGAATGAAGTTGATATGAAGGAAGTCTACCAAGGAACATGATTTCCTTCAGTGGCGTTTGGCGGTATGTATAAATTTTTTGAATGTACCTGGTAAATTGGCTGGAGTTTAGAGTTGTGAAGGTGGACTTAAGGAGTGGGGGCAGCAGAATCAAGAGCGGTGATAAGGGCGTAGTGGTAGAAGGAGGCCACTTGGTTGTGGCAGGTGTGGGTAGGGGTGCAGGAGATGAGAAAATAGTGAAGGAGACGAAATGGTGGATGGTGGTCAGAGAGTGGGAAGTCAGAAAGACCACATTGAGGGCCATTGTGAGAGGCCAAAGGAGGAAGAAAGTGAAAGAAGTTTGATGGATGCTGGGTCTATGGGGTTGGCAATGGAGATGTTAAAGTCACCTAGGATGATGAAGGGGAGATCTGATGAGAGGTAGTGGGGAAACTAGGACGCAAAATTATTAAGAAATTGGGAAGTGGGGGTAGATGACTGAGACTTGGTGATGGATGGGGTAGAAGAGACAGATTGAAGTCCACTTTAAGAAGGAGAAGGAAAGGGAAGGCTCAGGGGAGATGACACAAAAGGTACAATTGGGGGATTGGAGGATGCCCACCTTTCCGCCTGGGCGGTCCTCATGTTTGACGGAGTGGTTGAAGAAGAGACCCACATTGTCAGCAGCCGCGGCAGCCACAGGCAATGCCGCGACTCTGTCTGTCCTGCTGGTGGCGTCCTGGCCATCTCCATGATGACCGGGGCATCACTTCCGGTTCCTTCGTCCTTCTTTGCTTTCTCCTTCTTTGACCTCTGCCTGTTCCTGGACTCTGAATCTTTGCCTGTGATCCTGACCTTCTGCCTGTATCCTGACTCCGATCCATTTCCTGTGACCCTGACTTTCTGCATGTACCCGGACTCTGAATCA
Source organism: Mixophyes fleayi (assembly GCF_038048845.1). Taxonomy (NCBI): domain Eukaryota; kingdom Metazoa; phylum Chordata; class Amphibia; order Anura; family Limnodynastidae; genus Mixophyes; species Mixophyes fleayi. The sequence continues at coordinate 429,729,944 of NC_134402.1, read as the reverse complement.
TTGCCTGTGACCCTGACCCTGCTTGTGCCTGACGTCTCCACCAGTGCTGTGTCCAGTCCGCAGATCTCTGGCCTGTCACTACTCCGTGTATTATCTCCTGTACCTGTGCGCTGCCGTGTGAACATAAACTTGTACTACACTGAGTGTAAGTCCTGGGGGCATCCGAGTACCTGTGAGCATAACTAGTCTCTATGGGAAAGGCAGCTGCTAAAGGTGAAGACCTCTTGTATTATAGTTCTACAAGTTTATGCCGCACTGGTTACCATAATACATATAGGAGAAAGCAGCGGGGGAATCGGTATTAGTGGAAGAAAGACAGGTGTCTGTGAGGACCAAGAAGGTTAAGAGAGTTGGAGATCAAGAGGTCATGAACAGTTTGTTGCAGATGGATCTGAAATTTCAGAAAGCACAGAAGAAAGGGAAAGAGGGAAGTGAGGAGAAATGGACGACATTGAGGGGTTAATAGTGCGTGAGAGTGGGCCGGATCTGGGACAGAGAGGATGGCAGGGGGTAAGGATGGATATTAGATGGGAGCAAGGAGATATGGTGAAAGACTAAGGGCGTAGGAGGAGGAGGAGGGATAGAAGGGGAGAGGATGGACTAGCAATTGAATGGGTGCAGGGGTACTGAGAAGGGGATCAGGAAGAGAGAAGAAAGACAGCAATGTGTAAGTAATAGACTGACTGACGTGTGTGTATCTGACTGACGTATATATTATTTACTGACTGATGTGTATGTAACTGACAGACTGTCGTGTGTGTAACTGACTGACTGATGTGTATGTAACTGACCGACTGACTGATGTGCGTGAGACTGACTAACTGACATGTATGTAACTGACTGACTGATGTATGAAAAACTGACAGACTGATGTATGAAAGACTGACAGACTGATGTGAGTGTAACTGGCTGACAAGTGTATAACTGACAGACTGTCGTGTGTGTAACTGACTGACTGATGTGTATGTAACTGACCGACTGACTGATGTGTATGTAACTGACCGACTGACTGATGTGAGTGAGACTGACTAACTGACATGTATGTAACTGACTGACTGATGTACGAAAGACTGACAGACTGATGTATGAAAGACTGACAGACTGATGTGAGTGTAACTGGCTGACAAGTGTATAACTGACAGACTGTCGTGTGTGTAACTGACTGACTGCCGTGTGTGTAACTAAATAACTGACATGCGTAAGACTGACTGACTGATCTGCGTGAGACTGACTGATGTGTGTGTAACTAACTGATGTGATGGAGACTGAATGAAAAACTGAGACTGAAAGTTTAGATAGGTTGTGAATAAGACATACTCCTGTTAAACTTTCCCTCTAATACTTTAAACATATAATTCTTATAAGACAATTAATTTGGAATTGCCACATATTTATATTGTACTCTATTGCATGCATTAGATAAATTAATCTGTTTAAAGAAATTAATCTAATTCATTCTTATGAAGCAAAGACGAATTAAGCTGCAGACTTTTCTCTAGAGTATTCTTTGCTACAATCTATCAAGTGTACATGATTTCATATTATTATTAATATTGTATATTCTCAGTTTTGTAATGCTTTTCTATTAATTAAAAGTTGAAGATGCGTAGTCCATCTGTATATAATTTCCTAATAAACACTAAAAAACTTCATGATTACTATTATTGACATCAATTTACTCTTTTTTTTTTATATGTATCCATTGTCATTATCTATGTGCATAATATGTAATAGTTATTATATAATACCAAATCTAGTAGCCAAGTCCTAGCAGTAACATTATAGAGAACCTTGGAAATATTGTATATGAAAATGGAATTTCCCAGAGATCTGTTTTCCTAAATGTGAGTGGCTTATGTGCACATTTTCACTTCTGTGTTTTGCTTAAAAATCTTCCTAGATCTTCTCATTATTTCAGTAAAGCTGAAAACATTTAAACAAATGCCTATAAAATCTATTGCACTTTGCCTTTAATTATAAGGACAAAAAAGTTGTGGTTGTTGAGTTATTTCAAGAAACTTACAAGAAAATGCACAATTAATTATTCAACTTTACCTGTGTATTATTTATATTATTATTATTATTATTATTATTATTATTATTATTATTATTATCCTTTATTTATATATCACTAATATATTGGGGCGAGAAATGGTAAACCATCCACATTATTCCCAGCCCTATTAAACCAAAGCACCCAGAGAACTTATTATCTCAAAAACCTCAAAGAAATTTACTTGGGTAACTCTTCCTAAAATTTAATTTTTACCAAACATTCCCCAATGCACCAACTAGCAGGACCATGGGTGTTTTTTTACAGGCACATCAACAGTTTCCCACCAGCACTTCATTGATAGATGACAATCAGAAGAAGGTGAGGTTTATGTGTTAGTTTCTAATACCGGTGCCTACTGTGGTGAGCCATGGCTCTGTCCATTCAGTATCTGGTTGAATATCCCATAAAGCACTATCATGCTCTACCTGTTAGACAGCCTAGCTACAGCCAGATATTCCCTGAGCTATGCAAAGCAGAGTCTAATACAAAATATGACACTAAGAAGGTATAACTCTTTCTGGTGAGCTTTGGATGGACTTCGAACCACAAATGTCTTTGTAGCTGAGAGCGAAATGCCAACTCAACAGCTTATAATGTTGCCCCAGTTATAAAAATCCACCGCCTCCTTTCTCCACCAGGTTAGCGATCAGTTCGATGGTAGCTTCCTTTTTGTCAATCACTCCCAAAAAAATACTCAAAAATAGCACAGGGGCTTCTGTAGTGCAGCCTATAACACATTCAATTCGCGCAAAAAAAAAAAGATTCCAAACTTACATTAAAATTTGCTTTAGTCGTCCCTAGCACCTTCCAAGCTTGAAAATTCTATCGATGACCTGCCAAATTCCATAACATAATTAGACCATTGTTAAGAATGACAAATGAAAGAAACCACTGAATGCCCTTGTATTTCCATTAAGAAGGAGTTCAGAGTAATGCATATGGCTGTGCAATCATTATCCCATTAGTCAGCCTTCCAACATGATGAACAGCGTGACCCTTTTCTGTATCTCAGATATACAGATGCTGTTTTTTATTCATGCTAAAATGAGCATCCACTGCTGGGAGTTAAGATGCCCTTCAACATTACTGCCCCCCCTCCCCCATCACAGTGAACAGTATAAAAATATCATGAATAATGCTCACTCTGGCCAATAGCATATATGTTTGAAGGCCAATAAAGAACACAGTATTCTATGTGATTCTGTGTTGAGTGTTAGTCATATTATGTGATGATTACTATAAATAGAGTACGGTTTATGGAAACATCTGACCACGATATGATACATGTGCTGGTATATGTGAGTGCAGAACACACATGAATATACCCTGTCATACAAATATTACTGCTTTGTGTAGTTTCAATCAAAACATAATGGTAAAGATGTAGGTTTAAAAACCCTAAGAAATGTTTAAACAAGAAAATGATAACAAAAACCTACACAGTTTTGAAAAAGAAAAAGTTAAAATATGTTCAAAAAAAATTGTTGCTATGATCAGATTTTTTAAAACGGAAACCTGGGTCGGCCCTAAGTAGGGTTTACTCAGCTAATACGGCAAAAGAAAATGCATAGCGATCTTTTCCAATAATTCTATTAATCATAGCCCATTGGGATTCTAAAGTCTAGGAAAGTCTTCAATAGTATAGGATTTTAGAGAGAAAATTGGTGACAGATCTGGGAATCTGGAGAGAGGACACTACACTAGTCTACTTATTTGTAATATTTTTATTATTATAATTTATACATGTTTATCCAAGTCTGTGCACTGTTTGTCAGGCCAGTCTGTAATATAGGCCACTATTTTCTATTATGGGACTATGATAATGATTTTCTATCAGTGCTTATTGGAGCAATAGGAGATCAGTTATCCTTGTAATTTACCATTAAAATATTGCAGGCATAGCTGAGTGATATTCAACTGCCTGGTGATACTGTCTGACAGTGGTAAGACTTCCAGTTCTATATTCTCCAAAAATAAATATATGAAATAAAAAAACAAAACTCTAAAAGATAATTGTAAAAAAATGGCAGGCATTAATCCTTGTTAAACAGGCTTCCTTATGCATGATGAAGCTGTTGACAAAGAAACCCGTTGATTATTTTAACCAGCGGAGACCACCACCAGCGATAGACTCCGGCAGCCCTTGATAGATGGAGAGAAGCCCTATCTCAATCAGAAACGTGTGTTTTTCTCTACATAATACATAAGCAACTAACGAGACAAAGGGCCTGATTCATTAAGGATCTTAACTTAAGAAACTTCTTATTTCAGTCTCCTGGACAAAACCATGTTACAATGCAAAGGGTGCAAATTAGTATTCTGTTTGGCACATAAGTTAAATACTGACTGTTTTTTCATGTAGCACACAAATACTTGATAGCTTATTTGTACACTAAAATTTAAAGTTGATATTTGTGTGCTACATGAAAAAACAGTCAGTATTTACTTATGTGCCAAACAGAATACTAATTTGCACCCCTTGCATTGTAACATGGTTTTGTCCAGGAGACTGAAATAAGAAGTTTCTTAAGTTAAGATCCTTAATGAATCAGGCCCAAAGTTACTTGTCCAAGATAACAAAAAGCTTACAATGGGATTAGAACCAGGCTTTTCAGTAAATGTCTAAATTAATTTCAAGGAAAACTAAATTCCCTAATTGAAATGTTTAATACCATGAACGGAAAACACATTGTTCAGTGTTTACCTGATTTAACACAGCAGCTCAGTTAAATCAGGTAAATCACCCCCACCTCTTTAGGACTATGGGGACTATTTATCAAGGGTGCAAAAAAAACCTTTTATCTGCATAAATGTTGTTCCAGAGATAGGGCTTAATTTTGCCTCGCACTATATACTGCAGTTGGCATAGTATATCGGGCGGGGCTATGATTATACGGATCTAGGTGGTTGCCTAGGGCACCAATGGTTAGGGGGTGCCTAAAACACTGAATGAGTGACACTCGTTCAGTGATTCTAATGATCCTGCAGCGCCCCCCCCCCCCCCCCCGCACAGGGCGTCGGCCACTGACCTGAACTAGAAGCGCACCCAACATCTTCTTATGTGTGAAGCTGCTGCTCTCCCATGTTAGTGTTAGACTGGGAGTCTGGCGCTGAGCTATGATGTCACAGCCAATCGCCACACTCCTAGTTGGAGTAGCCAAGGATACTGCCCCCACCCCCTTCCTGCCAAGGTAAGAAGCAATGGGGGTTGGAGAGCCAGATATCACTAAAAAATAATGTATTGATTAAATATTTTTTTTCAGAGCTGGTCAGTTGAAATAAATAAGGATTGGGATTTTACCCCACCATCAGAAAATAATAGTCAAAAAAAATAATAGTTTTAACATTCAACATTTTATTTTTATGTATAAAAGCTCTTTTTTTAAAACAAGAAAACAACGGGGCCTCCTGAGCGATAAATAATTCTTTTTACTCTGAAAAAACAAATGTAAGAACATCTTGTTGCTTAAAAATAAAATATTCCACAACGATTGAAACTCTGACTCAAATATCTATTTCTGGCAATCTCCTGAAACTTTTGGATACAGTTGTGAATATTTTTTATTTGATTATGCTTAGTGGTCCTTTAGTCCAGCTTTTATGGCCATATTTCTGTAACAAACCCTTTGATTTTCCAGCTACCAGCTTTAGAGGCAGAGTTTTCCTCCATTTCATGTGCGCTCTCTCCTTAACTCAGTTCTTAGGGGTTTGCCTCTCTTTTTTTAATTGAGGCATTTGGCTAGGGCTCGCTAGTGATCAGAAGGCGCACTTGGGTGACTCCCTGGTGACATCATCAATGTTCCCTGAAGCCTCATTCACCCTCTCCGCCTTGTCTGACATACAGGTCATTGTGCTGAATTATTCCTTCTGCCTCGTGATTCTGAGTCATAAAATCAATTAACACTTAGGGCTAGATTTACTAAGCTGCGAGTTTGAAAAAGTGGAGATGTTGCCTATAGCAACCAATCAGATTCTAGCTTTCATTTATTTAGTACCTTCTACAAAATGATAGCTAGAATCTGATTGGTTGCCATAGGCAACATCCCCACTTTTTCAAACCCGCAGCTTAGTAAATCTAGCCCTTAGTATTCTCCCATAACATTCACATGTTTAAGAGCCTTTAAACCTTTTACATTTACAAATGCTTTATTTTGATTGGTGAACTGTTTTTGTTCTCTCTCCCTCTTTCTGTGAGGTTCCACCTATTTTTAAAAAAGCAGAGCAATATGTATACAGATAGGAATTATTCATTTAGCTTTTGATCAATTTAGGTACTGGAGAATAACAGAAATTTCTGTTTAAGCACAAAAATAGTATTTAAGCGTGAGAGGTTTAAATATGTTACTTCTGTGGCTGGAGTGTTAATTAATTGATGAGGTACATTTATCACATCCCTTTATACTCCACTGATTTCTTTAAGGATGCACATGCCTCTCTAATATATATAGTTATTGGCATAGACTCCTTGGTAGTGAACCAGCTTTGCCATTCACTGTCCTCTAACTAGTTGCCCCAATCTGTTTCTCGACATAAATCCAATTTTGCAAACCATGGGCATTGCCTTGATGTTCAACGACTTATAAGAAAATCTAACTGTTACTTTGTGTCTTTATATGGTCATAGAACTCATTGATGACTTCTAATGTCCTTATATTTTATAGTAGAGTTATATAATATATAGATTTATAGGTAGACATAGAAATAAAATACACAAGTGTTAAAAAGAAGAGAAAACTCCCTGTGATAAATATGTAGCCTGAAATTTTGTGAGTAGCAATGTCAATTAAATCACATGACTTGTTTTCAAAATGTTCCTTGATGGAAAACTGTCAGTGAAGGTAAAATTGATCATGAAGCTGACTTGATAAAAGCACCTTTTTTGTCTCTAAAAAGGAAACTTCTGCATTTTGTGAGAGGGTGTCCAGCCAAGGAGCCCGTGAAGAGGATGAAGATGGAAGTGAAAAACAGAATAGAAGAGAAGAAGACTAGAAGATTGCAAGAAGAATCAGAAAAAGACTCACCGATCCTGGGATCCAGTGGCTGTGAGTTTCTGTCATCTTTCTTTGCAGATCCTGGCTCCACTAATGTTCGGCAGCTGAGCCAATAAGGCCAATCAGCGGCTGGGAAGGGGAGCCAATCATCACTCCCCTCCTGTTGTTTGAATTGTTGGAGCCCTGATTGGCTTGCCGCGTCACCACGCAGCGTAGCGTTGATGCCATGTGATGTAAGCTATATAAGCCACTGCCATCTTGAGTTTAGTCCGGCGGTGGAACCCTGGAGTGCAGACGTCGTGGGATATTCGGAAGAAACCAAGAAGACAATGGTGGTGGTAGTGGTAGGGAGCCCTTGTAATGGCTAAGAGTGTCCCTGCCATGAACATAGAGGAAGTCAACGCACTTAAGGGGAGAAGAGGTGCTGCCGGCTGGAGGGTCTTGAAGATCTGAAGATGCCAGGGATAAGTTGAGTATGCTGCGCATAGCTGGTGAGTATAATGACTGCTTGTTAGGTTGGGCACAAGGCCCATGATGCAATTTGGGCATTAGGCCCGTGGGCAGGTAGTGGGTACAAGGCCTTGCTCAGTTAGGCCCTTAGTTCAGTTGGGCCTAAGGCCCATTGCTTAGGAGGGTGCAAAGCCCATAGCTTAGGAGGGAGCAAGGCCCATAGCTTAGGAGGAAGCAAAACAATGATTGTTAGCAGGGAACAAGGCTCTGATAGTTAGCAGGGCACCAGGCCCTTGATAGTTGTTTAGCTGGTGCTAGGCCCTATGTACTTAAGAGGTCATATTAGGTTAGGAGGGCTCTCGGCCCTTGATGTAGTGGGACATTAGGTCCCTTGGCAGTGAGTTTAAGCACTGGACAGTTGAGAGTGGCATACGAGGCCCCTCTATCCAGTCTAGAAGGGCACCAAAAGTCCTTAGTTCCTAAAGTGACAGGCTTAGAAGCCGGTTGTCCAGGCAGTAGGTGGAGGCCTGCAGTGTAGCTTGGTGCTGGCAGATACTGCTGGCCCAGGGCCGGTAAGACTTAGTAGGATCGGTCTGTTCCCAGAGCAGTAAAAGGTGACTATTTGTGAGGTGGTCACTGGCAGGTAACACACCGATCTGTTCATTGTTGTTCATATGTAACCCGTCTATTACTGTTAGTATATTTCCCTGTAGTATCCACAAGTCGGGCTTCATTAAAGACTGTGCTGAAGTGAAGAGCAGTTGCGGTGTGTCTGTGCGGATGGAAGGCGGTCCATTGTGAACAAGGTAATGCATCTTTGTGCATCTGTTCCGTTCCCCATAGGTGTTACAATTTTAAGGAATAATGTACCCCTTACTGTGAAACACAATGAATATCAAACATCTCCCCGGAGAGCCACAGAACTCTAATATCCATCTATCGATCTGTCTGTCTGTCTAGCTAGCTAGCTAATTATGCAACAGTTAGAACTCAGGTGTTGGAAATAAATGTTTTGTTTTTAAGCTCTTCTTCTACCTCCTACCCTATGTTCTACTTAAAAAAAAATTAAAGTTATTCAAACATCATCATCATCATCAACAACATGTATTTATATAGCGTCAACAAATTCCTTAGCGCTTTACAAATGGGGACAAAAACAATAATGTACAATACTGGTTTATACAGACAAAGAGGTAAGGCCCTAGCCTGCAAGCCTATTCAATAATTATAAATGTTTTTTCCTTTGCTGTGTCTATATACAGTCACATAAACAAGTAGTTTATAAACTAAACCTGTCTATATTGTATTAAATAAAGAATACTTATTGTTATAACAGTCATAGACGTCATAAACTAATAATAATCTTGTCATTTTGTGTCGTTCCTCATAGAGAACTATTGAGAGCTACATTCTACAAACACTTGTTGAGCATTTATGAATGTACGGCATAATTTATAAATGTTGGCCATGGTTCTGCAGCAGACAGGTGGTAGTGAGGATACAAATCATCTCGTAAACTAGGACTACAAAAATGATTCTGTTCTTTAAAAGTCATCAAGTTACTGAAGCATAAAGGACACACAGAGTTCTTCGGAAATATGTGATAACTGAATGCACTGCATTTTCAAGAGGAACATACTATTCATAAATACGGGCCTTGTACATCTTGTTAAAATAAAGGATGGAGATTGCCAAGAAAGAAAATAAAAAAGAATATTCTATTCTGAAAACAATGATAATGAAATAGGATATTTACCAGGTAAATTCTCATTATCCAACTAATACATCCCCCAGTCTGACTCACAAATACAATGATTTACTCTGGCCCAACCTAATCAGTACTCTCCTTTTTTCTTAACCAATTCAGGTCCAGGAATTCATTTATTGTGCAAACTTAAAGCATAGGAAAAGTAATTAAAACTGCTCATATTTAAAGAAAAACATACAGCACAAGAGCTTTTCTATCCATATAGAGCATTCCAAGGGACACTCGGAGCCAACATCGGATGTAAAAGAAAGGAACCATGTCAGGTCAGTCAAAAGATAAATAGTGTAAGGGCATCAGGCAGCATAATCTTGGTAGCACTTGGTTCCCCTTCTGCTGCTGGTCTCTCAAGCCCCTTAACACTAACTAACTCATTACTCATAGGGGACGAGCCACCGGGAGCTGTCAGTTACATCTTCTGAGAGCGCCCGGCTTCCTCTGTTTTGCTAATAGTGTCCATATACTTCCATGTCTGACACTAATAATAGAGTACTGGAAGCTGTAAGATAGATGTAACTGACAGTTCCCCTATAAATAATATGTATAAGTCAGTAGTAGCCCAGTGAAATAGGAGCATACATACAGTGTTATATACTCCATAGTTGCCTACTCTCCCGGAATGTCCGGGAGACTCCCGAATTTTTGGGAGTTCTCCTGGACTCCCGAGAGAGCAGGCAAAAATCCCGGATCCCGAATTCGCCGCTGTTGAAGATGGCGGGGGGGGGGGGGTAAACGCGGCATTGTGGCCCCGCCCCCTGCCGCGATTGGCTAATATTAACAGGGGGCGGGGCCTAACGGCGCCCACGCGAGACCACGCCCGTTCGACGGACCCCCTCCCGGACAGCTGCCTCCTAAAGTTGGCAAGTATGATATACTCTGCATATTTGTTACTCTTTCCAGATACCCTTTTTAATCACATGTACTCTTTCCACGTTCTACATTCCTTTAAGTATGAAGGTTTTACATTTTTGTTAAAACATTTTTTAATACATTTTAAAAAAATTGTAAACTGCTTTTTTTTAATTGCTCCAACCGGCTCACACATGTTCACAAATTCAGAGCTGGCACGGCACCCTCGGCCATATTTTTAAAAAAATCCCACATTAAGGGATTTTTTATTGTCACGATAAGCAAAAATTAAAAATATTTACCTTAGTAAATCTCCGTGCACATGTGCAAATCCAAGCGCATGGCACCTCCAAAGAGGGTTACACACAGGCCTATTTTGTGCTTGCAAAAAAATGTATACTAGTCATCACACTAGTGATTTGCATTATATGCTGACTACAAGATTGAGGTCTGCTTTGTATACTAGCCATCACACTGGGGATTTGCATTATATGCTGACTACAAGATTGAGGTCTGCTTTGTATACTAGCCATAACACTGGGGATTTGCATTATATGCTAGCCACTAGATTGAGGTCTGCTTTGTATACTAGCCATCACACTGGGGATTTGCATTATATGCTGACTACAAGATTGAGGTCTGCTTTGTATACTAGCCATAACACTGGGGATTTACTTTATATGCTAGCCACAAGATTAAGGTCTGCCTTGTATACTAGCCATCACACTGGGGATTTGCATTATATACAAGCCACAAGATTGAGGTTTACTTTGTTTACTAACCATCACACTGGGGATTTGCTTATGTTTTGTATACTAGCCATAACACTGTGAGTTTGCTTTATGTGCTAGCCACAAGATTGAGGCCTCCTTTGTATACTAGCCATCACACTGGGGATTTGCAATATATGCTAGCCACAAGATTGAGGTATGCTGTGTATATTAGCCATCACAATGGGGGGTTTCTTTATAAGTTGGCCACAAGATTGAGGTCTGCTTTGTATACTAGCCATCACACTGGAAATTTACTTTATATGCTAGCTACAAGAATGAGGTCTGCTTTGTATACTAGCCATGACACTAGGAATTTACTTTATATGCTAGCTACAAGAATGAGGTCTGCTTTGTATACTAGCCATCACACTGGAAATTTACTTTATATGCTAGCTACAAGAATGAGGTCTGCTTTGTATACTAGCCATCACACTGGAAATTTACTTTATATGCTAGCTACAAGAATGAGGTCTGCTTTGTATACTAGCCATCACACTGGGAATTTGCTTTATATACTAGCAACAATATTGAGGTTTACTAGCAATCACACTGGGGATTTGCTTTATATGTTAGCCAGCTAGCCACTAGATTGAGGTCTGCTTTGTATACTAGCCATCACACTGAGGATTTGCTTTATATGCTAGCCGCAAGATTGAGGTCTGCTTTGTATACTAGCCATCACACTGAGGATTTGCTTTATATGCTAGCCACAAGATTGAGGTCTGCTTTGTATACTAGCCATCACACTGGGGATTTGCTTGACATGCTAGCCACAAGACTGAAGTCTTCTTTGTATACTAGCCATCACACTGGGAAATTACTTTATATGCTAGCTACAAGATTGAGGTATGCTTTTTATACTAGCCATTATTCTGGGGGTCTGCTATGTATACTAACCGCCCTACTGGGAATTTGCTTTATATGGTAGCCACAAGATTAAGGTCTGCTTTGTATACTAGCCATCATACTGGGGATTTGCATTATTGGCTAGCCACAAGATTAAGGTCTGCTGTGTTCATTAACCATCACAATGGCTAGTGTGATGGTTAGTAAACCCCCCAAAAGTTTGATTTAGTTTAAAGGAGGATTAACTTAATTATTTTTCTGAACTGAATTGTCTGAATATTGCCTTTCTTTAATGATAGAGCATGTTTGGCTAATTAGAAAATTAATCAGACTTTCTTCATTACTAATCAGTGTTGACATATTTCTTTGAAAGTCCTTCGAACATTTTTAGGGATTGTGAATGAATAGACCATATGTACCACCATGGACTCTTTCACATATTTTATCTTTGTAGCTTCCTTAATTATTCACTTCTGAAAACCACGTTCACTCTCAGAGGAGAGGGACAAAAGGATTTTCACACCCATAAATGTAGTAATATTATTATTATTATCATTTATTTTTTAGGCGCCACAAGATTTCCGCAGCGCCGTACACAGTACAAACAGTAGACTATACAGAGTGAAACAGTACAGAACAATAAACAAAAATACCAATACTTCAGAAACTCCAGGCAGGCTGCTGCAATAAGCATGGAGCAGAAGAACAGGTGAGGAGACAGGAGGGAAGAGGGCCCTGCTCATGTGAGCTTACATCCTAAAGGACTAAATACTAGGACAGGATAGATAGAGAAGTATTCCCATCCCAGCATTCTGAGTCTTCATCTGTCGAGTCCCGCATTGCACCAGGCGCCAACCATGGCTTAAAGGGCTGGAGACCCAGGCATTCATCAGTGAGGCTGCGAATCAGCTGCACCCTGATTCATTGCCAGAGGACAGTTACATTTATCAATTGTATTCATTCTTCATCTCCTGCTCATACAGGATGTCCTCAGCTCTTAAATAGACAGGGATATAATAACCTGTAGTCAATGAAATCATCAGAATGTTGATAAATCTCTGTATATGTCAAAGTGTGGTAGATGCAGATCAGAATGTTGAGCATACTGATCTTGTGGGATGCAGGGACCTGTCCACTTGTGTGATTAGACCAGGACTGCAAGTGACAAACCACAGCCTGAGAGATAGATAGTGGAATGAGCAGGCAGAGCCAGAACAGCATGGTGCGACTCGGCTCATCTTCCTCCCCTGTCACCCACCTTCCGCTAATCTTCTGCATAAATCCCTTCATTCGCTCCCAAACCGTTTCAGAATTCAGTTCAGGCTCCTTACCCTCACATACAAAGCCCTTACCAACACTTCTTCCCCTTACATCTCTGACCTTGTCTCGAGGTACATATCTACCCGGCCACTCTGCTCTGCCTCTGACCTCAATTCACCTCTCATTACCTCCTCCCATGCTCGCCTCCAAGACTTCTGCTGTGCCGCCCCCATTCTTTGGAACTCCCTACGCCTCCTCATTTGACTCCCCCCCAACCTTCAGTCCTTCAAATGCTCATTCTAAACTCACCTTTTCAAGCTTGTCTATCCTACAACCTATTCTATCCATCACCTCCTCTTCCTCTCCTGCCATCTCCATTTTCTTCCAGCTAGTCCTACTGTCTCTCACCACCCCTCCCTCTAAAATGTAAGCTCTCACAGGCAGGGTCCTCTCTTCGTATTGCCCCATGTCTGTCTACTGTCTGACATCCCATCATGTGTTTTGCTGCACTCTGCGTCAGTCCTTATAGCATTACTCCCACTCATCTGTGCTCCTTATCTGTATTATCTAATCTAATTGTTACTTGCTTCCGTATCCGGAGCTACAGAACCTGTGGCGCCTTATAAATAAATAAATAATAATAATAAGTCCGATGAGTCCGTCAGGAGGGCGACACGCTTAACATGGCGCCCCGTCAGCCTGTCTGCGCCAAACTTGCACATGCACAATCCCACGGCAGAGGGTGCTGCAGTTCACACGTCTAACTTACTGTTTTAATTTTGATAATTTTACATTGTGGGGCTGCTGGCTACATGTACATCCGCACACCAACTACTGAGCTCTGTGTGATGTGTTAAGGAGTACATAGTGTTGTTAGGGCAGTGTCTCTAGGGGAGATTTGTGCTGCTTACTAAAGTGGGAGGCAGCTGTATATCAGGGGAAAGGACTATGTGCTGTGCCAATGAAGGGATTGTGCAGTGTGCTAGGTGGCTGATAAGGGGCGGTGTGCACATGAGGTTGCACAATGTGACAGTTAAATAGATTCTCACACAAAAATAATTTTACTTTTTACTATTTATTGAAAAACACCAAAAGTTCTTGTGCTCCTCAAAAGCATATTGTCCCCAAAGGACCTGTGCTTACAAAGTTTCTGATGATATTCAGCCTTCAATCAGAAATCCTCATTCTGTCCCAGACTCGAAAACTACACCAGAAATAAATGGAATCACGTACTTTCGGTTTCGTCAATTCCAGAAGTTTCAATAAAGTTAGTCAACCTCTACGAGTCCATTTATTACTTTTTGTGCGGTTGAATGTTTATTGTTTTTATCTGTGGAGTTTTTATGTAACTTGTGCACAATTAAAAGGTAATGCACTACATCATTCTACCCTATTCCATTTATTTCTGGGACAGAATGAGGAAGTTAAGAGCCATTTCTGATTTAAAGGCTGAATATCATCAGAAACATTGTAAGCACAGGTCCTTTGGGGACAATATGCTCTTAAAGGGGTACAAGAACTTTTGATGTTTTTCGATAAATAGTTCATGGTGAAAATAGGACTTTATATAGAACTATATGTTACATACTACACCATTATGCGCTTTGTGTTATGAGTTTCAGTTTCAGACCCAAAGATATTGACAAATAAGAAGATTTGTTTTTGAGATAAATAGATTGTCTAATAGTATCACCATTATTTTTTGCTGTTTAAGAAATGGGTCACATTTGATAGTTTGATTTATAAAGAATATTATATTTGTAAGGAAAAAGAATATCTAATATATACTAAATCTGTTCTTGATGAATTTTAATTGCAAAATATGAACTTGAACACATATCTAATTGCGATAGCATCCAGTGTGTGCCAATATTTCATATATTTTTGGGAAGGTTATTATTAGGCTAACACAATGTAGCAATTTGCAATTAATTCCCTTAACAAAATGCCTAAAATCTGTAACATTTGCAGAGAAGGTCATCTGTGTCATCGATTTTTGTTTTGTTCCAAATAAATATTTTCCAGTATCAAATCGCAATAAATTTTAAACTAGACAGTTAAAATTTCCTGTATTTGTAATTTTAGCTACTGAATGGTAAGTTGATTAATTATCTTACTGACAAAAGCCAAAATACACAACGAAACCACAGTCATGTGGCATAAATACACAAGTACACATTCACATGCATACAGTAGCCTGGAACTGGGTCAGACTTAGAGGGCCTGCGTCATTAAGGAGAGCAAAGCATAAAAAACGAGTAACTTTGCACTTGGGCAAAACCATGTTGCTTTGTAGGAGAAGGTAAATTTAAAATGTAGGGACAGATTTATAGTTAGGATACAGCATGTCCGAGATCAACTTTATATTTCAGTGTAAAAATAAAGCTGTCAAGTATTTGTGTGCTAGATGAAAAAACAGCCAGTATTTAACTTATGTGCGAAATAATAAACTATCTTGCACCCCTTGTATTGTATTGTGGTTTGTACTGGAGGACATTTACTCCTTTTTTTTGCCTTACTTTCTGTAATGACTCAGGCCCAGACATTCTAGTATTTGCAAGCAAGTAGTTTATGTAGCACAAATTGGACTGGCACTCAGCAAGTAATATCCCCAAACAACTCAGCTTCTTCCATCAGAAAATGCCACCATCTTGTCCTGCAAATCCACTTGCTTCCTGTAAGGACAGTTGCATGTTCCCAAAAAAAAGCATCACAAAACAGTTTTAGCACTGCACCATCCTTTTGTTTGTTTCATATTTAGGGGTCTATTTATGACCCTTCGTTTTTTTCACTTGATACTTTTCAATCCTTATCTCCTTGATAAGGATTGAAAAGTAACGGCTATGTATTAAAAAACTTCTCAGGGACAGCAGTGCCGATAGACTGCTGTCCCTGAGAAGTGACTCACCTGATCATCGCAGTCTTTTCTCAAGTTTAAAGGCTGCGGTGATCTTCTCTTTTTTTTTCCTTTTTTGTTAGTGCGCATGTACCGACTGAAAAGTTGGTGCATGCGCAGTAACATCCTGGCCGGCAAACTGCAGGATGATTGACAGGGAGGGATCACATGATCACTCCACACATGCGCTGTCCAGCTCTGCTCTTCAGAAAGTTTTCAAATATGTTAATGTACGCCAGCTTCAGATGGTGTACATTAACATGTAAAAAAAGAGAAAAGTTTCTCTAAATAGACTGTCATACATAGCGGTTCTGAGCACTTCCCATACACTGTTATGGGGAGTGCTCAGAAAAACGATAGCAAATGCAAAGCAGCAGATATCTGAGATATCTGCTGCAATGCTTCAATAATACATAGCAATTTCACGGTAAACACCCGAAAACTGTTGAAAAATCCTTCATAAATAGACCCCCAGGTCTCACAAACTAGGACCCACTATGGAGGTAGTTGATATCTCTTGCTAATCTGTAAATTCATTTTCATTAAGGTAATATTGCAAATCCATGTAAACTGTTATGATTTTAATATGAGAGTTGCTTTATACATGTAGCTATTACTAAGCATCGTTCATGAGACATCTTTCTTTTGATGTGATATTACCTTAATTGTGATGTTAAGAAGTTAAATGCTGAGACAACCAGTTAATGCCCTTCCCATCAGCAATATGAAGCATTTGTCTGCTTATAAAGCAGATAAAAGAAGAACTGTGGAAGAAATGTTGGTTTCCCTTAGGAAACGGCGTGTTTGTAAATACAGTGAAATACAGTGAATAAAATCAGCTTATATTAAAGAG
The DNA here is from genome assembly GCF_038048845.1 of Mixophyes fleayi. NCBI lineage: Eukaryota > Metazoa > Chordata > Amphibia > Anura > Limnodynastidae > Mixophyes > Mixophyes fleayi. Next base: position 429,713,205 of record NC_134402.1, on the reverse strand, counting down.
TATTTTAAGGAATTAAAAAAATATACTTATGTTAATTGCATTAAATGTATTAGAGTAGAATATGGCTGATGTGTTGTTAATGTCTTTTCCAATTTGGGCTACTTCCTTGTGTATTAGGTTTATATTCATCACATGCTATTCAAACATCAAACATCTTCATGACATCAAAATAATAGAACATGTCCCAAGAAAATAGATTTTGATTGAAATATTACCTCCTTTCTCATCAGTGCCTTATTATTTGCAGTGAACCATACTGAATTCATGTTTGAAGTGGTATAAACATGACACTAAGAGAGTGACAGGGCCAGGAGTAACACCTACATATTATAATCTATTTTGAGTTAAATATGAATTATATGATTTATTCCCTTACAGCTGCAATCCCACACACTGGGTTTTTTTATAAACAGAAAAGGTTTTGTGTCTTTGTTACATGAAATAGCAAAAAGATGATCGTTTTTCCAGGAGGACCTTCTATAGTCTTCCCTTTTCAGAATCACTTTGTTCTGGTTAGTTGCATACTTGCCACTGCAATGTTCATAAGGAAGGTTTAAACTGATCTTTTAGACAGAGATGGTCAGTCGGGAAGTATCTGGTGGTCAGATGATGACAGAGGAAGTAGGGAGGTATGGGGGATTGTGTTATGAATGTGCATGCTGCTCACTACATAATATGTCATGTGCCTGTGGAAACCTACGGCAATTATATGATTTAGCAAACTGTATATCATAGACTGCAGCTGGAAGAAGAAAAATAAGGAACATGGATCAAAATAATGTGCCTTTTTAAAGGTAACCAGAGTGATTTATGTTTACAAAAAAACAATTATTTTATTCAAGGAATTTCCACTTTAACAGTCTATTTACTAGACATATTGTATCATGCATGAAATATATTAATGATCCTTTAATAATATGGAATAATACTAAACTATCTTAATGGAGTTGCTTACAATCTAATTTTGTTATTCACTTCTAATTTTGGAGGAACCCAGATTCACCTATGACATATTTGTTTATGTTGAAGAAGAATATAAACTAAAACATAGAAAAGCTCTAAAAATTCAGCAATACAAAGAATAAACTATGAGATTAAGTAAAATTGACTGAATGTTACTTTTGCAAGCTTGGACGAAGAGACATAATGTAATCAAACACAGTGAAGTAATGGAGAAAATGGACTGAGGCACACAAAGGGTTAGCTATATCAAAGGATCAAGTGGACCAAGGTTGGAGAGCCAACTGAACATTCAACAAGAATCAGGGGGCAATTAACCTGAATGGGTCGCCAGACAAAGCTAGAGGTCCGAACAAGAGAAACAACTAGAAACAAAACAGCAGAGGAACTGGCACAGAAGCAGTACACTAACAAGTAAAGGACAAAGGCAGATACGTCCATAGACAAACCGAGGGGGGGGGAGTTCCTTGAAACCCCCCTCCCAGCCTGGGGTACTGTATGCTTGAGGTTGCTGGACCCTGCCCCGGGACCAGCCACTTTTCAGCTTGTGTGCAGATATTTTCTATTTGCACTGTTCACAGCCATCTCTCCCCAACATTTATTGAAAGCAGCAAGAACAGGTAGGAGAGAGCAGCACAGTCTGCCAACTGTTCTGACACACTCAATCAGGACTTTGTCCTGACTGTAGGGACAGTTGGGAAGTATGTCTCGCTTCACACGGCTCTTCTCAAAAAGGGAGAGCTGTGTGCCCCTAACAGTAGTGCACGCAGCATTACCCATGTATATGATTGGGATAGGAAGAGTTGGAAAGCAGCCAAATTTTAGCCACGCCCGAAGCATGCTGGCCGCGCCCACTGGTGTTGTGGTATGGAAATCACTCTCTACAAATCCTGCGTTTGCCCCTGACGTCTGACACCGAACCTAGTGGAGAATGAGAGACCCAGCTTAGGTATGTTATTTGGCCTATAGTAGCCTGTAGACTACTGCAATGTTAGTTTCTATCGTCACCAATAAAGATTGTCTGATGCAATTAATGTGGTTCCAACTCACAAGAGATTTAATAGCAAAAATTTAACAAAATATAACAAAATACAATAAAGTATAAGAAAGTATATTGGAATCCAGTAACAGCCCATCATTCCTGAATTCTGCTTGGTGAGAGACTGTTGCTGCCCCAGTGGTTTAGTTTTATGCAGTGCAGGTTGAAAAAGAAAAACAGTGATGATGTCAAAATGTACAGAAGGATAATACTAAGAAAGTTCTTCATTGGTTCAGGGTTTAAGAAAGTCCAGTACAATGTAGGCCATAGGTCAGTTCAAAGGATTCCTCTGCAGAGGTGGGGGCAAGTCACTCCAACAACTGTGCACATGTCTTGCCTAAGGGAATCAACTAAAACTGGCTTAAACCAACCGATTAATAGGGTACTTTTGAGAATTAATCTTATACTAATCATAACTAGTGATCGCTATGTGCGAACGCTTCACCGATGATACCAGATTCCTGCTGTTAAACTGTGGATTAATATACGACCAAACACTATACATTTCTTAGGACCTGAACCATAAATACCTTTAATGTAAATTTATTTTTTCATAAATAACCTTTAAGCCTTACTAATAAAATGATGTGAGTTGGAACATTATTAAAAGTTAAATATTTACAAGTTTATGTGCGAATGTAAGTGTATTTGCTCTGTTTACCTGTGCAGTTGCAGATTTTCCCTGGTATGACGTTGTGTACTAATTGCAATCATGCAAGAAACTATTACAATCAATATTTACTCATTTAGAACAACTTCATCCAATTATTCGACTTCGACACTACTTTCTCTCTATTACTTATAGGACAAGGACCAAGAATCTCTACTGGGGTATGCCGAGGGCACAGGGTAGAGACAATGGAATTAAACATTAAAGTAAACCGAAATATATCATTTTATTCTATATTGTGCCAGTTAATTTTCAGTGTAGGAGATGAGAAAGACATATACAGCATGGAAGACAGAAAACAACTAACTATGGCTGACCCCTGCTTTTGGCTATTCAAATATTTAGTAATATTGTAATATCACTGAATAGTCTTGTAGAATTCTGCATTTTATTCAGATTTAAACATGTAAAGAGTCTCTGTATTTATTTATACAGGTGAAAATGTTTGGTGCACATAGACAAACAGCTATGTTCATTTCCAAACAGCAGTCATTTGAAAAATAATAGATACAGGGTTTTATAATGTCATCATTTAACATTTATCATTGATTATTCAATTTGTCTTATTTTACACAGAGAAACATCGTTCAGAGAGAATGGACCTGATTCACTAAGGAAAATAAAGCAAATAAAGGAGTACGTTTTCTCCTGGACAGCCCATGTTACAATGCAAGGGGTGCAAATTAAGTTTATTATTTTGCACATAAGTTAAATACTGGCTGTTTGTCTTTTCATGCAGCACACAAACACTTGATATCTTTACTTTTACAGTGAAATTTAAAGTTGATCTAGGACATGCCCTATCCCCAACTATAAATCTGCCATAGCATTTTAAGTTTACCTCCCCCTCCAATGCAGCATGGTTTTGCCAAGGTGCAAAGTTACACCTTTTTTTGCTCTGCTGGAATCAGGCCCAATATGTCTTGTAAAAGGTCAATGAACAATATTGATGTACTTTTAATATTGTGTGTTTATGTTTCTTGGTGAGATCATCTAATGGTTTGACAAATAAATTAATCAGAATGTGCAAAGTGTGTCTCTTCTCACCATCTGGACGGAATTAAATCACTCTAAGCCCAGCAGTATTGTTAGAAGTTTTATCTTCAGTTTATCTGTATGAACTACATTATGCAAAAAGCCATATTGTGTGTGGCAACGTTATATACCGGACAGCTAGATGTAGCTGTTGAAATTGTTTAAGCTTATTTCTAATGTCAAATAATAGAATATATTTAACCTGGAAGGTGATGTTCTCCTCCCACTTCACTCATGGAGGTTGGCACCTCCATGAGTGAGGTAGAGAAGGGTCTGTTAACAGACATCTAGAGAATACCATGGAATGAGTACTGCATAGCGGATCTTGTCTGAAATCGCTCTGCAAACGCCCCAAAAAGTGCAAATTTGCGTGATTCTGCCGCTAATGGCTATAATTTCAGGGATGTGCTGTATGATATTCATCACTGTTGCTTATGTGTAATCAATACTTTCCATCGGTACAATCAAAAATAAACACATATTTTTGGTTATCGGATTACATTTTACCAGGGAACTATAGGGAAGTGAGTTTATGAATCACCCCTGGTACTTATATCTCAAGTATTTACCCTACATGTAGTATAGATTGAGGTGGAGGCACTAACTGCTCATTAAGAATACATTTAGAATAATTTAATAAGTATAATAATTTCATAAATCCATCAATCCCGTCCAATTCCTGTCCCTGGATTAATTCACAAGTGTTGCCTCTCTTTGTGTCGGGGTTGACAACATTCATACTAGACAAGCAGGGAAGAAGTGGCCACCACTGACGACCACCTGAAAAGAGCACCACATGTATGATCAACTGCACAGTATAGTACATTTTGGTACACAACACCTTAATCCAGTGGTTCCCAAACTTTTGCAGTTCGTGGCACCCTTAGAGTCTCCAAATTTTTTCAAGGCACCCCTCCAAAATAATTATTGAGCAATCCTGTTTTAGAAGTAGCTGGGTCAAAAAATTGTAATAAGTATTTAGGTCAGGACAGAAATACTTATTTAGTTGTATGCAAAAATGCCCCCTCTGCATCCAGACACTCTGCCCTCAGGCACTCTGTCCCCTCTGCATCCAGACACACTGCCCCCTCTACATCCAGACACACTGCCCCCTCTGCATCCAGACACACTGCCCTCTCTAACACTGCCCCCTCTGCCCTCTGTCACGCTGTCCTCCCTCCTCTGCCCTCTCTCACGATGTCCCCCCTCCTCTGCCCTCTCTCACGATGTCCCCCCTCCTCTGCCCTCTCTCACGATGTCCCCTGTCACGCTGTCACCCTCCTCTGCCCTCTGTCACGCTGTCCCCATCCTCTGCCCTCTCACACGCTGTCCTCCTCCTCTGCCCTATCTCACGCTGTCCTCCTCCTCCTCTGCCCTCTCTCACGCTGTCCTCCTCCTCTGCCCTCTGTCACGCTGTCCCCCTCCTCTGCCCTCTCACACGCTGTCCTCCTCTGCCCGCTCTGCCCGCTCTCACGCTGTCCCCCTCCTCTGCCCTCTGTCACGCTATCCCCTCCTCTGCCCTCTCACATGCTGTCCTCCTCCTCTGCCCTCTCTCACGCTGTCCTCCTCCTCTGCCCTCTCTCACGCTGTCCCCTCCTACGCTGTGTCCCCCTCCACTGCCCCTCTCACGCTGTGTCCCCCTCCACTGTCCCTCTCACGCTGTGTCCCTCCTCTGCCCCGCTGTGCCCCTCCTCTGCCCCCCTCCTCTGCCTCACTGTGCCCCTCCTCTGCCCCGCTGTCCCCCTCCTCTGCCCCGCTGTGCCCCTCCTCTGCCCCGCTGTCACACTCCTCTGCCCCGCTGTCACACTCCTCTGCCCCGCTGTCACACTCCTCTGCCCCGGTGTCATGATCCCTCTCACTCCTCTGCCACGGGCCAGACATAGAAAAAAAAAGAAAGAACACAGAAACTTACCAATCCGCCAGGTGCCTGGACCCAGCATCCACCTCTCTCCCGCAGCTGTCACTGACGCCGATATTCAGTGACAGCTGCGGGAGAGAGGAGGCTGCTGGGTCCCGGCGCCCGGCGGATTGGTAAGTTTCTGTGTTCTTTCTTTTTTTCTATGGCTGGCCCGCGGCACCCCAGTGACATTCTTCAAAGCTTGTAAGAACTTTTGCAAGTATATGAAATTATATTACCATGTATCTGCAGTTTATCATGTTTTTATATTTCATATCTTTACATTGTATATCTCCCTTGTGTAATTTGTGGGATGTTTGTAGCAACTTTGATCCTTGTGATGAAACCAAAGTTTTGCATTTATATCAGGTTTATAAATAAGTTTATATGATATCTATTGCTTCTATATGTCATTAACATATTTTATACGACATTTATCACATTACTAGAGAGTTATATGTAGTTTATGTGTCTTTGGACTATATTAAAATGATTTATATTTGTACTGGTACTTTGCATTCAACTTGACATAAGCCCCTGTATTAGTTATATCTTACCTGTATTTAATTGTCCCACGCTATAGAATTTATGGCACCCTATAAATAAATAATAATACGATTTCCCTAGTAGCTCATTGTTTGGAAACAGAATTTTATGAACTGTAAACTTAGAAGAAAGTTTTGTCTGCATTATTAAAGGTACTGATGAAATAATAATGAGCTCCAAATAGCAGAAATAAATTCAAACGTCCACAGGTACAATAACTAGATGCAAATGTTTCTTACACAGAAACTTTCTCTCATTGTGCACTTATTTCTATCAAGATGAATTCATTGGGGGGTATTCAATTGTTTGTTTTAACGCGCTAAAACCCAAAAAAACGAGCGCTCTAAAAAAACTTCATATTATACGGTAATTTTGCGCGCGTAAACAGTTAATACGGTACTTACTCGCTGCCAGCGGGCTGAATTTCAGCTCGCTGCTCAGGGAGCTGCGAGATGAAATTTAGCGAGTAATTACCGTATTAACGGTAATATTTTTAGAGCGCTCGTTTTTTTGGGGTTTAGCGCGTTAAAACAAACAATTGAATACCCCCCATTATCTCTCTGTTATATACCCAGGGTCACACATAAACTAAGGATAAATAAGCAGAATATACTCGGTTCTCAGGAAAATAACAATGTAAGATGTAGGTGGGTCTCTTTTGCAGAAAACCCATTTAATATTTGTCCTACTCATCCCATAAAACTAGAACTGTTTTCTACCCAGAATGGAGCCTTATTGATACTGAACTGTGGGTGGGGCCAACACAAATGTAGGCTGAATTAACTCAGTAACCACATCAGTGGCAGTCGGGGCTAATGCAACGCGCAGTGGTAGGTGGAGTCATAGCAAGACCAGGTGGAGCCTGTCACTGTAAGCAGACACAAAGAAAGGCTATAAAGGATTGTGCTTTACTCCAAGTATTTAATGAATGTATAGAACTGAACACTGGGGTGCAAGAGGAGTGTGACTACATTGTGTACGCAAATAAACATTTGATCCTATGCACTCATGAGGAAACATCACTAGTCCTCCCCTGACACCAGCACACCGAAAAGACAGGACAAGCCAGCCTCCTATCTATAAGAAAATCATTCACTCCAGAGATTCCTCTCCCCTTCCCATAGCCCTTCATCAAGCGCCAGGTCATGTCAGGTCACAGATCACTCATGTCATCTGAATCTGTTGGCGTGATAGACAGAGTCAGGCCCTTCAGCAACCACTCCTCTTTGATATCCAGAAATGTTAGTATATGGTAAAAATTTCACTCTTTCCTGAAGGGGGATGTTTATCCCTGGAAACCAGTAAAAATGGAAAGTGGGAAGATTGACTTTAGTATCCACCTATATAAAGGTGCAGAAACTCCCACTGTACAGACGGTCATTTGTGGCAATAGAACTCCCATTCTATAGATATATTATAAACTTCTAAATCAGAGTTATACACCAGACAACCACACTGAATGTTTAAAGGGAAATAGGTGCATCTTCCTGGTCACTCTCTTACAGAGGAAGCTTCTTCCACCCCAATAAACTGTAGGCCACATGCTGAAATGTCCTAAATAACACAACTAGTTTGTAACCTCATGTGATACCGCATTAATGACTCATCGTGGCACAGGGTCAACAATTTTCCAAACAAGACGACTATTTTCAGGAAATGATATTTAAGAATACCATTACATTGAAAGCATCTTGAGTAAGAAAGTAATGCTTAGTCGCTGTAAGCAGCATTTACACTCCTATCACTAATGTGTAAGAAGACTTACACAACATGTGACTCCTCAGATTTTCTACAACCACAAGTCCCCAGTATGACCTGCTAGCCTTCCTCAACCACTTCAGAGCCACAGGTTGCCTACAGTACATATTGAACCTGAGGTTATTTTCTGTGGTTGATAGTTGTTAGTACGCAGACATAGAGACAAGTAATGGATGGAGTTTTAAAGATCCCATGATATAAAAATATACTGGTAGGTTAATTGAATTCTGACTAAATTTCTCTTCATGTGTGCGAGCATGTGGTAGATAAATTAGATTGTAATCTACACAGGGATTGATGTGCATGAATAAAATGATGTTGTTGTACAGCTGTGTGGATCATGTCTGTGCTATATACATTAAAGGTCATAATAATAATATATTAGCTCAGTACTGTCTTAGGTGGCACAGAGTGTTCCACTCAGGAGTGTGAAGTACCTTTCATTAAGGTGTACACCCAGGGAAACCGAGCAAGAGATATTCTGTGCCCCAGCTCACCGCCGGAGGGGTGTCTCTAGCAACGGCTAGGGACGAGGGTGCCTAGAAGTACCCCCAGTTCATATTATGCCACACAGTAGTGCCCCCAGTTCATATTACACCAAACAACAGTGCACCCCGTGCATATTATGCCAAACAATAGTGCTCCCAGTGGATATTATGCCAAACAATACTGCCCCCAGTTCATATTACACCAAACAATAGTGTCGCCAGTTCATATTACACCAAACATTAGTTTCCTCAGTTCATATTACACCAAACAATAGTGCCCCCAATGCATATTATGGCAAACAATAGTGCCCCAAAATCATATTATGCCAAATTGTGACCCCAGATCATATTATGCACACAGAGGTGCCCCCAGTTCATATATTATGCCAAACAATAGTGTTTCCAATTCACATTACGTCAAACAATAGTGCACCCAGATTAAAACATAGAAATTAGCAAAAGAAAGAAAGCATGGAATATAAATCGGGGCACTCTTAGAGTGATAGAATAATATTTATAAATATTTTATTGGATATATTTTAAAATGACCCCTAAATCGCCAGTAGCAAAATATTTAAAAACAAAAATGTACAGTGACAAAAGTGAAAAATGTGTGATTAAAATTGTCAGCTGCTGCTGCCCCGCCTCGCTATGTTGGGTATATATTAGTGGGGAATCAATAATCACAATAGTAAATTGTTAGAAGATCCTAAATTGTTAATCTCTTAATATAGATGATATAATCTCTTTTAGTGTCTTAACTGATATAATATAACAAAAGCTGTTTAGAATTTGACAGATAAATAAATATTATATCTGAGAATTAGCTAGGGACAAGAGTAAAAAGCCATTGAGAAATATGCTGCACCAGGTTCAGACAGCTCTATACAGGTAATAGCCTCTGTATGGAGATTGAAATGAATAAAAGGCTTATCCCCTTCCTAGTGGAATGCTGTGATACTGTCACTCCTGAATAAATGCTATCTATGCTAGAGTAGCCGACTTATAATAAAGTTAGAGAAAAGAACGCTACTCTAAGCGGTTCACATCCTGGATTTATACCAGGGGTAGTGCCGCTGACTGTTGTTATCTAGGACTAAAAGAAGAGAAAGGATCTGTTATAATAAAGCATAGCGATGCGAACGCCGACGTGCATTTCGCATATTCGCTTTAACAAGGCTAACCGATGAGAACCAATGGCAGTGCTTTTAAGCAGAAGAGAAACCCCCTATGATTACGTCACAATTGTTCAGCCAATCAGATATCCTGAATATCGGAGAATGCCTCTGAGGATTGACAGCTGTTTGGACCTATCCTCAAGCTGAGTGTGAAAGTCCCCCAAAGCCAAAAATAACTGTTTAACAAAACAGATTAGTATATCATATATGCATTACTTAGATCAACAGGTAAATCAAATACCCCTGATGAATTGGTGCAGGTAAATAAACGGACCTCCTTTGTGATAAATACTCTAGGCAATAAGAAATGAAAAATGAATAATAAAGGTAAATATAAAAAATCTTATACACAGGTTCAAATGAAAAAAGAAGGAAAAAATCAAAAAAGAAAAAAATCTAACCATGATGGTGCTAAAGTATGAGTAATACTGATTTATTAACCCTAATAAAAATATGAAAGCTGAAAAGCAATGCCCTATAAGTGAAATAAGAAGTGTAAGATAAGGTGAACATAAAGGGTGTGTTCAGCTGTAAACATATGAATAGAAATTTGTAAGGAGTGAAAAATGAGTGAAGTGAAAGTGAAATAGTGTAAAAATGCTAAATATAAAGAAGAAATAAATAAAATGGAGAAGTGATATGGAAGATAAAATATGAGCTTGAGCAGCAAGTGAAATGATTGTGGAAAACTAGTGAAATAATAATATAGGGCTACGGTAATTGTTAGAGAGGAATAATATATTTATATAAAGATTAGCTCATATTTAATATAATCATGAATCCTATCCATTGGTACCTACAATAGAAAGGAGATATTAAATGTACCATTATTTAATAGAAATTATCAGTGAAATGCCCATATATATTCACTTTCACCATCTACACGAAGACCAAGTAGTTAGTATGATCATTCAATCCATTTGGTATCAAGCTATTCATAAGGAATATTTTTTTGGACTCTCTTTTTAATAGCTCATGTTGTAAATCCCCTCCTCTGATACCGAGGGTAATGTTTTCCATAACAAACGCTCTCAGGATTGCCTTCATGATGTGTTAAAAAATATTTGGCTACTGTCATAAGCGATTTAAATTTGTTTTTATCACTCATCATTTCTGATATTACTGACATGCTCTAGTAATCGCCTTTTAAATGTTCTTGTAGTCATGTCAATATATTTCAAGTCACACGGACAGACCAGACAGTAAATAACTCCTGTTGAGCTACAATTCACAAACTCTTTGATTTGCCAAATCTTATGGAATCTGTCTTTGTACTCGTCCATTTCGTATACTTGCAAGCCTTGCATCTGCCACATTTGTGGAAACCTGTAATAGATTTGGTTGTTTTGTGTTTGTTGATAAAATGACTGTGGACCAGATGATCAGTCAAGTTTCGTGCCCTTCTTCAAGTTATTGATACTCGTTCTTGCAATTCTTGTTTCAGATCTGTATCGAGTAAAAGGACATGCCAATACCGTTGAAAAATATCCCTAATCTCTCGCCACTCAGAGCAGAATGTACCTATCATTCTCACTTTGTCATTTGTTGCAGGTTTCGGTGGAGGAAAGATGAAAGAATCCCTTTCTATTCGGTTAACTGTTCGTACAACTTTCTTCAGAGATTTGCCACTGTAACCACTCTGTTTGAATCTATGGAACACTTCTTTGGATCTCTTGTCATACGTATCTGCATTGGAACAATTGCATTTTGTCCTTTTGGTCCCTTAGGGACCCCTTTGATCACAGGTGAAAAGTGAGAACTGGTTTGATGTAAAAGATTGTTCGTAGCAGTAAATTTTCTAAACATGTCAGTAATTAGTCTTCCATCTGAGTCTATTTGGATTGTGAGGTCCAAGAAGTTTATTTTGTACTCATGAATTTCTGAAGTTAACCGTAAATTAAGATGGTTCATATTAAGTTGGTCAGTAAATTCATGGAAGAAGCTCTCCTCCCCCTCCCAAAGAATGAAAATATTGTCAATATACCTCAGCCATAACAGTATATGGCTGGTATATTTATCATAATCTTCTTGAAACACTGTCTCAGCCTCCCACCATCCAAGGAATAAGTTTGCATCCGTTGGAGCATATGCTGTGCCCATTGCAGTGCCTCTGATTTGTAAATAATATTTCTCATCAAAAACGAAATAATTTTTCGTCAATACAAATTCCAAAAGTGATGTTATAAACTTATTGAAGTCATTTTGTATTTCCGTGTTCAAGAAGTATTGGACCGCGTTAATCCCTTTTTGGTGGGAGATGTTTGTGTACAAAAATTCAACATCGAATGAAGCCAGTTTGGTATTTGGACTGACCATAATAGCATTACTTTTTGCTAAGACATCCAGAGTATCCCTGGTTTAGGATGGTAAGCTGGTAACAAATCTACGTAGATGGTCCGAATTTACTGGCATTCTCAGTTAGACTGCCATCGCCCGATAGGTCTATGTGGGTTCTTTTCACAATTGTGGATCTTAGCTAAGGCATAAAACATAGGGATCCTGGGGTTCTCCTTTTTGAGAAACTCATAATCTGATTTAAAGATGGTACCATTAGTGAATGCACTCTTGATTAGATTGTTATGCAAAATCAGAAAGATGGCCGTAGGGTTAAAGATTAATCTTTTATAGCAATGTGCATTGTTTAGTTGTCTGTATATTTCCGTAGTATATTTATCAACTGGTCATAGAACAATATTGCCTCCTTTATCAGAAGGTTTAATCACTACTTCTTGCCAACTTTCAATTTTTTTGAGGTGCTTCAAGTTCCTGTTTGGTTAAATTGTGTTTGAGAGTTATCAATCTGTTCATCTCTAAATAATCTGTCCAGATCATTTAAAACTAAGTCTTGATAGACTTTAATTTGAGGACAGAAAGAAGATAGATATATCTGGAGTAAAGTTAGACTTCTTTTTAAGTTGTTTTATTTCACGCCCATAATGTGGCGTCTAATACAATGTTTGTGAACACTCATTGAGCTCTTCTACAATCTGTAAGGCTTGTCTCTTCTCCTCTGTATGGAAAATCTCATTGGTCACATGAATAATAGATTCATTAGTCAAGATCTGATCGATTGATTCTTGTTCTCTAGACTTGTCTTTGAAAAATTTCTTTAGCGATAGTTTTCTGGTGAACAACATCAGATCCTTCTCCCATTCAAAGCGGTCAAAGGATCAAATGGGGGAACACATCAGCCCACGGCTAAGAACATCTATATGGATTAGGTTAAGTTGTATATTGGAAAGATTGATAATCCTTAATGTATCATTTAATATTTGGGATGTCTGTTGCTCCTTCTAAAGGGGTACGGGCCCTCCTGTCCCTCCATCTGTTTTTTTTTGTGTTCTTTTGGTCTTGCTCCCCCCCCCCCCCCTTGGTATCGATTTACTTCCATATTTCCCCCTCCCTCTAAATTTCTGGGACCTCTTCCTAAAAAAGATCTGTTGAAATAATAGAGGTTTCACTTTCCGAAGAGTCCACTTCAGAGGTGCTAAGGGAGTTATAGGTTCTTTGATATTTATGTGTATCCCATTTAAATATTTTATTGTGTGCCTGGTCATTGCTATCACGTATGAACTTTTTACATTTCTTTTACACAGTGATATTATCAAATTCATCAAGGTCCGATTTGAGATCACTATATGCCTTCTGAAACTGTCCAAGACCCTCAAAGGTCTTCAGTTTATCTCCTAATTGGTTTATTTCCACAGTATATTGTTCTAATAAAAGGGTGTCATGTTTAATCAGTACTTTATAAGATCATTTGAACATTTAGTTAAAGTAAACTTTCATTCTTATTTAAGTTCAGAAGTGGCTAAATCAAAAGCCGGATATATTTTGGGTCGTAGACCTCTGGGTACCATATTTTGTTTTTGGTAATTGATAAACATTGTTTTATTCCAGAGAGTCTTTGTTTGTCTAAATATAGTCTTTTTCAAATCAGATATATAATTGGACCATCCTATGCCTCCCATTCTGGACGCTGAGATATCACGATTGAACTCCGAATCCTTCAACCGTTTTACTTGTCTATTCAATAGTTCTTGACTGATGCTAAATTAAGTCATAATGAAATAAGTTAATTGACAAGGGAAACTTAGTGTAGAAATTAATTAATTTGAGTCTCATTATAATAATGATCTTTTGCTGTGTGGGAACAAAAAGCAAGGTGGAAAAGAAGATAAACCTTAAGAAACAGTTGTAAAAAAAAGTATCCACCGTACCAGCAATCACTCACCCTGTATCCCTTCTTGGGGTTAGGGATGAAAATTAAAAGATAGAAAAACACATACTTTTAAATAAAACTGTTATTACTTGTAAACACACTAGCATGAACAATTTAAAAAATGTTGTTGTTTTTTTTTCAAATTAAACAAAAATACTCACATGGATGTGCCATACAAAATGTATTGTAAGGTTTATACTACTCTACATGATAATGTGACCAGTATTAGTGATACATGTACATTACAAAGAGCAACCTAGTGACTGTCATAAAATACAAAGAGTATCCTAGTGACCGCCATACAATACAGAAAGCATCCTAGTGACCATCATACAATACAAAGGGCATCCTGGTGACCACCATACAATACACAGAGCATCATAGTGACCGCCATACAATACAAAGAGCATCTTAGTGACCGCCATACAATACAGAGAGTTTCCTAGTGACTGCCATACAATGCAGAAAGCATCCTAGTGGCTGCCATAAAATACATAGAGCATCCTAGTATCTGCTATACAATGCAGAGAACATCATAGTGACTGCCATACAATGCAGAGAGCATCGTAGTGACCGCCCTACAATACAGAGAGCATCCTAGTGGCTGCCATACAATACAGAGAGCATTCTTATGGTTGCAATACAGATAGCATCCTAATACATACAATACAGATAATACAAAGAGCATTTTTGTGACTGCCACACAAATGAATTGTCCTATTTCCCTTAATGCCCTCCCAGGTAACAGCAAAATGTATTTTTTAAACAGAACATGGAGTTAATTTACCTCCATTTATGGACAATTTAATGCTTTCCTTCCCCATCTATAACTTGCTAGTACCTGTTTTTTTGTATTTAAAATGTGTCCTAACAGCCTGTAGAAAGTACATAAAGGAAGAAAGGAACATGCCCTATAGCATTTAATACAATAAACATGTTCCTTCTCACAACACAGTACAGAAAAATACATATATTTCTATATAGTGACACAGCCAGTGGTTGAGGAGTCTGTGGATTAAATAGTAAGAATGGTATCAAGCCATTTGGCCCAAATTGGTCAGTCATTATTGGGATACCTTCAAGATCACCTAAAGCATGTTGAACAGATTTCCAAAATATTTGTTATAGTGGTCAGGCCCGAAACATATGTAAATCAGTGCTTTTGTTCACCCTCACAAAGGAATTGGGTGACACAACATAACTGCAGGTGTTTAAGAAATACCTTGTGGGAAATACCTTGCTCAAAAGCATAGATCATTCTGTGGGATAACCATCATTGTTTCTATTCCCTGCCTACACCACCATGCTTCCACAGCCCCCACCACACGCAGCAACAGGCAGCACCCATTTGCTGCCTGTTGCTCTCCAATAACAGGACCGCCACTGGCAACCAAGGAAGTCTAGGGCGGATCTCAAATAGGAAAATAGGATGCAACTTCTACTATCTTCTCCAGCCCTGCACTCATTGCCCCGACTGTCAGCCCCCTCTCCCTGTCCCGCTCATCGCCCCAACTGTCAGTCCCCTCCTCCATCCCGATCATCACCCCGACTGTCAGTCCCCTCGCCTGTCCCGCTCATTGAACCTACTGTCAGCCCTCTCTTCCTGTCCCGCTCATCACCCCAACTGACAGTCCCCTCCCCCGTCCCGCTCATCACTCCGACTGTCAGTCCCCTCCCCATCCCACTGATTGCCCCGACTGTCAGCCCCCTCTTCCCATCCCGCTCATCACCCCAACTGTCAGTCCCCTCCCCTGTCCCGCTCATTGAACCTACTGTCAGCCCTCTCTTCCCGTCCCGCTCATCACCCCAACTGACAGTCCCCTCCCCCGTCCCGCTCATCACTCCGACTGTCAGTCCCCTCCCCATCCCACTGATTGCCCCGACTGTCAGCCCCCTCTTCCCATCCCGCTCATCGCCCCAACTGTCAGTCCCCTCCCCTGTCCCGCTCATTGAACCTACTGTCAGCCCTTTCTTCCTGTCCCGCTCATCGCCCCAACTGTCAGTCACCTCCCCCATCCCGCTCATCACTCCGACTGTCAGTCCCCTCCCCCATCCCACTGATTGCCCCGACTGTCAGCCCCCTCTTCCCATCCCGCTCATCGCCCCAACTGTCAGTCCCCTCCCCTGTCCCTCTCATTGAACCTACTGTCAGCCCTCTCTTCCTGTCCCGCTCATCGCCCCAACTGTCAGTCACCTCCCCCATCCCGCTCATCACTCCGACTGTCAGTCCCCTCCCCCTGTCCTGCTCATCGCCCCGACTGTCAACCTCCTCCCCTCATCCCACTCATCACCCCGGTTGTCAGCCACCCCCCAGCGCTCATCGTCCCAACTGTCAGTCCCTTGAACGCTCATCACCCCCACTGTCAGCTAACCCCCCTGCGAGCATTGCCCCCTCCCCGCACCATGTATAATAAAGAATGAGCAACAAAAAAAAATCCATGGAATACATGAGGCAGACTCTGGGCGGCCTCGTTAGGGCATTGGCCTACCCGTTAGTCCTATGCTCAATCCACCCCTGTCCAGAGTTCAACATGAAACGGATATCAAGATACACGTGCTGATGAATTCGGGTGATCTGCTCTGCTCTACTACACAAGACACAACAGGATACATCAAAAAATATTCTCCACTAAATACAGTAACTAGGGTGATCGTAATGTCTACTGAACATAAAATACATGTTTACAGTTACTCCTGATTGCAAACACATGTTACAGCATGCATAGGAGACTCATCACTAGTACTCAGGACTTGGATTAGAGATACGGAAGAAAAAGTAACTTTGAGCTCCCCAAAGCTTGAATCAGACATGGCTACGTGCGCTCGAGTTTGGCTCGCTCCTACTGTACATTGGCTACAGACAAACGCGCTTTCCCAGTTCTGCTCCCTCTGAGAAGTCATAGGCTGTGGTAAGTTTGTTTTGCATATGTAGATTGAATGTTGCTGCGTTCCGTGGCACATGAGCCGGTTCTGGACATGCACAGAGTGATTTTGTGTGCAATGCGCACAAAATCGACAGATATGTGCCTCTATGAATAAGGGCCTGTATGTCTAGCCAAAGTTCAACTAACCTAAAAAAAAAACATTCGAGCACATGTAAGAAAGACTGTCTCCTCATTTTCACAATTAATTTAAGCCATTAATGAGGCAAACAAAGCCCAGCAGTATTTTAAGAGAAACATTTAAACATTTCAATTAATGAAAGGGGTGTTCCTAAAGTGTTAGTAGGTTGGGCTGGCTAGTTTTCAGGAGGACCCGCAAACCCACAAAACTAGGTACAGACTGATTTTCAGGTGGTCAGATCCAAGGACCATAGTATGGGTGTACATCTAGAACTGAGCTTGGTGGACAATTAGACACACTGATACCAATAAAGAGGCAGTACGGGTCCACATTTTCTCACAGATGAACCCTATTGTGCTCCCCTCCTTTTTTGCATTCCTGCAGTCCCATTTTTTTTCATCTCTTTTAAACGTCTCATTTATGAGCAGGAATTTTTGTGCAAATTATTCCCAGTGGCTCCCATCTGTACCGCTGTAATCTGGATCTCGGCACTATAAATAAATATGTTAGAAACAGATGGAGATAAAACACAATTTAAGATAAAAAACTAAAGTGTACTCCAAGGCATATTCAAAAGTATTTGTGAGAAAACCGTGGTATGTCTGCATACAGGAATTGCAGGCAGGTTATGGCAAATTACCTATTAAAACATGGACATATGAAGCGCCTTATTACCTAATGTTGCTGTGGCTTCTCAGAACAAGTCGTTTCCTGTTATGTAGAAACGTTTCTGAGACTCCTCATCCTGCAGTTCAGCAGGCTCAAATGAGGGTGATTTCGTGCAATTTAGTTGTTTTATTTCTATCATACTTTTAAAACAGCAATTTGTAATTGAAAAGCTCTGTTGGCGGATAGGTCTTCAGTGCATTGATAGATACTGTGGCAATAATTGAATCTGAGGATACATTGGCCAGTAATTTGCAATAGGTTTTCATTCTTTAATATTTTGAGCACTTCCATTTGTCAACCTTGTGAGACGTAGGTAATTGTTTTTGAACACCATTATTTGTTAAGTGAAAACAAAAAAAATATACTTTGTAAATACAAAGCATCTTCAGTTACTGTGGTTCATGATAATGAACAACTGAAAAGAGGGCATTGTAGGGTTTCAGGACCAAGTTTTGCCTTTAAAGACATCGGTGTATATTTATTAAACTACGGGTTTGAAGAAGGGGAGATGTTGCCTATAGCAACCAATCAGATTCTAGCTATCAGTTATTTAGTACATCCTACAAAATGACAGCTAGAATCTGATTGGTTGCTATAGGCAAAATCTCCACTTTTGAACATGTAGTTTAGTAAATATACCCCATTTGCAGTTTTAAATTTGCCGAATACCGATTTGGACTTTCTCAAGCCAGAGTTGTGCAGTGACAGGCCAGGTAGATATTTAGTATTTGTATTACCTGTGTGCTAATGACACATAGTGAGTACAATTAATGAATTGCTTGTTTATTGATTCATTTATTCATTCTTTTATTTTTAGATTTTGTCATTGCCTCCTGTTGTTATTTTGGTGTGTTATCTCAAAATCTATATATAACATGTTGTGTACAATGATATACAGTTGTTGCAGATCATTCGATGAAATTGCATATTTACTATTCCTAGTTTTGCAATGATGTGTGTCCTTGATTCAGTGTAGGCTGCAATTCTGTGACATGAACATTGGCATAATCATATGGCCTCAGATTTGCGACCTTATGTATTAAAGAGACTTACAACACAAAAGACAGTGCAAATATGTGGTTGCATTCAAGATACACTCTGAGCAGGAGGGTTTTGAGCATGGGATTACCCACCCTAGGCTATGCTACGCTCAGATGGGTACACGGTAAAACATGTGCCCACTTCCTGGGCAAACTAGCCTCTAGGGAATATCTTTCCTTCAGTCCTAAAGTAAACCAGTACAAAGCGATTTAATGCACTCAACTGAGCTTGAGCTTTTTTTACAATCAGTTTTCCCACCTTGTAGTAGACTATCTACACCCAAGTCTTTATTCCTTTTGCATGTATCTTCCTCACAATCCTTTTATTACAGTTTACACGTTTGTATGAAATCAGAGCTGCTCTACACAGACTTCTCTCACGTGCAAACAAGGCAGCAGCATTAAAAAAAATCTATATTTAATAACATTTTATGATCCACAATTAAATTGAATTATTTAATGAGCAAATTAATGTGGGTGGAATTAATTTGATGGTGGGGATGGGGATAAATCATTAGATATACATTAGCTGGCCTATTGTTTAAATTATACACCATCAGCCTGTAAAATGGAAGTTAAATCCTACAGATCAGAAATCTGCACCATGACTTTATAATGTATTACAAAATTACACTGTTAAATACTCACCCACAGTGATGGAAACGGCCATGTTTGCCGGTGGCCGGGCTTCTACAGCAGTAACGGTTTCATCCCTGTTCTGGGTATTACGTCTAATCTTTATGTGAGCAGCTACTAAGAAACCTGCTGCCTCCAGAATAATCACTGGTCCAGTTTTTTGCAGGGGACCACAGATTCTTGCCTATTCCAGAAAACTTCAGAGTACATCCAGGAACCGAGACACCGACAATGCAAAACAGAACTCCAGAAATGAGGAGCAAAAGTCCAAATAATCCAAATATGTAGAACTGACAGCGGTAACCGCAGGAGTAAAGCGACATTTTTCAGATTAAGTTAAGGGAGCTAATCCACCTGGTGCTTCACACATACTGAGCAGGTGATGCTGTGACAGTTACATTTATACTTACCAGGGTACTGTGAGGTGGCATTGGTACTGTGACATCACGTGAGCTAATCTGTAGGTCATGTGACGTGAGGTAATCTGTAGGTCATGTGACAAACCTAGAAGTGAGCTGAATACACTAAATTGACAGTTACTAACTGTAACATACAGACACATTCAAAATACCTCAGTACAGTTTTGAAAAAGTATCTGGGGCATATTCAATTCCAATCCCGATCCGCGGGATCGCGCCGGAACGGCCGCGAACCTAATCCGCAGTACCGCAGTAACGTGGATTTTCGTTCCTAGCCCGTAGGGCTGCGTACGAAAATCCGCATTATTGCGGTACCGTGTTACCGGCAGTACTGCGCATTTTCCGCGGTAACGCGCATTACCGCGGATCGGATCGGAATTAAATATGCCCCTCTGTGTCTGTAGGAGCAAAATAATATTTAATCATTTGACTCTGGCTCCTCTTCAGAAAAAACCTGACCTTGGCCTATGTTTTCAACGTGACACCTATTTCACATTCCAGGTAGACTTTATATGGGTGCATTTCTTTGCACATTTCCAAAAAATATAAAAACATTCACACACACAATAGTCCCTCATAATAAAGACAGACCCAAAGACTTATCAATCTCATTATTGATTTGAGGAGTGAATAAGTCTAAACTGAGATGAAAAACTTCAATAAAGGAAGTGTCCTTAAGTGGTGTCAGACTGGACTTTGAAGTGACGTTTTCACGATGCCCCATTTGAAGCCAGACCCACAAATAGGCGAAAGGTGGCATAGAATGTTTTTCTGGGCAGATCCGAAATCTGAAAATACTGCTGCGTCGAAATGGTTGCACTTCAGTTTTTCAAACAGTCGTCAATGTCAGCATGTCTGCCATAAGCATGTCTGCCATCAGAGCTTCGGGACCCTCGAGTCGTGGTAAGTAGGTTTTTTACTAAGCTGAAATTTAGTACCCAACCCACATTATAAGTGTTGGGTGACATTCTCATATAATGTTTTCTTTTATAATTTACTTAGTATTATAATTCTACCTTCAGCATATCTCTTGAAAATGTTTATTTTATCATGTTTTAAAATAGTTTTTTTGCAGTAGGTTTGTTTCAATTCTCATTAATCTGTACTGTAAATTACCGGCGACAGAAACGTGCTGTCACCAGTGCATTGTTATTTCCTCTAGATGACACAAGTGCCATTACAGTTAGCATTCGGGCTCCATAGGATAACACAGCAAATAATGTTTCCATTGTACTTGATAAAGGGAGTGTTCATCATGTTATCTAATGAATTACACAGCAAAAAAGGTATTAATTAAAAACATAGTGGTTGTTTACTGAGATAATAAAAAAATCAGGATCAGGATTAAGATAATTAATATGTATAATTAGTCATATTGCCTCAGGATAGAAACACTAGGAGATAGGAGTGACTCAGAGGTGTCTTGCAATAAAAATAACAACTAAGCACATTGTATTGTTCAAAATAAATAAAAAAATAAGCATAAATGTTTAGCTGCCGGCATGTAGGAGACTCTACCACAGAACAGGCGACCCTAAAAGTACCTATAACTTGCTACAGAATATTACCCTGCAACTAGACTGTGCGAAGGTTCACATGAGTGTATCCTATGTTATAAACAGATAATGGACAAAAACTCCAGAAGGTAAATGTATTAACATCCTATTTTTGAGAATCACTGATATTTTGGTGGTGACTCTGGCAGCAAAATTTAATACAGGATTGTGTTTAAAGGGAAGGTTTGCCTTTAAATACATTGCCGTTTTAGATTTTGCTGGCAAAGTTGCCGACTATCGTCGATTTGCAAAAATCGGAAGGTAATACATTTACCCCCCGGTCTCAACCTAATTCAGCCAATTTCTTATATTATACTGTACGACACTTAATATATATTTGTAACTGCATGAGAGGTTCAAATGAAAGGTTGTGTGCAGGTCAGAGTAGATCTAAGAAGGTGTGGGAAAGGGTATTTCCAGGTTTGGGGTGTATGAAGGGCTGACATTGTTGTGTGTCTTTGTGGGTAAGGCCAGATAGGATAGGTTTAGTAAAACAAAATATGGATGATGTGATTAATCCTTAATATAATGAAGCTATGTATTGTACTCACTTCCTTAAACCCTAGGTCTATAGATATTATTATTATTATTATTATAATTTATTTATATAGCACCACTAATTCCGCAACACTCTACAGAGAACTCACTCACATCAGTCCCTGCCCCAATGGGGCTTACAGTCTAAATTCCCTAACACACACACGCAGACAGACAGACTAGGGTCAATTTGTTAGCAGCCAATTAACCTACCAGTGTGTTTTTGGAGTGTGGGGGGAAACCAGAGCACCCGGAGGAAACCCACGCAAACACAGGGAAAACATACAAACTCCACACAGATAAGGCCATGGTCAGGAATTGAACTCAGACAGATATAAAATAATCTGTATTTTGAAAACCTATAATTGTATTTCCAATATATCATTTCCTATCTACTGTTATCAATTCAGTGTTAAAAGGTACAAAACACACAGGGGTCCATTTAAGATTTTTCTGATTTTTACCCTGTTCAGTATTATCTGCCATCCCAACAATGACTGACGACTTTACAGGGCAATTTACGGTAGAAATCATGTCAGACAGTGCATCTGATAGGAGGCTGTCCAGGCGATGACTTTTTTCTAACGAAGATCTCTTTACTGCTCACGCGTGGCCTAGGGTTGCGCATTCGCAGATACCATTTGCGCTAAACAGTGCAGGGGAGAGCAGGAAGACTGCCGGAGAGGAAGCTGAAGATCCCTCTTCTGCGATGCTCTACCCATATTATTGAATGGCTAACACCATCGAGTTCAAGCTCCGGAAAGCTAAGCCTTTCGGAGCTTGACAAAATTGCCCACACCACAGTCCCTATTGAGTATTATGGGGACTGCTGGATTGGGTGGTACTTTGCCTAATGCAAAAGATATTTCAGTCATCTCCTGCGCTATGTTTTTCTTAACTTAGTATTTGACTTAAAAATCCCTTTATAAAACCGTTTCCGCATTGTCTAGGGTTTCGGAAATAGGCCCCTCAGTAACAAAGTAAATTTCAACTTCAACAGGAACATGTTATATTCATTAGCTTTAATCCACGTCTGAATAGATTTGGTGAAATACCCATTAATGTCAGGAATACATAAATCTCGGCTAGCCTGCATCATAGCAATAACGAGGATAAAAGACTTTGAATCTATAAAATGTTTCTAGTAATATTCAGTGAACCGTGCAGTTAACATGAGGACAGTCACATATCTCTCTGTCCTGGCTTTTTTCCAGTTTACTCTGCTTTCATATGATCTGCAGAAACTATTGCGTAAGACAGCAATCTCTCTATAATAATATAACTCCAAGACACAAAGTCTTAGTCTTCCTGTATCTGACATGTTCATTCTGCTCTCCTGTTCTCCCTCTCACCACACCTCATTCCTAGCTGACAAAACTTGACTAGAGAAGAAAAAAACAGCAGTCACATTTCAAATTAATGATTCATGACATCCCAAAATGCGTAGGACAAAAAGATGTATGGGATAAAACACGTTACAAAATTATTTATTTGAAAGTACTTGAAGCATAGCTGGTAATGGTGGTTATTGTAAAAATAGGCTGCTTGTTTCAAAGAGTACATCTTGTACAACATGTATTGCCCAAGGCCATTGAGACAGCAGATTTGTAAATGACTAACTGTGAACCCCATTTCTTACCTTTTTAGAAAGGTGAGATTATATTAAAAGATTAACTTTTTACTGGGCCTTATTTTCAAAGAGCAAAGTGGCCAAGATATAGTGAAAACTCTTCTTTGGTGACATCATATGACAAGCCTTGAGCCGATGCGTCCACAATTACACTAAATCGCATTGATTTGGGGAGCAAGACAGTGGAGTTTGCACTGACCAATGGGAAGAGTTTAGCAGAGCTAATGCTGAGTATGCGAACTGGGGAGATTTCATTTCATGGGGCGAGAATATTGAAGTGAGATAAAAGCATGAGGAGGGTGTATTTTTATGGGTGTAGCCTGTATACGTGTTTTGATGAATGCAGATCTAGGTCCGATCTGCTCTAACACTGCAGGATATTCCAGAAAGAACGCACAGAAAAAAAAACTATTCAATTAATGTCACCTGTTAATAATATAGGGCCTGATTCATTAAGGAACTTAGGCAAGAATTTCTTACTTAAGTCTCCTGGACAAAACCATGTTAAAATGTAAGGGGTGAAAATTAGTTTTATATTTTGCACATAAGTTAAATACTGTCTGTTTTTTCATGTAGAACGGTTTTATACAAAATACAGCACATATCGGCATTTACGTTTCTTAATTATTTATAAATGTTTTTTTCTCTGCCGCTTATAATTAACATTACTCATAGTGAACTGGAGAAACTACTCGCTTAAAGATGAAACATACAAACTTTCCTGATTTTCCTAAAACAGGTAATATTGCCACTATATATATTACTATTGTTATCATGTTAAAGAGACCCTGTTGTAAAGCACTGAACCCACATAGCTGCAAATTAAGTAAAACGTACCTATACACTATAATAATTGTAAAACGTAAGCCAGGCTTCAAGGGGTAAATGTATCAAGCTGCGAGTTTCCGGCAGGTTTGAAAAGGGGAGATGTTGCCAACCAATCAGATTCTAATTATGATTTATTAAGAACCTTCTACAAAAAGAAAACTATAATCTGATTGGTGGCTATACATTTACCCTTAAACGTAGACAAATAAAACTAGACATACACACATGTAAACACACACAGACATTTTTATTCAAAAGATGCTTCCTTGCATCTCTGAGGGAATTCACATTTTAATCCGAAAGATGCTGTAACTTGGAGGTCAGACACATTCTGACTTATATTTTTTTATCTATTTTATGCTATCACATATTTACTGTGGCAAATCCCAGCATAATTTCTGGTCCTGTGCCCCATTACCTACAGAGAGCCTGTGCCCCCCGCTGCCAGTGGTTAGCATTGCTGCCACACAGAGTTGGGGGTCATGACTTTGATTCCCGAAAAAGACCCTATCTGTGTGGAGTTTGTATGTTCTCCCCATGTTTGCGTGGCTTTCCTCCCACGGTCTAAAGACATAAATGGTAGGTCAATTGGCTGCTGACTAAAAGTACCCTAGTGTATGTGCATGTGTGTTAGGAAATTTAGACTGTAAGCTCCAATGGGGCAGGCACTGATGTAAATGACAAATATTCTCTGTACAGCGCTGTGCTATATGGTTGCATTTTCATGTTCCAGTGGCCTGTGCTCAGACGGCTTCTTATCGGCCACTCTGACAGGAGCCTCAACTGGGAACTATTGAGCTGGTCGGAGGAGGTACATTCCTGGAGTCCTGGACCTCACTCAGAACATGGAATTCTTTTGTAAGAAGAGGACAGATAGGGGGTTTACTGCCATTGCTGCAGGATACAGAAAAGCAAGACAATGAGAGTTTTCTATAACCTGTATTAATGGAAATGTTCAGGTTCTTGCACAAGAAACCTGTAAGGCATGCAGGTGTCTGGGTGCAGCTGTTATGTTTGGCAGGGCATTTCTGCATTCATAAAACCAGAGACAGACAGGGAACAGACTCACTGTAGATGTGGGCGTAGAAAGACTGGGGTGACAACTATCAGGAATGAAACCAACATGGGCTTGGTTAATCTTTGGAACTTTCTACCCCGTCTGACTCGACTCTCCCCCCACCTTCAATCCTTTAAACGCTCACTCAAAACTCACCTTTTCAAGCTCGCCTATCCTACCACTTCCTAACCATTATATCCAACACCTCCTCTTCCTCGTCTGCCATTTAATGTTTTCTCCCAGTTGGTCCTACTGTCTCTCACCACCCCTCCCTTTAGAACGTAAGCCCTCGCGGGCAGGGTCCTCTCTACCTACTGTCCCACGTCTGTCACCTGTCCCTCTTATGTCCTGTCATGTCTTTTGCTGCACTCTGTGTGAGTCCCTATAGCAATACTCACACTCATCTGTGCTGCTGACTTTTTCTACCTCATCTATTTGTTACTTGCTTCTGTATCCGGGGCTACGGAATCTGTTGCGCCTTATAAATAAATAAATAATAATTATAATAATAATTAAGGCACGTAAACGTCAATTTTGTACATAAAATCACTCTGCGCATGCCCAGAACCGGACCATACGCCACTGAACGCAGCCACATTAAATTCATACTCGAGCGCAAAGAGCACTGACTACAGCCCATGTTTCAGGAAGGGAACAGAGTAGGGAAGCGGCATTTACCTGTGGTCAATGTACCGTAAGGGCGTGCCAAACCCGAGCGCATGCAGCAGTGTCCAATTCAAGCTCTGGGCATCTCTCAGGTATGTGTTTTTCAGCCGTATCTCTTGCTCCAGCTACAAGTCTTCATGCAGAGGCTTCGTCATGATGGTGATGAGTGGCTGATGGTCTATCTCAACAGTGACAGTGCGCCCATATATAATATTCTGATCGGCAAATACTAATGCTAAAAGATTTTTTTTCAAGAGAGAAGGCTGTGGGCCTGTTATTTTGGAGACATGCTGTATATAATTTGTGTTGTGAGGCATCTGCAGAAATTGTCAGTACCATTCTGTTTATTGGTGTAGGAGCTGTCTTAATGGTGTAGTTGTCTCACTGTAGTGGGGAAGAAACTTCGACGGATAGTTTGTCAATCCCAGGAATCACTGACTACAACTGACCCCTTTGTCATTGAGAATGTGACCCACATATGCAACTTCCGACACCCGGAACCTGTATTTGTGTTGGTTGAGTTTTAACTTTATGACACAGATCCTTTCCATCACCTGACGGAGGCGCTCATTGTGTTCTTGCATGTTGCGACCCCAGATAAGGATTTCATCGACAATGATCTCACACTGGTATCCTGCAAACAGTTGTTCCATACATCATTGGAAGACTTCCCTGCCAGTGGTCAGGCCATAAGGCTTACGCCAAAAAGCATATCTTTCTGCGGGTGTCATGAACATGCTGAGCCTGGATGACTCTTTGTCTAGAGGTATCTGCCAAAATCCGCATTCAGTATCCATGGTGCTGAACATTTTTGCCTCAGGTACGTCAGCAAGAACTTACTATTCCCAATGTGTGTTGAGGCCTCAGCAGTGCTTTGTTTAGATGCACGTGGTCTATGCATAGTCTGACTCGTCTTTTTTCATTGCTGCCATGGCTGAGACCCACTGTGTTGCTTCCTCTATCGGGTTAATTATACAGAGCCTTATCATGTGGTCTAGTTCAGCAAGCACTTGTTATTCATGTCAACGGAAAAGCGTCTGGGTACACGACTGTGGGGACAATTGACTCATCCAGTTGCATGTGATAAATGACTTGGAGATTACCAATGGAATCACAGTCGAAGAGATCTTTGAATTCCTTGAAATCTTGACTTTCTAGCTGCACCATGTGGACTTCAGCTCCTAGGTGCATCAAGCCCAGTTTTTTGTGTAATTTTTCTTTATTCAAATTTTCACAATATAATTATAATTATGACAATATACATAACAGTGGGTTACCAAAGCATTTTCAAGTGAAAGTGGCTAAAACGCATATAGTTTTTGTCATAAATCTCGTAGATAAGCAAAATATGAGTAGCATGGAGAAGAAAAAGAAAAAGAAGAGAGAAACAGAGGGAGGAGGAGGGGGGGGGAATGGAGCTATCTAATGTAATAAGTGATTATGGAGAGGTTCTACCTGCTAGGGAGGAAGGAGCTGAGCTTATCAAACGTCTTAGCTTTCCTGCGTCCTGGAACTCAAACCACAGACCCCATATAACATAATAATATGCGGAGAATATCAACTCATCCATTGATCTGTAAAATTCTAATCTATGGAGCCATTTCTTAATGGACGGAGGGCTAGGAGAACTCCAATGAGTTGTTAAAACTGGAGATTGGGGTATAAGTCTTATTTAGTAGCCAGAAAGCAGGAATGTCGGGGACCTCGTCACCCAATATGGCAGTAGAGATCGCTATAACCTGGGTCCAAAAGGATCGAATTACTGAACAATCTCACCAAATACCAGGGGTTTCTCGGCATCTCCAGGAAATGTCTGAAATGCTCTGGTATATTCTAGTTAATTGGGCTGGGCATCTATACCAACGTGACAAGATTGTACTGTGTTTCCACAACTGCTACACTAGTGGAGCATGTATGGGTATTTTGGAAGATGTTTGGCCAATCTGCTTCCTGGATCCGGTCACCCAGATCTTGTTCCCAGGATCTGGTAAATATAGGTAAAGAGTTATAGAAATTTTCAATGAGGAGTTTATAGATTGTAGAGAGAAGATGAGGAGGGCATCTGGTAGCATGACACAACAATTCAAAACCCTTACTACATCTTTACGGGGGAGCCCCGAAGTCAGGAACTGTTTAATTTGGAGAAATCTCCAGATTTCTGATCAGCTGGCCGACACGTGTGATCCCAGCTTGGGCCCAGGTTTTGAATGGGCTGATCTGTAAACCCGGCGGGAACAGTGGGTTGCCAAAGATGGGAGACAAAGTTGATATAGAAGAGTATATATGAGAAAGCCGTCTGAGTCTAGACCACCTTGCAATGGTGGGGACAATAGTGGAATGTTTAATAGCAGGTAGTTTGCACAGCCACGGGTATACCTCGGGAGGGAGGGCAAGTAAGCCCCTTCAATGTAAATCCACTGTTTCCCACCGGTTGAGACTATCCATTCCACAGTCCTTCCCAACATGACTGCATTGTGATATGTAGAAAAATGTTGTGGAAGTTGGAGACCCCCAATATGTCTACATCGGTACAGGATGTCATGTTTAAAGCGAGCCCCCCCACACACACACACACAAAATCTCTCAGCAGTCTCTGTAAGTCAGCAAACCATTTGTCGGGGATGTGGATTGGAAGTTTCTGTAGGAAGTGAAGAATGCGTGGGAGGACATTAATCTTAATTATGTATACTCGGCCCATCCAGGAGAAGGTCTTAATCCTCCACTATCTCAGATCAGCTTGGAGCCTTGCTATTAGAGGGACAAAGTTGAGGTCAAATAGACGAGATAGGTCATTAGATATCAACACAAGTATTTGATATGTGTGGGGTACCATTGGAAGGGGAAAGACTGCTGGAGACCTTCAGCTACATGGATAAGTAGGGAAAGACTCAAAGCCACCGACTTTGAGTAGATAATCTTAAGATTAGAAAGGGATCCAAAGCTTTGGAACTCATCATCATCCTTATCATCATCATCATCATCACCATTTATTTTTATAGCTCCAATTCTGCAGCGCTGTAAAGCGAACTCACTCACATCAGTTCCTGTCCCATTGGGGCTTACAGTCTAAATTCCCTAACACATACTGATATAATCGGGACTGATATAATCGGATTAATAACTACGGCCAAGAGGTCATCTGCAAACAAAGCCAATTTATATTCCTCTCCTCCCATCTGTAATCCTAATATGTCTGGGTTGGCTTTGATGGCTCTAGCCAAGGCTTCCATATAGAGCACGAAAATGAGCAGGTAAAGTGGCCATACCTGTCTGGTGCCATTGCCAATCAAGATCGGTTCCCTAGAGCGTTCCATTGATTTTAATATGAGCTGTGGGGGATCGGTAGAGTGCCAAAATCCTGCGGAGAGCTAGTTGGCCTAGACCCATTTGAGAGAGCATGCACCGCAGGAAAGACCAGTCAACACGGTCAAATGCTTTTTCCGCATCCGTGGATAAAAGCATGGCTTGAATGTTAGTGGATAGTGCCGAGTGAACTAAATCAATGACCTTAGTTGTATTGTCCCTGGCCTCGCGACCAGAAACAAATCCAACCTGGTCAGAGTGTATCAGACCTGGAAGTAAAGATTTCAGTTTATCAGTTTTGCATAAAGCTTGATGTCTATGTTAAGTAAGGAAATCGGGCGATAGCTTTGGCACTGTAATGGGTTCTTACCCTCTTTGGGTATCACTGTCAAATGGGCTTCTAAAGATTGTGTGGAGAATGGGGTGTCTTCTGAGACCGCATTGAAAGCTGGCACCAACAGTGGGCTTAGCTTATGTTTCAATGTCTTATAATAGGAGATTGAGAAACCGTCAGGGCCAGGGCTTTTACCCGATTGCCTCTGCTAGTTTGCAATGTGTGAATGGTTGCTCCAACATGGAGATGTCTGCGTCTGAGAGAGTGGGGAATCCAACCTCCCATAGGTAAGCAGATATTTGAGAGCTCTTATTAATTAAGTCCGCCCAAGAAG
Source organism: Mixophyes fleayi (assembly GCF_038048845.1). NCBI lineage: Eukaryota > Metazoa > Chordata > Amphibia > Anura > Limnodynastidae > Mixophyes > Mixophyes fleayi. The sequence goes on along the minus strand of NC_134402.1, from coordinate 429,683,340 downwards.
CCTTACCAGAGATGTTGTACAGGCTTGAATAATAAGAGTCTAGAATCTAGAATCTAGCTGCTAAATCGGACTTGAGCTGACAATCGGTACCTTTATCATTTTTATCCACTGCTATGAAGGATTTGGCTCTTTGGGGCATTTATGAGCCTCCCAGATGGATATCGCTGAGACCTCTGGGATAGAGTTGAATTCTGTATAATCATCAAGAGCCTGCTCAATTTGTTTCCTGCAATTTGAGTCTTGAAGGAGAAGCTCGTTGTCTCCACATACAGCTTTTATATTAGGTTGGGCTAATTGTAGAGTTAGCGAGATAGGGACATGGTCAATCCAAGTCACGTGGCCTATCTATTCACATTCCCCACAGAGTGGTCTAAAAATCCATGAGGTCAGACAGCACACCAGGATCTCCTTCCCATAGTTAAGAGAATAGGCAGACGTGGGAGAACAATATGGGAGGCATTTGTCACAAAATATCTTTAGTAGCAGCTCACTTTAACAGCCTATACAAGTTTTGGAAGCCACTAGGTGGCAGCAGTGCCCAGTTGTCAGACTGCAGATGCTTGTAGCTTATAAAGGCTAAAAGCCCATGCATAGGAGCAAGAAGTTATGGCAGACCTGGCATGAGTCTGGGAGGTTAGGAGCCGTGGAGCCTGTATGCTAGCTGTGTAGCCTTATCATCCCTTCAGAAAGGCTGGCCTCAGATAACAATTGACCGATGGTGGGCTGTGGAGAAGTGAACGGGTGTACAGCAGGAGCCAGAACAGAGACCTTAAGAGGGGAAGCCGGAAGGATCACCGAAAGGCATGCCTAGAGTCCCAGAGTGTCCTCAGGTGAGTTGGATGGGCAGCAAACAGGTCTCCTATGAATCAGCCCGCAGTACCCTCCGTTTGTGAGGAAAAGGGGGGCGTTTGGGTGGCAATCAGTCTCAGGGGTTAAGGATTTTCCCCCTAATCGTGAGGAGCTCTCTCAGCGTGCGTCCGACCCGGATGGCTGGCAGACCACCATCAAGCCCAGTTTAACGCTATCCTGCAGCCCTAGTAGAGGTCTGACGTCACGATCAACAACGTGAAACTGTAAAGGCGCACACATGAATTCTAGTGTGGCTGTGCCCAAAGTTTTAATGATGTGACATCCAAAATCCAAATGGTTTCATGAATCTGGTTAATTGCCTGTGCCTGTGGGTTTGTTCTGTGCAGGAGAGTCTTTGACATGACGTTGCACTTGGCACAAGTTTCAATTTTTATTGCTGCCAGCTTGTCAGTATGCGTGACGTTATCTGATTTGAAATTTCACAATTAAATCTATCAGAATCAATATAAAAGGGATTTATTTCTTCACTACCCACATTTTGCATTTATGTACTTATTGTGTGCGTATACCGACACTGTTACTGTAATAGCAACACATTTATACATGATTTCCTGCAACATAAAACATATTAATATGATATAATTAGTCAAAACTAAATGTGTCAGAAAATTAACTGATTGTGGTTTCCTGGGATTACATACTGTGGGTTTCACATAGGTTTAAGAGTAAATCAAACAAGAACGTGCCAATTTGCACCTTGGCAAAACCATGATGCTCTGCAAGAGGGGGACTTAAAATGTGCAGATATATTTATAGTAAGGAGGGGCTAATTTGCAATCTGTAGCTGGATTTGCTCCTGTAAATGAGGCCTTGAATCAGGGCCGTAGCTAGGGCTGTGTGCCCAGGGCGCAACGCTGAATGGGGGCGCAGTTTATGAATATTTTAGGTTCATTTGGTTAAAAACGAGGGCTATGGGGTAGGGGCGACAGTTATCCTTCTCACCCCAGGTGCTAAAATTTTAAGCTGTGGCACTGCCTTGAGTCTCCTTCTAACACAGACATGAAAATGTAAAGTGTACAACAAGACTAGGCAAAATTGTTTTTCTTTGAATAGATGTTACTGAATCCTCTTATCGATGTTGCCGCAATAAACATTCTAAGTTTACTTGATTATATAGCGTTGCCTTAATTCTATTCTAATACCATTAAAGTAAAACAGTTATCTACTGTTTACATCACAATGAACTCACTTGCCGCTGTTAAAGACACTATACAGTAAATTAAATATTCTCCTTGATTAATTAGTATCTAGCAGAGAAAAAAAATGGTATATGTGATTTACCGATTTAGACCAACCCTCTGTGCAACGACGCTTTAAGACATTAGTGGGCCCAGTGGAAAGATCACATTAGTGGGCCTCAGGCTTATTGCAAACCATGAGGCACAACTTTTAACTGCAAATAAAAATTAAGCATAAAAATAAAACCGATTTTCCTTACATTTCCACTACTTGAGAATTTCTTACATTTTTAGAATTTGGGGGATAAGATGAAAATCATTCAATCATTCATTTGTGGTGGTCGGGTACTAATGGGAATCCTTCCCTTACCTTGTCCTCCAGACATGAGTCAGGTTCTTTTCTCTTTTGGATATCCGGTGGTCAGGAGATAAATACTTCAATGAAAGGGACAAAGATTGGTCAAACAACTTGATTTTATTGAGAATGCGGTAAGGATAGTTTTGGTAAGCCACCGCGCCACTGAGCCCTTCAGCTCAATAGTAATGACAAAATAATGCGTCTGATCAGCCTAGAGCACAATAGCATTTAACATATAATATACACCTGGTGAGTATAAGGCAGAATAACGATAACATCTTCAATACACATTGTCTAATAAGGCACACTGGTAATCACAGTTACTAATTTCACGTTAACAATATCTGACTGGTGATGATGCAATAACCATCAATAATAACCCATCAAGACTCTTACGGTCACTACCGCGCCCACTAGAGGGCTACTTCTTATTCAGGTGTTTGGGGTACCATGCTATTCCCTATGGGTCAGGCGCCCCACTTTTAGCATCTACTGCTGAGTTAACTTGAATTGCAGCGGTACCACTAACACTGAATGTCACACCTTCAATATTAATAAATCAATTCTTAGGTAAATCACATAACATTAACATCATCTAAAACATTTGGTGCACCAATATTATCCACGGTAACTTTACCATATTTTCCACTCAGTCCTGGGCTGACCTGTGCACAGGAATTTGGTAGTGTTCCAATGTCCTGCAGAGGTTTCCATCAAGGGTTAAGTATTATAGTAGAAAGCAGGGCTGTTGCTCATTTCAGCCACAAGATGGCGCTGTTCTCTCAACAGTCAATGAATATCAGCACATGTGCTCTGCAGCAGGGTATAATTTCCAGATATCAGCACACACACACACAGAATATAGCTGAAACGACCGTCTTAATTATTCCCTGCAGCCTGTGTATAGGTATGATCTGGGGGAAAAGCTCTCACAATCCTTCCTTGTACAAGAATGCAATGTCAGTTTTGGATAGATTCTCTCATCACTCTTCCCTCTGACACTGGGGTGTGTGCAATACACTGCAGGCTAAGGTTTTACCTTGAGAGATTCCGTAGTTAGTGGAGATTGTCTTTGGCGCCCCGCTGCGTGTCCCCAGCTGTTCTCCGTCCGCTTTGCTGGCAATGTCACAGTTCTGGCAGCAGCTTATCTTCTCTGTGCTCGGCTGCACATCCTCCCCCTTGTTCCTTCTACCATGCTGCTCTCTCTCTCTCCTCCTTCCTGCACAACCTCTTCCTGTTACTCCCTCAGCCAATCAGGGTCTTCATTCTCCTCCTGTCAATCACTCCTGGGCACAAGTTTTCAGGAGCACAATTAACCCCTTGTAGCCCTGCATTTTAAAAGTGTTTATGCACTCCTCTGTGCTGTTCAACAGGGCTTTGGGGTACCACACATTCACTCAACACAGAAGATCAACTAGTTCAAGCATCAAGAGGTCTCTTGTCTTCTTAGAAGACCATTGGACTATTTAGGTAATTATTATTAGTAAAAGACTGTTTTTTCCAATTGCTGTAAAATACAGCATTTGAGCAAAACAGCAGGGGGAGGATGGGAACAGTGTGTAAGCAATCATTATTACACCAAAAAGAAAACAAAAATGAATGTAATTGGTAATGTGAATGGCAAAAAATTAACATTTTTCTAAATTTAAAGCGGCAATGTGGGGTTAAGTGTTTAAACACTTAACCTTAGTTGTCCCCACATTGCCGCTTTAAAAGCATGCTGTTTCCATCGGTCATCTACAGCGTCGGATTGAAGGTAAGTCTGTTTCATTTTCTTTCGTTTTTTTCACTCTTTCGTTTTGGTTTTTTTGCAGCAATTCTGCGTGTCGGAATGGTGGTAATCGTAAAAACGATTACCAACTGTCCAAAGAACTACAATGCATTTATTAACTTGCAAGAGCATAAAACAAATAACACAATAGCAAAATATGTTTTACTCTTGTCATACAATTCGAAACATAATTAGTAGATTGTGTTTAAATCTAAATAAAATTATACGATTTTTGGATGCTGGGTTCCCTTTAAATTAATTGTGCATACTTGTTTTTGTTGGTCGTCAAACGAGCAAAAAGTTTCTTAAAATAGTTGCTTGACTGACCAACAATGTCGTGTTCTGTTTTGACATTAGATACGAAGCAAAGATGGGAATTTTCCACAATATCTTGCTCCATTTATCTCTATAATATATTTATTGCAATTAAATTTGGAGGCTTTACTCTAATCTGTGAATTCTTCTCATAATTTAGAATGGGGGCTTTAAAGAGATAACTGATACCTGATTTCAATCGGAAACATTATGTACTGTTTTTTGCCACTGTAATACAAAACGTTAGTAGAGGTTAAAAAAATAATAATCTGCCAGAAAAAATAGTAAAGGTTGGTAAAGCACAATTTTTTTGCTGGTACTGCACACGTCAGGATTCCACACCGACACTCCTGATGCACGATACACCTCATTCAGCTTGAGGAGGAATGCTATCTTTTAAATGAGTCAGTAAAACATGATGTCAGTAAAAATGCATAAAGTTTACAAGAGATGTGCAAGTATTGCCAAGCTTGCAGAAGAGTGAATTTATATTGACATATCATCAGTAATACAACTGCGAACGTTCTTGGCTGATTGCGCTTAGACCCCTCCAGCTGATAGTAGATGTTTCATTAGTGTTTCAGCAATATTATCTTAAGTGGCGGCTGCCTATTTGCATTACTTAATGGACATTTACAATTGTCTACTGCAGGAAAGAGGATTCTCATTTGGGGGTATATTTACTAAACTGCGGTTTTGAAAAAGTGGAGTTGTTGCCTATAGTAACCAACCAAACTGTAATTTTTTAGAATGTACTAAATAAATGATAACTAGAATCTGATTGGTTGCTATAGGCAACATCTCCACTTTTTCAAACCCGTAGTTTAGTAAATCTAGCCCTAGATCTTTTTAGATCAATACAGCAGATGTTTGTATTTGATTTAATTCAATTTGTATTTTGTATTTGTATGTAAATTTTATGGGGAACATGCAACTTTCGCATTTATTGGAAACACTATCAAGATATTATTCTCTCTTCCGTTTCCTGTGGTAGTCAATATAACGATACTGACAACACCGACTGTGAAGAGGCCGACATGATTACACTGAAGATGTAATCCCGGATAGGCTGATAACACTGACAGCTTGAAAAAGCTCCAATTAATGAACATCCTGGCAAGCTACAATGACGTCAGTTTCAAGTTCCCCACTGTCCTTCACTGCTAATTTAAGGAGGCACCGGCTGTAAATTGCTCTTTACAAAGCCTACAACATTGTACAGCCAGCGCTTCCTTGAATTATCACCTTAACAGTCAGAATTACAGTGGGGAACTTTAAACTGTCCTTGGAGCCTGCCAGGATGTTCCTTCATCATAGCTGTTTCAAGTGTAGTTTTCAAGCTGTCAGTGTTATCAGCCTGTTGTGGATTACATTACACCTTTGGTGTAATCATGTCAGCCTCTTCACAGTCGGTGTTGTCACTATCTTTATTAGGTACCCCACCCCTCTCTTCTGTATATGACACTTTGTTACATTATTATATTGTGTACGAATAGGGTGATGTAACTTAAGCTTATAAGCGCTTGTTATACCTGAGCTACGCATGGCACAGATGCTTCTGTTTGAGTTTAAGATGCATCCAACTAAACATATGGACGTAAGTGCTCTTTTTTTACGTCTTTTCTCCATGTACGTTCTGAGCGCATCCACCTCTAAATGAGCCCCGTTATGCATATACCAAAACCCTCTTTTAAGAGCGCAAGCACCCAGGGAGTAGCAGAGCTTCAACAAATCAGTTATGCTAAGGAACGCCTTCATCCAGCTCCAATCCACCCATCACCGCAGCAGATAATTGCTTGGTAAAAGACATTGGGCCTGATTCATTAAGGAATGTAAATGCCGATTTTGTGTGTATAATCAGCAAACTTAATCTGCGGATGCCTAGAACAGGACCATACGCAACTAATCACAGCAACGTTGAATTCATATTTGTACCCAAAATACACTTGCTATAGTCAGTGGCGCACGCAGGGGGGGTTTCTGAATCTCTAGAAACCCCCCCTGCTCTAACTAAGTGGCCACTGTCCTATACAACAGCCGCGGCGCTGTCAAAGAAGCGTCCGCGGCGGTGCTGTATCGCATGCGCAGCAGCTCTCTCTCAGTTTTTTTTTGGGGGGGGGGTTTGGGTCGGCGTGGAGAACCCCCCCCCCCCCCGACAATCCTCGGTGCGCCCCTGATAGTCTACGATTTCTGGAAGGGTACGGGGTGGGGAAGGGGTGTTTAGCCATAGTCACTGTACAGTAAGGGTGTGCCAAACACAAGCGCATGCAACCATGTCCGAATCAAGCTCTGGGCCTCTCTTTCTGCCGTATCTCTTGCTCCAGCCACGGGGCTAGTCTAAGTCCTGAGTACTAGTGATGACGGTCACGTATGCATGCTATAACATGTGTTTGCAATCAGGAACAACTGTAAAACATGTATTTTATGTTCAGTAGACATTAAGATTATCCTAATAAATGTATTTCCTGGAAGAAAAATAACCTGTTTTATCATTATTGTCTATATTATTAACAGGTGACATCAATAGAACAGGTTTTTCTTTCTGTGATTTCTTTTGCAAATTAATATTCCATGTAAGTATTGAACATATTATGCAGCATCTTGTGTAGCTGAGCTGGGCAGATCTACAAACAAAATCATTAGCGCAGGTATCTTCAGATCTACTCCTTGTTGAATTTGGGCGTGCGTATACCTGAATTCCGTGGGTCATTAAGGAAAGGAAAGCAAAAAAAAGAGTAACTTTGCACCAAGGCAAATCTATGTTGCATTGGAGGGGGAGGTAAATTTAAAAAGTGGTGACAGGTTCATAGTTGAGGTAGGACATGTTCTAGATCAACTTTAAAGTTCAGTGCAAAAATAAAGCTATCAAGTGTTTGTATGCTACATGAAAAAACAGTGAGTATTTAACTTATGTGCAAAATAATAAACTAATTTGCACTCCTTGCATTGTAACATGGTTTGTCCAGGAGAAAACTTACTACTTTTTTTGACTTACTTTCCTTAATGAATCAGGCCCTCTATGTCTGCCTTGATAATTCAGGCTCATTGTCTACAAATCAACCCAAATGGATCCATGATGTCACAAAAGCAGATTCGCTTTGATCTTTAACATTTGAAAATGTCCTAAATACGGACAGCACGGTGGCTTAGGGTTAGCACTTCTTCCTTACAGCGCTGGGGTCATGAGTTCAATTCCCGACCATGGCCTTATCTGTGTGCAGTTTGTATGTTCTCCCCGTGTTTGCCTGGGTTTCCTCCGGTTGCGGCGGATTCCTCCCACACTCCAAAAACATACTAGTAGGTTAATTGGCTGCTATCAAAATAACCCTTGTCTGTCTCTGTCTGTGTGTGTTAGGAAATTTAGACTGTGAGCTCCAATGGGGCAGGGACTGATGTGAATGAGTTCTCTGTACAGCGCTGCAGAATTAGTGGTGCTATATTAATAAATGGTGATGATGATAACTAACACAGGAAATAAAAGTAGGAAAACGTCACTAGTACAAACTTTGTGACATGACTAAATGCTTCCTGGAAGCTCCTATAGAGCCCCTATAGACTCCCTCTTAGCCGAGCAGTAAGATCTGTTTGATGAATAAAAATGGTGCGTGATTCCTTTCACGCAGCTCTGATAACAAGTATTATTTTTATCCTTGTTCTTTTGTCATAACAAGTGACTAATGTACAAATAACTTAAGTGTATGCAAATGTTATGCTAATCCTTCAAATGATTTATAATACAAGGTTTAACACACTGCAAGATCTTAGTCTTTGCAACATATTGAGTATAATCTTTTGCCTCAAGGGGGCAATCTGTGAATTACATTATGTAAGAGGAGCCTCCGTTTGGCTGTCTCAGCTATATGTAAAGTGAACTTTTATTCTCTCCAAAGGCCACTTTAGGAAAAGTTCATCATTAGAATTAGAAATGAGTGAAGAAAACCAGCACCGGTTTGGGTTTGTCAGATTTCAGCCATTTCTGACATAATAAAACAATTTCTCATAAGGGAAAAATGAAAAAAACGTGATCTGAAAGCATGGAGGCAACTTGGGAACATTGAAAGCTGAGAGCATTCTTAATTATTTGCAAAATATTGAGACATCATTATTATTAATTGGCCAATCACTGCTGTCAGTGATCTCAATGACCAGACCTGCAGAAGTAAGACAAAACTGTGTGTTTGGTTGAAACCACTTTTATAATTCACAGAGCACTTGACTACAGTCAGGGCATGTTGTTTTCTATGAGTGGGGAGAAAACAACCTGTAGCCAATCAGATCATCAAGATGTTCACAACAGCTAAGAGTGTTCAGGAGATGATCTGCTGATCTTGTGGGAGGCAGTGACCTGACAGAGGCAGGGAGCAGCCGAACGTAACAGAGGCAGGGAGCAGCCGAACGTAAAGCAAGACTGTGCACAGGAACATCAGGCCTCCCTGTTCATTACCTTGTGTAGCAGCGCTCTATACAGTGACTGTAAGAGTTGTCCAGTGATCATGTCCGTATGTATGATGTTCCCCTGTTCATTACCTTGTGTAGCAGCGCTCTATACAGTGACTGTAAGAGTTGTTCAGTGATCATGTCTGTACGTATGACGTTTCCCTGTTTATTACCTTGTGTAGCAGCGCTTTATAACGTGACTGTAAGATATGTCCAGTGATCCTGTCTGTGTGTATGACGTTCCCCTGTTCATTACCTTGTGTAGCAGCGCTCTGTACAGTGACTGTAAGATTTGTTCAATGATCCTGTCTGTGTGTATGACGTTTCCCTGTCCATTACCTTGTGTAGCAGCGCTCTATACAGTGGCTGTAAGATTTGTTCAGTGATCCTGTCTGTGTGTATGACGTCTACCTGTTCAATACCTTGTGTTGCAGCGCTCTACACAGTAACCGAAAGAGTTGTCCAGTGATCATGTCTGTGTGAATGACATTTCCCTCATCCATTCCTTGTGTAGCAGTGCTCTATACAGTGACTGTAATAGTTGTCCAAAGATCATATCTGTGCATGACATTTCCCTCTTCATTACCTTGTGTAACAGTGCTCTATACAGTGGCTTTAAGATTTGCTCAGATATCACGTCTGTGTGTATAGTTTTTCTCTCATTACCTTGTGTAGTGTTGCTCCTCACAGCGATGTTAAGAAGAAGTGCTCAGTGAGTATATCTGTGGGGGATATTCTATAACAGATGTTTATCATACTTTTATCTGACTTAGTCAGAACACCATAATAAAAAAGAAGGAACATATACTGCTTGAAGAGAATGAGTGCTACTAAAATTTTCTGAAAAAGCACAAATAATAACTTTTTTAAGGAATAAAAAAAGGACAAAAAGGACATTTTTATATCCTAAATAAAACATTTTGTTATACAATAATATGTAGTCATTCCATCAAAGATCTTTTACAGACATTTTCTCATCCTTCCACTTTTATACAATATCCCGCTGCGTGTAAGATATTATCACTGAGCTGCCATAAATGTTTTTATTTTTCTTTGCTTTTAGCATATTTCAGGACACCTCATACCCATGCATTAAGTTTAATAAAATATGATCCAAGAAGAGATGTCATCATTTAACAACTTGTGTTCCTCTGCCGGTATCTCAAAGTCAAGGAAATTTTCAGCTGGTATTTTCTTTATTTTCCCGGCACACTTAGCTGTTAATGATGAACAACGGACTCCAAGTCTTACTTTCCTGGCAATCCATTGTAATCTAGTTGTGAACTAATGAGACTTTCGGCTTTGTCGAAGGCAGTTGCTAGTTTTAGGCTCACATCAAATCAGATAATTTGGCACTGTAAAAATAATAATCAGAAGAAGATATAAAATCAGTTAGAGAATCAATAGCATTTAGACAGAAGCTGCCTGGACTTGGTCTATATTTAGCGGAAGTAATGCAAGACTTACATTAGTATAAACCTTAAAATAGACATGTACGTATGAGTGTATTATGAAAAGTCCTGTTTGTCAGAAGATTATTCTTTCTCTTTGAAGAAGCAGAAATAGAAATGACAGCTGACTTATACAAAGTTACCGTTTTAAGCATTTTGATAAATCAGTGTATCCAGTTCCTATGTATATCGTACATATGTAAAACATGTCACAAAGTTAAACTTTGCAGCTGTTTAGAACAATGATTTAGCCGGCACTGCGTAGAGGGCGATGCATGACTCATGGAGCCGCTCGGTAAAAATTCCAAACACATGTAACACTTTGTACCTTGTCCCCCTGGCTAACGTAGACACCTTTTTAGTAGGAGACGTGGATCAGTTAAACTTTAACTGAAGTGTAATGTCAGGAGGAGGTTTGTGCAATCAAACCCTGAGTCTACATTCCCGCAATTAATGGACCATTTAGACTAAAATGTAAATTGCACTATTTGAATATATATATGTGCGTAAACTACAAAGAAGGAAGAGAACACAAGATGGGATAGGATTATAATGGGACTTTCAATGACGTGTACATTTCATACATAAGTAATCTACTTATCTGATGTTTTATATTACTGAACATCACTGATGGCCAGGCTTTACTTCCAAGAATGAGTCCGAAGAATAAGCCATTCAGAATGCCTTGAGGAGCTCAGTGTACATAAGCGATAACTCAGACAAATGGTCCATCCGTTCCTGAACTTAGAGGAGTGAAAGCCATGGAGGAAGCGACCCTACGCGTTTCACTCTGACAATCTGTACTGAAAATGGTTTCCAACATCAGATTAAACGTATACATGCCCGTGCCCATGCTACAAAACATAATGGGCCTGATTCATTAAGGAAAGTAAGGCAAAAGCACATCTCCTGGAAAAAAACATGTTGCAATTTAAGGGGTACAAATTAGTTTATTGTTTTGCACATAAGTTAAATACTGTCGGTTTTTCATGTAGCGCACAAATACTTGATATCTTTATTTGTACAATGAAATTTAAAGTTGGTCTAGGACATGTCCTACCCCAAGTATTAATCTGTCCTCACATTTTAAATTTATCTCCCCCTCCAATGCAACATGGTTTTGCCAAGGTGCAAAGTTACTCCTTTTTTTGCTTTATTTTTCTTAATGAATCAGGCCCAGTAGGGCTAATTGCAGCTGATTAACTCTAAATTACCTGATGGGGAGAATCTAGTCATAAAAATTTATGTATGATTATTAGAAGTATTGGACACTTAGTGAAACCAATTTAGAGCTATACTATATGAAGCTAATTAACTAATTTATAAAAATTGATACAATTTTTATATGGCAACAATGTTTATCATAGTAATTTTCATAGATCAGGGTTTCCCAAACCCAGTCCTCAGGGCTCCCCAACAGTGCAGGTTTTCTGGATCACATGTGACATAATTAGGACCACCTGTGGATCTGTTACAATGTGTCAGTCAGTAATGAATACACCTGTGCTTTAGCAAGGAGATATGGAAAACCTGCACTTTTGGGGAGCCCTGAGGACTGGGATTGGGAAACTATGTCATAGATGATGTAACTGAGCCAAAAAGCCATATGCTTAGTAAAAGATATAGGGTCTGATTCGCGAAGAATTGTACATGGCACTATGTGCCACATTTTGCACAAAATCCCACTGCGCATGCCCAGAAATTGATCACGCTCCAATGAAAGCAAGAACATCTGATTCATCTTGGAGCACAAAGGACACTTACGACAGGCTACAAGTTCATGGGGAGGGAATGGTCATAGTCTGATGTAAGTGCCTATTAATAGTGACGGTGGCGTATGCATGCTACAACATGTGTTTGAAATCAGGAGCAACTGTAAAAATACATTTTATGTACAGTAGATTTAATAGCATGATGTTAAATGAATTTCAATGGGGGAGGGATTTTAAAAGAAACCTTTTTTTAAATTTTTATTTCCTTAATGACTATATTATTATATTACAGATGACTGTAATTGAATAACTATCTTTCTCCTGCGCATTCTGCTGAGACGTTACATTCCACATAAGTATTGGACGTATCCTGCAGTGTATTGTGTCTGTCAGAGCAGAGCGGACCTACACCCGTGGTGGCGCACGCAGGGGGGGTTTCTGAGTCTGCGCTAACTAAGTGGCCACTGTCCTATACAGCAGCCACGGCGCTGTCAAAGAAGCGTCCGCGGCGGTGCTGTATTGTATACAGCACCGCCGCAGACGCTTCTTAAACAGCGCCGCGGCTGCTGTATAGGACAGCGCTGGCGAAACTGAGCTTTTTTTTTTTTTTTTCGGTCGGCGGGGAGAAACACCCCCCCCCCCCGACAATCCTCCGTGCGTCCCTGACCCGTATTCAATAAGAGATGTTTCTTCAGACCCGCTGGTAGTTGAATACAGACGTGTGTATGCCCAAATTACGTGCTTTTAAAAAAAAAAGCGCTTTGCGTTCCTTAATGAATCAGGCCATTCATTCACAGTAAAGGGTATTATAAAAGTGTAACATCTGAACTATTAGAACATTTGATTTTGTTCACTACCTCAATATGACAATATTAAAATTCAATTGGATATAATACAATGTAAGGAAATAAAAGTAACAATAAAAATGATAATATTAAAAATGTGCATAATTTATTTAAGAGAAGGATGGGAAAAAGCAGGGAGCATCCTACAGTGAAGCAAAACCGTGCTCAGGAAAATCAGCTCAACAACAGGGCTTGAGGCGCTGAAGGTGTAGACATAGTGAGCAGGTTAAGAAGGTACCTCATAGGGGGTACGGGGAGGACAGGAAATGGGAAGGCAGTAATACAAAAGGAAAGATGGCACTGCCCTTGAGAGACTATAATCTAGTGACTAGTTTAACTGGCTTTAAGTAGAAGATCATATTAAATATTAATATACAAATCTTTAAATAATGACTTAATAGATCAGTTAAAAATATAAATAAGACATATTAGTTAAATTGGTTTCCATAATATGTAGTAGTAAATAAACATGGAGAGAGGGGTTTACTTTTTTTTCTTCAATAGTTTTTTTTTCTTTGTCTTTTTAAAGTAAATAAAACATATTAGCAAAAATAATAGTTCAGTCATGGCCAAAAGTTTTGAGAATGACACAAGTATTGGTTTTCACAAAGTTTGCTGCTTCAGTGTTTTTAGACCTTTTTGTCACATGTTGCTATGATATACTGAGTCAAAGACTTTTAATGACAATTACATTAAGTTTATGCAAAGAGTCAATATTTGCAGTGGTCACCCTTCTTTTTGAAGACCTGCAATTCGCCCTGGCATGCTGTCAATCAACTTCTGGGCCACATACTGACTGATGACCGCCCATTCTTGCCTAATCAATGCTTGGCGTTTGTTCAGAATTTGTGGGTATTTGTTTGTCCACCTACCTCTTGAGGATTGACCTCAACTTCTCAATGGGATTAAGGTCTGGGGAGTTTCCTGGCCATGGTGCCAAAATTTTGATGTTTTGATCCCCGAGACACTTAGTTATCACTTTTTCCTTATGGCGAGGTGCTCCATCATGCTGGAAAAGGCATTGTTCATCACCAAACTGTTCTTGGATTGTTTGGAGAAGTTGCGCTTGGAGAATGTTTTGGTACCATTCTTTATTCTCTGGCTGTGTTCTTAGGCAAAATTGTGAGTGAGCCCACTCCCTTGGCTGAGAAGAATCCCCACACATGAATGGTCTCGGGATGCTTTAATGTTGGCATGACACAGGACTGATGGTAGCTCTCACCTTTCCTTCTCTGGACAAGCGTTTTTCCAGATGCCCAAAACAAACTGAAAGGGGATTCATCAGAGAAAATAACTTTACCCCAGTCCTCAGCAGTCCAATTCCTGTACTTTTTGCAGAATATCAGTCTGTCCCTGATGTGTTTTCTGGAGAGAAGTGGCTTCTTTGCTGGCCTTCTTGACACCAGGCCATCTTCCAAAAGTCTTCACCTCATTATGCGTGCAGATGCACTCACACCTGTCTGCTGCCATTCCTGAGCAAGCTCTGCACTGGTGGTGCCCCTATCCCGCAGCTGAATCAACTTTTGGAGGCGTTCCTGGTGCTTGCTGGACGTTCTTGGGCGCCCTGAAGCCTTCTTTGCAATTATTGAACTTCTGTCCTTGAAGTTTTTGATGATCCGATAAATGGTTGATTTAGGTTCAATCTTACTAGCAGCAATATCTTTGCCTGTGAAGTCCTTTTTGTGCAAAGCAATGATGACTGCATGTGTTTCCTTGCAGATAACCATGGTTAACAGAGGAAGAACAATTATTTTAAGCACCACCCTCCTTTTAAAGCTTCCAGTCTGTTATTCTAACTCAATCATCATGACACTTCATGACATTCTGGAGTATATGAAAATTTCCATCATAAAAACTGAGGCAGCAGACTTTGTGAAAAATAATATTTGTGTCATTCTCAAAACTTTTGGCCATGACTGTACATAGAAATTTAGTAATAAAGACTTCAACTAAGGAAGTGGTAAATAAAGAGGTCAGCACGTTGTTATCCCAGAAACAACACTATTTCAATCTCCTCATTTAGTCCTGTAGGTGTTAAAGCGCAGGAAGTTTATCCAGAATGTATCTCGTCTTGATAATAGTAAACCTTGATTTCTAAAGACACAAGTTATATCCCCTTAAATGTATAAGCTTCTAGATTTTTGTTATGTCCAGTCAAAGGACCTGATTAATCAATTTGTATTTTTTAAAATTGGATGGCAAATGCACGTCCATAGTCAAATGCAAGCAGATCTCAAGAATCATTTCTAATTGAATACAGGTATAAGTACGCTCTGTCTATAGGGCATTTGCTATATGCAGTAGAGATCCTCAGGCTCGGTTCCCCGAGAACTGAACAAACCTGAACCTAGCAGATCCGAGTACTGAGCTGAGCCGGCTTGGTATTTTCACGCGCTCTCGGAATTGAAAGTGAGGCAAAACGTCATTGTTACGTTGTCGGATCTCGCGAGCTTTGGATCCTATAAGTACCGCCCTCCACGGCGATCCAGCACCATCTCACAGAGGGGTAGCACAGTTCTTGGCAGTCTGTAGACAGTTAGGCAGCGTCATAGGTAGCATAGAAAGAGGAGGGGTAGCAGTGTTCTTCAAAGTCTCCAGTGACATTCAGGAGAGCTCCGTTGCTCTATTGATAAATGTCATTGCTGAAATAGAATTAATAGGTCTGGCAGGCTTGGTCTTCTAAATCTGCAGTAACATAATGTACAGTGTTATATAGGTAACACACAAAGAGGAGAGCTCCATTGCTCCATTGCTAATTGTCATTGCTAAAAAAGAAATACTAGGGATGGCAGGCTTGGTGTATATTTGCAGTCACATTGTACTGTGTTATATAGGTAACACACAAAGAGGAGAGCTCCATTGCTAATTGTCATTGCTGAAATAGAAATACTAGGGTTGGCAGGCTTGGTCTGCAGTTCCATTTTACTGTACCATAGCTCACTCAGAAACAGGAGAGGTGACAGGGTTCAGTGCTGAAACAGAAATTGTATTATTAGGGCTGTCAGTGTTCTTAAAAGTCTCCAGTGACATTCTGACAAGTGTCAGTCATGATGATACTAATCCCTCTACTTCATGTGCAAAGCCTATGTTCAAGTGCATAGTGGTTTTAAGTCAGGGAAACAAAAATGTAAATAAAAAGCTTGTACCTTTTTAAAGAAAAAAAACCTCTCTAATAAAGGTGAAAGCTTACTTTAGAAAAACATAAAATTGCCAACATGCCATTCTACCCAAAATATTACCAAGCATACCAGTATTATGTAGCTCCCTTCTTTCCGCCAAATTTAAGCACCTGCAATCTACACTGTCATCATTTTCACCCTCATCCGTGTGTACATCATCCTCAAACAATACTAATTCATCCCCGCTGGAATCCACAATCACAGAACTCTGTGTACTTTGATGTAATTGCCGGTAATGGCCTTCGTCATGGAATTTGTAGTTCATTTTATGGCAGAGCTGTCACGATTTTTGGGCAATTCTTTTAGACCAGACCAAATGTCAAAATATTGTGCTGACTCATCTGAATCACCACTGGGTGTCTTGGAAAAGCTTATTTTTTTCCTAGAAGCAGTTGCCAGAGAAACTGAAGGAGGAGACGTTGTTGTGTCATGTACCACTTGTGCTGTTAACCTGCTGACCAGGAGCTCATTGCATCTCTTGAGATCTGGGTCAGATCTCAAGAGATGCCATGTTTTTCCCCTGTTTTTTCCAATGAAATACATTTATCAGGATGTTGTTAATGTCTACTGTACATAAAATGCATTTTTACAGTTTCACCTAATTGTAAACACATATTGTCATACATTCGCGTCTTTTGTCACTGTCACTCTGCACTTACACAAGTGATACGGCTGAAAATCACGTACCTAACAAATGAGCACCCCCAGAGCTTGAATCGTACAGATGTGTGTGTGCGCTGAACCTTGGCACGCCCTCACTGTACGTTACCTATGTGCATACGTCCCTTCCCTCTCCCGTTCCAGCCTTGAACCTGTAGGCTGTCGCAAGTGTCTCTTGCGTTTGAAGA
Organism: Mixophyes fleayi; assembly: GCF_038048845.1. Taxonomy (NCBI): domain Eukaryota; kingdom Metazoa; phylum Chordata; class Amphibia; order Anura; family Limnodynastidae; genus Mixophyes; species Mixophyes fleayi. Next base: position 429,666,376 of record NC_134402.1, on the reverse strand, counting down.
TTAATTGCCTGCACTTGCATTCACTGGTGTATAGTCCATTTCTAATCATGCGCAGAGCAATTTTACGAAAAATACGACAAGTGTCAGGATTTACGTTCCTTAATAAATCATGCCCAAGTGTCAGGCTATGGGCAGTCAATCCATTGTTAATATTATTAATGTTTTCGTGTATAAGTATTCTCATAGATCTTTTAGATGTACCGACATACATTAAGTTACATCTGCATTATATATATATATATATATATATATATATATATATCTATATATCTATAATATAAATGCTTAGTGGCGTGTGTTAGTCAGTCTGTCTGTGTGTGTGTGTGTGTGTGTGTGTAAAAAATAAAACCAAGCTGCAGCGCCACCTGCTGGGCGGAGTTATACACTGACCTACTAAATTCTTAGTGTGTGTGGAAAAAAAAATTCAGAAAGGGCTGAAATTTGGTATACTAAGATGTTTTTAATTTGTTAATTTAATTTGTTAATTGTTAAAAGTGTTTATAAAGATTTTAAAAAAATATATATATATTTCTTGAAGGAGAAGTGACAGTTGGGAGTGGTTGGTGGTTGCCGGGGGTGACAGTGGGGAGTGGTTGGTGGTTGAGGCCTGGGCTATGGCCCAAATGCATGACAAGAACCTTTTTAACACCCTAAGTAGCTTGATTTGACTAGAATGCATGAGTATCATGCACGGCTTAACTTGTAGATATATATATATATATATATATATATATAAATATATATATATATACAGAGAGAGAGAGATAGATACATTTATATATATAGATACATATATATATATATATATATATATATACACACACACACACATATATATATATATATATATATATGTGTGTGTGTGTGTGTGTGTGTGTGTGTGTGTGTGTGTGTGTGTGTGTGTGTGTATATATATATATATATATATATATATATATATATATATATATATATATATATAAAATGTGCATGGGAAAAAATTTTTGAATGTCACAGCACTGAAGATATTTATTATTTGTGATAAAACTGTGATTGATTGATTTGTCCAAACCTTTAAGCATCACAATACCAGGCTAAAGGTGTCACACCTGCAATATTATATTCTTATATGTGAATCTTGAGGTGACTCCTGCTTATTTTTCGCAGTAGGAGAGTGTGATTCCTTAGAATTCATAGGTAGGAGTTTTATGAAAAAGAAATTAAAACATTTTAGTATTTTAGTCATTTCCATTATATATTTTTTTAAAATGAGAAATGAAAGCTCTCACACATGGGTGTGTGTTCTGATTTTATCTATGGCAGGATGCTGCAGAGGCGAATGCAGGATTTCCAGGGGGGGGGGGGTTTCCAAATGTCTGATATCAGAACATAGCAAAGCTTGAGCCTGCAACGGACCCTTTTCTGTAGTCAAATAGTTTTACTGTAAATGACAAGTACGGATGAGTCATAAGTATTGCTTATTCCTATACAGTGCGATGTTATCTAATAACAGGTTATCTAGCAATATCTAATTGACATTAACGCAGCTAGGGCCTGATTCATATCTGAACACAACTTGCACGCAACTTGATGTTAAAAAACTCAATAGTCATTTTGACCACATTCAAGTCCGAAGTTAGTTTCTAAATGTTTTTCGCTGTATGTTAAGAGACAGAGCAGAGCACATAAATTAGGATGTTCTTGATGTGTACTCTATATGCAATGTGTTTTCATAGTCTCGCTTACTTGCATACCCATGTTCTGTGCCATCTAGTCGCATACATAGGTGTAGTTTTTAATACAAAGACTATGCCGTGACAGTCATCACTATCAGTCAGCACTTGCACCTGCCCGGTAGCTGGTGCAAATAACACGGCTGAAACAAACATACTCACGAGACACACAGGTCTTAAATCAGTACATCTGCATGGGGCACCCCCTGCACGCTTTAACCATCCGTTAAGCGGTAGGCAGTCATAAGTATCATTTGCATTCAGACATGAATTGCTTGTAATTGCATTTATTAGCAATAAGTCCTGTTCTCTACTTGCGCAATGCGAACTCACACAAGATACAGCACTCAAGTGGACTTACATTCGGACATGAATTAGGCCCCTAGTGATTAAATATTTATCAATACTTTAAATATCAATAAAACCCAATTCCATTCTACACTTATGGCGTTTAATAAATTCTGCAAATACTTCACTTTGGAAGAGGCGGTCTGGGTGATTGGTAGATAATATTAGTCCTGCCCACTTATCCAGAAAGCGGTACTTACACAGCAGTGTGAAGCGTGTGTGATACAGTGAGCCTGATTCATTAAGGCGTGCACAACAAAAGTATTGAGCCTGAGTCATTAAGGAAAGTAAAGCAAAAAAATTTGTAACTTTGCACCTGGGCAAAACCATGCTGCATTGGAGGGGGAGGTAAATTTAAAATGTAGGGACATATTTATAGTTGGGGTAGGACATGTCCTAGATCTACTTTTAAATTTCAGTGTAAAAATAAAGCTATCAACTATATATGTGTGCTACATGAAAAAACAGCCAGTATTTATCTTATGTGCAAAATAATAAACTAATTTGCACCCCTTGCATTGTAATATGGTTTGTCCCAGAGATCATGTACACCTTTTTTTGCCTTACAATCCTCAATGAATCAGGCCCATTGTGAGTTTTTTTTAAAACATGTGTAATTGGGGCATACACACATATTCAACTACAAGCGGATATGAAGAAACATTTTTTGTTGAATACGTGTCTAGGTGTGCTCTGCTCTAACAGACAAGATACTGTAGGATATGTACAATACATATGTGGAATATAAACTTCGAGCAGAATGTACAGAATAACAAATCAGTTATTGTCACTATAATAAAATAGTCATTGAAAAACAAAACAAAACATTTAAAAAAGATTTTTTTTTTATTTTTTTCTCCATTAAATATATTTAGTCTATCATGATGTTATTATAGTCTACTGTATATAAAATACATTTTTACAGTTGCTCTTGATTGCAAACACATGTTGTAGCATGCATACGTGACTGTCATCTCTATCACTCGGCACTTACACCTGACCTGTATCTGGTGCAAATAATACAACAGAAAAACAGGTACCTTAGAGATGCCCAAAGCTTGAACGGGACACAGCTTGGCACACCCTTACTGTAAATTGACTACGTCGTGCATATGCCCAGTACCCTACCCATGGAATCATAGGCTGGCGTAAGTATCCTTTGCGCTCAAAGATGAATTGCATAGGATTGCTTATAGTTAATTTCTAGACATGCGCAGAGCAATTTTATGCAAAATACGGCAAGTATCGCCATTTGCTTTCCTTAATGAATCAGGCTCTGTGATTCAATTTACTTGCAGGAAGGAATCCATGTCACGCAACAGTCCTCCCACAAGACACATAAAAATACACTAAAATATAATAAAGTTTGTAAAGACTAATATATAGATAGATAATTGTGGAGTTCCACATAACTCACCACTAACGGAAACTGGCTCAGTGTGTTTTAACACTCATAACCAGCAGCAACAGAGATGGGGATCTATAAATACCGAGGTGACTGACTGCATTCATCGAGAATCTTTTAGATTCCATTCAGATAAGCTGATTTTCTATTTTTATTGTGAATCTCGCTTTCATTTATTTTTCATTAAAGGTGAATTATTTTACTACACTATATTGTTTGTTTATTCACAACTCTGTGTAATCACTAGAGATGGTCACTGACCCCCGTGTTTTGGTTTTGTTTTTGGTTTTGGATCTGGATTACCTTCGTGTTTTGGTTTTGGTTTTGCAAAACCGCCCTTGCGTGTTTTGGTTTTGGTTTGGTTTTGTTTTGTTATTTTTGAAAAAAATAAAAATTTTTGGGTCTAAAATAACCTAATTTAGTTGTCCACCAGTTTCTTAGATAAGTGAGGTAATTCTAAAGCTAATAAATTAGAAAAAAAACAGTTGAATCCCTGGTAGGCCATCCTTAATGCGAACACTTGTCTGCAAATTATACAGACAAGCCTGGTTGTCTACCTCCTCCATCTTTGATTATTGGCAATGTAGCCATCGTCTTTGGGTGTATATTACACCCTACACTTGTAGTTGTATATTGAAAACGCAGCCTGCACAGACTGTGGAGCTAGAAAGTAAAATTAAATGGACCACGGTACTTTGGTGGCTATCTATGCCCCCACTGCCCTCCACTTGTAGTTGAATATAAAAAAAGCAGCCTGCATAGACTGTAGAACTAGAAATTTGAATATACAAAGAAACGGACAAAGGCAGTTTGGTATCTGTCTGCATCATATCCCCTCTCCACTAGGAGTAAAATAGAAAACTATTCAGCCATTATATAATCTAGAATATAAATAGAAATTGAGAAAGCAATTTGGTATCTGTCTGCATCATAATCATCAACAACCTCATTAGCGCCCTCGTCACCTCCATAAATCTCCCCCTCATCCTCTTCTATTTCCAAAGTGGCATCCTCAATTTGTGTATCACCGGCTACACTCGGGCTGTTCAGGTACACATCAGCAAAACTGCTGAAAGGGCCCTTCTTTATGGGTACACTAACAGAATGCTCACGATTAGACATACCACTGTTGGATGGACTCTCCACAGGGTTTGGTGTCATTTGTGAATCAGAGCAAACATTATCCTCTGATGCCTTACTGTTATCTTGCAGCTCGGCTTTGACGCGTAACAGTAGTTGTGCACCAATTATAGGCTCGGTAACTTTTTGGGATCTGCCACTAATAGCCAAAGGTGAAGGCCTCATTCTCTCTTTGCCACTGCGTGTGTAGAATGGCATGTTGGCAATTTTTTTTTTTATCGGCACTTACCTTTTGCTCAGTAACACTTATTTTTCGCTTCAACACAGTAAAAAAAATAAATTATTTTGTTTTTTGGACTGATTTAGAAACACTTTGTAGTTTGACATCGCCTTGCCCAGATGACGTACTGGGAACACTAACATCAGGACTGGTGACAGAACCTGGTTGCTCATTCTGATCATATGTGGACTGCTTTGAATCCATTCTGAGCGCCAAGCACTTGTAGTGGTAAAAATTATTTGGTAAGATACTGCTGACAAATATGACTTTTGACAGCCAGAAATATTTATGCACAATTATGGGGGACACTCCAAAAGCACTGAGGAGTGCTAAAAATGATTTGGTAGATACTGCTGACAGATATGACTTTTGACAGCCAGAAATATTTATGCACAATTATGGGGGACACCCCAAAAGCACTGAGGAGTGCTAAAAATGATTTGGTAGATACTGCTGACAGATATGACTTTTGACAGCCAAAAATATTTATGCACAATTATGGGGGACACCCCAAAAGCACTGAGGAGTGCTAAAAATTATTTGGTAGATACTGCTGACAGATATGACTTTTGACAGCCAGAAATATTTATGCACAATTATGGGGGACACCCCAAAAGCACTGATGAGTGCTAAAAATTATTTGGTAGATACTGCTGACAGATATGACTTTTGACAGCCAGAAATATTTATGCACAATTATGGGGGACACCCCAAAAGCACTGAGGAGTGCTTAAAATTATTTGGTAGATACTGCTGACAGATATGACTTTTGACAGCCAGAAATATTTATGCACAATTATGGGGGACACCCCAAAAGCACTGAGGAGTGCTAAAAAATTTTTGGTAGATACTGCTGACAGATATGACTTTTGACAGCCAGAAATATTTATGCACAATTATGGGGGACACCCCAAAAGCACTGAGGAGTGCTAAAAATTATTTGGTAGATACTGCTGACAGATATGACTTTTGACAGCCAGAAATATTTATGCACAATTATGGGGGACACCCCAAAAGCACTGAGGAGTGCTAAAAATTGTTTGGTAGATACTGCTGACAGATATGACTTTTGACAGCCAGAAATATTTATGCACAATTATGGGGGACACCCTAAAACCACTGGGGAGTGCTAAAAATTATTTGGTAGATACTGCTGACAGATATGACTTTTGACAGCCAGAAATATTTATGCACAATTATGGGGGACACCCCAAAAGCACTGAGGAGTGCTAAAAATGATTTGGTAGATACTGCTGACAGATATGACTTTTGACAGCCAGAAATATTTATGCACAATTATGGGGGACACCCCAAAAGCACTGAGGAGTGCTAAAAATGATTTGGTAGATACTGCTGACAGATATGACTTTTGACAGCCAGAAATATTTATGCACAATTATGGGGGACACCCCAAAAGCACTGAGGAGTGCTTAAAATTATTTGGTAGATACTGCTGACAAATATGACTTTTGACAGCCAGAAATATTTATGCACAATTATGGGGGACACCCCAAAAGCACTGAGGAGTGCTAAAAAAAATTTGGTAGATACTGCTGACAGATATGACTTTTGACAGCCAGAAATATTTATGCACAATTATGGGGGACACCCCAAAAGCACTGAGGAGTGCTAAAAATTATTTGGTAGATACTGCTGACAGATATGACTTTTGACAGCCAGAAATATTTATGCACAATTATGGGGGACACCCCAAAAGCACTGAGGAGTGCTAAAAAATATTTGGTAGATACTGCTGACAGATATGACTTTTGACAGCCAGAAATATTTATGCACAATTATGGGGGACACCCCAAAACCACTGGGGAGTGCTAAAAATTATTTGGTAGATACTGCTGACAGATATGACTTTTGACAGCCAGAAATATTTATGCACAATTATGGGGGACACCCCAAAAGCACTGAGGAGTGCTAAAAATTATTTGGTAGATACTGCTGACAGATATGACTTTTGACAGCCAGAATTATTTATGCACAATTATGGGGGATACCCCAAAAGCACTGAGGAGTGCTTTTTGGGATCTGCCACTAATAGCCAAAGGTGAAGGCCTCATTCTCTCTTTGCTACTGCGTGTGTAGAATGGCATGTTGGCAATTTTTTTTTTATCGGCACTTAACTTTTGCTCAGTAACACTTATTTTACGCTTCAACACAGTAAAAAAAAAAAATTATTTTGTTTTTTGGACTGATTTAGAAACACTTTGTAGTTTGACATCGCCTTTCCCAGATGACATACTGGGAACACTAACATCAGGACTGGTGACAGAACCTGGTTGCTCATTCTGATCATATGTGGACTGCTTTGAATCCATTCTGAGCGCCAAGCACTTGTAGTGGTAAAAATTATTTGGTAAGATACTGCTGACAAATATGACTTTTGACAGCCAGAAATATTTATGCACAATTATGGGGGACAACCTAAAACCACTGGGGAGTGCTAAAAATTATTTGGTAGATACTGCTGACAGATATGACTTTTGACAGCCAGAAATATTTATGCACAATTATGGGGGACACCCCAAAAGCACTCAGGAGTGCTAAAAATTATTTGGTAGACACTGCTGACAGATATGACTTTTGACAGCCAGAAATATTTATGCACAATTATGGGGGACACCCCAAAAGCACTGGGGAGTGCCAAATATTAGAAAAATAAAATAAACCTCTATCCTCCTCTCTTCTCTAGCGATTTTTGTTACAGCAATTGGAATAAGAATATTGTATTCTCTGTCCCTGCTCTAATCAGCCTGTGACTACACCCTGCTCTCTCCCTCTGTCAAATGGCGATGGATTGCTGTGGAGGCGTGTATTTATAATCTTGAAGTATCGCGAGAACTGAGTCACGAGATCCGACAATGTCACGATGACGTTCGGCCTCGATTTGGATTCGGAGCGGGCGGGAGAGTACCGAGCTACTCAGCTCGGTACTCGGATACCCAAAGTTCGGGCGGGTTCGGTTCTCTGGGAACCGGACCCGACCCATCTCTAGAAATCACTGATATCTGAGTCCATAATTTGCTGAGATTTATATCTGGACCTATGAACTTGACGAATACCTTAACTAAGAACCAATTGGAAAAGCCATAAAGGATCCAGAGATAAGCGTTGTTATTTTCCATAGTTTGGTAGGTGGGCATTACTTACCATTTAACACTATTTATGTTCTGCTTTAATTGCTACATAATATGTATATTACAACACTCCAAATTGAACTGAGCTACTCACACAACTTATAGTATGCAAACAAAAAAAAAATCACTGTTTCAGAAAATCAGTTAGAACTTGAGAAATGGTTAAGTGTGTGATTGCCAAATAGGTTGAATACAATTTTACTTTGTTCACATAAGTACTATTAGTGCCTCTCTAAATGTTATATATTTACTCTCGACTCTATGATATAAGTTTCCTGCAGCTATATCCATAAAAATAATTTCACTGAATGGTAGAGTTTTAAAGTCTAAGAGGAGCGACAAGATTTACTAGACGGTGGTTTTTCCGGCGGCGTTAAACCACCACCAAACATGATTTTTAGCCAGATAAAAACAACTATTCTGGAAGACTTAGGGTTAGATTTACTAAAAATCGTGTTTGGTGGTGGTTTTAAACCACCACATATTGCTGGGCGGTTTGAGGTTGCAATATCAAATGCCTGGGAATGGGTGGCGGATTGAAAACAGCTAAACCGCCAAAAAAAACCCATTTTTTTCTATACCTGTTTCTGATTTGCTTGAAAGCTAAAACATTCTGTTTGACCTATCTTTCCATTCTGAACATAAAAGGAGGCACCATTGACATACAAATGATGGAGGAAATCATTGATCAAGGGGCAAAATTAAGTTCTAATTAGCTTAATGGGGTAACAATTTATTTTTCTTTATATTAGGAAGCAATATTATTGTATTATTGTATTATGAGGGCACTATCTAATGCCACATGTGTGCATCGTAGATATTTTATACTACATTAACAATCAAATAGTATTGTCTAGTTCATATAATTATATATTCCTATTTCCCCTTCATATAATACAATAACAGTGCCCCCATAATATAATGAAAAATAAAATTTGCCCCATAAATGAATTATAAATTAATGTTGCCCCTTTATCTATAAATACTGATCGCTTCCATAATTTATAGGTCAATGGTGCTTCCTCTTGTGTTCTGAATGGCAATATAGCTCAAAAAGCATGTGACTAGAGACTAGAGCAATGGTCAAGAGAGTGGCAACTACAGTTTAATGCCAAAAAATTCTAAATCATGCACTTGGGTCTCAAAAACCCAAAGGGTAAATATAGTATTAATGTATTAATGACACTATAATGGAAACTACTGAGGAGGAAAGGGATCTAGGAGTCAGTATTTTAGGTGAGTTAAAGGCAGTTAAGCAATGTAACAAAGCAATGAGGAAGGCAATTCAGATGCTTGGTTGCATATGGAGAGGAATCGGTAGTAGAAAGAAAGAAGTAATAATGTCGCTGTATAGGTCATTGGTACGGCCTCATATAGAATACTGTGTTTAGTTCTGGAGGCCATATCTTCATAAGGTTATAAATACATTAGAGACTGTACAAATAAGGGCAACTAAAATGGTGCATGGCCTACAGCCATAAAAAAAGCTTACCCGGAAAGACTAAAAGATCTTAATATGTATAGTATAGAGCAGAGAAGAGAATATGGGGAAACTTTGAAATATTTCAAGGGTTTGAACAAGGTGCAGGAGGGAAACATTCTACAAAGGAAGAGAAGTATTAGAACACGAGGACATGCACTGACACTGGGGGGAAGAAAGTTCAGAGGAAATCTGAGAAATAACTACTTCACAGAGAGGGCAGTGGATAAGTGGAATAGCCTCCATCAGAGGTGGTAGAGGCTAATACAGTAGAGAAATTTAAACATGCCTGGGATAGACATAAGGATATCCTTAAATAGAAATAAGAATTAAATATGGTTGGAGGTTATCATAGGTTAAAAATAGGCAGACTTCATGGGTCAAGTGGTTGGTATCAGCTGTCACATTCTATTTGTCTATCTTTGTTTCAACAATCTCACCTCTCACAACCACCTTTTTTCTAACAGTTTTCCCGGCCCTTTGTCAAACAGCAGCTAAGTAAATATGTCTGTCCGTATTTTGATCATGGTAAAAATCAGAACTTGGCGATTTATAAAGTGGTGGTTTGGGAAACTAGGTTTGTTAGCCTTTGAACTGGCAATTTGCCCTTTAGTAAATTTTAGAGTTTTATCAAAGTAAAGAGATTACTGTAGAAAGTTTCATAGAGGTTACTAAGTATATATTATTAAGCATATAGGATGCAAAGTGAGGATGTTTAATGTGTACACACCTGGAAAACAAGAATGAGAGGAAAGGTTTGTTTTCTAAAATTAAATTGTTGGTTTTTTTTTTAGAGATGAGCGGGCTTGGATATCTGAAATCCGAGCCCACCCGAACGTTGCCGATCCGAGCCGGATCCGAGACAGACCCGGGTATTCCCGCCAATTGCAAAACTGAAACCGAGGCTCTGGGTCATAATCCCGCTGTCGGATCTCGCGATACTCGTATTCTATAAATTCCCTGCTAGCCGCCGCCATCTTCACTCGGGCATTGATCAGGGTAGAGGGAGGGTGTGTTAGGTGGTCCTCTGTCCTGCTATATCTCGTGCTGTGCTGTGCTGTGCTTTATTTTTCAAAATAAATCCAAAACCTTAAATCCGAACCAAAACCTTTCGTCAGGTGTTTTGCGAAAAACAAATCCGAACCCAAAACCTCAAGCAAATCCGAATCCAAAACACAAAACACGAGACACCAAACGTGGCCGGTGCACATCCCTAGTTTTTTTGCCTGGGAGAAAACTTGTGGTTCTAGGAGACTTCAATTATATACTTGGGGAATTTTTGAGAAGGAATGTGTGAAAGTAAGGTGGATGTGTCTGGGAATATGCAGAAACAGAATGTAACAAGTGTATTCTTCGATTGATACAGTAAATGATTTTAATATTTTTACAGCAGCTATTGCAGTAAGACTGGATTTTATATTTGGTACAAAAGGGATTGTAAATATAAGCTACACACAAAGGAAAGTGCCATTTTTGGCTCATGAATGTCAACCAGGTGAGATTAAAGGCAAATTTGAAAACAGGTATGGTACAGGTTTGTCGAAAATTAGTTTCGGTGTGTTGGAGGGTGAAAGTGTTTCCGGGTTGTGAGAATTTATTAGAGGTGGGGAAGAAAGAAGAAATATTTTTAAAAATATATTAGAGTGGTGGGATAGGAAGAAGGAAAAGAGAGATGGATTATTTTTAGGGAAAAATGTGTATTTGAAGGCTGCTAAGGAAAGAATGATATATGATATAATGAATATAAGGTTCAATTATTTATATAACTGAAGAGATTGGGGTGTAAGCTGGGGGTGAGATTGCACATGTAAAAGGAGAAATAGAGACTTGAAAGAGAGAGGTAGCAAGATTATGTGTAGAGCAAAAGTGGAGAAAATGTGTGTAGTATAAGTAAGGAGATGAATGGTTTTGTGGAGTTAAATGCAGGTGAAGTGAGTGGCAAAATAATGATGCAAGTGATGAGGAATAGTGGATTATATATAAAGAAAAAATGTTATGGAGAAAACGTGAGTGCTGAAATCAGTTCTTGGGAGAGAGAATGAAAAATGAGTGAACAATGTTGGTAGAGTAAAGACAAAATTATTGGCCAAGGTTGGTAGAATAAAGAAAAATGAGTGGTATCACGCACCGGACCTAATGATCATTCGATCGGGCCCTTACCTGGGTCTCCCCTGCTTCCTCCTGCTCAGCCGCATCCACTGACCGTCGCCATTTTTTATTTTGGTTTGTGTATGCTCAGACCCTTCTTTTATCAGTTCCCATTCTTTCCCATTGAACTGTGACCTTTAATTGGCAGGATATATATTGCACTTGTCTGCATTCATTCTCTGCCAGATCTTGTGTCTATTTCACCCTGTGTGGATGTGACTTTCCCTGGCTCCTGTTTCCATTACCTGCCGCTGATTATCTTCCTGTCAGATACAGTCTCCTGCTGCAGCTACCCAGACCCCCGTGTATGCCTGCCGCAGTATATTTCACCTTCTGATCCAGTCTCCAGCTCTCAAGCTACCAGGACCCTCGTGTATACCTGCAGCGGTATATCTCACATTTTGATCCAGCCTCCTGCTGCAGTCACCTGGACCCCCGTGTATACCTGCTGCAGTACATCTCATCTTCTGGTCCAGTCTCCAGCACCTAAGCTACCTGGACCTTAGTGTATACCTGCCGCAGATTATCTACCCGCCTTATTCAGTCTCCTGCTTGCAGCTACCTGGACCTTAGTGAATACCTGCCGCAGATTATGTACCCGCCTTATCCAGTCTCCTGCTTGCAGCTACCTGGACCTTTGTGCATACCTGCCGCAAATCTCTCCTGCCAATATAGCCTCCTTCCCAGCCACCTGGATTTCCTGTACTCTGCTTACAGACCATTGTCTCCGCCGTATCCTCTTCCATCCAGCACTCTCCAATAGAGTCTCGCTGGGTGCCTACTTGGAGAGTCGCAACCTGAGGTGCAGAAGACACTAAACCCAAACTCCCTTGCGGGGGTCACAGGTGAAAACTTCTATCCCGTTAGACTCCACACCTCCCTGTAGGTGGCACTAAACCTAGTAGGCTCTAAGTATCCAAGAGATACCCATTGACAATGATAGTAATATCTGGCCAGAATGTATGGATCCCTCTGGAGAGTGATCGGTGAAACAGTTGATACAACATCTGTTCGGAAGGGTGGAGCAGCAGGACGCCACCCAGTTTCAACTGCTCCAATGCCTCTGACTCTGTCCACCCATTTGGACACACTTCAAGCTTCTTTACCTAATTCTTCACCACCACCTGCACCCGATTCCCGGACCCCCACTGCAGCACCACTTGACGCATCTACTTTAAAACTTCCTACCCCTATAAAAGAAACAAAGAAAAAAATACGCACAGGGTTAGGATTATCCTCATACCGATATTATCATTGTATTTTTAGTATAGGTGAGGGGGTGCTCTTCCCACTAGCAAATATTGAAAAGAGAGAAAAAGTTGTGGACACAAGAAGACACTTCTATCCTATTAAGAATATTATAAAATACATGGTTTTACACCTTTATTATTTGTATTCTTAAAAATAATTTAGAATTATACCCCTAGCATATAGTTAAACCTTGGTCCATAGCGGTGAAATATTAAAACATAGAGAGAGGTAAGTGATCAGAAAGAAAATTTTGTGTATAAAAACTAGTCAACCCCTAGGTGGGGCCAGTAATTGAAATCCTTTACCAATAAGCACTAATATTATTACAAAATTTGTTACATTAGTTAGTATATATCTATGTCATATGCTAATCACTTGTGTGACTCTGACAGAATTCATGAGCAATTTTATTATATTAAAATATTCAACTGTGTGTGTATTGGTGTCACTCTAATTTGCACATACACTCATAATATTTGCACATTCCAGGTATTAATCAACCTAAAACAAAGATAATTAGCTGCCAGTAGTTACACTTAATTAAAAAGATTTCTTTAAATATTTACTCCACAGAACGCTTGCACAGTATATTTGAGGGATATATTCTTTTTTAATCCCGTTCTATATTTATCTTACTGAAACTAATATAGTTCCCAAAGGGTACTGCACTTGCAGTCCAATGAATGTCTGATGTTGTTTTTAACTGGTGTTAATTCAGAACCCAATACAATTTGTTTCATTGATGATTATTGCTGTGAGTGGAAAGAGATCTGCCAAATCTTACAGAAACATTGGCCAATTTTTCTAAACGATAAGGGCCACTTTGGATGACAGGGTGAACTTGACATGACGACGAGCCAAGAACTTAAAAGATAGATTAGTCAAGAGTCATTACACTCATAAGAGAAGAACATCTTTGGAGATCAAAGGGTCATACAAATGTGCAGGCTGTAAGGCCTGTGACTATATGACTAAAACTACGGAATTCTATGATAGTTATGGGGAAAATCATAAGATTGACCAGTTCCTCAACTGCAACTTGAAGGAAGTTATCTATGTCCTCAGGTGTCCATGTAAAGAATGATCTGTGGGCATGACCAGTAGAGCTATGAAGTTGCGAATCCTGGAACACGTAGGCACGATAAGGAACGTGAGAACTGATAAAGACAAATTTAAGCAACTTACCTCCATAACAAGACATTTTTTGACTTTTCCAGACTTCCTACCCCTCCCAAGTTTTATGGCGATCCTAAATCATGTTGGAGCTTCCAATACCAATGCTCCATTCAGTTTGAGTTACTGCCTCAAAACTTTCCTTCTGACAGGTCAAAAGTGGCCTATATCATTTATCTTCTTTCTGGTAAAGCCCTGAACTGGGCCTCTTCTCTGTGGGAATGGGATGATCCCCTCCTACAAGATGCTTTCATCTTAGCATTTTACAAAATCTTTGATGGACCGGGTCGGGTGTCTTTCGCAGCCACCAGCATCCTCAGGCTACGTCAGGGGTTCAACTCGGTTGCTCAGTATGTCATCCAGTTTCATACCCTGTCATCGGAGTTGCAGTGGAACAACAATGTGCTGGTGTCAGCTGTCTGGCAGGGCTTTTCAGACCGCATTCAGGATGTTCTCGCCTCCCTGGAACTACCATCTGATCTGGATTCTCTAATCACTCTCTGCAATCAAGTAGACCTTCATTTTCAGGATAGATCCCTGAGAAAGAACCGTCTCGCCACTTTACCTTCAAATTGGTCCCTTGTTTACTCCCTCCAGATGAGCCTATGCAGCTTGCCCACTCCCGGCTTACTCCTGAGGAACGACTGAGGCAGATCAAGAACAACCTTTGTAGCTATTGTGCGGAACCTGGGCATCTCCTTAACTCCTGTCCCAAGTGCCAGAGAAATGCCAAGCCGTCACCTGTTTCAGGGAGGTCAGGCTGGCATCATCTCAACCCTCTCCTAGTTCCAAGAACTCTTCCATATTTCCTATTCCCATTTCGCTACTCTGCCCCTCCGGGCAATTTTCTTCCTCCGTCTTCCTGGATTCTGGGCCGTCCAAGCATTTCATGTCCATGTGTCTGGATTCGCATTACCACTGTCCAACTATGGATCGCTCCTCTTACCCTGTAGATCGGGACGTTACACTCCGAGTTTATCTCATTTTAGTTCTTTCTCAGATTTCAAGTCCTATCATCTTGGGTTTCCTTTGGCTCCAGAAACATTCACCTCAAGTAGATTGGTCCTCCTCCCGAATTCTGGCTTGGGGTCCAGGTTTCAAAGGTTGCTGCCTTGCCAAAGTTAAGCCATTGCAGTCCATGACTTCTACTAATGTGGAATCCCAGCCATCTATTACTCTTCCGTATGCATTGTTTTTTTTGATGTCTTTGACAAGGTCCATTCAGAGCCGCTTCCTCCTCATCGACCTTGGGATTGCCCCATGGACCTCCAACCAGGCAAGGTTCTTCCCAGAGGCCGAGTATATCCTTTGTCATTCTCTGAGATGCAGGCCATGTCAGATTATGTTAAAGAGTACCTTTTTTGTGGTTTCATCAGACCCTCCACCTTTCCTGCCAGTACTGGCTTCTTTTTGTGAAGAAGAAAGATGAGTCCTTACGCCCGTGCATCGATTACAGGAGGTTGAATTGGATTAGTAGTGATTTGTAGTGGTAATGAGTGGAAGACTGACTTTAACACCAGGGACGACCACTATGAATATTTTGTCATGCCTTTTGGGCTCTGCAATGCCCCTGCAGTCTTCCAAAGTTTGGCTAATTAAATCTTTAGAGATCTGCTCTATACTTGTGTCGATGTCTTCTTGGACGACATCTTGATTTTCTCACAAGATCTCCCCACTCATCGCCAGCATGTTTCTGAGGTTTTATCAAGGCTCCACCTATATTGCAATTTAGAAAAGTGTTCTCTTGAGGCTACCCAGATGCCCTTTCTGGGCTATATTGTTTCTGGCTCAGGACCATAAATTGATCCCAAAAAGGTCCATGCTATCCAGGAATTGCCTCAACCCACTGGTTTCGAAACAATCCAATGTTTTATTAGTTTCTCTAGCTACTATAGGCAATTTATTCTGCACTATTCCACCCTGGTCGCTCCCATTGCGGCCCTCACTTGTAAAGGAACAACACTAAACTTTGGTCTCCTGAAGCTATTAAGGCCTTTAACTCGCTCAAGAAAGCCTTCTCCATAGCCCCTATCCTCAGGTAGCCTGATACCTCCATGTCTTTTTTCTTAGAAGTTGATGCTTCAGCAGTAGGGGTCAGAGCGGTTCACTCCAAGGAAACTCCTCCACGCAAGAAGCTACATCCCGGTGCCTTTGTCTTGAATAAATTCCTCCCTATGGAGAAAAATTATACTATCGGGGACAAGGAGCTTCTTGACATGAAGCACCCGATTTATCAGGCCCTTCAAGATTTTGTGGGTCATCAATCCTGTATCTGTCAAGTTGAGGCTTCCTGCCTCGTTCTGAATTTATACCTTTCATGTATCTTTGCTTAAACTTTCGATCGTCAATTGCTTCTCATCATCCTCGGCATCTCCCTCTTCGTTGGACATGGAATTTATGATCAGTGAAATCTTGGACTCCAAATTTTCTTGTGGGAAGGTTAAATATTTAGTAGACTAGAAAATATTTGGTTCTGATGAGCGTTCCTGGGACAACTCATCTGATGTCAACCCTTCTGCTCTGCTGGATGTTTCTGTCCTCCCAGAGCTCACCTTAGGACACCTGCATTATGGTTTGACAGGTGTGCCTCCCCAGTCAAACTCCCCACCTGCCACTGTCCACTTTCATTCTAAATATCCTAATAAACCTAATCCTAGGTGTCCAGTGTCCACCTTTAAAAGGGCGGTACTATTACGCACTGGACCCTCCAATTGTTCGGTTGGGCCTCGGTGCACTTACCTGGGTCTCCCCTGCTTCCTCCTGCCCAGCGTTCCCAAGCCACAGCTACTTACGGCCACCATCTTTTATTTCGGTCTGTGTGTGTGTGTTTGTGTGTGTGTGTGTGTGTGTGTGTGTGTGTCATGAGTTGTGGCTACGTCTATGAAGATCATAGTTACCACAGAATAGCAACAAAGAATATTAACAAACCTGAATGGTTTAAAGAAAAATCATTTCCTAACCTGTCTTCCTGGATTTTGAGTTCTTCTCTGCCATCTGTGCTTGTTGGTTTTCATACATTTGAATTAGTTCCAAGTTTCATTAAAATCATCTGCTTCCTGGTGACATTCCTTTGGAGGTTGCAACCTCCTGATAACAGAGTCCAAGGGGTAAATGTAGCAAGTGGAGAGTTCCCAGCGGGTTTGAAAAGTGGAGATGTTGAATATAGCAACCAATCAGATTCTAGCTATCATTTGTTTATTACATTCTACAAAATGATATCTAGGACTGATTGGTTGCTATAGGCAACATCTCCACTTTTCAAATATGCCGGAAACTCTTAGCTTGATACATTTACCCCCAAGACTCTTTGGAGGGACTTCTGTTGAAGACCCCCCAAGCCCTGCAGGATTCAAATATTCTTCAAAGACTCTGTGGATCTCATTTATGCAGAGGCAGAACTAGCGAGCTGTGGGCTCCAGGGAGGAGAGAAGCGGAGCTCACAATTCACTAGTTCCCAGTGGAGCGGGCCCTATTATCTCCATTGGCCGCACCTGCTGCACCAATGGAAGTTCTGCCTCTGTTGCTATGAAAGGGTGCAATTACATCATACTTGCCTCTTCTCCCGGAATTTCTTGGAAGCCCCCGAAATTTGGTGAGCCCTACCATATCCCGGTGGAGATGGGGCCTAATGGCACAATTAGCGTCATTGGGTCCTGCCCCCCACTTATGCAATGCCTTTAATCTATTTCATAGCCAGGGGCCATGATAATGCAATGGTATGCCCCATCCTGTACTCGCCATCTGACCTCCCGGAGGAGAGGGCATAAAATTGTCAAGTATGGGCTACATTTATATTCTGCAAGGCAGTAAGGGCATGTTTACGGAATTGCAAACCGATGCAGACCTGAATGCAGATGCAGGTACTACTTTCATAGCCATAGTATTTGCACTAGCCCCATGGCACTAGTCATGACAATGATGACGATTGCCAGCACTAGGTAACCGCCTCTGATTGGTTGGTTGTGAATTCTATACGGAAGTGCTTGGGACTTTCTTCACTCATGGTTCATATACTGTAGGATTTTGTTTATATATTTAAAAAAATGTTTTGTTACCTTCATTCGTACATGATAAGGGAGGTTATATCAGATGCATTATATAATAGCAAGTTTTATAGCGCCAACAACCTGGTTCTGTGTCTGTATATGTGGATGTAAGTACGCCTGCCCTAGTATGCTATAGAGGCAGAGCTAAACATCTTGAGATGCGTCTGACTCAGCTTATGGTCTGGATTACGCTATTTTTGCATGTGTATTTTTGAGCTATAAATTACTGCCATATTGCGTTTAATGCTGTATCAGGCCCATTATCTTTGATTACTGTGGAATTTGAATAATTAGATGAAGTCGTTCTAAATGAATAAATATAAATTGTAATAGTTTTCCGAGCAATTGCAATTAGTACGCTAAGGTATACCAGGGTTAATTACGCAATCGCATAGGTGAACAAAGCAAATACACTTACATTCACACCTACATTTCTAAATAGTTCACTTTTAATATTCACATTCTTTTATTATTAAGACTTAGAGATTTATTACATAAAGGTAAACCTACATTAAAGATATTTATGGTTCAGGTCCTAAGAAATGTATTGATTTTGGTTTTATATTAATCCACATTTTGCCAGCAGGAATCCGGTATCATCTGAGAGGTGATCATACATTACGGTTGCTAGTTATGATTACTATAAGATTTATTCTCAAAAATACTTTGTTAGTGCATTAGTTTAAACTGGAATTTTGGTGGTTCCCTGAGGCAAGACACATACACAGCTGTTGGAGTAAGTTGCCTCAAGCTTTGGTGAAGCATCCTTTGAACTGACCTATGCCCTGCACTGTACTGGACTAATCTGAATCATGAATAAATGAAGAATTATTTTAGGGTTATCTTTGTGTACATTGTGACATCATCACTGTTCTTCTTCAACTCAAACTGTATAAAGGATCACTGGACCCAGTAGCTCTTTCTCTGTTTCTCTCACCAAACAACCTTAAACCTAGTACTTTCATCTTATGTAGCAGAGTGTAATATGGAGCATTATTAAATGCATTTGTACATTCCAAATATATAACTTCTATTGCTTTACCAAGATCTAGTTTGAACCTTCCTGGGTTATCAAACTATTTTCTGCAATAAATGTCAGAATAGCTCTCTCAGAATCCATTCAAATATTACAATCATGACTGAAGTCAGACTTACTGGTCTATAATTTCCTGGTTCCGATTTTGTTCCATTTTTAAAGATTGTTCATCTGCTCTCCACAACTTTTGTACCACTGACCCAGTTATGAGGAAGTGAATAGATTGATATAATAAATAGTGGTCATAAACGTTGGTCATATCAGTTATTGAATTTAGTTCCTTTAGCCCATGCAGGAGATGCCATCTATGCCACATGTTTTATCTGTCTTAATCTTTTTTAGGCATGACTGCACCTCCTACATGTTTTCCACAGATGACTATAACAGTGAAACCGTTGAAGTTACTGTTCATCACATGTTTTTAGTTGAGTGTCACCAGGGTCAAAACATCTATTCTATTTGTTCCTCAAAATGGGAGACAAACAGACATACAGGAGATGAGAGGGACAGAATTAGAACAATCTGTATCCAACCAGGATATCATAATGTTAGCAGAAGCACAGAAACTTTCAGCTAAGCTTACTCTTGTGTGTCCATGTATAGGTAAGATTGAAGAGGGGCACAAGGCCAACATCTAGCCAATTCATACATCTAAATGTTAGCGACAGCTCAGAGTAGAGATGTGAGGCTCCTGTCAAACTGGTACAGGGAAATAGAGGTGCCAGATGCACTGCTATATAAAAAACAAGTTCATACGTCAAAATAGAATGCAAGGTACAAATTTAAAATACAGATATATGTAAAGAAATGTTTTCTTGGAACAGACACAGGTTGCACTATTTGTATAAACCAAGGCAATAACTTATAGTGTTAAAGGAATATAGACACAGACACATACTTTTGCATTCAGTTACACAACATATTTTTCTTCGAGGTGAGGTTCTCATTGTTTCTTAACAGGTGTGTTTATGTGGCTGTTGGACTATGAATTGTCTAAAGAAACAACATTAAACTGATGTGTTGATAAAAATCATTATTGCATAATATTGCTATACATCCCAAGTATGGATTGCCAGGAATGGAGACAGCGAGCTTGGCCATGTTGTACTCGCATTACCACTGTACAACTGTGGATCGCTCCTCTTACCCTGTAGATCGGGACATTAAACTCTGAGTTTATCTCATTTTAGTTATTCCTCAGATTTCAAGTCCTATCATCTTGGGTTTCCTGTGGGTCCAGAAACATTCGCCTCAAGTAGATTGGTCCTCCTCCAGAATTCTGTCTTGGGGTCCAGGTTTCAAAGGCTGCTTGCCAAAGTTAAGCCGTTGCAGTCCATGACTTCTACTTCTGTGGAATCCCAACCATCAATTACTCTTCCATATTCATTGTTTTCTGATGTCTTTGACATGGTCCATCAGAGCCACTTCCTCCTCATCGACCTTGGGATTTCCCCATGGACCTCCAACCAGGAATTGTTCCTCCCAGAGGCCGCGTATATCCTTTGTCAGTCCCTGAGACGCAGGCCATGTCATATTATATTAGAGAGAACCTTTTTTATGGTTTCATCAGACCCTCCTCTTCTCCTGCTGGTACTGGCTTCTTTTTGTGAAGAAGAAAGACGAGTCCTTACGCACATGCATCGATTACAAGGGATTGAATTGGATTTGTAGTGATTTGTAGTGATGACGAGGGAAAGACTGTCTTTAACACCAGGGACGACCACTATGAATATTTTGTCATGCTTTTTGGGCTCTGCAATGCCCCTGCAGTCTTCCAAAGTTTCACTAATTAAATCTTTAGGGATCTGCTCTATACATGTGTCGCTGTCTACTTGGATGACATCTTGATTTTCTCACAAGATCTCCCCACTCATCACCAGCATGTTTCTGAGGTTTTATCAAGGTTCCGGAGGAATCACCTATATTGCATATATACATACTTTTGCATTCAGTTACACAACATATTTTTCTTCGAGGTGAGGTTCTCATTGTTTCTTAACAGGAGTGTTTATGTGGCTGTTGGACTATGAATTGTCTAAAGAAACAACATTAAACTGATGTGTTGATAAAAAATATTATTGCATAATATTCCTATACCTATGGAGCGCCAGGAATGGAGACAGCGGACTTGGCCATGTTGCGATGAGGTCAGATTCACGTCTCAATGGTGGAGTGACCACACTTCTGATGGTCTATCTAGAGCTTTTGAAGCTTTAGGCTGCCCTTTCCTCCAAACACCCATTGATTGTCATGTGCACCAGTGGCACCTATTAACTACTGCTTTGCTATACAGAGATAACTCCCAACTTCCTGGCCCATGGTCATGTTGTCCCGATTGGGATGGCGGGCAGAGCTCTCAAACCGCGAATGTCCCGCCTAACCCGACAGTTAATAATATCTCCATTTCATAAAACCCCAGAATAGTCCCTGAAGTATCTTTTTACTCTTAGACAGGACCCCTAAAAGATTTTTTCTTTCTGAATTTGCAGAGTTCTCAATACCTGCTAAACGGGACATGTAACTGTTTCCTCAGCTGCAGATTTAGACAGAACCAAGCAGCCCAGAGACCTTGTAGCACATTGACTGAATGCATTGTATATGACATTGTGATTTTCCGATTTTCGGCTATTATATGAAATGCCTTACGACTGTGGTCAACCATATACTGCGGTAGGAGGGGGGTAATATGTGCCCAATTCACTCCTTATCCTCCAGACCAGGAATATCACATAGGCTTTATAAAATAAAGTAGTAATTCCCTTACAGTTCAGAAGCCCTCCCAGTGCCTGCTATTTGTATGGCAGTGTGGTTTGTAGATATTATTAGGGTACACAAATAGCATCTATAATATAAATGTCTAGTGGCATGTGTTAGTCTGTGTGTGTGTGTGTGTGGAAAAAATAAAACCAAGCTGCAGCGCCACCTGCTGGGTGGAGTTATACACTGACCTACTAAATTCTTAGTGTGTGTGGGAAAAAAAATTCAGAAAGGGCTGAAATTTGGTATACTAAGATGTTTTTAATTTGTTAATTTAATTTGTTAATTGTTAAAAGTGTTTATAAAGATTTTAAAAAAATATATATATTTCTTGAAGGAGAAGTGACAGTTGGGAGTGGTTGGTGGTTGCCGGGGGTGACAGTGGGGAGTGGTTGGTGGTTGCCGGGGGTGACAGAGCGAGAGGAGTGTGATACTCAGGACCGCTGAGAGAGATCCCTGTGTCTGGATAGACATCTGGACAGATGTGGCGATGAAAATGAAGGATGAGGTGATGGAGAAGAATGATGAGGTGGTGACATGTGGACAAAACCACGTTAAAAAAGGGCGCTTACGTCGGGAAGTAACGCTCTTCCCCTGAGGAGGCCTGGGCTATGGCCCAAATGCATGACAAGAACCTTTTTAACACCTTAAGTAGCTTGATTTGACTAGAATGCATGAGTATCATGCACGGGTTAACTTGTATGGTATATTTGTACAATATATTGAGTATGAAAAGTTGGTGAGAACAAATGTGGGTCCCCTTGTGAAAACTCAGCCCTTTCATGCATGAACTGCACTTAATTATTTTAAAACTTAATGTACAATAAACAGCATCCTAAACTACTAAAGTAAAATGAAACAATAGAAGAGAAAATACCAGTGGGGACAAAAACAAAATAAAGCTTAGCACTGAAAGATAAATTGTTTGAGAATGAATCCATATACAAATACAATGAGACCAAATTTGAAGCCACCAATATACTAAAAATTTATCATTTGATGAATGTTCTAAATTCCTGTATAGAACTCACATTAATAAACATTCAACAGAAGTATCATTTCTACAAAGTGCAAATTTGTTACTTTAGTTTGGTCCATAAATCACAAAAGTATTTTTTTATTTTATTTAAATTATCCACCTTTGCTAAAAATCTAAATCTAAAATGCAATCTTTCAAAGACTCCCCATTTATGTTTTATGATTTTTAAGTGTCAGATTAGGCACATGGCTAAACTTTAAGCGTACATGTTTTCAGGATCCCAGTTCCCATCTGCAGAGTGCACTTGCATCGATTGGCGGAACTATGGAGACATGGGTCGGTCTGTAATGACACTGCATTTAGCATAGAAATCTGTGAAACAATATGGTTACATCTGCTCATAGTTGCAGTCACTGTGCAGTGCGTGTAAACACACTCAGATGGAGTTCCAATGCCATGGTGTGTGTACCCTTACAAACCAATTTACAATAATATTCTTAGTTTCATTAAGATTCTGTTGCAGCAAAAAGCAAAATACATGTAACCCAAGTTCATAATCTTTTAAACTGCACCTAATTAGAAGCAGTCTAATTAGAAGTTAGACACGGTCTCTCATTCTGCATCTCCTAAATTGCACAGTTGAACAGTTAAAAGAGCAGAATGGTGACCATTGCTGGTGTTAGAGATAATCATGCATCAGTAGGTGTCCCAAGAAAGGGAAGACTAAGAGGGAGAACATGATTTTAAAGCAGGTGTTTTTTATAGAGCATGTATGACAAGTGAGGCCGTGAGTCGAACGCACTTAAATAGCGACAGTGGTTGCTTCTGAGCTTCCACTTACATTTAAGGGGTTAACTGTAGTTATAACCTGACCAATGTTTGTAGAGTGGGAGGGTCGGGGTTTTTCATATAGGAGGCAGCACGTCCTGGTTGGCTCACTCTTCTTCACAAGATCCCGCCCACCCACGCCTGGGGTAGTTTTGGTTAGTTAGCTATGTTTTAACAGTTTTATTTTTTCCGATACGCCACAGAGCAGGCACAGTTGGTTGGAAGGTACTGTGATCAGCAGCTGATAGTTAAGGCGCTAGTGTTGTTTGGCTGCAGGTCACTGTCCCCTTCGGGGCAGCAGTAACTCTTTAGTCCTTCGGTGAGGAGGGTCCCTAATCCGGCTCGGTGAGGGGGGCAAGCATGATTTAGAGGGGGTACAGTCACTGTGACGCCATGTTAGCGCATGCCAGATATTTAGGGATGGAGATCCCGTTAACTGGATGCACGGCGGTTTAGTCAATCTTTCCACATTTGCTTGTTGTAATCAGCTAGGTAGCTGTCCCGCAGTGCTCTTTCTCCGCCACCAAAAGGTATTTTAAGTTAATAAACTGTGACCTCCATTTTTAGCCAACTTATATAGGTCTCCGTGTCGTTATTTTAGATATGTTAGATAAGTTAAGTAATGGTTTTGTGAAGGGGAAGAGGGGAATATACAGTGAGCTATTTAAAACCGCTATTTGATATTAATAAGCATCAAAGGCCGTGAATTGCTAATCTGAATAATGGACATTAAACCGGAGGGCTTATAATTAACTATTATTTTTAGTATTAATAATGCCAGCAGATTTTTTCACTCCTCTGCAGCAGATTGCATGTTAGAGGTGAGGTGCTTCTCTAACAGAACAGCCAGAGAGTGACTGACCTCTTGGCAAACTTGTTATGCACTGTGGTTTGGCTGATTCATACAGAGCAGCAGGTTCAGTGATGTCACAGTAACTTAAAAAGAAACTGCATTTGTACTTGAATAAAAGCCAAATGTGACACTGTCTTAAAGATGTGGGAGTCCAAGACTCTTTGATGCACGTGGGGAGCGAAGACTAGCCCACCTGGACCAATCCCAAAGAAGAGTTAACTGTAGCAGAAATTGCTGAAAAAATGAATGCTGGCTATGATAGAAAGGTACAAAAAAAAAAACCAAAGAAATATATATATATATATATATATATATATATATATACTTCTCTGTCTTTTTTTATGTATCCTGTTTAAGTATTTGGGTGCACCCTTCAGAGATATATTAATTACAGAATTCTGGATCAAACTGTATAACCAGTAAATTTTAGGGATATTTCATGATTGAATTTTAATTTGATAACTTGGTGCGGTTAACTTCTTTACTTATACTATGATAGAAAGGTGTCAGAACAAACAGTGCATAGCCGCAGACCAGTTTGAGTGCCCATGCTGACCGCTGTCCACCGCAAAAGCGCATGTGTGAGCGCCAGAACTGGACCATGGAGCAATTGAGAAGTTGGCCTGGTGTGATAAATAAGTTTTTTTTTACATCATGTGGACGGCCGGGAGCATGTGCGCTGTTTACCTGGGGAAGAGATGGCACCAGGACGCACTATGGGAAGAAGGCAAGCCGACAGGGGGAATGTGATGCCCTGGACAATGTTCTGCTAGGATATTTTGGGTCCTGACATTCATGTGGGTGTTACTTTTAACATGTAAGCATCTAACCTAAACATTGGCAACAGTATTCCCTGATGGCAGTGGCTTTTTTCAGCAGGATAATGTGACCCTCCACCAGGGCCGGACTGGGTCTAAAAATCAGCCCTGGCATTTAAAGCACACAGGCCCACCTCTGTTGATAAGCTGGTAAAAAAAATGTGTGCCGCAGTGCTACATTATGTTGGGGGCGTGGTCAAAATGGTGCGTTGATACATACATTATAATAAAACATTACATTTATCAGACCCTCCCCATCCACATTACGCCACCCCCCCAGATACATTATGACACCCCCAGCCCACTGTACTTATCTATGCTTCTGATGCTGCTGACATTCCTGTAGAGTGAGCAGGGAAGCTCTTAGTCTCATGAGATTAATAAATCTCGTGAGACTTAGAGCTCCGCAGCACAGATCCTCCTGCTGACCAACTGGATTAAGGCTCGGGGGGGCCCGGGCACTTAAGTCAGGGGGGCTCTTATGATGCAATTTGGCTATTAGACAAATTTTTGACAAATACAAAGGCAATACAGTGTGCACTACTGTTAGGTGCACGCAGTTCTGCCTTAACGAGCAGTACAGTGTGAAGCAGGACATATCTCCCAACTGTCCTTGTAGTCAGACCAAATCTTGACTAAGTGGGACAGTCACCCATCAAATTCAGAACAGTTGGCAGACTGTCCTGGTCTCTCCTACCTGTCTTGTCATGGTCACCACTTGTGGCTGCTGGTGTCTTTAGATCAGTTGCTGCTTGTCTGGATCCTGGAATGTTGGATGCCCTATTTGGAGAAAAAAATGAGCAGATGAAATTTAGCCCTGGTGTTAAATCAATATAGCATCCATGTTTTAAAATTAGGCCTCACTGCAGCCACAACATTAAAGTACTAGTATTCACATTTGATAAATACATCTATTTCCCTCCAACTAGCCCTGACATTAAATAGTATTCCCATTTAATAAATAAAACTATTTCCCTCTCTCCAAAGCACCCCAGCATTAAATTAAAAATCCAATCACCCCATCTGAAATTGATAGGCCCCACTATTAAATTGCCCCCATCTTCACCCCACAAATAGAATAGCACCCAATAATTAGCCCCCACCTGCAATTCCCTATTAGATTAACAGCCTACCTCCCACATTATATTAAGAGCTACCCATACACACATTATGGTCATACACCGGCCCACACACACATACTATAGTTATACTGTTACACAAATACACACTATAATCATAACCTGTCACACACACACACACATACTATAGTTATACTGTTACACACATACACACTATAATCATAAAGGTCATTCTTTGGATTTTTTTTGGGGGGTTATTTTTTGGGTAATTTGTATTCATTGTCATTCAGAGCTTGATTTATATATTTTTTAACTTTGTCGATCCCATTTTTATTGGCGCCTGTCAGTAAATTCTGTGTTATTTTTTGTTACACTATAATCATACCCTGTCACACAAATAAATAGATACCCTGTCACACAAATAAATAGATACCCTGTCACACATATAGATCCCCAGTCACGCATATAGATCCCCAGTCACACATATAGATCCCCAGTCACACATATAGATCCCCAGTCACACATATAGATCCCCAGTCACACATATAGATCCCCAGTCACACATATAGATCCCCTGTCACACATATAGCTCCCCTGTCACACATATAGCTCCCCTGTCCACATATAGATCCCCTGTCCACATATAGCTCCCCTGTCACACAAACTACCGCCTCCCTCTTACCTTGTGCGCTCCACAGCGCGCTGTACAGTCGCTCCTAACACATGGGACAGCACCTATCACATGGTGCTCGTCCCATGTGACATCTCAAGAGCCATTCATAGAAGAGAGGGGAGGAGCGACCACACCAGGAAGTAAGTGTAGTGCCGACCCCACTGCTCAGCACACAGACTGTCATGCTGAATTCTGGCATGACAGTCTGTGTGCTGAGCGATGGGGCCGGCCAGCTAGTAACCGGCCCAACTGGCCATCGGCCCTTCTGGCATTTGCCAGAAGAGCCAGATGGCCAGTCCGGCCCTGCCCTCCACACTGAAAAAAATGTTCAGGGATGGTTTGAGGAACACGTCAAAGAGTTCAAGATGTTGACTTGGCCTCCAAATTCCCTAGATTTCAATCCAATCAAGCATCTGTGAGATGTGCTGAGAAAACAAGTCCCAACCATGGAGGCCGCACCTCGCTATTAACAGGACTTAATAGATCTGCTGCTAACATCTTGGTGCCAGATAACACAGGACACCTTCGGAGGTCTTGTGGAGTCCATGTCTTGATGTGTCAGAGCTGTTTAGGTGACACGAAGGGAACCTGAACAATATTAGGCAGGTGGTTTTAATGTTGTGGCTGATCGTTGTATTTCTAATTATTAAGTATACATAAGTAGCCCTCTCCGTCTCAGAGAAAACAGGAACTGGTTACATTGTCACAAATTAAAAATAAAAATTGTGTTGTCACACAACCAATACCTCAGTTAACTCCATTTGCACTTTTTTTTGTTTTTTTGTTGTTATTTTGCTGTAGGTTTTAGAAATTAGGTTAATTTAGGATATTAATTAAACAGTTTAGTATTAGTGAACCTTATTATTTAGCTGTTACTGTTAATATAATTAATTTAACCCCCTGTCAGTGTGTGTGGTGCGGAGGTTACACAGTGCACCTCCTTCTCTAGCCCTGGCTAGCTGATGGGCATGGGTGTAAATGACCAGGGGGTCCCTGCACATGCAAGTGTTTTACTTCAAAGTCTCTTTGTAAGTAGTTGGACACAGGTGATGTCACTTTGTGGTGCAGTGCAATCAAAGTCACAATAATTTGGGCACCAGATCATCTTTAAAACAAACTGAACTCTTTATTTACACTAGTCTTCCTCCAGCATGATAATCATAATGCAGCAATACAGAAATATATACAGCTCCTTACTCTATCAAGCACAGTTCTTAATGATATGTAAGACATGTCACATGTCTCCTACACTCCAGTGTCAGGATAAAGCATAGATCTGATATGCTGAAATAGAATATTGGATGTCAGGACCCAAATAAATCTTTGCATGAATACCTAAATTAACCTGATGGTCAATTCAGATAAAGGTGTGACCAAATGAGGCCAAGAACATGTAATTGAGTTAGGTAAACCCTTTGTGCAGAGACCAGCTTTAGATATGCAGATCAGACATCCATTGTATTTGATCATGTATTTCCCTAGCTAATTTACTTCCCTTCAATAGGTAGTATAAACACAAACTAACCCCTAGGTGTAAATTAGAGAGCTTGCAGTTATTTACAAGGGATAATTCATAACTGCAGGGTAAATAGGTTGTATCAAATGAATCCATTGATAAGCTAGTGTAACAGTAAAAGACGCAGAGTCTGATGTAATGGTGTTTGGAGGTTTTTACATCCCAGTGTGAGGAGATAAGCCTGCCACTTTTAGCAGCTTCCAGGACATAGCCCTGTTTGCTTGTGACACTTGAATAGACTTGTAGGTACCGCTCAGCATGTGGCCTGGCTCAATGAGGCCAGGGGATAACATAGCCTATATGTAATACTGTATAGACAGAAAGAATTCCGTTTTAAAATATGCCACTTAAAATCAATAAAAGCAGAGATCAACCACCTATTCCTCAATAGCATGAGGAAGGGCAGCTCATATGTTAAATTAAGAATTCTGCCCCACAGAAAAATGAAGAAAAGGAGTGGAAGCTCTGCGAATGCCCTGTACTTAGGCATGTTTGATATGAAAAGATGTACAAAGTCATAGGGGATTGGTTAATGATAAAATTGGATCGATGTAACGCTGTCCAGGACAAATATATCACATTGTAGAATTGGTTAATAAATCAGTCAACAGGTAAATTTGGTTTGAAAAGGTGTCCCAGGACACAACCCCGATTAGCATTAACCCTGCCCCTGTGAATGCCGCACCCATTTGAGGTTGCTTAAAAATCTGTGTTCTGAGGGAACAAATTGTCAGACTTTTGGGGATCAATCTAATTGAAGGACTGTCCATTATTTCTGCCTGCCCCAGGCATACAGATTATTATATGTAAGTAATGCTCTGTAGGTTATCTCTTTTATTTTAAACTGTTTTGCTTCTTATGTCAAATTTATTATTTGTTTATTCCTTATTTTTCTTTTTATCCGAATGCCCTGTACCTTTTGTATATTAAATCTAAAATTTAATAAGTTGCGTCCTTGATACTCTAAATAATCCATAGCCTTTGTAGAGGAGATTGCTCGTCCAGGTAAACCCTTGGAATGCCAGTGTGTGATTTGTTGATACATTTGATTAACAAGCTGTGTGTGCTTGTATGTACATTTGTGTAACAGTCTGGAGGTGTGAAGAGTTAACCCTGTGTGTGCTGGTGGGAGTCTTGCTAGTTTGTGGAACTAGAAGCCTGTGTGCCAGTGTGGGATAGTATATTGGGGTCCTATTGCCCGTACCCAATAGGTGGTGGCTGTACCTGAAGTGTCTGGGGGTGTGAGAGCGCTGTGTTTGGGGGCGATTCCGTAGGTCTAAGACCCTGTGTGATAGGTGAGAGAGACTGCGGGCTGAAATCGTGTGTGACCTCATACAGCAAACACCCCAAAGTCACGGCAGCTGGGAGCGCGTTCGTGACAAATTGGTGGCATAGCGGTGGGATGATTTAATTTCTTAGAGTATTAAGTGCATGGTTTAAGCAATTAACCCTTGCACTTATAAACTGATTGTAACCTTGCGAGGAATACAATAGTTTTACAAGGACGAAACTCAGGGCTATAATTTTTGAAGACATACGTGCAAAGCAGTTCCCTTCCCTTCTCTCTTGTTTTTCTTTTCTATCTTTTATTTTGCAAAGTGACTGTAAGGATGGCAGCTGCTTACAAGAAAAAAGCCAAAGAAGTTTTAATTGCCCTGTGTGAGCAGCGAGGTCTCGACTGGACAGATAAAACTAAAAAGGAGCTGGTTCACGCATTATTGGAGGATGATGCAAAGAAGCAATGTGATATGGAACCTGAGCTGGGGAGCAAGACAGACCCAGAGGATCAAGGTGTGGATAATGTCACTGAACCAGAGGATCCAAGTAGGTACATTTTCATAAATCCAAAGAATCCACTTGTCATGATGAGTATGGCAGAGCTAATTGAAGAAGCTCAGCTGCGAGGTTTCTCCTGCCACAACAAGACACGCAGGGAGATCATCGAACACCTCGACTGGGAAGAGGAAAGCCCGATACATCCTTTCAGCGAGTATCGCATGATGGTCCTTATTCCGGGCTACACGATGAGTCTTATGGAACGGCTAGACTACCTGGAGGAGAGTTTTGAATACGCTCAGGAAGAGGTATCTTTCAGGGGTGGACTTCATACCCCATTCTGGCTAGATCAGTGTCGCCGGGTGGCTGACGAAAGGCAGCACCTGCAGCAGCTTCTTTCACAAGCTGGATCAGTAATCGCCCAGCCTATAGGGGTGGCCCACGAGGAAAAGGTACCCCTGCCAGCTACAGATAACATGGAATATGCTACCGAGATTTTGCATCCAGAGGCCCCTTTTAATCTGCTGGGGGAAGCTGATGATGCTAGCAGCATACTACCAGATGCTGCACAGAATTTGCTATTGGAGGAGGCTGATTTTAAAGAGGACATAATTGTTGAGAAGACTATTTCTGGGGGAAAAATGGAAGTGCCTGAAGATATTCCCACAAATGTTTTAGTAGTTACTGATCTTGGATGGTTAAATTCTCAGTATGTTCCCGCAAATGTTGTTCCTACTATCTCTAATTCTGTTACACCATGTGACTCAGCCCAGGTAGTATGGGATAATGCTGAACCTGCCAATGATGTGACTTTGTGTAAAGAACCTGAACTGTTCTGTAATCATTTTGCATCTGGTGCTGTGCGAGTGAAATGTGATAATGAGAAGCTGATACGTGCCAGTGTTAACTCTGGCAATTATGATGATTTACGGGAAGAACCCGAGGTGCCAGGATGTGATAAGGAAAGAGAATGTCTTATTGGACCTACTGCCTATAATGAGGATAATGTCAATAACAGTATTGTGTTAGAATCCAAACCTGTTTTTACACTGACATCTTGTCATGGGATAGGGACAGCGGACATTGTTATTGCAGATGTTGGCATTAATACTGGTGTAGATAATATGCTTACTAGAAATGGGACAGATGACAATGTGATTAATTCTGTTGTGCTAGAGAAAGACAATGTTTCTACCCAGGTAATGTGCTCGGAAGATGCTGTACCAGGTAACTGGGAGGGAGGGCAGAGTGAAGATGTATATTCTGTGCCTGAACCAGCTGCATACAGAGCGATTGAGCATGTGGGGGAGACACATAGTCCTGACCAACGGGAAGTAGCGAGTGACAGCAATTCTTACTTTGTTGCTGGGACCTGTAGTTCGAATGTTCACCACTCAGATCTACATCTGAGTTCTGACCATTCGTCTGAGTTTTCCATAGAGACAGGGGGGTCAGTTGCTAGCCCACACTCACTTAGCCAGCCGTCTAACGGCTTAGAGGAGATAGATGAGGGGCCCATACTCCCGGCTACTCTACATCCCCAGATAGATGAGTCCAAGGGGGAGGGGAGTGTCCTGTTATGTAGGCCCCAAGATAAGAAGTGCATAGGGTGTCCCACTGACAGGGAAGGTTGTAACTGGGGAGTAGGGCAGAGTAGAAGTAGGTATTCTGCTGTGCCAGCCTTAAGGGGTTCCCACTTAGAAGTACAGTATCAGGAATTCCTGGCCATTTTTCCCTCAGGCTTTCACTTAGAAGACATGAGGATTAGAGACAAAGTGCACACTGTAACAGGGTTGGTACATGAGAACGTGATGCAGGCCCAGACCAGCCAGAAGCAGTGGTATGATTCCCCTGCCAGGATGATAGAGAGAAATTTTCATGATAATCGGTTGAAGGCTCATAATGACAGTGAGAGCCAGCTAGCAGCTATTACAGTGGACCCAGGGGGAAATTAGATGAGATGATCTTGGGCACTGACCTGTCAGTCAATGCCCATGCCATCTCTTGAAGGGGGGAGATGTCAGGATAAAGCATAGATCTGATATGCTGAAATAGAATATTGGATGTCAGGACCCAAATAAATCTTTGCATGAATACCTAAATTAACCTGATGGTCAATTCAGATAAAGGTGTGACCAAATGAGGCCAAGAACATGTAATTGAGTTAGGTAAACCCTTTGTGCAGAGACCAGCTTTAGATATGCAGATCAGACATCCATTGTATTTGATCATGTATTTCCCTAGCTAATTTACTTCCCTTCAATAGGTAGTATAAACACAAACTAACCCCTAGGTGTAAATTAGAGAGCTTGCAGTTATTTACAAGGGATAATTCATAACTGCAGGGTAAATAGGTTGTATCAAATGAATCCATTGATAAGCTAGTGTAACAGTAAAAGACGCAGAGTCTGATGTAATGGTGTTTGGAGGTTTTTACATCCCAGTGTGAGGAGATAAGCCTGCCACTTTTAGCAGCTTCCAGGACATAGCCCTGTTTGCTTGTGACACTTGAATAGACTTGTAGGTACCGCTCAGCATGTGGCCTGGCTCAATGAGGCCAGGGGATAACATAGCCTATATGTAATACTGTATAGACAGAAAGAATTCCGTTTTAAAATATGCCACTTAAAATCAATAAAAGCAGAGATCAACCACCTATTCCTCAATAGCATGAGGAAGGGCAGCTCATATGTTAAATTAAGAATTCTGCCCCACAGAAAAATGAAGAAAAGGAGTGGAAGCTCTGCGAATGCCCTGTACTTAGGCATGTTTGATATGAAAAGATGTACAAAGTCATAGGGGATTGGTTAATGATAAAATTGGATCGATGTAACGCTGTCCAGGACAAATATATCACATTGTAGAATTGGTTAATAAATCAGTCAACAGGTAAATTTGGTTTGAAAAGGTGTCCCAGGACACAACCCCGATTAGCATTAACCCTGCCCCTGTGAATGCCGCACCCATTTGAGGTTGCTTAAAAATCTGTGTTCTGAGGGAACAAATTGTCAGACTTTTGGGGATCAATCTAATTGAAGGACTGTCCATTATTTCTGCCTGCCCCAGGCATACAGATTATTATATGTAAGTAATGCTCTGTAGGTTATCTCTTTTATTTTAAACTGTTTTGCTTGTTATGTCAAATTTATTATTTGTTTA
This sequence comes from Mixophyes fleayi, assembly GCF_038048845.1. Taxonomy (NCBI): domain Eukaryota; kingdom Metazoa; phylum Chordata; class Amphibia; order Anura; family Limnodynastidae; genus Mixophyes; species Mixophyes fleayi. Next base: position 429,632,830 of record NC_134402.1, on the reverse strand, counting down.
TTCCTTATTTTTCTTTTTATCCGAATGCCCTGTACCTTTTGTATATTAAATCTAAAATTTAATAAGTTGCGTCCTTGATACTCTAAATAATCCATAGCCTTTGTAGAGGAGATTGCTCGTCCAGGTAAACCCTTGGAATGCCAGTGTGTGATTTGTTGATACATTTGATTAACAAGCTGTGTGTGCTTGTATGTACATTTGTGTAACAGTCTGGAGGTGTGAAGAGTTAACCCTGTGTGTGCTGGTGGGAGTCTTGCTAGTTTGTGGAACTAGAAGCCTGTGTGCCAGTGTGGGATAGTATATTGGGGTCCTATTGCCCGTACCCAATAGGTGGTGGCTGTACCTGAAGTGTCTGGGGGTGTGAGAGCGCTGTGTTTGGGGGCGATTCCGTAGGTCTAAGACCCTGTGTGATAGGTGAGAGAGACTGCGGGCTGAAATCGTGTGTGACCTCATACAGCAAACACCCCAAAGTCACGGCAGCTGGGAGCGCGTTCGTGACAAATTGGTGGCATAGCGGTGGGATGATTTAATTTCTTAGAGTATTAAGTGCATGGTTTAAGCAATTAACCCTTGCACTTATAAACTGATTGTAACCTTGCGAGGAATACAATAGTTTTACAAGGACGAAACTCAGGGCTATAATTTTTGAAGACATACGTGCAAAGCAGTTCCCTTCCCTTCTCTCTTGTTTTTCTTTTCTATCTTTTATTTTGCAAAGTGACTGCAAGGATGGCAGCTGCTTACAAGAAAAAAGCCAAAGAAGTTTTAATTGCCCTGTGTGAGCAGCGAGGTCTCGACTGGACAGATAAAACTAAAAAGGAGCTGGTTCACGCATTATTGGAGGATGATGCAAAGAAGCAATGTGATATGGAACCTGAGCTGGGGAGCAAGACAGACCCAGAGGATCAAGGTGTGGATAATGTCACTGAACCAGAGGATCCAAGTAGGTACATTTTCATAAATCCAAAGAATCCACTTGTCATGATGAGTATGGCAGAGCTAATTGAAGAAGCTCAGCTGCGAGGTTTCTCCTGCCACAACAAGACACGCAGGGAGATCATCGAACACCTCGACTGGGAAGAGGAAAGCCCGATACATCCTTTCAGCGAGTATCGCATGATGGTCCTTATTCCGGGCTACACGATGAGTCTTATGGAACGGCTGGACTACCTGGAGGAGAGTTTTGAATACGCTCAGGAAGAGGTATCTTTCAGGGGTGGACTTCATACCCCATTCTGGCTAGATCAGTGTCGCCGGGTGGCTGACGAAAGGCAGCACCTGCAGCAGCTTCTTTCACAAGCTGGATCAGTAATCGCCCAGCCTATAGGGGTGGCCCACGAGGAAAAGGTACCCCTGCCAGCTACAGATAACATGGAATATGCTACCGAGATTTTGCATCCAGAGGCCCCTTTTAATCTGCTGGGGGAAGCTGATGATGCTAGCAGCATACTACCAGATGCTGCACAGAATTTGCTATTGGAGGAGGCTGATTTTAAAGAGGACATAATTGTTGAGAAGACTATTTCTGGGGGAAAAATGGAAGTGCCTGAAGATATTCCCACAAATGTTTTAGTAGTTACTGATCTTGGATGGTTAAATTCTCAGTATGTTCCCGCAAATGTTGTTCCTACTATCTCTAATTCTGTTACACCATGTGACTCAGCCCAGGTAGTATGGGATAATGCTGAACCTGCCAATGATGTGACTTTGTGTAAAGAACCTGAACTGTTCTGTAATCATTTTGCATCTGGTGCTGTGCGAGTGAAATGTGATGATGAGAAGCTGATACGTGCCAGTGTTAACTCTGGCAATTATGATGATTTACGGGAAGAACCCGAGGTGCCAGGATGTGATAAGGAAAGAGAATGTCTTATTGGACCTACTGCCTATAATGAGGATAATGTCAATAACAGTATTGTGTTAGAATCCAAACCTGTTTTTACACTGACATCTTGTCATGGGATAGGGACAGCGGACATTGTTATTGCAGATGTTGGCATTAATACTGGTGTAGATAATATGCTTACTAGAAATGGGACAGATGACAATGTGATTAATTCTGTTGTGCTAGAGAAAGACAATGTTTCTACCCAGGTAATGTGCTCGGAAGATGCTGTACCAGGTAACTGGGAGGGAGGGCAGAGTGAAGATGTATATTCTGTGCCTGAACCAGCTGCATACAGAGCGATTGAGCATGTGGGGGAGACACATAGTCCTGACCAACGGGAAGTAGCGAGTGACAGCAATTCTTACTTTGTTGCTGGGACCTGTAGTTCGAATGTTCACCACTCAGATCTACATCTGAGTTCTGACCATTCGTCTGAGTTTTCCATAGAGACAGGGGGGTCAGTTGCTAGCCCACACTCACTTAGCCAGCCGTCTAACGGCTTAGAGGAGATAGATGAGGGGCCCATACTCCCGGCTACTCTACATCCCCAGATAGATGAGTCCAAGGGGGAGGGGAGTGTCCTGTTATGTAGGCCCCAAGATAAGAAGTGCATAGGGTGTCCCACTGACAGGGAAGGTTGTAACTGGGGAGTAGGGCAGAGTAGAAGTAGGTATTCTGCTGTGCCAGCCTTAAGGGGTTCCCACTTAGAAGTACAGTATCAGGAATTCCTGGCCATTTTTCCCTCAGGCTTTCACTTAGAAGACATGAGGATTAGAGACAAAGTGCACACTGTAACAGGGTTGGTACATGAGAACGTGATGCAGGCCCAGACCAGCCAGAAGCAGTGGTATGATTCCCCTGCCAGGATGATAGAGAGAAATTTTCATGATAATCGGTTGAAGGCTCATAATGACAGTGAGAGCCAGCTAGCAGCTATTACAGTGGACCCAGGGGGAAATTAGATGAGATGATCTTGGGCACTGACCTGTCAGTCAATGCCCATGCCATCTCTTGAAGCGGGGAGATGTCAGGATAAAGCATAGATCTGATATGCTGAAATAGAATATTGGATGTCAGGACCCAAATAAATCTTTGCATGAATACCTAAATTAACCTGATGGTCAATTCAGATAAAGGTGTGACCAAATGAGGCCAAGAACATGTAATTGAGTTAGGTAAACCCTTTGTGCAGAGACCAGCTTTAGATATGCAGATCAGACATCCATTGTATTTGATCATGTATTTCCCTAGCTAATTTACTTCCCTTCAATAGGTAGTATAAACACAAACTAACCCCTAGGTGTAAATTAGAGAGCTTGCAGTTATTTACAAGGGATAATTCATAACTGCAGGGTAAATAGGTTGTATCAAATGAATCCATTGATAAGCTAGTGTAACAGTAAAAGACGCAGAGTCTGATGTAATGGTGTTTGGAGGTTTTTACATCCCAGTGTGAGGAGATAAGCCTGCCACTTTTAGCAGCTTCCAGGACATAGCCCTGTTTGCTTGTGACACTTGAATAGACTTGTAGGTACCGCTCAGCATGTGGCCTGGCTCAATGAGGCCAGGGGATAACATAGCCTATATGTAATACTGTATAGACAGAAAGAATTCCGTTTTAAAATATGCCACTTAAAATCAATAAAAGCAGAGATCAACCACCTATTCCTCAATAGCATGAGGAAGGGCAGCTCATATGTTAAATTAAGAATTCTGCCCCACAGAAAAATGAAGAAAAGGAGTGGAAGCTCTGCGAATGCCCTGTACTTAGGCATGTTTGATATGAAAAGATGTACAAAGTCATAGGGGATTGGTTAATGATAAAATTGGATCGATGTAACGCTGTCCAGGACAAATATATCACATTGTAGAATTGGTTAATAAATCAGTCAACAGGTAAATTTGGTTTGAAAAGGTGTCCCAGGACACAACCCCGATTAGCATTAACCCTGCCCCTGTGAATGCCGCACCCATTTGAGGTTGCTTAAAAATCTGTGTTCTGAGGGAACAAATTGTCAGACTTTTGGGGATCAATCTAATTGAAGGACTGTCCATTATTTCTGCCTGCCCCAGGCATACAGATTATTATATGTAAGTAATGCTCTGTAGGTTATCTCTTTTATTTTAAACTGTTTTGCTTGTTATGTCAAATTTATTATTTGTTTATTCCTTATTTTTCTTTTTATCCGAATGCCCTGTACCTTTTGTATATTAAATCTAAAATTTAATAAGTTGCGTCCTTGATACTCTAAATAATCCATAGCCTTTGTAGAGGAGATTGCTCGTCCAGGTAAACCCTTGGAATGCCAGTGTGTGATTTGTTGATACATTTGATTAACAAGCTGTGTGTGCTTGTATGTACATTTGTGTAACAGTCTGGAGGTGTGAAGAGTTAACCCTGTGTGTGCTGGTGGGAGTCTTGCTAGTTTGTGGAACTAGAAGCCTGTGTGCCAGTGTGGGATAGTATATTGGGGTCCTATTGCCCGTACCCAATAGGTGGTGGCTGTACCTGAAGTGTCTGGGGGTGTGAGAGCGCTGTGTTTGGGGGCGATTCCGTAGGTCTAAGACCCTGTGTGATAGGTGAGAGAGACTGCGGGCTGAAATCGTGTGTGACCTCATACAGCAAACACCCCAAAGTCACGGCAGCTGGGAGCGCGTTCGTGACATCCAGTATTCCATATTTCACTGCAGTTCACCCAGAGCCGGATTTACACCTCATGGGGCCCTAGGCAAGATATCGGTTTGGGCCCCCCCCCCCTTCACACACACAGTGGCCCCTCACACACATACAGTGGCCCCTCACACACACATAATACACGCACGCAGTGGCCCCTCACACACGCATAATACACACACGCAGTGGGGACACACACACACATAATAGACGACCGCAGTGGACACACACACACATAATACACGGACGCAGTGGGGACACACACACATAATACACGGACGCAGTGGCCCCTCACACACGCATAATACACGGACGCAGTGGGGACACACACACATAATACACGGACGCAGTGGGGACACACACACATAATAGACGGACGCAGTGGGGACACACACACATAATAGACGGACGCAGTGGGGACACACACACATAATAGACGGACGCAGTGGGGACACACACACATAATACACGGACGCAGTGTGGACACACACACATAATACACGGACGCAGTGTGGACACACACACATAATGCACGGACGCAGTGGGGACACACACACATAATACACGGACGCAGTGTGGACACACACACATAATACACGGACGCAGTGTGGACACACACACATAATACACGGACGCAGTGGGGACACACACACATAATACACGGACGCAGTGGGGACACACACACATAATACACGGACGCAGTGGGGACACACACACATAATACACGGACGCAGTGGGGACACACACACATAATACACGGACGCAGTGGGGACACACACACACTTAATATACTACCCCACCCCTCCCCCAACTTACCTTTTTCCTTGTAGGAGCTGTGGAGTATTCATCCCCTTCACACATGGGACGGCACTTTTTGATGTAGTGCATGTCCCATGTGACACACAGCAGGCCACACAGAGGAGGGAGGGAGGAGACCTGCCACCACACTAGCCCCATGTGGCCCCTCCCCCGACTCGCGGCAACCGACCCCCCCCTCCCCCGATTCGCGGCTCCCCCCCTTTTTTTTTTTCAATTGCTCCTGTCCCCCCCCAGCTGTGCCCCCTGAGAGCCGCTAGGCCCTAGGCAGGTGCCTAGGTTGCCTAGCGGTAAATCCGGCCCTGAGTTCACCCAGTGGTATGGTTTCTCTGGCCACTTGATTAATTTGTTATAGTAATCTATAGAGAAGGGGTGAACTTCAGGGGCATTCACATGGATGCTAACAGGCAGGCAGCTTCTCCTCAATGCAGTTCTGAAACATGCTGTGCAACTCTCAACTGCAGCTCACCCCTCCTCTGCGGGGATGATTTTTCCCTTGGGCTCTGACACATTTCTCTGTGTACTCTCAGCCCTTGGGATCTGACACATTTCTCTGTGTACTTTCAGCCCCTCGGCTCTAACAATTCAGCTACCTTGCCTCTTGCAGCAAACCTCTTTCTAGGGTCTCTTCCATGCAAAATGTCCCTCTCTCTCTCTCTCTCTCTTAGGGTTTTCTTTAGTGATATGGGCCCCCCCCCCCCCCCTCTCTGGGATTGGGGAGTCCTCCCCTTTGTATATGCAGTCACACTACTGCATGCAACAATCTCCATTTCTCTTTTGGGGTCATCCCTGTCAATTGGCTCCCCCACACTTACTTAGGTGACAGTAGTGCTTGTCTCCAGACGGCAGCTGCCACTCACCGGCTCCTGGGCAATGCCGGGGGAGCCTGGGACCTCCACCTCCACTGTCCCAGTTCCCCACCTTTCACATCACCTCTCTTCTGTCTCTTTCTCTCTCTATCTATGTCTCTTTCCTGCACTTTCTCTGCCTTAATCCTCTCCAATCCCCCCTTGCTGACAGCCTCTCCTTATTCTCACTCAGTCTCTCACAGTCTGGGTTGGGTTGTCACCATAGCAACTATAAACACCTACCTCACCCTCCAGGTGACCCCTCCTGTAGTCAATGGGGTGTATGGTTTACAAAAATTCCACTAGGGGGCATTACATTAACATTTGTAATAGTTATTGTTTCACAGCTCAAAATATTAGTTATTTTGCATATTAGGTTAGCTTAATATTATAGGCACCCAAGATTTTTTTGCAAAGGACAAAATTTATACACCATTCATTATCCTGTCATCCTCCATCATTAGCCCTCTTTCATCATTATCCTTCATTAACCCCAAATCATTATAATATTATGCATCTAAGAAGCCCCTTCCCCCTCCCCTCACATTGGCCACTTATACATCAGTTCCCCTCTGATTACTACTCTGACGAGCCAGGTACTCACTGCATTCTGGGACAACACGTAGATGCCGGTGTCACCATCCTGAGTAGAGGGCTCATTATAGCGGACAACACGGTGGTTAAGTGGTTAGCACTTCTGCCTTACAGCACTGGGGTCATGAGTTCAATTCCCAACCATGGTCTTAACTGTAGGAGTTTGTATGTTCTCTCCGCGTTTGCGTAGGTTTCCTCCCACACTCCAAAAACATACTGTTAGGTTAATTGTCCGCTAACAAATTGACCCTAGTCTGTGTCTGTTAGGGAATTTAGACTGTAAGCCCCAATGGGGCAGGGACTGATGTGAGCGCTGCAGAATTAGTGGCGCTATATAAATAAATGATGATAATTATAGAGCTCTCCTCGCTGCCTGTTTAATACAAACAAAGTGAGGAGAAGGCCGTAGGGCCTGACATCAGGATGTTTGCACAGAGGACACTCCCCGTGCACACACCTTCTGTATTAATTATAATTTACTTCATTTCATGCAACACGAAAACCTCACACATTTGTTTCCAAATTCAACGTACCGTATATACTCGAGTATAAGTCGACCCGAATATAAGCCGAGGCACTTAATTTTACCACAAAAAACTGGGAAAACTTATTGACTCGAGTGTAAGCCTAGGGTGGGAAATGCAGCAGCTACTGGTAAGTTTCAAAAATAAAAACAGTGCTGGATATCGTTAACACTGGGCTCCCAATAATACAAACGTGAGGTTGTAAATGAATAGATCAAAATTTATTGTTATTAAACATCAATAAAATTTTATAAGTACATAATATATACCCATATCCTAATAAATTGTACACAAATGGTTAAACTAAATCCTCTGCACTTGGTATCAAGCCTAATAGGTGAACACAGATATAAATAACATTCACTAAAGACAACTCAGATCATTAATATATAAATCAATGAGACAGTCTGTGGATACTAAATACATGTGCCAGTTAAGTTTATTCGCCTTTAGAAGGTGATGAGCAGTTACTCCTAAGTGTTCAGAACAGTACAGTAATTTAGGCTTTAGTAATGCAAAAGATGCTGCACATACACTAAATAGAATTTGATATAATAGCTCAGATAAAGATAAGTTTGATTTTGTTTGCTGGAAGAAACATTTTAACAGAACAATACAATTTGCTTTGTGTGATTTAACCCTTATTATACTTGAAGTTTGGGATGTTTTTAGACTTTTCAATGATTTCACAGTTATGCAAAAGAATCTTCAGACACTTATTAATAGGTGACAAAAAATGAAAATATTGGACTTTATAAAACTGCTGCAAATAATTGCAGTGGACAAGTCAGGGTACTCACATGTGTCTCTGACCAGCGGGGCTAGATGGAAATGTCCCGGTCTTTAGCTTTGACTGACAGGCTCCTTTTCATTTAACTTTATTGTTCCATGTGCAATGAACACACAAAAACGGGCTACAATAAAATGGTGGCTGACAGTGATCCACAGAGGCTGCAGATGCCTGCAGATGAGCGGGGGAGACTGGAAAACAGAGACCAGGTAAGTGGGACTCGAGTATAAGCCGAGGGGGGCTTTTTTCAGCACAAAAAATGTGCTGAAAAACTCGGCTTATACACGAGTATATACGGTAATGGTCGTATTATTTCAATCTTCAGTCCTGCTGTTCATCAGTTTAGTACTAATTAAAAGTTGCATTTAATACCCTGAGCATTGCATCTCCCTCCAGTGATTACTCTTCCTGCTTCCTATTCTCCGCCTGGTGCCAGACACAACAACAAACAACTGTATGGTTCCTGTAGATATGACTATTTTTTTATTGAAACAGCAGTGGATTAAAATATTACACAGATATATTTTATAATGCTGTAAAACTGGTAAATTTGTTAGACAGGCTTCTGCTTGTATATAATCCATACTTGCCAACATTTATTTTTCTTTTTCCGGGAGATGCCGGCTGGGAGGTGGGCGTGCAGGGGGCGGGGTGGCTAAATCGCGTCATTTTGGCCCCGCCCCCGTTACGGAATGACGCAAATCACGTCATTTTACAGCGGGGGCGGGGCTAAACGCCGCGATTCCGGGTGAATCGCGGCGTTTAAACTGATTTTTTCCCACTTACAATCAGGGAGATTGCCACACTCGTCCGGGAGACTCTCGCAAAATGCGGGAGTCTCCCGGACATTACGGGAGAGTTGGCAAGTATGATATAATCTAGAGGAGTAAAACATACGGTTTATAGAGTATCTTGTCTGGATATTCCATTATTTCCTATATCTTACTAAAACAAAGAAATCATTTGTACCATGCTAATCTGCAGATAAGACATAGAGGCATGCTGTGTGCTCATATATAAAACAAAAGCTACATAAATGTGATATATATTAATGGCTAATTAGCAAAAATTTAGAGCAAGAATTTAAGACTCTGCTATGATTCGGGAACATCTGTGCAGACATATTTTGTAATTATCATAAAACAAGTTGGATGTATGAACTTCTTTTGAGAGACAACCAGTTGCTAACAGGTTAATTAGAAAATTATACTAAGTGCTGCTGCAGCAGATTATCTAGACAAATCAATCACAATAGACTTTTAGTGCAATTATACAAATTACACTTATCACACAAAAATCAGTAGAGATGTAACAATGATTAATCCAACTTTCTCGGTTTAGATGCTTTAGAAGAAATGGCTGTAGACTAGGCTCACTTTACAGAATTCCTGAGGGTAAATTGTAATCCACAGGTTAAAGCAAAATTTTAAGATGGACACACAATGCTTATTAACTTGTATAATACACAATTTCCAGTGAAAGGAACACAATCTTCCCTTAGTAATCCAGCTAACGGAATAAGCAGATTTATCCCGTAAACTGTAAATTAAACCTGCAATTCTCTCCTCACAAACATTTTAGACCGTTTCACAATAGGATCAAACTTCTGATGCAATATAGACAATCTCTTGTGACAAATAATTTCTCTCTATGTCCCCAGCACACTGCGTCAGCTTGCAGATATACTTTAAATACAGCAGATTTGGCTGGAGTAAACTATCCCTTCAGACAGCATCATGACCTCTCAATAGCAATGTTACAGTCCCAGTCAGAGATTTTAATAACAGAGCTTGATGTCTCACTTAAATAACTTGAACACAGCAAAGCAATATATATCATAAACTAATCTGTCTTCATATGAGTCCCGCTGGCATCTGATGGTCAGTGGTAAGATGGGTCTTTTCCTTTACTCCAAAGATGCTTCCTTCTGGACTGGCTTTTAAATCTAGAACTTTAGCTGCAAACATCCCTCAGGGCAACAGTCCAGCAACAGTACTCAATGGCTCCTTGTGGGTAAATCCTTCATGAACCCAGTCAGCAGTCACAGCACAACTCCCAGCAACCATCCACCAGCTTCCAGCATACCAGTTTTGGCCCCTCCCCTTTCCCCTCCAACAATTTCCTGGAGCCTTCTAGTACATTCTGGCACAAAAATGCTTAGTTTTTTGCGGTTATTTGTTACTTGTTGCAGTGTCTAACTGTTTCTGCATGCTTCTAGTGCAGTCTGGGCCTCTGGTGAGCAGCCTGGGGCTGTAGTTTGCAGTTTGTCCACCCCAAAATGGCCAACGCAATTTGTAATGAACTTCCCACAGGTGTGATAGCCAGTAACTGCGGGGCACTAGGACCCTGTGGAACAGGACTGTGTCCCTGTGTGATACATGAGAGACTCTAGGACCCAGGGAAAACCAAGGCTGCTGGAAAGTTCCAGGGTTTTTGAGACTGAAACTGTTGAGAAGAGGGGCCTTAGAAAGTGAATGAGTACTGAATAGACATTTTGTGAAAAGAGACACATTTTTTCTGCTATGCTGTTGCTAGAAAAAGTGAGGCAAGCGTTGTTGCTGTGAGCTAGACTGCTGCGGAGAGCTGAGGTGTGTTGCCAGCCAAGAATAGTGGATGTGCAAAGACTTGTTTTATAGCGGCTACAGAGAGGCTGTCACTAAAGACAAGAGTTAACATCAGTGATAGCTTTCAGCTCCATCTTCACTATCTACACAACAGGAAACAGATCTGTGTAATCAAACTGACTGTGTATTCTCCCCCACTTCACAGTATATCCAACATTTTAAGAACTGTGAGTTAGATTTACAGACTCATTAGCTTAACAAGTGAAAAGCATCATAACCTGAGTATTCTAGTCAAAGAACAGCATCACAGCTGACTTCTTCCTGCAAGAAGATATGAAAGCACAATTGTTGGCAGTTTGTGGGATTTTTCTATTTTTTTAGAGCATTGAGTGCTGGGTTTAACTAATTATTCCCTGTACTTAAGAACTGGTAGTATCCTTGCGAGGAATACATCCGTGTTCATAAGGACAAAACTCAATGCTTATTATTTTTTAAGAGATACATGCAAATCAGTTCCTTTCCCTTCTCTCCTTTTTTTTTCTTTCCTATCTTTTATTTTGCAACGTAAATGAGGAGATGGCTGCGGTATATAAACGCATGACAAAGGAGGCACTGATGGCACAATGTGAGGAGGGAGGAATTTCCACTAGTGGCAAAAGCAAGGAGCAATTGATTGAAGCTCTATTGCAGAGAGATCAGGGCCAAGTTGGAGATGTGTTCCAGGACGGACACAGCCAGGATTCAGAAGAGGACTTGACTTTGGATATTGCTCTAAACGAATCAATTGTCTGTTTAGAAGAGACAGATTGCTTGGCTGGGTTAACTATTTAGATAGTTTAGAGTGTATGAAGGGTTAACTGTTTAGCTACCAGAGCACTGAGTGTGTGCAATTGGATAATTAAGTCATAGGTTTGCTACAGGCCTTATACGTAGCTGGTCTCAGTTTGCGGAGAGATGTGGAAGCGGGTGTCTGTGTTGGGAAAGGGTGTTGGGAAAGGGACCAGTACATCTGTAGCCTTAGAAAAAGAGGTGAGTGTGAGATTTGGGCTGGAATCCTATGTGTACCCTTACAGTAAGCTTCCAAGTCACGAGTGAGCAGAGGGCGGTTTGTGACAGATAAATGTGATCAGGAGCGGTTTCCTGACAAAATAGAGGTGTTATATTGTATGACTGTAGAAATATATATGATAAGGTATTAATCATGGAGTAGCCAGAGAGGGCCTAGCATGGTGGCTTAGTGGTTAGCACCTCTGCCTCACAGCACTGGGGTCATGAGTTCAATTCTCAACCATGGCATTATCTGTGTGGAGTTTGCATGTTTTACCCGTGTTTACCCGTGTTTGCGTGGGTTTCCTCTAGGGGTGTGCACCGGGCACTTTTAGGGTTTTGGGTTTTGGGTTTTGGGTTCTGATTAGCTTGAGGTTTTAGGTTCTGATTTGTTTTGCCAAAACACCTGACGAAAGGTTTTGGTTCTGATTTAGGATTTTGGGTTCTGATTTATTTTTAAAAAAGCATAAAAAGCGCTAAAATACATTATTTTGGTTTTTTTACACTCCTACGCTATTATTAACCTCAATAACATTCAATAACAATCATTTCCACTAATTTCCAGTCTATTCTGAACACCTCACACCTCACAATATTCTTTTTAGTCCAAAACGATGCACCGCGGTAGCTTTCTGGACTGCGTAGTGGAGTGGCCCCGGTACCCAATTTGGTACCGGGGCCACAATACCTCCTCCAACTGGTCTCAATTCCACTGCACATATGGCTGCTCCTCCATCCTCTGCAGCATATAGAGGGTGGAGTTCTAGCGTGTCAATACCTCTTGTTTTCGATCATGACAGTGCATTTTAATTATTTTTGGATTTGCCCCCAACACTGAATGTAGTTTAATATCTGATACGCATCTATCTGGACTGCGTGGTGGAGTGGCCCCGGTACCCAATTTGGTACAATATATCACCCTCAACAGGTCTAAATTCCACTGCACAGATGGCGGACACCGGATGGACGTCTAAAACCAACATAGATGTTAAGTTCCTCTTTTTTGGGACTGCACAAACAATTAACGTAGTAATATAAATGGAAGTTACTATTTTTTTGAACTACAGAAAGAAAGAACGTAGTAATAAAAATGGCAGTTCCTCTTTTTTGGAACTACAAAAACAAAGAACGTAGTAATATAAATGGTAGTTACTATTTTTTGGAACTACTGAAAGAAAGAAAGTATTAATAGAATTGGCAGTTACCACTTTTTTGAACTACAGAAAGAAAGAACGTAGTAATAAAAATGGCAGTTACTCTTTTTTGGAACTACAGAAAGAAAGAATGTAGTCATAAAAATGCGAGTTCCTCTTTTGTGTAACTACAAAAACAAAGAACGTAGTAATATAAATGGAAGTTACTATTTTTTGGAACTACTGAAAGAAAGAAAGTATTAATAGAATCGGCAGTTACTCCTTTTTGGAACTACAAAAACAAAGAACGTAGTAATAGAAATGGCAGTTCCTCTTTTTTGGAACTTAACAAGAATTATATAATTTTGTTTATTCAGAAATGATGAGTCTCTCTATTAGAGTGTAATGCCCCTTAAAACTCCTTTAAATAAAATAGTACGTATTCTAGAAGACCCTGTTTATATATTTAACTTGGTTCTGCAAAAATATGCATGATGATAACTGGACAGAGATCTATAATAGAGCAGCGATTAAAGTGGCCTGATTAAAGGTCATGTAAGATCTTAAAGCACTCACAATTATATAGATACTGTATTCTCGTTAAAGACGCTGCCTAACGTGTCTAAAAGTTGGCACTTATATAGCGCTTGCTTCACTGGGTGATGTGCGCAAGCGGAGTGTGTTAATATGGAGAGACCCTATCTAAACATTAATATGATAGAACAAATTGCAGCGCTGTATACGCTGTGTGTACGTAAGATAAGGATCTCAAATACCATGACACTCTGTTTAGCCTAATCCCTGACAATGTAATATCACGGAAAGCCTATTTGCTTATCAAGGGCAATGCCTAGCTTCTGCTAAATCAGACAGAGTATGCAGCGCACGTCTAACACCAACATAGCTGTGCCGGTGACATGGCCTGCAGGAATATCTCTGACGGAGATAGAACTAGGCCCCAAAGAGCACATAATGCCAAAAAAAGAGTTGCAAGATGGAATTGTCCTTGGGCCCTCCCACCCACTCTGATGTTGCTGAAATAGGACATGCACACTTTAACAAACCAATCATTTCAGCGACAGGGCCTACCAAACTACTGTGGCTGAAATGATTGGTTTGTTTGGGCCCCCACACAAAAAAAGCTATTCATCTCTCCCTGTACAAACTAAACTGGCTCTACTGAGGCAAGATGTCGTCCTCATCCTCATCCTCTGATTCCTGGCCCCCTTCAGTGTGTACTTCCTCATCCTCACACATTATCAATTCGTCCCCGCTGGACTCCACAACCACAGGTCCCTCTGTATTATCTGGAGGGCAGTGCTGTACTTCATTGAGGAATTGATAATTAATTTTTATGAACATCATTTTTTCAACGTTCTGAGGAAGCAACCTCCTTCGTCGCTCACTGACCAGGTTCCCTGCTGCACTAAAAACTCTTTCCGAGTACACACTGGAGGGGGGACAACTCAGGTAAAATAGAGCCAGTTTGTACAGTGGCTTCCAAACTGCCTTTTTTTCCTGCCAGTAACAATATGGACTGTCTGACATGTCTATTTGGATGGTGTCAGCAAAATAATCCTCCACCATTTTTTCTATTGTGACAGCATCCAATGCAGCGACAGTAGACATGTCTGCAATGGTTGGCAGGTCCTTCAGTCCGGACCAGATGTTGTCTGCATCCCCGCTAGTGGGTCTTTTAGGAAAACTGAGCTTTTTCCTCGCAGCCTTAGGTGTGGAAGAAAATCAAGGTGGAGCTGTTGGCATGTCACGGTCCTCTTCAGAGGACAATTTCCTGACCAGCAGGTCTTTGCACCTCTGTAGACTTGTGTCCGCCGGAAACAGAGACACAACATACGCTTTAAACCGAGGATCGAGCACGGTGGCCAGAATGTATTCCTCTGACTTTAAAAGAGTGACCACCCTCGGATCCTGGCAAAGCGTACGAAGGGCTTCATCCACAAGAGCTACATGCTTGGTGATTTCGCAACGGTTTACCAGCTCCTCCCTCACTTTCTCTTGTAATATAGATTGCAGTACCTGTTCTCTGGAACTGCTTAAAAATTGAACGTATTAAATGTAATATAGATTGCAGTACCTATTCTCTTGCACTGCTTAAAAATTGAACGTATTAAATGTAATATAGATTGCAGTACCTATTCTCTTGCACTGCTTAAAAATTGAACGTATTAAATGT
Source organism: Mixophyes fleayi (assembly GCF_038048845.1). Lineage (NCBI taxonomy): Eukaryota > Metazoa > Chordata > Amphibia > Anura > Limnodynastidae > Mixophyes > Mixophyes fleayi. The sequence continues at coordinate 429,617,758 of NC_134402.1, read as the reverse complement.
AATATAGACTGCAGTACCTATTCTCTGGAACTGTTTAAAGAATGAACGTAGTAAATGTAATATAGATTGCAGTACCTATTCTCTTGCACTGCTTAAAAATTGAACGTATTAAATGTAATATAGATTGCAGTACCTATTCTCTTGCACTGCTTAAAAATTGAACGTATTAAATGTAATATAGATTGTAGTACCTATTCTCTTGCACTGCTTAAAAATTGAACGTATTAAATGTAATATAGATTGCAGTACCTATTCTCTTGCACTGCTTAAAAATTGAACGTATTAAATGTAATATAGATTGCAGTACCTATTCTCTTGCACTGCTTAAAAATTGAACGTATTAAATGTAATATAGATTGCAGTACCTATTCTCTTGCACTGCTTAAAAATTGAACGTATTAAATGTAATATAAATTGCAGTACCTATTCTCTGGAACTGTTTAAAGAATGAACGTAGTAAATGTAATATAGATTGCAGTACCTATTCTCTTGCACTGCTTAAAAATTGAACATATTAAATGTAATATAGATTGCAGTACCTATTCTCTTGCACTGCTTAAAAATTGAACGTATTAAATGTAATATAGATTGCAGTACCTATTCTCTTGCACTGCTTAAAAATTGAACGTATTAAATGTAATATAGATTGCAGTACCTATTGTCTTGCACTGCTTAAAAATTGAACGTATTAAATGTAATATAGATTGCAGTACCTATTCTCTTGCACTGCTTAAAAATTGAACGTATTAAATGTAATATAGATTGCAGTACCTATTCTCTTGCACTGCTTAAAAATTGAACGTATTAAATGTAATATAGATTGCAGTACCTATTCTCTTGCACTGCTTAAAAATTGAACGTATTAAATGTAATATAGATTGCAGTACCTATTCTCTTGCACTGCTTAAAAATTGAACGTATTAAATGTAATATAGATTGCAGTACCTATTCTCTTGCACTGCTTAAAAATTGAACGTATTAAATGTAATATAGATTGCAGTACCTATTCTCTTGCACTGCTTAAAAATTGAACGTATTAAATGTAATATAAATTGCAGTACCTATTCTCTGGAACTGTTTAAAGAATGAACGTAGTAAATGTAATATAGATTGCAGTACCTATTCTCTTGCACTGCTTAAAAATTGAACATATTAAATGTAATATAGATTGCAGTACCTATTCTCTTGCACTGCTTAAAAATTGAACGTATTAAATGTAATATAGATTGCAGTACCTATTCTCTTGCACTGCTTAAAAATTGAACGTATTAAATGTAATATAGATTGCAGTACCTATTGTCTTGCACTGCTTAAAAATTGAACGTATTAAATGTAATATAGATTGCAGTACCTATTCTCTTGCACTGCTTAAAAATTGAACGTATTAAATGTAATATAGATTGCAGTACCTATTCTCTGGAACTGCAGAAACAGTGAATGTAGGTATTGCAGTACTAATATTTCAGGACTGCAATAATATATTGCTCTAGAATTTTTTTATACTTTTTAAATTATTTTTTAATATTTTTTTTTACTTTTTTTTGTAATTAGAGTTTTTAATAATTAGACAATTACTATGGACTTAGCACAAAAATGCACAGGACTAAAGCACCACTGGACTCAGCAGGACAGAGCACAGGACAAAAGGACCACTGGACTCAGCAAGGACAGAGCACTGGACACAAGCATAAAGCACCACTGGACTCAGCAAGGACAGAGCACTGGACACAAGCATAAAGCACAATTGGACTGATCACGCAGGAGTACCACTACCCTACAATCTCCCTCTACCCTGATCACAGCCCAAATGAAAATGGCGGCCGCTAGCGGGGAATTTATGCAATCCGAGTCTCGCGAGATCCGACGCGAGACTTGGACGTCAGAGCCTCAGTTTCATTTTTTGGGCGCCGGAAATACCCGAACAGTGCTCGGATCCCGTCGGATCCGCACTGTTCGGGTGGGCTCGGATTACCGAGCCTGCTCATCCTTAGTTTCCTCTGGGTGCTCCGGTTTCCTCCCACACTTCAAAAACATACTGGTAGGTTAATTGGCTGCTATCAAATTGACCTTAGTCTCTCTCTGTCTGTGTATCTTAGGGAATTTAGACTGTATGCCCCAATGTGGCAGGGACTGATGTCAGTGTGTTATCTATACAGCGCTATATAGTGGCGCTACATAAATAGTTGATAATAATGATGATGAAAGTGATAACTGCCCCGGCAACACACTGCATTGTGTGATATCTGAGACAGTAAGCTGCTGATAACTAGAACCTGAAAGGTTGCTATAGGCAACATCTCCACATTCTCAAACCCGCAGTTGAGTAAATAAACCCCAAGGCCTCCTTCCTCTAAGCAGCCCTGACATTAAATCAAAGTTTAATAATCAGGCGGCTTCCCAAGATTAAATTAATATTGTTCACATTTTAAAAGTAGCCATTTTTAACCCCTACCAGCCCTGACTTTAAATGAATAGCATTCACATTTCACAAATAGGCTTTCTTCTACCCCTTTCTGTCCCACATTCAATTAAAAAAACCAAAACTCCCCAGTATTAAATTAATAGCCACCACCACCACCACCACAATCATCCCACAAGTAAAAGAATAGTCCCTATCGATAAATGAATTGCCTCACCAATAAATTAATAGTCCTTATCCCCATTACATTAATAGCAACCACAACAAATTAATAGCCACCACCAAAAAATAAATAATACATGAATAGCCCCTACTACTACTAAATGAATAGACCCTACCCCAATTAGATTAATAGCCCCACTGATAAAATAATACCCCTACTCAGGATGCCACCAAAACTATCATCCACGCACTCATCATCTCCCGCCTTGATTATTGTAACCTCCTCCTCACTGGCCTCCCCCACTCCCGTCTCTCCCCCCTCCGCTCTATACTCAATGCGGCCACAAGACTCATCTTCCTCTTACGCCGCTCCTCCTCTGCCTCCCCTCTCTGCCTTGCCTTACACTGGCTCCCCTTCCCCTACAGAATCCTTTTCAAACTCCTTACCACCACTTACAAGGCTCTCTCCAACTCTACTGCCCCTTATATCTCTAACCTCCTCTCCATTCACACTCCTGCCAGCTCCCTGCGCTCGGCCAACGACCGCCGCCTCTCCTCCACCCTTATAACTTCTTCCCACTCCAGAATCCAAGACTTTTCCCGTGCAGCCCCCCTTCTCTGGAACGGCCTCCCTCGTTCCATCCGTCTCTCTCCTACTCTGTGCTCCTTCAAACGTGCACTCAAAACTCACCTCTTCCTCAAAGCCTACCAACCATCTACTTAACCCCCATCTCCTCCCTTTGCTCATCATCCCTTCTCTCCTCTTGCCTCAACTGGCTCCTCTTGTGCCTGGTCTGTTTACCCTCCCTTAGGATGTAAGCTCGTATGAGCAGGGCCCCCTCCCCTCCTGTCTCCATACCTGTTCTTCCTCTCCGTCTTTACTGTATATGACTAGCCTGAGTTTCTGAAGTATTGGTACTTTTTGTTCATTGTTCTGTATGGTTTCACCCTGTATAGTCTACTGTTAGTACTGTGTGCGGCGCTGCGGATACCTTGTGGCGCCTAACAAATAAATGATAATAATAATAATACTCCATTTAAATGAATAGCCCCTACCTCTATTAAATTAATAGCCCTTGCCAATACATTAATAGCCCCTACTCTCATTAAATTAATAGCCAGAGTGGATGGACGGAGAGACTCACAAGCTGAAGAGCCAGTGTAAATGTTTACACTGGGTGTATATATTCTTGTGAAGATTACTATCTCAGGAACTTGTGCTGAGTATACAAAGGGTTTCTTTATACTATTAACATACAGAAACTTGTAGCAGTTTTGTGCAAAGATGTGTATGCAAATCTGGCATAGAATGTTGTGATGTTGTTTGAATGCAGTGATGAGGTTCTCCTTCATTAGGTGTAAGTCACCTATTGGTTGATTCCATATTTTATTTTTCCCTCCCCATTGCCCTTAGCACGTCCTATCAGCTACCAGCTATTACTTTGCCAATCTATGGCAACCAAAATAAAAATATACTCTGACATATCTAGACAGCCAGGCTCCACTCCCCTCATTTGGCTCAGTAGTTGAAACCTGCCTGGCATAATCAATACCCCATAACTTCTCAGGGGGGATTATTACTAACATGAAGCTCCGTTTTAGGGAGAATGATCCACCCCCACCCAAATGTGTCATTGATAGTTGCTGATTGTGGGCAGAATGGTGGCTTAGTGGTTAACACTTCTGCCTTCCAGAACTGGGGCCATAAGTTCAATTCCCGACCTTATCTGGATGGAGTTTGTATGTTCTCTCCGTGTTTGCGTGGGTTTCCTTTGGGTGCTCCGGTTTCCTCCCACACTCCAAATACATACTGGTAGGTTATTTGGCTGCTAACAAATTGACCCTAGTATGTGTGTGTGTTAGAGAATTTAGACTGTAAGCCCCAATGGGGCAGGGACTGATGTGAGTGAGTTCTCTGTAAGCGCTACAGAATTAGTGGTGCTATATAAATAAATGGCGATGATGAATGGTCTGCTTTTCCGCCACACCATGTTCAGCCTACCAACAAAACCATTGATTAAAACACCAAGCAAAAACAATGACAAACACAAGGAGAGACCGGGTGGGAGGGGCAATTTCCAGTATAAGTGATAATAACCAGCCCATGTCTAAGTTTCTCAAACCTCTTGAACCCAGGCTGTCCTCCCAAATCTCTTCTGATTGGTTACACAATGTAAACAACCAAGCCTTGCATTATTAACCCTTACCAGACGTCCAGCTATATTTTATTTTACCACAACCTAGGCATTTATATGCCTTCGGCCCAATTACCTGCCCTCTTTTATCTAAGGTTAGAGGTAAGCATGATTTAACACTGAACACCTGGCAACAGTCATGTTTATAGGAAACAGTAAAAGAATTTCATATTTGAACCAAGAGGAGGTGAGGATTCCACAACAATTACTGTAGCAGTAACAGCCCTAAGTCAAGGAAAGAAATTAGAGGCTACTAAATGAAGGGATGTATTGTAATATGCAGTATGGCTGTGCTTGTCTCCATGCAACTGTGTAAACACGTCGAAAGCAATGCTTTCATTGTCATTATAGTAAAGAGTGAAAGGTCTACTAGAGTGGACTGTAAGACCCAAGCAGGGGCAGAAGAAAATGCTTGTTTGATGGATGTGAAACTTCTTCTGGGGTGTTCATATGAGTTAAAGCCTCAATGAGTTTCATAATTGAAGCATATCCCTTAATCCATTGGCGGCAAAAGCCATCCATGCTTAAACAAGGTTCTCATGGTAAATTTGAGAATGGCCTGTATTTTTTCAGCAAAACTGCAAGAAAATCATCACAAGTGCCACATTACAAATCGCCATCCCTATTTTTAACGTGTAATAACAAAAAACATTTGATTTAAGCTACAGTTTGCCAAGCTGCCGGAGAAGATGCCGGGAAAACCTCTAGAAATCAAGAGGTGGTTTTGAGAGGTTCAAACTGAATGTTGTTTGAGCTATCTTGCCATGTAGACCATAAAAGGAGGCACCATTAACTTATGAATTATGAAGGCAGTTATTATTGATTAAGATGCAAAATACATATATAAAAAAACTTATGGGGCAAAATGAATTTAGAAAAAAAATTGTTTCCATTATACTAAGGGTGCAATATTATTGCATTATGGGAAGATATGAATATAATATGATATTAAGGAGACAGTACTAGGGGGTAATAATTTATTATGATGGGGCAACACATTATATCATGATTGGGGCACTATTTGTGCCAATCGTGGAAAACTGATCATTTTGGAAATAGGTTCCAAATATGCATAACCCAATATCAATTCTCAAGTTCTACAGTAGTTTTATGCCAAATTAAACCGGCTAGTGTTAAGTGCACTTCTGTTGATTCTGACAAAGGTCTAAGCCTACCATAGCACAGATAATGTTCTTGGAGATTTTAGCTTAGGATAGAAGCTTGAAATATGATGTATGTATCACTTTCTGTGCTCTTTAACTACTCAACATGGCCAACACTCCCAATAAATATGTTCATGTGGATATACCCTAAAAGCTTGGCTCTATTTACTACATAATATAAAAAAAGGAAAATAAAGAGAGTTCTTCGTAGCATAATTCAGTTATCAATATCAATTATCATCATCACCATTTATTTATACAGCGTCACTAATTCCGCAGCGCTGTACAGAGAACTCACTCACATCAGTCCCTGCCCCATTGGGGCTTACAGTCTAAATTCCCTAACATACACACACACACAGACAGACAGACACAGACTAGGGTCAATTTGATAGCAACCAATTAACCTATCAGTATGTTTTAGGATTGTGGGAGGAAACTGGAGCACCTGGAGGAAACCCACGCAAACACGGGGAAAACATACAAACTCCTCACAGATAAGAACATGGTCGGGAATTGAACTCATGACCCCAGTGCTGTAAGGCAGAAGTGCTAACCACTAAGCCACCGTGCTGCCCCTAATGGTCTGCCCCTAATGGTTCATTAAATGGAGAGTCCTCTTCAGAATTGGTTCCAGAACATTTATATTTGCTTTATCAGTGACTGTGCCATCAAGTTTGTAAATTTTGATTGCCATAATTTTGGTTGTACAAAAACAAATAATGGTTTTATTTTGTTGGTCATTTCATTTGTAGAACGATACACGCAATGCCCTCACCTAACAGGGCACTGTTTTTTGTAAATTGTCTGTAGCCTAAAGCTGCATATTTGATTCATGCCTGAACCTACTAAAAGCTGAACTATATTCCTCACAATTACTCCACCAGTTGAGACACATACACTACTATCATTTCATAAATTAACCTGTCGGTATGCTTTAAATAGCTAACGTTTGTCATAAGTATCATGAGTATGCTCGAGATCTATTGTTGGTTATGAGCTTAACTAGTTATTATAAACCAGGATGATTTAAAGCTGCATTCATAGTGTAACAAAGCTATTACGTTGTGCCTGACTTGCCTTAAAAATAAATTACATTAGGAGAAAACATATTGTTTTAGTGTGCAACATGTATTTCCTAACTAGTGTGAACAGCTAAGGCAGTGAGCAGGAACTGTTTTCCTTTTGGGGGGGGGGGTGTGTTGAGGAACTTTGATTTCTTATCCAACTCGGAGAATAATTCATCATCATCATTATCAGTTATTTCTATAGCGCCACTAATTCTCCAGCGCTGTACAGAGAACTCACTCACCTCAGTCCCTGCCCCAATGGAGCTTACAGTCTAAATTCCCTAATATATACACACAGAGATAGGGAGACTAGGGTCGTTTGATGGAAAGAATAGAAGAAGGCCTTGGGCTTCCACAAAATTGGGTCGAATTTCAGGGATCCCCACAATTAGCAGAGGTCACAAACCAGGACGCAGCTAACCTTGAAGCAGATAGGCTCTTAACATATGCACCCAGCTGTTTCCTAGGTGGAAGTGAATAGGTGATTTTAAAGCCACCCATAGAGAGATGAGCAGTTTGCCTAAAGTGCAGGGATTCCTGTAATTCATCAGATGTTGATTTTCTGTGCTTAATGCTAGGAAGTGTCCCCCAGTTGAGAGCAGAACTCTTGCCGTAAAAATTCTACACCACACAGCACTAGAAGAGTGACGACATGCTGTAAATTCCTTCCCAAAATTCCCCAAGTAACTCAGATTTGAACGACCGCACTTCAATCCTACACATATACACAAAGGTAAAATATTTCTACCTAGTATGTCATGGGAATTCATAAGCTTTTAGCTGTTTGATGTTTAATTAAAGGGTAATAGACAAGTAAATGATTAAGCTACCAAGTCATTTGTAGAATTATAGTCTGGAAAACTAATGGAATGTGCTACCGGTAAGGCTATTTTAAAGACTAACATACTAAATTATCTTTAACTTTAGCTGCAACAAAGTCCTTTCAAAGAGAAGTCAGATTAATGCTACTGATAAGCAGCTTTACTGTACACCGTAAATAAAAACTGTTACAAATAGACTATAACTGCGTAAAACAATAAATCTCTGTTGTCACCTCTCAAGTGACTTAAGACTGGTAAAGCCATTTGCATCATGTTACACAATGGGTGAAGGGGTGAGTCACTTGTATTCCTCTGAGATAAGGAAGTTGGACCAAATGTGCGTGTGGTCTGAATGAAATATTGATACCTATTTTCAGAAAGAGCCAGGGTATGTGTAGAAACCAATATAGTCAATATATGGCCAAAATAGGTTATCTCACCAGTGAGAACCAAAAGTATTTTACAGTCGACATTTAATTAAATCAGTTGTTTGTTTTAAAGTTACAGAAAAGATAAGAAAGATAGAAGGTCCCCAAATAGTGTAGTGTAGTATCCCCATGCCCTACAAAATTAAATTTAAACTCCTCACCCTCACCTTTAAAGGTCTTAGTCAATCTTCCCCTCCCTACATCTCCAATCTCATCTCTACCTACACTCCTACCCGCCCCCTCCGCTCTGCCTGTGACCACCGCCTCACTACTTCACTGATCACCTCCTCTCACTCTCGTCTTCAGGACTTTGCCCGGGCTGCTCCCCTGCTGTGGAACGATCTTCCACGTTCCATCAGGTTAGCATCTACTCTCAAAGGCTTCAAGCGTGCCCTTAAGACTCATTTCTTTATTCAAGTCTATCAGCCTTCCTCCTAACTCCCTTGTCTTAGCTTTCACCCCCACTCCCCCAGTCGGTACCACCCTATTTGTGTTTTCCCCTTCCTTTTAGGATGTAAGCTCTCAGGAGCAGGACCCTCTTTCCTTGTGTGCTCCTTCTACTGTTCCTTCACCCACTGTACCTCTTGCCCGGCTTCGCTAGCCCTGTTTTCTTTAGCTTCGGACACTTATCGCTGATTTCTACCATCCCTTTCACTGACTGTCCCAGAAATAATTTGATGTGCTTTACCCTGTTACCTGTGTTTGTATATATTTTTGTTCTTTCTGTATCATGTTGTGTCTTGGGTCTCTGTTTTCTGTATATGTAATGTACAGCGCTGTAGACCCTTTGTGGCGCCTTATAAGTTAAAGATAATAATAATAATAATCCCAAAGTATGAAAGTAAGGTATTAGTAAAATATTTGGACAGGAAAGTTGGCCCCAAAGAATCAATCAACTACTACTTTTGCAGAATTGCAGGTCGAACTGGAAATGTTCATAGTCGATAAAGCGAAATAGTCACTTTATGTTGGTGTTACCGGTGGATGCTGCTGTCCGTCAAGTAACGGCAACCTGGCAAGACCAATCAGACCAATCAGGCTCCACCTCGCCGTGAGCTGGATCCCAACTAACTACAACCAGCGTCCTTTTTCTGTGTTGCTGGTATCTAACCAGTTGCTAGGCGGCTACAACTCTCTTTAATTAAGACTCTTCTGCCCCATTGTTATTAATCATGCTGTGCTGCCTCTCATTGGTTCCAAAGCAAAAAAAAGCCCCCTTTCCTTTTTATCATCAGACATTCTCCACCATTTAAATACCATTTAAATAATAAACTATAACAAAATTAAAGCCATGTACACACATTCAACAAGGAACACGCTCAAACCTCCCAGCTTCTTCCATCAGAAAATGCAAAATGTTGCTTCCCTGCCAATGCCGTTATTTTGCCCAGTATATCCATGTTGCCTCTCCATTAAATGGATGCGTTTGAACTAATATAAGCTTAATTGGCATAAGCACTGCAGGAGGTGTATGTTTTTTTTTTTTGCACCTTTGTAAATTACATTTGCTATTCTACAGATGTTTTGGGAGATAAACTAAACTAAAAAACAATAAAAACAAAACCAGTATACCTACAGGAACCAACCACGCACATTGATGTCACCTCTTCTAGTGTACAACTTGCCTACATTGCCTTATATATCCCGTCCCTCACCCAACGGGCTCCAAATCTAAAGAAAACAAATTAAGTGCTATCATATTCTGAAATTTCCTTACTAGCAGGACTGGTTGTGTCCTAGGCCTGGGCCCCTGCATTTTAGGAGAACTCAACCCCATCAGTAACTCAATATTTCCCATCCCGACATTGACAACCTAGGATAAGAGCAATTCTGTCTCATCGGTACCCATATTGGATAACTACATAGTGCTGTTTGAATTTGAACAGTGAGCATTAAAGAAGTATATTTGTATGTTTCTTTATTAGTTATAATAAACTATTTTACCTTTAGTTGGTCGTCCGAACAGTTCCCTGTACTCTAGAGGGGATTTCTCTGATTGACTTCCCTTTGCAGGTTATCCTACATATAGTATCTTGAAGGAAGAATAATCCACCCAATCACTGAGTGGATTGAGTATAAACCATGCCCTGCTAGCAGCTTCATTGTTTATTGCACAACAAGTTTTTGCCTGTTAAGAACTCTATTATTAACAACAAGTTGGCTGTAGCTTTGTTTTTATTTACATTTGACACCACTTCTTCCCACCCAGTTGGACAGGAGCCTGACAGTCCTATGTGCAGTTGGGGAACCTACTCCTTCTACTATCTCTTTGCCTTCCCACTTGTCTCCATTCCACTCCTCACATCATGATGTTGCTTCTTCCATATTCATACTTCAATCACTGACACAAATGGACAGGTCACTGCCTCCCACAACAGTGACAGGCAAACTGATACCTTCAGGGGCCACATGGGCAGGTCCTATAACCATACAAAGGGCCGCACATTACCCTTAATCTAAGTACTAGGTTAAAACAATGCATTTCATGAAAGAATGAGACACCTACCTGTAAGAACATATCAGCAGTCATGTTAAACATGTATTACTCGCCATGAGAAACAAATCTGGCCATAAATCAGGAAGCAGCTGAGGGCCACAGGTGAAGGGCTTGGAGGACAGTGTTCGGCACTAGGGCCGATGGCTGCCCTTCTAGACCCACTGACTTCAACACTGACAATGAGGAGATGAGGAATGAATACAACTGATGCTTGGAGGCTGACCCTAGTCACACACACCTAACAAGGATAAATGTTTTAAAAATGTGCTGACTACACAACATTGCCATTGTTCTGAATGATCTCTTAGCAGCTATGCAGCTAATTGCACAAATTGAGATGAACGGCACTTTTGACTTCGCACGGTAAGTTTTGCAGTCCATAATTATCCTCCTGTGAAGGCGAATTAGAGCAAGGAGCAGGTTAAAACCAAGAAGTGGGAGAATTGCAGACAACTGACAACAGAGGAGATATCATGGCAGTAAAAGTGCCGTGGAGAGCAGTTTGCTAACAGAACAGGTTGTCTTATATATATGCTTCTAAGAGCTAGATTTACTAAACTGCGGGTTTGAAAAAGTGGAGATGTTGCCTATAGCAACCAATCAGATTCTAGCTATCATTTATTTACTACATTCTACAAAATAAAAGCTACAATCTGATTGGTTGCTATAGGCAACATCTCCACTTTTTAAAACCCAGATTCTAGTAAATATACCCCTAAGACTCAAGGACATTCTATGATTTCACATAGCCAGCGATACCTGCACTGACTGTGAGAGACTGCTAATAAGGGAACATCACTTCAGAGACTGTTAACACTGTACTGTAGATTGCTGTTGTTTTCAATTAACAAGTCTTGAAGAATTTGTGTTTCCCCATCTAACATATAGAGAGTATGTATATGTGTGGTGGGGGAGGCATGGTAGAAATAAATCTGTTCAGTACATCAGAGGTGGACATTGGGGAAGTCCAGAGGAAATTCAACAAATCACTGCTCCATTTTCCTCAAACATTAAGAGCTCCAGTAACTAAGGCAGTCATTTTGGACAAGGCTCATTCAGGGGGGAATTCAATTGTCCACGATGTTCCGAGGAACATTGCGGCTGTGTGTTGTTACCGTTTATACAGTAAAAATAGACGCTCAATTTTGCTCGCACCTCTATGGGGTGCCCAGACAAAATGAGTGATATTTCCTTAAAAAAAGATCCATGTAAGGCGTCTCACGGCCGTTCCAGGTATTTTTTTAGACTTGAATCTCCCCCTCAGAGTTGGATGTATATCAATTTTTTTGCGTAAGATAGGTACTGTACATGTGCGCCAAAAATTTATATACATAAGTCCATATATACATTTTTGCATATGCCTGACTTGCGTCTCCTGATGCATGGAGAGCCAGAATGGCTGGGACAGCTGAGTACAGTATGATGGTCATTTTAATTGCGCGTCATAATTGGATGTAACAAATCCGCGCATAAGACCTTTAGGAGACGTATCTCCTGCGAACGCTGGATGACAGGTGCAACAGTGATGATAATAACTATCGACACCACTAGCTGGCCGCTTCTGATTGGTTGATGGCTTATCGAACCCTCCAGCTGATAGTGCTTAACTCGTTAGCATTCTGTCTTTGATGACATTGCCATTTGGACTATTACAGTAAAGAAGATTCCCATCTGATTATAAAAGGGAAAACAATAAGGTGTTTGTATTAAATTTAACTTGCATTTTGTATTTGTGTTTGTACATAATTACATTTTAAATTTAAAATATGACTTTCACATTCATAATAACTATAAAGACAATATTCTCTCTTTTGTTTATGACACTTCATTACATGATTATATTGTATACAAAACACATTTGTTACATCTGATGGACGTTTCTTAAGATAACGTCTGACTCAGCATACACACATAAGTGTGCTTTTTCTTGCGGATATTTGGGGCACAAATTTGTCCAACTCTAACTTAACCCTTAATTAATGTGTGTCTATAGAAATACAGAGGCATGAACAGGGCACAACTACTGCAGTGCAGCTCAAGCAAAGGCAAAGTTAAGATTTTTCTTGAGGTTTAAAAAAACGAGCAGATATCTAAATATACACTTGGCCGATCTAGTCTGCCCGTTTTTTAACCTATGGTAACTTCAAACCCTATTTGATCCTCAGTTTATTGTAAGGATATCCTTATGTCTATCCCAAGCATGTTTAAATTGCTCTACTGTATTATCCTCTACCACCTCTGAGGGGAAACTATTCCACTTATTCACTACCCCTTTTGTGACGTAGTTATTCCTCTGAACCTCCTTCCCTCCAGTGTCAGTGCATGTTCTCGTGTTCTAATACTTCTCTTCCTTTGAAGAATGTTTTCCTCCTGCACCTTGTTAGAACCCTTGATATATTTGAAAGTTTCTATCATGTCCCCCCGTTCCCTTCTCTGCTCCAAACTACACATATTAAGATCATTTAGTCTTTCCGGGTAAGTTTTGTGCTGTAGGCCATACACCATTTTAGTTGCCCTTCTTTGTACAGTCTCTAATGTATTTATATCCTCTTGGAGATATGGCCTCCAGAATTGAACACAGTATTCTAGATGAGACCGTACCAATGCCCTATACACCCTATATACTACTTTTTTCTTTCTGCTACTGATTCCTATCTCTCTCTCTCTCTCTCTCTCTCTCTCTCTCTCTCTCTCTCTCTCTCTCTCTCTCTCTCTCTCTCTCTCTCTCTCTCTCTCTCTCTCTCTCTCTCTATATATATATATATATATATATATATATATATATATATATATATATATATATATATGCTTTTCGGGGGCAGTTAGAGGTGGTGTGTCCACCTATTCCAGAAGCTCCGCCCTGTTCTTCTGAGAAAGCATAGAGTCTGGGACATGCATAGTGGACCCCAATTTGGGCTTTCAGTTCCACTGCGGTAAGTAGATACACATTGCTGGGTCTCCCCCCCCCAAAAAGGTTTGTGATGGAGCCTGGTGATTGCGAGCTATGCCCCTGTGCATGAACATATGCTTATGGTGTGTTAGTATTTATTTTATACTATTTCAGTTTACACAGCATTTTACAATAAATTCCTAAAAGATGTTTTACTCAAGCATTTATCTTTTTTTATAACTTGTTCATTCTATGTCATGTTATGATTTGCATTCTCTACTATATATAATCATTCTCTAGGGGCAAAAGCTTAAATAACACATCTGCTTTGCATTATAAATGAGTATCGGTAAACAAGCCACGTCTTTACATCTCAAACATCCCATAAATTAAAACAATTAAAAACACCACTGATTCCCAGTATTAATACTGGTTTTCCAGTGCAAATATTTAGCGTGAGAAATGATGTTATAACATAAGCACTGGATAATTGTTTGAGAAAACATTTAAATACAAACATATAAACCTTATTAAATACATACACATACAGCCTGCTGGTTTCAAATGGCATTCGACTTCTTATAGAAAAAAAACAAGGGTTACTACATAAATTATACTTATTTACCCGTGTGAATGGAAGCTGTATGTCCTGACAAGAGTTTCCTGTTTCTCTTATTAGATGCTTATTTTATATAATAAAAAGGTGATAGATAATTCATGAATAATAGAGACAAGAAGAGGATGACCAGTAGAATGAGATAAATCTAAAGATTGCAGATAATAAGTCAATTTGATGTTGCTGCAAGCTCCAGCCAGGCACCAGATTGTCAGATTTTGGCTGGTTTGGGTCTACAACCTATTTCGGAGCTTGCTATTTCAATGCCAATGACCATGAATAATTCCTCTACATCTTTAGGTAGTGATAGCTACTTGGCATTAGACACTGCTTTTAGACAAATGGGTGAGGTGAACCTTTCTGCTCCAACTTCACTGTGCAAGTTATGTTTGGAACGTTTGAAGTCCTAGGGGTATATTTACTAAACTGCATGTATGAAAAAGTGGAGATGTTGCCTATAGCAACCAATCAGATTCTAGTTATCATTTTGTAGAATGTACTAAATAAATGATAACTAGAATCTAATTTCAAACCCGCAGTTTAGTAAATCTAGCTCCTAGTATTTTTTGTTTAATATTCTGTACTGTTTTACCCTGTATGGTTGGCTCAATGTCTGTTTTCTGTACATCGCTGCGAAAATTTTGTGGCGCCCTATAAATAAAGGCTAATTATAACGTGAATAACCCTAAATTCATGAATAGAGTGATAGGGAATAACATGTCTGGTAGAGACAACACTTTAAGATAGGCAGTCATTTAGAGTTTGTTGTCATTGTCTGATGATGATGATGATGGTCATCATTATTATTATTAATATTATTATTATTATTATTATTATTATTATTATTCTTAACTACCTGCATAAACCTATAATATACCAATAAAAATCCAAATGTTAATCGCATCATGCTCTGTTTAATAATTAAATGTAGATGCTACTTTGTGCATAAAAAAATGACCCAGTACAGCTTGAACCAAAATGATTACCTCAAAATACACCCAATTTGCACGGGGCAGACAACATTTTTCAAAGCTCACAGAGGTGTGGCCTGTACAGAGGTGTGGCCTGTAAGGGGTGTGGTCTTGAGAGAACTTTGCATGACATGGGTCGATTTTGCATGGTATGGCAAAATGTGGTATGGTCTAATTTGTCCCTACTTTCCAACTGAAAATGTTGGGAGGTATAAAATAAATGGTCAGAATGACCACAAAATATTACAAATATCAATCGAGCAAAAGTGAGGACAGAATTGATTATTTTATTTTACTACTAAAAATTTGCTAAAAACATAATAAAGCTTTCTAGAGTAATCTTTTTAAGAGTAACTCCACTCAAAAATCATTTTGCCTAATGAATATCATTATACTGGTTACTACACCTTGCTGGAATAATACCTGATTTTTGGAGAAGGTCTTCTACATGAAATTCCCTGTTATATTCTCACAACACACAGTTGCTGCCATTTGGCATGTATGATTTATAACCACTGCCTATTCTCATTTATTGTATGATTTATAACTGCTGTCTATTCACATTTATTGTATGATGTATAACTGCTGCCTATTCATATCAGTTGTGTGAAATATAACCACTTCCTCTACACATTAATTGTGGCAGTGTGTTCTGACGATTAAACAGGCATTCCAGGCTTACGTCCTATTTCAAGTATCTGGCGTTATACTAGTAAGTTCTAGAAGCTAGTGCAATAATTCATGAGTGTATCTCCCACTCAAGACAATGAAAGGGTAAGAAACTATATATACTTTTATTGAAGAGGGCATTTTTATACATTTGGTAGTGCAAATTCTGATTTTAGGACTCAAGAAAATACTTGTAAAATAAATCTAACATTGCTATAGAAGACATCATATTGTAAAGCTTCTCATCCTCAGGTTTACTTCCCAGCTTAGAACATGTTTTTATAGATGTCTCTAACATTGAGTCGTATAACAGGTGTTCCCAAAATTAGATATAAGCAAAGTTGTGGCAAAAGTTTCTCTTTGAATAGACCATACTTGCCAACTCTCCCTGAATGTCAGGGAGACTCCCTGAAATAGAGGTGATCTCCCTCACTCCCTGAAGAGTCCGGCATTCTCCCTGATGCTGAGCCAGTACAAGACGTGGTTGGCTTCACCATCTGTGACATGATGACACAGTTCAGAAATTGTATCCTAAGTCCATGTATTGATGCCTATGGAGGTGGCCATTTTTATGGAGACCAAGATTTAATCAAAGACTGACAGGTAAGACAACATGACTTCAGTAATGGAGACAGAAATGTAAGTTCAGTCTCTAGAGATTCATTAGCTGCTTTTTTTTTAATGCATAGTTGAGTTGCCTACTCTCCCGAAATGTCCGGGAGACTCCCGCATTTCTGGGAGGCCTCCTGGGAGAGCAGGGCAACCTCCCAGTTCTTGCCCCCGCAATAGATAAGTGGTGGGGGTGGGGCTTAATGACATAAATATTGTGTCATCTTAGCATGATGCAATTTTCAAGCCCCACCCCACATGCCCACCTCCCCCGGGATCTCCCTGAAGCCAACGAGGAAAAGTTGGCAAGTATGAGATAGATACGGGGTGTGAAATTCCAGCAATAGACTTTTCTAGTTCTGCTTTCACTTGGAGTTCCTTTCTATATTTGTAAAAGAACATTTTGCTAAATTTGCTAAATTTACAGTCTATAGAGCTGGGATGTCATCGATCAATTCATTCTCCTGTGTTTGGAGTATGCTGAGAACACATGAGGCCAAATTTCACCTGTGAAACATGACAGATTTTGCAGACAAATATGGAATGAGTTTTCAAAATATTCCTCATCTCTAATTAGCGCCGTAATACGACAGTGAGAGAGGAGCACTTATTTGCACGTCAGGAAGAGGGGAGTTGGCTGAACATTGGGTTGGGACGTTCAGTTGGGATAGATAGTGAAAGACTGTCATAGTCGCCAACAGCTGACTGTTTTTACATTTCCACAGTGACTGATCAATCGTTCCACTGTCTCTCCTCATGCCAACCAAACCACCCCACCGGTAGTCAACAAATGTTCCTGTCGCCAATGGGTGCTTTAATAATGGTGGCTGATAATGCTGTACAGTAGCAACACACATTATCCCCACCAGCTACACTTCTCATGTATCAATTGTTCGCAATGAATAGGTTTACATTGTAAAGCTCATTTGGGTGGGGCCATATTTACTTTCTGTTTCATGGCGTTGTGTGTAATTTATTTGTATTAGGATCCCTATATGCAGCGCAGAGTAATATATTGGTGCTTTCTAAATAAAGGATGGTTGGCTGCAGTAAAGCCTCTGATTCTGTGCACAAATGCAGAAATCAGATTATTTTTAAAACTCTCCAGGTGCATTTTAAAGCAGTGAGGTAGGTGAGTGCATCCCGTGCTGCAAATTCAGATTCTAAGTGGAACTTTCAGGGAGCATATAAAGGTAAATGCCACTTCATGGGTGAAAAAGTTTACAATATAACCTGCATACCCTTGCTGATTGTTGACATATCTGAAGGGGGGGGGTCCTCTGGGCAGGGGCGGATCTAGAAAACTGGTGTACCCGGGGCGATTTAGGGGGGGGGGGGGGGGGGGGGCGATTTAGGCCCCGCCCCTTTCTAACATCTTAGGCTGCCGACGGCTGCATACTATGTGCAGGTCCGTCCAGCCGTGACAGGCAGGGACAGTGTGCTGCCCGGCTGCTCTGATTGTGTTTTAAAACACAATCAGAGCAGCCGGGCAGCACACTGTCCCTGCCTGTCACGGCTGGACGGACCTGCACATACTGTGCAGCCGTCGGCAGCAAGTGTCTGCTAGGTGGGCGATCGCCCCGATCGCCCCCCCCTGGATCCGCCACTGCCTCTGGGACCACCATTCCCTGGGAACTCCACTTTTAAGGGTTAGCAATTGTGGTAGGGGTTAATTTGTAAAATTTTACACCTATAATGTGGAATTATACTTTAATGGCTGGGAGACTATGGGCCCTGGTAATTATTAGGAGCCCCATTGTTGCAATAATAATTATTTTTTGTTGCTACTTATCCATGTGCTAAAAAAAATCACTTATCTCGGGAATTCATTTAAAGAAATATATTATTGAAGCAGCTGAGCGATACCTGGCCTGAATTTACTCATTGTTTCAAGGTGCCAGTCTCTGCAGTTTACCAGCAGTAAACTCTTTTATGTACAGGGCATAAGAATATAAGCCCTATTGCTGTGGGAAGTTCTGGTTTTCACCAGCAACAGGACTTATCGCCATTTACTATATATGCCCTTGTTGGAGACTTAGGAAAAGAGTTTCACAGACTTGGCGCAGCACGAGAGAAGACCTGGGGGTAAATTTATCAAGCTGCAGGTTTGAAAAAGTGGAGTTGGCTATAGCAACCAATCAGATTCCTATTATTATTTATTTAGTACATTCTACAGAATGACAGCTAGAATCTGATTGGTTGCTATAGGCAACATCTCCACTTTTTCAAACCCGCAGCTTGATAAATGTACCCCCTGGAGGCGTGAAAGAGAACAGGGAGTCACACCCAATGATAGACAAGTTATCACTAGGTTTAGGATATACTGACGTACTCATGGCTACCACACCTAATATTTAAATCCTCTTCTATTTTAGATTGTAAGCTCTTGTGAGCAGTATGCTCATTTTATTTTTCTATGTTTGCAGTTCTTAAAAAGTTTTAATATTTCTTTTAAATCTCTGTATTTATTGCTCTGTGGAAGACACTGGCACTATAATAACTATATTAAACAATAATTCATAAATTACATATGTAATATAATACATTACATCTATAATATAATTACTCTATGCTACCTTTTTATTCTACATTATAATGTGTGTGTTCGGACCATTGATGTTTCTCAGGCATATTCTGTTTGTTCTTTGTGTATTGACATTTCATTTATGTTGAATGTGTTTGTGTGATATTACAGAGGTGGAGCACACTTGGCTGTAACATATTAATATGGACTAGAATAACATGAGTCATACTTCTCAAAGATTGGGATAACAGACATTTGGTTCCAAAGACTGAGCTGTAACATGCTTTGTGATGCACATGAAATCACAAGACATGCGAGATTGGCTTCGTTACATATTCATTTCATCCAAAGTCATATCAGGAAATGACTCACTTTATGTAAATATTGAGTATTGCTGATTACTGTTATTATATCACTTAATAAAAACGAATAAATGGGTTTCATATTTTAGCATCTTTATTCATATTTGACTTGTTACATATATTACTCCTACTACTAGAAACTAAAATATGTGTCTCTCAATGGAATGTCTGGCTGCGACTTGAAAGAGTGAGTTATGCATGGTATTAAGTATGCATGGTAAGAGCTATGTATATATTGATGAGGTTTATTTTACTTGTGTAATCCATACATGCCAACGTTTGCATAGTTAATTCCGGGAGATCCTGGGCAGGGGGCGTGGTTGGAGGATGGTTGGGGGTGGGGCATTTTGTATTGGGGATGGGGCCAAAATGACGCGATTCACCGCAAATCGCGTCATTATGGCTAGTTAATTCCAATATGTGGGATACTTGCCTGCTCTCCTGGGAGAATGGGAGACCTACCCGGACATTCTGGGAGAGTTGGCAAGTATGGTGTAACTTCTTGGCAGTTAGGACCCAGTGTGATAAGGGATATGTAGATCTACTTACAGATAGCGTCAGTGTCTCCAACGGGACCAGTCTTGAATGTATCACAGTCAATAGTACAAATGTGAAGGGGGACAAACCAAGGATGACATGCAAACTACAAAGAAACCCCATCAAGCGCTGAGAATTCTAGGCAATGTATATATAAAATATGAGTAAAGGAACACAACTGGCTCCCCAATGCTTCTTGCAGATGGGAGGGAGACTGCTAACTCCTCTAAACCTGGTATCACTGAATACACTTACACTCACAGCGCTGGAAACAAATCAGGGGGTAAATGTATAAAGCTGAGAGTTTTCCGGCGGGTTTGAAAAGTGGAGATGTTGCCTATAGCAACCAATCAGATTCTAGCTGTCATTTTGTAGAATGTACTAAATAAATGGCAGCTAGAATCTGATTGGTTTTTCAAACCCGCCAGAAATCTCTCAGTTTGATACATTTACCCCCAGGTGTCAGACGGAGTAAATAATCAATCTTAAAAGCTATTGGAAAAAACTAAGTCCCTGGGTCAATTTATAATAAACTAACAAACTCTTTAATAAAATATATAAAATGGAAACATTTATACTACTTTAAAAAAGGCTGTACCTCTATGTATTTAATATGGATGAATCACGATATCTCATATCATAAATGCAGCATATACACATTTAGCGGTTTTAAATATTTCCCATTAGAGGAAAATGCTGCACGAATTCCGCAACTAGATAAATTGCACATATTGAGCTAGTAAAGAGTCAATATTATGTTCACATTTAACTTGTTCTGTAAATCCAGAAACTTATAGACCACAGATAAGACCGTTTTCTTCCGTAATACGTACATTGGACGCTCAAAGTAGAACTACAATAGACGACACTGAAGATACGTGTATTAGTTTCCCCTTCCCACTCCAGAATCCAAGACTTCTCTCGTGCTGCCCCCCTTCACTGGAACGGCCTCCCTCGCTCCATCCGTCTTTCTCCCAATTTGTCCTCCTTAAAGAAGGCACTCAAAACTTACCTGTTCCTAAAAGCCTACCAACCTTACACCTAACCCCCTCATCTCATCTCCTCTACCTGCTCTCCCCCTCTCTCCTCCCAGTCCCCCGGTTCTTTCCCCACTTCTTCAACTTGCTCCCTGTGTGCCTGTGTTCTGTCTACCCTCCCTTAGGATGTAAGCTCATTTGAGCAGGGCCCTCTTCCCTCTGTTCTCCATACCTGCTCTTCAGCTCCGTCTTTACTGCATTAGCCTGCCTGGAGTCTCTGAAGTTTTGGTATTTGTTTACTGTGTGTAATATTTCACCTTGTTTAGTCTACTGTTTGTGCTGTGTACGGCGCTGCAGAACTCTTGTGGCGCCTAACAAATAAAGGATAATAATAATAATAATAATAATAGTTTCCTTGTTTACTAATTCCTGTCTCCTTGACAGCTCTATCAGTGTATGTGTCAACATGGGATCCGAGAAGTATACCAGAACTTGTAAGAGATAGCTGAATATATCTCCTTTTATATAAATATATATTAGACTTCTAAGTATATCCAAATAGCATATAAATACTTTGAACAGACCAGGGACTAACAAGTTTGTTTATTCTATGTGCCGGCATGATTTTATATCAGCTGCTTGACATCACTGTCCTCTTGGCTGCAGTCTATAGGCTTGATTCCTCTAGGCGGCACACTGAGCGCAACGTGCGTTCGTTTTAAGTAGGTAACTGGGCTCTGCGTACTCCCGAATTCAACAACGAACAGATCTGATGATACCTGCACTGATGATTTTGGATGCAGCTCTACTCTGCTCTACTGCACATGATGCTGCAGGATATGTCCAACATGTGAAGTATAAATTCACAAAAGAATGCACTGAAAAATAAATATAAAATGAATCTCCCCTGCTAACAATGCACGGTGGCTCAGTGGTTAGCACTTCTGCCTCACAGCGCTGGGGTCATGAGTACAATTCCCGACCATGGCCTTATCTGTGTGGAGTTTGTATGTTCTCCCCGGGTTTCCTCCCACACTCCAAAAACATACTAGTAGGTTAATTGGCCGCTATCAAAATTGACCCTAGTCTCTCTCTCTCCCTGTGTGTGTGTATGTTAGGGAATTTAGACTGTAAGCTCCAAAGGGGCAGGGACAGATGTGAATGAGTTTTCTGTACAGCGCTGCGGAATCAGTGGCGCTATATAAATAAATGGTGATGATGATGATGAATATAGGCTTTAATGATAAAACAGTAAAAATAAAAAGTTTTTTTCTTCTTCCATGAAATACATTTATTAGGATGTTCTACTGAGCATAAAGGACATTTTTACAGTTGCTCCTGATTGCAAACACATATTATAGCATACATAGGATACTGTCATCACTACTGATTAGGGCTTAGATTAGCCATGAGTTTGGAGCTAGAGATACGGCAGAAAAACAAGCAACTTTGCGATGCCCAGAGCTGGATTCGCACGTGGCTGCGTGCGCTTGCTTTTGGCACACCCTTACTGTAAATTGCCTACATTCGAACACCCACCCCCTGCCTCTTTCACTCCCCGAAAACATAAACTGAAGTAAGTATCCTTTGCGTTTGAAGACGGAGCGTACAGGGCTGAGTTCACGGCCGTATCTCCCGATTCTGGACACGCGCAGAGTGATATTGCGTACGAAAAGCTCAAAATCGGCAGATACGTGCTTCAATGAATCAGGCCCTAGAGTTTCTGGATTTGTGGAGCAAGTTAAACGTGAACATAATATTGACCCTCTGTTCTCCTGTGACTGTTTACTGGCTCAATATGTGGAATTTATCTAGTTCCTGAATTAGTGCAGTACTTTGCTTCTGATGGGAGAAAAAACGCTAAATGTGTATATGCTGCATTTATGAAATTCATTCATTTTGGGTCTTGACAGCTGTTTTAGATAGATACAGCCTTTTATATCACAGTATAAATGTTTCCATTTAACATATTTTATTAAAGAGTTTGTTATGTGTAATATAAATTGATGCACGGACTCAGTTTCTCCTAATTGCATCTAAGTTTGATTATCTGCTCCGTCTGGCACCTGATTTGTTTCCAGCGCTGTGGGCGTAATAATAATTCACATTTATTTGGGTACATGGGTGGAAAAGTGAAGCATGAAGGTTGGCAATGGGCATCAATAGGGTGGGAGAGTAATAACAAAACTAAGTAACTGGGTTCTGCAGGATTTAATAATAAAATTGAATATATTCATTTTGAGCAGGTGGGTCTACGCTCAGTGATATAGGGACCTGAAGGATCACTCAGTGGTTAGCAGATCTGCCTCACAGCACTGGGGTCATAAGTTCAATTCCCGACCATGGCCTTATCTGTGGGGAGTTTGTATGTTCTCCCCGTGTTTGCGTGGGTTTCCTCCGGTGCTCCAGTTTCCTCCCATACTTCAAAAACATACTGGTAGGTTAATTGGCTGCTATCAAAAGTTTGCCCTAGTCTCTCTCTCTCTCTGTCTGTGTGTGTGTGTGTGTGTGTGTGTGTGTGTATATTAGGGAATTTAGACTGTAAGCCCCAATGGGGCAGGGACTGATGTGAGTGGGTTCTCTGTACAACGCTGCGGAATCAGTGGCGCTGTATAAATAAATGGTTTTGGTGATGATGATGGTAATACAGAATTGGGCCACATCCACCCAGTTTCCACAACAATATAAGAGTGGTACAGTCACACAGGGGCTGATTTATCAATGGGTGAAAAGTCGTGAGTTTACACAGTAGATGGGTCTTTAATTCGCTTCGTCCCATACATGGAACGGTTACCAGTTACGATACCACTGCGTTTGCTGGCTATAACCCTCGACAGCGATGGCTTCCCGGAGCCTTCACATAGGGAGTCTGTATAACCATGCTCACCGATGCAATACTGGTTCTCTTATTGCTGGGTTGGGTACATTATTGCGACACTTGTCACATCGGCATTGAGGATATAGACAAACTAATTGCATTGACAATAAAATAGACATGATTGAAATGCAGACTTACATTAATGTAGACACAGGACATTTCGGAACAAACTGTATTGCTGATGGCTATAAATTGCGAACATACTGAAATCCGACACTTAACTTTGCCGTCACTAAAGAGAGCGACATTGAAAGTTTTGAATTTAAAGCAGCAATGTGAGGACCCAACGCCTAACCCTAACCCTTAAATTAAATTGTGTAGCTGTTGGGTCCTGACATTGCTGCTTTAAATTTGGAAATTTCAATGTCACTCTCTTTAGTGACGTCAAAGTTAAGTGTCGGATTTGAATATGTTCGCAATTTATAGCAGTCAGCGTTACAGTCTTTTTTCGGAAAAGTCCTGTGTCTACGTTAATGTAAGTCTGCATTTCAAGCATGTCTATTTTATTGTCATCACAGTTATTTTGTCTACATTCTCGTTGTCAGTATGGCAAGTGTCGGAATAGCGAGTACCACCGCTTATTGCCATCTGCTTCAAATTATAGCACTGAGATGGCTCAGGGGATATTTGTAAATATATGTGTGTAACTATGAATGACGGTGAGATATTATGGCTTATTTACTTAAACTTAATTCAGATTATAATCATTTATTTATCAGGCGCCACAGATTCCGCAGCATCGCACAGTTGGTTAGACGTAGAATTTGCACTGAACCACAGCTACTAATCACCAATTAATTTTTTTAGTGCAAGTTAAGCTATAAACAGTAAGCCTCATTAGCAGCTACGGTTTAGTGCAAATGTTGTACTTAAATGCGATGTCAGTAAATGAGCCCTGCAGTAAGCTTGTAATCCCCTTTCTTACAGTTCCTGAGCCTATCTTTCGTTGTTTGCATATTGTTTGGATATAGCATAACATGCCATCAGAAACTGTGGGGCCCAGTACTAATTAATCTGGCAGGTCCCCCCCAACCTGGGTCCAGTACTAATAAATCTGGCGGGGCCCTCCCTCCCCATACATGTGCCCCCCTACCCATACATGTGCACCCCTCCCCATACATGTGCACCCCTCCCCATACATGTGAACCCCTCCATCTTCGCCGTACATACGCCCTCTATCCCTCATCACAGTACATTCCCCCCCACTCCCTCATCACAATAAATGTTCCCCTCCCCGCAATCACAGTAAATGTCCCTCTCTCCCCTCTCCCCCCACAGTTAATGTCCCCCTCCCCCCCCACAGTTAATGTCCCCCTCCCCCACACACAGTTAATGTCCCCCTCTCCCCCCCCCCCCAAATCACAGTTAAGGTCCCCCTCTCCCCAACAATCACAGTAAAGGTCCTCTTTTCCCTCTTTTCCCCCTCTCCACAATTAAGGTCCCCTCCCTCCCCCTTCCACAATTAAGGTCCCCCTCTCCCTCCCCCTCTACAATTAAGGTCCCCCTCTTCCCCCCTTCCACAGTTAAGGTTCCCCTCTTCGCCCCTCCCTCTCTCCACAGATCAGGTCCTCCAGGCTCTCCCTGTCCCCCCCTCCCTCCACAATTATGGTCCCCCAGGCTCTCCCTCTCCCTCCTCCCTCCACAGTTATGGTCCCCCAGGTCCCCCAGGCTCTCCCTCTCCCCCCCGCTCAAAAAAAATAATAGCTCATTAACTTACCTTCTCCTCCGCGATGCTGCAGCTCTGCCTCCCAGTCACTGATACACTGGGAGTGTGGCGCGCAATGATGATGTCACTGCGCCACGCTCCCAGCCTATCAGAGTCAGGAGAAGGTAAATAAATAAAAGGGGCAGCACGGTCGATGACTGCGGGGCCCGGACAGTCCAGGGAGTCCGGACAGATGGAGAGGTCTGTCCAGGCCCCCTAGTCTGTCCGGGCCCCTTACAGCAGTACTGGCCGTACCCCCTTGATAGCGGCCCTGAGCATAACCTGTCAGTAAATAAATGCTGCCTGTAGTCAGTAATCAGTACATTTTTATAAAACTGTCAGTAAAAATATTTCCAAAGTCTGACTAGCGCTTTATAGGCTGCAACCTTCTGACCTTTTATCTAGTCCAAAAAAATGTCTGCGTCCACAGGGCATCATTTACGAAGCGTAATATGACAAGACGCAGCACATGCGCCTCTATATGCGCAAGTGCTCTTAGATTGGCACCAATGCACATGAATTTGCAGAGCAAGATTATGGCATTTGCGGATAAGAAGAAGAAGCTGGTATCAGCCTGTAGGAGCAGTTGAGTGACGTGAAAAATTATGGAAATATGGAAAAATATTAGCGAGCTTTTTAAAATGAGATAAATGGCTGGAATTTAAGGGGTGGTCCCTCTAGTGGAAGGGTGCACGACCATTTCTACTTTGTGAATGGAATAAAATTTTACACCAGCTCAGAGCTGGCAGGCACCAGGTAATGCCCTAGACTAGCCCTGGATAACCTGTGGACTCTCCAGGTGTTGTGAAACTACAAGTCCCAGCATACCCTGCAAGTTATCAGCTGGCTATCAGATGCCGGTGCATGCTGGGGTTTGTAGTTTCACAACACATGGAGTGCCACAGGTTGTCCAGGCCTGTCCTAGACTAATTCTGGGATAGGCTTTGCGCATTTCAGCTGTCTTTCTAAGCTCATTAGGTGGACTTTAGCCAATGTAAAGTTTTAAATACAAAAGTGTGACATTTAATAAAGGCAGCCCTAACGTTCCCTCATTCTAATGATTCAAGTCAGCTATAAATGAGGCTAAACTGAGCAGGTTTTCCTGAGAGGATCTGTCGATTGGCTTTCTAATGTGCTGTTTACGCTTCTGTACAGTGCAGCTCTTTCGAGGCTTTCAGCCTCTCACAAACCTCGGTGCACTTCTAGTTAGCGGAGGTGATTCCCAAGAGCAGAGAGTGTAGGGGCAATATTTACTAAACTGCCCGTTTGAAAAAGAGGAGATGTTGCCTATAGCAACCAATCAGATTTTAGCTGTCATTTTGTAGAGTGCACTAAATACATGACAGCTAGAATCTGATTGGTTGCTGTAGGCAACATCCCCACTTTTTCAAACCCGCAGTTTAGTAAATCTAAAGTTTCCTGGGAGGAACATTTAAGTGCAAAATCAAGGCTTTTTGCTGTGTGCATGCAGTTCCCTTCATAAATAAGGTCTACTACGTGTGTTGGCATCAGGTACTCTTTAACTCTAATAATTAACTTTTATAAAGATTAAAAAAAAATCCATAATGTTGTAACTCCATAAAAAACACATTAGTGAAGACTCTATTATCTGTGAGGTCGTGCACGAACCTCTCACTTTAGGCCTGTTTCATTAAGGAACGCAAAATGAACGCAATGTGTGTTTTTTTTTTATAAAAAGCACATAAATCGTGCATACGCACGCCCGTATGCAACAAGGATCGGATCTGAAGAAACGTGTCCTGTTGGATACGGGCAGGGCTGCCAAGAGGAATTCAGGGCCCCGGTACAACAACTTCATGGGGTCCCCCTTATAGTTGAGCATGCTAAAAAAAAATGCGCCGTCGCCAAGTGGCAGCAAAAAATGTATAGTGGGTGTGGTCATACAATAAGGGGTGTGGTCATGAATCATTGGGTCATAGCTAGCAGGTCAAAATCACTAGGCCCTGAATTCACCGGAGTGTGACATATGTCCAAGCACTCCTGATTTTGAGGACATCTAGCACCACAGTGTAGTGTAGAAAGAATACGGTGTGTACAGAAAGAATTCACAGTCTTGGCCTGCACCTTACATTGGGCAGAACACTTACCAAAAATTGGCATTGTCCCTCTGGAATCACAACATTTACACACTCTCCTGCTCTCTCCTACCTGTTCTTGCCAGTGGCTGCTGGTTTCTTTAGTTGCGGCTTGTCTGGATCCTGGAATGTTGGGGGTCCTATTTGGAAAAAAATGGGTACATTTAGATAATAATGTGCCATGCTCCTCCGTCCTCCTCTTCATCACCACACTGTGCCTCGCCTCCCCTCTTCTTCATCACCAAACTGTGCCTCTCTTTACTTACCTTTGTATTGCCTTGTTTCATCTTTCTTTTCTTTTCTTCTCTTCTGTCTTCCGTTCTCCGTTCTCTTCTCTCTTCTGTCTTCTTCCTTCTGTGCGGCGCACCTCACTGAATGTCGGGCATGATGTGATGATGTCACACCTGACATTCAGTGCAAACGGAGTAGGGAAGATGCCGGCGCAGTGGTCATATGAGTATTTGTATACTCATGTGATCGTGGCGCTGGCGTCTACCCCCCCCTGCGCAAAAAAAAGACAAAGAAATGTAAAAAATAAAGTTAAAAAAAAAAGAAAAAAACCCTGTCAGCAGTGAGGGCCTGGGCTGGGCCCCCTGGCATGCCCGGCCTGGGTAAATAGTACCCGCTCCCCCTCCCTCTCGGCAGCCCTGGATACAGGTCTAGGTGCGTTCCGCTCTCAAAGACAAGACACTGCAGGATGCGCCCAATACATATGGGGAATACAAAGTCCCAGGAGAATTCACAGGGAAAAAAATATTTATACTGTCACCTGTTAATAATATAGTCATTAAAGTATTTTTTTTAAAACTCTCCCACCATGAAATACATTAATCAGGAAGCTATTAACATCTCCTGTACATAGATTGCATTTTTACAATTGGTCTTGATTGCAAACACATGTTCTAGCATGAATATGCGATTGTCATCACTATCACTCGGTACTTACATCCAACCTGTAGCTGGTGCAAGTGATACGACAGAAAACTACATACCTTAGGTATGCCCAAAGCTTGAATCGGACGCTGCTGCCTGTACTTATTGACTTATTGTACATTGACTATGCGCATTATTTCCTTTACCACCCCATTTCACATTTGAAATTGCAGGCTGTCTTACCTTTCTTTTGCACTTGAAGATAAAATGCATACACTTCCATTCTTTGGATATAGCTCATTTCTGGGCATGCACAGATCAATTTGATGCAAAGTGTGGCAAGTATCCACATTTACGTTCGTTAATGAATCAGGCCCTAGGTGTCTTCATGGGATGTTTTTCCACTCACGGAGATGCAAACAAAAATTAGTGATGTTTCCTGTACTGTAACACCCAGTTTTATGCGCAGAGCCACATCACGCTAGTTTCCTATTTGAATCTGCCCCGTTCATATAGTTGACGGGACAGCCAATGAAATTCTTCCAGGCTGAACGTTGTCTCCTCTTACGATATTGTGGCACAATAGTTAAATAATTGAAGCATATTCTTAAGCTGTCAAGCAAATGGAAAAAGCTTTCTGCATAAGAGTATAACATACTGATAGATTTCCTTACATTACAGCACATGTTAAATGAAATAAACTGAAAATGTGCCTGCTCTTTTAAAGACATATTAAAATCAATTTATTTTTATAAAAGTGGAATTTAGCTGTCCTTTTGTTGCCAAAGTTAAATCATCTTAATTGAGTATATTGGTTTTATTGATGGTGAACCAATGGCTCTATTTGCTAATGATAAACAAGAAATTTGCTGTCAGGGATAACATTATTTTCTTCAGTTCTGTGCAAAATCTATTTATATCTATTTATGTACTATTAATGGTTTCAGTACAATGTTAATACTCATACAGATTGGCAGACTGTAGAGAAGATGTGCAGATTATTTGCAAGCCAAAATAAACATGGAACGTGGATTTAGCACCGTAATTCCATGGCCCAAGAGGGTGGGCACGGATGACAGGTTGAGAGTCACTGAGGGGAGCGGAGAGAAGCGAGAGGAGACAGAGGGCAGAGGGACCGAGAGGAGGTGAGCTGAGTAGCTGGAGAGCGCAGTTAAAAGTGATGGAAACAGGAGGTAGGAGAGCCCTGCTCAAAGGAGCGAACAATCTAAAGGGAGGGGAAGACAGACAGACAGACACATGGATGAGACGGAGAGACGGGAGAAACGGTGACGGAGTCGAGGAAGGGGGAGATCTATCAATCTTATTGTCTTTGTCTGAAATTATGGGAATAGCATGCTATGGCGTGGAGGAGCGTAATTAACCACAATACGTGTGAACACTTACACACACATTTACACGGGCACATACACTTGTAATTAGTTCATATTAAAAATAGTTCCAACATATAGTTACTTATAATGAAATGTAGCAGAGTTTATAGTTAAATATTATAATGTTATAAACACTTTAGTGAGATTTAAAGTTCAGGATACAGGAAACATATCATGTCTGGTATCAGTCTAATCCCCTATATATCCTCAAATGTCTGGTTCAATCGCCTAAGAGATCGCACCTTGTGTATGCTCGATATGGGTTATAGGGAATAAATGATGAGAATTGTATTGTGTGTGTAATGCAAATAGACCAGTTTGAACCAGTTCTTGGCGGGAAGATTAGTATGCATCGGTTGGAGAGCTGACCCCCACCCTTGGAGGGCATCATTTGAACTGGCCAATGACCTGCATTTCACTGGACTGTCCTGAAGCCTGAACCTATGGAAACATCATTTGTATTGTTTTCACTGTATCACTAACTGTATATAAGCAGGGGCTCTGGGGCCAGCAGACTCTCTACTCTACCACAGACTTCAGGACTGAGTGACTGTATGCTGGGTCCAGGGCGCCTGCGTATGTAATCGGCTGTACTTATTTTATTGAATTGTTACTCTGCTGCTTTTTGCTATTAAATTGGATTGTGATTTGAAACCACACTATTTGAAGTGGACAATCATCATCATCATCATCATCATTTATTTATATAGTGCCACTAATTCCGCAGCGCTGTACAGAGAGGTCATTCACATCAGTCCCTGCCCCATTGGAGCTTACAGTCTAAATTCCCTAATATAGACACACACAGACAGAGCGGGAGACAGACAGAGAGGGAGACAGGCAGACAGAGAGGGAGACAGAGAGACAGAGAGGGAGACAGACAGACAGAGAGGGAGACAGGCAGACAGAGAGGGAGACAGACAGACAGAGAGGGAGACAGACAGACAGAGAGGGAGACACACAGACAGACACACAGACTAGGGTCAATTTTGATAGCAGCCAATTAACCTACCAGTATGTTTTTGGAGTGTGGGAGGAAACCGGAGCACCCGGAGGAAACCCACGCAAACACAGGGAGAACATACAAACTCCACACAGATAAGGCCATGGTCAGGAATCAAACTCATGACCCCAGTGCTGTGAGGCAGAAGTGTTAACCACTACGCCACTGTGCTGCCCAATCTTCATTGGATAGCGACTAGAGGTCCATAACACTAGCAAATGTAAGATGATGTCACTTGACTTCAAAGTCCTGCTTCCTATAATTTTGGATCACTTAATTAATTTTAACTTTTAAATCTTTTATACGGAAATATTTTGTACATGTGCCAACAATGCTACAATGTACCAATTAAAAAACAGGAATACACTGTTCCAAAATACCTAAAGTGTTAATAGTTTCACATAATTAACTATTGCAAGGAGGGTAAAATAGTTGCTAGGCAATGTGATCTCAGGTGTCACCTATTACCTCTTTCTCTTTCCTTTTCCACATATAAGCTCTCTGCTCACTGCTTGGATGTGTCACCTGCTTACAGATCAGTATTCTGAATGGTTATGTGCCCGGCTCACCGCATTGTTGCAAGTAGATTCTATAATCTTTCGAGAGCTAGAAAGAAGCTCACTGTCAGGTAAACGGCTGTCAGTCTGCTGTTTAAATTGGGTCTAGCAAAGCTTCATAATATGGAAGTTCAAAGTGGAAATGCTTCTTTATAAAAATGATTTGTGGGAAATACTTAACTCAGACCATAAAGCTATCTTGAAGAATGGGATAAAAGAAAGAGGCTAAAGCAGTATTCAGCTTACAAGTAGAAAAATGATCAACTGATTTTTTACATTAGGAAAGAAACCACAGAAAAAGTATGTGGTAAGCAGCACAGACACTGCATAAAAGATCAAATTTAAATAGTAAACTGTGCCTTCTTCTAAACAATACAGCATGAGACTGCAAAAGCATTAGGGAATTATGCTTTTAAACGCAATTATAGATATTACGAAGAATTATAAAGGAGTCTAGTAACACATACGGTATATCCATATAGGTCCTTTACTATTGTGCTGTCTTCCTGAATCATGGGGAGCTTTAATTAACTGAAGCTAGACCGGAACCAGCTCTTTAAGCTTGAGAAATTATGACGGGGAAAACAAAATGCAGAGAGTGTCTTCAGGGTAAGCATAACCAAACCATTAAGAAAATGACACAGTTTCATTTGAAAGAAAGAACAAAGCAGGAAAAGAGCAAATAAAATACCAAGCAGTACACACAGTCAGCGGAAAGAGTGTAAACAGCTTGCTAAAAAAAAGGTATAAGAAGTCTGACACAGTCAAAAGCTGTTCTTTCTGCTATCACTGTACTTGTGGCACGGTGACACTCACCTAGTAGTGGTAGGAGAGTGAGAGTACTTCCTGTGCTTTTGTCTCTCTACCTGTCCTTGTCTGTCTTGTCTCTGTCTTAGTCATAATCTTAGAGGTCTTCCACAAGTTCATCAATCACATACATTTAGGCCCCCCTTCCCTCCGAGGCCCCTGCAGGAGACCCCCCACATCACCTCCAGAGGCTACAACTCAGCTTTGTTTATAGCATAATATCATTCTTGCCTACTCTCCCGTAATTTCCAGGAGGCTCCCAAATTTCAGGGAGTCCTCCAGGACTCCCGGAAGAGTAGGCACACCTCCCGGACCCTGTAAAATTCTGAAATTCACGGCATTAAGTAACGGGGACGAAGCCTAATCACGTCATTAAGTCCTGCCCCCTGCTATTCAATACCGTGAATTTTTGTATTTTATGGTAGGGGTGGGACTATAGTGACGTAATGACGTCATCACGCACCTTCCTACCCTCTGTCACATGATCTGTACTCCGATCTCCCGGAGTACAGATTTAAAAAGTTGGGAAAGATGCATAATGTATCACATAATAACACTATAACTAGAGATGCTCAGGCTCAGTTCCCCGAGAACCGAGCCTGAACTTGCTCGGTACTTTTGCGCATCCTCGGAATTGAAAATGAGGCAAGATGTCATAGTTATGTCGTCGGATCTCGCGAGCTTTGGATTCTATAAGTACCGCCCTCCACGGCGATCCAGCTCCATTTCACAGAGGGACACCGAAGGGATAGCACAGTTCTTGGCTTTTGGACAGCATCATAGGTAGAAAAGAAAGAGGAGGGGTAGCAGTGTTCTTCAAAGTCTCCAGTGACATTCAGGAGAGCTCCATTGCTCCATTGCTAATTGTCATTGCTGAAATAGAAATAATAGGTCTGGCAGGCTTGGTCTTCTAAATCTGCAGTCACATTGTACTGTGTTATATAAGTAACACACAAAGAGGAGAGCTCCATTGCTAATTGTCATTGCTGAATAGGTCTGGCAGGCTTGGTCTTCTAAATCTGCAGTCTTTGTTTGAAAGTGTATGAAAATAATATTGTGACCAGTGAGGTGGTCAAAATTGACTGCAAATGACTTGAAATTAGTGTTATTGAGATTAATAATAATGTAAGGGGGGAAAAGCCAAAATATGTGATTTTAGCAAAAAAAATAGGGATTTTTGAAAAAAATTGGGATCCGAAACTAAAACACGCAAGGGTGGTTTTGACAAAACACAAAGTTAATCCAGATCTAAAACCAAAACCAAAACCAGAACACGGAGGTCAGTGAACATCTCTAACTATAACTAACCACAATACGCATATACAGCAAATGAGTACAACAGTAATTGACCCCCTTTTACTTATCCAGCAAATAGACATCATCCTCAGACACATATTATACAGATAGCCACACTGTTACACATATAATACCAGAAATAACACACCATGTACTGCAGAGACATGCCCCTTTAGCCAGTGTTATCTTGTAGAGATGCCTGGAAATTGATAGCCGAATGCTGCACAGACCCTTCTCCCCCCCCCCCCTTCCTACATCTAATCATATGTTGCACAGATACCACTAATTGCCAGGCATATGTTCCACAGATTGCCCACCAAACTGCCAGCTGTCTGTTGCACATTAATGTTACTAATACATGTAGTGTAACAAGTATCTGATCCTGGCAGAAAGATTGCTTTTTATGGATTTAGATCAGGTGAATAAAGTTTCTGCCAGCTACGTAGGTGGAGAATAAAGTAGTAGTTCAAGTGGAAACTTGATGAGTAGGCTGCTTGTTTTGTAAAAAAAATATATAATTAATATACTCCATTGTTTCACAGGCAGAGATAGAATGATTGTGGAGGGAGAACTTATTAGAGATCCCGCACTGTGTTTCTAATTGTAAATTGTTTGTAAATTCCACATTTCGCTGCCATCCAATGAGGTTAGATAAATTGCTCAATATTTCAAATCTATTTGGATGTATGTAGAAGAAGCAAAAGAAGGGGGATGTGTGTAGAAGAGGAACAGGAAGAGGAATGTGTGTAGAAGAAGCACAGGGAGGGCGGATGTGTGTTGAATATCCTGTCCATCCACCAGCGGTGTTTCTACCTTCCATCTTACTCGCCTTCTCTCTGCCACCTTCACTCCTCCTCTCCTATCTTACCCTCTTTCCAAAAACTTTCAGGTCAGTGAGAATCAGCTTGAGGCATAAAGAGCAGAGTCCAACCATTATTATTCACGTAGTGGCAACTTTATTTTATTTCAGCTGATGTTTGTCAGAGAACAACTATTGGGTTTTTTCTTTTTAAATTGCCCCCACAGGGATCAAAGAGGGAGGAAGGGGTTGACCTGCCAGGTTGGTCTGTACTAGGTACCACAGTTTTTGATGGCAGCCTCACATATACAATTATATATAAATTGATCCCACGGTTAATTGATTTTAACATGTAAACAATATATTATCAATATATAGCATTAGTTCAAATAAACACAATTATATGCCCTGTGAGCAGAGAGAGTTGTAAGTCGCCCATGAAACTCTGTTGCAATTGGCCTGATCTTTGTGACTTTTCCACAAGTCTGGAGCTTAATCAACTGCCATGAAAATGCAGGATATCAATTTAATTTGGACAACCGGCACATTACTAAGGCACAATATTCACGCAGTTGAGGCAGACAGTTTGTGGAGTGAACCTATAGTCACAAGAATGCTGCTGCATCCGTTCACTGGAAACTAGATCACTAGTAGCCGGTAGCATCGCTGATCATCTGGCTCCTTCTCAGAGCGCTGATGGCACTGGCTTCTAGTGAATTAACTAGCAGCCTGTAAGTACGGTACATAGATAAAAGGTCTTGACAAGCAGTTGTATAATGATTGATCGGTTACATGGCTTGGTCTGCAATGTATGTGCCAGAGTAAATAAGGTGTTGGTGTATTCAACAATACTTCCAGCAGTTTTAATCAGGTGTGGGAGGTTTGGCTGAAACACCCAGTGGGTGCACATTTGACAAGACTAGGTGACTAAGAAGAATATACATTCCTAAACTGTGATTACTACAAAGGTTATTGCGGAAGACAAACGTTTAACAGATTCAGTTATTAAAACAGATTAAATACAATTAGTGTATAGATATAGTGGGCCTGATTCATTACACATGCAAAATGAACGTATTGTGCTCTTTTGAAAAGACACACATAATTGGTGCGTACGCACGTCTGTATTCAACTACAAGTGGATCTGAAGAAACATCTCCTGTTCAATACGGGACTGGGTACAGTCTGCATACACAGCACTTGCCATATTTAGGCAGGTACAATACACTGCTGGATACATACAATACATAGGTGGAGTATAAAGTCGTAGCAGAATGCACAGAAAAAAAATATAATCAGTTATTTTCACCTGTTAATAATATGGGGCCTGATTCATTAAGGATCTTAACTTAAGAAAGTTCTTATTTCAGTCTCCTGGACAAAACCATGTTACAATGCAAGGGGTGCAAATTAGTATTCTGTTTTGCACATAAGTTAAATACTGTCTGTTTTTTCATGTAACACACAAATATCAACTTTAAATTTCAGTGTACAAATAAGCTATCAAGTATTTGTGTGCTACATGAAAAAACAGTCAGTATTTAACTTATGTATTTAACACCACTCGGCAAAGCCTTTAAAAATTATATGCGGCACAGGAGAGTACCACTGGACTGGAGTTATACGGCTGTACCACTGGACTTATATGGCAGGATCAGTGGACTTATACGGCAGTACCACTGGACTTATACGGCAGGATCAGTGGACTTATACGGCAGTACCACTGGACTTATACGGCAGTACCACTGGACTTATACGGCAGTACCACTGGACTGGACTTTTGCAGCACAGGACAGCACCATTGGATTTATATGGTTGTACCACTGGAATAGACTTAAGCAGCACAGGACAGCACCACTGGATTTAAATGGCTGTACCACTGGACTGGACACAGGAGAGCACCACTGGACTGGACTTATATGGCAGTGCCACTGGACTGGACTTAAGCAGCACAGGACAACACATGACAGCACCACTGGAATTATGGCAGCACCACCACTGGACTGAGCAGGACAGAGCACAGGACAGCACCACTGGACTGAGCAGGACAGAGGACACCACCACACACCCTCCCTCTTCCCTCTCCAATGCCCGAGTGAAGATGGCGGCGGGAAGCGGGGAATAATATGAATCCGGATCTCACAAGATCCGACGGCGGGATGATGACGTTTTGCCTCGTTCTGAGTTTTGAGTCGGGCGGGAATCCCCGAACAGTGCTCGGATCCGGGCTCGGATCGGCACTGATCGTGGGTGTTCGGATTTCAAAAATCCGAACCCGCTCACCCCTAATATACACAGTGCTTTTTTTGTAAGAAAAAAGGTGCCGGAACTAACATCACATAGTCAATCACTGTACACACACCCACACATGTCAGTTGTGTAACAAAACATAACGGTCGCCGCCCACAGTAAGCACTCAGCGCGCGACCACACAACCAATCACAAGCTGAGCAGTGCCACAAGCCAGGCAGTGTCATCACAACCAGCGCGGACGATGTACGCATGCATTTGACTCGATACACAAGCAGCAGCCCGCATGCACGTTTTAATGATTTTGCCGCCGACCTGCTACACTCCACAGGGCTATTGAAGTCCACATGGACCAAACATCAAATGCTCAAAAGTTACTTTTAAAACTTGGAAAATCCGTCGAAAAAATGTGCTGGAACTCAGTTCCGGTGAGTTCTATGACAAAAAAAAGCACTGGATATAAGAGGACAAGGAAGGAGC
The DNA here is from genome assembly GCF_038048845.1 of Mixophyes fleayi. NCBI lineage: Eukaryota > Metazoa > Chordata > Amphibia > Anura > Limnodynastidae > Mixophyes > Mixophyes fleayi. The sequence goes on along the minus strand of NC_134402.1, from coordinate 429,580,713 downwards.
TCAAGGAGACAAAAGTGCAATGGAGAGATAGAGTGGGGTACGAAATATGTAGGGATTAATGTAAATTGGTTGGAAATTAAAATAGTAAACTATATAATAAAGTATGTAGGGAGAATTTCCATCTTGTTTTTTTATTGGGAGGGAAGAGCTAAAGGTACAATGTGCCCTGGGCCCTCCTTGGTCTAGAATCAGCCCGGGCCCCAAGATATTATACAGCGCTATACAGAGAATGATTAATCATTCACACAAGTCCCTGCCACAATGGAGCTTACAGTCTAAGTTCTCTACCTCACAAGCACACAAACATATACACACTATGGCCCATTTTTCTATTGCCAATTAACCTACCTGTATGTTTTTGGACTGAGGGAGGAATCTGGAGTACCCAGAGAAAACCCAGACAAACACAGGGAGAACATACAAACTCCACACAGATAGTGCCCAGGTCACAATTGATTACTTTGTAATGCTTTCAGCTTCTCAATAGCTAAAAACAGATCCATTCACCCTTCAGGTACATAAATAATATGTGCTGCTTTGTACTGTACAATCATAATTATTAGTTTATCCTAAATAAAATTGTCAGGCTTGTATTACACAAATTGCATTTGTGTACACCCAGGCAGGAACTCATAAGTCTAAATTTATAAGTGACTATCCTAACACTGTTTATTGCAAAGTGTAGCAAAAATACCTTTTAGTTTGATGAAGAGTTTCATTATTTGATACAGATCAACGGGGGATTCAGATGAAAACCAGGGCTTACGATTATTTTTATTCAGTTAATTTTTTTAAGATGTGTATGTGTTGTTTTTTTTGCTTGTTTCGTATAATGGGCAAGTGTCAATTTATGCTGTGAATTTATACTGGGATAGAGCCAGATCACCCACCATGCAACTTAGGCACGTATAGCACTGAGGGGTCCGGATTACCCTAATCCACTTTTAGGTTTCTTTCTAACCCATTTTTATAGTTTATTTTTATTTTCTGAGTGGAATACCTTTTCTTATTGGTCTAGAATTTGTATTCTTCCTCCCACTCCTCCTGCTACTTATTGTCTTCAAGCACCAGCGTGCCTCCAGGCAGACAGGGAGATGGGCAGCCACTCCAACTAGAACCTCAACTCTGCCCTGCCTCTAGCAATACTTAAGTTATTAGGGGAGGAGCTAATGGCGTCAGCATCACTGTTGGCAATACGGGGGAGGGGCAGACAACTATGCGCACATTCTGAACTGTGCTATGATTGGCAGTTCAGCAACTGATTGGTAGATTGTCAGTTCTGCTGCTGAACTACCACTCAAGGGAGTGCTACCTTCTAAGAGAAATCACTAGGCGGCAAATGGAAAGTGGAAGTTACAGCAGTGTCCACACTCGTCTACAAATAGAAGATCCATTTACAGGTCATTTACATCACATAAAATAGAGTAGTATAGTGGAAAGATACAGGGGAAAGCTTTCGGATGGACGAGGTAGCAAGGATGATCAGAGAGAGGGGGCCCAAAACAGCCATCTAGCCTAGTGCCACATGGGATATTAATCTGACTTGTACTGGACCACTAGGGTGGTATTTGCCATTCCTAGAAGGTCTGGAAGAGCCCTAGCACTTTTCAGCATGGGGCTAGTAGTTTCTTGGAGGTTGTTGTGTGAGTTATTATTGGAGCATCATTCTACAATGATTAATCATTTGTGAACTCTTTGGTTATGCTGAATATTGAAAGCTTCCACCACAGTCATAGTAAAGAAATGCTAGTTAGCTTTCAATATTGAACAGTATCTGGTAACAGGTAACAAAAGAATTAAACAGTTAAATAAATAAATAAATCTCTTTTGATGTGGGGGGAAAGAACATTGCTAAGGTGCTCTGGGAACATGAGAACACAGAGCTAAAAACGAAGGATCACTTGGAAATCATATGACCTCTCCAGCATGGTGTCCAAATGAGTTGTCCTTAAGACGCAAGTTTGTCTAGTAATGTAAAACTCTATGTGGGGGTTCCACATTTATTTCAATATGCCCGTTCACGTCGATGCTTGTACATGCATACAAGTTTTAATTTTTTTTCACACCTCTAGTTTTAAATTTTGAACTAAACTAGAGTGTCTGAAATTCAGTAATAGGAAACTGACCCATTGTGGCAGTATGGACCTCCTATGCCACAGTGTCATGTTGCTGTGGACCAAATGGGCTTCCCTTGCCACTGTTCCCTTTCTTTATCCCAATTGCGGCCCTCGCAGTAGGAGGGGCTCTGCTGCCACCACTAAGCTCCTTCACTGGCTCCTAAAACCGCTTCATCCTGGTAATGTACCTCCTTGTTGGGCACCTGGGCTGGTACCCCTGACCTCTTCTTTCAGATCAGGGTTACTGTGGATGGTTCCCCCTAGCCTATCATGCTGACCAGAGATGCACATTAGCAGACAGAGCGCTGTTATTAGATGCTGGGTCCCAACCTCAGAACAGCCAGATAACAGATTAGAGAAATCTAATCTGTAACCCTCAGGAATTACAGCACAGGGAAGTAGGTGTTAAAAGCAGGATCTTGAAGCAGTGATGTTTATTAGCTAAAGAAGTCCTTATAAGCACAGTTACAGACTAGTTAGTAGGACTAGTGATCTCCAGAAGCTCAGATGGTATAATACTACATTACATGGACAACAGGGCTTTTTTTGCACAGTTTTACACACATAATCTGGCAGGAGGTAATCCAGCCTCCAGCCCCTTTAACCAATCCAGACTGATTCATGCAGCCTGCGTGTAAATTAGACTGGGGGGATTAAAACTTTTTACATGGTTGCTATTGGCAGGGGGGTGTTTACTTCCTCCCTGTCCATGAGTTGCCGGTGAGAGGACACTCAGCCTCCTCTCCTGCCCTGGTACCAAAGAGTCTACGGTGGGTGAATTAAAGATAAATCACCACTTCCAGGGACCCTACATCGGGGTGTGAAAGTCAAGTAATTGGATGAAGTTGTTTCAAATTAATAAACATCAATTTAATTGGCTTTATGTGAAAATATGCGAATAGTACGCTACAGAGTGGAAGGACTTATATACACCTACATTTGTAAATAGTTCACTTTAATAAAGTTCCAGCCCAAAATCTTTTATATTCAAATGTAATAGATTTAATAGTTTAATATAATAATGTTAAAACCACTTTATTGACATCTAAGGTTCAGGATATTGGAAATGTATCATGTTTACTGTCATACTAATCCACTTTTTACCATCAGAAATCCGCTACTATTGGCTAAGCGATCGCACCCTGTGTATGCCAATAATGGATGATAAAGGATTAATGATCAAAATGATATTGTGTTCGGAATACTAATCGGCTGGATTGAACCAGTATTTCTGTGAACTCCTGAGGGAAGATGCGTAGGCAACAGTTGGAGTAAATTGCTCCCCACCCTTGGAGAGCATCTTTTGAACCGACCTGCATTGTGCTGGACTGTCCTAATTCCTGAACCAATGGAAAATGCTTTTACAATTGCGCTGTTTACTCTATGACATCACCACTGTTTTTTATGTACCACAAACTGTATATAAACCAGGCAATGTGACCATTATTCAGTCTACTTTAATCACAGGCTTCAGGACTGAATGACTGTTTGCTGGATCCAGTGCACTGCGTATGTATCGGCTGTACTTTATTTTATTGTAAATTGTTACATCTTGCTATTAAATCTCTTCTGTGCTTTGGAACCACATTGATCGCAACAGACAATATTTATTGATAGCAACAATACGAACATATCAGGGGTCTGGCTCTCCACTCTGGCCAAAAATAGTACCAGGGGGTGGAGGGCAGCCTGATCCCGGGACGGCAGTACCCAGCTGCCCCTACCTGGAGCTTTCTGAGCTCCAGTATGCTGCAGCCTGCTGGGTTCCCCAGGAGGTTGTTCTGTAAACCCCTCTGGCAGCCACTGCAAGCTGACTGCTGGGGGGGTGAAGACTCCAGGACTGCTTCTGCAGCCCCGGCTGGACCACCAGGGAAGGTTAGTACATTTCTTTTATTCAAACATACATATGTACTAGTTTGAGTATACATCCCGGAGCCTAGCGCTGGGAGTTAACCCATTCGCCGCTGCGGGGCGGTTACATACCAGTGCCGCAGTGACCATACATTAACATAATAATTCATTCATTTAAAACACTTAAAGATGTACTTTTATACACTCCCTGGCGCCTACAAGGGGTTTAACCCTTTCATTGCTGCGGCCCTGGTTGCTAAACGTCGCAGCGCATACTAAACACATCTTTTAATTTATTGCATACATTTTTTCACAGCGCCGGTCATTTCTTTCCTCCCGGTGTCAGAGTCCATTTAAAAATGGCAGACGCAGAACTAAGGGACGCGGCCACACCTGTAGATCACTATTTTTTTTATTTATATTTCTTCAAATTGGCCTTAAATTTAAGCACCCAGCACATATTGTCAACAACAGCAGAAAAAAAGGATCCTGGAGTTATAGTATCAGGTATATGAAGGTAAGCGAGCAGTTTAATGTAGTAATAGGAAAAGCCAGTAAAATTCTTGGTTGTATATGAAATTTACTGCATGTTGTTGTCAACTAAAAGATCTAAAGTACACCTAGATTTATTTCCAGCAACAGTAAAGTTAATTTATATTTTAACATGAAGTTTTACAGCTCCAAAAATGCATAGTTATAAATTTTCCCACACTAAAAGTCATCTCCAAGTGCCAACCAATCTCTCTGTTTTATTTGATACACCTCTTAGGAATTAGATATTTTGTATTGACTTTATTACTTAATTTTGTTAATTATGAAGAGAAAAGTAAGAGAATGTCAGTACATAGGGTTAGTGGATAAGAAGCCAACAAGAAAACAATTTTAACCATGGTGTTGTTTCTTATGAAATATTTGTTTGAGATAACTAATGTTTTCATTTATTAAAGTATAAGCTATACAACTCACTGCAGGGCTTAAATAAGGGAAAGAGGATTATGTTACCCATAGCTACCAATCAGATATTAGCATTCATTAATATGAGTACACTAGAGTCATATCCAAAGCGGATATCCAATTTGTTACCATGGGTCCAAGTATGTAGTTGTGTAGTATTTATATGTTCCTGTTGGGAGCACTGTTTGTTAAATGTTTCATCTTATGAAGTCTAGTGATTTACAGTTAATGGACACTCCATTCAAAAACATATTTTTTCTTATTGAAATCATTATGCTGGGTACTATATTCTACTAAAATAACTCCTGGGGGTAAATGTATCAAGCTGCGAGTTTCCGGTGGGTTTGAAAAGGGGAGATGTTGCCTATAGCAACCAATCAGATTCTAGCTATCATTTATTTGGTACATTCCACAATATGATAGCTAGAACATCTCCACTTTTCAAACCCGCCAGAAACTCACAGCTTGATGCATTTACCCCCTGATATTTTAAATAATACTTTTGCCAGAAATCGCCAGCTGAATACTGAGAAACACACTATTTTTGCCATTGGACATAGGTTGCGAATAACTGAACTTCCTTAGCAACATCCATAAACATGGAAACGATCAGCACAGCCCACTTTTGTTTCCATGGTTACAGAAGTTGCTAAGGCATGTCAGTTATTCACAACCCGTCTATCAAATGGCAGCAACAATGTATTGTTCAGTTTACAACAAGCAATTTCAGGCACAAGTCCTATTTCAAATATTAGGAATTATTCCAGCAAGTTGTTGTTCCCATAATAATTTAAATTCCGTTAACGTTTGCAGAAAAAATTAATACCGAAAATTATTGTTTTGTGCTGTACATATAACATATATTAATTTAAAACAATATAGTTATATACTTATCCAGGTTTCTGCATCTAGCCATTTATTCTGTACTACACCTAGCCCATAAGAACTGACACACTATGTTTAAATCAGGACTAGATCCCATAAAACAAATAAAAGGATTCAGTTTTCAAGTCTTTTCATGCCTGGAATTTATTATTAAAATTGTTTCAAATGTTGCGCAATCTGAAAATAATTGTGCATAAATCACTCCAATTATTGTTCTCTTCTGCTGTTGAGTCATGTTTAAGTATGTGTTTGCAAGAATATGCCACCTAAATGCCACTTCATTGAACTTCTGTTCTGTAATTGGCATTTAACCTTTGAAATTAGCTACAGTAGTACCTGCAGGTGATGTGTCATGATACAATATTATTGTGTGCGGTTATTGCTCATCAACTTTATAAATAATTAAATTCTCAGATTATTTTTTTTTAATGCTCCTTCACATAAATTCAACAGGTAAAGGTTTGTAACACCTATGATATAATAGCTTCTGTAGAGTGTTGTGCCTCTGAAAGATATGCAGTATGAACACCACAAAATTCTCTTTGCTGCAGTTCTCAGAAATCCAGCCTCAAAATTCAACCAGTGAGCCACTAAAAGGCGACAATTGAGTATGATTGCCTTTCCCAATTCATGTCACCCCCCTTCCAGTCTCTGCAGAGGAGCAGGCAACAGAACACTATGAGATAGAGCTAAACAAGATACCTGAAATTAATTATTTAGGTTTTTTAGTGTATCTGTTATTTAGTTTTTTTGTAATTATTTCATTAAAGTTTAGTAATGTAGGGCCTGATTCATTAAGGATCTTAAATGAAGAGGATTCTTATTTCAATCTCCTGGACAAAACCATGTTACAATGCAAGGGGTGCAAATGAGTGTTCTGTTTTGCACATAAGTTAAATACTGACTGTTTTTTCATGTAGCACACACATATCAACTTTAAATCTCAGTGTACAAATAAGCTATCAAGTATTTGTGTGCTACATGAAAAAACAGTCAGTATTTAACTTATGTGCGAAACAGAACACTCATTTGCACCCCTTGCAATGTAACATGGTTTTGTCCAGGAGACTGAAATAAGAATCCTCTTCATTTAAGATCCTTAATGAATCAGGCCCGTATTTATTTGTTAGTTTCTTTTTGATGGTTTTTTTCTTTTGATAGTAGTTTAACGATCTTTTATTAGTTTTTATATATATATATATATATATATATATATATATATATATATATACAACACAACAGACAGTGTGCACAGCAAATATATAAAAAGTTCACTGTCGTGCCAATTCGTGGTAGATAATAGTTCCACAAGAAATCCAACACCAGCAGATTTTTCTTCTGCGCGTCCTTCCCTTTTTATCACCCGATCTCCACGGGGAAATAGCAAATCCCTAAACATCAAACAAACAGGGGTGCTTCCATGGTGTGTTATCCAAGTTAAAAGGTTTATTCAAAGGAATAAAATTGCACGTACCAGATAATCAAAGGTTTCACGCACAGGTTGATGTTTTAGGATATATATATATATATATAAGAATGAGGAGACTGAATGAAAGCCAACTTGACCTCCAGCCAGATGCTCATCCAGCCCCTGCTGGCGGTGACAGTAGAGAAGTAGGACAGACATCTGGAGCACCAGCATCTTCTGTTGAAACCACCAGCAGCCAGGCACAGGCTGGCATCGGGGCAGGGCAGCATCTGCCCCCCTGGGCTGGTCCCATAGTGGGCTACCTTGGGCTGGGTCATTGGGCCTCCTGCATTGTTTTTCCTTTAAAATGTTCCTAATAGGCTGCTTAGTTGAATCATTCCCTCCCCTACCTCTGAGCTAGCTACAATTTGCCAGCCCTCCCCTGCCAGCTGCAGTGCTAGCACAGCATCTGCTGTTGTGCCACCTGTACTTGAGCACTAGTGAGCGATGTTGGTTTTCTAGATCTGGTGGGGAGTCCCAGTTCTGAGGACATCTGTTTCATCAGGGAGTATGGGACTGTGGGTAGACTTCCCCACTTCCCTTCCTAGTTTAGACAAACCAACGCACGTCACTTTTGACCTTCAGACTATAAAGGTCATTTAAGAACTACAATGTGTGTTTACCACAAAAATACCTTGTATTGAAACTGAAGAGCATAGGGGTGCCTGCTTAATCTCTGCTACTGTGTAGAAGTGTAAAAATTCCAACAAAGTCCAGCTTTAGATAACTGTAGCCAATCAGAGTGGCTTTGCTCTGATTGGCTACAGTATGAGAAAGCTGTTATGATTTGCTATTTGCATATAGACTCCATGTGGGGTATCAAAGAACTACAGGCTTAGGCTACCTGAAATGTATGCGGGTCCCTTAGGCATTCAAACATTGAGTATCTCACCCCAGCTGTATATTGACAGGATGATGTGCATCTGTCTGATGTAGGCATCAATATATTTAATTGGCACCAGCAGGATGCAGTGGAGATGGATTCGTTTGGGTTGGGGAGAACTTTCCAATTTAAGATGTGAAATGGTTTTTGCTCTGACACATGTGGTAGCAACAGCTCAGAATGCGGATTGGGAACAAATGAGCAATGGTAGTGATCTGGCCTTACAAAGGACCTGAAGGTTTTTCTCTCAGGTATGGGGTTCCTGCATCCCCCAACCACTTGGATTTATCATTGGGCGGTAGTGGGCTTGGCATCCATGACTCAGTAGCTAAGTTTCCTATTCCGATAGTCAATAAACTGAGTGGCCTTTTCTCAACACGTTCTTTGTTGTGTTTTTATTGGGATGTTGGTACATATGGTTATTTGTGTCAAGGGAATGGGATGAATACACAGTCTGCATTTAAGTTTTAGGCATGCCATGAGTTAACTGGTCATTAGTTTTTGGTCAACCCCTTTTCTTAAAATTCTGTTCCTTATCCTAGAGCTTCCACTGTTGTTTGAAGCGAGAGTCTTGACCATGCCATTCATAAGACATAAACAACTGCAATTTACAGGGCAGGAAGACTGAATTTGTTCAACAGCTATTCACTCCCTCGCTTGGTTCTAATCTATTGAGTCAGTATGGTCAGTTTGACTCATCTCTTAATGTCAGTGGCTGCCTTGTTATCCTTAATGTGGTCTAATTTCTGGTTACAGGCAACGGTTGAGATCCTAGGCATTCCCATGTTAAAGCTACATGAGGAGGACAGAATATAATGCAGGGAATGGTCAACATTTTATGATTCAGTTCACACATCTGTCTAATAGACAACACTACCTGATTCAATTTAAGTTATAGAATTTAATTTATTTATGTAATTATGCTTAAGCACATAGCAAAACAAGAAAATCAATAAATACCTTAAGAATAGTTGATTAAAATATTAGTGGGAGTACAGTCGATATAATTATGTCTCTGCACTTTCAGACAGTTCAACAGTTAAGTGCAACAGTTACTCCAGAAACATGCTATTCTAGTAGTCTGAACAATCATAATTAATTACATGTGAGGGTCTCTATAATGTCCTTTATAAAATATAATTGATGAATAATCAGTTTCCCTGGTGTCTACATTCAGCACATAAAAGTACATAGAATTCATTCAAAAGCAAATGGTTTAATTTTTTTTTAACAGCTTGATTTGTTTATAATGTCATCTGGCTTCATGACCTTAAAAAACTAATTAAAACATCATAAAGTACAATGACCCTTTGGTGGATACAGTAAAACACAGCTGGGGAAATGTCATTTATCATGCAGCAAAACTTACTAGCAGTTTGATATTCTTGGAAATTTTACAGATAGTTTTAATAAGAGCATTTTGACGTTAAAAAAGAGTTCTGTTGGCAATTGTCTGTATACACCAATAGTCAAGCCTAAAAAATGTATTTGTCCCTTTAATTAAAAATTGTCTGTTCGTGATTAAATCCATCTTCCTGTGGACACTTTTCTTCTGTAAATCCACCCAGCTGTTAGAAAAATCAATATAGACTTGTTCACCTTTATTAGAACTCATCAGTGTAAGATCGGACTTTTTGCTCATCATGAAATGCACAACAGTGACAGCTTCACTAAAAGAAAGATTTCTAAAAGCTCTAGAACAATATGCAAATAAGTCTTTTATATTCAATGAATGTCATATTCTCCCTTTTGTCAGATATTTTTTCCTTGTAATCTGAATTTCCCAAACAAGCAGAGAACACCGTCACTGCGCTAGATAGGTGGATGTCATCGAATTGTTGACTAAAAATGGAACTGATGGCTTTGAAGCTCTAGGTTCCTCTCCCAAATAGTGTCATCATCATCATTTATTTATATAGCGCCACTAATTCCGCAGTGTTGTACAGAGTACTCATATCAGTCCCTGTCCCAATAGAACTTACAGTCTAAATGCCTAAACATACAGACAGACCAGGGTCAATTTGATAGCAGCCAATTAACCTACTAGTATGTTTTTGCATTGTGGGAGGAAATTGGAGAGTTCAGAGGAAACCCACGCAAACACAGGGAGAACATACAAACTCCACACAGATAAGGCCATGGTCAGGAATTGAACTTATGACCGCAGTGCTGTGAGGCAGAAGTGCTAACCACTGAGCCACCGTGCTGTCACCAAATCCTATCAAAATTATTTTTTAACGAAAAAAGGTTCAGGTCACCCAACAGGACATTTAGTATGCAGCCATGTGACTCCAAATAATTGGAAAATTCATCATCATCATAATCATCATCATCTTTTATTTGTAAGGCATGGGACTCGGAGTGGTAGATCATACAGAGAGAGTAGTATCAGATAGGGGTAGCATAGGCTATAATGAATAGAGGTATAATGCGAGAGAGCTTGATCCATTTTGTTAAATGCAGAGCATTATAAAATTCAAATTATTCTTAATTGCTTCTCCAACATTTTACTGTCTCTTAAAATCTGCTACCCGAGACGGCTGCATTAGTTCTTTCTCAATATAGTTACTCATTATTCACTAAAGGCTGTCAGCACAAAAGACCATGGTCCTCTTCACCCTCAGTTCCGTTATGATTTCTGTAATATGGCTAAAAAGATTCTTGCAGTGATCAGCACAACATGAAGTTAATCATAACAGGAGAAGGGTCAGATGCCTCTTTCTACCTAGAAGGAACAACACGGTAGGTAAGCTTGAAATCATATATCTAATTTCCCATAACTTACAGGACACGTTTAATAATCCCAGTAGGGAGCATGTTAGCAACATTTTGCATTAATACATTGAGTTAATGTTTAACTTGGATCCAGGAAACCCGCAGCGTACTTTTCCCAGTAAGCTTTTCTTTTTTTTTGCTGTGAAAGTCACCGATGAATTTTTCCCTCCACATATTCAGTGTCCCTTCTGCAGTAATCACGTTTTCAGGAAATATTGAGTCAGGATATGTCAGAGGGAAGAGATCCTGCATGTTGCATGTAAATATTTACTGAAACCATATGTCACACAACGTGCAAAACTAATGTGATTTTGTTATATGGGATGTAAAGGTGAAACCATCAGCTCCGAGTACAACTCACCGCCCTGTTTGGACCATTATTAAATTTAAATTGTCTTAATTTCTTCAAACGCACTGCTCATTTTCCCCTCTTTAGCTATTAATAGACTCAGGAATGTAGGGGGTCATCATGGCAGTTTTCATTCAACTAGGTTTATTTAACAAAATCAGCGTATTTATCAAAGGGTTACCGTCGGAGAATGCAGTGCTATCCCCCACTAGCAAAGATTCACCGGGTTACATCCCCTGCAGCTCACTCCTATGGGGGATTCTCCCTCAACCACACTCCCAGACCCGGAAACAGACAAGGTGGTGGAGTAGGCATTCTACTCTCTCCAACCTGCACCTTCCAAGTCAACCCTCTGAACCCTCCCTCTCATTCTCTTCCTTTGAAGTCCGTACTATCCATCTATTTTATCCTCTACACCTTCGTGTTGATGACATTTATCGCCCCCAGGTCCAGTTTCTCAATTCCTTGACAACTTTACGGCCTGGCTCACTTATTTCCTATCCCTTGTCCTGCCTATTCTCATACTAGGTGATTTCAACATTTCCATTGATAATCCCACTGTCTCTTCTGGCACTAAACTTCTTTCACTTACTTCCTCCTTTGGTCTCTCCTAATGGACTTCATCTCCCACCCACTGTGATGGGCACTCCCTTGACCTTGTCTTCTCCCGTTAATGCTCCATCTCTAGTTTCTCCAATTTACCCTTCCCACTCTCTGACCACAACCTCCTTTCTTTCAGCCTCACCTTATCTCACGCCCTTTCCCCTGCACCCAAATACACACGTACACAAAGAAATCTAAGTACTCTTTACCCAATCCACTTCTCATTTTCACTAAAACAACTATTTTCTCCAATGACTGCATTGTTCTGCCCTAATCAGGCTGCCGCTTTCTATAACAAAAAATTCACTTCAGCCCTAGACAATGCAGCTCCAGCTACTATATATAGTCTCCGACGATCCAAACACCATCCATGGCACAACAAACAGACCTGCTACCTGCAGAAGTGCTGCCGCACTGCAGAGCGCCACTGGAGGAAATCTCATTCCTATCCCGATTTCCTCCACTATAAATTCATCCCTTTATCTTATAGCACTGCCCTTTCTATTGCCAAACAAACATTCTTCATATCTCTAATATCCACCCAGTCTTCTAACCCACGTCGCCTCATTGCCACCTTCAACTCACTTCTCTGCTCACCTGCACCTCCTCCTCTTCCTTCCTCCCTTATTGCCCATGATTTTGCCACCTATTTCAAAGACAAAATTGACACCATTCGACAAGATATTTCCTCATGTCAAATTCCACTTACCCCACTCACTCTACCCACCTTTACCTACACTCCCAAATCTACCCTTACTACATTCTCTCCAGTAACTGATGACGAAGTCTCTGCACTTATTTTATCATCTCACCCTACGTGTCCACTCAACCCTATTCCCTCCCAACTTCTCTGCTTCCTCTTCTCCACTGCATGCCCACCTCTGACTCAGCTCTTTAATCTGCCTCTCTCCACTGGCACATTTCCATCCACCTTTAAACATGCGCTCATTTCACCTATTCTAAAGACACTATCTCTCGATCTAGCCTCTCCAACTACTGCATTATTTCTCTCCTCCTCTTTGCCTCCAAACTAATGAGCGATTAGTGTACAAATGCCTGTCTCACTTTCTCTCCTCTCATTCCATTCTCGACTCTCTGCAATCAGGCTTCTACCCCCAACATTCCACTGAAACTGCTTTCAAAAAAGTGACCAATGATCTACTTACCGCAAAATCTAAGGGTAATTTCTCCATACTCATTCTCCTGGACCTCTCTGCTGCTTTTGATACTGTTGATCACCCTCTTCTCCTACGCACCCTTCACTCCATTGGCCTTCGTGACACAGCTCTTTTCTGGTTCACTTCCTACCTATCAAACTGCTCGTTTAGTGTTTCTATCTTCTGTACTATCTCATGTTACCAACTGTCTTTCTGCTATCTCCACATGGATGTCCCAACACTACCTAGAGGTCAACATGTCCAAAACTGAGCTTATTATCTTCCCTCCTGCCACCACCTGCCCTTATATCTCCTTCACTGTCAATAACACCACAATTTCCACAGTCTCCCAAGCCCATTTCCTTGGTGTCACACTTGACTCCCCCCCTCTGCTTTATTCCTCACATCCAGATTATCTCCCAGTCCTGTCGACTCCACCTTAAAAACATTGCAAGAATATGCCCTTTTCTTAGTCAACATGCTACCGAAACCCTTATCCATACAAAGCCCTCAACAACACTACCCCTGCATACATCTCAAATCTCATATAAAATACTCTCCTTCTCGCCCTCTTAGATCTACCTCTGACCTGCGCCTTGTCTCATCTCTGGTAACCACCTCTCACTCCTGCCTACAAGACTTCTCCCATGCTGCTCCCCACTTATGGAATTTCCTTCCACAGTCAATCAGACTTTCCCACAGCCTTCAAATCATTAGATGCTCTTTGAAAACCCATCTCTATTTTAGAGTTGACCTTATCCTCGATAACACTATTCACACTAAAGCACCCTCACAACTATCCCAATCTCTACTCTGAGACACATTTACTTCTTTTGCTTCAGCTGGGCCCTCTTCCACCTAGAATGTAAGCTCTCTAATGAGCAGGGTCCTTCATGCCCTTTAGTTTCATGTCTGCATTTGTGTTGTCTGCCTTGTATATCCCTGTTTTATGTATGTGATGTTTTCCTTTCTGTACGGCACTGTTGGTTTCTTTCTCCATACAGTCCCTGACATTCTTGTGCTCTATCGTTTATAATTGTTCCACAGTATAGGTAGACAATCTAAGTAAGTATGCCTGTAGAAATTTTAGTGGTATTATAATAATAGAATATAATAATATAATATGATTTTATATTATATTATTTCTGGTCTATTTTATTTTATGTGGTATGAAATGGAAATTGCAGAACTGACCTTTTCAGTTTTTCTTGCTATGAAACTGAAAGATGTGATTACAGTTATGAATATTGAATGTGATTACAATTCTGAATATGATTACCCATATTATTACCCACTGCACATAATTTGATATTTACTTCTGTAGGACTGTACTTACTGCTGTAGTTTGGCAACTTGTATTTTAATTTCTAGATTACAGGTTTGCATATCATTAAAGTCACACAGCAGGATCTGGCACCAAAACAGGGGGTAATATAAATTGCAGAAATGAACAAACAATATCCCATTTCCTCTGGGAGTGATGGCCAATCCATAGGAGTCACCACACCCACCAGCAGTGCCAGAACTACTATTGGCGCAGCAGGTGCAGTGCACCGGGGCCTATGGAGATAATTGGGTCAGCTGCATGGTAGATGCAGAGGGTTGTGGGGCCCCCGTTCCCTCCTACAGTCTCCCTGAGTCCTATGAACTGTATGCATGCAGCTATTTGGAAATTATATAATACTGTAAAATGTGCTTGAACCCCCATTGTCCCCTGTGCTCAGAACCATTAATATCATCATCATCATCATTTATTTATATAGCGCCACTAATTCCACAGCGCTGTACAGAGAACTCATTCACATCAGTCCCTACCCCATTGGAGCTTACAGTCTAAATTCCCTAACATACACACAGACAAACATAACTAGGGTAAAAAAAATTTTTTTTTTAGCAGCCAATTAACCTACTAGTATGTTTTTGGAGTGTGGGAGGAAACCGGAGCACCCGGAGGAAACCCACGCAAACACAGGGAGAACATACAAACTCCACACAGGTCGGGAATTGAACTCATGACCCCAGCGCTGTGAGGCAGATGTGCTAACCACTTTGCCACCATGCTGCCCTAATTAATATAGACCAATCAGACAAAACATTAAAATCATCTGCCTAATATTGTGTAGGTCCCCCTCGTGCCACCAAAACAACTCTGACCCATCGAGGCATGGATTCCACGAGACCTCTGAAGGCGTCCTGTGGCATCTGGCACCAAGATGTTAGCAGTAGGACCTTTAAGTCCTGTAAATAGCAAAAGGGGGCCTCTGGACTTGTTTTTCCATCACATCCCACAGATGCTCAATTGGAATGAGATCTGGGGAACTTAGAGACCAAATCAACACCTTGAACTCTTCGTAATGTTCCTCAAACCATTCCTGAACAATTGATGCAGTGTTGCAGGTCACATTATCCTGCTGCAAGAGGCCATTGCCATCAGGGAAATGGGAATACCATTGCCATGAAGGGGTGTGCTTAGTCTGCAACAATGTTTAGATAGGTGGTATGTGTCCAAGAAACATCCACATGAATTCCAGGACCCAAGGATTCCCAGCAGAACATTATCCAGAGCATCAGACTGCCTCTGCTGACTTGCCTTCTTCCCATAGTGCATCCTGGTGCTATCTCTTCCCCAGGTAAATGATGACAACCACATGATGTAAAAGAAAACGTGATTCGTCAAACCAGGCCACCTTTTACCATTGCTCCATGGTTCAGTTCTGGACTCACATGCCCATTGCAGGCACTTTCAGCGGTGGACAGGGGTCAGAATGGGCACTCTGATCGGTCTGTCGCGATGCACTGTGTATTCTGACACCTTTCTATCATAGCCAGCATTAACTTTTTCAGCAATTTGTGCTACAGTAGCTCTTCTGTGGGATTGGACCAGGCTAGTCTTCGCTCCCCACTCCCATCAATTAGTCTTGGGCGCCCATGACCGCATCATCGGTTCACTGTTTGCCCTTCTTTAGACCACTTTTGGTAGGTATTAACCCCTGCATACCGAGAACACTCGTGTTGGACCGTGTGTACCAACAGAAAGCCACAGGCTCTCTGCTATAGCTCATGTGACACCAGGACAAACACTGGGGTCCTGTATACTGCTGCGATACATTGGCTATCCCCTTGATTGCAGCATAGCAATTTTAGCATACTGAAATAGTTTTCGTTTAAACACACATATTAATAAATCACAGATGTAATAACCCTTAAGTAACCCTGTAGAGCCTGCCTTACAACAGCACAAAATATATTTGTACATTAGAAAAATGAGAAACAAATACGAGACTGTTAATCTTTTTTCTCGACAAATATAAATGTCATTTTGGCATCCTGTCTGCTGAATGCTGGGTACAATTTATTTAGCAAAAAAATAAATGTTACAATAGACATTCTGAAATATTTTGCTAATTTATTTGGTTATGGCACCTTCAAAGTTCTAAATGAAGTGTTACAACCTGCCCTCTAAATCTATGCTATCAAGAACATGTTCGCAAAATTACCTGCAGGAAGTCTACTCCTCTCTGTTTTATTAAGAAGTAGAGTAAAATAGATAATAGTGACAATATTATATATTCTTTAAAACACATCTTTACCCCCAGGAACCTTGTTTTTTCCTGTAATGTTGATTATCGCTGCATTTCTTATTCAGACTGATGAGCACTAGCAAAACACTAGATCAAAAAATCAATAGCACTCTTCTAACATTACATCTGCTGATAAAGTGACTGTGTGACCTTTACCCAGGTGTGTACACTCAGTTAATTAAAGGCTGCTGGATCAATTAAGTCCAAATGACTTTTGTCACAGGAGAGAGGTCAAAGAGTCAATGAGGTTAAGAATACCTACACTCCTATCACATTGCCTCTGACTTTATCACAGTATATATATTAAAAATTACAGGATTGCAGAAATAAAATTAGAAAATTCCAAATTATTATTGCAAAAATATTGAATATTTGCCAAAAATGTAAAATAAAAAAAAGTATGGTAAACCTACTAGATTATCTTTAAAGGTTGCCATATGCGCTTTTTATTAGCATTTTTTAGAACGATTGACTTTATATATGACTAGATAAATAGTGAAGTATGCAGCACACGTTGCGATTACATTTTTTTTTAAACAATCAGATTGAAAACAATCAATTTACACATTATAACATTGTTAGGTTTTTGTCACGTGATTAGTAAATAGTCCAAAGAACGTCAGTTTTAGCCCAATTTGCATTTTGTCAACTTTCTACATTTCACCAGGCCCAGCGCTCCCATTAGGCAAGATTAGGCAATTGCCTAGGGCGCCGGGCTCTGCAGGACGCCTTGACCTAAAAAAAAAAGTGAAATCCACGGGGAGGAGAGGAGGGAAGGGGCTATGAATCTTACCTGCATGAAGCTGCTCCTCTCTGCTCCGTCTTCTCCCCTCCGCTCACTGACAGTGACAGGCTGTGATGATGTCATCATCACGGCCCGACAGTGTCTGTGAGTGGAGGGGAGAAGACGGAGCAGAGAGGAGCAGCTTCATGCAGGTAAGTTAAAGAAAGACATGGGGAGGGAAGCGCAGCGGCGATTTTTAAAGGGGGGGGGCGGCGATCTTTAAAGGGGGGGGGGCGGCGATTTTTAAAGGGGGGGGGCGGCGATTTTTAAACTGTGCCTAGGGCGCCAAGGACCCTAGCACCGGCGCTGCATTTCACTCTGCACATGGAGCTAAGAAAATGTAGAAACTGAAGCATTAATTATAGGGCAAGGATAGCGCTCCCTGAGCACTAAACTCCGACATGCTTTAGTAGGGTTTCCTTGGAGGAAAGAACTTTCCTTGCATGGAGTTATAATTTAATCATGGAACAACTTTTCAACAGACCTAATGTAGGACCCAGCTTCTAGGAGCCTCCTGTCACGAATCGGGGTCTTAGTCCTGTTTACACCACTCGGTGGTACCATATCACCGTACATCTCCCTTTTGGGCAAAGGCAGCATTCTATCCTGAGACAAGCGTTACTTCTGTCTGCAGTACTGAAGGCTGCCATCTTGGAAGGGACATGTGCTAAACATCCTGCTGAGTCTGAACACCTGATCTTAGCCACCAATTAGCTTTCTCTGCAGACTATAAGAGTCTCCTCCTACACTCAGCAAATTGCCAGTGCAACACTTTCCTAGTTCCTGGTTCCAGATTACTACAGTTGCTGCTTGTTTGCTGCTTCATCCTGTCTGCTGTATACAGATCTCAACCATTTACCCTTCATGTGAATTAAGCTTCATCCTGTTTACTGCTTCATTCTGCCTGCTGTATACAGATTTCAACCATTTACCCTCTGAGTGAATTCAGGTTCATCCTGTTGCTAATACATGGACTTCAGCCATTTACTATCTGAGTGAGTTCAGTTCATCCTGTTTGCTGTTGTATGAATTTCAAACCATTAACCCTTTGTGTGAATTCAGCTTCATCTTGTTGCTGTTATATGAATTTGAAACCATTAGCCCTTTGTGTGAATTCAGCTTCATCCTGTTGCTGTTATATGGACTTTAAACCATTAACCCTTTGTGAAAATTCAGCTTTACTCTGCTTGCTGTGATACAAACTTTAAACCATTAACCCTTTATGTGAATTCAGCTTCACTCTGCTTGCTCAAATAAAGACTTTGGCTATTTATTCCTCGTGTGGATTCACCTTCATTCTATCTGCTAGTGTACAGTTTCCAGCTGTTACCTTCTGTGTGGATCCTCCTCTCATTAATCTATTTCTGCCTCTCCTACTGTCTATTGGGGTAGTAGGTTGTTGTTCTGAGTCACCCACTTTTTGGAGCCATCTCTGTGTCTCGGGGTACCGACTTCCAGTTCCAGGCCTACCTCAGGTTCTGAATTGCCACCCCCTATATAGTCTCTGCCTGAGTTCTGACTCTTCCCAGTCCCAGTTGTGGTACTAGATTCCTCTGAGTTTCTGAGTACTTGGCGGTATTGAATTTCTGGGCGTGGGGTCAGGCCCCCCCTGTTCTCGCGTCCAGGTTCCAGTCTATCAGGTCCAGATTCCAGTCGTTTATTCCAGTACGGAGTCCAGTCCAGCATTCTTCTTCCTAACGTCGGCTATACATGAATAGAGGTAACCCAATGAGCAAGATAATCACCCGGCCTCCCAGTTTTCACTACATCCCTGCCACAGCTAGCCCCAAGGGTCCTTAGACAGATCCCAGAAACCCTATTGCCGTGACACCTCCCAGTTAGTTCCTGCATTAAATCTATAACTTAGTCTCCAGTCTAAGACCAGTTTTATCAAGATCTGCTTATATTTTAATGAATTTTGGCTTCAAGAAAATGGCCACCATGATTGATCTTACTTTTGCCTCTAGTGGATGGTTATTACTAACAAGTTAACCCGTGCATGATACTCATGCATTCTAGTGAAATCAAGCTACTTAAGGTGTTAAAAAGGTTCTTGTCATGCATTTAGGCCATAGCCCAGGCCTCAACCACCAACCACTCCCCACTGTCACCCCCGGCAACCACCAACCACTCCCAACTGTCACTTCTCCTTCAAGAAATATATATATATATTTTTTAAAAATCTTTATAAACACTTTTAACAATTAACAAATTAAAAACATCTTAGTATACCAAATTTCAGCCCTTTCTGAATTTTTTTTTCCACACACACTAAGAATTTAGTAGGTCAGTGTATAACTCCACCCAGCAGGTGGCGCTGCAGCTTGGTTTTATTCTTTCCACACACACAGATAGACAGACTAACACACGCCACTAGACATTTATATATTAGATGTTTTGGCTCTAGCGTATTTGTGACATAAGGGAAGAAAGAAAATGCAGTAAAAGTAAGTTACTTGTGATATTCTACCGTATCTTGGATACTGAGATTGATATGAAGCACTGGGTAAAACTAGGTACACACTCCAGAAATTTTTTCCTGATGCGATATCTTTGACCATTTTACCAATGACTGAAAGTCCCGATCGCCATGCTGATTCATGGGTACACACTATACACATTATACACGATTTACCTTCAGATCTGTGCTCTTCATCTGTCATAACCATCGGCTGAAAAGATCCTGACTCTGCACACTCCATAGAGATCTATGGATACTGCTGGTTGTGAGTGCGTACACAATGCAGAATTGGAACAACATTGCTTCATTGTTTATAGAGATTTTTAGTACGGTTATAAAATCACATGAAACGATACCATGTGCTTTGGTACAATAAAACACGATCGTGGGAGCGCACACACTAATGCGATATCAGACCTAACGGTCCTTTATCGTGTGATTGGCACCATAATAGGGTGAAAAACCTGTAGTGTGTACCCAGCTTAACTGTAACACTAATATTATTTGTATTTCTTTTACATTTAATTGGATGTGAGGGCAGATTATTATTCATTTTGTAGATTTGTATTCCTTTGCAAGATATTATATTAATTTGTAAGATGGTCAAGATTGTTTTATTTAGATGAGGTTAATATTTATTTAATGATGTTTTCGAATGAACAGCTTACTTTAAACCTCAGTCTTTGTTTTTTCTTTACATTTATTTAAATTGTACTTTCATAAAAAAAAAAAAACTTTTTTCTAAAATAAACCATTTGAAAACCCCATTCTAGAAATTCCGTAGGTCTCCCAATAGGCAGAGGTCACTTCAGCTGAAGGGATTTTACTCATATTTTCCAACTCTCCTGGAATGTCCTAGTGAAGTGGGCAGAATTAGGGCCAAAATGCCGCGATTCTCCGCCCCCCCACTGTAAAATGACGTTTGCGTCATTACGTCACAAGAAGGGTGATTTGCGGAGCCCCCCCCCCCCCAGTAAGTATGTGCTGTACATATGCTTGCTACGGACAGCGTTGCTTGTTTTTTTCTGTGTTTTCATATTTTTATTTGTATAGGACTAAAACAACACACTAGGGGAAAGGGCACGTAAGTATAAAATACTTGCCAACTCTCCCGGAATGTCCGGGAGACTCCCACATTTCGGGTGAGTCTCACAGACTCCCAGGAGTGTATGGCCATCTCCCACATCTGCCCACTTCCTAGTGAAGTGGGCAGAATTAGGGCCAAAATGCCGCGATTCTCCGGGAATCGCAGCATTTGGCCCCGACTTCCCCTGCTGTAAAATGACGCTGTAAAATGACCCCCCCCCCGGGAAGCTCCCGGACGCCAACTACAAAAAGTTGGCAAGTATGATTTTACTATAAAAAATGTGTGTTAACTGAATATCTCTTCTAATGCTGATCACTAGTTTTGACACTGGTCTTTCAAGAGATAGAAGCATTCACAGGACGACATTTGGTTGGCTCTGAACCACAATCTATGGCTGCAAATCCTCCTTTGGATTTCCCTGGGCTGAGTGCTGTTATATCCAGAGTTTGGCATTTAATGCCACCAATGTGTAAACATCCTTTTCAAAACGTTAACGAATTCATTAGAAGAAAAGTACTATAAAAAGTACTATACTATAAAAGTACTATAAAAGTACTATACTCAAGAAATAGCATTGGAAGTTTGCTAAATTATGACCTTAATGCTAGCTGGACCCTCCAGCTCAATACCGTATGCAACAAAGGCTAGACTGAGTTTCAGTCTAATTTAATAATGTATCTCATAAACAACATGATGATAGTTATTACTATAACTTTGTTCCTAGAGCAAATAGAGACTATCAGCAGTAAATTTCATTTAAAAACATTTCTGAACTGCATTTAGGAAGCTTTCAAATATGGCAGTTGAGGATGCTGACGTGGTGCGTTTGAACAGCACAGTCAGCTCTAACACAAGTTCCTGGGTCCTGAATATTAGCATGTAATATAGATTTACTGTATAGCAGGAGAGTTCTGCTGAACATTGTAAACATTTCTGATGCATTCATGTTAGGAAACTCACTTTCAAAACTGCATTTTTTTATTTGAGGTCTTTAATTTTATAATTATTTTATTTTTAATTAATAATTTTATTTTAATAAAGGCCTACAGAGCTTGTTATAGCATATGGTTCTCAATGTGTCCAGTGTTCCAGCCACAGAGTGTTCATTTTCTTACATCTATATTAACATAATTAGAGCAAATGGAGTTCATGTATTTAACCAGGTGTGGCACTCAAAATTATAGATGCAGTATCTTTAGTTTAATAGACAAACTACATGTTATAGTTTTCTATGTAACAAGCGATCCCTGTTTATACAGTGTTTTGTGCCTTGAAAACTGTCCATTATGTAGGCACATTCAAATATAATGTCTAGGGGCACATCCTGGTCAGGGCACAGGCTGATGAATTTGATAGGCACTAGCTGGTGCAATGTGTAGGGCACAAGCTGGTGCAATGTGTAGGGCACAAGCTAGTGCAATGTGTAGAGCACATCATTAAGCCCCACCTCCTGCTGCTTAGTGCTGCAATTCTTGACATATTACAGTAGAGGGCGGGGCTAGGATGATGCGATTCTCTGTGAATCACTTCATCAAGCCCCGCCCCCACCCAATTCGCCAAAGAAGTGGGCTGGATGCAGGAGTCTCCACTGCTCTCCCGGGAGTCCAGGACCACTCATAGAAATTCAGGATTATCGCGGATCTTCCGAGTGAGTAACAGCTCAGGTTTGTGGTGATATATAGGTAAGTGCTCTCTTTACATGTAAGTACGCATAGTGGAAATACTGCAAATTTCACTTTTAAAGGCCTGATTCCTATCATTTTAGGGTCATCAACTTCTGTCTTTTCAATGTTTCTCCTCCTGCTCATCTATATCTTAAATAATGATAGCGAGGGGACATTACTCTATTTCATGTGTCACGATGGTACATTTAGGGAAATTTCACCTATAAAGCACTCTTTACAGTGATACAATCTTGACACACAAACTTTATACTTCACTTTGTAAATTAGCTTTTTTATCCGTCATTGTGTAGTTGAAAAAGCAAAAAAAATGAGTAACTTCTAGAAATACATATATAGGGCTGAGCTTATATGCTGGTCCCTAGTACTCACCTTAGTCACATTTGAGAGCAGGTTATTGAAATATTCACATTAACCTCTATTTCAGCAACTGTTTGGGATGGGTGCAAAACTCTATGGTTTACTTAAGGTTGGTAAGTTAACGCAAGGCTGTAGATAAGCATATAGGCTGTATCAGTGCATACGATTTAAAATTAAATCCAGCTAGAGTGAAAATGTGCCACATAGTTTCGTCGAGGTGTAAAGTTGATCCTTGTTAGTGGATTTACTCTTAACTCTAAAAGAAACCCCATGGGCCTGATTCATTAAGAAAAGTAAAGAAAAAAGAGTAACCTTGCATATTGGCAAAATCAGGTTGCATTGGAGGGGGATGTAAATTTAAAATAATGGGGACAGATTTCTAGTTGGGGTAGGGCATGTCCTAGATCTACTTTAAATTAAAGTGTAAAAATAAAGCTATCAAGAATTTGTGTGTTATATTAAAAAGCAGCCAGTATTTAACTTATGTGCAAAATAATAAACTAATATACACTCCTTACATTGTAACATGGTTTTGTCCAGAATTTTTTTTTTTTCCTTACTTTCCTTAATGAATTAGTAAAATCGTTACATTCAAAAATGAAAATGGAAAAACTGGACCTATGATATTCTATATAGTACAGATTTCTAGGTCACTGCTTTAAGCTCTTGGAAGAAAAGATATCTACTTTCAACCCTCCGGCCGCACCAGGATACTGAACTTCCAGAAAAAAGTCCCTAGTTTTATTACTTTACCTTATTACTTTTTTTATTTTTACTCTATTTGCATTGTTTTTTTTAAGGCATTTAACTAATGTTTATTGCTGTTATGAGCATAAGAGTACATCAACATTATAATGCTTGACATCTGTGCACTTGCAAAACATTAATATTTTCATCCTTTCCCCCGACTTATGTTATAGAAAAACAAAAACCAATTTGGCAGCAAATAAGCTTTAACATTCAAAGTTCTGACCGGTATGAAACTTTTGTTGTGATAATGAGACAACGCAAATTCTTAAATGAATACATGCTTTGTTCCTATGGAAACGGTAATTGCCTTCAATCAATACACTTATTTTCTTTTTTTAGCAGTGTGTGTCGGAGTCCCTATAAAAGTACTGCTGACTTCTGCAGGCTGAAGTGTACGCTATGGAAACCAAATATAAATAGTGTGTTCTATAATATACTTCAACTGTCGGGCCAATGTCGGGGCCATGTTAATAATGCAAGAGAATTATGGGAACAGTGGAAAGTTCGGTTTGGCATGCTTTGACAATCTTAGATTTAGTGCATTAAGAGATTCCTGCAATGCTAATTGAGGTACATTGCTTTCTACCTATGGCACTATAAATAAGTATTATAAATATTATGTAATGCTCATTCTCCACTAATATTTCAAATGGCCACCAATGAACTCTTGCACATAGTACAACCAACACGGAGAAAGACATACGAGTTTGTGGAGAAGTATCACTTTGTACAGGAAACCCTGGAGTCTGGTGTCGACAGGTCTGTTCATGCAAGACGGAGCAAAGGAATCGCAGGCGCAGCAATGGCACTGAAGAGGGATAAGGGAGGATGGTTGCTAGGCGGCCCGATGCAAGTGGCATATAGAAGGGGGAACAGTGCAGGTAGCCACTCAGGGAAAGGAGGGGGCGAAACAGGAGGCGGGACAAGGTGAGGGTAATTATTATTATTATCCTTTATTTGTTATACGCCACAAGGGTTCCGCAGCGCCGTACACTGCACAAACAGTAGACTATACAGGGTAAGGCATTACTGAACAATAAACAATAAATACCAAAACTTCAGAGGCTCCAGGCAGGCTAATGCAGTAAGGACGGAGCAGAAGAACACGTATGGACACAGGAAGAAAGAGGCTTGAATGAGCTTACATCCTAATGGAGGGTGACCAAGACTCAGGCACAAAGGGAGTCAGTTGACGTATATGGGAGAGGGAAGGGACCGGGAGGAAAGAGAGAGGGGATAACGGGTTAGGTGGAAGGATTGTAGGCTATAAGGAACAGGTGAGTTTGAAGGAGCTTAGATTGGGAGAGAGACGGATGGAGCGAGGGAGGTTGTTCCAGTGAAGGGGGGCTGCACGGGAGAAGTCCTGGATTCTGGAGTGGGAGGAGGTGACCAGAGTGGAGGAGAGGCGACGGTCATTGGCCGAGCGCAGGGAGCCGGCAGGAGTGTGAATGGAGAGGAGGTTAGAGATATAGGGGGCAGTAGACTGGGAGAGAGCCTTGTACGTGGTGGTCAGGAGAGGTGAGGTCAAGATGGGGTTTTTTGAGGAGAGATAGGAGCGTGTTTAAATGAGGAGGGGACTACACCAGAGAAGAGTGATAGGTTGAAGAGGTGAGCTAGTATAAGCAGGCAACGGGAGAGAGCGAGCGAAGGAGGCGAGAGGGGATAGGATCGAGAGGACAGGTAGAGGGTGGAGAGGATAGAATAAGTGAGCAAACTTCTTCACCTGAAGTAGGGCAGAAGGAGCACCAGAGTTGGTTGTTAGGGGGAGGTGAGGGGAAAAGGGAGGATGGAGGGGGATGGGAGGAGTCTGATGGCCTCAATTTTGGAAGAGAAAAAAGTGGCAAAGTCAGAAGCTGAGAGGGAAGGCGGGACGGGAGGGGGGTGGAGAGAGGAGGGAGTTGAAGGTGGCAAAGAGGTGGCGGGAATTGGAGGACTGAGAAGAAATGAGGGACTTAAAGAAGAATTGTTTAGCAAGGGAGAGGTCAGGATAAATTTAAAGTGAAGGAAGTCGGCCAGGGAGCGAGATTTCCTCCAGAAGCGTTCAGCAATGCGAGAGAACTTTTGGAGGAAGCGGGTGAGTTTGGAGTGCCAGGGTTGGGGAATGAGGCGGCACTGGCGGATAGAGGAGGCTGGGGCGACAGCATCCAGGGCCGTAGTGAGGGAGATGTTGTAGAGAGAGGACAGGGAGGGAAGAGTTGAAAGTAGAGTATCGAGAGAGGAGGAAAAAATGGTGGAGTCAATGGCATCAAGGTATAGTGAAGTGAAGGTATATTTAGGCGAGGTGGGAGCCTGGGAGTAGGACAGAGTGAAGGAGAAGAGGTGGTGGTCAGAGAGTGGGAAGGGAGTGTTGGAGAAGTCAGAGAGATCACAGAGATGAGAGAAGACGAGGTCCAGGGCATGACCAAGAGAGTGGGTGGGGGAGGTGGTCCACTGAGTGAGGCCTAGGGAGGTGGAAAGGGTGAGAAGATTGATGGTGGCGGGGTTAGAGCAGTTGTCAATGGGGATGTTAAAGTCACCAAGTATGATGGAGGGAATGTCGGAGGAAAGGTAGTGGGGGAGCCAGGCAGCGAAGTTGTCAAGGAAGAGGGAGGTGGGGCCAGCGGGACGGTAGATGACAGAGACGCGGAGGTGGATGGGGGAGAAGAGACGGATGGAGTGTACTTCAAAGGAGGAGAAAGAGAGGGAAGGTATAGTGGGAATGACCCGAAAGGTGCCGCTAGGGGATAGGAGGAGGCCCACTCCGCCTCCTGGATGCCCATCAGGTCTGGTAGAGTGGGTGAAGGAGAGACCCCAATAGGAGAGAGCGGCAGGTGAGACGGTGTCAGAAGAAGAAAGCCAGGTTTCAGTGATGGCGAGGAGGTTAAGAGAATTGGAGATGAAGAGGTCATGGATAGAGGGGAGTTTGTTACGGATGGACCTGGAGTTCCAGAGGGCACATGAGAAGGGGGAGGGAGGGAAGTGGGGAGATGTGGATAAGATTGTCAGGGTTGATGCAGCGAGGGGGAGGGTGAGAGATGGGACATTGAGAGTTGGGGCCATGAAGATGGCGAGGGGAGAGGATGGGTATAGGAGCCGATCGGGGCGGCATGGTGAGAGACAGGGGACCTGGGAGCAGAACAGGACAGAAGGAGAGGGCAGAGTGTGGGGAGAGAAGCAAGGAGCATCAGGAGGATGCAAGTGTACAGGTTTCTATGAAGCGCGGATAGAACAGCAGATGGGGAACAATAATAATAATAATAAATGACCAATTAAAGCAATAAGGTACAACAATAATGGGTAATGAGAAGGCAGAGAAAAAAGGATAATCAGAGCAAAAATAGTCATGTGCAATAACAGTCAGCGTTGCTAACAATCAGGAAAAGCAGTGTGATCACCAGTACATCCGGAGCATGAGTGTCCACAGGAGCAGGATGTCCAGGATGGGTGCCCACGGGAGCAGGAGGACCGGGATGAGAGTCCACAGGAGCAAGGGGCCAGCGGTGGGTGGGTGGATGGATGGATCTCAGTGGAGCACCGGGCAGGAAAAAAGGTCCAAAGCAGGGAGGAGGTCCAAAGAGATCCACAGAGGTCCAAAGCAGGCAGGAAAATAGGTCCAAAGCAGGGAGGAGCACGTGGAAGCCCGTCGGAGGCAGGCAGGGCTAGAGGAGCGCGAAACGGAGTCCGGACCAGGAGGCATCAGGTAACAGGAGGCTGGCTGAGGAGACCGGACTGGGAGGCATCAGGCATCAGGAGGCTGGCTCAGGAGACCGGACCAGGAGGCATTAGAAGACGAGGCAGTAGGTGGGGTCAAGCAGGAGTTAAGGCAGAGGCGGAAGGAAGTTTATTATACATAGTTTTTCAGTCTCCCACCCACCCATCCTCTAAAGTGCATGCAGGTATTTCTTTAAAAATAAATGAACAAAACTAAAATGTAAAATATAAAAATATATATTGTATATTATAGATTAAGCACTTTATATATGTAATCTTTGTAAATCGTTGACAATTAATGTCGTTGTCATTGTATGTTTTGTGAATATAATTTATTGCTCAAATTCCTTTGTCACAATTGGTAGGGTGGGAAATCGGCGAGCAAGTCATAGAAAGGGGGGAGCCAGCAGAACTGGGCAGCATCACCCCGGGAAGATGGCTGCATGCCTGGTTCCATCTTCAACGGTTGGGCCAATACGGGGGCAACGTGCCAGGTTTCAGCAATTGGAGGGTGATTTATGCCAGGGGGGCTGGTTTCAAGAGGACGTTGTTGCGGTGCCTACATGGTGGGCAGAACACAAGCTATTTTTCTAGAGAGACGCCAGGCAGTATCACCCTGGGTAGTTGGCCGCATGCCTGGTTCCATCTTCAACGGTTGGGCCAATACGGGCAGCGTGCCAGGTTTCAGCAATTGGAGGGTGAGTTATGCCAGGGGGGCTGGTCTCAAGAGGACGTTGTTGTGGTGCCTACATGGTGGGCAGAACATGCCCTATTTTTCCAGATGGAACTGGAAAAAGGTGGTACATTTTATTAGTCTTGCGCTCCGCTTGTCTGCCAAATACAAGTTTGGAAGTGTTTAATAAAGCTGTGACCAAAATAATTTTGCCAAATACTTATCTCAGAGTCTTGGTTGGTCGGCCTATATTGCTTATAAATTAAAACTTGCGCTCTGCATCAGGGGGAAGTATCGACGCAGTAAATTACATTTGGTCATATATGTCAAATCGACCCTAAATTTTGGGTGGAATTTCCCTTTAAACAATTATAGTGGTGAAATATTTTAGCAGTTCATTTCTACAGGGCAGCTTGGATTTTTGGAACGTTTAAAGCAGCCTTACTGGTGTAAGAGACATTGGACATTAAATGTGGTTGCCTAATTAATGACCCACTTTTACAGCCGGACTCATTATTCATCAGCCTATGTAGCAATAAGACCTAACTGTGAAACTGCAGCTGTTCAATTTCACTTTATAATTAATCAATTGTATCAAAAGTTTTTTCCCGTCCAATTAGAACACTTAGTCATAGGTTGCCCAGGCAGTGACATTTAAGCAAGGTCAATTTTTGAAATTCGTATGAGGTGGGAGCGCATATAGATTTTAATTAAATTTGTTTGTCAAAGCCACTTCAAAGTTATTTTTTTTTATTCTTGAAAATGGCAATTTAAATATTCTTGTACTCATTAGAGTCATTGTAATAGGATATATTGGACAAGCTTATTTATAAATATATATATATATATATATATATATATATATATATATATACAATGACTGTATGCATTAAACCGTGCGTATGAGCATAAATTAAAACTTACATCTAGAAACAGATGTGACAACTTCTTTGCTTTGTATTAAACTTAATCTGAGAAAATGCATTGTCTCTAAATGTTTCATATTGTAGGTGGAATATGTGGCTCAGTGTTTAAGAGCACTTCTTGTTAAAAACTTGCATTGACATTTAGGGGCCTGTTTATGAATAGGAGATGACCCATTCCTCCAGCAACATCGGGTATTTCTATCATACATAGGGCTTCTCCCAATCTATCAAGGGTACATTGACCAACAAAGAGATTCGCTGGTTTGCTCTCTGATCAGCCTATTGGTTGATAAAGCCCTGCTGATTTTCTTAAAAAAGTTGCTTTCTCTAACCTTTAACAAGTGTAATCCACATTGATGCAGCTGGATATTATTTGTAAGGATTCTCTTTATATATGTTAGTAAGAAAATGATTGCTATTTTTGGTGAACAAATAACCACTTGGCGCATTTCTCCACCTTTGTAGCTTCCTCGGAGATGTAGAAATATTGTAGAGAAGCTATTAAGAGACTGTCATAGGTAGAAATGATTATTTAGAAGTTGATTTGATATTCATTTGTATTTGCTAAGTGATACTCGCATGGTAATTAAAGTACACCCTGGAATAATTTCCTTAATGAATTAAAGAGGATCTGTCACAAGTCATAGCATCAATTGAAAAGTAATTAGCATATGAAAGTTGCTGCTGGTGACAACTGTATCTCACCAGTACAGTCTCTCCTCAGTCATACCACTGCTGTTACCCTCCCATACTGGTCCTGGCTGGTGGGGCAGCATGGTGGCTAAGTGGTTAGCACATCTGCCTTACAGCACTGGGGTCATGAGTTCAATTCCCGACCATGGCGTTATCTGTGTGGAGTTTGTATGTTCTCCCTGTGTTTACATGGGTTTCCTCTGGGTGCTCCGGTTTCCTCCCACACTCCAAAAAAACATGCTACTAGGTTAAATGGCTGCTATTACAATTGACCTAAGTCTCTCTTTCTCTCTCTCTCTGTGTGTGTGTGTTAGGGAATTTAGACTGTAAGCGCCAATGGGGCAGGGAGTGATGTGAATGAGTTCTCTGTACGGCGCTGCGGAATCAGTGGCGCTATATTAATAAATGGTGATGATGATGATGGTATTTTAGTGTTTGGCCAAATGAACCTAGGCCAGTTACAGATCAGACCTCAAAAGCTGCTTTAGAGAAGACCAGTGCTCTGTTGGTAATTGATGAGTAACACTGCTATGGAGAGCCCACAAACAGTGTAGTTAGAGGTTTATTATTAATCTGCTGAGTTGTTGAGACTTCCCTTGATGTTAAAGTTCATGCTGCCCACCCACAAGCCATTCCTCCTTCCATGACCATTAGCTAAGTGGAACGTCGAGAGCAGACCCTACAACTGGTCCAGCATTGTCTTATTAATAAGGGAACCCTTTAATACTTACACACTAATACTAATAATACTTACACACTCCCAGATACAGTCCACTAGCACAAAGGACTATCATATTAACTTTCTTGGGATTGTTATTCATATTATATTTGTGCTATTGTACAGAGGTGTTAATATTTGTTCAGATAAAGAAAGATCCTGTTTTACGTTATATGGATGTGCTTATAATTGCTCATGCCCTACTTGTATTTTGGGTGTGGAGATATTTTCCCACAGACTATCATTGCTCTGTGCATCCAGGGTACACCCTTATTGTTGGAGTGGTGCCAGAACAATTAATTTATCCCAGTCTCTGGCAGAGCAGAGGTCTTAACCTCCCAACAGGTTTAGTGCCCCAGTCTGTTATGTAGGTTATCTCGCTTACACCACAAGAACAGGGCGACTTGCAGAAGTATATATTATATCAGTTTTATTTCCCTGGATAATTAATTCACAAAGGGTGACGATTAGTTTTTTTTGAGCTGCTAGTTAATTGGTTTTAGAGTTCAGAGATCGCTATGATGAACTGACTTGTGGATTCACCTACAGTTAATATAAACATACGTTGTGTGTTTGGCATGCAGATTCACTTAACCTTCAGCTTGTGTTTATGTTGTTACACTGTGTGCCTAATGCATGTCTGTTTTATATCTGTACTGTTTTGCTTACTGTCTTTATCTTGTAGGTTCTGTTGACTTCTGTAAACTATATAGGCTCAGTCAAACAGGCCACCTAGCAGGTTACAGGTTACCGTAACAATAATGACTATATTAAATGTATTATAGCAATTTTATATAATAAAACATGCGTATTTATTGCAACGAGACCTGTCACCACCACTTGTGTTTTCAAAAGATTAAGATTTTACTGATTGAGAGATAGGAGTAAATCCACACCAAAGGTGCAATTTTGCACCTTGGCAAAACCATGTTGTGCTGCAAGGAGGGCAAATTTAACTTGTGCAGGAAATTTGGGTTAATAGGGCACACCCTAACAAAACTCTAAACCACAATGAAAAAATAAAGCTTCTCAGTATGTATGTTCTACATGGCAAAGCAGGCAGTACATTTTTTTGCTTGCAAAATAAAGAAAAAGTTACATTTGCACCCCTTCCATCACAAAATGGATTTTTCAGATGCACAATTGCTTACTTTAGCTCGATTTGCTGCTAACTGTAACTGAGGCCCTACATGCGAATATGAGCATCATTTAAAGTTGGACGTATGTCAATTTTTGTGGAATGAATATACGCATATGAATATAAATGCGTCTGCAACTAGACTCATGTTTATCTTAGACTTGTGGCATCCTACACCTGAGGTAGAACAGCGACGGGCAAGCAAGGATAAGTTTATGCATACTTGCCAACTCCCGCATTTTGGGTGAGTCTCCCGGACTCCCGGGAGAGTATGGTAAAATCCTGCATCTGCAGAATTAGGGCCAAAATACCTAGATTCTCTGGGAATCGCGACATTTGGCCCCATCCCCGACTGTAAAATGACGCGTTTGCGTCGTTACATCATGGGGGCGGGTCCAAAATTACGCAATTTTGGAGCCCCGCACACCCACCTTCCCCACGGCAGCTCCCAGAAGACAATGCCAGAAAGTTGGTAAGTATGTGTTTACGTAAATGTAGCATGACTAGGGGAGGACTGGCAAATTTTAGCCTGGGGGGCAAGACTCAACTAAGCAGCCTTTTAGGAACATTTTAAAGGAAAAATAATGCAGGTGGCCCATTCACCCAGCCCAAATAGTAGAGATGAGCGCACTCAGATTTCCTGAATCCGAGCCCACCCGAACTTTGCCGATCCGAGTCGGATCCGAGACAGATCCGGGAATTGGCGCCAAATGAAAACTTGAAAGCGAGGCTCCGAGTCATAATCCCGTTGTCGGATCTCGCGATACTCGGAACCTATAAATTCCCCGCTAGTTGCCGCCATCTTCACTCAGGCATTGATCAGGGTAGAGGGAGGGTGTGTTAGGTGGTCCTCTGTTCTGGTAGATCTCGTGCTGTGCTGTTTAGTTCTGTGCTGTGCTGTGCTGTGCTGTTCTGTGCTGTGCTGTGTTCTGTTCTGCAGTATCAGTCCAGTGGTGCTGTGTGCTGTGCTCTGTTAATTTTGAGTTCAGTGGTGCTGCTGGGTCCTGTGCTGTGTCCTGTTCAGTCCAGTCGTGCTGTGTACTGTGGTCTGTGCATCTAAGGGCATAGTTATTTCCCCATTATTCCCAAGAGTTTAAAAAAATTAAAAAAAGTTATAAAAAAAAATACAAAAAAATAATTTAAAAAAATTTAATTACAACAAAATTTGCCAAACCAATCCTGCAGTATAAGCCCATTGGTACTGCAATATTACCAAGTTCACACATTCAGCAGTAAAAGTCCAGTGGTACTGCTGCAATATTACAAAGTTCACACATTCTGCAGTATCAGTCCAGTGGTGCTGTGTGCTGTGCTCTGTCAATTTTGAGTTCAGTGGTGCTGCTGGGTCCTGTGTGCTGTGTCCTGTTCAGTCCAGTGGTCCTGTGTCCCGTGCTCTGTGCTTCTAAGGGCATAGTTATTTCTCCAATATTCCCAAGTGTTTAAAAAATTTAAAAACTAAAAAAAAGTTAATAAAAAAAATATACAAAACACCACCAAATAGACATGTCAGACAGTCCATATTGTTACTGGCAGGAAAAAAAGGCAGTTTGGAAGCCCCTGTACAAACTGGCTCTATTTTACCTGAGTTGTCCCCCCTCCAGTGTGTACTCGGAAAGAGTTTTTAGAGCAGCAGGGTCAGTGAGCGGAGAAGGAGGTTGCTTCCTCACAACGTTGAAAAAATCATGTTTATAAAAATGAATAATCAATTCCTCAATGAAGTACAGCACTGCCCTCCAGATAGTACAGAGGGGTCTGTGGTTGTGGAGTCCAGCGGGGACGAATTGATAATGTGTGAGGAGGTGGAAGTACACACTGTAGGGGGAGAGGAATCAGAGGTTGAGGATGAGGACGACATCTTTCCTCAGTAGAGCCTGTTTAGTTTGTACAGGGAGAGATTAATTGTTTTTTTGGTGTGGGGGCCCAAACAAACCAATCATTTCAGCCACAGTTGTTTGGTAGGCCCTGTCGCTGAAATGATTGGTTTGTTAAAGTGTGCATGTCCTATTTCAACAACATAAAGGTGGGTGTGAGGGCCCAAGGACAATTCCATCTTGCAACTATTTTGGGCATTACGTGACCATTCAACAGTCGTTTGCCATGTTCAAAAAGTAAAAGAAAATGTCAACAAATTCAAAAAATTTAATCAAAAGTTAAATGCCCTGTCATTATTTAAAACAAGAGGGTTTGACGTGCTAGAATTACTGTAGTGTTGATATGTTATAAACACTACACTTGGAACTTGGAGGAGGTATTGTGGCCCCGGTAACAAATTTAGTACCAGGGCTACCCCACTACACAGTCCAGAATTTTTTTTGGGGAAATTCAGAGCCGTGGAGGGTTTTTTATTAATTATATTGTGGTGACCACTCCTCTACGCAGTCCAGGTACATTTTTTGGTGCGATTAAGACCAGTTGATGGTTTTCTTATTATATTGTGGGGACCACTCCACTACGCAGTCCAGAAAGATACCTCGTTGCAATGTTTTGGACTAATAACTATATTGTGAGGTGTTCAGAATACACTGTAAATTAGTGGAAATGCTTGTTAATGAATGTTATTGAGGTTAATAAGAGCGTAGGAGTGAAAATAAGCCCAAAAACTTGATTTTTTAACTTTTTATGCTTTTTTCAAAAAAAATCCGAATCCAAAACCTTAAATCCGAACCAAAACCTTTCGGCAGGTGTTTTGCGAAACAAATCCGAACCCAAAACACAAAACACGAGACACCAAAAGTCGCCGGTGCACATCACTACCAAATAGTAATAAATAATAAATGTTAAATGCTTTAGCACTATGGGACCGGCCTGGGAGACAGATGCCCCAGCCCAACCGGCCCCTGTGCATGACCCCTGGAGATGCAACATTATTAGACGTGTACTTACCTCTTAGGAGTGCTGGAGCTCCGGTGTAATAACATGCAATAATCAACAGCAATATCTCCAGCTTACTATAGTAACTAACTAATTAGCATTACAGCTACATTATATCAAGTTGCAGTGGTCTATTCGTTTTAGTTATTTGTCATTTCCATTTGGACTACTGCAGGAAAGAAAATTCCCATTTATTTTTTAAAGCAGTAAACAACTGTATTGGGGTGTTTGTATTTAATCATATTTATACAGAAAACTTAACATTCTCCTCTTTTAATAACGCTGTCTATTTTTTATTGTGTATATGGCACTTTATATCTACATATAAAAAAGGACTATTATCACCTGTTTGGTATGATTGGTTAATCCTACACCTGACTGTAATCCTACAAAACCCCTGACTTTGTGTAAGTTTACCTAGAAGAATTGATGCTGTTTTGAAGGCAAAGGGTGGTCACCCCAAACATTGATTTGATTTAGATTTCTCTTCTGTTCATTCACTTTGAATTTTGTTAATTGATAAAAATAAACTATTAACACTTCTATTTTTTAAAGCATTTTTATTTTGCGGTATTTTTTCCACACCTGCCTAAAACTTTTGCACAGTATGGTATAAAACGCAGAAATACTGCACTTTTGTGAGTTAGACATATCTGGAGATAGGTGCAACTCTACATACTTTTTTTTGTCTCAGAATCTTTACACATATGTTTGGAGCGCAAAATGTGTCAAACTGCAAATTACGTCTTGTGTGTTAAGTACAGAACGTAACTTTTTTAATGACATCTATATTTTTCTTCAAAGCATAGTGAAACAAGACAACTTTCATTCTCAATTCTTCTCCCTCTCATCGTCATACTGAAGTCGGTGACATTAGATATGAAATACCAACAAGAAAGGGAAGGGACACATTTTACTACAGTAAGTAACTAAAATAAAAAGTGGGCAGAGATATCATTTTTAAATATATATTAAATAATGTCAATGCATGATGATGGCGTGTACATAGGAAAAAGATGAACTTAGTGTAGAGAATCAACACAAATGTAAGATGGACAGGATTCTTGACTGAACCTGTGCTGGAGACAGAAGCTGTCTGGCCCAGAAGACATTTGACCCCTGTGTCGGTATTACTGCTATTACTTGATGGGCCAGGACATCGGGGCTCCGCAAGAGGCACCATCGTCAGTATGAGGATTTTTGTTTTAACTTTCTTCCCATTGAAATAAAAGCCTAAAGAAAAAAGATAATGCCCATGAATTTAATTGATTAATATATTGGGGAGGGAGGGCTTGAGAGAGAATAAAGGATTTTATCACAATGTTGGTGGGATTTTTAGCAGTATTTATATGTTTTGTTTTCAGACATAAAGATTGGTCTGGTCCACTGCTCAGTGGGCTACTTAAATGTGCCTATCCCCTAAAGAAAAATGTCTTCAGCCGTTCTATTGGCTGAGGAGAGGTAATTAATTCACCTTGAAGCAATGTTATATGAAGCCACAAGCAGCTGGTATCTGGAGGCTTCTACGAAGCAATCTGGAATTTGTCCTTACCGTTCATCATCATCATCATCATCATTTATTTATATAGCGCCACTAATTCCGCAGTCTAAATTCCCTAATACACACACACACACACACACACACACACAGACAGGGTCAATTTTTTAGCAGCCAATTAACTTACCAGTATGTTTTTGGAGTGTGGATAGAACATACAAATTCCTTACAGATAAGGCCATGGTCGGGAATTGAACTCATGACCCCAGTGCTGTAAGGCAGAAGTGTTAATCACTTAGCAGCCGTGCTGCCCACCCAGTTAAAATAAAGCACAGCACTGTCTGCTATTTTACACACCCGACCAACGTGCTTCTAATTCATCAACTGCTACCCCTTAGAATTGAGTTTAGTTGACCTTCTCGATGATGCTGGTAAGGTGTTCATAGGTTGTGATGCCCCATCTGAGCTGAAGGTATAATTAGTGCCTCTCTTGGGACTGGCCACTGTATGGTGGGCAGAAGCACAAAAGTAATAATTGTATCATCAGCCTGTCCTCCACTGAGAGCAAGAAGGAGGCATCCGATGCAAAATCCCATAGGTCAAGATGATTTTGTTGCGTGATAGCCAAATAGATCCAGCCAGAAGAGCCACTTATGACTTGTGATTACCCTGACAGTAAACAAATATCTAGATACAGGCACAATAATATATTTCAGGAGCTGCATGTCCACTTGTCACTGTGAGTGACATAGTCTTCTTTCATGATAGAGAGGTGGTCTAAAAGCCACACAGATCAATTACCCAACACCAGATTTCTAATGAAAGATCCACTGTAGCCAAGTTGTGATTGTCTGATGCAGAATATAATGTGTAGACATTGGCCAACTGTCTGCTGTGAGCCCATCTTGGCCTGAGTTATTACTGCTGTTGTTACTATTGTTTAATTCTTTGAAATTAAAAGCTTTGTGTTCAAACTTTGCAAGTTCAAGTCTGAGCCATCTAGATGCTCTTACCTGGTATCTCTACAGTTCTAGCCAAGAGTTGACAGGATTAATCCACACAGTTTGTGCTATCTGGGACCAGTTGTTAATGGAGTTTGTTACTTTAACCAGAGTACCTAGATGCCATTCAATTGTCAGGAACACGATTATCTTTTGACCAGAGAACAATAGAAAACAAGCAAATGTCCTAGAGCTGGAAATACAAATATATTAAGTCTGCAGTCTATACTTGTTAATGTTATGAATGCCTTTTCATTTTGACTCTTGTATTTTTGGATAAATGACCCTTTACATAACATTAGGAAATTTTGTTACTATGTTCCCCAAAGCTACAGAACCTATTTCATTTGTAAAGTACTAGAATGCCTACTGAATCTGCCTTTGCATGGAAAGATTCTGACATTACAGAGGATCTGCAAGCCAAAGACAGAAAAGGTAACAAATGCCCAGTGTAATACTGGGGGGGGGGGGAGGGGGTTATATTAATTTATGATGAAAGTTGCACTTATATAATAATATAATATTAAATGGTTATGAAAATGTTTAATAATAAACCAAAATTATGTCATAATTATCCTATTTTCGTAAGAGGTATTAAGGTGCTATGATCAAATAAGTGAATTATTTATTGATTCATATACTGTAATTGGCATCAGAGGCATTAAGAGCTGTGGTTTTTACGAGAACAGAGCTGTATGCTTCATGTATTATAAACAATCGCAAAAGTGATGCCAAAGTTCTCTGTTGCTATTCTGGAATTTGTTCTGTCATATATTTTACTTTGCCAACTCACAGAAGAGAACCATCCACCTGGGGGATAAAAATAAGATAGATTGACATTCGTTATATGGGAAAAATGTTCTATGACATCATGAGATAAAGCTGGTTTAACTACATTGAAATAACCCTGCCCACTATATTGAGCAGGTATATGTTTTGCACCCCACGTTTAAGATGGTTATAGTTAGCAGTTGGCCCAAAACCAAATAATCATCTAATCAGATGATTAGTTTAATTAAAAGGTAAATTGGAACATTCACAAATGTAAAACAATTCATTGCATAAGAGGGCCACTAAACCTAGAGATTATAGAATCTGAAAAGTCTGTTTGACAAACATGTATGTAACATGTATGTAATATTTCTACTACCTGTACATAACTGTCTGTATGTGGAGTTCTCTCAGTTGAACACTCCCTGCGTGACAGATCATGCTTTCTATTCACTGGCAGGTGTCATTGTAGAACATTTCTATTTATATTTGTGAAGATTTCTTTTAAGAACAAGTAAATATATATATTTTTTTTCCATTTATCTGAATTATAAAAAAAATAGGAAAAATTAAATAAATGTACTTTTTGCGATGGCCTAAGATGATTCAATCCATGAAAAATCAATTTTTACTCTATGGCTTCTGCCATCTATAGAGATACCAAATATGTATACTTTGGGACTTATTAAGACTTGGGCCATTTGTGGAAATTAAAAATGCGACTTGCGTAAAGTTTGGCACACTGCGCATGGCCAAAACTTGCACATTGTATTTTGCAGTGAGCGTATATAGTAATTGTACCCACCTGCACTAGAAGAGTAGGATTTAGGGCGTTCATGTGTAAGTTCACTACAGTAAGAGGTTCTACGTAGAGATGAGCGCACTCGGATTTATGAAATCCGAGCCCACCCGAACGTTGCCGATCCGAGTCGGATCCGAGACAGATCCGGGTATTGGCGCCAAATTCAAATCTGAAACTGAGGCTCTGACTCATAATCCCGTTGTCGGATCTCGCGATACTCGGATCCTATAAATTCCCCGCTAGTCGGCGCCATCTTCACTCGGGCATTGATCAGGGTAGAGGGAGGGTGTGTTAGGTGGTCCTCTGTCCTGGTAGATCTCGTGCTGTGCTGTTTAGTTCTGTGCTGTGCTGTTTAGTTCTGTGCTGTGCTGTGCTGTGCTGTGTTCTGCAGTATCAGTCCAGTGGTGCTGTGTGCTGTGCTCTGTCCTTCTGAGGTCAGTGGTGCTGCTGGGTCCTGTGCTGTGTCCTGTTCAGTCCAGTGGTGCTGTGTCCTGTGCTCTGTGCTTCTAAGGGCATAGTTATTTCCCCAATATTCCCCTGTGTTTAAAAAAATAAAAAAAGTTATTTAAAAAAATACCAAAAACTAATTTATTTTTTTTTAATTACCACAAAATTTGCACAACCAATCCTGCAGTATAAGCCCATTGGTACTGCAATATTACCAAGTTCACACATTCAGCAGTAAAAGTCCAGTGGTACTGCAATATTACAAAGTTTACACATTCTGCAGTATCAGTCCAGTGGTGCTGTGTCCTGTGCTCTGTCCTGCTGAGTTCCGTAGTGCTGCTGGGTCCTGTGCCGTGTCCTGTTCAGTCCAGTGGTGCTGTGTCCTGTGCTCTGTGCTTCTAAGGGCATAGTTATTTCCCCATTATTCCCAAGTTTTTAAAAAATAAAAAAAAAGTAAAAAAAAAATTAAAATTAAAAATTAAAAAAAATATATATAATTATAACCAAATTTGCAAAACCAATCCAGCAGTATAAGTCCATTGGTACTGCAATATTACAAAGTTCACACATTCTGCAGTATCAGTCCAGTGGTGCTGTGTCCTGTGCTCTGTCCTGCTGAGTTCCGTAGTGCTGCTGGGTCCTGTGCCGTGTCCTGTTCAGTCCAGTGGTGCTGTGTCCTGTGCTCTGTGCTTCTAAGGGCATAGTTATTTCCCCATTATTCCCAAGTTTTTAAAAAATAAAAAAAAAGTAAAAAAAAATAAAAAATTTAAAAAAAAAAAAATATATAATAATTATAACCAAATTTGCAAAACCAATCCAGCAGTATAAGTCCATTGGTACTGCAATATTACCAAGTTCACACATTCTGCAGTATCTTGTGCTACATATAATGGAGA
This sequence comes from Mixophyes fleayi, assembly GCF_038048845.1. Lineage (NCBI taxonomy): Eukaryota > Metazoa > Chordata > Amphibia > Anura > Limnodynastidae > Mixophyes > Mixophyes fleayi. The sequence continues at coordinate 429,540,842 of NC_134402.1, read as the reverse complement.
CCAAAAATTTGGAGGATAAAGTAGGGAAAGATCAAGACCCACTTCCTCCTAATGCTGAAGCTGCTGCCACTAGTCATGACATAGACGATGAAATGCCATCAACGTCGTCTTCCAAGCCCGATGCCCAATCTCGTAGTACCGGGCATGTAAAATCCAAAAAGCCCAAGTTAAGAAAAAGTAGCAAAAAGAGAAACTTAAAATCATCTGAGGAGAAACGTAAAGTTGCCAATATGCCATTTACGACACGGAGTGGCAAGGAACGGCTTAGGCCCTGGCCCGTGTTCATGACTAGTGGTTCAGCTTCACCCACGGATCTTAGCCCTCCTCCTCCTCCCCCCCCCTACAAAAAATTGAAGATAGTTATGCTGTCAGCAACAAAACAGCAAACAACTCTGCCTTCTAAAGAGAAATTATCACAAATCCACAAGGCGAGTCCAAGGATGTTGGTGGTTGTCAAGCCTGACCTTCCCATCACTGTACGGGAAGAGGTGGCTCGGGAGGAGGCTATTGATGATGTAGCTGGCGCTGTGGAGGAACTTGATGATGAGGATGGTGATGTGGTTATTGTAAATGAGGCACCAGGGGGGGAAACAGCTGATGTCCATGGGATGAAAAAGCCCATCGTCATGCCTGGTCAGAAGACCAAAAAATGCACCTCTTCGGTCTGGAGTTATTTTTATCCAAATCCAGACAACCAATGTATGGCCATATGTAGCTTATGTAAAGCTCAAATAAGCAGGGGTAAGGATCTTGCCCACCTAGGAACATCCTCCCTTATACGTCACCTGAATAACCTTCATAGTTCAGTGTATTAAAGTAATTTTATCGTTTTAAAATAAGCATTGCCCAATCAATTGAATGTGTGTCCAAAGCACAAAGTGATTTATTTTTAACAGATGTAAATAGTCAACAATTCAATACATTATTATATCATGATAAAGTAAAGTACAGCACAGCCAATACCAAAAGATAAGTACATATCAATGCAATCGCTTGCGCTCGCTTGCGCACCCACGGGACCCGATGGACAATATTCTGTATAGAATATTGTGTCAGAGTTGACTGAGGCCCCAGTGAGATGCAACTAATATATATACAGTCAGTGTTTCATTGTGAACAATAGAGATGACGTAGATTTTTTCTATAGGTCCAGACGTTGGGTGGGTCCAGGCCAGACAGGTAATAGGTTGATTCAATCTAAGGAATTCAAAGGTGGGGGTCTTCTCTCCAGGGGGTCTGCTCCTTTTCATAGCCAGTATCATACAAAGGTTTTACTCTCTAATATCAATAACTAAAGTATGCAATGTGCGATCTCTTCGCCGACTGCACCGGACAGCTGCTGATGATTAGGGCTTCAATATGATATCAGGCATGACACCTTTCCTATTACCTAAACCTTTAATAACACTACAATGTACATATAATCAACATATACATATATATATATATATATATATATATATATATATATAGACTAATAATAAACCGAATACTATCTGCTCCTGAATTCCAGTGTAACAGAACCAATATGAAATTATATAAATAACTAACTGTTGTAATGCGAGTGTGTGCGTGCGTATTTTACCGTGCGAACGCACCACATCACGTAACACGTGGCGTACGCTTCGCAATACGCACGGCAAACCAATATTAAACCAATATACTTTCGTTCATCCAATTATACGACTTCAACAGTCCACCCTTTGATAGTACAATAAACTATCACCTTAAAGATGTTATAAGCAGGATCTCAGTACTACGTTTCATTGTTATGTAATACAAATCCCCTTTGGTGTATGTCCACACTGTTTGTAGATCTAAACAAGTTATCACAAGAGAGAGTCATAATCCTCTAAACGACTTGTTCTTTTACTATAAACCGTACACTTCTGGAGCTTGGAGATAACTTTTTGTATGCCCTTCGAGGGTGCAATAAAACACTTAATACATTATTTGGAAAGGTACATGGTACAGTAGAACGTGTATCAGCTATACAGAATTCTCTACTACAGTTCTTCAAGTTTAACACGTTCTTCTGTCCAACGCATGTCTTTAAGCTCAGAATACATTTAAACACTTCATGTTCATCAATAGCATCATCCTATGTCTATCAATAATGTCATATGCAATCTCCTTCAGCTTGCGTTAATATACACACATCTAATAATGTCACCAGTTCTTTTCATCAACACTTGTGTGCGGGCTATTGTCTGTTCGTTCTTCCCAGTCTCCCAATACCCAGATTTAACAGTGATCGGCTTGTAAAGCATTGGGAGACTTCAGACTAAGGGACCTAGGTGTCCTACTTTTTCCCCTAGTGACCTCCCACCCATAGTTCGGGTACCTCAAGAATATTTAGTGGAAAGAGAACTAATCCTACTTGATATAATCACTGAGGCACGCGTGAGCACGCCCAGCACTTTGTTTGGTCTAAAACCTTACCCTCCCAAGAATGATAATCATTCTCAAGGATGCCTGCTCGAGTCCGGATATTACTGGACTGGCATCGCTGGGTGTATCTCTTTTTTCTAACTATGGGGTCGCCGTACTTACGGACGTAATGCTACTCAGACAATAGCCCCTCGCACTTTCTCCAAGCTCCAAGGTTTCCAAATTTTCCTTTACCCCTGAATTGAATAGAGTAATTGACTGGACTGATTATGCTACTAACTTCTTCCTCCCCAATACCTACTTATCACTACCCGAACCAGTCTCTGTCACCTGCTAATAATTAAAAGAATTAACCGCCCTGAGAAGAGAATGAAATGAGAGAACACAAAAGAGGATAAACTACAACTTCATGCTGGACAACAGTCTTAGCCTTTGGCTCAGGTGCTACTAACTGCATTCGAGGCCTTTCAGTACAGACTCATGAGTGCCCTTGGACCCTTCTCTGAGTGTTGGCCCCTCTGCAGTGGGTGGTATGGGCACCAGTGTGTCTCTGCTACCCTTGAAGCCGTGAGCTGGTAGCCTACACCTGGTACCTGTCTGGCAAATAACCTAAGCTTAAGAAATTACTGCTCCACAACTTACTCTCCTGATCCAACATCCTGACAGTTAGTGTGACCTTTCAGGAAACAGTGTTTTGGACGTTCTCGGTTGCTGTCTCACTATTTACCTTCTCTCAAGGTCTAACCTAGCCTCCCAGTTACAATCTCATCTCACGAGGGGTCGAGAACATTTCAAAAACTGACAGGTTAGGAGTCTGCCCAGGGGTGATCTCTTGGTAGCGGGAAAGGACTAGTGGCACTTCAATCAAGTTCCAACTCTTATTCTATTCAATTCATTCTACCGAGTACCACTACTTTATGTTCACACTGGTTTATGGCTAATTGAAAGTATGTGATTTGTTACCACTACTCATACATTATACATCTATTATCAATAACATGAATACCCCTATCATCTATTATAACTCTAGGACTATCACATTGAATAACAAAAGCTTTGAGTATGATACAGTAATACATTAGACACATTTCAATACACCTCTACCCAGACATTTTTCATTGGTACACCTGTGTATACTTGAGGATCCTGCATGGTGGTAATTGGATGACGTGCATTTGTTTTACCTGGAGGAAAACCCATCAGCAGGAGGGATATGGGATGGCTATATTAGTCTACCTTGTCCATCTCTCCAGAGTCCACCAGACTCCTCACCACATCTCTTCACCTTCCAGACAGTTTATCCTTCAGGTAACACAAATCTTCCTATATTAACCAATATGTGTATGCGTGCATGTGTGTGTGTGTTCACCTTTTTAAAACTAAAACAATACAACGAAAAACAAACAAAACATAGATTTGTTAGCTGTCACATAAAACCCTGTTGTCTATTTGACAGCTATGTTCTCCCTGGTGTGACAGCCCAGTATGGTTGTGCGTGTAAGTGTGGACCTTACTAGCTGCTACTTCAGTTGGTAACCGTGTCACTGTATAAAGTCCTCTATGTAGTGTCCTAATCATGTGCTGGTATTGCTATAAAACGATTTCTTAGTCACCTCAACATCGCCCTCTAGACTAGAAAAATGCTAAAGACCAATGTATATCAATCGATTTTCCCTCTGCCAACTCACATGTCATTCTCAGTACCTCATATTCAGCTACTTGACTAAGTGGGAAAGGCAAAGAGGTCTCTTTCTATAACACTTTCTTCAAATAAAACAGTATCCAGTACATGCCTGTCTAACAGTGAAAATTATAAAACATGAAAATTCTACATTTTCTAGGGTTTCACATTATGTCGTTTCTTGTGGTAAAAATCCTACTCCAATGTTCTATACAGAGATGCATATCTGTATGCCTCACCTCTAGCATTCTTCTGTCCTCCTGTCCTGCCCACCCTTTGTGCATCCATATAAAGGCACATTTTTGTACAGGAGGCACGAGCCAAAACAAAAAAAAAACAAAACAGATATGCAATCTATAACACATGAATCGTATTTCCACAACAGAACCTTTCTGCTTAAAATCAGCAGTTTCTATACACATGAAAACAAAACCCCTGACTGTTTCTGTAACTTATGTCAATCTAGTGTGTGTATCTCTGAATTTGTCTTATGTAAAAACATAAAAATATGTTTTAGCCCCATTGTTGAGACTGTGTCTGATTTTATCTCTACCAGAGCAGAGAGAGAGAGAGAGAGAGAGAGAGAGAGGTGGAGAGAGAGAGAGGGAGCGGGAGAGAGAGAGAGAGAGAAGTAGAGAGAGAGAGAGAGAGGGAGAGAGAGGGAGAGAGAGAGAGAGAGAGAGAGAGAGAGAGAGAGACTAGCGTTTGTGCAAAGAATGAGAAATAGGAAAGCAATGAATGATGGGAATACAAAGGTTTGAATACAAACATACATGTAGAAAGGGAGATTTTTACAACAAAATGACAGCTGGATTGGACTCTGACTCTATGGGGAAATGGCTGTATTCATTCCACTGTTCCCCTTAGCTATTTGCTAACTATGACCCCTCCCCATACTTGACTAGGGGTTCTTAACAGTGCAATCCAGTGTCGTCCGTCATTTGTTCATTAAGAACTCGGTATCTCATTGACTACATACCTTTTCAACGGACTTTTCTAACTTATAATAGAGAAATGTAAAAATGTACTCTTAGTGACTCATATTTTCTCTGAAATATATAAAACGATATTTTGGAGCAAAGTATGTACATACTTCATTGTTGGATAATGATTCTCAGCCAAACAAATTATCATGAGTCACTGCAGCCTAAAACAAAAGAGTGTTCCAATTGTCTATTGTTAATTAGTCTTTCAAGAGTAATTCTTCTATTTCTCTATCTCACCCCTTTTAAACACTTGTCTATACTTCTTTTGTGTCCCCTTTATCTGTGAAAAGAAAAACAAGATAGTTATCTTAAAACAGCAAACAAAAAAAACATTTCTATTCTTTGCCGTCGGCTAGTGATTTAGGAAAACAAACATATGACAATATAAAACGAACAAACAAAATCAACAAAGATTACTTTTAAAAAATAAGTTTCTTTCTACATTTTGCACCTTAATGCTCACCACAGATTAACTCTAGAGTCGGCTATATTTCTCCCCCAGGAATTGGCTGCTATGAGGTGCACAGGAAACTGTTGAGAAGTCTCCGAGACTTGTGTGCGCCGTCTCTGTGGGTGTCTATGTGATTCCCCCTTAGCTGGGCCAAGTCCCTTTGCTTCCGCTCTTGTCATTGTACAGTCCTGTGCTTGGTGTCCTATTTTAGTGCATCTAAAACACTTTCTCAACTCATGTTGTTTCTCTTCTTTTTTACAATCTTTCCTAATGTGTCCTTCTTCTTTACACTTAAAACACCTGATTTTTCTATGTTTCTTATTATGTGGGTTGTATGCTGGTGATCGTGTGTGCAGTCCCTCTAGTGCTGGGATACTTACAATCATTACCCTATCACTTAGTGTCTCTTTCTGTTTATTCATACTTCTATCATGTTCTATAGCTGACTCCCTGAGAACACTTACAGTACTTCCTCTCCAGTATGGTAATGAAGTTTGCACCCTTTTTTTCAAGTTTTCCCTGAGTCCATCCATTAGAACGTGAACAGCAACCTCTCTGTAATCTTCATTATCTTTTATGTCTGGTACCCCAGTATATTTGCCCATTGCTATCAAAGCTCTGCAAAAATAGTCTGCTGCATTTTCACTATCTTTTTGCTGGATACTAAAAATTTTACTCCAGTCCACTATCACTGGGAAATATGTGGCCAACTGTGTGATTATATGTCTAATATTGTCCTGATTATCATCCTCGGTTAAGGATTCATCCTCCTCCAACATACAATCCTTAATGAACTTTTGTATGTCAGTATTGAGAGGAAGACAGGTCTTCAATAATACTCGCCAATCGTTATTAGTTGGCTCATACACATTACCATAATATCTAATAAACTGCTGACATTTGGTCAAATCGTTCCTAGGATCAGGGAAATCAGACAAAATTGAAAATGTTTCAGACCTAGTGCATGGATCATGCTTTGCTACATGTTTTAAGGGAACATCACTATTCCTGTCTGCTTTCCCATTGGGAACTGCTGCTGTGCAGACAGGATGTAAGTCTACCAAATCACTGAAACTAGTTGTTGAAATTGCTGCTGCAGTAAAATGGATGTCTCCCCCTGTGTTAACCTTTTCATTACTCTCACCACTTTCAGCAGCTGCCCCTGCTGGTGGGACCGTTCCTCTTCTTTGTCCTGAAACATTACTTTTAACGTTACTTAAAACAACATACAAGTTACTAGTTACAGTTTTTACATTTTTGGTATTGGCTGTACTTCCCGCCCCGACCGAATTTATCGGGGGCGTGTTTGCGCTCAGTTCGCCACACTTTGCAACGCACACTTCCGGATTGCTTGTTTCCGGTACGCTTACTTCCGCTGAACACGTGTTTTTCCTTACACTCACTTCCGCTGTGCGTTCGCTGCTCTGCCACGTGTTACCTTCCATTTGCCACGATTTTAAACAATGATTATGTGCATTTCTCACTTTCGTTGACTTAATCAACCGTACTTTATCTTTTACGGTATTTAGCACCTCTGCATTAAAACTCCCTGTTGTTGGGAAAGGCCTATCACATTCTTTGGTCATTTCGACCCACGTGTCACAATACACAGTTGCGTATGCACCATATTTTGCACACATGAGAAACCTCGCTGACTCAATAAGACCTTCCTTAGGCAGTAAACTGGCAATCTCTAGCGTATGCCTAGCACCCATGTTGCACAATATACTTTCTACCCGGAACACAGACACACCGCAATGCTCTGTTCCTTCCGGCCAAATGTGAAACACAGACACACCGCAATGCTCTGTTCTTTCCACCAAATAATTTCAACTCTGTTGCTATACTCACCGCTAGAGATCTATAATCCTCAGTGAACGTATTTCCTTTAGCCGCGCTCACTCGCTTTTCTCGCCCCTGGCGAGGGTCCCTAATACAGAAATATCACTGTGGGCCCCAAGGGCTATCAGCTCCTCGATACCCTGGCTCAACCACAAAAATCTGCTGAGTTTATTATCGCTGGGAGCGCAAAGTCGATACAATCAACCTGCCTTTCCAGTATAATTCCTCCTAGCTGCTTCACCAATTCGAACTAATGGTGCGACCGGATCGCACTGCCTACAAATACTAATTATTAGCAAACCTTGCGATCTATTGGTAGCGCTTTGCGAAAACCCAGTTTTCGCATTCGGTATACCTGCCCTGTATACCGTCCTTCAGTTGGGCAATCCGCCTCGTCAGACAGCAACTGAGCACCTCAACAATAAAACAGTGTATCTACGTTACAACATCACACATTATACACCTTTTCTGCGCAGAAAATCAAAAGTTCCCAACAATAGTAATAATGTCTCAGAGGCTTTCACAAGTAATTATACTATGCATGTATAATAACTATCAAAACAATTGTTCAACCACGTGGCAAATCTACCGGAAGTTTGCGTACGCACAGCAGGAAGTACACATACGCACAGCAATGCAATACACTTTAAACCATTAAAACGACAATAAAAAGAAACATTTTTTCTTTCTTGTCCCTAGATTCTAATTAGCGTTCCTTCAGTCTATGCAACAACGGACATTCGGTTTCGCAACACACAGTGAACCACAGGTATTAGACGTATTACGTTCTTTCCTGCTTTATACGACGCGTCCGTCCATCCACCCTTTGTTGAGGAACCGAATATCGTAAGCGTTGCATACCTGCCGGTAACGTAATTCCTAACTCACGAGCCCCCATATTATTAAAGTAATTTTATCGTTTTAAAATAAGCATTGCCCAATCAATTGAATGTGTGTCCAAAGCACAAAGTGATTTATTTTTAACAGATGTAAATAGTCAACAATTCAATACATTATTATATCATGATAAAGTACAGTACAGCACAGCCAATACCAAAAGATAAGTACATACCAATGCAATCGCTTGCGCTCGCTTGCGCACCCACGGGACCCGATGGACAATATTCTGTATAGAATATTGTGTCAGAGTTGACTGAGGCCCCAGTGAGATGCAACTAATATATATACAGTCAGTGTTTCATTGTGAACAATAGAGATGACGTAGATTGTTTCTATAGGTCCAGACGTTGGGTGGGTCCAGGCCAGACAGGTAATAGGTTGATTCAATCTAAGGAATCCAAAGGTGGGGGTCTTCTCTCCAGGGGGTCCGCTCCTTTTCATAGCCAGTATCATACAAAGGTTTTACTCTCTAATATCAATAACTAAAGTATGCAATGTGCGATCTCTTCGCCGACTGCACCGGACAGCTGCTGATGATTAGGGCTTCAATATGATATCAGGCATGACACCTTTCCTATTACCTAAACCTTTAATAACACTACAATGTACATATAATCAACATATACATATATATATATATATATATATATATATATATATATATATATATATATAGACTAATAATAAACCGAATACTATCTGCTCCTGAATTCCAGTGTAACAGAACCAATATGAAATTATATAAATAACTAACTGTTGTAATGCGAGTGTGTGCGTGCGTATTTTACCGTGCGAACGCACCACGTCACGTAACACGTGGCGTACGCTTCGCAATATGCACGGCAAACCAATATTAAACCAATATACTTTCGTTCATCCAATTATACGACTTCAACAAGTGGTTAGTTCAGGAACTGGGGCTAGGACCCTCATCGGTACAGGGACACCTAAATCCCGTGGTCCAGTTGGATACACACCAGCAACACCCTCCTCGTCAACTTCCTCCACAATCTCCATCAGATTCAGTCCTGCAGCCCAAGTCAGCAGCCAGACTGAGTCCTCCTCAATACGGGATTCATCCGAGGAATCCTGCAGCGGTACGCCTACTACTGCCACTGCTGCTGTTGCTGCTGTTAGTCGGTCATCTTCCCAGAGGGGAAGTCGTAAGACCGCTAAGTCTTTCACAAAACAATTGACCGTCCAACAGTCGTTTGCCATGACCACAAAATACGATAGTAGTCACCCTATTGCAAAGCGTATAACTGCGGCTGTAACTGCAATGTTGGTGTTAGACGTGCGCCCGGTGTCATCAGTGGAGTGGGATTTAGAGGGTTGATGGAGGTATTGTGTCCCCGGTACCAAATCCCGTCGAGATTCCACTTCACTAGGCAGGCGATACCAAAAATGTACAGAGAAGTACGATTAAGTGTCCTCAGTGCTCTAAAAAATGCGGTTGTACCCACTGTCCACTTAACCACGGACATGTGGACAAGTGGTTCTGGGCAAACGAAGGACTATATGACTGTGACAGCCCACTGGGTAGATGCATCCCCTTCCGCAGCAACAGCAACAGCTGCATCAGTAGCAGCAACTACAAAATGGCTGCTCGTGCAAAGGCAGGCAACATTGTGTATTACAGGCTTTAATAAGAGGCACAACGCTGACAACATATTAGAGAAACTGAGGGAAATTATCTCCCAGTGGCTTACCCCACTTAGACTCTCATGGGGATTTGTGGTGTCAGACAATGCCAGTAACATTGTGCGGGCATTAAATATGGGCAATTTCCAGCACGTCCCATGTTTTGCCCACACCATTAATTTGGTGGTGCAGCATTACCTCAAGAGTGACAGGGGTGTGCAGGAGATGCTTGCGGTGGCGCGCAAAATTGCTGGACACTTTCGGCATTCAGCCAGTGCCTACCGCAGACTAGAGGCACATCAAAAAAGCATGAACCTGCCCTGCCATCACCTCAAACAAGAGGTTGTGACGCGCTGGAACTCCACCCTCTATATGCTGCAGAGGATGGAGGAGCAGCAAAAGGCCATTCAGGCCTACACAGCCACCTACGACATAGGCAAAGGAGTGGGGATGCGCCTCAGTCAAGCGCAGTTTAGACTGATTTCCGTGTTGTGCAAGGTTCTGCAGCCATTTGAACTTGCCACACGAGAAGTCAGTTCCGACACTGCCAGCTTGAGTCAGGTCATTCCCCTGATCAGGCTGTTGCAGAAGCAGCTGGAGAAAGTGAGGGAGGAGCTGGTAAGCCATTGTGATTACACCAAGCATGTAGCTCTTGTGGATGTAGCCCTTCGTACGCTTTGCCAGGATCCGAGGGTGGTCACTCTTTTAAAGTCAGAGGAATACATTCTGGCCACCGTGCTCGATCCTCGGTTTAAAGCGTATGTTGTGTCTCTGTTTCCGGCGGACACAAGTCTACAGCGGTGCAAAGACCTGCTGGTCAGGAGATTGTCCTCTGAAGAGGACCGTGACATGCCAACAGCTCCACCCTCATTTTCTTCCACATCTATGGCTGCGAGGAAAAAGCTCAGTTTTCCCAAAAGAGGCACTGGCGGGGATGCTGATAACATCTGGTCCGGACTGAAGGACCTGCCAACCATTGCAGACATGTCTACTCTCGCTGCATTGGATGCTGTCACAATAGAAAAAATTGTGGATGATTACCATCCAAGTAGACATGTCAGACAGTCCATATTGTTACTGGCAGGAAAAAAGGCAGTTTGGAAGCCCCTGTACAAACTGGCTCTATTTTACCTGAGTTGTCCCCCCTCCAGTGTGTACTCGGAAAGAGTTTTTAGTGCAGCGGGGAACCTGGTCAGTGAGCGGCGAAGGAGGTTGCTTCCTCACAACGTTGAAAAAATGATGTTTATAAAAATGAATAATCAATTCCTCAATGAAGTACAGCACTGCCCTCCAGATACTACAGAGGGACCTGTGGTTGTGGAGTCCAGCGGGGACGAATTGATAATGTGTGATGAGGAGGAAGTACACACTGTAGGGGGAGAGGAATCAGAGGTTGAGGATGAGGACGACATCTTGCCTCAGTAGAGCCTGTTTAGTCTGTACAGGGAGAGATGAATAGCTTTTTTGGTGTGGGGGCCCAAACAAACCAATCATTTCAGCCAAAGTTGTTTGGTAGGCCCTGTCGCTGAAATGATTGGTTTGTTAAAGTGTGCATGTCCTATTTCAACAACATAAGGGTGGGTGTGAGGTCCCAAGGACAATTCCATCTTGGACCTTTTTTTTTTGCATTATATGACCAATCAACAGTCGTTTGCCATGTTCAAAAAGTAAAACCAAATTTAAAAAAATTCAAGAAATTAAACCAAAAGTAAAATGCCCTGTCATAATTTAAAACAAGAGGTATTGACGTGCTCTAAAACTACTGTATTGTTGTTTATATTTTATAAACACTACACTTGAAAGCTTGAGTCTTTCAATAAAAAAGTAACTGTCCATTGCACGAATATTTGCAACAGGGACAATTTTAGGGTTAAGAAAGTCAACTAATAACACTTCGACGCTGTCTGTCTTTATAAACACTACACTTGGAAGTTGGAGGAGGTATTGTGGCCCCGGCACCAAATTTACTACCGGGGCCACTCCACTGTGCAGTCCATATTTAGGTGTATCAGATATTAAACAACGGTGACAGTTGATGCCCAATTTTTTAATTATATTGTGGCCTCGGTACCAAATTGTGTACCGGGGCCACCACACTACGCAGTCCATACCCTTTTTTGGTGGAATTCTGACACGTGGAGGGTTTTTTTAATTATATTGTGGCCTCGGTACCAAATTGTGTACCGGGGCCACCACACTACGCAGTCCATACCCTTTTTTGGTGGAATTCTGACACGTGGAGGGTTTTTTAATTATATTGTGGCCTCGGTACCAAATTGTGTACCGGGGCCACCACACTACGCAGTCAAGATATATAGATGCGTATCATAGATAAAGTACATTCAGTTGTGTGGGGCAAATTGAAAAATATTCAAAATGCACTGACATTATCAAAAACAAGAGGTTGTCACACGCTAAAACTCCAACATGTATATGATGGAGAGGATGGAGGAGCAGCCGTATGTGTAGTGTAATGCAGACCTGTTGAAGGTTTTTTATATATTTTATTGTGGTGCCCAGTGCCCACTCCTCTACGCAGTCCAGATACATTTATTGGTGCGAATCATAAAAGTTCAGGGTTTTTAATATATATTGTGGTGACCCACTCCTCTTCGCAGTCCAGGTACATTTATTGGTGCGAATCATAAAAGTTCAGGGTTTTTAATATATATTGTGGTGACCCACTCCTCTACGCAGTCCAGATACATTTATTGGTGCGAATCATAAAAGTTCAGGGTTTTTAATATATATTGTGGTGACCCACTCCTCTACGCAGTCCAGATACATTTATTGGTGCGAATCATAAAAGTTCAGGGTTTTTAATATATATTGTGGTGACCCACTCCTCTACGCAGTCCAGGTACATTTATTGGTGCGAATCATAAAAGTTCAGGGTTTTTAATATATATTGTGGTGACCCACTCCTCTACGCAGTCCAGGTACATTTATTGGTGCGAATCATAAAAGTTCAGGGTTTTTAATATATATTGTGGTGACCCACTCCTCTACGCAGTCCAGGTACATTTATTGGTGCGAATCATAAAAGTTCAGGGTTTTTAATATATATTGTGGTGACCCACTCCTCTACGCAGTCCAGGTACATTTATTGGTGCGAATCATAAAAGTTCAGGGTTTTTAATATATATTGTGGTGACCCACTCCTCTACGCAGTCCAGGTACATTTATTGGTGCGAATCATAAAAGTTCAGGGTTTTTAATATATATTGTGGTGACCCACTCCTCTACGCAGTCCAGATACATTTATTGGTGCGAATCATAAAAGTTCAGGGTTTTTAATATATATTGTGGTGACCCACTCCTCTACGCAGTCCAGGTACATTTATTGGTGCGAATCATAAAAGTTCAGGGTTTTTAATATATATTGTGGTGACCCACTCCTCTACGCAGTCCAGATACATTTATTGGTGCCAATCATAAAAGTTCAGGGTTTTTAATATATATTGTGGTGACCCATTCCTCTACGCAGTCCAGGTACATTTATTGGTGCGAATCATAAAAGTTCAGGGTTTTTAATATATATTGTGGTGACCCACTCCTCTACGCAGTCCAGGTACATTTATTGGTGCGAATCATAAAAGTTCAGGGTTTTTAATATATATTGTGGTGACCCACTCCTCTACGCAGTCCAGATACATTTATTGGTGCGAATCATAAAAGTTCAGGGTTTTTAATATATATTGTGGTGACCCACTCCTCTACGCAGTCCAGGTACATTTATTGGTGCGAATCATAAAAGTTCAGGGTTTTTAATATATATTGTGGTGACCCACTCCTCTACGCAGTCCAGGTACATTTATTGGTGCGAATCATAAAAGTTCAGGGTTTTTAATATATATTGTGGTGACCCACTCCTCTAAGCAGTCCAGGTACATTTATTGGTGCGAATCATAAAAGTTCAGGGTTTTTAATATATATTGTGGTGACCCACTCCTCTACGCAGTCCAGGTACATTTATTGGTGCGAATCATACAAGTTCAGGGTTTTTAATATATATTGTGGTGACCCACTCCTCTACGCAGTCCAGAAAGATACCTCGTTGCAACGTTTTGGACTAATAACTATATTGTGAGGTGTTCAGAATACACTGTAAATTAGTGGAAATGCTTGTTATTGAATGTTATTGAGGTTACTAATAGCATAGGAGTGAAAATAAGCCCAAAAACTTGATTTTTAAACTTTTTCTGTTTTTTCCAAAAAAAATCCGAATCCAAAACCTTAAATCCGAACCGAGACCTTTCGTCAAGTGTTTTGCGAGACAAATCCGAACCCCAAAAATAATGAAAATCCGGATCCAAAACACAAAACACGAGACCTCAAAAGTCGCCGGTGCACATCCCTAGTTCTACGATGCAATCGGGAATTTGCCCTTACCGTTCATCCCATCCAGTTAAAATGATCACCCACCCCTTTTTTAGATGATTTTCACATACATGTACGTTGAACATATGTCTTCTAGGAGGTGTATCTTTACGCTTCCCATAGGCCCGGTGCAAGTGTCCCAATTGATACTAATGACAGCTGCGTTTTTGCTCTATACATGTATTAAGTTTTACGTATCCTAATGTACTTGCTCCTCAAAATACAGCAGCAATTTTTTGTTTAACTCTAAATCAGGCCACTTTTTGTAGAGTTGTTCTATATTAAATTCACTGTGGGATCTAAAACATTTCAATTTCTAAAGTGTTTGTGTGTTTCCACCTTTTAAAGAGAACTTTAACATACAATGCCATAGGCTTGGATGTCATAGACTCTAACTTATGTATGCATATTGCCGCAAAAAAGTAGACACTGTGCATATGCAGACCGTGCGTCCATATTTAGACATATGTATATTACACTTGTGGCGTATTGTACTTTTTGAGGAGAGATGGATCAGGGGGATAACATGTAAGTGGCGTACAATAAGACACAAGTTAAGTGTGCCCTTTTGAGATGTGTCTTATGTTAAGGTACACGGACCTTGAAATGCGTTAGCTGTGAGACGTAGATTTTGAACTGTCATAATCTGGGTGCAGGCTTTGGTGTCGGGGATGATGAGTGATCTTTGCCCTGTACAGAACGTACAGGGCTCTGTAAACAATATATCTCCTGCTGTGTCTGGTATGGTGAGTTTGGATACTGATCCCAGTTTCGTAGTGCAGGTCACTCCTGGGCCTTCTACATTGCCCACAAACCATGTAAAATGTAACGAGGAAGTAGTCTAACTCATGACGATCAAAGGAAGCAGCTGTTGCTCTTATTATTTTGAAACAATATCTTTATTTAGAATTTGTAGTAAGAAAGGTTTCAGGAATATTATGTAAAAACAGTATGTTTTCATGCCTTTGACATGGTTAATGCCTCTACAGGAAGTGTCATTGCAGGCACGAAACTAGTTTGGTTTTAGGTTGACCTGCTATTTATTATTTTAGTTTTTTGCTACCAACACTAATAAAGATACTGTTTCCCCATGAGAAGACCAACAGTGACTTCCTTTAAGTGTGTGGTTTCTTATTTGTTACATTTTCCATTGCACGTTTGCTGTGGACCCATCTATATAGTCGATTTAAGGTTGCCCGCAACTAAAAAAAAATAAAGCCACGGGAAAGCAAGTGTGCAAACAGTACATCTTTACGTTCAATTGCAAATGAGACCTTATTTGCACTGTGGTAGGGAACATCTCTTACTTGATCCAGATCTCCTATCGCATGTTTCTTGGTTGTCATGGAGACCTTCTGTGCTGCCTTTCTATAGTGATTTTTATTCTCTCCCACATGTATTTAAGTAATGATCAAGAACACCTGGATGCTGTTGTCAATGTCACCGAGGAATGCCAATGAAGGATCTACAATATGTTGGTGACCTATTGTATGTGGGAGAGGCACTGACATAAGCTATGTTGACGACAGTGAAAGCATATCTCCCAACATTTATAAGCACAAAATCGTGACAACAAAAGTCCCAAGCTGATCTGCCCAATCTCCGCCCAGAGTGCCTAAATGTCCTTGCCATCCAAACACTTTTTGCCAAATCTCTGCCCACATCAGGTCAATCCTTGCTCTATTTTGAGGTCTGCAAATTGAGAGAGTTGACTGTTATTGTCACACTTCTGGTATCACACACAGAACCCAATAGCCAGGTAGTTCTGTAATAAACAGGATTTATTTTAATATATAAATAAATCTCAAGGGTCCAACAAGAAAAGTCCAAAGTCTCAGGACAGATAAAGGTCTGGAAGAAGTATCAAGTAATTGTAGTCCAAATCACAAGGGAGCAAGGTTCTGTGGAAGCATCTGGTTCAGATACGAACACAATACTCATGCAAAGGCTTCAAAACAGGAAGTGCCTTTTTCTAGGCCCAAACAGGAAATGAGATCCAAGATGGAATCTTCATGAGACAGTCCCGGACATCTTGGATAAGGGCTATTCTAAGGGCAAGTTCATAACAGAGATCCAAGATGGAAACTTCATGAGGCAATTGCCGCCATCTTGAATGACGGCAAATCTAAGGGCAAGTACATAACAGTTATGGTATCAGGGTTAAGGCTATTGACATTGAATGTAACTGTATTATCTACCGTATATATGTCCTTTAATCTGCAGAAACTTTAATGCTGCCACGCGGGGTTTCCTTTTTGCCCACATATGTTACTAAATCGGACAGGTCCGACTCTTTGACGACTGTAGCACATGAAGGCCGGTCAGCATAACTACTACAAGACTAGGGGGTAAATTTATCAAGCTGCGGGTTTGAAAAAGTGGAGATGTTGCCTATAGCAACCAATCAGATTCTAGCTGTCATTTTCTAGAATGTTTTAAATAAATGATAACTAGAATGAGATTAGTTGCTATAGGCAACATCTCCACTTTTACAAACCCGCAGGTTGATAAATTTACCCCTAGGAGTTTAAACAAAAGAAGACACACCAGTCCAATAAGTTTTTATGTTTAAAAAAAATATCACTTTTATTAGTAACTTTAAAAATTAAGTATTTACGTCTTCACATTCATCAGGCCTGTAGCGGCAACATATGTAAAATAAAGACAAAATAAGTGACAGAGAGAAATAAAGTGATCCATTAAAAGTTTAATCAGATTTTGAAGTGGGCCCGCAATATAATGTCTGTTAAGTCAGAGTCTATGTACATTATGTATTATTATCACATATCATATTTGCTTCTATGACCATTTGTGAGATATGTCTTTTTAATAAAGTCGTATCATTAGTACATTTTCAGATTTGTGTCTTTATTCACTTCCTCTGTTGGTACAATTAGTACAACTATTGAACTTATGTTTCCATTTATTTCTGCTCATCCTCAGAAAGAATCTTAACTTTCATCATCATTCGTCAATATCATCATTCATCAATACTTGCACTTGTTATACCCCCAATTTAGATTTAAGAGAAAATCAATTGATTTGCAGGAACAAGAATCAATTCCTGAGAAACGAGAAAGATGAGAAGCATCAAATTGTATATTATTTCTAATTAATCCTGAGAAGTGAGAAGGATAAGAAACATATTTACTTCCACCAGTGCATTTATATATGATAACCTATTATAACATGTATCTTTTCAATAAAGTTGTATAATTAGTACATTCTTTAGACTTGTGCCTTTATTCACTTCCTCGATTGGTGTAATTAACTCAGCTTTAGAACTTGCAATCTCATATATTTTCTCTTAGTGTCAAAATAAAAAAAAATATGTTGACTTTCATCCACATTAAGTACTATATAAAGATTAAATAATGGATGTATAATAGATTTAGAAAAGAACCCACTTAATTTATAGGAACAGTAATTTATTCCTGAGACGTGAAACGTATGAAAAACATCAAATTGTGTATTATTTCCTATTAGAAGTGAAAATTGTGAGAAACATAAATATATGTTAAATGTTCTTTTATAATTATTGTTATTTCAAATAAACATATAGACCTGTACTTGTGTCTCTTATACAAGGCCGGATTAAGACACTGTAGGCCCCTGGACTAGGGGTAATGTGAGACCCCCATTTGTCAAGCGACTTATATCTGATATTATTGGGGGCTCCCCAGTAATATCGGATTGGACATAAGTCGTTTCACCTTTGTTCATTCTAATATGCCTAATCAGTATTTTCAAAATGCCAAAAAGAAGTTAAAGACAAAATGAAATTTATTCACAAATTATGTGGATTTTGTACCAGCCCTATAGCTATACAATAGCTATACTTCATACTTGCCAACTTTTTGGAGTTGGCGTCCGGGAGCCTCCCTGGGGGGCGTCATTTTACAGCATAGGGGGGTCGGGGCTAAATGATGCGATTCCCGGAGAATCGCGGCATTTTGGCCCTAATTCTGCCCACTTCACTAGGAAGTGGGCAGATGTGGGAGATGGCCATACACTCCTGGGAGTCTGTGAGACTCACCCGAAATGTGGGAGTCTCCCGGACATTCCGGGAGAGTTGGCAAGTATTTTATACTTACGTGCCCTTTCCCCCTAGTGTGTTGTTTTAGTCCTATACAAATAAAAATATGAAAACACAGAAAAAAAACAAGCAACGCTGTCCGTTACAAGCATATGTACAGCACATACTTACACCTACTTTCAGGACCGCCCCTCAAATTGGCAAGTATGGGGTCATGATGATGTGATTCGCCTTATCACACCTCCATCTTGTTTTTTCGGCCTGGCACCCCTTTACTTGCAGTCCCCATTTCTATGCTTCCCATCTGACTTATTCTCTGCTTTATGATATAAAGTAGAAAATAAGACTGAATAGGAGTCATGGTGTGCAATAGAAATGGATAAAATATAGCTTCAGTGGCTTGATTTAAAATATAATAGTGCAAAGCCCATGTTAAAGAAAATTGCACTTTTGTTTGTTAAATGACCACATATTCCTTACAGTATTTAAATATAATATAATCAAATTTAACAAGTATGTAGAAACTGTGTAAACCAAGTAAACTGACTAAGAAACTACTTTACTCTTTTCTTGCATTTAGTACAAATTATTTAGATTGAAACCAGTGGCGCATGCAGGGGGGGTTTCTGAGTCTCTAGAAACCCCCCCCCCCTGCGCTAACTAAGTGGCCACTGTCCTATACAGCAGCTGCGGCGCTGTCAAAGAAGCATCCGCGGCGGTGCTGTATAGGACAAATCTGACGAAACGGAGCTGCTGCGCATGCACAGCAGCTCTCTCTCGGGTTGTTTTTGTTTTTTTGGGGTTGGGGGGGAAACCCCCCCCCCCCCGACCCTGGAAACGTAAGCTATTTGCTCAATTTTAACAACACTTTCATGGGTGTTGTGATATGTGAAAAAATAGTATAAAACTAGAAGTTTAGTATGTGACATTAGTGGTCGTAGTAATCCCTGCAGACATTAACTACTTGGGTATGCCAGTGCTTGTAGAACTACAAGTACCAGCATACCCATGGCTGCCAAAGCATACTGGTGCTTATAGTACTGCGTTAATGAGCTGACCGCAGCAGGCACATGCTAGGTACCAGAGGTGGGCAGAATTGCTGGGTGTTACATGCTACAGACATGATCATTGTTCTGTGTGCTATAGAAACATAATGAATACATCTGTCAGGCACTGCTGCTACTCTCTGGGAAATGGTGGTGTTGTTTGTACATCTTGGGCAAACACACCTTTAACAATGTTGTACATCATGCTCTGCGTGCCACAATTTGTTTTCCTTACAAAATTGCTGGCTACTAATTCTTGGCCCTTGCTCCCAACTTTTGGAGACATTTGACAACTTAGTGAGCAGACTATGATCTTGAGTCATAGTCTCACTCTCACGAGATCTCCTCACTAAGGAGATTACTACAGGCTGTCACTGACAGCAGGCAAGCAGCCTTCCCAGGGCTGCCATCAGAAACTGTGGGGCCCAGTACTAATCAATCTGGCGGGGTCCCCCTCCCCACCCTGGGTCCAGTACTAATTAATCTGGTGGGGCCCCCCTCCCCATACATGTGCACCCCTCCATCTTCGCCATACATGCGCCCCTATCACTCATCACAGTACATTCCCCACCAACTCCCTTAGCACAGTAAATGTTCCCCTCCCCCAAAGTAAATGTCCCCCTCTCCCCTCCCCGCAATCACAGTAAATGCCCCCCTCTCCCCCCACAGTTAATGTCCCCCTCTCCCCCCCCATCACAGTTAATGTCCCCCTCCTCCCCCACAATTAATGTCTCCCTCTCCCCCCAATCACAGTTAATGTCCCCCTCTCCCTCCCCCCTCCACAGATCAGGATCCCCTCTAACCCCCTCCCTCCACAGATAAGGTCCCCCTCTACCCCCCCTCAGATAAGGTCCCCCAGGCTCTTCCTGTTTCCCCCCCCCTCCACAATTATGGTCCCCCAGGCTCTCCCTCTCCCCCCCCCCTCAAAAAAAATAATAGCTCATTAACTTACCTTCTCCTCCGTGGTGCTGCAGCTCTGCCTCCCGGTCACTGATACACTGGGAGTGCGGCACGCGGTGATGACGTCACCGCGCCGGCCGCGCTCCAGGACTATCAGAGTTTGGGAGGCGGAGCTGCAGCATCGCGGAGAAGGGAAGAAAAAAAAGGGGAGGCACAGTCGGTGACTGCGGGGCCCGGACAGTCCAGGGAGTCCGGACAGACGGAGAGGTCTGTCCGGGCCCCCTACTCTGTCTCAGCCCCTCACAGCAGTACTGGTCGTACCCTCCTGATGGCAGCCCGGAGCCTTCCTAACATCCTGCCCACAGGAATTCAATTAATTCTGAGACTAATACGGCGTTAAAGCTATTACCATTAATACGGTAAGTTTAGGCCTGTTTTCAAGCCTGTGTTGAAATTACCGTATTAGCGTTAATTACGCGCACTATTACTGTACCGTCGGCCAGTTGAATTACCCCCCTAATGTGGCAGCTGACTGCAAAAGTTAACCCTTAATGCTGCAGAAAAGCTGTCCACTTTACGTGTCCTAATCATTTTATTATTAAATGTAGGATATTAATTTAAATTAAAAAGTGAGAGGGCGTTTTTTCTTATTTATTTAGATGTGCACTTAGTGCTTGCTGAATGACCATGCTTTTCTCTTTACACTACTTTCAAGTTTCCCTTCCTCGAGCTTAATTCCTCTTACTTTGTCTGTTCCTGTCTTTTAATGTTTTTCATTGTCTGCAGTGTAATCCTTGCTCTACTACAGTGTATGTTTAATCATAAAAAAAAATATCTAAGAAAGAAACTTTAAGGAACAGAAAACAAATTTGGTTTTAGAAAGCAGGTTGTAGATGACAAATGATAACATAGACTTGTTCAAACTACCTTAAAGGATCAAAAGCAATAGACTACATCACCTCCAAAGGAATGATTGACATGTACAGTCACAATATGCTCCAGACAAAGGAAACATTTCCATCTGTTTAAATCCAGCTTGAAGTTACAGTTAGTATAAGTTTATAACCACATTGTCTACAGATAATTAACTTCAGGACAGATTTTGAACCTGTGGTCACACGCACATTCAAAACTGTAATCAACAAACCAGAAAGTGTTCCTCACTTCAGAAACATTATTATTTTTAACCAAAATACAGAAAGGTTTGTATTACTTGATCCATAGCTAGCATTTAAACACAAGTGTTGACTTTAAGACATACTGGGAACTTCCCTGGAATGTCCTGGAGATCTTAGATATAACATTTGATCTCCCTGATTCCTGTAAGAGTCTTAGGGCTAGATTTACTAAACTGCGGGTTTGAAAAAGTGGAGATGTTGCCTATAGCAACCAATCAGATTGTAGCTGTAATTTTTTAGAATGTTCTAAATAAATGATAACTAGAATCTGATTGGTTGCTATAGGCAACATCTCCGCTTTCTCAAACCCGCAGTTTAGTAAATCTAGCCCTAAATCGGGATGGTTGAGAGATCTATATCTCTGTAGTGGGCAGGGTATTATCATGCAAATCACATCCACATCCACCAACCTTAAGGAGCTAACCTCTGCATCGTCTGGGCGGGAGGTCTAGAACTACTCTCTGGTTTTAGGACGAAGGCAGGATTAAAGGGATTAAATGTGTTGTATAGTCCTATAGAAAATGATCACTGGTATAGAATTTATAGTAAACGATCACTGCTTTTGACATCCATGAAATGCAGGAGTAGCTTACATTCCTATGATTAGTTGTGAGCCAATCCACTAATCACCCCCCGCCTCCCAGCATTTATAAACTTTTCCAGCCCCAATGGCTTTCAGGTACCAATCCTCTATCCTTCAAGAAGTGTACAACCCCTATAAATTATAACTCCATATTTAAATAATATTTGCAATAATATTAATATTTGCCCAATAAATGTGTCTGTTTGTTTTATGACTCTGACCCATTGTGTAGAAGCTTCCGTGAATCTCAGTTATAGTTATCTTGCTTTGCATCTCGTAAAAAATAAGTCTGAGTGGGGTGACTATAACCCACAATGACATCATAGCACTATGTGCAGTATTTGTGGCAATACCATCTCATGACTATCATCCAGTACATGCAAACATGCATCCAACAACAGCTCTAAACACTGGAATTCATTTACAGTTGGACGTATGACTGTTTTTTTATGTAAAATATGTATTTCTGTACAGCGTATACGCACCAAATATACATACTCATGTTGTCATAGACCCTAATGAAGCCTATGACGAAACACGTAGAGCAGCTTCCCGTTGTGCGTAGGGTGGCATCCAGGGGAGGGCTGGCAAATTTTAGCCTGGGGGGCCAAGACTCAGCAGCCTATTAGGAACATTTTAAAGGAAAAAATGTGGCCCAGTGACCCAGCCCAAAGTAGCCCACTATGGAACCGGCCCAAGGGGCAGATGCCCCCTGCCCCCTAGCCCAGCCAGCTCCTGGTGGCATCTGATGTTTTGATTGAAAGATCAGACGCCTGAACTGAAGTATTGCACCATCCAGATATGCTTTTATAGATTTCATGAAAGTACCAGTTTTTAGTGTTGTGTTATGATAAAGTAATTTTTTACTACACTTGAGCAGCCCTGTGGCCTTGTTGAATTTTTAATATGCTATTACTGGTGCACTGCAAACCCAGTAGGTGGTACACCTTCTAAGGGACTGGGAGTATTTAATAAAACCCACTACATTAATTTGTGAATGAAACTGTGACCACATAAAGTGGACTACTAACAATCAGGGGCAGGGGTGGATCATTGCCGGGCCCCATAGCAAAGATTTGATAGGGGCCTATCATTGAAGCTGTAACCTTCCAGGGGCCCCTGCTATGCTCTGAAATGAGCCGAGAGTGTGGTTTGTTTGAGCATCTGCAGCCGTCACAACAACACTTTTGTCCTTTGGGCCTCGTTCCTGTTTTATTTCAGAGATTTATAACCACCATTTGGGTATCTTTACTATGAAGGCCTATACGGGCATAACAATTTGAAGAACTTCACTTCATCCTCACCTCAAAGATTTATAAGATAAGAGCATCAGATGTCGATTTAAAGATATACAGCACCTTATTAGATTAAATCACACTATTAGTAAAATACTACACGATCTGCTCTCTCTCATTTATTTTCCTTCATAAAATAAAAATATATTAATTTATTAAAAAGAAAAAAATTAAGAACTTGATTGATGTGTGTATTTTTGTCCAACTTGACTGCTTGGAACACAAGCACAGTGACTTGTCCAAGGGCAAAGGCATGAAGAGAGATGGAGAGACAGGCAGATTGAGAGAGAGAGAGAGAGAGAGAGATGAAGTGAAAGTGAGAGAGATGGAGAGAGAGGGCAATGGAGCGGAAGACTGAGAGAGGTAAGAGAGAGAGAGATGAATAGTAAGAGTGAGAGAGATGGAGAGAGAGAGAGACAGAAAGATGGAGAGAAAGAGTGAGAGAGATAAGAGACAGAGACATGGAGAGAAGAGTGAGAAATGAAGAGAGGGAGAGATGGTGAGAAAGAGTGAGAGAGAGAGAGAGAGAGAGATGGTGAGTAAGAGAGAGAGAGAGAGATGGGGAGAAAGAGCGAGAGGGATTGATAGTAGGGATGAGCGCACTCGGATTTATGAAATCCGAGCCCACCCGAACGTTGCGGATCCGAGTCGGATCCGAGACAGATCCGGGTATTGGCGCCAAATTCAAAAGTGAAACTGAGGCTCTGACTCATAATCCCGTTGTCGGATCTCGCGATACTCGGATCCTATAAATTCCCCGCTAGTCGCCGCCATCTTCACTGGCATTGATCAGGGTAGAGGGAGGGTGTGTTAGGTGGTCCTCTGTGCTGTTTAGTTCTGTGCTGTTTAGTTCTGTGCTGTTTAGTTCTGTGCTGTTTAGTTCTGTGCTGTTTAGTGCTGTGCTGTGCTGTGCTGTTTAGTGCTGTGCTGTGCTGTGCTGTGCTGTGCTGTGTTCTGCAGTATCAGTCCAGTGGTGCTGTGTGCTGTGCTCTGTCCTTCTGAGGTCAGTGGTGCTGCTGGGTCCTGTGCTGTGTCCTGTTCAGTCCAGTGGTGCTGTGTCCTGTGCTCTGTGCTTCTAAGGGCATAGTTATTTCCCCAATATTCCCCTGTGTTTAAAAAAATAAAAAAAAGTTTTTTTAAAAAATACCAAAAACTACTTTAATATTTTTTAATTACCACAAAATTTTCACAACCAATCCTGCAGTATAAGCCCATTGGTACTGCAATATTACCAAGTTCACACATTCAGCAGTAAAAGTCCAGTGGTACTGCAATATTACAAAGTTTACACATTCTGCAGTATCAGTCCAGTGGTGCTGTGTCCTGTGCTCTGTCCTGCTGAGTTCCGTAGTGCTGCTGGGTCCTGTGCCGTGTCCTGTTCAGTCCAGTGGTGCTGTGTCCTGTGCTCTGTGCTTCTAAGGGCATAGTTATTTCCCCATTATTCCCAAGTTTTTAAAAAATAAAAAAAAAGTAAAAAAAAATTAAAAATTAAAAAAAAAAAAATATATATAATAATTATAACCAAATTTGCAAAACCAATCCAGCATTATAAGTCCATTGGTACTGCAATATTACCAAGTTCACACATTCTGCAGTATCAGTCCAGTGGTGCTGTGTCCTGTGCTCTGTCCTGCTGAGTTCCGTAGTGCTGCTGTGTCCTGTGCCGTGTCCTGTTCAGTCCAGTGGTGCTGTGTCCTGTGCTCTGTGCTTCTAAGGGCATAGTTATTTCCCCACTATTCCCAAGTTTTTTAAAAATAAGAAAAAAGTAAAAAAAAAAAAAAAATTAAAAAAAAAAAAAAATATATAATAATTATAACCAAATTTGCAAAACCAATCCAGCAGTATAAGTCCATTGGTACTGCAATATTACCAAGTTCACACATTCTGCAGTATCTTGTGCTACATATAATGGAGACCAAAAATTTGGAGGATAAAGTAGGGAAAGATCAAGACCCACTTCCTCCTAATGCTGAAGCTGCTGCCACTAGTCATGACATAGACGATGAAATGCCATCAACGTCGTCTTCCAAGCCCGATGCCCAATCTCGTAGTACCGGGCATGTAAAATCCAAAAAGCCCAAGTTAAGAAAAAGTAGCAAAAAGAGAAACTTTAAATCATCTGAGGAGAAACGTAAAGTTGCCAATATGCCATTTACGACACGGAGTGGCAAGGAACGGCTTAGGCCCTGGCCCGTGTTCATGACTAGTGGTTCAGCTTCACCCACGGATCTTAGCCCTCCTCCTCCTCCCCCCCCCTACAAAAAATTGAAGAGAGTTATGCTGTCAGCAACAAAACAGCAAACAACTCTGCCTTCTAAAGAGAAATTATCACAAATCCCCAAGGCGAGTCCAAGGGTGTTGGTGGTTGTCAAGCCTGACCTTCCCATCACTGTACGGGAAGAGGTGGCTCGGGAGGAGGCTATTGATGATGTAGCTGGCGCTGTGGAGGAACTTGATGATGAGGATGGTGATGTGGTTATTGTAAATGAGGCACCAGGGGGGGAAACAGCTGATGTCCATGGGATGAAAAAGCCCATCGTCATGCCTGGTCAGAAGACCAAAAAATGCACCTCTTCGGTCTGGAGTTATTTTTATCCAAATCCAGACAACCAATGTATGGCAATATGTAGCTTATGTAAAGCTCAAATAAGCAGGGGTAAGGATCTTGCCCACCTAGGAACATCCTCCCTTATACGTCACCTGAATAACCTTCATAGTTCAGTGGTTAGTTCAGGAACTGGGGCTAGGACCCTCATCGGTACAGGGACACCTAAATCCCGTGGTCCAGTTGGATACACACCAGCAACACCCTCCTCGTCAACTTCCTCCACAATCTCCATCAGATTCAGTCCTGCAGCCCAAGTCAGCAGCCAGACTGAGTCCTCCTCAATACGGGATTCATCCGAGGAATCCTGCAGCGGTACGCCTACTACTGCCACTGCTGCTGTTGCTGCTGTTAGTCGGTCATCTTCCCAGAGGGGAAGTCGTAAGACCGCTAAGTCTTTCACCAAACAATTGACCGTCCAACAGTCGTTTGCCATGACCACCAAATACGATAGTAGTCACCCTATTGCAAAGCGTATAACTGCGGCTGTAACTGCAATGTTGGTGTTAGACGTGCGCCCGGTGTCCGCCATCAGTGGAGTGGGATTTAGAGGGTTGATGGAGGTATTGTGTCCCCGGTACCAAATCCCCTCGAGATTCCACTTCACTAGGCAGGCGATACCAAAAATGTACAGAGAAGTACGATCAAGTGTCCTCAGTGCTCTTAAAAATGCGGTTGTACCCACTGTCCACTTAACCACGGACATGTGGACAAGTGGTTCTGGGCAAACGAAGGACTATATGACTGTGACAGCCCACTGGGTAGATGCATCCCCTTCCGCAGAAACAGCAACAGCTGCATCAGTAGCAGCATCTACAAAATGGCTGCTCATGCAAAGGCAGGCAACATTGTGCATTACAGGCTTTAATAAGAGGCACAACGCTGACAACATATTAGAGAAAATGAGGGAAATTATCTCCCAGTGGCTTACCCCACTTAGACTCTCATGGGGATTTGTGGTGTCAGACAATGCCAGTAACATTGTGCGGGCATTAAATATGGGCAATTTCCAGCACGTCCCATGTTTTGCCCACACCATTAATTTGGTGGTGCAGCATTACCTCAAGAGTGACAGGGGTGTGCAGGAGATGCTTGCGGTGGCCCGCAAAATTGCTGGACACTTTCGGCATTCAGCCAGTGCCTACCGCAGACTAGAGGCACATCAAAAAAGCTTGAACCTGCCCTGCCATCACCTCAAACAAGAGGTTGTGACGCGCTGGAACTCCACCCTCTATATGCTGCAGAGGATGGAGGAGCAGCAAAAGGCCATTCAGGCCTACACAGCCACCTACGACATAGGCAAAGGAGTGGGGATGCGCCTCAGTCAAGCGCAGTGGAGACTGATTTCCGTGTTGTGCAAGGTTCTGCAGCCATTTGAACTTGCCACACGAGAAGTCAGTTCCGACACTGCCAGCTTGAGTCAGGTCATTCCCCTGATCAGGCTGTTGCAGAAGCAGCTGGAGAAAGTGAGGGAGGAGCTGGTAAGCCATTGCGATTACAGCAAGCATGTAGCTCTTGTGGATGTAGCCCTTCGTACGCTTTGCCAGGATTCGAGGGTGGTCACTCTTTTAACGTCAGAGGAATACATTCTGGCCACCGTGCTCGATCCTCGGTTTAAAGCGTATGTTGTGTCTCTGTTTCCGGCGGACACAAGTCTACAGCGGTGCAAAGACCTGCTGGTCAGGAGATTGTCCTCTGAAGAGGACCGTGACATGCCAACAGCTCCACCCTCATTTTCTTCCACATCTATGGCTGCGAGGAAAAAGCTCAGTTTTCCCAAAAGAGGCACTGGCGGGGATGCTGATAACATCTGGTCCGGATTGAAGGACCTGCCAACCATTGCAGACATGTCTACTCTCGCTGCATTGGATGCTGTCACAATAGAAAAAATTGTGGATGATTACTTTGCTGACACCATCCAAGTAGACATGTCAGACAGTCCATATTGTTACTGGCAGGAAAAAAAGGCAGTTTGGAAGCCCCTGTACAAACTGGCTCTATTTTACCTGAGTTGTCCCCCCTCCAGTGTGTACTCGGAAAGAGTTTTTAGTGCAGCGGGGAACCTGGTCAGTGAGCAGCGAAGGAGGTTGCTTCCTCACAACGTTGAAAAAATGATGTTTATAAAAATGAATAATCAATTCCTCAATGAAGTACAGCACTGCCCTCCAGATACTACAGAGGGACCTGTGGTTGTGGAGTCCAGCGGGGACGAATTGATAATGTGTGATGAGGAGGAAGTACACACTGTAGGGGGAGAGGAATCAGAGGTTGAGGATGAGGACGACATCTTGCCTCAGTAGAGCCTGTTTAGTCTGTACAGGGAGAGATGAATAGCTTTTTTGGTGTGGGGGCCCAAACAAACCAATCATTTCAGCCAAAGTTGTTTGGTAGGCCCTGTCGCTGAAATGATTGGTTTGTTAAAGTGTGCATGTCCTATTTCAACAACATAAGGGTGGGTGTGAGGGCCCAAGGACAATTCCATCTTGGAATTTTTTTTTTTGCATTATATGACCAAGCAACAGTCGTTTGCCATGTTCAAAAAGTAAAACCAAATGTAAAAACATTCAAGAAATTAAACCAAAAGTAAAATGCCGTGTCATAATTTAAAACAAGAGGTATTGACGTGCTCTAAAACTACTGTATTGTTGTTTATATTTTATAAACACTACACTTGAAAGCTTGAGTCTTTCAATAGAAAAGTAACTGTCCATTGCACGAATATTTGCAACAGGGACAATTTTAGGGTTAAGAAAGTCAACTAATAATAACACTTCGACGCTGTGTGTCTTTATAAACACTACACTTGGAAGTTGGAGGAGGTATTGTGGCCCCGGCACCAAATTTACTACCGGGGACACTCCACTGTGCAGTCCATATTTAGGTGTATCAGATATTAAACAACGGTGACAGTTGATGCCCAATTTTTTAATTATATTGTGGCCTCATTATGTAACCCCCTGTCACTGTGTGTAGTGTGGGGTGCAAAGGGTACACAGTGCACCTCCTTCTCAAGCCCTGGCTAGCTGATGGGCATGGGTGTAAATGATCAGGGGGTCCCTGCACATGCAGGTGTTTCTTTGTAGTTAGTGGGACACAGGTAATGTCACTTTGGTGCAGTGTAATAGAAGTCACAATAATTTGGGCGCCAGACCATCTCTATAACAAACTGAACTTTTATTTACACTCTTCCTCCAGCACGATAATCATAATGGTTGCAGAATATATACATCTCCTTACTCTCTCCAGCACAGTTATTAATGAGAAATACGAATATGGTAGCAAATATCTTATCACTCGTCCTGCACAGTTCTTAATGTTATCCAGATGTTAAATAACATAATTTACATGTCTCTTGCACTCCATACTCACTGCAGATCACCCTTTCTGCAGGGGCACATGCATGGATGCTAATAGGCAGGCAGCCTCTCCTCCATGCAGCTCTGACACACTCTGTGTACCTCTCAACTGCAGCTCATCCCTCCTCTGCGGGGATAATGTCTCCTGTGCTCTGACACGTCACTCTGTGTACTCTCAGCCTCAGGATCTGACACTACAACTACCATGCCTCTTGTAGCAGCCCTCACTCCAGGGCCTCTTCCATGTGCAGTGTCCCCCTCTCTCTTGGGTTCACTATAGTGGCATGGAGTTCTCCCCCTCATCCAGGGCACACATTCCTTGCCCTGGCTCAGTCACCACGCTCAGACTTCCAGGCTATGCTGGGGGAGCCTGGGAGCTTCCACCCCAGGTCCCCAGCTACAACTCTCCTCTCCTGTGTCTTCTCTCTCTTTCTGACACTTTAAAGATCGTGCCTTTAAATGAAAAAGTCAGTCTTCATTGCACGACTATGTGCAAGTGCAACAGGGACATTTTTTTGGGTTTACAAAGTCAAACAATAACACTTCGACCCTGTCTGTCTGGGGTCTCTCAATGACGAATTGTCTGTAGCATGTTTGGAGGAGGTATTGTGGCCCCGGTATCAAATTGGGTACCGGGGCCACCCCACTATGCAGTCCAGATACTTGTTTGGTGGAATTCAGACACGTGGAGGGTTTTTTAATTATATTGTGGCCTCGGTACCAAATTGTGTACCGGGGCCACCACACTACGCAGTCAAGATAGATAGATGCGTATTGCGTATCATAGATAAAGTACATTCAGTGGTGTGGGGCAAATTGAAAAATATTCAAAATGCACTGACATTATCAAAAACAAGAGGTTGTCACACGCTAAAACTCCAACATGTATATGATGGAGAGGATGGAGGAGCAGCCGTATGTGTAGTGTAATGCAGATCTGTTGAAGGTTTTTTATATATTTTATTGTGGTGCCCAGTGCCCACTCCTCTACGCAGTCCAGGTACAATTATTGGTGCGAATCATAAAAGTTCAGGGTTTTTAAGATATTGTGGTGACCCACTCCTCTACGCAGTCCAGGTACAATTATTGGTGCGAATCATAAAAGTTCAGGGTTTTTAATATATTGTGGTGACCCACTCCTCTACGCAGTCCAGGTACAATTATTGGTGCGAATCATAAAAGTTCAGGGTTTTTAATATATTGTGGTGACCCACTCCTCTACGCAGTCCAGGTACAATTATTGGTGCGAATCATAAAAGTTCAGGGTTTTTAAGATATTGTGGTGACCCACTCCTCTACGCAGTCCAGGTACAATTATTGGTGCGAATCATAAAAGTTCAGGGTTTTTAAGATATTGTGGTGACCCACTCCTCTACGCAGTCCAGGTACAATTATTGGTGTGAATCATAAAAGTTCAGGGTTTTTAAGATATTGTGGTGACCCACTCCTCTACGCAGTCCAGGTACAATTATTGGTGCGAATCATAAAAGATCAGGGTTTTTAATATATTGTGGTGACCCACTCCTCTACGCAGTCCAGGTACAATTATTGGTGCGAATCATAAAAGTTCAGGGTTTTTAATATATTGTGGTGACCCACTCCTCTACGCAGTCCAGGTACAATTATTGGTGCGAATCATAAAAGTTCAGGGTTTTTAAGATATTGTGGTGACCCACTCCTCTACGCAGTCCAGGTACAATTATTGGTGCGAATCATAAAAGTTCAGGGTTTTTAAGATATTGTGGTGACCCACTCCTCTACGCAGTCCAGGTACAATTATTGGTGCGAATCATAAAAGTTCAGGGTTTTTAAGATATTGTGGTGACCCACTCCTCTACGCAGTCCAGGTACAATTATTGGTGCGAATCATAAAAGTTCAGGGTTTTTAAGATATTGTGGTGACCCACTCCTCTACGCAGTCCAGGTACAATTATTGGTGCGAATCATAAAAGTTCAGGGTTTTTAAGATATTGTGGTGACCCACTCTTCTACGCAGTCCAGGTACAATTATTGGTGCGAATCATAAAAGTTCAGGGTTTTTAAGATATTGTGGTGACCCACTCCTCTACGCAGTCCAGGTACAATTATTGGTGCGAATCATAAAAGTTCAGGGTTTTTAAGATATTGTGGTGACCCACTCCTCTACGCAGTCCAGGTACAATTATTGGTGCGAATCATAAAAGTTCAGGGTTTTTAATATATTGTGGTGACCCACTCCTCTACGCAGTCCAGGTACAATTATTGGTGCGAATCATAAAAGTTCAGGGTTTTTAATATATATTGTGGTGACCCACTCCTCTACGCAGTCCAGAAAGATACCTTGTTGCAACGTTTTGGACTAATAACTATATTGTGAGGTGTTCAGAATACACTGTAAATTAGTGGAAATGCTTATTATTGAATGTTATTGAGGTTAATAATAGCCTAGGAGTGAAAATAAGCCCAAAAACTTGATTTTTAAACTTTTTATGTTTTTTTCAAAAAAAATCCGAATCCAATACCTTAAATCCGAACCGAGACCTTTCGTCAAGTGTTTTGCGAGACAAATCCGAACCTCAAAAATAACGAAAATCCGGATCCAAAACACAAAACACGAGACCTCAAAAGTCGCCGGTGCACATCCCTAATTGATAGAGAGAGATGGAGAGAAAGAGTGATAGAGATGTAGAGAGAGTGATGGAGACAAAGAGTTAGAGAGATGGAGAAAGAGAGATGAACATAGAGATGGGGAGAAAGAGTGTGAGAGAGTGAGAGAGAGAGAGAGAGAGAGAGAGAGATGGTGAGAAAGAGCGAGAGGGATTGATAGAGAGAGATGGAGAGAAAGAGTGATAGAGATGGAGAGAGAGTGATGGAGACAAAGAGTTAGAGAGATGGAGAAAGAGAGATGGGGAGAAAGAGAGAGAGTGATGGGGTGAAAGAGCAGAGGGAGAGAGAGAGAAGGAGAGAAATAGTGAGAGAGATGGAGAGGAAGATTTAGAGAAAGAGAGATGGAAAGAAAGAGTGAGAGAAGTGGAGAGAAAATGAGAGAGAGAGGGAAGGAAGGAGAAGGAGAAAGAGCAAGGAGACAGAGATAATTAGTGTCAGTGAGAGAGAACTTGAGAAAGAAATACAGGGTGGGAGAGAGAGAGAGAGAGAGAGAGAGAGAGGAGGAGGAGGATAGTAGGTGAGAGAGCATTGAATAAGGAGAAGTGTGCAAACTGGTGGCCAAGAGAAACGGGATCCAAACTGCATAATTTCCAGCATGCATTGGGCCTATTAATGCAGTGGGAAGATGACCACATACACACAGACAAATCTTCTGACTGTATTTACCTATAAGTCCAATGGTGAATAAACGCACAATAAGCATTAGCCTTCTATTGGACAAAACATGTAATATAAAAAAGCAATACCTTACAACAGAAAAAAATAACTGATAAATCATGCACTTAACCCTTTCTACATCACAGTTTTAAACTTTTCTTAGTCCAACGGTTTCATATGAAATGTGGATACAATATGCAACATCTGATGTTCTCTCTCTTTTACATATATATTTTTGAGCCTTATTAGTAATTTTATTATAAAATGCAACTTGTTCTTTGGGTTAATTAGTCCTCTAAATAAATAGAATCACAGTAATTTTTTTTAGGATTAATATTTTATGTTAGAGGGTACATATACATCGATCATCTCAACCTACAACCTGTCCACTCGACCCCACTCTCTCTCAACTTCCCCACTCCCTCTCCTCCACTGCATGCCCACCTCTATGTCACCTCTTTAACCTTTCTCTCTACACTGGCATATTTCTATCCTCCTTTAAACATATGCTCATCTCACCTATTCTAATTAAACCATCTCTCGATCCAGCCTCTATTTCCAACTACTGCCCTATTTCTCTGTGTACAAACACCTGTCTCACTTTCTCTCCTCTCATTACATTCTAGACTCTCTACAATCAGGCTTTCGCCCCCAACATTCCACTGAAACTGCTCTCATAAAAGTGACCAATGATCTATTTATTGCAAAATCTAATAGTAATTTCTCCATACTCATTCTCCTGGACCTCTCTGCTGCTTTTGATACTGTTCATCACCATGTTCTTCTACACACACTTCATTCCATTGCCCTTCATGACACAGTTCTTTCCTGGTTCACTTCCTAACTATTGAACTGCTCCTTTAGTGTTTCTACCTTTGGCACAACTTCCCCTCCACTTCCATTATCTGTTGGGGTCCCACAAGGCTCTGCTCTTGGCTCTTTACTTTTTTCATTGTACACCTCTTCTCTTGGGGAACTAATTCGCTCATTCGACCTCCAATACCACGTCTACGCTGATGACACCCAAATCTTGACCTATCTCCTTCTATACTATCTTGTGTAACCAACTGTCTTTCTGCTATCTCCACATGGATGTCCCAAAACTACGTAAAGCGCAAAATGTCCAAAACAGAACTAATTGTCTTCACTCCTGCCAGAGTCACCGCCTGCCCTCAAATCTCCCTCACTGTCAAAAACACCACAATTTCCTCATTCTCCCAAGCCCTGCTTTATTCCTCACATCCAGACTCTCTCCCTGTCCTGTCGACTCCACCTTAAACACATTGCCAGAATAAACCCTTTTCTTACTCAACATGCTACCAAAACTCTAATCCATTCTCTCATCATCTCCCGTCTTGACTATTGCAACCTCCTGATCTCTGGCATTCCTGACACCCATATATCCACACTTCAATCCATTCTAAATGCTGCTGCAAGACTGATCTTTCTCTCTCACCGCTCCACTTCTGCTGCACAACTTTGCAAATCCCTACACTGGCTCCCTGTGTCCTCCAGAATCAAATTCAAATTACTCACCCTTACCTACAAACCCCTTTAAAAGCAACATACATCTCAAATCTCATATCAAAATACTCTCCTTCCCGCCCTTTTACATCTACCTCTGACCTGTGCCTTGTCCAGTGTCGGACTGGGGCATGAAGGGCCCACCGAGGGACTGCAACACTAGGGGCCCACCAGAGTGGTTGTGGTCAGCCATCATAGAGGCGGGACCAGACACTAGAGGGGGAGTGGTCAGTCCACAAAGGACAGCTAGCACCATAGTGTAGTATATAAAGAATGCAGTGTGTGTATAAAGAATACAGTGTTGACCTGCCCCTTAGATTGGGCAGAACAGTCACCAAAAATCAGGATTGTCCCACTAGACCTGGTTTGGCTAACCTGTGGTACTCCAGGTGTTGTGAAACTAGAAGCCCCAGCATGCTTTGCCAATATATAGCAGCTTATTGCTGGAAGGGTATGCTGGGACTTGTAGTTTCACAACACCTGGAGTACCACAGGTTAGCCAAGCCTGCACTAGACTCAGAACATTTGACAGACTGTCCTACCTGTTCTTGTCACTTTTACCACCGGTGGCTGCTAGTTTCTTTAGTTGCGACTTGTCTGGATCCTGGAATGTTGAGGGCCCTATTTGGAAAAAATAATGGGTACATTTAGAAATGACAACCATCCCTTCTATTAAATCAACAGCACCCACATTTAATAATTAGGCCTCTCTCCAGCCTCAACATTAAAGTAATTTGATAAATAGATCTATAAATAAACCTATTACCCTCCCTCCAAACAGACCCAGCAATAAATTAATAGCATTTACGTTTAATACATCCATTTTCCACAACCATACCTAGCATGAAATAATTAATATTCACATTTAACCCTATAGTGTTCTCTGTGCAGTTCCCCCTCACTATAGTTTAGCATAGGCAGCCCCCCTCACTATAGTTTAGTATAGTCAGCCAGCCCCCCTATGCCACATAGTGCCCGCAAAACAATGTTATGCCACACAATAGTGCCCCAATTTTATGCCATACAGTAGTGCTCCAATGTTATGCCACGCAAGTGTCCCCAATTCATATTATGTCTGCAACAGTGCCCTCAATTCACACACATATATATAATTTTATATATATATATATATATATATATATATATATATATATATATAGCTCTACAGAGAGGTACATTAAAAAACCTTGTGTAAATTGTGTAAATTGTGTAAATTTATCATTGAAGTCATGTGATTTCACTGAGCATCCAAACACTTGAACATCTAGGCATTTAAAAGTGTAAGACAATTGGAATAGTTTGTAAATCAAATGTCATATGCTTTATAGGGCAGTGGTAGAGGGGATGTTTCACATATCTTAATTAATACTGTAGATTTCAATACAGTCATACAGTCATAAACATCAAATAATGAATACAGAAATATTTTAAATATTTCTGAAATATTTCTGTTTCCTAAGCAACCTTTATCAGAACATAAATGTTTATGCAGGTTATTAAATATTCATTGCAGTGTCTAAGGGATATTTTTCCCTCAGCCTAGGGATTCTCTGATCTTTTGTCTTTCAAAAAAAATAAAAAGGCTGGCTTGGGAGGGCAGTGTGTCACTTACCTGTGACTGTGAACTGCTTCGGCATCCTGCTCCGGCATCCTGCTCCTCTGGGCGGCCGAGGCTGGTGACAGGAAGTCAATTCCTCTTCCCCTGCTGAAGTTAAAAACACACTACCGCGCAGGTGCAGAGAGCTTTCTGCACCTCTGCTGTAGTGTGTTTGTTACAGACACTGCCGCCGCCGCCGTCAATCAGTGAGCTGTTCCCTGCAAGCTCCGCCCTAATATCGGAGGGGGCAGAGCTTAAATGCGCCAGGGCCTTCCGGTGGATAGCCCGGCTGGCCTTGTCTCATCTCTGATAACCACATCTTACTCCCGCCTACAAAACTTCTCCCGTACTGCTCCCCACTTATGGAATTTCCTATCACAGTCAATCAGATTTTCTCACAGTCTTCAAATCTTTAGACCCTGTTTGAAAACCCATCTCTTTTTTAGAGGTGACCTTATCCTCGATAATACTAGTCACACTAATGCACCCTCACAACTGTCCCAATCTCCCCCCTGAGCCACACTCGCTCATCTTGTTTCAGCTGTGCCCTCTTCCACTTAGGATGTAAGCTCTCTAATGAGCAGGGTCCTCCATACCCTTTGTAACGAGATCATCAATGTTATTCACTTCATTTGTCAGTGGTTTTATTGTTGTGCCTGATCGGTATATTAATCCTGTATGTAAACTGCATCATACTGACTAGTACAGAACCACTAAGTTCTTATATCCTAAAGGTAGAAACCGCTGAAACTGCTGACATTTAACATAACCACGAATATTACCAAGACAGAAACTCCAAATATATACTGACATTTAAGCCCCAAATCAGGAAGCATACATTCCTGTTTCCTGCATGTATGTCAGTGATAAATTCAGACATGCAGCTGCCGTCGCCCTGATATTCACTGTTTGGGTCTGTTTTGTTACTGGTTATATTAAATGTCATCACTGAAGCAATTGCGATTTTTAAATACTGTATGTTTCAAGTACCACTCATGTATTTTCAAGCAACTTTTACCAGTCAGCAGATATAATGCCATGTTTGCTTTTCACCACTCCCACAGGTATCATGCATGGATAGCCATGAACTAACTTGGGACAATATTTTATCCAGCATGTTGGTTATTTTAGAATGTATACTGCACCTGTCCAATAACACCCTAGACACATCATTCTGAAACACCTAGAGCCAGCGTGTATTTATTGATGAATAAATTGTGCTATTGAGAAGTCAAGTTGTGTACAAGGAGTTAAAATTAACTTGAGGAATCTAAAATTTGAGGATGCAGTGTTTTTTTAAAATGTTTTGTACAACTTTTTTTTTCTACAGTAGGAATGTGTCTTGGATGTAGTACATACTCAAGGCCAATGTATAAAAATGATTGTCTGTCTATTTAAATGTGCACCACTAGCTAGTCACTTCCGATTGGATGACTGCGGATTCACCTCCCCAGCTGATAATACTTCTTTCACTGCTCGTGGCTACAGTACGTGGTTTAGCAGACATACGCTTGTGTGACTTTGTTGCTATTTGGCGGTCAGACCAAAACAGCACAAGATATATAGAGATAAATACATACATACAGATGTTTACAAAGAGTTTGGTCGCTGAGATGGGTGGGGAGCAGGTACAAAGTATCAGGGCCCATGCCTGCCTGGGGGCAATGGGACGAGTAATCAAAATGATGTGACCTGACCTCTTGCTTAGCTATGGAAGGGGCTTCAAGAAGTTACTGTTCCGGGCTAAAAAAAAATCTTGGCGTCCCTGATTGCGATTCGTGTCATGCTAAAAAATGAATGTCAGCAAACGTTAGTGTTTAGGAGATTTACATTTCAATTATGTTTGTCTACGCTCATGCCCAGGCATAATACACTATTTCTGCACTAGGAGTAAACCTGGCATCAGCATAAGAGCAAAGTATTGCTATTTTTCCATGTAAATTATTTTAGCGAAAATGAAATTAAACTTGCATCTAATTCAGCGTCAAGTCTAGACTATAAATTCTGTAAAACACATGTTTATAAATACAGTGCAAAATGGCAGAGATAGAGTGGAGCTTAAAGATTATATCATCTTAACTTCTTGTCCTATATGCAAATCCCAGGTATATTACTGTATGCAATCATTCAGAAAACTACAATTCCCCAGAGTGCTTCTGGGAAGTTAAATGCAAATTGCATCTGCTATTTTAAGATGGGCAAACTGCAGTGAATGAACTAGAAGGTTCTAGCAAATTTTTGGGGGAAAGGGGAGGGGCCAAAAAAGACTGGTTATTAAGAGACGTGATGAGTGTGACTGCTGGCTGAGCTAAAGAAGGATTTTCCAACAAAGAGTCACTGAATGCTATGGCTGAATTGTTGCCCTGAGGGATGTTTGCAGCCAGCCCAGAAAGAAGAACCTTTGCAGTATAGGAAAAGAATTTGTCACTTTCGATGAGATGTCAGCAGGACTCATATGAAGACAGGTAAGTTTCTTTTGCTTTGCTATGATTAAGTTATTTAAGTGAGACCTCAAAATGTGTTATTAAATCCTCTGATTGGGACTGTAAAATTGTTATTGAGAGGTGTTATAGCACTGTCTAAAGCAAGAGTTTGTTCCAGCCAAACCTGCTGCATTTAAAGTTATTTGCAAGCTGAATTAAATTGCTTAAAATGAGTGCTGATGAGAGAATTGCAAGTTGTTTAACCCTACAGTTGCTTGGAGAAAGCTGATTATTCCATTTGATGGATTGCTAAGTGGACATTGTCCTTTACACTGGAAATTGTTTATTGTGCAGAATTGCTGTTTACGGAGCTCAGAATACGCATGCATCACGGTGACTACTGATTTCAACTGGTACAAGTAATAAGCTTCATGTGCCAGCTGAAACTTCGCTTAAACCTGTGTATTATAAATTACCCCTTGGGTTCTGTATATCATGAAGTGAACTAGAAAGCATCTAGCTTGAACAAGCTGGAATAATCCTTGTTGCACCTCTACTGATTTTTGGCTGATAAATATAATCAGTATAATTGCACTAAAAGTATTGTGATTGATTTGTATAAATTATCTACTGCAACAGCATTTAGTGTAATGGTCTAATTACCTTGTAGCAACCGGTTGTCTCCTAAAATATCTATCCAGTGAAATCCATTTCACTGAAGCACAGTGCCTAAAATGAAAGTGGGATTTATTTATTCAGTGACCTATGTGTTCTATCAATTTATGTTTGCATATTGTTGAACCAAGATTCCTAAAGTGTTATTTATTTTGTGACATTTTGTATAACATTGCATGTTGATGGTATCGTGCTATTACTTCTCTACACTACCTCTACTTATCTGATGCTGTGGTAAAGCCTTATGCCACAAGCAAAGAGAATAAACCCAAGAGTTCCTTGTTTTATTTTAATACTACTGAGGGGACCTTTGCCTCTCTACCATAACACCGTGCCTGTAGAATCCTTCCTTATACTACTTTTGGGGGACAACCATCCAGCCCGTTACAAATACAAGACAACTTGTTTGGACGTTGATGCTCTATTATCCTCATTATAACATCCTCGCTGATCACAGCTATAATGTTATTAGGAGTCATTTATGACTCTGGAGAAAAGCAGGCCGTGGAGCAAGTGATGTTTTGTGATGCATGAATTCAGCCATTTTTATTGGAAGTGCACAGATCTCTGCATCAAGAAGTTATCATCTGCAGGGGGATGTAAAATTTTGGTGAGGGTGCCTTCCTGGGGTGTCCCTTGGTTAACAGGTGCCCACACAGCATCTTTGTTCCCGTAAACTAAAATGAAAATGTTATTAAATGAAATTGCTAGAATTGCATTAACAATATATTTGGAGAGCGCAGAGAATCAAAAGTCGCATTTGTTTACACAATATGGTCACACTATATTTGCACCAGAGTTCTTAGTCCTTTCTATTCATTGAATATTTGGAGTAGAGCACAAAACGTTATTGACACAACCCAGATAATAAACATAACAGTAATCATGTTACAGTGGCTTAGTGGTTAGCACTTCTGCCTCACAGCACTGGGGTCATGAGTTTGATTCCCAACCATGGCCTTATCTGTGTGGAGTTTGTATGTTCACCCTGTGTTTGGGTGGGTTTCCTCCTGGTGCTCCGGTTTCCTCAAATTTTCCAAAAACATACTAGTAGGTAATTTGGCTGCTATCAAAAATTGACCCTAGTGGGTGTATGTTAACTTATTTAGACTGTAAGCTCCAATGGGGCAGGGACAGATGTAAGTGAGTTCTCTTTACGGAGCTGCGGCGCTATATAAATAAATAAATGATGATGATGTTTATATTTAGTGTAGGACCGGCCAGAAGGGAAGAGTTTGGCGTGAATTGGTCAGCTTAACATATACTGCAATATGTGGAACTAACATTCCCAGTTTTTAACACAAAGCACAGCATGGAATAGCTAGAATAGCATTAATGATGTATTTGGTGAACGCAGAGGATCAAAGGTCTTTCTCAAGGCAGAGTAGTGTGTTTACAGTACTTATTTTAAAAGTTTCAATTGCAGTACACTAACCATATATAATTGCAAAAGCCTAGTCAAACATGATTGATAATTGATATATAAACTGTAAATTCTAGGTGATGCTGGATCAAGAGGTCCAGAGAGGAGGACAGAAGCCCTAAGGGCCTGAAGAGACATTTAGATGGGAATTGGAGAAGTCACTTTGTGGTCGGCAGGATTCAGGACCACTTGATGGGAGCGTTAGGCTGATGTAGGCCTGGATTCCCAGATCAGAGGGGTTTGGAGTGGAACATAGGTATTGTCATGATACAACATGGAGTGGTAGTCTGGAAGGCCAGGTTCAAGGCTGACTAAGGTTAGATGAGTGAGGTGGAGTTACGGGCTGGAGGGGGCCTCAAATCTCAAACAGGTGAGGCTTTGTTCTTTACGGGGTGCGTAGATCAAATTTAGCTTGAGACCTCTTATATGGGGCCTCAAATCTCAAACAGGTGAGGCTTTGTTCTTTACGGGGTGCGTAGATCAAATTTAGCTTGAGACCTCTTATATTTATTCATTCCAGTTTGGGGCTGGAAGTTCTAAATACCTCATAATACTTTGAGTGAAATCTGATTCTTCACTGATGTTTTCAGGACAGAATAATCCTTAAATGCTTCCTGCTTCTTCACTTTCTGCTGCCCTTCCTGTCCTTGGAGTGTAAATCACAAACTTACCTGTGTTGTTCTCCAATCCTCTGTTTCATTAGGCCTAGGTGGGCATGTTTATTGGAGGGGCAGCACGGTGGTGCAGTAGACAGTATTTCTGATCTCATGAATATGAGTTTGTTATTGGCTCTAGGCACTATCTCTGAGTCGCTATGTTTTTCCCATGCTCATGTGAGGTTCCTCTGCGAATGTAGTTTTCTCTCATGTTTCAGAGACAAACTCGTTGTTAGTAAAGATGCTCAGGCTCGGTTTTCTGAAAACCTAACCCACCCGATCCAAGTAGGCTCGCGAGCCGGCTCGGTATCTCTGCGCGTCCTCGGATCTGCATTGAGGCAAAACGTCATTGTTGCTTTGTCGGATCTCGTGGGTTTTGGTTTCCATAAGTACCTCCCTCCCCAGGAGATGCAGCGCCATTGCTCACACAGAAACAGGGGTAGCAGTGTTCTTGTCACTCTCCATTCTCCAGTGACATTGCTCAGTGCCATTGCTCACACAGAAACAGGGGTAGCAGTGTTCTTGTCACTCTCCATTCTCCAGTGACATTACTCAGTGCCATTGCTCACACAGAAACAAGATTAGTAGTGTTCCTGTCACTCTCCATTCTCCAGTGACATTGCTCAGTGCCATTGCTCACACAGGAACAGGGGTAGCAGTGTTCTTGTCACTCTCCAGTCTCCAGTAACATTGGTCAGTGCCATTGCTCATACAGAAACAGGAGGGGTAGCAGTGTTCTTGTCACTTGACAAAAATTGACTGGAAATGATTGGAAATCAATGTTATTGAGGTTAATAATAATGTAGGGATAAAAAAAAGAGCACAATTATCTGATTTTAGCAAAAAAAAAATAGGCATTTTAGAAAAAAATCGTGATTCAAAACCAAAACACGCGAGGGTGGTTTTGCAAAAACCAAAACCAAAACACGAAGTTAATCCAGATCCGAAACCAAAATCAAAACCAAAACACGGGGGTCAGTGAACATCTCTAGTTGTTAGTTGGTTTCTGACCAAAATCAAATTGTGTTTTTTGTGTGTCTTAGGTAGGGAAATTAGATTGTATACTGCACTGGGTCTGATGTCAAAGTTCTCTGATTATACTGTTCTATGTAATAAGTTTTTTTTATTTTATTTTGGGTGTCACTTTTTATTGGTTATATAAAAAAAACAGTAAAACAGATGAGAGCAAAAAGAGTTATAGCTTTCATTGTATTTGAATATTTATACATTTTATGTTTTTTGCACTTTTGCATACGTAGATTTTGTGTTATATTTTTAACGTTATAACTGGTTTACCTGAGTTTCTCTGCTAGTACATTTAATTGTATTTGTGTAACATCTGCTACCATCCCAGTACCCACCTCACCCGGGGAGAACAGACAAGTATATCCCTATGCAGACCAAGGAGTCTTAAGGAGCTCGTCTGCAATTGGCTACTAGTAGAACTACATTTCCCAGCATACTAGGCTGCAATGACTTATGTAAGCTTATGGGATATTTACCCCATTTCACTTTCTTCTGAAATGACCTGAGAAGGAGGCGGAGACGGTGTCTTGTAAAGAGAAGAGGCCCTGGCCAGTCTCAACCAGCAATATCATACAAGGCTAACCAAGATAAAGAACCAAGTGAGTCTGTGTTACCAGAGGGAGGTTCAGCAACTCATTGAAGGTCGAGGGGAATTGGAGCATGTAGGAAGCGAGCCTGTCTCTTAAGAGGAAGATCCCAGAACACAGTGAATGTCTATAGGACACCAGGACAGGTCAAGCTGGGAATGATGAGACTAGCAGAATGCAGCAAATGCATATTTGCCTACTTTCAGCAAGTGCAGTCTGGGATAGAGGAGTGACTAAGGCCTGGAGGGGGCAGGGCACAGCCAAACGCGTCATTTTTCCCCTCCCCCGCATCGGAAATGCCGTTTTGTTGCGGGGGCAGGGATAAAATAACGCGATTCACCGCAAATCGCTTCATTTTGGCCAGGCACTTGCGGGATACGGGAGACTTGTCTGCTTTCCCATGAGTCCGGACATTCCGGGAGAGTTGGCAAGTATGAGCAAGTGAGGCACCAGTGAATTCCAGCAAAGCTGATCCCTTTGTATATAATGCACAATAGACTGAGATAAACTGTAGGAGATATGTGTTACATATAATGCTAGCTGGTTACAACAAAGGAAAAACTGTGTTAAGAAAGGGATTACTTACACATTACACCACAGAGATGTGGGTATAAGATAAGAGATACAGTTAATAACTTACAATAAGGATAGGAGTATTAGAAATAATTGCATTTTACAGAGTGATTACCAGTTGTAACACCTATGTTAATTGACTATCTTTATGGTAATTATTTAAAATCACTGTTTGCATTTAAACATTTTATCCAAGATTGTGTTTATGTTGTAACCCTGCTCATACACTCTACAACTTAATAACTTAATTTCTACATCACTCCTCCTCCTTACATTGATAATGATAAATGGAAGACTCGGCGCTAGGCTTGTGGGCTTACATTGTACTTTACATTTGCAGTGTCCCTGGCATGTTTTGAATTATCCAATAGTCTCCAGAGGGTGTGGCAAAACAAGGCTCCCTCCCGCCCTGTCACGATATGTCTGTTAATTATGTGTGGTTTG
Source organism: Mixophyes fleayi (assembly GCF_038048845.1). NCBI lineage: Eukaryota > Metazoa > Chordata > Amphibia > Anura > Limnodynastidae > Mixophyes > Mixophyes fleayi. Next base: position 429,497,340 of record NC_134402.1, on the reverse strand, counting down.
TATTGGATTTCTAACTTTCTTTTTCCGTATTCAGACGAGGCACAGTAGGCAGGAGAGCAGTGCAGTCTGTGGTTAATACATGGCGCAAGAGTTTATGTCTGGCCGCAGGATTCTTCCCCCTTCGATCTACGTCTCTTTTGGTGTCATTTCTGGGTATCGTTTCAGCCAACGTGCCCTTTGAGGCATTCAAAGGGCACAATGGTCTCTCTTACGCCGTTAAGTTAGTACCTGGGATTCTGGGACTTTTGGCATAGTATTAGCCACCATCATTTATACAATTGAAGCTGTGACTATACTGGGTCAAAATTAAAACCCCTGGGGCCTGAGTCATTAAGGAAGGTAAGGCAAAAAAAGGAGTAAATGCTCTCTGGGACAAACCATGTTAATCAATGCAAGGGGTGCACATTATTTTATTTTGCTCATGTAACAGGTTCTGGATACTATATTACTAATCTTGATTAGCACTGGCTTACCTGAGGTGCGGAGTCTAACGATCTCCCTGGTGTTCACCAAGAACCGCCGCAAGGCGGGGTGGGCTTCGCTGCCAGGAGTCGCAGGTCACGGTCCCCAGGTTCGCCTCAAGATGTAGTACAGCGGAGTGGAGCGGTGGTAGCGGAGTCAAACAAGCCGGTTCGGTACACGGGAATGGAGTCAGGCAGAATCAGAAGGCAACTCGGAGTCAACAAGCCAGGTTCGGTACACGGGTCACAAGAATAGGAGAATGGTCAGCAAGCCGGGTCGGAACACAGGGAAAGGAGAGCCAGGGAAGTCAAACAGGCAGAGATCAGCACACAGGAAGACACTGGAAACTGGAAGACACTGCAATCCACGAAGAGCAGGAGCCAGGAACAGGTAAGTGTTGCTCTGACACTCAGCGAGTGTCAGAGTGAGGTTTTTATACTGAAGGGGATTCAAAATCCCCGCCTCTAGGGTTGTGGTCATGTGACCGCCTCCGGGTGCGGTCACATGGTCCTGAATGCGGAAGTGCGGCTGGACGGAGCGGCGGGGATCAGGTAAGTCCGTGACAGTACCCCCTGCCATAAAGGTGGACTCCGAACACCTAATAGGGTTTCAAAGGAAATTTTTTATGGAAGGATTTAAGTAGACGGGGAGCATGTAGATCAATGGCTCTTACCCATGAGCGCTCCTCAGGGCCGTAACCCTTCCAATCTACCAAGAACTGTATGGCACCTTGAACTTTACGAGAATCTAGGATAGTTTTAATCTCGTATTCGACTTGATCCAGATCCACAGCAGGAGGAGGAGTTCTGGATGAGGTGGAGAATCTGTTGGTTACCATCGGAGACATGGAAGACATTGGGTATACGTAAAGAGGGAGGCAGACTCAATCTAAAGGCTACGGGATTAATAATCTCAGATATAGCGAATGGGCCAATAAACTTGGGAGCAAATTTTTTACTGGGAACCTTTAAACGAATGTTCTGGGTGGATAGCCATACCCTGTCACCAACTGCAAAACTTGGAGTCATTCTTCTCCTTTTATCGTAGAATTTTTTGGAACGAGTAGTTGCTTTCTTTAAATTTGTCTTGGTTTGTTCCCAAATATCAGAGAAGTTACGAAACAGAGAGTCCACTGCTGGAACTTCAGAAGATGAGACTTGAGAGAAGGTGGGTAGTCTAGGATGGCAGCCATGTAGAACAAAAAAGGGGGAGCCAGAGATGGCCTCATGGAAATGGTTGTTATGGGCGAACTCGGCCCAAGGGAGAAGGTCCACCCAGTTGTCTTGGTTACTAGAGATAAATATTCTTAGAAACTTCTCTAATTCTTGTTTGGTTCTCTCAGTAGCCCCATTGGACTGGGGATAATATGCGGAAGAAAAGTCAAGCTTAATCCCGGATTTATTGCAAAAAGACCGCCAAAATTTTGATATGAATTGTGATCCCCTATCGGAGACAATATGTTGAGGACAGCCGTGGAGGCGAAATATTTCTTTAATAAAAATATCGGCTAAGGAGGAGGAAGAAGGAAGGCCTTTGAGAGCAATAAAGTGAGCTGTTTTAGAGAAGCGATCCGTGACCACAAGCACTACAGTACAGGATTTGGAAGGAGGAAGGTCCGTGATAAAATCCATGGAGGTCTGTGACCATGGGTAATCAGGAATGGGTAATGGGAGCAAGCATCCGTAAGGCTTCTTCCTAGAGGTCTTGTGTTGAGCACATTTGGAACAAGCAGCAACAAATCTCTTCACATCCTCCAGCAAGGAAGGCCACCAGTAGCTTCGGGACAATAGGTCCCAGGTCTTGCGAATGCCGGCATGCCCAGAGAAGAGTGAGTGATGAGCCCAGTGAAGGAGCCGGTGCGTAGATGTGGCAAGATGAATGTTTTGCCCGGAGGACAACCCTTTTTCAGGTGTGTAGCTGCCAATACTTGACATGGATTTACAATGAATTTATTATCTTCCGAGGATTCCATGTCAGCTGGATCAAAAGAGCGAGATAAGGCGTCTGCCTTCGTATTCTTAGATCCCGAGTGAAAAGTGATGTTGAAATCAAAGTGTGAGAAGAATAAGGACCACCTTGCTTGTCGATGGTTTAGACATCGAGCAGTGCGTAAGTAAAGCAAATTCTTATGGTCGGTATATATGGTGATAGGAAATTGCGCTCCTTCTAGTTAATGTCTCCATTCGGAGAGAGCCAACTTGATGGCAAGGAGCTCTTTGTCGCCAATCCCATAATTCTTCTCAGCAGGTAAAAAGCGACGGGAAAAGAATCCGCAGGGATGAAGTTTTCCAGAAGGACCTCGCTGTGATAGTACGGCTCCTGTGCCAACAGAAGAGGCATCTACCTCCAGGACAAAAGGACGAGAACAATCTGGCTGTTGAAGAATGGGTGCAGATGAAAAAAGAGACTTTAATAATATAAAGGCTTGGATAGCCTCAGTGGACCAGATACCAGCATCAGCAGATTTGCGGGTCAATGATGTGATGGGAGCTACGAGAGAAGAGTACCCCTTGATAAATTGACGATAATAGTTGGAGAATCCTAGGAAGCGTTGAGTGGCCTTAAGGCCCGAAGGTTGGGGCCAGTCAAGTATGGCTTTCAATTTTGTGGGATCCATCTGTAGACCGGTGCCCGAAATAATATATCCCAGGAAGGGAATTTGTTTCTGCTCGAAGGTGCATTTCTCCAATTTGCAAAATAGCTGATTTTTTCGGATACGAGAGAGGACCTCCAATACATGAGTACGATGAGATGCTAGATCTTGAGAAAAGATGAGAATGTCGGCCAAGTAGATGACTACAGATTGGTACAAGAGGTCTTGAAACAGCTCATTCATAAAGCTCTGAAATATGGCTGGGGCATTGCATAGCCCGAAAGGCATGACCAGATATTCAAAGTGGCCGTCTCGGGTGTTAAACGCCGTCTTCCATTCATCCCCCTCCTTAATGCGTATAAGGTTATACGCTCCTCTGAGATCAAGTTTAGAAAAGATGGTGGCACCCTTAATCTGGTCAAATAATTCAGAAATCAGTGGCAGTGGATACCGATTTTTAACGGTAATGGCATTCAGGCCTCTGTAATCAATGCAAGGGCGGAGGCCCCCATCTTTCTTTTTTACGAAGAAGAAGCCAGCCCCAGCTGGGGAGGCAGACTTGCGGATGAAGCCCCTGTTTAGATTTTCTTGGATATACTCCTCCATAGCCTTAGACTCCGGGAGGGAAAGGGGGTAAACACGGCCCCTGGGAATGGGTTTACCAGGTATCAGATCAATGCCACAGTCCCAGATTCTGTGAGGAGGAAGTCTAGTGGCCTCTTGTTGACAAAAAACATCAGAGAAAGTTTGGTATGGTTCCGGTAGGAGAGTCACAGAAAATTCTTGGGAACGTCTAGGACTATTCGGAGGAACCACTCTCTGTAAGCAGCGAGAGAAGCAGGACTGTCCCCAGGACAATATGTGACCAGATTTCCAGTCCAAGGTGGGAGAGTGGACACGCAGCCATTGAAGTCCTAGGATGACTGGGTTGGTAGACCTCTGTATTACTAGAAAAGAAATCTTCTCTCAATGAAGTGCTCCTATCTGAAGCAGAAGGGGAATAGTGCGTACCAGAATGGACCCCTCAGGAATTCTTCCCCCATCAATGGCCATCAGAGAGATGGGTTGTTCCAAAGCTTGTGTGGGAATAGCGAATTGTTTAACTACAGTGGCAGAAATGAAATTTCCTGCGGCTCCGGAATCTAGAAGAGCCGACTGCGGGAAGGTCTTTTGTCCTAACTGGAGGGAAATGGGAATAGACAGGCAATCATTACTATTGGGAACTGACTGACACTGAGAAAAGAGGCCCAACGATACAGCTCCAGAACTCGTTAGGCCCTGTCGTTTCCCAAGCGTTTGGGACAAGAACTCAGAAGATGGCCGCTCTCTCCACAATATAAACACAACTTGTTCCGAAATCTCCTCTCCCTTTCTTCGGCTGATAGGCGGGTCCTCCCAAGTTGCATGGGCTCTTCAGGAGGAAGAACAGGGGTTTGAAAGTTGGGGGCCAAGCGAATCATACTACGCCGCGACTGTTCCTTCTCGGAATTACGTTCCTTGAAACGCAAATCAACTTTGACACAGAGGGAGATAATGTCGTCCAAAGACGTAGGGAGTTCCTGGGATACCAACTCGTCTTTGATTCGGTCTGAAAGGCCCTGCCAGAATGTAGCTACTAGGGCCTCATCGTTCCAGCGAAGTTCAGAGGCCATAGTTCTGAAGTGGACTGCATACTGCCCCACAGACTGGTTTCCCTGGCGGAGACGTAGTAAGCCGGAAGCGGCATTGGACACCCTTCCTGGCTCATCAAATATTTTCTTGAAGGTGGACAAGAAGAGGTTGAAGTTATGTAGAATGGGGTCGCCCCTCTCCCATAAGGGGGAAGCCCATGCTAAGGCTTGACCGGACAATAACGAAATCACATAGGCCACTTTCGTTTTTTTCGGAAGGGAAGTTCCCAGGTAGAAGCTCGAATTGTATGGAGCATTGATTTAAGAATCCTCTGCAATATTTAGGGTCTCCATCGAACTTGGGTGGGTTAGGTAACCATAACTGCGAGGAAGAAGCTGCTGCTGCGGCCTGAGGTACAGGAGCCACTGCTGGCCCAGGTGATCCACCAGCCACAAGGGTGTTCTGGACAACATCCAACCGAGTGGATAGACTATTGAGGAATTTTAAAAGTTGCTCTTGGTTAGCTTCTTGCTTATCCATCCTTCCTACTAAATGCTCCAACAGATCTTTAGCTGTGGTATCCATGGTCAGAGCAAACTGTAACAGATTCTGGATACTATATTACTAATCTTGATTAGCACTGGCTTACCTGAGGTGCGGAGTCTAACGATCTCCCCGGTGTTCACCAAGAACCGCCGCAAGGCGGGGTGGGCTTCGCTGCCAGGAGTCGCAGGTCGCGGTCCCCAGGTTCGCCTCAAGATGTAGTACAGCGGAGTATTGCCCAGATACAAAGTTACTCCTTTTTTATGCTTTACTCTCCTTAATGACTCAGGCCCCCCGTGTCTGTGTCTTACTTCAGGTGTTAGGTAGTTATATATATTTTGAGGGGTAGAAGGTGAATGTGCAGAGGGAGAATATCAGCTGCCATTTAACAAGGCCCAGTTGCCTATCCGCCATGTACATATTTCATCTTATGTGTATTTGTTGGGTAAGGCAGGGATTCGACCCTTGCTGGGTGCAGTCCTCACCAACTACCTGTTGTGAGCCAAGAGAAATAGACCCGGGGAGAGGCAATACAACACCATCTGAAGAATGAAACTACTTCATAACTTACAACCCTGGAGCAGGCCGTACAGGGGATATGTTGGAATTTTGCAGGAAATCTCAAGCAACTTTGTGTACAGAAAACCGGTCAAAAGCTGACATATCTGCTGCTGAATCTCTTCCCTTTGTTCTATTATAAATCATAACATTTTAAAAGTCAATGGAAATATACTACTATCGTCAGCACAATTTCTTAATTTGGCGAGCCCACAGGAGGTAACCTCCAAAAATAACTAAAGCTGCAGACATGGCTGTTTTTAATTAAAATAAATACACCATGCACACTGTAGTGTTAACATTCAGAATTATAATTATCAAAATCCACATGTTGTTTCTTATTAGATATACTGTATCGGATGGACCTGGGGATGGACATGCTAGGACACAAACCAAATTTAGAATTCTGAATAATTCCAGTGGACAAAACAGGAATAAAGTAAATTAATTATTTAATAGGAATGACTCACTCTTTGTAACTAACAAAAAGATTTTTAAGGTTATCCGAGAAATCCAAATCCAAATTAGTAGTAATGGTATAATTAACAGGTAACAATGTAATGCTTCTATGAGTTACGTGTGATGTGGTAGCGCTTTGTCTCTGAAACCTAAAAAGCGATGCCCGTAGGTTAATCAACTGCAATTCAGTCTCTCCCTTTTCCATCCCATGGTGTATGGGTCAGGGCAAACTGGGGGCCCTGCACACTCTGGTATAAATATCAGAGACTTATCGGGGACTGTCACTCTCTACTTCACTTCTCTTTTCCCATTACTCCCCTTTGAAACCTCCTCTCTCTAATGCTAATCACTATGACGGTTGGTCTCATGTTTTGGGTACCAGGGTTCTCCATACTCGACCACCTTAGTGGTCAAGTATGGACCACTATAACCCATGTTCTCGGATTCTAATTCTCACACTTGTTGGGAACAGCTGCATGCTCAAATCTCTTCCCATTGTTGGCTCTTGCTTTGTCACAATACTCACATTTTTCTACTTTAGGCATGGAAACCTCACGTGTGCCTGTCCCTCCATCTCAGCACTTTCAGATCTCAGAACTCTGAACTCAACACTACTTGACTCAACCTAACAGAATACATCTCAACTCGGAACTCAAATCACTCAGTAGGGGAAATCTCAAACCTTCCCATTCCAAGCATCATACACCTATTTGTTATCCAGGGGCCTTACAACTGTTTAGTAGTTTCCATATAGAATACCATGAGCTGGTTTCATCTCAAAATCACATCGAAAATAATTTCAGGAACTAGTATAAAAATATAAATGTCTTTGTACAATTATAAATTTTGCTTCTTCATATTGGAGAAGCTTGACTTTTCGGGGGCATTCATTGATGAGTTTCAATGGATTGAAGGGGGCTTCCTTGTTTAGCAAGTGGCCACAAAATGTCTTGTCTGTATCTTAAATGTGTTCCTATCTGTACTACAACCCACAAAGAATTTGCTCAGAAGTAATACATACACACCTGTCAGAAATGTAAATATATTTGCATATGTAAATATATGTTCTCTTCTTGTGTGAATTGCCCATTTCTGTGGGTGACAAACAAGAGTTGGTCTAGGGCAGGGGTAGGGAACCTGTGGCTCTCCAGGTGTTGTGAAACTACAAATCCCAGCATGCCTTGCCACCTCTCTGCTGGTTATCTACTGGCAAAGCATGCTGGGACTTGTAGTTTCACAACACCTGGAGAGCCGCAGGTTGCCTACCCCTGGTCTAGGGTATATGTGGCAATTAGCTTCTTGTCTCCATGCTAGCTCTTTCTTCAAATCTGTTTCTAGTGTCAGTGTTTTTAGAGAGGATAATTGCCTAAAATCCAATTGCTTTCATGGGTCAAACTAAAATGGAAAATAATTTGATAATTCTACAAAAATAGATAAATTAAGCCAATGGAGTCCAATTTAATTTGAAGACATCTTTAAGCAAGGAATAGCATATATGTTTTAAAAATGGGAACATCCTTATTGTTTGGGTATTTGCTGTAGTTTTCATGTTTACCAAATGTTCTATGTAGGTCTTCAGTAGTTCTCAAGCGGCAATTTAAAATTGTCTTGTATTGCAAAAAATAACTAATGTTTTTATTTGTTTCAGTTAGACTTAAGGTGGGAAGATCCAGCTGCTTAGTGCTCGAGAAAAACAGAAGGATCCTATAGGACACAATGCAGTATATACATTTGTCCTGTCATTTATCCTACTGTATATTAGTAAGGCTGTGTTTGTAATCATAGAGTAAAATTAGTTGCGCTTCACCTTTTGACTTTAATTGCTTATTTTAGCTGTTATACCTGGCTTCATTGCAATGAAATAGGTGATATGGGTGTGGTATCTCCTTTTCATTAAAGTATGTACCTAGGAAATATGTGAGTTTAAGCCTTTTTTTAAATTTTCCATTTCTATTTGTCTAATGTAAATCTTTAGGCATGAATATATGCAAGTATCCTTAATATAGGATTTTAACTAGTTTCTATGGTAGTGCTAGTAGGAACTCGCAGAGTTTGCCGTTCAATATTCACCAATTGTTTATTTTCTCTTCCCAGTAATCTCTTTATCTCCTTCCAGGAAGGGATCTCTTGTCAGTTCAATTGAAATGGCATAATCCAGTTACAATACAATGTCTTGGGGGCATAGCCTAGCTGCATGGTATTTATGACATCATTGGGGTAGAGTGTGACATCATTGAGGCAGTGTATGACATCATCGGGGTGTGGCCAGACCCGCAGAGGTTTCAACCCCAGATTCAACTTCATAAGTTTGCTCATGATCTGGACAGAAGGACAAAATATAACTAAGTCTAGCATATACTTTCCCCTGTGCTAGACATAACTAAGCACAGAATTGCTATTGTGGCCCTTTAAAGATTATGGGCTTGAATCATTAAGATACATAAATGCCGAAGCGTGCGTATTGTGAATAAAATTGCTCTGCACATGCTCAGAAACAGACTACACGACAGTGAATGCAAGTGCATCTAATTCATCTTTGTATACAAAGCACACTTCCGACAGCATAATTTCATGGGCGGAACAGGGGAGGGAAGGGGAGTATGCAAGTAGTCAAAGTATAGTAAGGGCGAGCCGAGGTTGAGCGCATGCATATCTGTCTGATTCAAGCTCTGGGTATCTCTCAGGTACATATTTAAAGGCGTATCACTTGCAGCAACTACAGGGCAGGGGTAAGTGCCAAGTGATAGTGATCACCGTCGCGTTCGCATGCTAGAATCTGTGTTTGCATTCAGGAGCAACGTTAAGAATGCATTTTATGAACAGTAGACATTAATAACATCCTTAAACATTTCATTTGTAAAAGAGTATTTAATTTTATAATTACAACATTGTTTTTTAGCCACAAAGTCAAGAGTAAAGTTGAGGTCAGCTCCTGCAGTGAGTCTGACCTGGGAGAAGAAACAAGAAGGAAAGAGAAGTGCAAGTAATCTGAGGTATGTGTAACAGCAGCATGGGAAGGACAGAGGTCTGAGGGCCGAATATGCTGGAAAAACAGAGTGTGCAAGCAAACAGAGAGACATCAGAGCTATCAAAAGAGATGCTATGTTTAGCTTTGCACAGAAAAATCAAGCCTATGTGTGCAGAGGGAGACTCCAGCTATTGGAAAATTGTGTGTTAGCAGAGAGAGACAGCTAGCAATATCAGGATTGCCAGTAGACCACGACCCAACAGTGCTGAGACCATCATCTTCATCCAGAAGGAGAGAGATAAGTAATAATAGTGTGGCACCATTATAGTTGCATTAAGAATTGAACACTGCCTCTAATTTCACAAGTTAGACCTCCTTACATAAATCTGTACAAATATGCGGCATTCCTGAGCACCAATTCTTCAGTTGTAAACAAACACATAGGGGTGAATGTATGAAGATACGATTTTTTCAACTCGCCGGAAATCGGCGACTTTGCAGCTAAAATTTAAAGCAGCGATGGCTTGTAAAGGCAAACTTGCCCCATACTGTTTGTTCTACCACATGGGCGTGGCCATCTTGGATTCAGTCAAGTGATCTTTCCAGCGCAACCAGATTTCAGTAGCTGTGATCACATGATAAGTGCAACCACTAGCTATTTGGAACACCCTATTTAAACCTGCTCCTGAGATCTGCTTATTGCCAGAACACCACACTTTCCTGAGAATAGTTCTTGGCTAAAGGCTCCAGTTGTTTCCAGCACTGTTCCTGATTCCAAGCGTTAATCTTCAAGCAAGTGTTCTGCTTTTCTAAGTTAACATCTTTCTGCAAAACACCCTGCACTTCCCAAAGTGCTCAACTTTCTGCAAATACCTTGTATTTTCCAAACTGGTCATCTTTCTGCAAGAATCCTACATTCACCAAGGGTGCTTATACTTCAGCAAAAACTTTGCATCATCTTGTGTCTATTCTGCAGTGCTTGGGGTTTTTGCCAGTATCACTAGTCCTGTAGCTGCGGTTGGTTCTGAGTCTCTAGGGCTCATTTCTCGTTCTGTGTATCTGTGTGTGGGTTCCAGGTCTGTGGCTGTCTCACAGTCCTGAGTTCTCCATTCCTAGTCACAGTTCTGAGTTCTGACTTCCTGTCTCCAGTTCCAGTGCATTCTGTTCTGAATTTCTGTGTGTTGCGCATTCTGAGTTCCTAATAGTGGCTTCCAGTTCGGTGAACCCGGTTACAGGTGACAGGGTTGAGTGTTGCTACATCGGATTTCAGTTCCATACTCTGGAGCAGACTTCGGTCCTAGTCTCCAATCCTGCTAGTGCTACTCAGTTCATTTCAGATAAACAGAGGTTTTATCAAGGCCTCCAGGTTTTGCTAGACTCCTGCTCCAGCAAGACTTAAGGGCCCTGAATCGGATCAAGAAAAACAGACGCCCATGACACCGTTCACCGTACTGTTGCCTTTCATTACTATCTTCAACATTGTCCCAATTACCCAGTCCTGAATCTCCCTCTATTTAAATCTGCCTTACCCATTTACTTCCCCCAAAATAAACGCCCAGTTAATTGTTTGTAACCAAAGTGTGTAGTCAATTATTATTCAAAGTGTTAATGTGGTCGGGTACTAGAGGCTTACCGGGTCAACCCCTGGTGGATTCAGTCACAGTTAGCATCCCAGCAAACTGTGTAGAAAACTCGGGTGGATGCTCTGAAGAGTAAGAGATAGACGACATCTCATCAGGGCCGGATTTACCGCTAGGCAACCTAGGCACCTGCCTAGGGCCTAGCGGCTCTCGGGGGGCACAGCTGGGGGGGACAGGAGTAATTTTTTAAAAAATGAAAAAAATATATAAAAAAAATCGGCCCCTCCCCGACTCGCGGCACCCCCCCCCCCCCGGGGGGGGGGGTGCCGCGAGTCGGGGGAGGGGGGTGCCGCGAATCGGGGGAGGGGGGGTCGGGTGCCGCGAATCGGGTCCCGGCAGCCTCTTCTCCTCTCAGTGTCTCAGTGATAGAGAGAGGAGGAGAGGCTGCCGGGACCCGACGAGCGATCACGTGACTCTTTCTTTTTTTTTTTTTTTTTTTTACATCTGGACTGACGGAGGAGGAGCAGCGCGCAATAGAAAGGTAAGTAAAACAAGGGACATAAGTGGTGATGGTGAAGGGGCACAGAAGTGGTGATGGTGAAGGGGCACAGAAGTGGTGATGGTGAAGGGGCACAGAGGTGGTGAAGGGCACAGAGATGGTGATTGGCACAGAAGTGATGATGGTGATTGGCACAGAAGTGGTGATGGTGAAGGGCACAGAGGTGGTGATGGTGAAGGGCACAGAGATGGTGATTGGCACAGAAGTGGTGATGGTGATTGGCACAGAAGTGGTGATGGGCACAGAGGTGGTGATGGTGAAGGGCACAGAGGTGGTGATGGTAAAGGGGCACAGAATTGGTGATGGTGATTGGCACAGAGGTGGTGATGGGCACAGAGGTGGTGATGGTGAAGGGCACAGAGGTGGTGATGGTGAAGAGGCACAGAGGTGGTGATGGTGATTGGCACAGAAGTGGTGATGGTGAAGGGCACAGAGGTGGTGATGGTGAAGAGACACAGAGGTGGTGATGGTGATTGGCACAGAAGTGGTGATGGTGAAGGGCACAGAGGTGGTAATGGGCACAGAGGTGGTGATGGTGATTGGCAGAGAGGTGGTGATGGTGATGGGCACAGAGGTGATGGGGAAAGGGCACATGTGCTATTGTGAAGGGGAAAAAGTGACAATGAAGGGGCACAGTGTGATGATAGAGGGACAAAAGTGACAAGAGCACATACTTGGATTTATGCGTATTATTTTTGCAAACAACTTAAGTAAGTATTTCTGCCCTGACTTCAATATTTATTATGTTGTTTTGACCCAACTACTTAAAAAAACGGGACTGCTTGGTAATTATTTAGGGGTGCCTTTTTCTGCAGCAGGGTGGCCTTGCTCTTTTCACATGTTAGGTACGCCCCCAAAGATGCAAGCCACGCCCTCACCTCCTTTGGCGGCGTGCCGCCGCTGCGCGGCGGCACATGCTTTCATATCTACTTAACTATAGGGGTATATGGTAGGCATGCGGCGGCACATGCTTTCACTTCTACGTAACTATAGGGGTATATGGTAGGCTGCAAAAATATAGTGCTATGGATTGTTTCAGGGAGGCGGCCCAAAAAAAGTATCCTGCCTAGGGCCCTATGAGGTCTAAATCCGGCTCTGCATCTCATCATTCCTTTCAGAGTGCTAGGAAAAGGGGTGCTACATATACTTATTTGTTTTACTTTGAAAGGTAAGTTGCTTAGTTGAAATTATATATCTCCCATAGTCACAAAAGGATCACTAACTAAGGGACTGTGTAAGAGTGAAAACCAAGCTTAAATGTAACTTGTGATTTAAAAGTTGTACACAAGTGAATACATATGTACGCTGCATTCAGAGTTGAAAATGCATCCAGGTCTGAATGAGCAGTAGATGCGTTTGTTTGACAACAGATACACCCCTCAGACACACACCCTCAGGCACACCCATCAGCCACACCCATCAGACACACCCATCAGACAAACACCGTCAGGCACACCCATCAGACACACCCCTCAGACACACCCCATCAGACACACCCATCAGACACTTATGTCCAACTTGCTAACATGTGCAAAAATAGTTTATTTATATTTTATGAACTGAATTGCTTAGAACATCGGCAAATAAAATAGCTTTTCCAGCCGTATCTGCAACTACATCCCAGTCTGAATCTGGGATGTAGTTGTGTTCAAATGCAATTGTTTAAACACACCCTTAATATACATTGCCTAAACTAGAAAACCACTTCCCTCCCCCACCACACCTATTCGGGAGTACGGAGTCGTAAGTGCCAAAAAGTTGCAGGTTTAAATAACCACAGTTGTGTGCGTTCACTTTCTGAGCATGAACAAGGCAAATAGACGCACAAAGATACACTACGCAAACAGGCGTAGGTCTCGCTCTGAATCACTGTCCAAAGTAATACTGAAAAAGGTTGTTTGGCTTTACCATCCGATAACTCTTCTTTAACTCAACTTCATAGGCCCAATTGTAAAGCGCTACGGAATTTGTTGACGCTATATAAATGTTGACGATGATGATGATGATGAAAATACCCTAGTTTATTCAGCAAATATAAATTTAGTGTAATGTCTCTTTTAATGTGTTTATATAATAGCAGTTCTGAAAATGCAAACCACACTGTACAGTAAATAGTTTTTCATATGGAAATTTTTTCATGTTGTTGTTAACTCCTACACTATGCAGCGAGACAAAGGAACAATCTGGCTTTATTAAAAATAACTTTATTAAAAGCGAGGGAAGTGTTCGGAGGGAGTGTTTTGAAAATCTATACTTTTTTAAGATGCAAAAATAAAATATATATATATAGACCTATACATTTAATTTATTAAAAATTATTCATATAGCGCCTACATATTAAGCAGCAATGTACAGAGAATAATTTATCAGCTTACAATCGATATTCCCTACAAAACTGACATGAGCATACACACGCACATAGGTTCAATTTTGTCGGAAGAAAATTAACCTACCAAATGGTTTTGAACTTTGGGAGGAAACCCACGCAAACACGGGGAGAACATATAAATGCCACACAGATCGGGCCCTGGTCGGAATTGAACTCAGGACCCCAGCACAGTAGAGTATCCATATATGCACACACACACACACACACACAGATACATGTGTGTGTTTGTATGTGTGTGTACAGTCATGGCCAAAAGTTATGAGAATGACACAAATATTATTTTTCACAAAATCTGCTGCCTCAGTTTTCATGATGGCAATTTGCATATACTCCAGAATGTCATAAAGAGTGATCAGATGAATTGCAATTAATTGCTATGACAATGAACTTTTCCCAAAAACAACATTTCCACTGCATTTCAACCCTGCCACAAAAGGACCAGCTGACACCGGGTCAGTAATTCTCTCGTTAACACAGGTGAGAGTGTTGATGAGGACAAGACGAGATCACTCTGTCATGCTGATTGAGTTAGAATAACAGACTGGAAGCTTTAAAAGAAGGGTGGTGCTTGAAATCATTGTTCTTCCTTTGTTAACCATGGTTATCTGCAAGAAAACACGTGCAGTCATCATTGCTTTGCACAAAAAGGACTTCACAGGCAAGGATATTGCTGCTAGTATGATTGCACCTAAATCAACCATTTATCGGATCATTAAGAACTTCAAAGAGAGAAGTTTAATAATTGCAAAGAAAGCTTCAGGGCCCCCAAGAACATCTAACAAGAGTCAGGGCCGTCTCCTAAAGTTGATTCAGCTGCGGGATCAGGGCACCACCGGTGCAGAGCTTGCTCAGGAATGGCACCAGTCACAATGAGGTGAAGACTTTTGAGGATGGCCTGGTGTCAAGAAGGCCAGCAAAGAAGCCACTTCTCTCCAGGAAACACATCAGGGACAGACTGATATTCTGCAAAAGGTACAGGAAGTGGACTGCTGAGGACTGGGGTAAAGTCATTTTCTCTGATGAATCCCCTTTCAGTTTGTTTGGGGCATCTGGAAAAACGCTTGTCCGGAGAAGGGAAGGCGAGCGCTACCATCAGTCCTGTATCATGCCAACAGTAAACCATCCTGAGACCATTCATGTGTGGGGCTGCTTCTCAGCCAAGGCAGTGAGCTCACTCACAATTTTGCCTAAGAACACAGCCATGAAGAAAGAATGGTACCAAAACATCCTCCAAGAGCAACTTCTCCCAACCATCTAAGAACAGTTTGATGATGAACAATGCCTTTTCCAGCATGATGGAGCACCTTGCCATAAGGCAAAAGTGATAACTAAGTGGCTTGGGGATCAAAACATCAACATTTTGGGTCCATGGCCAGGAAACTCCCCATACTTTAATCCCATTGAGAACTTGTGGTCAATCCTCAAGAGGCGGTGGACCAACAAAAACCCTAAAATTCTGACAAACTCCAAGCATTGATTAGGCAAGAATGGGCGGCCATCAGTCAGTATGTGGCCCAGAAGTTGATTGGCAGCATGCCAGGGCGAATTGCAGAGGGTCAACACTGCAAATATTGACTCTTTGCATACACTTAATATAAATGTCAATAAAAGCCTTTGATACATATGAAATGCTTGTACTTTTACTTCAGTATACCATAGCAACATCTGACAAAAAGGTCTAAAAACACTGAAGCAGCAAACTTTGTGAAAACCAATACTTGTGTCATTCTCAAAACTTTTGGCCATGACTGTACAGCGCTCTTGCAGCTTTAGACTTTTTTTTATACGCCATTAAATCACACTTGCCAACTTTGGCAAATTGGCCTCCGGGAGATCCAATGGGAGGTGAGCGTGTGTGGGTGGGGCTCGGCGAATCATGTCATTGCGCCACGATGATGCATGAATCACTTCCTAAGCACCGCCCCTGCCACTTCACTAATGAAGTGCCCAGGAACCAGGGGGTTACCCTGCTCTCCGAGGAGTCCGGGAGGACTCCCAGAAATTAGGGAGTCTCCCAGACATTCCGGGAGGAGAGTAGGCTTCTATGTTCTAAATAGTTAATTCGTTTGAGGTGCGGTAAAAAAGCCCCAGGTTACCTCTCTCTACCACATCTTATTACTAAGGCAAGTCATCCAGCTCATTCAGTCTCCAGCAGTCTCAGGATTCTTATAAAATAATGTTTTACAATGTATGCTACCATTCCTCGCTTCCCCAGCAGCTAAGCAGCCCAGCTATACATCTTAGCCCCCAGATCTATTTCCAAACCCAAACCTTTCACAGGTAAGTTCACTCACACACACGCACACAGGTACATTTACATGAACTGCTAAAGTACCACTTAAACTGTTTTAAACTATAGATATAAGAAGTAGCAAACACAGTGATCGAAGTCACTGGAAAATATATTGAGTAGTGTGTTTGTCTTACACTGTTCACACGGATATAAACATTTTTTCATTCATTCTATATATTAAGCTATTATGTATTATGTTTGCATTGTTGCTTTGCCTGGCCTTCAACTTGCTCACTTGTCAGTAGTTGTGAGAACCAGATATGAGTCCGC
Source organism: Mixophyes fleayi (assembly GCF_038048845.1). Lineage (NCBI taxonomy): Eukaryota > Metazoa > Chordata > Amphibia > Anura > Limnodynastidae > Mixophyes > Mixophyes fleayi. Next base: position 429,481,055 of record NC_134402.1, on the reverse strand, counting down.
CTGTGTACACAAAATCCTCATTTCTCATGTGTTTCAGCAACAGAGGGTGTTAATCATGTTATTCTCATAATGATCCAAGCCATTTATGGGACATTTTTATTATATGGAATTATTTAAAATTTATTGAATTTACTTTTTTTTTTTTTATCATTTCTAATTTACAACAAATTATACTGCAGATCTCTTCGCTGGTGAGTCCCAGTGACTTAGTTTCTATGTTTCACCAATCCTGGGAACAAGAGTACGCTGAACGTTGGTTGCTAGGGTCATTGATGCATAGCAACACAGTTGACAGCACATAGCTGAAGAAGGAAATCATCAGAGCCTTAGTATTTAAAAACATGTAGTAATAAAATGGAGAAAGCTATTTACAAAGCATTTTTAAGTACGGAAAGCAAAATATGAACAATAGGTTGAGATCAACATTCACTTTCACTACATATTTGAAGAGTATTTCCCTGGCAGGTGAAGTAAAAAGAAAGATTTACAGTTTGTTTATTTTTAGGATATTGTAACTCCATCGCTTTAAACACAGCGCATTTTACAACCAACAATGTGCAGAATTGTTTTAATTGCTGCTTAAGAAATGCAGCATTGTTCAGCATATCATCATCATCACCATTTATTTATATAGCGCCACTGATTCCGCAGCTCTGTACAGAGAACTCATTCACATCAGTCCCTGCCCCATTGGAGCTTACAGTCTAAATTCCCTAACATTCACACAGACAGAGAGACAGACAGAGGTCAATTTTGATTGAAGCCAATTGACCTACTACTATGTTTTTGGAGTGTGGTAGGAAACCGGAGCACCCGGAGGAAACCCACACAAACACGGGGAGAACATACAAACTCCACACAGATAAAGCCATGGTTGGGAATTGAACTCATGACCCCAGTGCTGTGAGGCAGAAGTGCTAACCACTAAGCCACCATGCTGCCCGTAGATCCCCAAACATTTGGACAAAATTGGATTAACCCCCCCCCCCCATCTACACAAAACCCACCCAGATTCATGCAGAAATATTGGGGATGAAACCCCACCCACTTTCATGTAAGTCCCACCCCTTTTTGGGGCAATACATTGGGGCTGTCACACCAAAATCGAGGGAGGTATGGGCCAGCACTCTACACACTGAATGTGACAGGGACAACTGAAATTATTCCTAGGAGGCACCATTTTCCATGAGCATTTTAAAAAGTTGTCCAAAGTGCGTCATGCAAAAATTGAGTGCTTCAAGGACTAAAGTCTGTAAAGAACGTAGGTAGCACTTTTTTAATATTATTATTATTATTATTATTATTATTATTATTGCTATTATTATTAAACTTTATTTATAGGGCACCACATGAGGTCTGCAGCACTGTACAGAGGGCAGGGCAAACAACAAAACCGTACATGATATAACAGTACAATCAGACGCGGGCTGGGAGAGGCGTAGCCGGGGGGCACACAGGCGGCCGCATCTCAGGAAATGTCATGTGATGCGGCCGCCTGTGTGCTGATGTCATCAGATGCGACCGCGGGGGAAAGAATTGTATTTCGCAGCCGGGGGGCGGCCGGTCGGCCTACCCCCCGACCCTAATAGCGGCCTGACCCTAATAGCGGCCTGACCGAGTGGCCCGGGTGGCCGATGCCCCCCTGCCCCCCGGGCCAGCCCACCACTGAGTACAATACAGTAAACAAATAACACTCTCAACACAGCTGCTGGGGTGCAGGGGGTATATTCAGCACAGGCTGAAACCTGAACACATTAGCGTAGGCGCAACTAACACTGAAAGAGGTACAAAGACAATGGAGGAGCGGAGTCAATGAGCAGAGAGCCCCAGGAGGAGGTGCACAGTGTAGCTGGTGAGCAAACATTATAAGTAATGAGAAGAAGAGGGAAGAGGGCCCTGCTCACTAGAGCTTACAATCTAAAGGGAAAGGAGCAGGTGAGCCAATGTAAGGGCATCTGAGGGCAAGAATGGGAGACATGAAGGATGATAGAGGGTGAGGTATACTACATGGTGAAATGGTTAAGTGTAGGACTGGTAGGCTTTTCTAAACAGGTGGATTTTCAATGACCGTTCGAAGCTATACAGGCTAGGGCAGTGTTGGCTAACCTGTGACACTCCAGGTGTGAAACTACATGTCCCAGCATGCTTTGCCAATATATAGCAGCTTATTGCTGTAAGGGTATGCTAGGACTTGTAGTTTCACAACACCTGGAGTGTCATAGGTTAGCCAACACTGGGCTAGGGGATAGTCTGATAGAACGAGGGAGTTAAGACTAATGAAAACAAATCTCTTGATTATAGCTCTGGGCTACTGAGTTTTTTAACCTGTTAGTAAATAGCCCCCTATTAGGTCCCAATCCATATGTGAGAGAACAGGATGTGAATCTAGCATCAGGCTGACAATCATGCAATATTTTAGAACTACAAAACAATAAATACATCAAAGGCTTACGTTCCCTGTTCATCTTGCACCCTGTGTTGCTCGGATGACTGTGCAATCAAACACAGGGGCTTGGTACTTCTGCAATTCGCACACTTGTGTTGATAATTAAAAATGTGCTGATGTTAGAGACATAACATTGATCACAGTGAGTAAGAGTGAATAGCTGCATTTTGCTTCTGCTGAATAGAATATTTCTGCTCGCTTTAAATCATCTCGCTAAAGTATTTCACATGAGCCGTAGACATTTTTCTTAAGCCTGCTACGCACCATGAACTGAGCTGTGTCTACAGTGCATATTGCATTTCAATATATAAAGTCCTTGATGCATCTGATGAGTAACAACACAATGGTTTATCAAATAGTGAGATATAGCATCAATTATCACAGAATGTCATAGAAAAACTAGGTGAGGTGGAAACTGTATTTACTACAGCTTTAGAAAGTAATGTTTCAGTTTATTATAAACTAAGCTGGCTCTTTTATTAAAACTACTATTAAAGTAATTCTATAGTTTCCAAATAAGCATTGCCCAAGCGATTGTATTGTGTTTCCAACGCACAAAGTAATTTATTTTAGCAGATGTAAAGTTTAACAGTTCAATACATGATTATAATATAATACAGAACAGTACAGCCAATACCAAAAGATACATACATACCGCTGCGCTACCACGGTCACCAGTGACCAGTAGTTCACCCTTGAACACTGTGGTCAGAGTAGACTGAAGACTGGGAGCACAGCTATGATTATATATACATTCAGTGTTACAGAGAGAACAATGCAGATGACAAGGCTTGCTTCTATAGGTCCAGACTTCGGGTGGGTCCAGGGTAAACAGGTCATAGGCTAGTTCAAACAACCCCCTCAAAGGCTGAGGGACAACATTCCAGATGATTCTTCCGCCCATGAAACCAGTTACAACTAGTCCATTAGCATTTTACCATCTGATATTAATCTGGCTATTTATTCCCTAACATTAATAACTAGAGTATGCAATATGCGATCTCTTCGGCGATGGAACCGGACAGCTGCTGATGAATAGGGGAATGATATCAGACATGACACATTTCCTATAACCTGAACCTTAAATAACACTGAAGTGTACATACAATCATAATATATAAACTAATAATAAACTAAATACTATCTACTCATAAATCACTGTATAGCGGAACCAATATGAATATAAATTATATAAATAACTAAATGTTGTATTGCGAGTGTGTACGTGCGTATTTTACCGTGCGATCGCAGTATGCCACGTGTAGCGTGTTGAGTGCAATCGACCAATAAAACAATATTAACCAATATACTTTCGTTCATCAAATTATATGACTTTGACACTACTCACAAAATTTGACCAGTATCCAAATTCAATCAATAATATTGCTGCCAATTACTAGTCATGGAAAGAGGAATAATGTAAATAAGTTCAATTTATTGTAACTGTTTACTAGTTATGTAGAATTTGTTGCTCAAACACAACATGTTATAAGACAGTTTTCTTTTCAATTTAGTCTATGTAAATTGATTTTCAAAACATGGACTAACAGAATTTGCTGCACCAATTTGCTCTTCTCTAATTATAAGCTAAATAAAAAAAAGTACTCCAGAAGCAATCATTCGGGATTTGCATTAGAACATTGGTCAATTCATTTTTAATTCACAAGGGGTCTCAGGGGTTCAACAGTTTTCAAAAGCAAGACCACTGGTAACAGGGGTTATTTCTGACACCGGGCAATGCTTGGTCATGGCACATGTATGCAGGGCTGCCGAGAGGGGGGGGGGGCGGGTACATTTTACCCGGGCCCGGCCATGCCAGGGAAACCGGGCCGGGCCCTCGCTGCTAACTTAATTTTTTTATTTTTTTTTTCATTTTTTATTTTTCATTCTTTCCTTTATTTTTTTTTATTTTTTTTTCCGTGGGGGGGGGGGGGGGGGGGGGGGTTGGGGGTTGCGGGCTTCATTGGTGGGGGGAGCTGGATGAGAAAAAAAAATCCCATACTCACGTGACCCGCAGCGCCGCGTCCCTCCTCTCCTGTCTTCTCCATTCACACTGACTGTGATGACGTCACGCCCGGCAGTCAGTCAGTGAGGTGTGCCACAGCCAGACAAACAAGACCAAGGCAGAAGAAAGAAGAGAGAAGAAGAGCCAGAAGAGAAGAGAAGAAAAGAAAGAGGCTGACAAAAGGTAAGGAGAGAAATTGAGAGGCAAGGAGAGAAAAGAGAGGGACAGTACTATAAAGAAGGGGCAGAGAGGCACAGAGGAGGAAAACTGGGGCAGAGAGGCACAGAGGAGGAAAACTGGGGCAGAGAGGCACAGAGGAGGAAAATTGGGGCAGAGAGGCACAGAGGAGGAAAACAGGGGCAGAGAGGCACAGAGGAGAAAAACGGGCAAAGAGGCACAGAGTGAATAAAAAGGGGGGAAAGCAGCATGGAGGGCGCAGTGTAGTTGTGATGGGGCTTGTTGCAATGTAGTGTGTGTGTGGTAGGTGGTGGCTAATTAATGGGCGCTATTTTGTTTGTAGGGTGATGGTGGGGCAATTTAATAGTGGGGATTATTAATTTAAGATGGGGTGATTTGGGGGCTATTGAATGTGGGGGTGAGTTTGGGGAGAATGAGGTCTATTTATTAAATGTGACTATGAATTATTTAATGGCAGTGATGATTGCGGGAAATAGGTATTGCTAGGCTGTTTGCATGAAGGGAAATAGGTTTATTTATTAAATGTGAATACTATTATTTTAATGTTGGGGCTGGAGGAAGGCCTAATTATTAATCGTGGGTGCTATTGATTTAACGCTGCGTCTGGCTGTAATTTTCTAAATGTAGCCATTTTTTTCCCCAAATAGGTCCTTCTACATTCCAACATCCAGACAAGCCACAACTAAAGAAACCAGCAGCCACAGGTGGAGAAAGTGAGAAGAACAGGTAGGACAGAGCAGCACAGTGTGTGAAATGTTGTGATTCTAGTAGGGACAATGCCAATGTTTGGTGAGCCCAGTGGGCGCAGGCCAAGACTGAACTCTTTGTGTACACACTGCATTCTTCCTATACTACACAAGGGTGCTAGATGTCCTGAAAGTCAGGAGTGCTGGGACATATGTCACGCTCTGGTGAATTCAGGACCTAGTGATTTTGATGTGCTAGCCACGCCCCAAAGGTGCATTGCCACGCCCCCAAATGTATGACCACATCCCCGAAAATTTTTGCACTGCCGTTAGGCTAGCCACACCCCAATGGCGCATTGACACGCCCCTGAATGTATGACCACACCCGCGACTCCTTTTTGCGCCGCCTGACACAGGCGGCGTGAAATTTTTTTAGGGCTCACTCGACTATGAGGGGGGGCCCCATGAATTTGTTGTACCCGGGCCCTGAATTCCTCTTGGCAGCCCTGCATGTATGTTGTCCCCATGTGTGACGACAACTGTTGAATATGGATTTTGTTATCCCCATGTCCCCCCAGATTGTTTGTCCTAGCACACAGTATGACTGTCTGCATTCATTACATGTGTTGTCATTCCCCGTAGCATGTCTCTCGTCACCCCCATACTGTGTTTGAATATCAGCCTTAATATTGGTGTGTTTTATCTATTACTCTGTAGGTGAAGTATTCATGCTAGCCCTAGAGCTTCTTATTGTTTAATTATGCCAAAGGAGTAAGTCTATATGTATTCTAGATTTGTAGAAACAATACATCAATAATTAGATTATCAGGTCATGTAGACCAGACTATTGTTTAACATTATTATTATTAAGTTTTATTTATATGGCATCACAAAGGGTCCGCAGCGCTGTACATAGAAGACAAGACACAGCATATGGAGAAGTACAAAAACAAAACAAAGTTAAATTTAAATACACAAGTAGCACGGACAACCTGGCTGTGTGGATAAAGAATGCTGGGAGCCAGAGGGAGGAAGAAAGAGAGGTGGGGAGTGTGCAAAGGCCTGAACGTAGGTGTGTGGGTACAACTACCTGGACAAGAGCAGATTATGGAACCCAGAGTCAATGTAAAGGAATTAAGGAACAGAAGGCTTACAGGAGGAGGACACAAGGAATAGAGGGCCCTGCTTGCGGGAGCTTACAATCTAGGTGATAGAAGCTATCTCTTAAACCATATGAGATCTAGATAAGTGTACTACTCCCCCCTCTGTTCCAAATCTAGCCAGGCTAGTGTTATGTTTAAAGCACAATAGAGTGAATAGCCGTTAAGGCATTAATGCTGTAGCCATTTATATAGATTGTAATTATTCTGCCCTGCCATTTATATTGTTATGTACCCACACGTTACAGGCTGTGAGAGACTGTAAGATTGTGCTGTTAGCTACATCTGTAGACAAACTAGATAAGGGTTAGGAGTCTATTCATACGCCAGAAAGGATGACTCTCTGTGCCTGATTTTATCACCATAGTTAGGAAATGTGTATTGTATTCCTCTGCCTTAAGAACCTGAGACACAGAAGAAAGCCAAACACACCCCTAATTCCTGAAGCTATTCTGTGGGTATAAGAAAGAGCAGTTCAGTGTTCAAATTAGCAACAAAGATCAGCTGCCAGCTGACGGAGGTCGGAGATGAGGAGAAGGACTACAAGGACCCTTGTTCCTATACCTTTGGATAAGTTATTCCAGGCCTTGTGAATCTGTGCGCGCACGAAAAGCGAGGTGACCCTGCTGGCAGTGACTGAGGCTCCTCAATCTCGGGACTTGTGCTAAGGGGTGTAGAAGGAGCTAGTAATAAAGCATAAGCCTATAGTTGGATTTCCCAAGGTCAGGGCCGGTGCTAGGGTCCATGGCGCCCTAGGCAAAATCGGTGACCTCTCCCCCCCCCCCCGCAAAAATCGGCGCCCTCCTCCCCCCTCACCCCTCCCCCCGTCTTTTCTTACCTTGTCTCACCACCGCCGCCTCTCTGCTCCGTCTCCTCCCCTTCACTCACTGACACTAGTGAGTGGAGGGGAGGAGACGGAGCAGAGAGGCGGCGGTGGTGAGCAATAGCCTCTCCCCCCCTCCCCATGCATCTGAATGCTGTGCGGCGGCCGTGACAGGTATGGTCAGCGATCGCTGCACAGTTTTAAAATTAGTTTCCAGTTCTGTGGCGCCCTCCAGGCACCCTCCAGAGCCCGGCGCCCTAGGCAAGTGCCTAACCTTGCCTAATGGGAGCGCCGGGCCTGCCCAAGGTTGTCATAATTGGCCCGGTATCATATTGTATGTACTACCCTCGTGTCCATTGTCCATACCTGTAATTTATATTCCTGTACATATGTTGGTTTTGTGCCTGTTGTTGTTGTTGTTCTGTTAATAGAAGCTACCATTGGTTAAGTTGGATATATGCCTGGGTATAAAGTATTTACCCACAAACAGGGAACCTTGTTAGGCTCGTCACACCATGTTGCCTCTCGTGGCACACAAACATATGAGTAGGTTAATTAGCTTCTAACTAAATTAGCCCAAATTGTGCATTTGTGTGGTAGGGAAATTAGGCAGAAAGTTTTATTGCATCAGTGACTGATGTGAATGAATAAACATATGTTAGCACTGTATAAAATGATGATAATAATAATAATAATAATAATAATAATAATTAGTACTATCAGTAGAAGTAATATTTATGTATTTTTTCTTTATTGTGTCAAATCCTCTTGTCCGTGTTGGACATTTCCATACAAGTGCATTGCATTCATGGATTGACAAAACCTGCATTAATCATTCTCCACCATGTTTCACTCTACGGAACATTAGAACTTGCAACAGAGTAACACATGAAGGATGAATAAGCACCCCCACCGATGTGCGGATCTGCTCTATTAGCTTGCAAGACAAAATAAACAGAACCGTGGCGACAAAGTCTTTAAACCGGCAGCTGAGGAAACTATAATCTGCTGTGTGTTTAGGTAAAGTGCGGTTTAGCCTCCTGTTTCCTACAGCTCAGTAATGGATTAGAAAACAGATCGAGTGAGTTACAGTCAGGATCTTATTTGGAATTTGTGCTGTACTGAAGCCACCTGAAGGAATATGCTCTAAATTATTCATTGTGAACATTTTACATCCATACCGCAATGTCCGGACAGAGAGGGACAATAATGAGGTGACGTACTCAGGCACTGAATCTGGACACAACAAGTTATAAGAGAATAAAGATGTAACATTTCTTGTTACTTTTGTTTCACTGATGCTTTCCCCATTAGTGATTTACCCGAAAAGTGACAATATACATTGTTTTGGTTGCAGAACTAAATGTAATGCAAACATTTTTTTTAACTGGTTTATGTAAGTAATGGAAAGTGTCTAAAAATGTATTTCTAGAATTTTAGTTGTGTTTTTTTCGGAAACAATACAATAAGCAAACACAGTTTCCAGAGACCAGGATAGTAGTCAATGCACAATGTAGACAAGCAGATTGATAAACCCATCACCAGGCGAACATAACCATTTAAAAAAAATATAGGAAATGAAACATTAAGTGCGTGTAGATATCCGGTAATAGTAAGAAAAGAAGAAAGGGTACATTTTTTACCAAAGGATATGTGGGCCTAACCCTCAACATCATCACCATTTATTTATATAGCGCCACTGATTCTGCAGCGCTGTACAGAGAACTCATTCACATCAGTCCCTGCCCCATTGGAGCTTACAGTCTAAATTCCCTAATATATACACACACTCACACAAAGACAGACAGAGAGGGAGACAGACAGAGACTAGGGTCAATTTTTGATTGCAGCCAATTAACCATCACCATTTATTTATATAGCGCCACTGATTCTGCAGCGCTGTACAGAGAACTCATTCACATCAGTCCCTGCCCCATTGGAGCTTACAGTCTAAATTCCATAACACACACACACACACACACACACACACACACAGACTAGGGTCAATTTGATAGCAGCCAATTAACCTACTAGTATGTTTTTGGAGTGTGGGAGGAAACTGGAGCACCTGGAGGAAACCCACGCAAACACGGGGAGAACATACAAACTCCACACAGATAAGGCCATGGTCGGGAATTGAACTCATGACCCCAGTGCTGTGAGGCAGAAGTGCTAACCACTTAGCCGACCCTGCCCGTTAATGGGTGATTGACTTGTTCCAATTAGGAAGAAACATATATTTATAGAAAAGTATATAAATGTATAGCACACATTGCATACTTTTTTAGAATAGGTATCCATATAGAAGATTAAAGGACTAGAGGCGAGGATCTATTTTGCAAATGTAACCCCTATTCTATCTGTAACTATTTGTGAGATATAGTGTTCATCGCCTACATCGCTCACTTGTACTGCGTTTTCTGCCAAGCTTGAGGGGACCAGTTGTATGGGCACTTCTGTCTAGGGCAGCATGGTGGCTTAGTGGTTAGCACTTTTGCCTCACAGCACCTGGGTCATGAGTTTGATTCCTGACCTTATCTGTGTGGAATATGTATGGTTTCCCTGTGTTTGCGTGAGTTTCCTCCCACACTCCAAAAACATACTAGGATTAAATTGACCTTAGTCTCTCTCGGTCTGTGTATGTTAGGGAAATTAGACTGTAAGCTCCAATGGGGCAGAGACTGATGTGAGTGAGTTCTGTGTATAGCGTTGCGGAATTAGAGGCGCTATAAAAATACCTCATAGGTTTCATTACAACCCTCCTCCCTTTATAGATCTGATTGCAAGCCCCCCTCTATAGTTCTCATTACAGCCCTCAGTACTTTTAATTGCAGCCCTCTCTTATAGATCTCATTGCAGCCCACCCATAGGTCTCATTGTAGCCCCCCTTAATAGGTCCAATCGTAGCCTCTACCCCATAGGTCTCATCGTATCCTCCACCAATAGTTTTCATTGTAGCCTCCCCTTCCACTACATAGGTATCATTGTAGCCCCCCCCATGGGTCTCATTGTAGCCTCATTAATATATCTTGTCATTTACCTTCTATTGTGCCCTCCAACCCGTACTACAGCTATGATGTGCGCTCATTGCTGCTCAGACAGGGAGTGATTACATTTCCTTTCTGAGCGCTGCACTTTGGGGCTGTCGGAGGTAGAAGTTGCGACTTTCCAGAAGGACAGAATGGGAGGTTTGAAGGAGAGGGAGGAGTCTAGGATGACCCCCAAGGCATTGGACTTGTGGGACAGAAAGGAGGGTGATGTTATTAAAAGAAAGAGAAATGGGGGGAGGAGAGGGAGCCCTGGAAGGAGGAAAGGATGATTAGTTCAGTCTTGGAAATATTGAGTTCAATAAAGCGTTGGGACATCCATGATGGCCGAGAGACAGAATGAGACACAAGACATAAGGGAAGGGGAGAGGTCAGGGGATGAAAGACAGATTTGGGTGCCAACAACACAGAGGCGGTACTGGAGACCAAAGGGGAGCAGATGAGGTCACCAAGGGAGGAGGTGTAGATGGATAAGAGCAGGGGACCAAGAAAGGATCCTTGGAGATCTTCAACAGGTAAAAGATTAAGATGTGTATTCAGGTGTTAAGACTGAAAAGGAGTGGTTGGTGAGGTAACAGATAAACCAGGAGAGAACAGTGTTACAGAGGCCTATAGATTTGAGAGTTTCCAAAAGGAACAAGTGATCAATTGTATCGAAGGCAGCAGTGAGATCGAGAAGGATGAGGAGGGAGAAGTCCTTTAGATCCTTTAGATTTAGCTATGAAAAGGTCATTAGTGACCTTAGTGAAGGCTGTTTTGTGGAGTAGAGGGTGCATTGGAGTGAGTGAGAGGAGAGAAAGTAGGTGAGACTGTTGTAGACAATCCATTCGAGAAGTTTGCAGACTAAAGGAAAGAAGGAGAGGGTGATAATTAAAAAGAGGCAGGGTCAAGGTTTTGGTTTTTTTTGTATAGGGGAGATGAGAGCATGTTTACAGAAGATGGGTAAGGTTCCAGAAGAGAGGGATAGATTGAAGAGGTGGGCATGGTAGGAGCAGACCTCAAGAGAGAGGGAGTGGAGGAGTTAGAAGGGTGCAGACTCATCTGCAGATACCAGTGTGAAGATAGAGAAGGAGAGTGGGCTAGGAAGTGGAGGTGACAGTGGAGAGCAGGGTATAGAAATAATGTTCAAGAGGAGGGGGGGACAGAGTAGGTAGGGAGGGGGAGAGAGTAGAGCAAGAAAGGACTGATGGGAAACAATGCCATGACGTATTGACTCAATTTCGGAGGTGGAGTGGGTAGCAAAATTGATAGCAGAGAGTGGTAGTGAGGAGGGAATATAAAGTGGCAAAAAGGCAACTGTAGTTGGAGGATTGGAGGAAATGAAAGCCTTAAAGTAGGATTGTTTAGAGAGTGACAGGGCAGAACTGTAAGAGGTGAGTATGAACTTAAAGTGAAGGAAGTCAGCATGAGTGCTTGACTTTCTTCAGAGCTGTTCTGCACTGCGGGAGCATTTTTGAAGAGAGCGGGAAAGTTTGGAGTGCCATGGTTGAGGCGGGGACCGATGAAGCTTGATGGTGACAACTGAGGTGATGTCAAGTGCATTGGTAAAAGTTTGATTATCGAAGGAGACAGCCGCATCAGGGCAATAAAGAGTGGTGATGGGGAGAGGAGTGAGACCAGGGTGGAGGAGAACGTCGTAGGTACAATGGTGTCAAGGTTATGCCTGATGAGAGTAACTTTAGGGAGAAGGTGACAGGAGTGGAAATATGATTAAAGAAAGAAGATGGGAAAGGTGAATTGTTGAAGTCAGAGACAGTACCGAGGTGTGAAAATACCAAATCAAGGGAGTAGCCACTGCGGTGGAAGGAAGTGGAAATCCATTAAGAGAGACCAAGGGAGGAGGAGAGGGAGAAGTTTGGAAGCAGCATTGTCTTAGGGACTGTCTATAGGGATATTATAGTCCCCCAAGATGAGAGATGCAAGGTCAGAGGAGAGAAAGTGAGGGAACCAGCTGGAGAAGTGATCAAGGAATTGAGAGATGGGACCAGAAGGACGTTAGATAATGGCAAGATGGAGGTGGGCTCGGTGGAAAAGGTGGATGGAGTTTACCTCAAAGGAGGAGAAAGAGAGTGGGGTTTCAGAGTGAAGAACCCAAAAAGATCAGCAGGGAGAAATAAGTATACCAACACCACCACTTTGCTGGCCTCCAGGACTGGGTGTATTGGAGAACGACAAGAGGGAGCAGCTGGAGGGGTCATGTCCACAAGGGATAGACAGTTTTCAGTGATGGTAAGCAGGCTGAAGGATCTAGAAATAAAGACATCATGGATAGAGGCCCATTTGTTACAGACTGACCTGCATTTCATAGACCACATGATAGAGGAAGAGAGGGAAGAGGAGAGATGTGAATGAAGTTGTTGGGGTTGCTATACTGCAAGGGTAGGCATGATTTTTAGTGAGAGGCATGACAGGAAGAGAGTGATGGAATTGAAAGAGAACTGAACTAGGAGGGGACCCAATGGTGGGAAGGGGCCAGAGGGAAGGGGAATAGCAGGTGGGAGAGGAGTGGAGTTGGGGCTGATTTGGGAGGAGGGTAGAATAGGGAGGGGATAGGTAGGAACAGAAGAAAGCAGAGAGAAGAGCAGCCAGGGGCACTAAAGGAAGAGGGGGTGAGGGGGGTAGAGTGAGGAGAGAAAGAAGAAAGATGGGGCAGTGAGTCAATTCAGGGGCAGAGGAAAGAAGATAGGAGAGGGATAGGGCAGACAAGTAAGGAGGAGGGGGTGGGAGTAGAGGGAAGCACATAGGAAATTTGGACAAGGGAAATAGCGTGATCGAGGGAGAGGACAGAAGAGAGAAAGAGGAGAAAATCATTATAGTTAGAGGTATGTGGGAAATTGAAAGTATGACCGAGAGAAAGGATGGTTAGAAGTGAGGTGAGGAAATGGTGATCAAGGACAAAGTGAGTGAAGGGAGACACTGCAGAGGTAGCAGGAGAGAAAAGTGGTAGAAAAGAAGTAATATGATTAGCAAGGGAATGGAAACATTTTAGAGCAGTAGAGATGATAGATGAGTAACACACAGTTAGGTTTGACAGTAACATTTGGCAGGAGTGGAGAGGGCCTATAAAACATTAGGCAAATAACATTAGGCAAAATAGAACGTGGAGTGAGATGGCTGTGTATGGTCACTGGGCTAAGGGCAGCTGGGGAGCTAGTTAAAAGAGTCAGAGTAACTGGAGGAGCAGGTGTGGTTTGAAGGTGGAAATACAAGCAACAGCAGATATGGAACCAACAATTCATAATAAAACTGCAGGTGTAAGAAGTAATGTTGAGAAACAGTTGAGCAGGGAGTGTCCAGGCCGTCCACAAGGAAGGCGCATGAGGTGGAGGATAACAGGACTTGCAGGTGATTGTTGAATGTTGTCCTCATGTAGAATGTTCCTCTCCTGTTCACCTCTTATTAAACTCTTATGTAAACTCTTAGGTAGAATGTTCCTCTCCTGTTCACCTTTTGTTAAACTCTTACGTAACTCTGTATATACACTTGTAACGAACCCACACTTAGAAGAAGTCCACACTTCATAAACACCCCAAACACTAGATAACACAGCCTCTATCTATTGATTAAGTAGGGTCACAAAGTCATGTAATCGCTTTCCTGAAGTAACCCCCACTAATCTCAAACTACAAAGATAGTAATAAAATTCTTAAGCAAACAAATAGCTAGAGGAGTATGACTGAGTACACACAACAGATTTTTCCAACCAATCTGTTATCTACAAGGACTTTACTGACGACTGGAAAAAAAAAAGTCACGATCAGAATGACGATTCATGCGTACACACTATGCATGTTTTAAAAGATTTACCCTCCAATCCGTACTATAAATTCTATGGAGACCCTCACTGTGAGTGCATGCACACCTCAGAATTGGAAGGACTTTGCTCCATAGCTGAACGAGATTTATAATCATCATCATCATCATTTATTTATATAGCGCCACTGACTCCGCAGCGCTGTACAGAGAACTCATTCACATCTGTCCCTGCCCCATTGGAGCTTACAGTCTAAATTCCCTAATATAGACACACACTCACACACATAGAGAGGGAGACAGACAGACAGGTAGAGACTAGGGTCAATTTTGATAGCAACCAATTAACCTACTAGTATGTTTTTGGAGTGTGGGAGGAAACCGGAGCACCCGGAGGAAACCCACGCAATCACAGGAGAACATACAAACTCCGCACAGATAAGGCCATGGTCGGGAATTGAACTCATGACCCTAGCGCTGTGAGGCAGAAGTGCTACCACTTCGCCACTGTGCTGCCCACACGAGATTTATAATTCTGCTGAACAATCAAAACAAACGATGGTCGGTTCTTTGGAACGACTATCGTTCATCGTCTAAGTGTAGACACTAATGCGAAATCGAGCTGATCAGTTGTTTATTGGGTGATTGGTCTGCTAATTGGCTGAAAACACTGTAGTGTGTACCCAGCCTAAGCATACCATATATCTAATTAGCAAAACAGCACATCTGATCCTTTTAAAGATAGCTGGGGCAAGGATGGTGCCAAATATTTACCACATATCTAATTAGCAAAACAGCACATCTGATCCTTGATGGCCATCCTAAGAGTTTACTTAGAGCTATTGGTCTTCTGCTATGTCCAAGGTTACAGTTACTTATACTAATTAATTATCTGTAGGAAAAAATACTAGATATTTCCTTGTTGTTTTCAAGGTCATATGAAAACAAATTGTTGTTTTCGGAGTGAAATACTTTCATTAATTAAGATAATAAAGATTTTTATTACGGTACATTGAGCAATAAAAAAATGGGTGACAAATATTTAACTTTTTACAAGCTATGTAAGTGTCTTTATTCTATCTAAACAAATAACGTCTAATTAGTGGCAAAAAGCTACATTTTATTGGATTAATGTAATCTTCTTTGTTGCTCTCTCCATTAATGATGAATCAGAGTCACTTAGCGTGCAGAAAAACCTGCAAAACATACAGCTTAAATGATAAATAAACATAACATTATATTTTAGAAATTTCTTATTTTATTTTTCATCAACTTAGTTGACCTGAATGGGTTTTTTTGCCTTTTTGATCATACTCAACCCCCTGTTTTGTTGTGAGACCCATCCCGGTATAATAAGTGTTATGACCCTATGCAAAGGAGAGCGAGAATATAGGTTCTACTAGTTATTTTTGAGTAATTATGAAAATATAATGACAAGGATGTATGTCAACATAACAATGAAGCATAACTAAACCCCCAAAGTTAGTATTTAATAAGCACTTTCAAATCCTTTAAACATTTTTCTCGTAGTTGATTTTTTTTCTTTTTACAAATGCACTTTCCTGTGTTTCCCTATTCCCCACGTATTGTTGCATAAGATGGTTAGCTGAGGTCTAAGACCGCTCTGCTCTAACATACAAAACACTGCAAGACACATCCAATACATATGTGGAATATCAAGTCACAAAAGAACACATACAACAAAAACAATTAACTTCACCTGTTAATAATATAGTCATTAATGACATATCATTAAAAAATAAAAATAAAGTTTTTTCGTTTTCCTGGGTTTCATTCCACCTTTATTTTTTGGCAAATGTTACATCACATTTTTTATATAGTATAAATATAATATGCACATAAGTAAGTTCTGCTGAATTCTGCTCAAGTCTAGTCTACAAACTACAGTACATATGTTTACACTAGACAATATATAGTTAATTTGTTTGTAAGTTTTAGTTGAAATATTTTGTATTTTATTCTGTGAAACGTATTCCAAGATTATCCTTGCGTATATTAGAGATGAACGATTCGGATTTGGAGAAGCCCGACAGATCCGAGATGTGGTGTTCCGAGTGAAACCGAGTCACGACTCTGTTCCTTGCACCAAAACTGGAATGAAAACGAGGCAAAACTTAATTCTGGGAAAATGTTGGATCTTGCGAGTTTTGAACCAGTATCTTCCTTATTTAGCCCTCCCTTGTGTTTGAGAGGACAGAATTTAAGATATAATGGCTTAAGATTTATGCTATGTGATGGAGTTAGAAAACCATACAGACTAGTTAATTAATTTTTGAAAATGCTTCGTTGGCAAAGTTACATATTTCTTCATCAAGACAGCTCACTGAGTTTGATTCCTGATCATGGCCTTATCTTTGTGGAGTTTGTATGTTCTACCTGTGTTTCCGTGGTTTTCCTACAGGTGCTCTGGTTTCCTCCAAAAACATACTTGTAGGTTAATTAGACTGCTATCTAATTGATCCTAGTTTCTCTCTCTGCCTGTGTGTTAGGCAAACTTGCCAACTTTTCCTCATTGGCTTCAGGAAGGTGGGCGTGTGGGGGTGGGGCTTGCCGAATCGCATAATTTGGCTCCGCCCCTAAACAATTGTCACAATTTTAACCAATTACAGCAGGGGGCGAGGCTATGAGAACGCAATATTTGTGCCATTAAGCCCTGCCCCCACTTATCTATTGCGGGGGCGAGAATGGGGAGGTTGCTCTGCTCTCTCGGGAGGTCTCCCAGAATTGCAGGAGTCTCCCGGACATTCCGGGAAAGTAGGCAACTATGCTAAAAGCAGCTAATGAATCTCTAGAGACTGAAGTGTCTTTTACATTTCTGTCTCCATTACTGAAGTCATGTTGTCTTACCTGTCAGTCTTTGGTTAAATCTTGGTCTCCATGAAAATGGCCCCCTCCATAACATCAATACATGGACATAGGACACAATTTCTGAACCGTCAACAACAGATGACGAAGCCAGCCACGTCTTGTACTGGCTCAGCATCAGGGAGAATGCCAGATTCTTCAGGGAGTGAGGGAGATCACCCCTATTTCAGAGAGTCTCCCTGAAATTCAGGGAGAGTTGGCAAGTATGGTGTTAGGTAATTTAAACAGTAAGCTCCAATGGGGCAGGGACTGATGTGAGTGAGTTCTCTGTTCAGCACTGATGAATTAGTGGCGCTATATAAATAAATGATGATCAGTTGAGTTTGCTCAGTGACAAAGTATGTACCTCATAGTAAATCTGCAGTTTAGTAGAAAGGTGATAGTAGGTATACACAATAGCACACAATTATTATTAAATTGCAGTTGCTGTAAGACAGAAGATTGTCAACTGCTATAACCCGCAAGGCAAACTGTGTACTAGATGCTGCCGAATGTTGTGGGGAAAACCAGGCGCTGGAGGCAGCTTCATACCTCAGAAATGTTGCAATGAAAGAGTATTGCAATGAAAGAGTAGGACGTGCTCACAGGCATGACTCAGGAAACTCTGGTGAAGAATCTCTTTATAGGTTAAACAACGCAAGCATGGTGATCCAATCAGAGTTATAGGCTAATCTTTGACCTCAGAGGTCATTAGACATAGATACATCCATGTGGTAGTAGGCATTTTTCATCTGTTGTAAGCCAAGAGGTATTTTATGCTTAGGGACATATAATATTTACTTTGAGGTTTTTTTGTTTTGTTTTAAGTTCACAGTACAAAAAAAACAAAAATGACCACTCGCCAGTAACTTCAGAATTTTTGTGCTTGAAGAACCCCCATATTTACTCCAGATATTATATGACATAGCAGTGTAGTTTATAAGATACATGCTACATAACTGGTATTGTGCGCAGTATAGTTATTATGTTATCTTGCACTTTGGCTTGTATTTTAGCTAAGGGTGTGCACTGGCCACTTTTAGTGTTTTGTGTTTTGGGTGGGTTTTGGTGTCTGATTAGCTTGAGGTTTTGGGTTCTGATTTGTTTTGGCCAAAACACCTGACGAAAGGTTTTTGGTTCTGATTTAGGGTTTTGTGGTTCTGATTTATTTTTAAAAAAGCATAAAAAGGGTTAAAATCAAGTTTTTTTGTTTATTTTTCACTCCTACGCTATTATTAACCTCAAACCCTTTCAATAACAATCATTTCCACTAATTTCCAGTCTATTCGGAACACCTCACACCTCACAATATTGATTTAGGTACAATATTAGATTTTTTTGGTACAGCAGCAACAGTGAACATAGTTTTGGAATTGCAGTACCTATTTTTTGGTACAGCAGCAACAGTGAACGTAGTTTGGAATTGCAGTACCTATTTTTGGGTTACAGCAGCAACAGTGAATGTAGTTTAATATCTGATACGCATCTATGTGGACTGCGTAGTGGAGTGGCCCCGGTACCCAATTTGGTACCGGGGCCACCAATATATCACCCTCAACTGGTCTGAATTCCACTGGCATATATGGCTGCTCCTACATCCTCTGCAGCATATAGAGGGTGTAGTTCAAGCGCGTCACTACCTCTTGTTTTGACGTCCATGGTACAGAGCATTCCATCATTGAGATCCCATCAAGTATGTCAAAGACAGACAGCGTCCGAAGTGTTATTTGTTGACTTTGTGAACAAAAAAACTGTCCCTGTTGCAAATCTTCGTGCAATGAAGAGTGACTTTTTCATTTAAAGGCTCAAGCTTTCAAGTGTAGTGTTTATAACATCATTACACCAACAGGTAAAAATCCTTTTAATTGGGATAATGGAGCCACAAAGGAAATTACACATATGTTAATGCCAGCACAATGTTACTGGCGTTGTCTGACACCACAAATCCCCCAGGAGAGTCTAAGTGGGTTAAGCCAACTGAGAGATTATTTCCCTCAGTTTCTGGACTGATGCACCACTGGACTCAGCAATGACAGAGGCAACTGGACTGATGCACCACTGGGACTCAGCAATGACAGAGCACTGGACTGATGCACCACTGGACTCAGCAAGGACTTTTTTGGGGGTTTTTTATGCTTTTTTCTAAAGGATTTTTGTAGAATTTTTCTTTTTCTTTTCTTGTTATGGAAGAATTTTTAATACTTTTAAAATAAATATGCACTTAGCAGAACAAAAGCACAGGACAAAAGCACCGCTGGACTCAGCAAGGACAGAGCACTGGCAAAAGCACCACTGGACTCAGCAGGACAGAGCACTGGACTGATGCACCACTGGGACTCAGCAAGGACAGAGCACTGGAACTGATGCACCACTGGACTCAGCAAGGACAGAGCACTGGACTGATGCACCACTGGAACTCAGCAAGGACAGAGCACTGGACTGATGCACCACTGGACCTCAGCAATGACTTTTTTTGATTATTTTTTTTTAAAGGATTTTTGTAGAATTTTTTTTTTTTTTTCTTTTTATGGAAGAATTTTTAATAGTTTTAAAATAAATATGCACTTAGCAGAACAAAGCACAGGACAAAAGCACCTCTGGACTCAGCAAGGACAGAGCACTGGCAAAAGCACCACTGGACTCAGCAGGACAGAGCACTGGACTGATGCACCACTGGACTCAGCAAGGACAGAGCACTGGACTGATGCACCACTGGACTCAGCAAGGACAGAGCACTGGACTGATGCACCACTGGACTCAGCAAGGACAGAGCACTGGACTGATGCACCACTGGACTCAGCAAGGACATAGCACTGGACTGATGCACCACTGGACTCAGCAATGACTTTTTTGATTATTTTTTTTATATTTTTTTTAAAGGATTTTTGTAGAATTTTTCTTTTTTTTTTCTTTTTATGGAAGAATTTTTAATACTTTTAAAATAAATATGCACTTAGCAGAACAAAGCACAGGACAAAAGCACCGCTGGACTCAGCAAGGACAGAGCACAGGACTGATGCACCACTGGACTCAGCAGGACAGAGCACAGGACAAAAGTGTAACGCCCCCTGCGGGGAAAGACAGGGACAGACGCAACAGAAAATAACTCACCTTGTAAACGATGGTCACCTCCAGTCCGCTTCTGATTTCCCAGCTGCGATCCGATCCCAGCAGATCCGCAGCCACCTCCAATCACGTCCCTCTAAGATAGAGGCAGAGATTACGGCCGTGCCTACCAGGTAAGGGCTGTCCGAGACTACGGCAAAGGACAAGGACACGGTCAGTCCAAGCTCCTTGCCGCCTCCTCACTTTGTTCTTGCCAAGACGCGGGGGACTACAGGCACTGAAGGCCAAGACTAATCCGAGGACTAATCCCGCCTCAAGTACCTCACACACCTGCCGGTGAGGGCCTAACCGAAAGGGGGAATCGAGCGTGATACTCACCGGGACACTCCCACTTCCGATCCGGTTCTCCTGCACCTCCCCGACTCCTGCGGATGACAAGAACACACAGCCTCCCTCTACGCTCTCCGTGAACTAAGATGGCACCCACAAAACTGGACTAACTACAACGGCGACCCGACCCTAACAACGTTCTAATGGTCGGCAACGCAACTAAGTCAAACACTAGGACTAACTAAATGTGGTGCACTAACGGAACTACTAGTTACACGCTACGGGGAACACCAGCCGGTGTTCACAGCCTAAACCGGAGGGCGGTTCCTAACCCCCTCACCCAGGTCGTACCAAGAAGCTGCCTTCTTGCTATGGAGTCACACACAGGCCCTAAGTACGGGTTCTTTAAGCCCGGCTGAGGCTCAGTAAAACAGCACACTAACCCGCGGGCCGACTGCCGCACGGAACAGCCCGATCGAACTGAACCGCCCGACTGCCTGTACTCGGGTATCTCACACGTGTCCCTACGTCCGGAACCACAGGTCCACCTGCACGGAACCGGCCTTGAGGACCCTTGATCAGAACCACGGCCGCCCCTGGAACTGCCTCAAGGTGTGCTGTACTGCCACCAACTCACTCAGCCACCCCCTCTGGGTACCAGTGTGACCCCGGGGACCTAAGGGACAGGGAAACTACATGTGTTCTCCCCTGACTATGTGTATGCTGGTACTTACACTTGTCCCCCACAGCACGGGTTAGCACAGGAAAACCACAGGAAACAAGAGCCTACCTTTAATGGGGGCCTGACGTCTTGCCCCTGGACACAGTTAGAAAGCACACCAAAATACTGTAATGTAAACTACACTCGCCACACAGACAGAATAAATAGATACAGTATACAGTACCTTGCCCGCTACTTACCCGAACACACCGCTGCTAGCCAACCAGCAGGTTGCTACAGCACCACAGGAGCCTACGCTCGACCGTACCTCCTAACCACGTGTGCTCACCTCACACAGGACCGCGCCTACTCTCACGAGGCTCCCACGCCTCTACCTCACACCACCAGGGCCTTATGCCCTACACACCATGGGTCTCTGCCCAGCTACACACAGAGCCTTCTGCTCTGACTAATGGGCCTCAGCCCCCTCTCTAACTCAGGGCTCTGAGCCCACTCACTGGGGCCTTATGCCCTACTACCTAGGGGTCCTAGCCCCTGCCTGAGGCCTGTGGCCTCCCTAACTAACTGAGGGCCTTGTGCCCTTAATAACCTACAGGCTACCAGCCTCTAACCAGGCCCTCTGGCCTTCCTATGGCCTCTAGGCCACTAACTACCTAAGGGCCTTGTGCCCTTGTACCTCTGGGGCTCAGAGTCCCCCTCTCTATCTAACAGGGGCTTGTCCCCTTTTATATCGATATACTAATGGCCTACTGGCCCACTACTTCGTTGGGGCCTAGTGCCCAGGTCCCTGGGCCTTGTGCCCCTACTTTACAGTGCCACGGGCCTTGTGCCCGAATGTGCCCACGGGCCTAGTGCCCGAACTTAACGTTGAGTATACTTACCTGCTCTGCGCAGGATACTCAACTTGACACGCCGTCTTCTTCCTTTCTTCTCCGGGTCTTCCAGACCCTCCAGCCGGCGGCGCCTCTTCTCCGCTTCGGCGCTGGGTCTCCAGTTGCAGCTGGGGCGGGGGCGCTCTCAGCCCTGACAAGGGCTCCCCGCCGGCGATCTCCGCTCCGGCGGCTTGCTTGGAGTCTTCTGGCGGCAGGGTAGCTCACGGCCCTTACAAGGGCCCCCTGCCGCCGCTGCCGCTGGTCTTCTTGCTGGACGTCTTGCAGAGACGTCCTCTCTCTTCTCCGCCGACGGACTTCTGGCAAAATGGCGCCACCCGGCGACTTATATAGTCGTCGGCGTGACGTCATCCGCCGGCGCGAGCGCTGATTGGCTCGCGTCGGCGCCAATCTTTTGAATGGCCGGGCGCGAGCCGCGATTGGCTCGCGCATCCAGCCGCTGATTGGCCAGCGGGGAAAGATGAGCCCTGATTGGCTCATCCTTCCCCCGCGCACAGGACCTGCAAGAAAGAAGTTATACTCACCGCCGCTGGATCGATGGACGGGTAAGTTCTTCTTCTCTTCTTTCCTGTAGCTGGGCACCATCAGGGATCTCTTCAGCCCCTCCAGGGGCACAGCGCTGCCGGATATCTTCGCCCTCTTCACGGGCACCGGCTCTGACATCTTCTGTCCCTCCACATTTCCGCCGCCTTTTTCCATTGTGGTCCCCACACCTCCAAGGGTCGCTTACCGGCATCCCTGACTTGCGTCCACCGGGTCCTTCGCGGTAAAGCCCTCTCGCGCAGGATCCACACCATCCTGGCAACTTCCTCGCCCGAAGTCGGTATCCAGGGAGTCTCTTCCTCGGCACCTGCCGGAACCTCCCATCCGTCCGATACCTCCTCGGTTGTGCGGGAAGCTTCTTCAGAAGGTGACAACATCCACCACTCTCCAGCTGCGCTCTCTAAAGTACAGTCTTCTTCAGGCAGTACTTCTTCAGCAGCTCTCTCTTCCGGGGTACTGATGGCTTCGATCCTCTCAGGTACCACCGGGCAGACATCTTCACATGTCTCCGGACACAGCGTTGCCCCGTGGAGGGTCTGCTCAGTTCTCCCTTCGTCTTCAGGGACCAACTCTTCCACAGCCACGGACAAGTCGTCTGACGTATCCGACGTCTCCAATACCCCGGCTCCAGCATCCGGCTGACGCGGGTATTCCTGTCGCGAATCTTGCTTGGACGAGACGATCTCCTGCGATCCAACAGTCAGCAGGCTCTGCCGATCCTTCCCTCCAGATTCCGACTTCTCTTGAGACCATGGATGAAAGGCTTCCTCGTCCTTCCACTCGAAGACTTCTACGTCTTCCCATTCATCGGAGACTTCTTCGTCCTCCCATTCATCAAAGAGCTCCTCGGCAACTGGGCACTGGTATGCGAAGTGTCCAGGCAACCCACACTTCCAGCACAGCATTTCTTCCACCGGTTGCCGTTTAGTACCTTTGTTCTTCTTCTTCCTTGTCTCACAACGTTCCAGGATTTGCTTCGTGAACGCTGCCACTTCGTCACGAGAGATGACACAGCTGTATCCCTCGTACAGCGGAATGATCCCCCGATGAGCCATCGTTGATCCTGCCGACTACGCCAAAATGTAACGCCCCCTGCGGGGAAAGACAGGGACAGACGCAACAGAAAATAACTCACCTTGTAAACGATGGTCACCTCCAGTCCGCTTCTGATTTCCCAGCTGCGATCCGATCCCAGCAGATCCGCAGCCACCTCCAATCACGTCCCTCTAAGATAGAGGCAGAGATTACGGCCGTGCCTACCAGGTAAGGGCTGTCCGAGACTACGGCAAAGGACAAGGACACGGTCAGTCCAAGCTCCTTGCCGCCTCCTCACTTTGTTCTTGCCAAGACGCGGGGGACTACAGGCACTGAAGGCCAAGACTAATCCGAGGACTAATCCCGCCTCAAGTACCTCACACACCTGCCGGTGAGGGCCTAACCGAAAGGGGGAATCGAGCGTGATACTCACCGGGACACTCCCACTTCCGATCCGGTTCTCCTGCACCTCCCCGACTCCTGCGGATGACAAGAACACACAGCCTCCCTCTACGCTCTCCGTGAACTAAGATGGCACCCACAAAACTGGACTAACTACAACGGCGACCCGACCCTAACAACGTTCTAATGGTCGGCAACGCAACTAAGTCAAACACTAGGACTAACTAAATGTGGTGCACTAACGGAACTACTAGTTACACGCTACGGGGAACACCAGCCGGTGTTCACAGCCTAAACCGGAGGGCGGTTCCTAACCCCCTCACCCAGGTCGTACCAAGAAGCTGCCTTCTTGCTATGGAGTCACACACAGGCCCTAAGTACGGGTTCTTTAAGCCCGGCTGAGGCTCAGTAAAACAGCACACTAACCCGCGGGCCGACTGCCGCACGGAACAGCCGATCGAACTGAACCGCCCGACTGCCTGTACTCGGGTATCTCACACGTGTCCCTACGTCCGGAACCACAGGTCCACCTGCACGGAACCGGCCTTGAGGACCCTTGATCAGAACCACGGCCGCCCCTGGAACTGCCTCAAGGTGTGCTGTACTGCCACCAACTCACTCAGCCACCCCCTCTGGGTACCAGTGTGACCCCGGGGACCTAAGGGACAGGGAAACTACATGTGTTCTCCCCTGACTATGTGTATGCTGGTACTTACACTTGTCCCCCACAGCACGGGTTAGCACAGGAAAACCACAGGAAACAAGAGCCTACCTTTAATGGGGGCCTGACGTCTTGCCCCTGGACACAGTTAGAAAGCACACCAAAATACTGTAATGTAAACTACACTCGCCACACAGACAGAATAAATAGATACAGTATACAGTACCTTGCCCGCTACTTACCCGAACACACCGCTGCTAGCCAACCAGCAGGTTGCTACAGCACCACAGGAGCCTACGCTCGACCGTACCTCCTAACCACGTGTGCTCACCTCACACAGGACCGCGCCTACTCTCACGAGGCTCCCACGCCTCTACCTCACACCACCAGGGCCTTATGCCCTACACACCATGGGTCTCTGCCCAGCTACACACAGAGCCTTCTGCTCTAACTAATGGGCCTCAGCCCCCTCTCTAACTCAGGGCTCTGAGCCCACTCACTGGGGCCTTATGCCCTACTACCTAGGGGTCCTAGCCCCTGCCTGAGGCCTGTGGCCTCCCTAACTAACTGAGGGCCTTGTGCCCTTGTACCTCTGGGGCTCAGAGTCCCCCTCTCTATCTAACAGGGGCTTGTCCCCTTTTATATCGATATACTAATGGCCTACTGGCCCACTACTTCGTTGGGGCCTAGTGCCCAGGTCCCTGGGCCTTGTGCCCCTACTTTACAGTGCCACGGGCCTTGTGCCCGAATGTGCCCACGGGCCTAGTGCCCGAACTTAACCTTGAGTATACTTACCTGCTCTGCGCAGGATACTCAACTTGACACGCCGTCTTCTTCCTTTCTTCTCCGGGTCTTCCAGACCCTCCAGCCGGCGGCGCCTCTTCTCCGCTTCGGCGCTGGGTCTCCAGTTGCAGCTGGGGCGGGGGCGCTCTCAGCCCTGACAAGGGCTCCCCGCCGGCGATCTCCGCTCCGGCGGCTTGCTTGGAGTCTTCTGGCGGCAGGGTAGCTCACGGCCCTTACAAGGGCCCCCTGCCGCCGCTGCCGCTGGTCTTCTTGCTGGACGTCTTGCAGAGACGTCCTCTCTCTTCTCCGCCGACGGACTTCTGGCAAAATGGCGCCACCCGGCGACTTATATAGTCGCCGGCGTGACGTCATCCGCCGGCGCGAGCGCTGATTGGCTCGCGTCGGCGCCAATCTTTTGAATGGCCGGGCGCGAGCCGCGATTGGCTCGCGCATCCAGCCGCTGATTGGCCAGTGGGGAAAGATGAGCCCTGATTGGCTCATCCTTCCCCCGCGCACAGGACCTGCAAGAAAGAAGTTATACTCACCGCCGCTGGATCGATGGACGGGTAAGTTCTTCTTCTCTTCTTTCCTGTAGCTGGGCACCATCGGGGACCTCTTCAGCCCCTCCAGGGGCACAGCGCTGCCGGATATCTTCGCCCTCTTCACGGGCACCGGCTCTGACATCTTCTGTCCCTCCACAAAAGCACCACTGGACTCAGCAGGACAGATCACTGGCAAAAGCACCACTGGACTCAGCAGGACAGAGCACAGCACAGCACCACTGGACTCAGCAGGACAGAGCAGAGCACAGCACAGCACAGCTCAGCACAGCACAGCACAGCACGAGAAATAACAGGACAGAGGACCACCTAACACACCCTCCCTCTTCCCTGATCAATGCCGGAGTGAAGATGGTGGCAGCAAGCAGGGAATTTAAAGGTTCCGAGTATCGCGAGATCGGACAGCGGGATTATGACTCAGAGCCTCGTTTTAAGTTTCAGAATCGGCGGGAATACCCGGACAGTGCTCGGATCTGACTTGGATCCGCACTGTTCGGGGGGGCTCGGATTCCAGGAATCCGAGTCCGCTCATCCTTAATTTTAACAGATTTCTTTCCCATCCCATCCATATGATCTATCTTAGCATTGCAGGCCATTTGTTTTTCACCAACGTGCAATATGCTTACGTATCACATCTGTTACAAATCGAAGCAATATATATTCGTGTTTAATAAAGTATTTAGGGCACTACCCGTTTACATTTAAATGCTTCATCTAACTGGAGTGTTTGACACCAGTGTAAAGGATGCAACCGCATATACCAAGGGCTAGATTTTCTAAACTATGGGTTTGAAAAATGGAGATGTTGCCTATATCAACCAATCAGATTCTAGTTATCATTCATTTAGCACATTCTACAAGATGACAGCTAGAATCTGAAGCTGATTGGTTGCTATAGGCAACATCTCCACTTTTTCAAACTTGCAGTTTAGTAAATATACCCCCAAATGTTTATACCTGCTTAATATTTGATGCTGCATTGTTAACTTACATTTCAAAGTTCAACTATTGAATTTTAAGGTTTGTAATTCAAAAAAAATGTAAAAATATAAATTTAAAGAACAGCGAATGAAATATTCAAAATTTTGCAACCACCAAAACCTCCATCTGTTCTTAATAAGAACTTCTTTATTTTTCTTTTCTAATCTTTTTGCATCTTGAGGTTATTATTTGGTCTCTTTGTCAAAACTATAAGGAGTCCAAAAAATCTGACGCTCCCCAAAGTGTATTGTTTGGTGAAGTGTGATTTGAAACAGGCTGTTTTCATTTGGCACATTCTGTGGGCAGAAACCCCGCTGGAAAAGAATCAGCAGGAATCTAAAAACAATAATAGAGAAATTTGGGAATCTCAGTCATATTTCCCAGCAGCCCAAAATGCAAGTCATGTGCTATAAACAAACTCTTTCAAATGCCAAAGGGGGCGCGGATTTCTTGTGGTTGATTGTGTGCATGTTGTCTCCCGCCTGTGCCTCTTTCATCAGCTCTTCTTTGTGAGATGTCCCCATCCCCAACCCCAGTCACTTGCTGCCATCTACAAGAGCGGCACGTTAAAGAATAACTCGGAAAGTGACAGACATATCATATTAGCAGCAGGCATCTACCTTGTAAGATGTGAAATAACGTCTTAAAATAATATTAGACATTCAAAAAGAGTCAGTGAACTTTGCATTATTTTATTACGTGGCCTCTATGACCGTCATGCCCTTTAGCTTTATAATTAAAAGGAACTCTTAGAAATTCCTCTCGATTAGCAGTCATTTAATAATGAAATGATAAAATACAGTTATAGCAATAGGAAAATTAAGCTGCAAGATTTTATACAAATAGAAGTCCAGTGAATCTGTGAATACCTACTTTGTCTTGTATTAATGTGAAGAGGTGCCTGACCGAAGATCTCAACTTACCGGTTTGTTGATGTCGGGGAACAGGTAAGCCTTCAGCGTCTTCCTCTGGACCAATCAGAAGTCATCATGGCTGTTTGTGCCTTTGACTTAATATATTCATTGTATAGTATTCTCTGTTTTCCTGTGCCATGTGTTCATAGCACCCATTAGTCAGGCCCCCATTAAAGATTGGCTGAGGTGATGGTTCCATTACTGCTTTTCTGGTAACTTAGGTCTTATGTGCTTATATTGCTTTGTTTTGTCTAGTTTGCATTGTTGCTGTTATAGATGTAGTCCCAGTTGTGTACTACACCTAGTCTGTAGTGGTGCAGTATAGTGACAACATAGTTGTAGTCAAGGTCATTGCTCCCTTGGTTGACCTTGTCCGATAAACATATGCTGGAGGTAGAAAGGTCATGAGAAGACCTTTAAAAAAAAAAGAATAAAAAAGGTATTTTTCTAAGTAATGAACCCATCGGCTCTGCTCTTTTCCTGCACACTACTGATCTTTATAAAGGAACTCGGAATATACGTCTTTCTATGTTGATATTAATCAGGATTCCACACATCTAGTGGCTACTGGTTGTAATAGTATATTAGTGAACTAATTAAGAATGGACAACAAAAATTCTTTCTTGCTTTTAAAATCAAAGTGTTTCAATCTGAAGGCAGTTGTGCAATGGTCAGTATCAGTGACATCTGAACTATTTAGGGAATTTAGACTGTAAGCTTCAATGGGACAGGGAATTAGGGGCGTTATATAAATAGCAGCTGCTGCTACTGATGATGACAGTGTAGTATACATAGAATGTAGTGTATATAAAGTGTGAGTTGTCTGGGCCCTGCCCCCTAGATTAGGGCAAAGTTCTGACTGAACAGTACAGGTGGGGAAGTACCAAATTTAGGACTGCTGTAACAGAACCAGTTGACAGACAGTCCTGCTCTTTGTTCTTGCAATTGTAGCTACCTAGGGCCTGATTCATTAAGGATCTTAACTAGCACACAAATATCAACTTTAAATTTCAGTGTACAAATAAGCAATCAAGTATTTGTGTGCTACAGTCAGTATTTAACTTATGTGCAAAACAGAAAACTAATTTGCACCCCTTGCATTGTAACATGGTTTTGTCCAGGAGACTGAAATAAGAAGTTTCTCAAGTTAAGATCCTTAATGAATCAGGCCCTAAATTATTACTATTTACATCTAATCAATTGCCCTACTTCTCCTCAAACTCTGCCCCATATTCAATTAATAGCCCCCAAGCAACCCAAGAGCAAGTGTAGCAATTTGCAGAGTGATGCAGCAGATGTGCGGCGACGAGAGGCAAAGATCATCTTGCCGCAGCGTTTAGAATGGATCGAAGTGGAAACAGAAGAATGAAGGGAATGCCAGATAGTGGGAGGTTGCAGTAGTTAAGGTGGGAGATTATGACAAAGTCAATAATAGTTTTGTTTGCAACTTGGGTAAAGCCATATTCTGGCAATATTTCAATAATACAGGATTGTGAGGGAGACTGGATGTGAGGAGTAAATTATGCTTGGTGTCACAGGTGAGACAAAGGCAGCAGACTGAGGAGACTGAATAAATTGTGGTGTTATCGCTGAAGGAGATTTGATGGGAGATTATGACACTGGGATGAGCCCTGTTTTTGACATGTTCAGTATTAATCGGGAGAGCCATGTGGAAATAGTAGAGAGACAATTAGTCACATTAGATATTAGATAGGAATTCAGGGGAGGAGAGGTAGATTTGGGTATTTCCGGTGTAGAGGTGATACTGGAGGTCGAATGAGCAAATTAGTTTGACCAAAAATGAAAAATAGAATAAAACAAGTGTCTGGTTTCTGTGGTTGGATGAAAACTTTGCACCTAAAAGCGATATTAGTAAATTGGCCCTAATGTGCTCCAACTAACAGGTTTCCTCACCTTGAGACTCAATATCCCTTTCATTTAGGTTGTTAGAACAACTCTTTAAATTATTAGATCTTTTGAGCAGAGTTCTCCCCCCTATTGGATCTCCATGTAGTGCAAATGTTAGAAAAATATAATTGTTCTAGTGCCCTGTAGGAACTGATTACGTTGTCCAGTGATTCTGGACATTCTGGTGCTGCATGGATCTCTAGTATTAATAATATTTAAAACAAATTCTGCCCATTGTCTGTGAAATGCTTTGTTTAAACATTATCGCTTGGTAAATTTATCTACCGTATGCCATGATAATCTGCCCACTCAGGGCACGGATTCATTTGAATCTATAACCAAGAAAGCAGAATAACAGCTTCGAGGAATAATTATAAAATGACAGTGGAAGCTGCAAATTTAATATATTTAATATTTAAAAACATATTTTAATAATACAGTTATAAAACATGCAAGAGTTTAAATTAAATGTAGTGCAAACACAATAAAACTATGGAATAGCCCTCATGGATATTCCTTTGCTGCTAGCCAGGGTGGTATTTTTCCCAGGTTGTCTAACTATAACTTTATTCAGAAATAATACTTTACTCTTAAAATGTAGCCAAGTAGCCTATTTGGTTTAACAATAGAAAAATAGGAAGGCAGTGAACTCTTATCTCACTTATGCGCTGGCTTCTGTTTCTGATTTGCCTGGTTGCAGGCGGCTCCCCTCGGCTCCCCGTCATCACAATGTCACTAGTCATTGCTCAGCATCGCAACGGGAGCTTACTGTCCACCATTTAAATGCAGACAGCTCCTCCTGGCTCCTCTTCATTGCAACATCATTGGTAAACGTTGCTACATCAATGTCCTGCAACGCAACAGGACTCACTGTCCCCCATTTTTGCAGAGAGTGAGCCCTGTCCAAACTGATAGGGGGAGGAGCAACCAAGCAGTGAGGTCCAACGGGGAATTCACTGGTACCCATTTAAAATCCCAAGTGTTTCAATCTGAAAACACTTGTGTGAGAATTGCATGAGGTGTCTATCTAGTCTGCAGCTAGCTGATGCTAGACTGCTTGCTACTGTACATGATTTTCCACCTTTTCATAAACTACTTGAATAAACTCGTTACAAATAATATAACAGGGGGATTGTAAGCTTGCACACAGGGTCTTCTTACCTCTCTGTCTGTCTGTATTAGCCAGTATTGCTTTATTGCTGTGCATGTTCCCAATTGTAAAGCGCTACGGAATTTTCTGGCACTATATAAATAAATGATCGTCATCATCATCAACAACATTTATTTATATAGCGCCAGCAGATTCCGTAGCACTTTACAATTGGGAACAAACAGTAATAAAACAATACTGGGTAATACATATATACAGAGAGGTAAGAGGCCCTGCTCACAAGCTTACAATCTATGGGACAATGGGAGTTTGATACACAAGGGTAAGTGCTACATCATATTGAATATTTTCAGCTAGAATGCAAAGGTAAAAAGTATTGAGTGGGCTGTGTGATCAGTCACACAGCAATGTTGGTCAGAGGGTTGTTGTCTTGTGTTAGCTGTGTAGAGGGTGGTACTAGGGTAACCTAGGGAGATTGAGATGGTGGTTGATGAATATTATAAGCTTGTCTGAAGGTTTTTAGAGGACGATTGAACATTAGAAGACTAGAGGAAAGCCTTATTGTGTGAGGGAGAGAGTTACACAAAGTGAGTGCAGCCCAAAAAAACTCCTGTAACTGTGAAAGGGAGGATGTGATAAGAGTAGAAGAGAGACGCAGATCTTGTGCAGAACGGAGGTGTCTAGTTGGGAGATATATTTAGACAAGTGAGGAGATGTATGTCGGTGCAATTTTCTTGATGGCCTTGTATGTTAGTAGAAGAATTTTATATTGTATTCGTTGAAAAACAGGCAACCATTGTTGAGACTGACAGAGTGGCTCAGCAGAGGAAGAACAATTTGCAAGTAAAATCAATCAAGCTGCTGCGTGCAAAATAAATTGTAGGGGTTTGAGTCTGTTTTATGATGATGATGATGATGATGATGATGATGATGATGAAGGTATCTCTACTTATTGTGGCAACACAAAGACTACAGATGATTTGACAAATGTTGTCTGGGTTGGTATAAAATTATTTTAAGATGAAAGAGTTGGATTTTTTGGTCTTTTGCCTAGGTATGATAATGTCCATATCATGGGCATGAGGTTGAGGTGGTACCACCAGTGACTGACTTACTTGGACACATACATCATTCTCCTCATTATCTTGTTCAAATACAACACATTGTAACATTTTCAGATCCACAATTTTCCCCCTCATCCTGTTGCAAGTTTTAAAGTAGCATCCTCGATTTACATGTCGAAATCATCATCATTAATGCTCATCCTCAGATTTCCAAATGAATGCAGTGGATGGCTAAACATTTATTTATCAACAGAATGTCATCAAAATTCAAATGTCGACAATATTATTAGGTCTACAATTCAAATGTAATCAGTATTATATTGTTAGGGTTAGAGATACACAGCCCAACACTTGGACATTAAAACCAAGAATTATTTTCTGCTCAAAGAAATACAGGCAGCTAATCTCTGTTTTACTGGCTTCACTAAGAAGCATAACAGTGTCAGTCTGTTGATAAAACTCAGGAATGTCAAAATGGCTCATCACGCTAACTCTCTCCCCAGGACTCATCATAGTGTGTGCATTTCGACTGGGGGAATTCCAACACATACCATGCTTTGCACACAAAACGTGGTTGTTCAGAAATCCAGGAGATGCTGTCTGTGGCCTGTAAAATTTCTGGGTATTTTCGGCATTCAATGACCGCATGTCATTATCATTGCAGATGCTGCAAAAAGAAAAAAAAACTGCCATGCCACCAACTGAAGTGAGAGGGTATGCGTTCAAATGCCAGAAATTCATTTGGTCAACGTTCAGAAAGTCGACAACATTTGGTCGACATCTCAAGTATCAACAGTGTTATTAGGTGGACAATTCACATGGTCAACAGTATTATTAGGTTGAAAATTCACATGGGCGGCCATATTATTAGGTTGATAATTCAAATGTAGACAGCAATATTGTTAGGAACTCCTCAGCCGGCACAACAAAACTCGGAATCTACTCTGAAAGCCTGGTGTTTGCTGGAACCCCTAGTGGTGGGGACAGACTTGGCTGCAGGCTGACAGAGGGTCGAGAATCGATACCAGCTAAGGAGAACCCAGGGATGGAATGATTGGCGGACAGCAGCGTGGGGTTCAGGCAGAGTCGATGCCAGCAGCAGACAGCGTATAGTACAGAGAAAACCAAGGTCAGAGGTCACAGGCACAGGTTCGGAATCCAGGGACAGGCGAAAGGTCAGGGGCACAGGCAGAGGAGCAGAATCTGGGTTCAAGCAAATGGTCAGGGTCAGAAGTGTAGGTTCAAGGTCCAGGAACAAGCGAGGGTCATACACGGGAAGTCTATCATAGGTTTACACCAAGCACGGAGGGAACAAGCAGGCAGCAGAACTGTAATCAGGACGCTATAACCGGCAGTGAGGCCCAGTCCTCACTGCCTTAAATAGTACAGCTGGCCAATCAGGACACAGTTCAGAATGTGTCCTCAGCTGCTGAATAATGACCATGCAGAGCGTGCAGCCAATGGGAATAGCAGAGTGCCAGCAGTAACCATGATTCCTAATCAGCTTTGATTGGCTGACTGAACCCAGCCTTGAACGGCTGGCCCTGTATTCCCCTGTGCGCACGCGCCCGGTTGTTTGACAGCTGGCCGGGCGCGGCGCCAGAAGCTCCCCCGGCGTCCCGGTTGTTGCCCAGGCAACCAAGACGAAGCTACAGGAAGTGACGTCCCGGTCGTCATAGCGACGGCCGGGACGCCCAGAAGAGGACTTACAGAGTCGCGGCGGTGCCCGCGGCCGCTGCAACTAACAAATATATGGTAAGTGATAGGGTTAAGGATAGGGGTAAGGATATTATTGTCAGCCTAAAAATACTGCCTACATTTGTATTGTTTACCTAATAATAATGTCCACATTCAAATTGTCAACTTAATAACCCTATCTATATTTCAATTGTTGACCTAATAATACTGTCGATGTCATTATTGTCGACTTTCCAAACCTGCCTATATTATGGTGTCGCCCATATAAATGTTGATCATGTTACTGTCCTACAGATTTACCACACCCAGCAAGAAGTCACAATGAGGTGGAACTCCCCACTTCATATGCTTCAGTGATTTTCTGAAATCATTTAAGTTGTGCATTGACAGTTGTGTAGAGATCATTAGAAAATAGACTGTAAATGAATGTTCAAGCTATAAATAGTAATGTAGAAACAAACAGCTCAAAAGCACATTATTTTACCCATTTTTAGTTTTTAGTTTTTTTTTTAATGAAATCCAGATCCAAAACCAAAATCAAATCGCGTAAAGATTTTTGTCCAAAACCAAAACAAAAATGAAAACTGGGGATCTGCGCACACATTTGTAGTTATAGGTGTAGATGTTTCTCCCTGTCCCTTAAGCCTTATAGTTAGTTCCTCAAATTCAGTTTTCATGATGAGGTCTCTGTTAGCATAAGGGTCATCAGATAATTTTATTTCTTTAAACCAGCTTCCATCTGGGATATAAAGGATTGGAGATGAGAGAAACTCAGCTCACGAAACGGTCGGATTTTTGTGCTAGTATTTCAATGTTTGTTAAAAGGCTTCAATAATATTTCATTGATGGAGCAAACATGGACGTATTATAAAAATATAAAATGGCTATTGCAATGTGTATTTGTTTAATTTATTTAATAGCACTGTGGCACAGTATCACAGCGCTGTGGACCGATGTTTGATTCTTGCTCCAGCATATTCCTTAGTGCTTTACAATTGGGAACAAACACAGTAAAATAATACAGAGTAATATAGACAGACAGAGAGGTAAGAGGGCCCTGCTCGCAAGCTTACAATCTACGTGTCTGGACTTTGTATGGTCTCCCCGTGTTTGTGTGGGTTTCCTCCAATTGCCCCGGTTTCCTCCCACAGTCCATCAACATATTGATAGGTTAATTGTCTCCTGACAAAACACACCCTGGTGTGTGTGTATCTATCTATGTTGTACTGAATATAGATTGTAAGCTCCCCTTGGGCAGGGACTAATGGTAATCTATTATTGTAAGTACTATGTACAAAGCAGTTAATAAATGCATGTATTGCTATTTTTAAACTATGGTTTCTGAAACTTTTTTAACGTTAGTTTCACAAACTGGTTGAGCTGCTGTAAGACAAAAATGCACAAAGTAATTTTAAATTTGCCAAAATGTTTAGCCAGTTAATCTAACTGTAGGAGCCAAATGATGTTTCCAAAACATTATGTATATAAAATATATTGTCATAAACAATATCATAAATTATAGTGATGATTGTGGAATGTTTTGGGAGTTTTAAAATTTAATAAAGAAACCTTTTTCTATGATTCCCTTGTATCAACTGGTGTGAAAGGGTCCAATGTGGGTGAAACTGGTAATTTTTTGATCAGTCAGAGTTAATGATTAGGATGTTAGAAGTCACCACGGCTTTCAATGACCATATAAAGGTCATCAGTCCAGTACTTTCAGCAGTGAAAGCAATGTCATTTACATCTGAATTATTTAAAAAAAAAATGTTGGACCTTACGTCTCTAGTTTGACTTTTAATCAACATTCTGATAGAAAATAAAATGCAATATGACATATTTTGATAAAGTATCAAGGAGAGGAACATGTACTCAATTAATCATTAGAAATAAAGTGTTACACTTACAAAAGGGATTTTATTTTGATACATTTTTTGAAATTACCCATTCACTGAGTTCTGGATCTCAGGCACTTTCTAAATCCCCTGCTCTAGTCTTTGAGGGTTCCTAGTACAAAACTGGCAATCATTTGATAGCTAAACATTCCAAATGCAATAGTAATAATAATGCTTTAAATCTCAGCTCTTATAAACAGTCACTCAAATATATATTTTCCAGATGATGAAGTTATTATTTTATAAAGCAGGTTTATAGATAAATCCCTCTGGTGCCAAGTGGTTTAAACTTTACAGTCTTATGATCACAACCTCATAAAGAGCAGTTAATATATTTTTATTTGTCACTGGAAAGCTCTATTCAGATTCCTTTGAATTACCGCCATCATTTGCCTGGACAAGAGTGGTCATGTCATTTGGTACAACCTAGTCCAGTGTTGGCTAAACTGTGACACTCCAGGTGTTGTGAAACTAACTACAAGTCCCAGCATGTTTTGCCAATATATAGCAGCTTATTGCTGGAAGGGATGCTGGGACTTGTAGTTTCACAACACCTGGAGTGTCACAGGTTAGCCAACACTGACCTAGTCAATCTCGGTTGCACCAATCATTCCTTTGAAGTTAAAAGACTCACCCACCACTAGGTGGCACACCAAGCCATAACCTACCTGTCTTGGACCTTACAACATTTCTAGGCATTGAATACTGGATTATAAGTAACTTGCAAAGGACAAATAAATACTGATCATCATTTAGACTTGTATTAATGTGAATGTATGTAAACAAACAATTCCATGTTGACTTGTGTTGGAGAAAAGATACTTAGCCATCCAAACATGGCCACGTCTGTTTAGTTTGATGACAGGCAGAACGGCTGAGTCGGGGGGGGCTTGAAATCTGAAGGTTAGACAGTGAATACTGCACATACATTCATCATCAAACAACCACATTGACCAACATTCCAGATGAAAATTTTAATCCAGATCATATTTTAAGCAAGAATGTTGGATATTATCATGTGCAAATATTTTTATTGTAATGGTGACAGAGGACACTGAGATTAAAAAAGAAAGAAGTTTTACCAAGGTTAAGGTTAAGGTTAGTCAGACAGTGGCATTCCCTATCAGGATTTGCAGTGTTGGAACATTCTACGTACTCTAACCTGTTACATGTGACTCAAACTTTGCAACTCAATATACATTTTTATAATATATCCATACCTGACCTGAACCCACCAATTACAACACATAAAATTACCTTAATACCAAGTTCCTGATGCATCAGTTGGACCTACTCTGCTGGAGGTAAACCTGGACTCCTTGCCTGTGACTCACCCCCACCCATCTTTGTAGTTAGTTTTCGTAAACCCAACCAGTATCACACATCACAAGTCTTTGCAGTTTTAAATGAGATCCCCGGATTTATGTCTGTATTAAATGAGATTTTAGAACAAAACTAACTACTCTTATAAACATGTTTCACACATCTCTTTTTGTCTCCTGACCACTTTAAAACAAGGTGTAATACTCAGCACTGCACTCCCCCTACTTTTTCTCAGAAACAAGTTTTCTCTGTTTAGCAAATGGAGATATGCATATTTTGCTTTAACTTAAAGCAAAGGTTTTTTTGACAACCAATAAGAAGATATGTTCAAATAGGTAAGGATATATTGTATAACATGCACCAGAGTAAGTCAAGAAGTTCAGTTGCTATGAACTAAAGCATACTGCAAGGGGTCCTATTCTGGATGGGGAGACCTGGACCTGTCAAGGTGGAAATGTGCCATTGCTCCCAAAGTGTACTCCTCTCCCTTCAAGTCTTAAACTAGTAAGTTGGTGACTCTGGTTCTATTTTCTATTTTATTTCTGAAACTTATTTGTGCAACTTATTTTGCATGTCTTGTTATTAACTGTTTTGTACTTAAGCATTGGAAACATTTTTCGGGTTGAATGCATTTAATCTAGCATATTTTCCAGTATTCTTTGCGAATTTACGAAGCCAAGTGAGGCTCATGCTCCATGTGTATGTGAAACATTAATAAGTGGTTTTGGTAAACGCAAGGACTCCATAGTAAATACTTTGTGGTGGCAGAAAAGGGTTATTCATTGGTAAGTGACTAAGGTGACTCCAGTCACGGCCAGCTGTTTCAGATTGCTGTATCTGAGACAGGTTGGACATTGGTGAAAAACAATAATCACTAATCATGTCTCTAAACATTCAAAGCTACTGGGCATACCTATCATATATGAGAAGGTGTACCCACCTCTTCACAGCTGTAAAAACAATTGGGAAAAGTATGAGGGCATTAATAGATAAACAAAAGGTCTTTCTTCCCAGGAGAATAGTAGAGCAAAACAAAACCTCCATTGAAATTTGAATTTGTGAAATTGAAGTATCAAGGTCAGCTGGTGGAAAAAATGTCCTCTTTTGTAAAGTGATAGTTGGCGAGCCAGCAAATACAGAAATTTTAACACTCAATTCTGGGTGGGCTTCCTTATGGTGTATCTGATAGGGAGATTCTTTCTTATCGCTATGATACTCAGAATAGTATCTTAGCACCCTAAAGTCTATCTCATTCTATAAACCACATTCACTCTTACTGTATTTAGGTCTTCAGAGTAGAATAATGATTTAAATAAAGAGTTACAAAAGTTAATTTTATGAGTGCTAGATTTATTGCATTTTAGCTTGTTTTTCCGTTGCTTCAATTCTACAATCTAATCCCATAAAACGGATGGCCATGAGACGCAACTATCATTGTATAACCAGGGCATAGCAACCGGATATCAAAGTGTGGTTTTTAGAGAGACACAGCAGTAGTTTGTCTGGAATTAGTGGCGCTATATAAATAGCTGATGAGGATGATGATGAAAGCTAAAGGAGAAGACTTGGAGACTCTGAGAATAGGAGTCTAACAGTTTATCATGATCACTTTCTTTTAAAGCTGGGTTGAAATATCCATGGGTGCAAAAAATGAAAGCACCACTACAAAGTCACTTAATGGGGTATTGGACCATCACATGCAGCCAGTATGGTCTGTGTGAGCCATGGCATTGAGTCTACCAATGTCTGGTGTAACAGGATGGACCTTCTATTCCACCTTGTAATGTTGCTTTACAGCAGGTAAGTAAGCATTGAAGCAGGACCTTGAAGCAGTGATATTTATTAGCGCAAGACGTCCTTAATAGAACAGTTACACACTAGTTTGAGGTACTAGTGATCTCTAGAAGTTACATGTGGAATAATACATAACAGCTAAACAGGGCTCTTTCATACAGTTTCTGGCACACATGTTGGCAGGGGGTAAACCCCCTGGTCTTAGTTGGCACTACAAAGTCTATAATATTACATCAGATATTTAGTATAAGGTTGTAATATGTTCTCTAATCTTGGATTTAACAGAATTCACATCAGTCTGTGATTTCCTAAATTACCTGCTAGTTGTATTATTATTCATGTAGTTTGTCAATCTTTTTAACAAGACAGGATATAGGTAACAACCCCCTGCTGTGTATTAGGGTTATAAAAAGTGTTGGTCACTCACAACTGAAAAGGCCTAAAAAGCATGTGGGGCTTCCTTTAGAAAAGTTACAAAAACCTAATTTCTTCCAACATGGCAATTAACTAAATTTCCAATTCAAAAATTCAACATAATATAAAAAAATCCGTACAATTGCAATGACATACAGCGGCGAACTGCACCACTAATTTAAATAAATTTCTACAATAAGTTGCTATTACGCAACTCAGACATATCTGGAATCATGCAAAAAGAATAAAGCACCATTGTTCCATAAGAAAAGGACTCAGCTGGTTGATGGTGGTGGAAGATACAATCTCAGGCGCTGTTCCAGAATATGCCATAGAAGTTGGACTGGGTCCAGATCTGGTGACCAAGAAGGCCATGGATATCATTAATATCATGCTCATCAAATCATTTGGAGATCACATCTGCTCTATGAATGGTGAAATTGTCATCTTGGAGTCACCCCTTCCACCAACAAATAAATGTTTCTGCATGGGGTGTAGATTAATACTCAGTATCATTATGAAGTGATTATCATTGAGCTTGCCTTCTAAGTGAATGACTGCACCCAAACTATGCCAGGAAAATGTGTCCACAACATTGGAGAACGCTCCATTGTTGAAAATAAACACTCAGGACTCTAAAGTTCTTTAAGCTGGCGCTGCATGACCATTTGTCGGGAACATGATGAAAGTTGATTCCTCTAACAAAGTTGCTTTGTTCCAATGCTTGGTAGTATTTTTCTTGTGCTCTTTGTGCCAGTGAACTCACAATTGTCAGGTGTGATGAGCGGATTATGCACTACAACCCAACTTTAATATCCTTCTCTGTAGAGTTCTCTTTCAAAGTTTTTTTTTATGAAACTGGCTGCTCACGCCGCAGGATGAAATGTGCAATGAATCGCTCTGCAGTTACTCACCTGCTTCTGCCACTGTTGCCGATTACTGATGGTGTGCCGAGAATACCATAGACACGGGTGCTTGGGAAACATTAGCAAGTTGAGCTATCTTGGCCACTGAAGCTCCTGTCAAACTCCCACCAACAATTACCCCTCTTATAAGGTCTCCTCTTCTAGCACTGCTAGCTATCATTATCAGCAACCAGTGCAGCACGCCCTTGTTTTCAATATGCTTGGTAATCCTCATTTACTTATTTATTCTATTTTTTTGTCTAAAATAATGACTGCTCCCAACTGATTTACAGAAACTGGTTGTTAAAATGTAATATATTTAAGGTATAGTATTTGCTTTTCATCTATGGAGTTTGCTCTTTCTCCATATTGACTTATACTGTGGTATTAACATACAGATGATCATAATTTAATGCACAAAAACATAGTCTCCTGGGTATTCTGAGTAACAACAAAAAGAAACAATATATTCATTGGGAAAGAATGAGATTACTATGCAGTACATTTTTACAGAATATTAGAACAAAATGTCATATCACAAGTCAAGTTAGGATTCAAATATGTATATATATAAACTGTTTTGATTTCTCAATCATGTTGTGGTCAGACATGCAAAACATCTGAGTGTATCAGTTTATACATCTGCTGGGACTAGACTCAGACATCAGCCACAGTACATCGTGAGATAAAAAAACAATTATGCTTTGCGTAATGCTGGTTTCTAAGGAAAACTACCCTTCTGTAATATGACTTTACCTGATCAGTTCACTCTATTTGTAGTGACTAAACCATGCCCTGTTTATAATGTGAGTTTACATTGCCACATTTACATACACATTCCGTAGAATCCAGTATTTCATCTAAATAAAGATCCTCTTTGCTTAGCGTTTCTTACCTCCCATTCCTAAATAAAGAAAAATGAGTCAATATTGACCATGGCCTGATGGCTCGCTGGACACATTTCCAGGGAAAATGATAAAACACTTGTTTGGTTTTATTAAGCATCTTCTAAGTAAGGAATATTTCAGGCAAGGTGTTATCTATGTTAAATGCAGCAACAACTGTTGTGTTTTATAATATTGTGCATTGAGTTTAATATGCGTGATTATATGGAACTGATTTAATATGTGGGTGATGTATGGGGCAGGCTGAATGCATGTGTGATGCTTGTAAGGGCTGGATGTTTGTGTGATGCATATAAGCGATGGATGTTTGTGTGAAGTATCATCTCTATGCAGATGATACACAAATCTATCTATCCTCTCCTGATCTCTCACCATCTGTGCTGTCTCGCGTTACTGACTGTCTTTTTGTCATTTCATCTTGGATGTCCTCTCGCCAACTCAAACGCAATCATTTAAAAACAGAATTAATAATATTCCCACCCAATATTTCTATTTCTCTTGACTATATGACCGTAAATCCCACCTCGCAAGCTCGTTGCCTAGGTGTAATCCTTGACTGTGCATTATTTCCCACATCAACTCTATATTTATATCATGTTACATACATCTAAAAAACTTTTCCAGAATACATACATGTCTCACACAAGACACTGCAAAAACTTATCTCCCACATCGACTATTGCAATTCCTATCTTACTGGTCTTCCAAAATCAGACTCAATCCCTTACAATCTATTTTGCACGCAGCAGCTAGATTGATCTTCCTTGCAAATCGTTCTTCCTCTGCTGAGCCACTCTGTCAGTCTCTACAATGGTTGTCTGTTTTTCAAAGAATCCAATATAAAATTCTTCTACTAACATACAAGGCCATCAAGAAAATTGCACCAACATACATTTCCTCACTTGTCTCAAAATATCTCCACTGGACACCTCCGTTCTGCAAAAGAACTGCGTCTCTCTTCCACTCTCATCACATCCTCCCATTCTCGGTTACAGGACATTTTTTGGGCTGTACCCACTCTGTGGAATTCCTTCCATCGCACAATAAGATTTTCCTCTAGTCTTCATACCTTCAAGTGTTCTCTGAAAACCCACCTCTGCAGGCAAGCTTATAATATTCCTCAAGCAACCTCTTAATCTCCCTAGGTTACCCTATTGCCACATAACACAAGAAAAACCTCTGACCAACATTGTTGTGTGACTGATCATACAGCCCACAAACTACTTTTTAACCTTTGCTACATCATATTGCATATTTGTTGAGCCAGAATGCACTTACGCTTGTATATCAAACCATTGTCCCATAGATTGTAAGCTTGCAAGCAGGGCCCTCTTACCTCTCTGTATGTATGTATTGCCCACCTTTGTTTCATTACTATTTGTTCCCAATTGTAAAGCGCTACATAATCTGCTGGAACTATATAAATAAATGTTCATGATGATGATGATGTATTTATGTATAAGGGAGAATGTATTTGTCACAAAACGTGTGTGTTTGTGTGATGCATGTGTCTATAGGACACATCATTACATTTCTAGATTATTTACAAATATGGTAATATAACCTTATCATTTCCAAATAACACTGTCAAGCCATCTCTATGCTATTGCGGGGTTTCAGTATAGACGCTTGTTACATCTGGCGTAAACATGAAACATATGCTAGTGACGTACAGCTGAGATGCATCCGACTGAACATATGCAGGTAAATGTGCTACTTCATTTGTGCATCTCTTTCTATCTGTCCAACTCTAAATCAGTTAGACATGAATTGGTTTCAAAGGTGTTATTGCCACAGATGTGTTGGTTTTCACAGCTTACTTGGCACTTTCAACAAAAAATTTTTACAACTCACACTTCCCAACTCTCCCCATTATTCTCAATGGTGCACATAGGGTTTTGGGTGACCTCGCGATCCAGTCAACTTCTGTGCACGCCCCCTGGTGGATGAGACATGTCCCAACATGACACAGCTACAGTCCCTCGCTGGCGACATGACTGATTTATTTTAATGTGAGTTGTTGAGTAAGTCCAGATGCTGCGTCTTTTATGCCAGGACTGTATTCTAGAAACTGAATTGCACAACACTTGAATTACATCATAACAAAAAGGAAACCATTGCGAATCTTAAATGAAAGATAATCAGATAAAACTGTCCAGAAAAGTAAGATCAGATCATTCGATTTTGCATTACACAGGATATCCATCTCAACATTTTACTTATTTGAATTAATAAAAGATTATCTTATTTTTTATATTCCTTCTCAAATAAACCGTTCCATTTCTATAGAAACCTTTTTAGTTTGTCCTTGTTTGCATTTTATTAGGGCAGTTTCTTTTTGTGCCATTGTTACTTGCTGTAAGATATACTGTATTAAACCTTTATAAATACATTAGTTATGTTAAGAAGTTAAAGAGGTCTGTCTCCACCATTCTTCATTATTAATAGTCATATTGTCTGTGGGGTGTTTGTAATTTTGGTTTAAAAACATTAACCTCTGATGAAATTGGACCAACGCAATTTGCTCAGATCTGATCAGAATACAATAAAGCAATTCAACTGGAATGCGATGAAAATTGGCTGCACATGGTAGCTTACTACTTAAGGGTCAGCTA
This sequence comes from Mixophyes fleayi, assembly GCF_038048845.1. Taxonomy (NCBI): domain Eukaryota; kingdom Metazoa; phylum Chordata; class Amphibia; order Anura; family Limnodynastidae; genus Mixophyes; species Mixophyes fleayi. The sequence continues at coordinate 429,437,593 of NC_134402.1, read as the reverse complement.
ATTTTGGACCCAGTTGGATCCAACCCAATGCCGTCCGATTTTAATTGTCTAGGATGGGACCAGACATGAAGCTATGGTTGGTCCATTTGGTTGAAATAAACAAATCAACCTACGAAAATGATACTGTGAGTGGACAGCAAACAGGTCAAATTTGCAAGTCTATTCTATCTTGACCACCGGCTTTTATACAAATGTGTTTGGAGGTTGGGACCATGGAATAATGTGGCGAGAACGGGTGTGAGCACAGCAAAAATATACATTTGGGCTTACCTATCGTACAGTTTGGGAGGGTCCATACATTTTCAAGCAATTCCAAAGTTCCACTCTACACTGTATCGGCTACATCCCAAACAGCACCCAAACTCACTATTAATATGTTTAGCAATTAACAGACTAGCCTGAACCATATACACATTGTGGGCCTGAGTAATCTTCGCAACCTGCACGAACGCTGAGTTTTTAAAAGGAGCACTGAACTTGAGTGTACATACACCCGTATTCAAATCCAAGTGGATCTTAAGATACATTTCCATTGGAATCTGGGTGAAGGTACGCTCTGCCTAAACAGTACTTGTCATATGTTATCAGATAGGACAGAATGCAGTATACGGCGCACAAGCATATGGGCAATATGAGGTCACAGTAAATTGCATGCAGGTGCGTTCATTGGCCCAAATTCCGTTTTTGCGCATGAGCAGAGATATTTCACTTGTGAATGTCACGCAAAGGGAATTACGTTCGAACATGAATCAGGTCCTGTATTACCCGTAGCTTCTACTTGATAGTAAATATTATGCTACCAGACTGATTTGCCACCTTATTTAATGGGCCCCATTGCCTGGAATGATATGACTGCATTGTTGGATTGGGAATTTAATTATTCTTACAAGTATGAATTATATTTAAGTTGAATTGGGTCAAGTGAGTGGGATTTGATTAATTTTACCAGTGATGTATAGTTTTGTTTTCAAACCAAAAAGTTTGAGAATGCCAGATTAATAGACACATATTTTAATAATCACAAAAGTTCTCTTTTTTTCAGTTTGAAAGATCCTGGTTTCTCCTACACAATTTCACATACTGCTTCAAATACCTGGCTTACAAATTACGTTCACAAGCCAGAGCTGTCTTTGCAAAAGTAAATAATAATTTGCACACTGTCAAATCCAAGTCTTTTGATTTTTTTTTCATTATAGAAAAACTTTTTTGTAACTTTTTGTAAGATTTTTGATACTCTCTCAGCCACGTCTTTTTCAAGTCCCTTTTCATAGCATAACCACAGCAGAGCCATTATCCTAGCATCTTGTTTCTTTTTGTCCTACTAAAAAGGTTTTGTTCTATTGTCCCTACTTTCTGATACATCTCCTACCGTCATGTGAAATGTTCTCGCTAAGAGCACTTTGACATCCAGTATCACTCATATGTAGATGATATCCAGAGTCACTCGTACACTCATTCCTTCACACTTGGAAGTTAGTCTACAATCCATATTGTCATCCTTGGTGACAAATTGTTAACTTGCAAATGATATGTCAGATAAGTGAACACTTTTTCAAACATAAGTTGGCCCAGTTTATTTTACTATTTCATATTTAATGCTAATCCCTGAAGTTAAGAGTAGCCCGATTCATTAAGGAATGTAAATGACGATACGGGCGTATTTTGTGTAAAATCGCTATGTGCAGCCCAGAATCAGATTAAACGCAGCATCATCCAATTCATCTTCGAGCGCAAAGGACCTTTATGAAAAGATTTTAGGGGCAGAACGGGGAGGAGACTGGGCGTATACACGTAGTCAATGTACAGTAAGGGCGTGCCAAGTTCGAGTGCACACAGCAATGTCCGATTCAAGGTTTGGGCATCTTAAAGGTACCAGTTTTTCTGTTGTATCACTTGCACCAGCAACAGGTCAGGTGTAAATGCCGAGTGATAGTGATGACAGTTGTGTATGCATGCTACAACATGTGTTTGAAATCAGGAGCAACTGTAAAAATGTATTTTATGTACAGTAGAACTTCATAACAGCGTAATAAATTTCTTATGCTGAGAAGAAAATAGCTTTTTTTAATATTTTAATGTTTTGTCATTAATGACTATGGGCCTGATTAATTAAGGATCTTAACTTGAGAAACTTCTTATTTCAGTCTCCTGGACAAAACCATGTTACAATGCAAGGGGTGCAAATTAGTTTTCTGTTTTGCACATAAGTTAAATACTGACTGATTTTCCATATAGCACACAAATACTTGAGAGCTTATTTGTACACTGAAATTGAAAGTTGATATTTGTGTGCTACATGAAAAAACAGTCAGTATTTAACTTATGTGCAAAACAGAAAACTAATTTGCACCCCCTGCATTGTAACATGGTTTTGTCCAGGAGACTGAAATAAGAAGTTTCTCAAGTTATGATCCTTAATGAATCAGGCCCTATATTATTAACAGATGACATTGCATTCTGCTGAGACTTTATATTCCACATATGTATTGGACGTATCCTGCATTATATTGTCTGTCAGAGCAGAGGGGACCTAGACCCGTATTCAACAACTGACATATCTTCAGATCTGCTCCTTGTTGAATACGGAAAGGCGTATGGCCAATTTACGTGCATTTTTTTTAAAAACGCAATTGACATTAATCTTGCGTACCTTAATGAGTCAGGCTCTATGTGTTCGGAAAATTAAATTATTTGGATTGTGCTGATGATCACCTGTTATGTGTAAAGTTAAACTCCTTTTTAAAGTATCAGCTGCACTCTGCATTTAGATTTACCAATAAAAATTAAATTGTATAACTTCTACTTAGAGTTTTATTACACTACTATATATGTATGTATGCTAGTGGCTGGTGTCCACACTATATCAGCTGAGTGAAGAAGAGAATGTCCACAACATATTTGCTGTTCTAGATCTACTTTATTACATCATATCAGATACAGTCCATTACTCTCACCTTCCTAACAATTGAGATGTATGTTTAACTCATGTAGCGATGCTTTTCACACCACAATCTTGCAGCAACAGTTTCGACAGGACATTGGGACTCTGTGCTGTTGGAGGACCCTGCTCTGTCCACTATCTAACTCTTAGTCGATTTGTTCCTGCTTGCCTCCATTCCCTGCTTACATCAAGACACTCCCTGTGTCATATTCAACCATGTCCTCCACCTACACAGTCACACAACTACATCCTTGTGGACGTGGACTGGTCAATGCATCCCACAATATTAACCTCAAATAATTTGTGCTGCTGTGAGAATTCTGATTATCTGAGGCTACAGGCTCTTCTATCCTCACACACTTTGGCGTGAACAGAGAGAACTTACAGTTATTTATAAGGGTTAACCCATCACATAATTGTGGGGAATAAGACCTGAATCTTAACTGCAGTGTAAATATGGTATATCAAATGAATCCACTGATAAGTTGAGCTACTAAAGTGTAAAATGTGAAGTCAAAGGGCTAGATTTACTAAGCTGCGGGTTTGAAAAAGTGGGGATGTTGCCTATAGCAACCAATCAGATTCTAGCTTTCATTTATTTAGTACCTTCTACAAAATGATAGCTAGAATCTGATTGGTTGCTATAGGCAACATCCCCACTTTTTCAAACCCGCAGCTTAGTAAATCTAGCCCAAAAAGTCTGTTGTGTGTGTATTTGGTGGCTCTGCACATCCCAGTGTTAGAAGATAGCAGTGTCACCTGTAGCAGCTTCAAAGGGCCCCTGCTGTGAGCTATATCCTGACACAAGTTAGTTTTTGGACACCTGAATAGACTTTGTGGGTCCGGTCACAGCTGGACATCCTTGCAGACAAAGGCAGCATTTGAAGGCTGCCAAAACAGGTATATAGAAATATGAGCTTCAAAGGAAAATGTCTTCATAGTTCATATTTTGGGAAATCTGGGTGCTACTCCACACTGAGGAGCAGCTTTCACACCAGGGTTATGAATGACAGGAACTGGCGGTATCTGGGAACAGCTATAATAACTTATCATTGGGAAACGTATGTCACATTGTCATAATTTAGTGAAGGGGGAGTTATGTCTCTGGGATATATCTGTGGAGAGTTACCAAAGGTCAAAACTTTGGGAATATTTGTGAGCAAACTATAGTGACACCTAGGGGACATCCCTGCCCCCTATTAGCATTAATGCTGCCCCTTTGAAAGCCATCCCATTTAATTTTGCTTGAAAAGCCTGTGTTGGGAATGGGCAAATTGTCAGTTTATTGGGATCAATCTAATTGAAGGACTGTCCATCTTTTCTGCCTACCTCCAGGCATACAGATTATTATACATAAGTGATGCTTTGTACTTTCATACCATTAGTTTTTATAACTGCTTGCAATTTTTTATTTGTATGTCAAATCTTTATCTAATTGCTTTTTATTATCTGTAAGCATTGTACCTTTTGTGTATTAAATCTAACAATTTAATAGTTCTGTCCTTATTGCTCTAAATTAATCCATTACCTATTCAGAAGAGACAGATTGCTTGCTTGGCTGGATTAACTCTTTAGAAACCAGTGTGTGAAGGTTTAACTGTTTAGCTAACAGAGCACCGAGTGTGCGCAATTGGGTGATTAAGTCATAGGTTTGCTACGGGCCTTATACGTAGCTGGTGGCAGTTGCTGAGAGGTGTGAAGCGTGTGTCTGTTGGGAGAGGGACCAACAAAATCTGTCGCTTGAAAGAGAGATGAGTGTGAGGTTTAGGCTGGAATCCTGTGTGTTCCCTTACAGTAGCTTCCAAGTCACAAGTGTGCAGAGGGCGGTTTGTGACAGATAAAGGGATTCAGGAGCAGTTTCCTGACAAAATAGAGGCGATATATTGTATGACTGGTGGAATATATGATAAGATATTAAATCAGGGAGTAGCTAGAAGGGCTTATCCCTGACACACTTCAAAACAGTTTACATATCCACCATACGTGGATATGGAGCTCTGACCCTAGTCCACCGCATTTTAAAAAACACAAGGTGTGGGAACATCCTTTAATACCCTTTTGCCCCCTTGTTAGATTAAGTTTAACTAATTGGGGGAGTAAGGTGAATTTACAAGTTAAGACACTGATTTGTAGGCATAGTATCCAAATGGGTATCCACTAATCCTTTGTGAAAGGTTTCTCAATTCTGAATAACCCCTTTATATAGAGCTTCTTACAAGTTTATATTTCTCATAATAATTTATAATAATTCTGCTCTTTCTTGACATAAGAAATAATAGAAAACAGAAACCACAAACAGACATGTAATCCATATTCCAGTTAATGGCTATTTAAATCCCATTTAAATGGGCGATGGAGGACAGGTGTATTTGGAACAAATGTGTATACAATAACTACTGTAATTGCTTACAAATGGACCGTGACATTTTGTAAATACAAAATGCCTTTTGTACTGCAAAGTGATCTTTTAAAAAATAAATAAAGAGTGGAAGTATGACATGCAATTAGTGGATTATGTGACATGATGGTGTTCTTTATACACAGAAGCAATGCTCTTACGCTCTCTCTGTGGGGAAGAGAACCATTCATTATGCAATGATAAAATGTATTTATTTATATGCTGATGAATATACAGCACAACCAGTGGTGTCTGCACTTATAATACATAAACAGGTTGTATACTGTGCTCACCTTTGACAGAAACCGTTACATTTAATATTTGTAAAATTCTCACACTTAAGAAATTAATTTAGGCTGATTGCTGAAGGTATTTTTGCATCAATTAATTTTGTCAAATTACTACAAAGTAAGTTTAAGTGTCAATGACAGTATTTTGTATGAACTACCGTGTCTAGGCGGCACTACATACAGTCATGTGATTGCAAGAAAGGTTTAATAGGGGTCCTACTTTTGTCTGTCATTAATTTTTTTAAAGCATGTGCATAGATGGCATGCTTCTATTGGTGATCTGAGAATCCCTATTACCTCTTTGTTAAACTTGGCTTTCCTTCTGTTCAAATTCTAAATATTACTTGCTAACTCTCCAGAAAAGTCTGGGAGATTCTCGAATTCCAGGTAGGTCTCCCGGACACCCGGGAGAGCTGGCACTTCTCCCGCATCTGCCCAATTCCTAGTGAAATAGGCAAATTTTGAGCCTCCATGATGCAATTCTCCGGTAATCACTAAATTTTTGGCCGACCTCCATGGTAAAATTACACTATTACGTCACAGGTCGGGGTCAAATGGCGTGGTTAACGGAGCCACGCCCCCCCTGACACCCACCTCTTTCCCCGAGACTCCCGGAGGCCAACCTGGAAAGGTTGGCAACTATGCTCTAAATAGATAGTTTGGGTGTCCGGGACTAGGTCCAAAGTGATATAATGTCATTTGCTGCACTCAGTGCAAAAAAAAACAAAACACATATAGGGTTAGAAGACAGATATTAGGTTTTCTGGTGGTGAAAAATACAGAATATGTTGGTGAAGACGCACACATTGGAAAAAGTCGTAACACAAATTGGGTGTAATTTCCATATATGTGTCTTAAGATGGATTATGATTAAAATAGGGGTCTGAAATATGCTGTGTACAAACAGTGAGTACTTTCTGTTTACATACGTATCACAACACACATAACTTTTATATGATTATAAATTAAAACAACTGCTAACAATATAAGCAAACAAACTAAAAAATAAACAAGAGCCAATGTAACTATATTTTTTTTTAATATAATCCAAATATTTGACGGTATTTTTTATTTAATCCATTATGTAAAATAACTAATGCATACAGTGCATATTGTAAATAAATCTACAATGTGCACAGTTGTTCTGTGTTAGCTATTGAGATGCATACGTGAAAGATAGTAAACAGACAATGCTGTGTTGGTCATCAAGATCATCCGGCATTTACACCTGTCCTGTAGAATGTTCAGAAGACAATCACTGAAAACAAGCGCTCGTGCTATAAACACAGGATTTGAATTGGCCCCATTTGAGGGAACACGCCTGTACTGTACATATCCTATATTAGTTCTCTCCCCAGTTCTGCCTCTCAGGTCGCAAGGGGTCAGAAGCAGGGCCTGATTATCCAATAGGCTGACTCGGCTGCAGCCTAGGGCGCTAGGCTTTAGAAGGGGTGCAAAATTGTGACATGGAAAGGTATAAACTGGCTTTCATTTTAACTTCCATGGTATTTTTATTGATTTTCAAAAAATTGAAGGGATACAGAAAGCAAAAACGGGGAAGAGGTGAGGGAAAGACAGAGTAAAAAAGGGGGAGGAGGGGGGTGCATAATGGGGTAAGAACACAACAATATATTATTACCAAATAACCATAAATAAGAGAACTATTACATTTTCAATATGGTAATCACCATATTCACTCAAACTCAGGGGTCTCTGACTGTTGCCATTCATTCTAAAGGAAAAGAGAATAGACGCTGTCCAAAGTAAAAAGAAAACATGAAAGAAAAATGTAGTAAGTTTTTAACCTTGGCATATTCCCTGGGTACAATGAGTCATCCTTGGGCAGGCGCTTGAGGATAAGGAGAGACAAAGATGACGACAGGTGCAGACGGCCCCAATCACCCTCAGTAGCGCTTGTTGAGGCTTCCACTCTGTTATACAGGTCTGATTTTAATGAAAACTAAATGACAAAGATTGACGTGATATTTTTTTAAAAAGCCGAGTGGAGATGAGTTTTGAAAACACAGGAACATAAATCTTGGTGGGGGGTTAAGGAAGTCATGGTTTTAAATTAAGGACAGGTTCATTTTTATCTATCGCGTATTAGCCTGGATTGGAAGGCAAGGGGGCGCTACAAGTGTATTATCCTAGGGCGGCCTGAACCCTTACCCAGGCCCTGGTCGTAAGCGCCATTTCGGCAATGATACCCAGTAAGGGCAAAATTCTAAAGAGGAAGAAGTATGAAGTTCTAGATGGCGCAAATCTATAGGTCAATAGGTTGCGTGCCGACTGGTGTAAGTCAACCTTCGCACCTGTAGATTACATTTGATGCCACAACCCTGAATATTAGTCAATATAGCTATACTTCAACAATATTCAGTCCTGCAACAAATTAATAATATAATATATTTGAAAACACAATATATGCATAGATAATCCTTATTATTCCACTGTCAGTAATGAGAGAACAAATGTAATATTCAATTTCATGAGTATTCCAATATATATGCTAAACAGCTGTCCCACAGACTAGGAAGTAATTAATGGACACTTACACAATCTAGGGTTCCTGCGCTTAGGGATTAACCATTACATCACCACAATTTTATTGTGCTATTTGATTTTATACACATTGCAAAATATGTCAGTGACATTATAATAAACTAGTGTTCCAAGAAAACTGTAGAAAACACACAGCTGCATAACTCTGTTGATAGAGCAACTATATTTTTATTTAATCACCTATCAATGGATGTGATAAACATAGCCTTGAAGCACTGCAAATACAAAAGTTATCGACATTGCATCCAAAATCAGGAAGAATTCAAAAGCAGGATTTTGGACCCTAACTTTCAGGACATCTATAGTTGTTAAGGAATGTCTGATCCTGAACACCACTGCTGACGGCTTACCCACCAATCCAGATGCTTGAAATTGTCAAACTAGTTATAATGTTCAAAGATTTGTGATAAACTCTCAATCTTTAGGTAAAGTAAAAGTTTTAGCTAACGTTGGAGCAAGGTGAGTAGGCTTGACCCTATTCAAAGTTGGTTCAAACATGTGACAGCTTGTTCAATCTTAAAATCATACCTGCTAACTGCTCAGGTGGGACAGTCCTGATTTGAGGAGTCTGTTCAGCCACTCTGACTGTTGACACCTTTGTCCCGATGTTTGGAATGTTGAGAGACGTGTTGCTGCTGTTCACAAAGTCAAACAATATATCACCTGTATTGTGTCAGGAAACCTCACTCTGCGCACTTGTGACTTGGAAGTGTTTACTGTAAGTGAGTTACACATGATTCCAGCACTGAATTTTCCTCTCACCTATCGCACAGGTTACAGATTTGCCAAATCGCCCCCAAACAGCACTCACACAACCACCCACATCGGTTTAGCCACCACCTATTGAATAAGGGCAATAGGACCAAAATATACTGTCTCCCACTGGCACACAATGAGCACTCCTTGTTACACACAGTTTAGCAAGGCACACACCAGCAGTCAAAGGGTTAGCACTTAACCCCTCAAGGCTCTATGACACAAATGTACATGTAGGCACACACTAGACTTGGTATACAAATGTATTCACAATTCACACCTCAGTATTTTAAGGGTTAGCACGGCCAAGCAATCTTCTTCATAAGAGGCTGCGAGTTCGTTTAGAGCATTAAGGACATCACTAATTCAATTTTAGATTTATTATACAAAAATTTCAATGCTTATATGTTATAAAAACAATGAATGAACAATTGACATACATGCACAAGCAAAACAGTTTTAAAATAAAGGGATTCAGAGTATAAGTGGTATATTCTGAGCCAAGGGAAATTGGCTTGAAGATGGACAGCTTATCAATGAAGATTGATGTCCCAAAAGACGGACACTTTCTTGTAACTGGTCTCAGATTTTTAAAGACACAACTTTACATATTAACCCACCTCGAGTTGTGGTCTGTGACATTGCATGTTGCCAGATTTTCTATCCAATTCTACTATGTGACCCTGTGTAGTGTCACATAGATCCAGTTTTATTATTAATAGATCCACTATGAATTTAGCAATGTTACCCAATTTTATTATTAATAGATCCACTATGAATTTACCAATTTATTGATACCAAACAGGCTTAGGTCCAGCGTATTCGTCATTTCCTCAACTTTTCTGTGTGACAGAATGCTTTAATTGATATATGGTCTGCCCTACATCATGCTATTTAGGAATATGTGGCTGATCACTACTTTTATTGATAGTTTGAACTATATTTGTCTATATGAGATTCAGCAAGCTTTCTTCCTTGTGAACGGCTCCTTAGAGTTTCTCTTGGTGACCGCAGGGGCCTTTGAAGCTGCTCAGCTTTCCCTGAAAGTGTTGCTGTTACCTTTAAACATAGAGGTGGGCAGAAGCATCAGGTAAGCACACAACAGACCCTCTGATTTCACATTTTACACCTTAGTAGCTCAATTTATCAATGGATTCATTTGATATACCATATTTACATTGCAGTTATGATTAGGCCTTATTCCCCACAATTATGTTATGGGTTAATTCCCTATAACTGTAATTCCTCTATGTTCACTACAACAACAACAAAAAACACAAACATAGAAAGTTATATGAACTCTCTTTGTTCTAGACGTCCATCCAGCCCCTTAACTCTTTGGGTTCTGCACAGTTCAAAAACACATAACAACCAATCATCAATTGATATTTCATCTATATAGTGTAGACATTTGAAAGCAAGTGTGAGATAAGAACGTAACCTAATATCTATATAAACTATTCTTCATGGTATTGTGCCTTGGCTGTGCAAGGGACACATTTATTTTGACTGTAAACAGAAGGATGTCTCACCTGTATTACTTTACAAGAGATCATTAACTTGTCAGCCACCTAAATACATGTGCTGTGTTGCATATGGTAACATGACCACCAGGTACTGATAACATCAAATTGTGATGACTTGTCCTTGACACCAAGAGCAATTATATCAGGTAATGTGCATAAAATATTAGCATGCCAGGCTAAAAGACATTACTGGAAATGGATGTGGTATAACAAGCAGAATGCAAACACCACCTAATGTAACATAGTGCAGTTTGACAAGGTCTTGCTACCACAGACCACAAATGAACAGAGAGACACCATACAGCCTAAAACAAACAGGAAAGCTAGTGAAGTGCATGCATTATGAAGCAAAACCTCAGGTACAGAACTGTTGTCATAGACTATCGTTATTACTACGAAGTCGGAACAATTTAAAAAACAGTGTTAAACCACAGAAATTATGTAATGGTAGCGTATAACAAACACACTGTAAAGTTTCTTATTTGTTCATGTTGTGTCTAATTTTAATGAAAGCAGTTAACATTTAGTAATGTAGCCTAAAACTGTGATAGGCAACCTGATGCACTCCCTGAAGTGTATAGACAGCCCTGTAACCTTGAAAAGAGACACACACATTACTTTAATCTCAGTAACAAGTTAAAACAAGGTATTTAATGAAAGAAAGAATACAGCGCAAACAATTCTGACCATGGCGCAGGAAGGAGCTGGGGGCTGCAGGTGTCGGCTGGGAGTGTCACATGTGGGCCTAGAGCTGGCTGTTAAGCTGACTACACACTACAGGAGATTTCTCGCGATCAGATATCGTTAACAATTATACCAATGACTTAAAAAAAACAGTCCCGATCAGCAGCCGATTCATGGGTACACACTAAACATGTTTTACAAGATTTACCTTCAGATCTGTGTTCTTCATCGGTTCTAACCATCGGAAAGATGGTGGCTCTGCACACTCCATAGACATCTATGGACACTGCTGGCCCTGAGTGCATAAACACTGCAGGATTGGAATGACATTGTTCCATCGCTGGACGAAATTTTTAGTTCGGTTTAATAATCCAATCAAACGATGCAAAGTGCTTTGGAGCAATAATCATTCATCGTTGGAGCGTACACACTAACGCAATATCGGGCTGAACGGTCTTTTACTATGTGATTGGCCTGATAATTGGTTGAAAACACTGTAGTGTGTACCCAGCCTTACCCATCACTGGCTTAATGTATAGTTGTCCCTTACAAATAGTGCAGGCTGCAATTTTGCGGACTGAACCAATATTTTACCTCAGGGATGTCACCAACTCCAGGTGAATTGATAGGCTTCATTCTTATTCATATTGGTTTGGCTCACACTATGTGTGACACCAATGTGGAGGCAACCATTTTGTAGGTGGAACCAATATTCAGCCCATAAATTGACTAGAGGACTAGTAACACCACTGACATTCCACAAGTTCATGGCTGCCTACTCTCCCCAATTTTGGGCAGTTCTCCTTTACTCCGAAGAGAGTAGGCCACCCTCCCAGATACCACTTTATTTCCTTGCAAAGTGGGTGGGTCAGGCCTTGCCACCTTTGTTTATGGACGCGATTTGCATCAATGTGCAAATGTGGATTGGGCCTGATGAAGCAAATCTGGCACCATGGCCCCGCCTCCCACTTCAAACACGCTCCCCTGCACTTGTTCCTTAGCAGTCAAGTATGCACTAGTTAGTGAATCGACAGGCTGCTTTCTCACGGATATTGTTTCAGACCACAAAATAACTACATTGGCTTTGTGTAGGTGACTATTCTACTATAGTGTTATTCTTTATCTAAGGCTCTTAAATGCACTTTTATAGACTGAAGCTAAGAAGCTAAATCTTTACCATCTCTGGATAAAAAACAGAGAGTTGTAGTAAATGGAGTGCATTCACAGGGGGGAAAGGTTACCAGTGGAGTACCCCAAGGATCTGTACATGGACCAGTGCTTTTTAAGATCTTTATAGTCGACACACTAGGAGAGGTAAAATAAATGATTGGTGATCTAGGTAGACTAGAGGAATGGTCAAGAGAGTGGCAACTACAGTTTAATGCCCAAAAAAATGCAAAAGCATACACTTGGGTCTCAAAAACCCAAAGGCTAATTATAGTATTAACGGCATAATAATGGAAACTACTGAGGAGGAAAGGGATCTAGGAGTCACTATAACAGGTGACTTAAAGCCAGGTAAGCAATGTAACAAAGCAATGAGGAAGGCAAGTCAGATGCAGAAAGAAAGAAGTAATAATGCCACTGTATAGGTCATTGGTACGGCCCCAACTAGAATACTGTGTTCAGTTCTGAAGGCCATATCTCCAGAAGGATATAAATACATTAGAAACTGTACAAAGAAGGGCAACTAAAATGGTGCATGGCCCACAGCACAAAACTTACCCAGAATGACTAAAAGATCTTAATATGTATAGCTTGGAGCAGAGAAGAGAAAGGGGGATATGATAGAAACTTTCAAATATTATTATTATTATTATTATCATTTATTTGTTAGGCGCCACAAGATTTCTGCAGCGCCGTACACAGTACAAACAATAGACTATACAGGGTGAAACAGTACAGAACAATAAACAAAAATACCAACACTTCAGAAACTCCAGGCAGGCTGCTGCAATAAGCATGGAGCTGAAGAACAGGTGAGGAGACAGGAGGGAAGAGGGCCCTGCTCATGTGAGCTTACATCCTAAGGGTTTGAACAAGTCCCTCCTGTACCTTGTTCATCAAGTGTTTGAACAAGGTACAGGAGGGAAACATTCTTCAATGAAAGAGAAGTATTAGAACACGAGGACATGCACTGACACTGGAGGGAAGTAGGTTCAGAGGAAATTTGAGTAAAAATTACTTCACAGAAGGGGTAGTCGATAAGTGGAATAGCCTCCCATCAGATGTGGTAGAGGCTAATACAGTTGAGCAATTTAAACATGCTTGGGATAGACAAGGATATCCTTACAAAGAATTAAAGATCAAATAGGGTTTGAGGTTACATAGGTTTAAACATGAGCAGACTAGATGGGCCAAGTGGTTCTTATCTGCCGTCAAATTCTACATTTCTATGTTTCTCTGTAAGACTGAATTTTGGAAAAAGTATAAAGCCAGAAATGTTGCAATAAACCAAAAATATTTTTTTAGGTATCTAAAAGAATGATATGTACAGCTGCTGTAAAGTCGTTGTTTGTGCTAATTTACAGAAAATGTCATTTTATGCTGAAGGCATTAAATCAGTGAAGTTATTGTTGTTTAGAAGCTGTTGCTACAATTCTGTATGTTCCCAGGAATAACCATAAATCCTTAGTGCTTAAAATTCAGGAAATTATAAATAAATGTTACACTAATCTTATTATTTGACCTATGTTGCATATTTTACTATTTAAAAACACCCAACATTCATTGACTTGTTGGGAAACGTATGGCTCAAACCCCAAAACATTGTTCCACCTCTTTTCAGTTGGGTCCATAGATCCTCTCTTTCCAAATCTATTAAGGATTATTTGCTAACTCCAATTTTGCAGCTTTGTGAGTAACCCTTATTACATGCTAGTGCTACCAATACAAAAAGTAAAAAGCTTCCTATTAATGTTTAGCAATAATATAGACATTATTTTGTAGTCTAAAATAAAGTAAAAAAAAATAATCATATTTTTATTTTAAAACGGAACAATTGGTTACTAAAATTATTCACAGCTATAATTTGGCTCCTGAATAAATAGAGTCTCTGCTTTGGAAATAACTGAAAATGAAGTGAAAATACTTTTTTTTGGGTGCCTGTAGATGTTGCTCTATAATGCTTTTAAATTTTGCTTCAACTCATTGAAATAAAAGGTCGTTTTAAGCCCTGCTGGCGAGAGCTTAGAATCAGATAGGCAGCACAGAACCACAGAGTTTGGTTGTGTGAAGAGCAGACTGGTTGAAACTGTATAGAATACTATAAAATATTATCATTCAATCTTAATTTGCAGATCTAAACAGATATATAATATATCTGAGCAAATCTTCTAAGGTATAGACCATAGTTTAATGTTTTTCTATTTTTTGTTTTGATGTTAAAATAAAAATAACAGAGGTAAAAATCTGTATACAGTATATAGGTTGCAATTAAGAATCAAGGCTTCTCCATATATAAATAGGGCTGCCAAGAGGAATTCAGGGCCCGGGTACAACAACTTCATGGGGCCCCCCTTATAGTCAAGCATGGTAAAAAAAATTGCGCCGCCGCTAAACTGTCTGTGGGTGTGTTTATACGATTGGGGTGTGGCTATGCATCATTGGGGCGTGGCTAGCAGGTGAAAAATACTAGGCCACCCTTCTACAGAAAAGAAACCTGCATTGTTGTGCACTACTGACTTTCAGGACATCTAGCTCCATAGTGTAGTACGGCGGTTCCCAAAGTGTGCGCCGCGGCTCCCAGGGGTGCCGCGGTGCTGTCACTGGGGTGCCGTGGGCCAGGCAAAAAAAAAGAAAGAAAACAGAAACTTACCAATCCGCGCGGCGATGGGACCCAGCAGCCTCCTCTCTCCCGCAGCTGTCACTGACGTCATTCAGTGACAGCTGCGGGAGAGGAGGCTGCTGGGTCCCGGAGCCGCGCGGATTGGTACGTTTCTGTTTTCTTTTTTCTTTTTTGCCTGGCGCGGGGCAGAGGGAGGGGGACAGAGAGCAGACCGAGGGCAGAGGAGGAGGAGGACAGATGGCAAAGGAGGAGGACAGAGGGCATAGGAGGAGGGGGACAGAGGGCAGACCAGCAGCACAGATGGCAGAGGAGGAGGGGGACAGATGGCAAAGGAGGAGGACAGAGGGCATAGGAGGAGGGGGACAGAGGGCAGACCAGGAGCACAGATGGCAGAGGAGGAGGGGGACAGAGAGCAGACCGAGGGCAGAGGAGGAGGAGGACAGATGGCAAAGGAGGAGGACAGAGGGCATAGGAGGAGGGGGACAGAGGGCAGACCAGGAGGACAGAGGGCAGAGGAGGAGGGGGACAGAGGGCAGAGGGGGAGGGGGACAGAGGGCAGAGGGCAGAGAGCAGAGGAGGAGGGGGACAGAGGGCAGACCAGGAGGACAGAGGAGGGGGACAGAGGGCAGAGGAGGGGGGCAGAGAGCAGAGGAGGGGGACAGAGGGCAGAGGAGGAAGGCAGAGGAGGGGGACATATGGCAGAGGAGGAGGACAGATGGCAGAGGAGGAGGGCAGAGGAGGGGGAGAGAGGGCAGAGGAGGGGGACAGTGTGAGATATGGCAGAGGAGGGGCCAGCGTGACAGAGGGCAGAGGAGGGGGCCAGCGTGACAGAGGGGGCAACGTGAGAGAGGGCAGTGTGCCTGGATGCAGAGGGGGCAGTGTGACTGGATGCAGAGGGGGCAGTGTGCCTGGATGCAGAGGGGCATTTTTGCATACAATTAAATAAGTATTTCTGTCGTGACCTAAATACTTATTACAACTTTTTGACCCAACTACCTCTAAAACAGGACTGTTCAGTAATTATTTTGGAGGGGTACCTTGCAAAAATTTGGAGACTCTAAGGGTGCCGCGAACTGCAAAAGTTTGGGAACCACTGGTGTAGTATATAAAGAATGCAGTGTATATAAAGAGTTAACAATTTTGGCCTGCCCCTTACATTGGGCAGAACAGTCAACAAAAATTGGGATTGTCCCACTAGAATCACAACATTTTACAGACTCTCCTGCTCTCTCCTACCTGTTCTTGTCACTTTCACCACCTGTGGCTGCTGGTTTCTTTAGTTGTAGCTTGTCTGGATCCTGGAATGTTGGGGGCCCTATTTGGAAAAAAATAGGGGTACATTTAGAAAATTCAAACCAGCCCCGGCGTTAAATCAATAGCACCCAAAAGTATTAATTAGGCCTTCCTCCAGCCCCAACATTAAAATAATAGTATTCCCATTTAATAAATAAACCTATTTCCCTCCCTGCAAACAGTCCCAGCAATAAATTAATAGTATTTACATTTCATAAATATACCTATTTCCTGCAACCATTACTGCCTTTAAATAATTCAGTCATATTTAATAGAGACCTCATTCTCCCCAAACTCACCCCCACATTAAATATCCCCCAAACCACCCCATCTTAAATTATTAGTCTCCACTATTAAATTGCCCCACCATCGTCCCACAAACAAAATAGTTTAATTAATTAGCCACCACCTACCTGAAACACACTACATTGCCATAAGGCCCCTGTGCCATCATACACACTACATTGCCACAAGCCCCCTGTGCCATCACACACACATTACTGTGCCCCTTCATTATTAGCACACAGTGCCTCCTTATAATCACACTGTGCCCCTTCATCACAACGACACTGTGCTCTCTTGTAATCTCACTGCGCCCTCCATGCTGGTTTTCTTCCCTGCACCTGGTCCCCCTTCATCACACTGTGCCATGCTGCTTCCCCGCCCCCTTTTTCAATCACACTGTGCCATGCTGCCTGCCTCCATTTTTCAATCACACTGTTCCTTTCCCCCCCCACTTTTTCAATAACACTGTGCCTTTCTCCCCTCCAACCTTTTTCAATCACACTGTGCCTTTCTCCCCCCCTTTTTCCTCCCCTTGCCTCTGTTCATTTACTTACCTTTGTATTGGCTTCTTTAATTTCTTTTCTTTTCTTCTGTCTTTTTTCTTCTTGCTTATTACTGGGTGCTCTCTCCGCCGCTCCTCACTGAATGTCGGGTGTGAATTGATGATGTCACGCCCAACATTTAGTGTGAACGAAGCAGAGTGGAGGGACGCCAGCAACGCGATCACGTGAGTATATGTTTGTTTTTTAAAACTATCCTGCTCCCCCGGCATGCCCGGGCCAGGGTAATTAATACCCACTTTCCCCCCTCTCAGTGGCCCAGTATATAAATACAGCTAAGTCATAGAAGCCAATAGCAAAGAACCTAAACATACCAACAGCTCTTTTGACCCAGCACTTGTAGATCTTTGGAGATACTGTACATTAGATACTTAATGCACCACTTCAGCGAGGGAAGATTTCAACGTCTAAAGGATGATGTAGTTGTATGTAAGGGATAACATATCTTACAATGATGGCAGGTGTTAGTACCCTGGGTTTTAAAATTGTCTATGCCAAATAAGGTGTTAGTAGAAAGAAATTGAAGCTTTGATTATGTTCTAAGCACATGCAAACAATCCATAGAGGCTCCTCTGAGCATAATTCTACCAATGTGACTTAGCTGGGATTTGCAATGTATGTCCTTCGGCTACTATGCTTCTATGTCTTGCATCTAAATGGAGGTCTTAGCTTTCTGAACACATGCCCATTTTTGGCACACTCTACAACATGCCCCTACTTACCATAGCCTGCTCAATATCCAAGTGTCTGATACCAAGTGAGTATTTTGTAGAGCAGTCACATAAACACTCTACAGCCATAGCCAAAAGTACTGAGAATGACACAAATATTATTTTTCACAAAGTCTGCTGCCTCAGTTTTTATTAGAGATGCTCAGGCTCGGTTCCCCGAGAACCGAACACACCCGAACTTAGCAGATCCGAGTACCGAGCGAGCCAGCTAGGTACTTTTGTGTGCCCTCGGAATTGAAAATGAGGAAAAACGTCACTGTTACGTCGATCTCACGAGTTTTGGATTCTATAACTACCGCCCTCCATGGCGATCCAGCGCCATTTCACAGTGGGACACAGAAGGGGTAGCAGTCTCTAGAGCGGATGGGCAGCGTCATAGGTAGAAAAGAAAGGGGAGGAATAGCAGTGTTCTGCAAAGTCTCCAGTGACATTCAGGAGAGCTCCATTGCTAACTGTCATTGCTGAAATAGAATTAATAGGTCTGGCAGGCTTGGTCTTCTAAATCGGCAGTCACATTGTACTGTGTTATATAGGCAACACACAAAGAGGAGAGCTCCATTGCTAATTGTCATTACTGAAATGGAAATACTAGGGCTGACAGTCTTGGTCTAAATCTACAGTTACATTTTACTGTACCATAGCTCACTCAGAAACAGGAGAGTTGGCAGGGTTCAGTGCTGAAACAGACATTGTAATAATAGGGCTGTCAGTGTTCTTAAAAGTCTCCAGTGACATTCTACTGTGCCATAGCTCATACAGAAACAGGAGGGGTGGCATTGCTCTTGTCACTCTCCAGTCTCAGTCATGATGATACTAATCCCTCTACCTCATGTGCTAAAGTCTATGTTCAAGTGCATAGTGGTTTTAAGTCAGGGAAGCAAAAATGTAAATAAAAAGCTTGTACCTTTTTATAGAAAAAAACACCTCTCTAAATTTTACTGTAGAAAAACATAAAATTGCCAACATGCCATTCTACCCACAATATTACCAAGCATTCTGGGTTGAAGATCCACCCCCAGCAGCAGGAGCAGCAGCAATGGGCCTAACGCTCAAGGATTCTTCTGCGGAGTCCTGGATAGGGGAGGAGTCATCTTCTCTTAGCAACTTGGATGCAGGACTAACTCCGATCACTTGTGAGGATTTTGATGATGAATGTGTTGGGGGTGTAAATTGCAGGTGCTGGGATCTAGCTGAGAGAAGGGAACTAGCTGATGCTGGACTGCTTGTTGTTATTTTTCAGCATAAGTTTCTGATTTTCAAAAAAGCTTTCCACGAACTCGCTTCAAATGGCGTATCATGGATGAGGTTCCTAGATGGTTAAGGTCTCTACCTCTACTGACTGTGGCTTTGTAATGCTACAAATGGCTAGACAACTGTTGTGAGGATTTGAAAAAAAATAATTACACACATAAGAGGTGGAATTTTTTGGTCTTATGCCCAAGCATGACAATGGCCTTCTTCTTATCACTGGCAAGAACTGCTGCAGTCTTTGTTTCAAAGTGTATGAAAATAATATTGTGACTCGTGAGGTGGTCAACATTGACTGCAAATGACTTGAAATTAGTGTTATTGAGGTTAATAATAATGTAGGGGGATAAAAAAGCAAAATTATGGGATTTTACTAAAAACAAATAGGGATTTTAGCAAAAAAAACCAAAACCAAAACCAAGACGCACAAGAACAATTATGCCAAAACCAAAACCAAAACACAGCGGTCAGTGAACATCTCTAGTGTTTATGATGACAATTTGCATATACTCCAGAATGTCATAAAGAGTGATCAGATGAATTGCAATTAATTTCAAAGTCCATCTTTTGTATGACAATTAACTTGATCCCAAAAACAACATTTCCACTGCATTTCAGCCCTGCCACAAAAGGACCAGCTGACATCAGCTCAGTGATTCTCTCGTTAACACAGGTGAGATTGTTGACGAAGACAAGGACGAGGACAAGATCGCTCTGTCATGCTGATTGAGTGAGAATAACAGACTGGAAGATTTAAAAGCAGGGTAGTGCTTGAAATCATTGTTCTTCCTCTGTTAACCATGGTTATCTGCAAGGAAACATGTGCAGTCATCATTGTTCTGCACAAAAAGGGCTTCACAGGCAAGGATATTGCTGCTAGTAAGATTGAACCGAAATCAACCATTTATCGGATCTTCAAGAACTTCAAGGAGAGATGTTCAAGAGTTGTGAAGAAGGCTTCAGGGCGCCCCAAGAACATTCAGCAAGCGCCAAGACCGTCTCCTAAAGTTGATTAAGGTGCGGGATCGGGGCACCACCAGTGCAGAGCTTGCTCAGGAATGACAGCAGGCAGGTGTGAGTGCATCTGTACGCACAGTGAGGTGAAGACTTTTGGAGGATGGCCTGGTGTCCGGTAGGCCAGCAAATAAGCCAATTCTCTCCAGGAAAAACATGGGGGACAGACTGATATTCTGTAAAAGGTACAGGGATTGGAATGCTGAGGACTGGGGTAAAGTCATTTTCTATGATGAAACCCCTTTCAGATTGTTTAGGGCATCTGGAAAAATGCTTGTCAGGAAAAGGAAAGGTGAGTGCTACCATTAGTCCTGTGTCATGCCAACAATAAAACATCCTGAGACCATTCATGTGTGGGGTTGCTTCTCAGCCAAGTTGTTGGCTCACTCACAAATTTGCCTAAGAACACAGCCATGAATAAAGAATGGTAGCAAAACATCCTTCAAGAGCAACCACTCCCAACCATCCAAGAACAGTTTGGTGATGAACAATGCCTTTTCCAGCATGATGGTGCACCTTGCCATAAGGCAAAAGGGATAACTAAGTGGCTCGGGATCAAAATTTTGAGTCTATGGCCTGGAAACTCCCCAGACCTTAATCCCATTGAGAACTTGTGGTCAATCCTTAAGAGGCGGGTGGACAAACAAAAACCCACATTTCTGACAAACTCCAAGCATTGATTAGGCAAGAATTGGCGGCCATCATTCAGTATGTGGCCCAGAAGTTGATTGACAGCATGCCAGGGCGAATTGCAGAGGTCTTCAGAAAGAAGGGTCAACACTGCAAATATTGACTCTTTGCATAATGTTAATGTAATTGTCAATAAAAGCCTTTGACACTTATGAAAAACTTGAAATTTTACTTCAGTATACCATAGCAACATCTGACAAAAAGGTCTAAAAACACTGAAGCAGCAAACCATTCTCAAAACTTTTGGCCATGACTGTACAGCTGTTTAGCAACTTTAGGAGGCTTGATTGGTAAGGTGTGTTATTCCCTGTCTGCATCTGTTTAGTGCAGGTAGTTGTTCTTTTTTTGAGCTTCTATGATCCTGTGACCAGCTTGGACCAATGGGGTAATTATCTTTACCTCTGTTGAGCTGCCCTTAGCTTCGCACAGTTGTTCTACCAAGCCTACCTGCACTTGATCACAACCTAGTTCCTTCTCTCCAATATCTTCATGTCAGTGCTAACTTACTTATTATTGTCAATAACTGCACATAATAAGACCTGGGGGCAACTAAGTACTGTTGAGTATGATCAGCTCTATGGGAAACAGGAGCAGCTAGAAATGAAAAGCATAATTACCCTCCTTGGACAGCTAGGTTCTTTTCTTCTCTTTTTAACCACAGAGGCATCAGCAGGGCTTGTTTAGGACTAGAATACTTTCTAAATTGGTAATACTGTGTGATTATTCACATTATTCCTACACCAATTCAGAACTAGACATTTCCAATCCATCATCTCCCAAATAGACCATACTAGCGCTTCTCCAGGGGGCATCTGGTTCAGATTTTGTAGTGGGCCCAAAGGCTTTTAGTTATACTACTGCATTGGGTCCTCCTTGTGGATAACTGTTCTCTTCATGGTGCAAACACCTCTTTTACCAATAGTGAGGGCTCATATATGTCCCAGTTTTCCAAGAACAGTCCTCTTTTTTTCCACTGGAACTCTTTAACTCATAAAACTTACTGTCCCCTAATTTAAACACCTGCGTAGGAATAGGTTCCAATATCACCCTTATTTGGGACCTAAGAGAAAATATGTGGTAGATTTTATGACCTTAGCAGGCACATGGGTGTTTTGGTTTATCGTTTTAAAATGATAGAAACTCCAGCCCTGTCTCACAAGGAGTCCTGGGGAGGAACAGGGCCCATATACGATCAAGTGGATATGATTAAAATCCCAGCTGCTGGTTTGGGTGAAGGAATGACATTCCGTCATATTTTGGAGCCATGTTGTATATTAACTATGACCATTCTTATACCAGGAATAAAGCTTTTATAGATATTTCTAGGAGGCTTCATTTTCCTATCATATTGTATTAATTTATGTTATACTTTAATATATTATTGTTTTACCTTGTTTTCAGTATTCTGTAATATTTAAATACATATATTTATACATATTTTAAATATATATATAAATAAGTTAAAATGTGATGTTGTACCAAGAACAACCCCTCTAACTATGAGGAAATAAGAAATTAGGTAATGAGTCATGTTCTCCGTATTTTCTGGATGACCCGTAGAGTGACCCAACATTTACTGTACGTCTCATTAACAAGACTGTCTTGGTTATAGACTGAGGAATGGGAGAGATTTCCACATGTTTATGTTAACAAAACAAAACACATGGATTTCATTGGAGTCTTTCACACGGATATCTATATGAATCTAAAAAGTGTTTATGTAAAAAATCTGGAAAAATATAGATTATCACCAGAGAAATCTCTGGTCTAGCTAATCTGTTATTGTACTGATTTCCGTTGTTTTCTCTGGTTTTTCAATTATTTTTTATTTTATATATTTGCACTTCTTTTGTATTTTTGTCTTTTGTATTCTTTTATCTATCCTTACAGTAGCCATACATTTGTAATATGTATTTTTCACATTTCTTTTGGGGTAAGGGTCCATCCCACTCTACTCCATCTCCTTGGATTCCATGGATCAATCTCTTTTTTTGGTTAAAAAAAAGTACTTCTTTATGATAGGTATATGTGGAATCAGGGGCACCAAGTGGGTTTGGGGAAGATACAAAGTTTCAGTGCCTGGGCCTCCCTCGGGTGACGTTGCGGTGAGCACATAGGTGGAGCAAGGCGGGGGGGAAATTGATACAATTGTACAACTCAGCAAAATTTCTGTAAGTGTGAGTTTTAAGGAATATAGCTCTCACAATATTTGCATTATATCTGAAGAGTTGTTCTAGATAGCCATGAATACGTAAAACATCCAAGGAGTTAAGATGTCCCTACATGCTACAATTCTGCCAGGCCAGTTAGGCCCACTCTGAGGAAATGTATCAAATTGGAGCCTAATCATTAGCTTAAAACTAAATAACCATGAGGCCATATTGTGCACAGTGACATCACTACAGTGATACCACCCATGAGGACTTTTCAGGGTTACTGTTATATATTTTTTTTTCAGGATTTTTCATTTATTTGTAACATACAGGGAAACATAGAGAAACTAGGCTGGAAAAAGTCTTCAAGATTCCGTGAAACTTTACATTTGCATAAATACACCAATAAATTTACCCCAAACTTGAATAAACTATATCAGAAACAGAATCAAAATATAATTAAACTGTAACAGGCCTAGCAACAATGGAAGCTGTTCTCCCCATGAAAGTGGTGGTGGGGGGGGGAGGGGATAAATACATAAGAAAGCCTCATCTAACTACAACAAAAGTGACCAGCCGACGCTAGGTGAAGGTTGCTGCACGCCTTATGGGAAAAGGTGGCAGCTAAATGTAGGTAGAAGAAAGACAGAGCCACTGACGGGCTTGCCAAAACTCTACACAGCCGCCAAGAGACGGAATGAAGTTGAGTGAGGAGGCTTCAATGATTCATGGGCTCGGACCACCTTCAGCAGCAGTTACAGAAGTAAGCTCTGCCCCAACTGAATCTACCCATCAGATAACCCCAATGTTGAAAGAGGAGGCAAGTGTTTTGAATTCCACCCAGTATACTCCTGCCCATTAAACTGGGAACACTGGGTGGTACAGATGCCCACTCCAGAGGTCCAAATCTTACTAAGTACCACAGACAGCACAGTCCATGTGAAAGCCCCAGCACTTTCAGTGCCGGGCTGTTTTTTTTACACAATGCATTTGACTCATTTATACCGCTGTCATACTGCCGCCGCTGCAATTTCCCGGGTTTTTCAAGCCGAGTTTTTGCCGAGGCACAGAGCGCCCCAGCTCAGAGACCCCGTTCACACTGCACCTTGGACCCAGGAATTTCCCGGGTCGACCCCATTCATACTGAACCCGGCTCTGCCCTGGCAATAAGTATGAGTCATCACAAGAGGAACTTTCATTGGCTGAAAAACACTGAGGTCATTTAAAGGGGACTGGTGACTGTTCACAGCATTGCTTTAATCAAGGCCGACGAGTCACTATTGGGTAGCCCAGAACTCCTGTTCTCCTTCTAGACTGTTCTGCAACAGCATAACGATGACGTCATCCTCAAGCATCCCAGACACCCAATCAGCTGCTTTATATGAGACCCGGGTTGAAAAACCCAGATCTCACCATTCAAACTGCAGGATAACCAGGACCGACACGGGAATTACCCCACCAAAAGTCCCAGGATTTTTCACTAACACCATTCATACTGCGCCTAAACGCGGGTTGTCTGGGATTGTCCCGGCAAAAACCTGGGTTTTTCAGGCAGTATGAATGGGTTATCATCATCATCATCATCATTTATTTATATAGCGCCACTAATTCCGCAGCGCTGTACAGAGAACTCATTCACATCAGTCCCTGCCCCATTGGAGCTTACAGTCTAAATTCCCTAACATACACACACACACAGACAGACAGAGAGGGAGACAAACAGACAGAGAACAGGTTATAACAGAATAGGATGAGACACTATCTCCACCAGCTGTTGCAGAATTCAAAACTTTTTGCAAAGGGGTAATGCCTGTGCATGGCAAGGAAAACCCCTGAAAATTTTGTTTCTGCACTGATCTACAACACAAGCTGCATTGGTACACCTACGCTATAACAGGTGTGTGTCTCAAATAAATATTCTAATTATTTTCTGTAATAAAGATCTATACATATCTATTTCTGCCTATTATATTCTCTACACACGTTTTTAAAGTTTACATGGTGGCTACTTTAAAGCTCGATTCATCATTAAAAATGATTTGCTTATTGTATTTCACTTATTCAATGTAACATTATAAATCATATTGCAAGTTTCCTTTTTACATTAGTACAGACTGGGAAAATCCTCTTTAAGTACCGTCCATCTGATATCTAAAACACGTAGGGTTTAAAAAAAGAAAGAAAAAATTCCCTTAAGGGGAATCCTGTTCTTTTTCTTCTCTTTCTCAGAAGTGATGCTGGAGGGGATTTAGTGGCCTGTAAGATCTGTGAGCTCTGTCCCGTATAGCCTAAGACACATGTAATTCTAAGAAAGTTAATTACATCCATTGTGCCACAGGTAGGAAAACCTTTAGTAGATATTATATAACTTCTCTTAAGGTGAACGATCAAGTTACCTTTGATGGTGTTGTTACAGTTTAATGCAGTGATAAACAGATACATTTATCACATTTAGGTGTGTGAGAGGATAATTATTTTCTTGTCCTGTGAAAATATAGAGTTCTTTAGTAATAATCGACAAAAGCAGGTCCCTGTGTAATATCTTGTAATATCAGGGCATGCTGACAGTTGTAGTTCTACAAGCACCAGCATGCCCAGGCAGCCAAGAGCATGCTGTTGCTTGTAATTCTAGTAGTGCCAAGTATGTTCAAGCAGTCAATCGCTGCCCTGGCTCTGCTGAGTCTATTTGAGAATAGTATTTTATCTATTTTTTACTTTAGAATATCATCAATGGCGCCCAGTGGGGCTGGTTTCACATAATGATATGAGGACCCAGAAACTGCAGATCTTCAGGTCTTCCTGTTATAGTGTGACCAGCCCAGTCTGGTATAGTCTTATACTGATTATGGCTCTTACAGGGAGAACCCACACTTGTTATTACCCTGATTCATTGATAACCAAATGTTTTTCTTTATTATTATTATTAATTAGTTTTGAAACCAGTAAAGATGCAGCAGTCATCATCGCCATAATCATCATCATTATCACCATTATCATCATCTTAATCTAGTTAACTGAAAACGTCATGGAAAAAACCACAAGTAAACAGGACATAAGTGCTGGGGATATTCTACAAACGTATACAGCTTCCTGTGTGTGCATGTTATACAGCACTGATATACCAGCACTTTCACTCCCCAAAAAAATATTAAATGCAAAAAAAAATAATATGTAGGCGCTTCATATCCTTCACCAAAGAGCATTTATCATTCCTTATTCACTGAATACTGCTCTTCAGGCGCTCACCTTAGCCTGTAATCAATACAGGTACTGACCTTTATACCTCTCCTATCGATGTATGCTTTTTATTTGTTTATACGTCTTATTGTACAGAGAGGCTGACTTGTGGGCTGTTAACCTGCAATAAAAAGCATGAGAGCATTTATTTTTGCACCTAGATGACATAAATAACAGAGGTCTTAACCATCTCATCCTGACAAACATGTGCTGTATGGTGCTCTCACACATTGCGTGACTTCCGCTGGTTTCACAATGATTTCACAGCTAGTTTCCATCCAGACACTAATAAAAGTATATGTATGTAAGCAAAAATTACGAGAAACTGCATTTACATTTGAGCTGAGAGAATAATAGGCAAAAAATGTACATTATTGGTACAAAACAAAGAACATATTTAAATGTCTGCATGTCTGTTTGTTGAGTTCTTGTAATAAACAGAAGCTGCTCTATTTGCATCTATGGTCAACAGTGATGTCAACAACTTACTAGATGTTGGTTCTGAACTCAAAGTAAAAGGGGGGATCCTCTAGGCCTGAATCATTAAGGAAAGGAAAGCAAAAAAATGAGTAAATTTGGACCTTGGCAAAACCATATTGCATTGGAGGGGGAGGTAAATTTAAAATTTGAGGACAGATTTATAATTGGGGTAGGGCATGTCATAGAGCAACTTTTAATGTCCGTGTAAAAATAAAGCTATCAAGTATTTGTGTGGTACATGAAAAAACAGCCAGTATTTAACTTATGTGCAAAATAATAAACTCATTTGCACCCCTTGCATTGCAACATGGTTTTGCCAAGGCTCAAAGTTACTCATTTTCTTGCTTAAAGCTGGGTACACACTACAGAAATTTCTATCATCTTTTACATCCGATCGATGATCCAATCGCTCGGTCCATGGACTGCATACACACTAGCCTTGTTTTAGACGATAAAGGGAAGAGCGGATGTCACGTTAGCGACTTTTTACAGCCATGTTGTCGTGAGCAATGATTTTAATTTCATACACACTGAAGCAACATTTGCAGGGCATGTAACAAGATACCAAAGACATTAGCATAAAGGGGCAGAGCTTTTGCTATAGTTAACACCCAAAACCACATAAAAAGAGAAGGCAACACTGTCTCTTCATTCATTCATTCCTATTTTTTAACCTACAATGGATACAGTAGAAGAAGAAAATGCAACTGCAGCTACAGAACCAAAGAGAAATAAGGAGAAAGAATAGATCTTGTTGGAGCAAAGATTGGTTCAAGAGGAGAGACACATTCTCTCATATGCCCCTGCTACAGGAGATACGGGACAAGAAATGAAATTAAAAACCTTGAGAATACTTTTGTTGAAATGTGTATGCTGTTTGGAACTGTTCCGCCACAAACCAGTAGCACCTTTAAAGTGTAATACTATTTTTTTCACATGTCATATTCTGCAATAACATTTTTTGTTATTTTTCCTGCAATTAAATTGTTGCATTAACACTGTGGTTTATTGTGGGTATTTTACAAATATTAGTTAATAAAGGTTAATATGACTGTATAAGTTTAATAGTTTATAAAGGTATAAGTTTATAAAGGGTAAATATGAATAGATTCTCAACATAGATGCAAAGGATAATAACACACATGCTTTACACAAGTGTAATGGTCTGCAAACAGACAGGTGCAATACACATCTATACAAAACACAAATCAGTGATGTGCGGATACCGCACCACGTGGGACTGGTACAGGCATCACAAATTTACATACACGCCCCCCAGGTCGAGGAAGTATCGGAGGATTGTCGTGGATCAGTCAGAAAGTTATACACACTACACAATGGAAAGGAGATTGGAACAAAAATATTGAATGGTACAACCAACCAAATGAGGCAACAATTGTTCATTTGGGCAGACTTTCGACCATCGTATCACTACACACACTAACCCGACTTTCAAACGATAGGTCGTATGTCGGCTGGTTGAGTCGATTATTGGACAAAAACCCTGTAGTGTGTACCCAGCTTTACTTTCCTTAATGAATCAGGCCCTCTGTGTTAATTTACATTACAAAAGAATCTATTAGGATCTATGGCGTCTTGAAGATGTCATTGCGAGGATGAATGGGATTCATCCTGTGTGAACGTTCTAAGCAGACTAAGTCCAACGCATACTCCTAACATTAGCCCAAGTCATAAGTGTGAACCTATATCAAGCTTTAACCTAATAATTAGGCCAAGCTTTAAGGATACAATCCGCAAGGAGAGAAATAACACAGCAGGAGAAATGGAGCCACATCTAGCACCTAGCAGGTAACTGGAAGAACAGGCACTGAGCAAGGGGGAAGTTCCTTTTACATCTGGAGTCAAATTGAGCAGCCAATGATGAAAGAGAAAAGGACATAAAGAGATCGGAGAGAGAAAGGAAGATGGCAGACAGTCAGGATGGAGAGTGGCGGTCAGCGTGTATCAGGTAAGGGCGCCGGGCCTCGGTTATGGAGACCGAACACTGGTCGCGTGACACGAAATCTAACCATAAACCCAGCTCTAAAACTATCTTGTGTCCTAAAATAACTCCAATGTGTTAGGAACCCCTCAAACCAGTACGGCAAAACCCGGAGTCTGCTCTGAGAGTCTGGTATTCACTGTTGCCCCTAGTAGTGGGGACAGACTTGGCTGCAGACTAACAGAGGGTCGTGAGATGCGTAGCGGCTGGGGGGAACCCAGGAAGGCAGAATGAAGTCCAGGCAAGGGTCGAGGTCCGGCAGCAGACAGAGTATCTGATAAACTAGCCCAGGTCAGAGGTCACAGGCAGACCAGCAGCGTCAGAGTCCAGTCAAAAGATCAAGGGGCACAGGCAAACAATCGTAGTCAGATATCAAGGCAAGGGTCGGCAACAATTAATCAGAATCCAAATAGAGCAGAGAGCAAGAGACACAGCAGGCTAGTATGCAGCAAGCAGGAACTATAACCGGCAGGGAGGACTTGCCCCTTCCTGCCTTATATAAGTGATGTGGCCCAATAAAATAATCCCTCGTATCAGAGGGAAGGACAGCCCAGCTGGGCACTAAGTATTTGAATTGCGCACGCGCCCGGCTGTACTAGACGCCGGGATGCGGCGCTGCTGCACAGAGCGTCCCGACCGTTGCCTTGGCCGGGACTCAGCGGAAGTGATGTCCCGGTTGTCATGACGACGGCCGGGACGTCGGGGCACAGAAACAAGCAAGTCGCGGCGGTGCCTGAAGCCGCCGCGGCTCGTGACGCAATGTTGCTCTACAAGTTTGAAAATGTTATAAACCTGTATATACCCAGTACCAGAATGGGCTCTGTCTTGTATACTAGTCACCTGAATGGGGCTCTGCTGGATATAGCAAGCACCAGAATGGGCTCTGTCTTGTATACTAGCCACCTGAATGGAGCTCTGGTGACCATGCCTGCAGAGGATGCCTCAACGAGCATACATCTCTGCAGGTTCCAAATCTGATAATATCGGTGGTCCTCATTGTGACTGAATGTCAGATGTTATGACTGTGCACAGCCTACCTCCATAGAAGCAGGTCACCATAGTCTGGTAACTCCACAGACTGCTATGAGGCGAGCCTTATCCAGGGCAAGGCTTTATTAATAGTTCAAGCTGCCCTAGACTAATATGCTTGTGGTGCCCGCTCGTATTCCACACCGGGCTAATGCACAGTAGGCAAAAACGAAATCCATCTTCCCTTTACCCACCAATTTTTATGTTTCTGTGCTTTCGAAACTCAGCTCCACTTGGCTTTTTAAAAGGGTCTCTGCAATCTTCATCACTCCTTTTGTTTCATTAAAAACAGAACTGTATAACATAATGGAGGCATGAACGAGCGCTACTGAGAGTGAAGGTGGGGGGGACTGTCACGACTGCGCCTATCGCCAACCTTGTCTCTTCTACTCTACTCGCTAATCCTAAAAAGACCCGACCAAGGAGAGCTCATTGTCTTCAGCCTCCACCATTGGAATACGTGACGTTTAAAACTGAACTACATTTCTCTTTAATTTTTTCTTTTACTTTGGAGAACAACTTGTTTCTTATATTTTAAAATACATTTTTATACCCCTCCGTCACAATTTTGCACCTCCCAAAATGTTGTGCCCCCTAAAGCCTGTCTCCCTAGGCTGCAGCCTCGTCAACCTATTGGATAATCTGTCCCTGGTCCAGGGTTTACCATGTGTAACATAAATTGTTTTGGTAGCCACATGCTCGAGGTTACAATTTGATACAGCGTTACCTGCCCAGTTTGAAATATGTTTATATATGTTGATACCATTACACAACATAAAGGATTGAAAAGGAACCAAATTTACTAATGTTGATTAATGAATTGCCCTATTTTTTTTTTTCAGGGTCTCTTAGGAGAAATTCACTTTATATTTAATGAAAGACAGACCACCACCTACTACAGAAGACTGAAATAGTCACATTTAGTGCACTCCATAAAAATTGGAGCACAACATTAACATTATATTTTCACCTTAGACTTAGTGCTTGTTTCATATCATTATTGTCTTTATTTGTACAGCGCCAAAGAATATTATTTCATCCGTCCCTGTCTCATTACAGCTTACAGTCTAAATTCACTGCCACACAAACACACTCACACACTAGGGCCCATTGTTGGTAGAAGCCATTTACTCTACCAGTATATTTTCGGAGTGTGGGAGGAAACCAATGAAAACATGGGAGAACATAGAAACTACACAAAGGTTAAATGATACCTATGGCCCCAGCACTGCGAGGCAGCAATGCTAACCACTGTGCTTCATGCCCTCCATATGTTGTCATGTATGAGTATTTTCTAATACTACTACATCTAAACTTGTGACCTCACTTGGTTTTATCACTACTCTTCTCCCTTGTCCACCCCCTTCTGCTCTCCTCTTAATTGCAACCCACCTGTCCTCTTACACTGCCCCTCCCCTTACCTTTTGCCTCCTCTCTCCTTTTCTCTTGCTACCCTTTCACCCAGTAGTTCCCTCCTCCTCTTCTCCTTTGCCTTTCCTCTCTTCTTCCCTTAACCTCCATAGGCAAACCGAGGGGGGGTTTTCTAGTGCCTGGAAACCCCACTCCAAGCCTGGGGCACTGTATTATTGAGGTGGTTGGACCCTGCTTGAGCTTCATATGCTCTGCTTGAAAAGGGAGAGCTGCGTGCACCTAACAGTACTGCACGCAGCATTGCTCATGTATATTATGGGGATAGGAAGAGTTGGAGAGCAGCCAAGCACTGTCTAATATTATACCTACGCCCACATGTCACGCCCACTGGTGGCGTGGTGTGGAATCCCCCTCTACAAATAGTGCGTTTGCCCTCCGCTTTTCTTGCCTCTTTAAGCTGCTCACAAACCTGTCATTAGAGGAATTATTACCCACACAGATAGTGAATCATATAATGTAATATATAACTTAAATTGAAATTGCTAATGACTTCTGAAAGTATAAATACTTATATCAAAATGTTTTAACTTTAACCTTTCAGAAAGGTAAGCTTGTAGGAAGGAAACTAATACACCTCTGAACTTTCACTCTTGTTAGACAGTGGTAGTGTGCCCTTTACCTACTGATCTGTCCTGAGCGGTGGGGTGTAACCCGTAGGGGCTGTCCAAGTCAAACTTCTATTGCCAAGTAAAACCCACAGGCTGAGCAAACGCCTGATAGTTCATCCACGGTCTGGAACACCCACAATCAAGACAGCAAAATACTTTACACATCACAGTTTAATCATTAACCGAGCTGATTAAGTGTAAAAGTTTCCAGAGAGCTGATACATAAAGAGTAGTTGAAAAAAAATGATATGAGATATAGATCATGGTCACATGACAGATAGAAATAGTTGCAGGAACACGTTATATGATGAAAGCTGTCCTGATGCTGGTAGTGTGAGATGACAAAGCATCCCACTTAGCGAGTCACACTCCTGCAACTGTATGAAATAAAACATTTTATAGTGTGTGATGTGCAGAGGAATGTGTTTTATAGTATAATGAAGCAATGGGTTCCAGGGCTCTTTTAAGAACCTCTTGGGCCCCCAGGCACAGCAGTGCACCAGGGCCCCTATATATACAAAAATAAAAAAATAATAATTATATATATGGGCCCTGCAGCCCAGGGGGGCCCGTCAGAGGCAGGAAAAAGAAAACGCTGAAAAAAAGAAGAAAATACTTACCGTGCTGTCAGCTGGCGATCCGGCTCCCTCCCTGGTCTCCTCCTCCGTCGCGCTCCGCAATGGATGTCGGGCGGGCGTGATGACATCACGCCCGACATGCACTGCCAGTGCGACGGAGGAGGAGACCAGGGAGGGAGCCGAATCGCCAGCTGACAGCAGGGTAAGTATTTTCTTCTTTTTTTCAGGGTTTTCTTTTTTTTCCTGCCTCCGGAGGGCCCCCCTGGGCTGCAGGGCCCCCGGGCACCTGCCCAGCATGCCCAATGGGAAAGACGGCCCTGATGGGTTCTATAGCAAAGTTGTTAAGAAAGTTCAAATAAAAACCTACTAGTACTCACCTGCCAATCACTGCTCATGAATGTAACTGGTATTGTGTGGGTTAATATAGTCTTTTGTTATCTTACCTACAATAGGCATGTCACGTACACGCTGTCAGCAAAGGCACATTATGTGCAACAAGGAGGGTCAGTCACTGTCACTACTTAGACTCACACTCACTTTCTACCCAGAAATGAGCATAATTACATCTGTATACTCCTCACATGCTCTACCTGTTGAAGGTTACAGGGAGAGACAAATTGATGGTATAAGACAGTGGATCCCAAACGTTTCCAGTTCAAGACACCCTTAGGGCCTCCATAATTTTTTCAAGGCACCCCTAAGCCAAAATAATTACCAAGTAGTCCTCCGCTTTGCTTACCACTGGCCGTGGCCGAGGCACCCCTGTGAGATCACCGAGGAACCCCAGGGAGCCGAGACACATGGTTTGGGAACCACTGGTATAAGACCTAATGATGCTCACCAGTTCATTACTAAGCACTTATAACACACGTACAGTCGATTATCATGTGCACTTCAGTAGATGAAGAATTAACTTAGTAGACAAAAGGGTTTATTTACTAAACTGCCGCCTTAAAAAAGTGGAGATGTTGCCTATAGCAACCAATCAGATTCTAGCTGTCATTTTGTAGAATGTACTAAACAAATAATAACTAGAATCTGATTGGTTCCTATAGGCAACATCTCCACTTTTTCAAACCCGCAGTTTAGTAAACATACCCGCTGCTTGGCCATAGAAACCCATTCCAATAAGCTCCCACCGTACAGTTTTTTTGCTTACATTAATGCCAGTGGAAGTTCGGAACTCTTCAGCTATGGAATCAGCAGAGCGTTGGCGACTTTTATACACCATGTGCCTTAGCAGTCTTAGCAGTTGACCCCACTCTGTGATTTTACGTGGTCTTCCGCCTCATTGCTGAGTTGCTGTTGTTCCTAAATGCTTCCACTTTATAATAATATCACTTACAGTTGACCATGGAATATCCAGCAGGGACGAAATCTCACGAACCGTCTTCTTGCAAAGGTGGCATCCTATCACATTACCACGCTTGTCACTGAGCTCTTCAGAATGATCCATTCTGTATCACAAATATTTGCAAATGGAGTCTGCATGGCTAGGTGCTTGATTTTATACACCTCTGGCAACGGGTCTGATTCAATAATCAACAGGTGTGGCCAAATACTTTATTCCATATAGTGTATCATAATTACTTAATGAAGATGGTACAGAGACTTATACAAGACATGGACTACACAGATCAGTCATTATAGTTACTTGCTCATCTAGGCTAAACATCTAGCCACTGGCTTTCTAGCACGGATATAGGCAGATATGTAGAACCATCAGCTTATTTTTAGCTATGAGACTGTAAACTGTAAATACCTTCTGTTCTAAGAAAGATCTTACTGCAAAAGATAAGCTACTTATCCTGTTCTTATTTGCTGATAAGAGTAACTCTTAAATTGTACACAGGGTATCCAAATAGCAGATATCTTCAGGTTATAGTAATTTGATGAGGAACTATCATATTAGCAAAGGGTCTGGCTTCTATGGGGAGCGGTCTAGGACTATTTACAACCCTGATGGTAATAAAAAAATATGTTGTTATAACTGTTTCATGAAATAAACACATATTATGATACATAAATGATTATGGCCACAGGATATCATACAGACCTCTGATTTGACCCTATGGTGCAATGTGTAGAGACCTGACAGCAGTGCAGATTATAATGCACACTTGCAATGTCACCGGACCTGCATTTGTGTAGTTGCTGCAGCACCGTGTTCAGGGAAGACCCATAGTCATTGCAGGAGGTTCAGTGGCTACGAGGCCCGGTGGTGTAGTGGGCTCTGCGATGCTGGTCCACTCTCTATAGATGCCATGTACTGCCCCAAACCACCCATTGTATAACTGAGGTCTCATAATGAAATATGGGACAGTCAGTGAGAGATACTAACCTGCATGAAATGTACCTTGTGTGTCACGAATGTGTAACCATGATATTTACATAAGCAAACAGGCCTGGCCAATCATGAAGGCATTCACCTTCCATGGGTAGCAGACTGCATTTTTACTTCTGTTCTAGAGATTTTTTTAACATATAATTCAGTGGGAAACTGTTTCCAGACACATTCACACATATTGAGATGTCTCGCAGTTGTGTGGGTTGAAAAGCGATGCAAGAAAAGTCTGAAAAATCCCTTTCTACTACAATGGTTATTAGGAAAAACAAGTGAATCAAATGGGAGCCACAGTGATTAGCCCCATTTTAAGTTACAGCTCTGGTGGTTAGTATTGTTGCCTCAAAGCACTTGGGCCATGGGTTTGATTCCAACTAGGGAACTATCTATGTAGAGTTTATATGTTCTCTCCTTGATCATGTAGGTCTATCCACTTTCCAGCCACAGTCCAAATTATAGACTGAGTTTGGACCCTTATGTGTTTGTACAGTACAGAATTTAAGGGTCCACATTTAAAATGAGTGAAATACAGCGTCGGACTGGCCCACCGGGATACCGGAAAAATCACAGGTAGGCCCCGCTGCCTTATGGCCACACCCCCTTCTAGAAGTGGGCGGAGCCCATCCAGCTCACCTGGGGGTCGATGTCCTCTTCAGCGTCCCCGCTGTCCTCCTCGGCGTCCCCGCTGTCCTCCTCTGCGTTCCTGCTGCTGCAGATGACTGGCTGTCAGTGACAGCCAGTCATCTTTCACATAAGATCGCAGTTGCGATTATGTGACCCGCCCCCTCCTTCTGTCAGCTGACTGTCTTATGCTCCCTGAAGGACTAAGGACCAGAGAGGCTGCAGCAATGGGTAAGTAGATTTTTTTTATTTTATTCAATACTACAGGATAGATCTTTTAATTTCATCCAAATTACAGGACTTGCAGCATGAGACAGAATTCTCATATATACACATATATATATATATATATATATATATATATAATATATATATATATATATATATATATATATATATATATATATATATATTCCATCTGTGCTCTAGTTACTGGGAGAGCAGAGGCTGACTGTAGAGAATATGTATATATATATATATATATATATATATATATATATAGTGTGTGTGTGTGTGTGTGTGTGTGTGTGTGTGTGTGTGTGTGTGTGTGAATTGAGAGCTCTATTCCATTGCGTATGTGAATTGGGGGGCACTATTGCAGGTATAATGTGAATTGGGGACACTATTGTGGGCATAATATGAATTGGGAACACTATTGCGTGGTATATGTGAATTTCGGGTACTACTGTGTGGCATAACATTGGGGACACTACTGTGTGGAGTAACATTGTTTGGGGCACTACTGTGTGGTGTAACATTGTTTGGGGGCACTACTGTGTGGCATAATATTGTTTGGGAGCACTACTGTGTGGCATAACATTGGGGGCACTATTGTGTGGAGTAACATTTTTTGGAGATACTACTGTGTGACATAATATTGTTTTGGGGGCACTACTATGTGGCATAGGGGGGCTGCCTATCTATACTAAACTATACTAAACTATAGTGAGGGGGAGGCTGCCTATGCTAAACCATAATTATTGGGGACTGCCTATGTTAAACTATAGGGAGGGGGGCTGTGCAGAGAACACTATAGGGAGGGGGTGATGGGACCTTTAATTTAATGCTGGGGTGGTTTGGGTCTATAATTGAATGTGGGGCTGAGTGTGGGGAGGAGGGCTATCTATTAAATGTGAATATTAATTATTTAATGCTGGGAATGGTCGTGGGAAATGAATGTATTAAACGTAAATGCTATTAATTTATTGCTGGGGCTGTTTGGAGGGAGGGTAATAGGTTTATTTATTAAATGGGAATACTATTAATTTGATGTTGGGGTCTGTTGGAGGGAAATGGATTTATTTATCAAATGTGAGCACTATTACTTTAATGTTGAGGCTGTAGAGAGCCCTAATTATTAAATGTGGGTGCTGTTGATTTAATGGCAGGGAAGGTTGTCGTTTCTAAATGTACCCATTATTTTTTTCAAATAGGGCCCTCAACATTCCAGGATCCAGACAACCTGCAACTAAAGAAACCAGCAGCCACAGGTGATAAAAGTGACAACAACAGGTAGGACAGTTTGTCAAATGTTCTGAATCTAGCGCAAGCTTGGCTAACCTGTGGTACTCCAGGTGTTGTGAAACTTCAAGTCCCAGCATTCTCTTCCAGCAATAAGCTGCTATATATTGGCAAAGCATGCTGGGGCTTGTAGTTTCACAACACCTGGAGTGCCACAGGTTAGCCAAGCCTGATTTTTGGTGACTGTTCTGCCCAATCTAAGGGCCAGGTCAAGACTGTGTATTCTTTATACACACACTGCATTCTTTATATACTACACTAAGGTGCTAGCTGTCCTTCGTGGACTGACCACTCCCCCTCTAGTGTCTGTCCTTCCTCTATGATGGCTGACCACACCCCCTCTGGTGGGCCCCTAGTATTGCAGTCCCCCGGTGGGCCCTTCATGCCCCAGTCCGACACTGGTGAAATACCAAAGATAAATTAAAAACCATTTATCAGCCATATTTATAAAAAATACTGATAACTTGGGCCAGTCTTTTCCATGCATCATCCGGCTTGCACGACTTAAAGCCCAGATACTTGTTTAAATAGTCTTTGCCATACAAAGACCTAAGCTATCACCGGCAATAGCCCCGTATTGTGCTAAGGAGCCCTATTGCCTGTGAAAGCTAATATGCTCTTCGCCCTTTGATCATTGGTCCCTTAGAGTGTAAGCTCACTGGGGCAGAGACTGGTGTAAATGATTAAACATTCTATATAAAGCACTGTGTAATATGTTGGCAATATATACATAAAAGTTAAGAATAGTAGAAGCTGTGAAATTGGACCAAAAGTCACTGGTATACAGTGCTTAAGACACTCAAACATTCATCACACAAAGGGGGTTGAAATAGCATCTTACAATCGGCCACAGGCATTATGCAAATTTATGCAAGATGCAGGTGTTTGCATAACCGTCACCGGCCTGTAGCAAATTACCCCCAGAATGTAGGAGTTAAATTTACAAGGGGGTTTTGTGGCCCAATGTTCCTCTGCATATGTACTATATAACCCTATAGAGACAGATCCATTCAATAACTTCTGCTGATGATAAATGCCCATAGAAGGATTATTTTAGCATCAATAACTAGTTAGCACAAAAAGTAACTAGATGGTACAGTTATGAACTGATTTCTTGCATGTAGTTTTATTTAAATCTAGGTATTTTCCCTACACTCAAAGTTCTATGTTCCATCATAGAACACTTTCGTAATGAGTCATGTGACACAACAGTGTAAGACATGCTAACTGTAAAACAAACAGGTTATGTAACTTATAGGAAACAATCAGATGTTAGCTTTCAATTTCTAAACTGCACTAATTAAAAAATTACAGATACAATCTGGTGGTCGCTGTTGGTTATAGAACTTTCTCCTTTGATCCAGATTTTTCACTAACGCCACCCAAAATGGCCTGGTGTTATTCAAAATAGGTGTTAAGTCATGAAGTAAATGTGAATCAGGTATGCACACCCCTCTGACTTATACATGCTATAATTTATGTTTTATGCTTTTTAAAAACATAAATCATAGCTAACTATACCCAACAATGTTTTGCGATTTTGGTATCAGGACAGGATGGCAGTGTTTTGCGGCTGCGTGGACATGAGGAGAGGGACAAGACACGCTACATGGGGGCATGGCCACATCACATGGGGTGGTGACACAAGCTCCCTGCGGCATTTCCAGTACTTCCAAAATGCTGGCCTGCCACCAGTACCCTCCCCTAAAACACCCCTTCAATGCTGCGAGCACCTGCCTCTGGCTTGCATGGTACTGGAGTGGCACACATTAGTAGGAAATATTTCCAGAAAAGGGATGGCAGGACCTTATATTGGAAAGGTCCCACCTAAAACCGGACAATTGGGAGGTTTTTCCCAGTAAACAAACATGATAAATCCCTAGAAATCACAGTAATACATACAGTGGGTTATAGTATTTACACTTTACAAGGATTTATTTAGACGTATCCATTCACAGACATATAGAATAGATGGAATCTAGAAGTCAATCTATTTTGAACTGCTTAGGTTTGTCCACCTGGTACTAGCTCAGCTCGCTCTCCCCTCAGTGTGTGGGTGGATAAGTGATCAGGTGTCCTGGTGCAGGCACAAGACAGGTGTTATACAGACACAAGTAGAGTAACACAGTACAGTTTCTTTATATTAAAAGTTATAAGTGCCAGACAGGGAAAATTTCATCTCCTCACATCCCTCCAGCACATCAGCTTAGCTTGCAAGCAGTATAACAGAGCCATCGCTCCAGCAGTTATAGTTGCAGTATTGTAGTTTAGCAAACAGTGATCATGGGATTCACATGAGTAACACAGACGTCTCGCGCTGCAGCTGTCACTCAGCATCTCTGCTTCACTCCTGGGCTGTCACTATCAGGATGTCTCTTATCGCCAGTCTGGTACGACGCCCCATAGCCTCTAGCCACATTTCTTACACCTTTTTCCAGCCAATTATTTGTCTAATAGTTTAATTTTGCGGTGACCTATAAGTAACCTTTCTTCCTGCTACTAATACATCTTCCTATATAACCCACTGTTTGACTACATCGGT
Source organism: Mixophyes fleayi (assembly GCF_038048845.1). Lineage (NCBI taxonomy): Eukaryota > Metazoa > Chordata > Amphibia > Anura > Limnodynastidae > Mixophyes > Mixophyes fleayi. Next base: position 429,398,282 of record NC_134402.1, on the reverse strand, counting down.
CCCTCAGATCCTCTGATATATACTACAGCTATAAAGTCACTTTGTTTTTGACATTACATCACCATTTATTTTGTATTCTCCTAGTAGATATGCTTAATTTTACATACGGATGGGCTCAATTTCCTGTGTTTTCTGTACAGTGTGGTTCCCAACCTTATTTACACTGGGAACCCCTTACAGATTTTTTTTCCCCTGGGAACCCCAAAATGAATTGCAGCAATTCACAGGATTTACAGGGCAGTAAATACTTAACCTTAAAAGGTATTAACGAGACAGTTTACAATGGGAATAATCAATTCCTTAACTTTTAAAGATTACTTTGTAAGAAGCTAAAGGTAACTTTATATTTTTAACTGCAAGACCACAAACAGAGAGGGGCGCACATAGAGAAGGAACTAACCTGCATTGTAAACCGGGTCTCGACATGCAGCTGGGCACTTCAATATTCTGGAGTTTCAGCTGGCAGTCCATCCAAGACTCAGACCACCATTGGGTGCTCCCATAGTCATGTATGTTAGGAACCCGCCAAGAGAAAAAGAGAGAGGACTGGAGCGCAGGGTTAAAAATCCCGCAAAAAGGATTGCAGAGTGGCTAAAAAAAAAATCTTTAGGGACTACTCAATCTTTAGGGACTCTTATCATTGAATGTGACGTATTTTTCAATGGTTTACACTTATTGTTATGATTTTATTGTGTATACTACATGAGTGGCTTTCAATAAAAAGTTATTTTATTAAAAAAAAAAAAAAATGCTGGCAGAGTAAACATTCAGGGTAACATTCCAAAACAGAATGTCTGACATAGATTCTATTAAACCTGAAACTGCACTTGAGGTTTAATATCAAGTGAGTGAAATAACAGCGGCACCCCCCACTTATACCACTTTCATACTGCCGCCCCTGCAATATCCCGGGTGCCGGGTTTTTGCAGGGTCTCGGAGCGTCCCGTTCTCTCTCTCTCTCCCTCTCCCCCTCCCTCTCCCTCTCTCTCTCTCTCCCTCTCTCTCCCCCCCTCTCTCTCCCCCTCTCTCTCCCCTCAAACAAACCCACAATAACTTTGTCTTGTGAGAGCCACCTTACCTCAGTATATAGCAGCAGAGTAACATGCTGGCTGTCCATATTAACAATTTTGACTGCATTGTCCAACACTTCCTTTAATTCTGCAGCCATGCGTTTCGCTGTAAGAGCTTGTCTGTGAATACTGTACTGAGTCCCAAGATACAATCATTGGCAATTTTTGGATACAAGCATGGGCCCAACATAGACTGTCATTGAGTTGGCACCATCAGTGCTAAACACAGTAAAACCGAGCCAGATTTTCATAATTTTAATCAGATTAAAAATGTCTTAAAAATTTTGTATATCCAATCAAAGGTAGACAGAATAATATATGTAACATTCCTTCTTCTACAGAACATACACATATATATTAGAGATGTTCACTGACCCCCATGTTCTGGTTTTGATTTTGGTTTTAGATCTGGATTAACTTCGTGCTTTGGTTTTGGTTTTGGCGAAACCGCCCCTTGCGTGTTTCGGTTTTGGTTTTGGATCCCTATTTTTTTTCTAAATCCCAATGTTTATTTGGTAAAATCACGTAATTTTGCTCTTTTTTTTACCTACATTATTATTAACCTCAATAACACTAATTTCAAGTCATTTGCAGTCAATTATGACCATCTCACAGGTCACACCTGAGCCTGCGTGATGTTTGTGTGACACAGGGTTAACCAAAAAGCAACCACCTGGTCAGTCTGAAATGATTAAATCCTTCCCTATCTATGCCACACACTAGCTTTGCAGTACCAACTATGCCACCACCAAGGTTTTTTCTGATTAGAGCTGACACTCTTTTTTAGGAAGCCTTCGGTTCTCCCTAGAATTAATCTAGCACTATTTATTTTAATCAGCGTTAACATAAACCTCAATGCTCTCTTTGTTTCAATTATGTAGCGTCTTGACCAAACTGTTGCATGAATTCGTATGAACACAGAAACTTGAACTTTTTACGTGTAATTTAATATGGAAAATACATCCACAATGCTTAAGATAAAACAGATAATGGAGCTCTCCTATTTGTATGTTACCGATATAACACAGTACAATGTGACTGCAGATTTAGAAGACCAAGCCTGCCAGACCTATTATTTCTATTTCAGCAGTGACAATTAGCAATGGAGCTCTCCTGAATGTCCCTGGAGGATTGAAGAACACTGCTACCCCTCCTCTTTCTATTCTACCTATGATGCTGCCCAACTGCACTAGAGACTACCAAGAACTGTGCTACCCCTTCTGTGTCCCTCTGTGAAATGGCGCTGGATTGCCATGGAGGGCGGTACTTATAGAATACAAAACTTGCGAGATCCGACAACGTAACAATGACGTTTTGCCTCGTTTTCAATTCTGAATGTGTGGGAAAGTAACGAGCTGGCTGGGTACTCGGATCTGCTACACAGAGGACTCATCTACCTGTATTGTGTATTATGGACTATATTTAACTCTCTGTAAGACTGAGCACTTAACACATCAGACATGTCATAAATTTGCTGTGATACTGTATTATTAGAGAAAGAAACCATCTTAATTTTTTCCTCTCCTTTTCACTCAACGAACACTATCTTTGGCACATGGAGCAATCACATTCGCTGGTCTTCAGCAGCTTTTGACACTCAGTAACTCACTCTATGTGATGCCTCCAGTGTAATTACATTGTCAAGGCTGCACAAACGATGCAACATTACATTTTAGTTCAGCAGATTTAAAAAGAATCAACAGGCCTTTCTGTACAAACATGACATGATCAGTTTCTAAATGGTGAAGGTTTTAGGCTACTGCTGTTAAGCACTTCATCATAAACAATACACTGTGGTTTTGGTTAGTTTTGATGCCTAATAAATGTAAAACCAATTTTAATGTATTCGTCATATTTTCTTTTCTTGCATTTTGAGAGATTACCTCTTTGTTTGTCATAAAGATGTTTTGGAAGGGGAGTTGGCAATTCAGCACGTCTGATCTGATGCAGAAGTTTTTACTTCCCTTGTTTAACCAACGATTCATTGTCCATTCTGGCCAGAAAGTGGCGATTAGCTCTCTTTGTTTATATATTGTTACTAACTAGGTAGGAAACATTGTTTTATTCTTCTTGAAAAATGTGCCTTTTTCTGGTTAATAAAAGCATGCACGTCAGGAAGAAGCAGTGATCTGAAGCCCTCCAGCCAGGGAGCGTTTTAAGAAATGACTGGGCCTGTGTGCAGCATTATAAAGGTGCAGTCAGATTCAAACTAAGCAAAAAGCAATCTAGCACACTGGAAATACGAATATACTGCTATGTTACTGCAGTAAAGTCTCCAGATACTGTAGAGCTACAAGTACCTTGCTAGCTACAGAAAATCTGTGGCAACCTTCAGCTCTCCAGATGGTGGCACTCCATCCTACTCCATCCAACTCTTCCCTTCCTGGCACCCTGGGCGGACTTAATATATCACCTGACAGGAGACACATCACAAGTAAATCCATCCACTTGACAGTAAGGTCAATAGTGCAGCCATTACTTGTTTTTTTCTGAGAATCCCCAGCGAACACTTCAAGAGCCCCTAGAAGTTCCCGAACACCTGGTTGGGAATCACTGCTCTAAAGCACTACACATTTGTTTTCCCCCTTCTGGGAAGCTTTGTACCATGTGCAAAACAGCATACTGTCCTTTGTAAACCTTTGCACAATGAACGAAACAGCCAGGAATGATCACTGAGGTACTTCCTCTGACCAACATCATTGGCTACAGAACTGTGTCCTCCTTCAGCTAATCCTTTATCCATCCCACTATCCTTATACAACCCCTGTTGACATCATTGAGTCACCTACCTAGGTGTAGCTCAGGCTCTGTCATCTCAGGGTAAATGGGTTAGTGTATGATAATGAGGACAGAGGTGTAATGTAGCTCAGCAGGTAAAGTGATGCACAAATACAGGTGATAAGGATAATGTCATCTTCTCTGGTGAATTAATTATAATATTTAGTTACACAGTCATTTACACAATCTCTTCACACCTCATAAGGCACCGTAACATAAATCACTTGGACACCTTCAGCTGTTGTAGCGTAATCAATATTTATTATCTGTACAAGGGCGTGCTATGTCTTCTCTGAGGGACTAATAGCAGGGCAAATATGTTAATGACTATTTGAAAACTATTTATAATTAATCTCATTAATAAACCACTCGCAAAGGTTTAACCCAAAAACTACGGTTCATTTTTCTGCTCTAATTTCACAAGGACAATGATACATTAGTTTATACTTAAATAAGAAAGACTGCGTAGAATACATCATTTAAATTATTTTGTATTCTCATTAACATTGATATTGAAGACAATAATTTATCTCTAACCACATTAAAGAGAAGATATATGAGGTAGATCTGGGCTCCATGTGGTCTGATGGAGAGGTGAATTGTGTGTAAGTGTGTACCAGAATCCATTACAGATCCTACTTCAATTCTCAGTCTCACAACTACTACAATTCATAACCTAAACTATATGTTCTAACATTATTTTACTAATACCATTGTCTATATGCGCCAAGTACTTCTCTCATTCCTAACTACATCCTCCATGTACATCTCCCATTCCTAACTATATCCTCCATATACGACTCCCATTCCTAACTATATCCACCATGTACGACTCCCATTCCTAACTATATCCTCCATGTACATCTCCCATTCCTAACTATATCCTCCATGTACGACTCCCAATCCTAACTACATCCTCCATGTACATCTCCCATTCCTAACTATATCCTCCATGTACGACTCCCATTCCTAACTATATCCTCCATGTACGACTCCCCTTCCTAACTATATCCTCCATGTACGACTCCCATTCCTAACTGTATCCTCCATTTACAACTCCCATTCCTAACTATATCCTCCATTTACAACTCCCATTCCTAACTATATCCTCCATTTACAACTCCCATTCCTAACTATATCCTCCATGTACATCTCCCATTCCTAACTATATCCTCCATGTACGACTCCCATTCCTAACTATATCCTCCATGTACGACTCCCATTCCTAACTGTATCCTCCATTTACAACTCCCATTCTTAACTATATCCTCCATTTACAACTCCCATTCCTAACTATATCCTCCATTTACAACTCCCATTCCTAACTACATCCTCCATGTACGACTCCCATTCCTAACTATATCCTCCATGTACGACTCCCATTCCTAACTGTATCCTCCATTTACAACTCCCATTCCTAACTATATCCTCCATTTACAACTCCCATTCCTAACTATATCCTCCATTTACAACTCCCATTCCTAACTATATCCTCCATGTACATCTCCCATTCCTAACTATATCCTCCATGTACGACTCCCATTCCTAACTATATCCTCCATGTACGACTCCCATTCCTAACTGTATCCTCCATTTACAACTCCCATTCTTAACTATATCCTCCATTTACAACTCCCATTCCTAACTATATCCTCCATTTACAACTCCCATTCCTAACTACATCCTCCATGTACGACTCCCATTCCTAACTATATCCTCCATGTACGACTCCCATTCCTAACTATATCCACCATGTACGACTCCCATTCCTAACTATATCCTCCATGTACATCTCCCATTCCTAACTATATCCTCCATGTACATCTCCCATTCCTAACTACATCCTCCATGTACATCTCCCATTCCTAACTACATCCTCCATGTACATCTCCCATTCCTAACTACATCCTCCATGTACATCTCCCATTCCTAACTACATCCTACATGTATGGCTCCCATTCCTAACTACATCCTCCATGTACATCTCCCATTCCTAACTATATGCTCCATGTACATCTCCCATTCCTAACCATATCCTCCATGTACGACTCCCATTCCTAACTACATCTTCCATGTACATCTCCCATTCCTATCTACATCCTCCATGTACATCTCCCATTCCTAACTATATGCTCCATGTACGACTCCCATTCCTAACCATATCCTCCATGTACGACTCCCATTCCTAACTATATCCTCCATGTACATCTCCCATTCCTAACTACATCCTCCATGTACATCTCCCATTCCTAACCATATGCTCCATGTACGACTCCCATTCCCAACCATATCCTCCATGTACGAATCCCATTCCCAACTATATCCTCCATGTACGACTCCCATTCCTAACTATATCCTCCATGTACGATTCCCATTCCTAACCATATCCTCCATGTACGGCTCCCATTCCTAACTATATCCTCCCTGTACAACTCACATTCCTAACTATATCCTCCATGTACGACTCCCATTCTTTACTATATCCTCTATGTACGACTCCCATTCCTAAATATATCCTCCATGTACGATTCCCATTCCTAACCATATCTTCCATGTACGACTCCCATTCCTAACTATATCCTCCATGTACGGCTCCCATTCCTAACTATATTCTCCAAGTACGACTCCTATCATTTGCCATTACACTCAGTCTTATCACAAATACTCCATTATTAAAACAACCACACCTTCAACTCCAACTAGCTACAACTCCTATCATCATGCTATATGTAAGCACCATACTTGCTATATCACAACACAGTCTCCATAACACAATATGTATCACAATATCCTTTATGTAACAATCACCCTGTCCTATTAATGCTCTTCCAGTATATTCCAATCACTCCATATATCTATAATATAAATGTCTAGTGGCGTGTGTTAGTCTGTCTGTGGAAAAAATAAAACCAAGCTGCAGCGCCACCTGCTGGGCGGAGTTATACACTGACCTACTAAATTCTTAGTGTGTGTGGGGAAAAAAATTCAGAAAGGGCTGAAATGTGGTATACTAAGATGTTTTTAATTTGTTAATTTAATTTGTTAATTGTTAAAAGTGTTTATAAAGATTTTAAAAATATATATATATATTTCTTAAAGGAGAAGTGACAGTTGGGAGTGGTTGGTGGTTGCCGGGGGTGACAGTTGGGAGTGGTTGGTGGTTGCCGGGGGTGACAGTTGGGAGTGGTTGCCGGGGGTGACAGAGCGAGAGGAGTGTGATACTCAGGACCGCTGAGAGAGATCCCTGTGTTTGGATAGACATCTGGATAGATGTGGCGATGAAAATGAAGGATGAGGTGATGGAGAAGAATGATGAGGTGGTGACATATGGACAAAACCACGTTAAAAAAGGGCGCTTGCATCGGGAAGTAACGCTCTTCCCCTGAGGAGGCCTGGGCTAGGCCCAAATGCATGACAAGAACCTTTTGTAGGACCTTAAGTAGCTTGATTTGACTAGAATGCATGAGTATCATGCACGGGTTAACTTGTCCCAGCATATATGTCTTATTGCCATATAATACCCCTTTTGGATTTAGCACCATAATATGCACAGCCAGTTAACCCTATAGATACAACCATTAGGTATAGCATATGCCCAATATGCACACTGTTCTTAGGGAAGAGGGAAGGGAGAGGAGATTAGGGAAAAGAGGAGAGGGGTAGTTGGAAAGGGATCTATACATGTATGACAGACAACTCAAAAATACAAAAGGCTTCTAGCTTATAAAAAAAAATGTTTATTTATTATTTATAACAACATACAATAATTATATTAATATATTAAAACCACAAAAAATGATATATGAATGTTCAACTGCTCATTAGGGGAAGTCAAATAACTTAAGCATCAGTTAAATAGAAATATCACATTTGAAATCATGGATCCTAGGTATCCTATGAGTGAATACTCTTCTATACAGTATCGATAATAAAGTAGTTATTCATTAAAAAGATCTATACTGAATATTACAAGAGGAATATTGATAGTTGCATGTTTGGAATATTTCACAATACATTTTGCATAATAACTGTGGTGTTCCCAATAGTATAGGACAGCTGTGTTCAGTACATAGACAGATCATTAGGCAGAGGAGGCGAGTGGCCAGCTCACCTCACTCAACAGTGAACCCATTGAAACAGTGACGGTCTCAGCTGCTGTAAAGAGGTATCCGACTTTTTAGGAAGGACTTGTCCCCTTGGATCAGAGATGGAAGCTGATTGATTCTGTTTCACCCTCTGCTAGCTCCGTCCTTAGAGGGGATCTTGCGTCTCACTGCAGCTGTTAATCAAATTATATTCTCATTGAAATGGCCGTCTTACAATCCCTTGTCACATAACACTTAACAGATGCACTGGTGAAAATAGTATAACAATGTCATTCTATGCAACATTCATATGTGTATTGCCGACTCTCCCGCAGGTAAACTCTTCAGGACCTGACGCATTTCGTCGTAGAGTACGACTTTCTCAAAGATCAGTGATCCCAAGCAATAGCCCGGGCCTTTCAATTAGGAGGAAGTAGTGATGGGTAGTTCACGAATGATTATTTCAAATGAACTAATCTTCAAAGTGAACTAAATCATTTAGTTCACAGCTCTGGCAAAGATTAGTTCACAAGGAAGTAAAACAAGTGGGAGGAGTTAGAGATAAAGCCGAGCAACTCCAGCAGCCTCACTCACTGTCTCATTCACACTGTCTCTTTTGTTTCTATTCAGCTCTCATTTAATACTCATGAGTCAGTACCTCTAAACTGCCAAAGGTGGCACTGCTGTGCTCAGACATTGTGTGAGACTCTGGAGCTGATCACTGAGCTATGAGTCATGAGTCATTCTCCTTGCTCAGGAGTTCAATAGTTCATCTAGTTCATTTCACTCTTCGAATCTTTCAAATCATTTCACTCAGTAACTCATATGAGTCTTCAAATCTTTTCACTCTTCAAATCTTTTCAATCATTTAGATCATTTAGCTCATGAGTCACAGGATACATTCTCTTCCCTGTCAGCTCCAGACACACTGCACTGCTGCATGTTATATACTATAGTTCTGTTTACTGCACTATATTATACAGGGGAGATGTATTAAACCTTCAAGAGAGATAAAGTGGAAACGTTGCCCATGGCAACCAATCATTTTCTGCCATTTTATAGACTCTGCTAGATAAATGACAGAAGCTGATTAGTCATAATTGCCAACATTATGTTGGTTACATCTGGGAGTTCCTGGAGCGGGGTATTGGTGCAGGGGGCGGGGCTTCATGAATTGCGCCATTTTGGCCCCGCCCCACAGTGACGTGATGCCTATTTGGTTTTTTTTTACAGCTGTAAAAATTCACCCCTAAGATTTTATACATCTCCCCTATATCCTGATTGCACTGATCTCAATTTTATAGGGGTGATGCAGTAAACTTTCGAAAGGGGATAGGTAAAGGAGTTACTCTCAGCAACCAATCCACTTCTGCATGTCATTTTATAGAATGTACTTCATAAGTTATAGATAGAAGCTTATTGGTTGCTACGGGCAACTTCTCCAACTATCCTCTTTAGAAATGTTTAATGTGCTTCCACCTTGCTTTTGCAGTGACATATTAATATACTTTCTCTCACCAAATAGATTAGTTTCTGGACTGTCATTTGTACCTAGTAGTGATTTAAACAACTATGAGTCATTAAGGAGAGCAATGTAAACAAAGCAGTAAATTAGAACCTTGGCAAAACCATGTTACATTAGAGGGGGATTTATATTTAAAATATGTGGACAGTTTTCTAGTTGGGGTAGGGCATGCCCTAGCTAAACTTTCAACTTCATTGTAAAAAAAAAGCTATCAAGTATTTGTGTTTTAGATGAAAAAAACAGCTAGTATTTATCTTATGGGCAAAATAATAAACACATTTGCACTCCTGCATTATAACATGGTTTATCCAGAATCAGAAAACTTATCTTTGCTCTCCATAATGCCTCAGACCCTATAAGACCCTTTTTCATTTACATATTATGGAAATAAAAAATAATAATGAAAATGTAATTAACTTTGCAGAGCTCAACGTGTCACTACTAGTTTTTGTATAAGTGATTGCCCTTTTTAAAATATTAAAAATTATCTGACATATTAAACTTATCTGATCATTTTAACAGGACTATAACTCATCTAATGAGGTATTAGATATGCCTACAGTATGTGTAATATACTAGATCTATGTCTCCAATCACTTCTCTCAGCAGTGTTCCAGAGCCAGTGATCTAACTGAACTAACTGAGCTAAATGAACTAAATGAACTACTGAGTGAAATGAGTGAAATGAACTACTGAGTGAAATGAACTTCTGAGTGAAATGAGTGAAATGAACTACTGAGTGAAATGAGTGAAAAGAACTACTGAGTGAAATGAGTGAAATGAACTACTGAGTGAAATGAGTGAAATGAGTGACAAGAACTACTGAGTGAAATGAGTGAAATGAGTGAAATGAACTACTGAGTGAAATGAGTGAAATGAGTGAAAAGAACTACTGAGTGAAATGAGTGAAATGAACTACTGAGTGAAATGAGTGAAAAGAACTACTGAGTGAAATGAGTGAAATGAACTACTGAGTGAAATGAGTGAAATGAGTGACAAGAACTACTGAGTGAAATGAGTGAAATGAACTACTGAGTGAAATGAGTGAAATGAACTACTGAGTGAAATGAGTGAAATGAACTACTGAGTGAAATGAGTGAAATGAACTACTGAGTGAAATGAACTACTGAGTGAAATGAGTGAAATGAGTGAAATGAACTACTGAGTGAAATGAGTGAAATGAACTACTGAGTGAAATGAACTACTGAGTGAAATGAGTGAAATGAACTACTGAGTGAAATGAGTGAAATGAACTACTGAGTGAAATGAGTGAAATGAACTACTGAGTGAAATGAACTAATCTTTTGAACTAATCTTTTGTGTGAACTAGATCAGAATGAACTAATCTTTCAAATGAACTAGATTTCCCATCACTAGGAGGAAGTCTGGTGACATCACTGGGACTTACCGTGAGAATGCAGACACACTCAGCGTTTAGTTTTAGCGGTCACAGTTAGGGGATGGTTGATCTAGAGCGTGATCCCTTTGTGTCCTTTATGATAGGTCATGTGAATGTGCAGTGTGAATGGGTTAAGGAATCATTTATATCCCTGTAAAATGCAGCTTCATAGAAAGCAAATTATAGGGACAAAATAAAAGTCACTACATTGATACAACCAATCACAACCACAGCCTACCTAACCGTACCCTAAGTAAACTGAAGCCCTAGACCATCGGCTGTGACCCTTTCTTAGTTAAAAAGTGTGGAATGTTCAGTTTCATGCTGCATGCAAAGTTTTCGACATATTGCACACTCAGATATGGGAAGCAAGGTTACCATGGGCATCAGTGATCCTTATGAAAATATACAGTACTGTGCAAAAGTTTTAGGCAGGTGTGAAAAAAATGTCCATTCATTTTGCATGTTGTTAATTGATAAAAAAAAATAAACTATCAACGCTTCTATTTTTGAAAGGATTCTTACTTTGCAGAATTTTTTCCACACCTGCGTAAAACTGTTGCTCAGTTTTTTTTTATTAGGAAACCAACTGCAAGCTATTGCTCAAGATCCCTGGCCTGGGTGTTCCCCTAGTTGCTATTCCTGCATCACTACTTTTCCTGCTGCCCCAATGTATTCTGTTGTTACTTAACTCCCAACATTTGTGTAGGCAACATCTAGCCAGGGGGCGTGGCCATTGCATGATTGGGGGTGTGGCCATGGCACAAAGGGGGCATGCAGAGTGCACCAGTGCACACGTCACGCATTAATCCAGAGCAGCAGTGAACAGGTAAATACTTCCTTAATTTCCCACCGATCAGGACAAAGCTGTGATAGGACAGAACCCTCTAATCAGGACTGTTGGGAGTAATGTCGTTACAAGATGCTCCACAGTCTCCTACTATTGGCTCCTGCACAATTGCTGGTCTTTAGGGTTATGCTGCATAGAATGGGGGGTTAAAGTTAGGCTATTGGGGAGTTAGGGTTAGGGGAAGAATGGGTTAGGGGGGATTAGGGGAGAGTAAGGTTAAGCTATGGGTACTTAAATTCTATATACAGTACATAAAGGTAAATATTCTTTTAGTGAGTTAAACATGGAAATAGCCCCATTGCTGGAAATTGCCACGCTCAAATTAAGGCAGCATGAGAGTAACTTTTAATAAAGGCGTTGCTGTTGCTATTGCTGTTTACATCATGCTTCTCTTTTGGCTTGTTGGGAGAAACTGCAAGCACAAAACTTTAATGGCCGAAGTAAGTAACATGAGACTGGTAATAGATATTATTTGTTTTTAAAAAAGATCTTTTCTTTCATCATACTATGTTTGGTGTCATTTTTATTAAATTATCAATACGTAGATAGTTTGGCATATAAGCTATTTAGTTGTCATAGAAAGAAGACAGTATATTACATTCTATATATAGATATATATCTCTTGTGCAAAGCAATAGGCTCTCATGGGAAAAGAAAAAGTAATTTACATAACATTATCATATACACCACCGGGTAAGTAGAGCTATTGCAAAACTGCAGAGTCACGATGTCCCTGTCTGTCTGCAGTAACGAGATAATCATATTAAAACAGGTCGCACACTTTCTACTGCAACCAGATGAAACAAAAACAATTACACAAAGAGGGTTATTCTCTAATATTGCATTTAGGTACAAATTTGTAGCAAACCATAGAAACCAGTCGGACATTCAGAAGCTAATTGCTGATATGTTGATATTTTTATATAAAAGCAATGTTAGCCAAAAATCATCAATGTGTTTACTGCCGAAATAAAAGTGTGTTCAGTTATTTGGCAATATCATTGAACAACAGTGTATCGCTAGTTCAGTAATTTTCTTTGCAATCATTTTAGGTATGATGGTGATTTGTGCCCTTGTCCTATCTCCCAACATGTCTCTTACCGGCAGCGGGGCAGAGGGCTTGGCCAAGTTGCAAGAGGGCATGGCCACAACACAACGGGTGGGGGGGTTGGCCACTAAAACAGACTAAAAATATAAGTAAACGATAATTTAAAAACCTTTTAACATTGCAAAAATGATGGATTCAAGTGATTGTTCAAAGATTTTCTACTATTATTGCCATACTGAGGTGGCGATAGCAGAACAAGAATTGCCTCAGTACGTGTATCACTGCGATGGTTGTAAAGTAGACGATTCTAAAATCGTCAAAAACTGGCGAATCTTATAGCAGTAACCCCTTGATGTATAGGGTGAGGCCAATGAAAACACTCATATCGCTTTTAGCCCTTTGACAAATATAACCTCATCTGTGGTCAAATTTGTCAATGATTTGCTATCATCGGAAGCAATCTGAGTTCTGGTCCTTATAAAATATTTATGTAACTTAATATATCTAATGATAATCCTCCTAATGCCTACTAACTGAACATAACACTAATGGAACATGTGGAAGTGGTCTCAAACACATTTGACTAATTGTTAAAGCTGCACAGCCACGCAGGACTTTTTTCCCTATGGCGCACTTTCCCCTCAACCAGAATACCGGGGGCTGCTAAATATAACTGTTTTTCCCAGGGCACTGTCAGTTCTGCAATACAGAATTAATTTTAACTAACCGCCTTTACATCTCGGCAAATGGATGGGCAGGGAGAACAATCACAAGCCGGGACTGTAAGAGAAACAGATGGGGCATGGAGGCACCTTAGGAAAACAATTTGTAGGTATCACACCAGGCTCTCAGGTTCTGTCACTTACCTCTTTGCTGCCTTTCCAAATTATCCCTGCGGTCCTCACTGTGCTGGTTTCAGACCTTTCTGTAAGATGCTGTCCAGTCTGTCGCCACTCCAGAAATCCCTTCAGAATCAGAGTATGGGCACGGCCATCTTGGATTCAGTCACATGATTCCTCTCAGCCAATCACTTGATAACAGCCTCCATTTCAGATTCCCTCCAAAACTAGTCTATTGGAGCTGCCATCTTGGATATAGTCACGTGATCCATCTCAGCAACTCAGAGTGCTGCTTCTGCCCAGCTGATTGCAGTCTCCAATCAGGAATCAACAACAACTATAAAAGGACTTCCTGGAGCCCTTACCTGTTGCCAGTACAATGTTGTATTTCAGACGCCAACCTGGTTCCCAGCAGTTTGCAGTCTTGCTATTTATCCAGCTCTGACAGTGCGATCTGCATTCTGGTTCCATCCACTCTGGTTCCAGTCCGGTCACAACAATCTTCTTTAAGATATAACAGTTCCATTCTGGTTACTGCATTCTGGTTACAGCAATCTTCTTCCAGTATTCTGGTTACAGCAATCTTCTTCCAGCATGTCGGTTACAGTCTGGTCCAGCAATCCAGTTCCTGTTTGCTCTCCTCTGCTAGTGTAATCACCATCTGCACCAGTCCATTCACTACATGCAGGGGAGCATTATCAGGTCACCCAGCTTTGTCCACGTAGTCACAAGTCCAGCTCCAGAGACACAACCCAGTCTGGGTACAGACAGATCCTCAGGCGTGACAGTAGGAGGTTGTGCAGCTGTAACATGTATCTGTCTGTAATTATACTAATATTAATTTTAATTATATAATATATTACAAATTTCTGTGTGAACCTATTAATACACATACCATTATTTGAAAATAAAGATCACTTATAAAACTTGTGCTCCCCTTATATGTTATTAATACCTTAGGGATTATTTAAATTAGCTACTGATGTGTGTATACCTCTCAATTTTCGCGATTTAAACTAAGGATGAGCGGATCCGAGTCAGATCCGAGCACTGTCCGGGTATTCCCGCCGATTCTGAAACTTAAAACGAGGCTCTGAGTCATAATCCCGCTGTCGGATCTCGCGATACTCGGATTCTTTAAATTCCCCGCTTGCCGCCGCCATCTTCACTCGGGCATTGATCAGGGAAGAGGGAGGGTGTGTTAGGTGGTCCTCTGTCCTGCTATTTCTCGTGCTGTGCTGTGCTGTGCTGTGTCCTGCTGAGTCCAGTGGTGCTTTTACCAGTGCTCTGTCCTGCTGAGTCAGGGGCGGATCTAGACTTTATGTTTAGGGGGGGCGATTTTGCATAATCATGCCCCTCCTTTGCTCTGATTGGCTGGCCCGTGTTAAACCCCGCCTTCTGCACGTGATTGGCCCCTCCCCCTCCCGCTGTAATCGCCGCCTGGGACTACTCTGATTGGCTGGCCCACATTTAGCCCCGCCCCCACTCGCGCTTAGCCCCGCCCCTCCCATTTTGATCGGCAGCTGGGACCTAGCTTTTTGCTGCTGGGGGGGGCGAATGCCCCGATCGCCCCCTCCCTGGATCCGCCACTGTGCTGAGTCCAGTGGTGCATCAGTCCAGTGCTCTGTCCTTGCTGAGTCCAGTGGTGCATCAGTCCAGTGCTCTGTCCTTGCTGAGTCCAGTGGTGCATCAGTCCAGTGCTCTGTCCTTGCTGAGTCCAGTGGTGCGTTTTGTCCTGTGCTTTGTTCTGCTAAGTGCATATTTATTTCAAAAGTATTAAAAATTCTTCCATAAAAAGAAAAAAAAAAGAAAAATTCTACAAAAATCCTTTTAAAATAATATAAAAAAATAATAAAAAAAAGTCCTTGCTGAGTCCAGTGGTGCATCAGTCCAGTGCTCTGTCCTTGCTGAGTCCAGTGGTGCATCAGTCCAGTGCTCTGTCTTTGCTGAGTCCAGTGGTGCATCAGTCCAGTGCTCTGTCCTTGCTGAGTCCAGTGGTGCATCAGTCCAGTGCTCTGTCCTTGCTGAGTCCAGTGGTGCATCAGTCCAGTGCTCTGTCCTTGCTGAGTCCAGTGGTGCATCAGTCCAGTGCTCTGTCCTTGCTGAGTCCAGTGGTGCATCAGTCCAGTGCTCTGTCCTTGCTGAGTCCAGTGGTGCATCAGTCCAGTGCTCTGTCCTTGCTGAGTCCAGTGGTGCATCAGTCCAGTGCTCTGTCCTTGCTGAGTCCAGTGGTGCATCAGTCCAGAAACTGAGGCAAATAATCTCTCAGTGGCTTAACCCACTTAGACTCTCCTGGGGATTTGTGGTGTCAGACAACGCCAGTAAAATTGTGCGGGCATTACATAAGGGCAATTTCCTTTGTGGCTCCATTATCCCAATTAAAAGGATTTTTACCTGTTGGTGTAATGATGTTATAAACACTACACTTGAAAGCTTGAGCCTTTAAATGAAAAAGTCACTCTTCATTGCACGAAGATTTGCAACAGGGACAGTTTTTTTGTTCACAAAGTCAACAAATAACACTTCGACGCTGTCTGTCTTTGACATACTTGATGGGATCTCAATGATGAATGCTCTGTACCATGGACGTCAAAAACAAGAGGTAGTGACGCGCTCGAACTACACCCTCTATATGCTGCAGAGGATGTAGGAGCAGCCATATGTGCAGTGGAATTCAGACCAGTTGAGGGTGAGATATTGTGGCCCCGGTACCAAATTGGGTACCAGGGCCACTCCACTATGCAGTCCAGATAGCTGTGCAGTGGAATTCAGACCAGTTGAGGGTTTTATATTGTGGCCCCGTTACCAAATTGGGTACCGGGGCCACTCCACTACGCAGTCCACATAGATGCGTATCAGATATTAAACTACATTCACTGTTGCTGCTGTACCCAAAAATAGGTACTGCAATTCCAAACTACGTTCACTGTTGCTGCTGTACCAAAAAATATGTACTGCCATTTCAAAATACGTTCACTGTTGCTGCTGTACCAAAAAATCAAATATTGTACCTAAAATCAATATCGTGAGGTGTTCCGAATAGACTGGAAATTAGTGGAAATGATTGTTATTGAATGTTATTGAGGTTAATAATAACGTAGGAGTGAAAAATAAACAAAAAACTTGATTTTAACCCTTTTTATGCTTTTTTAAAAATAAATCAGAACCCAAAACCCTAAATCAGAACCAAAACCTTTCGTCAGGTGTTTTGGCAAAACAAATCAGAACCCAAAACCTCAAGCTAATCAGAACCCAAAACCCAAAACCCAAAACACTAAAAGTGGCCGGTGCACACCCTTAATTTAAACTGGACAGTCCTGATTTTAGGGCTCTCTCCGGCCCAGGGATGTTGGGGGAAGGGAGGTATGTAATGGAAAGCCTAATGCTTTACAGTGCTAGGCAGCAATATGAGGGCGTGGTCACGTCCCCGTCGCAACATGGCCACGCCCCCTAGCCGGCTGATGGGGACAGACATGTTGGGAGGTATGATGTGTGTGTGAGTTCCTGTGACACTGATCTCATGAGCTGAGAGCTGGCAGTCTGATGATGTCACAAGATGTTTCCAAGGAACTTCCTGCTGACATGTAACTAGGTGAATATAGCAAACTATACAGTTGTAGCACAGTCAATGTAAACATACGTGTACGTATGTGCTTTCTGCTTAGATATGTGTTTCATGTGCAGTTGTGTGTAGATGAAATGTCTCATTTAACACTGTAAATAAAAACTCCCCTGTCTGGCCTGTATGCTGCTCTCTGCACAGCTTTGGCAAATGTTTTATAAATATGTGAAATATTATGTGACTCATGAGGTTGTATCCTTATCAATTCTTCAAACTCTTTCAAAGAACATTTTAAATTGAGATTTTGACACTCGTATTTGAGAGCAATAGGTAAAACACCATCAATAAATATAAGTATGCCAGTGGTTCATACCGGTCCTCGGAAACACAGTCCCTCTATACGTCAGATGAGTCATATATTACATCAGTATTGGTATGGGTTATTAGGTAGAAAGTGAGGGATTACCGCCACAAATGTACTTTACTGCTTATTAACTTCATGAATCAGTTATTTCTTATTTTCAGAGACGTAATCATTTAATCATTTCTGGCCATATAGGAAAAGTAATCAATAGAAAATTAATTTATCTTGGTTAACGGTTAAAACAGAACTCTGCAGACAGAGGACTAGTTCCAGCAATCAATCCTCTGAACATTACATTATAGCCCTATTTCATCGTCCCTCCTGCTACACATGACATACAACTTAGAAAGGAGAGAATTATTGCTACAACTGGCTATACAGTATATCCCAGTGCACAGTTGTATGAATCATGTAGACTGATTAAGGTTTTTGGGGGCTACATAGCAGAATTAAAGGCATGTGCCCCTGGCTCTCCTCTCTTAGGGGGGCTTCCAGGGACATAATTTCTGCTGCTGGAGACAGTTATTAGTGCAATTGGTTGCAAGAAGTCTGTACAGAAAGATTAGCCTTATACATTTAAAAATGCATGAGAAAAATAACCGTTTCCGACAGCCCCATAGTGCAGTGCTCAGAGAGGAAGTGTAATCACTTTATTTCTCAGCAGCATGTAGCGCATAGCGGAGCTGCAGGACAGCGCCGGCGGTCCCAACAAAAGGTAAGTGACACAGGATGAATGAGGCTACAATGAGATCTATGATGGGGGGCTACAGTGAGACCAATAGGGGCATCTGCAATGAGAGCTATAAGGAGGGCTGCAATGAGATAGACATGGATGGGGCAATGAGAGAGACGGAGAGAGCTGCAATGAGCAGGGCAATGAGTGCTGCAACAAGAAGCGTGGGGCAGAGGGGGTAATGAGAGAAACATGGAGGGGGCAACAATGAGAGAGACATGTAGGAGGCTACAATGAGAGAGACACGGAGGGGGCAATGAAAAAGATGGAGAGAGCCAGGGACAAACACAGGATATGAGAAGGGGGGGGTTTCATGCCACGCCACCAGTGGGCGTGGTCAGCATGCATGGGGGCGTGGCTATGATTTTAGACAATGCTAGGCTGCTCTCCAACTCTTACAATGCCCTTCAAATACATGGGCAATGCTGTGTGCAGTACAGTTAGGTGTACGCAGCTCCCCTTCACTAGCAGAGCAGTGTGAAGCTGGACATACCTCCAAACTGTCCCTGTAATCAGGACAAAGCCCTAACTGAGTGGGCCAGTCCCCAAAATCCGGACTGCTCCACCAGAATGAGGACAGTTTGCAGACTGTCCTGCTCTCTCCTACCTGTTTTTGCTGCTTTCACTAGTTGCTTCTGCTGCTCGTGTCCTAAGCTCAGTTGCTGCTTGTCTGGATCCTGGAATGTTTGGTCCCTGTTTGGAAAAAGGACAGGTATATGAGATATAGAAAGCCTAGCACTGTAGGGCTCCCTCCCTCTATGCAGTCCAACATTAAATTAAAAGCATGTTATTAGTTCTCCCTCCCTGCAACCAGCCCGACACTAAATTAATGGCATTCACCTTTAATAAAAATACTTATTTCCTGCAAACAATTGCAACAATAAATTAATAGTAATCACATTTAATAAATAAACCTATTTCCTTCCAAACAATAATTAGAATTCCCTTTTAAGAAATAGCAATCCTTCTTCCCAAACTCAGCCACACATTCAGCGCCCAAACCAGCCCAACATTAAATTAATCATCCCCCCCTAAATTAATAAGTCTGCATCAGCCCCACTATTAAATTAAATAGTCCCCACCACCAAATAAATATCCCCCTCTAATAAATGAAACGCTCCTACCCACCATTAAACGATTAGCCCCCATCTCACCCTACTATAAAATTAATATCCCACACCCCACCCACATTACATTGAGTCACCCTCTGCACTTACACTAAAATGTACATTAAAAGTCTCTCCAAGCCAGGCTCCATTTTTAATACAGGATCCAAATGCTGCAAGCTATAGTTACACTGGAACTATTTTAACTTCTACATTAAACAATATATAAAAGTATTTGCTGGTCTATAAAATTATTTTACTGGTTGCGCTTTGGCTAGGACATATTATGTAGTTGCAAAGTACACAGGTATAATATAAAATCAGTGGGAAAACTTTTACTTTTAGTTAGCAAGGCATACAAATATTAATGACACTATTGTATAGTTTTAAAATTCTATCTCCATGTACATAAACATGTAAACTGCACACATCTGGGCATCAGTGTTTTTGTTTGCAAGTAAATAAATTGCAGGAATGATTTTCGAACATGTCATGGGGCCTGTGTGTACATCATACTTGCCTACTTTCGGCAAGTGTAGTCCGGGGAATGGGGCATGACTAGTGGGCGGGAAATGCGTAATTTTGAAGTGCAGCAAGGAGAGTGGCACAGAGGAGGTAATGAGAGAGACATGGAGTGGCTAACATTGAGAGGCACAACAGGGGCTGCAATGAGAGGAACAGCAGGTGCTGCAATGAGAGGCACAGAGAGGGCTGCATTGAGAGGCACAGCAGGGGCTGCATTGAGAGGCACAGCAGGGGCTGCATTGAGAGGCACAGCAGGGGCTGCATTGAGAGGCACGGCAGGGGCTGCAATGAGAGAAACACAGAGAGGGCTGCAATGAGAGGCACAGAGAGGTCTGCAATGAGAAAGGCACAGAGAGGGCTGCCATGAGAGGCACAGCAGGGGCTGCAATGAGAGAGGCACAGAGAGGGCTGCAATGAGAGAGGCACAGAGAGGGCTGCAATGAGAGGCACAGAGAGGGCTGCAATGAGAGGCACAGAGAGGGCTGCCATGAGAGGCACAGAGAGGGCTGCAATGAGAAAGGCACAGCAGGGGCTGCCATGAGAGGCACAGCAGGGGCTGCAATGAGAGAGGCACAGAGAGGGCTGCAATGAGAGGCACAGAGCGGGCTGCAATGAGAGAGACACAGAGAGGGCTGCAATGAGAGGAATAGCAGGGGCTGCAATAAGAGGCACAGCAGGGGCTGCAATGAGAAAGGCACGGCAAAGGCTGCCATGAGAGGCACAGAGAGGGCTGCAATAAGAGGCACAGCAGGGGCTGCAATGAGAGGCACAGCAGGGGCTGCCATGAGAGGCACAGAGAGGTCTGCAATGAGAGAGGCACAGAGAGGGCTTCAATGAGAGTCACAGAGAGGTCTGCAATGTGAGAAGCACAGAGAGGGCTTCAATGAGAGGCACAGAGAGGGCTTCAATGAGAGAGGCATGGTGAGAGCTGCAATGTGAGGCACAGAGAGGGCTGCAATGAGAGGCACAGAGAGGGCTGCAATGAGAGGCACAGAGAGGGCTGCAATGAGAGGCACAGAGAGGGCTGCAATGAGAGAGGCACAGAGAGGGCTGCAATGAGAGAGGCACAGAGAGGGCTGCAATGAGAGAGGCACAGAGAGGGCTGCAATGAGAGGCACAGAGAGGGCTGCAATGAGAGGCACAGAGAGGGCTGCAATGAGAGGCACAGAGAGGGCTGCAATGAGAGAGGCACAGAGAGGGCTGCAATGAGAGAGGCACAGAGAGGGCTGCAATGAGAGAGGCACAGAGAGAGCTGCAATGAGAGAGGCACAGAGAGGGCTGCAATGAGAGGCACAGAGAGGGCTGCAATGAGAGGCACAGAGAGAGCTGCAATGAGAGAGGCACATCAGGGGCTGCAAAGAGAGGCACAGAGAGGGCTGCAATGAGAGAGGCACATCAGGGGCTGCAAAGAGAGGCACAGCAGGGGCTGTAATGAGAGGCACAGAGAGGGCTGCAATGAGAGGCACAGAGAGGGCTGCAATGAGAGAGGCACATCAGGGGCTGCAAAGAGAGGCACAGCAGGGGCTGCAATGAGAGGCACAGAGAGGGCTGCAATGAGAGGCACAGAGAGGGCTGCAATGAGAGGCACAGAGAGGGCTGCAATGAGAGGCACAGAGAGGGCTGCAATGAGAGGCACAGAGAGGGCTGCAATGAGAGGCACAGAGAGGGCTGCCATGAGAGGCACAGAGAGGGCTGCCATGAGAGGCACAGAGAGGGCTGCAATGAGAGGCACAGAGAGGGCTGCAATGAGAGGCACAGAGAGGGCTGCAATGAGAGGCACAGAGAGGGCTGCCATGAGAGGCACAGAGAGGGCTGCAATGAGAGGCACAGAGAGGGCTGCAATGAGAGGCACAGAGAGGGCTGCCATGAGAGGCACAGAGAGGGCTGCCATGAGAGGCACAGAGAGGGCTGCAATGAGAGGCACAGAGAGGGCTGCAATGAGAGGCACAGAGAGGGCTGCAATGAGAGGCACAGAGAGGGCTGCCATGAGAGGCACAGAGAGGGCTGCAATGAGAGGCACAGAGAGGGCTGCAATGAGAGGCACAGAGAGGGCTGCAATGAGAGGCACAGAGAGGGCTGCAATGAGAGGCACAGAGAGGGCTGCAATGAGAGGCACAGAGAGGGCTGCAATGAGAGAGGCACAGAGAGGGCTGCAATGAGAGAGGCACAGAGAGAGCTGCAATGAGAGAGGCACAGAGAGGGCTGCAATGAGAGGCACAGAGAGGGCTGCAATGAGAGGCACAGAGAGAGCTGCAATGAGAGAGGCACATCAGGGGCTGCAAAGAGAGGCACAGAGAGGGCTGCAATGAGAGAGGCACATCAGGGGCTGCAAAGAGAGGCACAGCAGGGGCTGTAATGAGAGGCACAGAGAGGGCTGCAATGAGAGGCACAGAGAGGGCTGCAATGAGAGAGGCACATCAGGGGCTGCAAAGAGAGGCACAGCAGGGGCTGCAATGAGAGGCACAGAGAGGGCTGCAATGAGAGGCACAGAGAGGGCTGCAATGAGAGGCACAGAGAGGGCTGCAATGAGAGGCACAGAGAGGGCTGCAATGAGAGGCACAGAGAGGGCTGCAATGAGAGGCACAGAGAGGGCTGCCATGAGAGGCACAGAGAGGGCTGCCATGAGAGGCACAGAGAGGGCTGCAATGAGAGGCACAGAGAGGGCTGCAATGAGAGGCACAGAGAGGGCTGCCATGAGAGGGGCACATCAGGGGCTGCAAAGAGAGGCACAGCAGGGGCTGCAATGAGAGGCACAGAGAGGGCTGCAATGAGAGGCACAGAGAGGGCTGCCATGAGAGGCACAGAGAGGGCTGCCATGAGAGGCACAGAGAGGGCTGCAATGAGAGGCACAGAGAGGGCTGCAATGAGAGGCACAGAGAGGGCTGCAATGAGAGGCACAGAGAGGGCTGCCATGAGAGGCACAGAGAGGGCTGCAATGAGAGGCACAGAGAGGGCTGCAATGAGAGGCACAGAGAGGGCTGCAATGAGAGGCACAGAGAGGGCTGCCATGAGAGGCACAGAGAGGGCTGCCATGAGAGGCACAGAGAGGGCTGCAATGAGAGGCACAGAGAGGGCTGCAATGAGAGGCACAGAGAGGGCTGCAATGAGAGGCACAGAGAGGGCTGCCATGAGAGGCACAGAGAGGGCTGCAATGAGAGGCACAGAGAGGGCTGCAATGAGAGGCACAGAGAGGGCTGCAATGAGAGGCACAGAGAGGGCTGCAATGAGAGGCACAGAGAGGGCTGCCATGAGAGGCACAGCAGGGACTGCAATGAGAGGCACGTTTGGGGCTGAAATGAAAGAGGTATGGAAGGGGAATGAGAGAAACATGACTTAGTCCAGCTCTGGGGTCTACAAGGAGACTACAAGCTTTCCACAGCTAATAATATAGTAAAACCATCATAAAAACAGGTGAAACGTATTCATATTTCTACACATGGCATTTAAATGTTATCTATAATTAATTACAGGGAAGTGGGGGAGAGGTTACCGGTGCCCAAAATCCCCCCTCTAGATAAAAACTTTCCTATCCATAGTAGGACGTATACAGTATATAATGTATACAGAATATAGTGTTTGTAGAGTGTATAATGCATACAATATTTTGGTGAAAGGCAGCATTGTAATTCTGCAAATTTCCGTGAATCATGAACTGCAAAATGTAACTGCAACACAATTTGCAACATTTGCACCAAAAAGCAAAACTTCGGTTATGCACTTTCGGCATAAAAGCACTAACTTTTGCATTTTGCCCATGTGCATGGCTTCCAAACATACTTGCCAATATTTTTATTGTCTCATCTGGGAGATCCTGGAGGGATTGTGAAGCACAACTGCGGAGGCGTCATCAGAGGGCCCTCTCTCGCTCACATCACTAGGAAGTGGGCAGGATGCGAGAGAATTGCCTACAACTCCCTGGGAGTCCGGGAGACCTACCCTCCTATAGTCTAAGGACAGGAAGACAGAAACAGTTCAAAGTTGTCAGCCTAGCCCACACTCCAATACTTGGCTGTCCTGCCAAGTAGCTCCTTGTAGAATGGAGTAACAATAGGATTGTAGGATGGCCTCTCCGCCATCTCCTCCTGGATGTCGGAGCGCTTTCTCAAAATCAACATTTCCAAAACTGAACTCATTGTCTTTTCTCCTCCCAGCCTCCTATCCCACCATGACCTCTCTATTGTCGTTAACAACATCACCATCTCCTCTGTCACCCAACTCCGCTGCTTGGGTGTCACCCTTGACTCCTCTCTCTCTTTTGCCCCCCACATTCATTCTCTTGCCCAAGCCAGTCGCTTCCAACTACGCAACATCGCCCGCATCCGTCCCTTTCTCTCTCAGGAGGCCACCAAAACCATCCATCACACACGCACTCCTCATCTCCCGCCTGGATAACTGCAACCTCCTCCTCACCGGCCTCCCCCACTCCCGTCTCTCCCCCCTCCGCTCTATACTCAATGCGGCCGCAAGACTCATCTACCTCTCACGCTGCTCCTCCTCTGCCTCCCCTCTCTGCCTTGCCCTACACTGGCTCCCCTTCCCCTACAGAATTCTTTTCAAACTCCTCACCACCACTTACAAGGCTCTCTCCCACTCTACTGCCCCTTATATCTCTAACCTCCTCTCCATTCACACTCCCACCCGCTCCCTGCGCTCGGCCAATGACCGCCGCCTCTCCTCCACTCTGATCACCTCTTCCCATTCCAGAATCCAGGACTTTTCCCGTGCAGCCCCCCTTCACTGGAATGACCTCCCTCGCTCCATCTGCCTCTCTCCTACTCTGTGCTCCTTCAAACGTGCACTCAAAACTCACCTCTTTCTCAAAGCCTACCAACCATCCACTTAACCCCCATCTCCTCCGCTCATTCTCCCCTCTCTCCCATTCCCTCAACTGGCTCCTCTTGTGCCTGGTCTGTTTACCCTCCCTTAGGATGTAAGCTCGTATGAGCAGGGCCCTCTTCCCTCCTGTCTCCTTACCCATTCTTTTGTTCCGTGTCTATTGCATCTGCCTGCCTGGAGTTTCTGAAGTATTGGTACTTTTGTTTATTGTTCTGTACTGTTATACCCTGTATAGTGTACTGTTTGTACTATGTGCGGCGCTGCGGAAACCTTGTGGCGCCTAACAAGTAAATGATAATAATAATAATAATAATAACAATCTCATTGTCTTACTGAAACCTGACACAATGGGGGGAGGGGTCAAATCTTTTGTTAGGGTGTATTGATTGTTTGAAGGTGACTGAACCTAATTTACTGCTTAGGGTAAAGGGATGCAAACATTTGTTTTTAAAAAATCTCCGACCTCCGCACTCCCTACATTTGCTTCCCCACTAAGTTTCACCCTCTATGTCCTTCCATTCCTTCTCAAATATAAACTCTCATGAACAGGACCCTGTCTCCTAGTGTTATTTCTTATGTAATTATGCAATTTTTTTAAGTTTTAATGTACTTATGTAAATTTGTTGTTTGCATTTATGAATTTTGTATTTATATTATTTTGTCATTTTGTTGTATGTTCTAACCCCCGATGTACGGCGCTGAGGTACCCTTGTAGCATCTTATAAAGAAAATAATAATGTAAAAAAAGGCTTAGAAGAAATGGCATACTCCCTGCTGAAGATAGATAAGGCTGTTACAACTCACCTTGGATTCACATTATAAAGATATATACTGAATAAAAGTCATAGATCACCTCTGTGACTTGTAATATAGTTGAAAGTACATAATATGAACCATTATCTCATAGATAATCCTCTCTGTAATCACATCATTGTCCCAGTGCGGAGATATTGCTATATTAAGCAGCTATAGCCATCTAAAGTAACGTCTGAAAATACTCCCATTAATATATCCAATTACATGAAATATAGCTTATAAGATTGTTAATTACAGTAATGATCCCAGATAACAGTGCACACTCTGGCAATTCGGTCCATTTTCAGCATCTGAATTTAAGCAAAATCACTGCATTATGCCTACTAGCCATCCACACAAGCTTCTCCATGCTTGTTCTCCTCACCTCCCTCATTCCCTCTTCATGCTTCTCTTGTGCTTAATCACCTCCACTGACTCTTCTTGTGTCTGCTGTCGGTTTCCCCTCCCTTTAGTATGTGAGCTCTTACAAGCAGGGCCCTCTTCCCTTCTGTCTCAATACCATTTCTTCTCCTCCAATGTCACTGTACTTGCTATGCTTGGAGCTATTAGAGTCTTGGTTTTACTTGTTTTGTTCTGTACTGTTGTACCCTGTATGGTCTACTGTATGTATTTTTTACAACGATGCGGAAACCTTGTGGAACCATATAAATAAATGATAATAAAATAATTGCATTAAGTTTAGGAAGACGTATGAGAAAAACTGTCAAAAAACCTTTCATTGTAAACAAAATACATTAAAAGTCTTCACAACTTCACATCAGTTTAATACAAGGGAACAGGGGAGGTATGAGGGAGAGAGAAGAAAAGAAGATTGGCGGAGTAGAAAAGGACAAGTCTCCAAAGGGCACAGCCCCCAGCCAACTGGAGAACTATGTTCGAGTGAAGGATGGATAGTATTTCTTCTAAAAAAAAACGGAAAAAAAAGGTCTTTAATATTTAAGATCCATGTAGGAAAACCAAAGACCACGGAGCCTTTCAAAATGTTGTATTTTCTTGAGCAGAGGAGAAGTAATTTTCTCCATACAGGCTATGCGCCATATTGTTGAGCACGTAGAATGTATAGATGGTGTGTAGGGATGTTTCTACACTTTGTTAGTTCACACAGAGCTGCATTAAGAAGGTGGAATGCCAGTTTACCGGGATTATCTGTAGGTCCGGGAGTTATAACTGTAGTAGGAGAATCCAAGGACCTTTGGAAACTAAAATGCCCAGAACTCCCTCTATTAAGTCTTTTTTCTTGTCCCAGAATTCAAGCACCTTGGGGCATGTTCACCAAATATGAAAAAAAGAATCTACATGACCACAACACTGCCAGCATTGGGGAGAGGCAGAAGAAAATATTTTATGCAATCTGGAAGGTACCAACTGTATTAAGTTCTCCTTAATAAGGGAGTTAAAGCATTTAACCTATGGCTATTCTTTGATATCCTTCCATGACTTTTTACCTGGATTCAGTTAGGGGTATCTGAATTTTACAGCAGAATATGTACTTTTGAGGTAAGGTCCTTGCAAGTTGAAGAGTACAAACAAATTATCTCAAAAGTTGATGGTGGTGATATTTTTAGGGTAACATGGAAGGAATTCAAAAAATGTTTTTTTCTGCAGGTATTCAAATAGCTACAGATCTGGTGAGTGTAATCTTTGGATGAGATGAAAGAAGGAAGACCGACTCCATGCATTGTTTATATACATATTAAAACAGATTCCCTTCTCTCTTCTTTCTTATTTCCCCATATAAAGTCACGATTTTACCCATAAAGGCCGATACGTTCATATGTTTGCAATAAAGATTGTCCGATGCGATCACTGTGGTTCCAAAGCACAAAAGTTTTTTCTGCAAAGCATCACAAGAAAAGTTTGGTATGCATACGCATGCGCCTACTGGCACTAATATCTAATAATAAGTTTCTATCAGAACGCTCTGGTGTGCAAAGCCAGAGGTGAACAATGTATACACTGTACAATTGTAAAAAGCAGTGACATCACAAAGATACACAGTTACTGTATTAAGGTCTTCATTTATAGGTCTTGACCTCCCAGGAACTCGACGTGGCTTTGGTGGATTCCTCTGGTCATTGTTTCCTGAGATTGCCAGGTGTCCTTTCCTCAGATTCCCGCCTCTAGACCTGTATAAACTGTCTTTTATCATCCCTGTGTACTGGCTATTTGGTGTATGAGAAGTGATATTATTTATAACAAGCGTTCACAAGGTGCGAATGCTACATAAAAACCTCGGGAAACATTCTCATGCAATTTTGGAACAAATTGATACCAATCTCAATGTAATTTGCAAGTTGTAAACATTATTTAACCTCTTTACACTTTATATCTTATATGAAACATTAGACAAACATTAAATCTCTTAACATGGTGTTAACAATAATAATTAGGCTGCGTATTCATCGCATCGCAACTGATTGTAGTGTACAGAAAGTATTAATTACCGCCTTCATCCAATTATTTAACTTGAACAAGGAGTAAGTAGTGTGAGTGAGTGGTACAATTTGTAGTGCAGTGTGTGTTGCATGTATCCCATAGCTGATATTAAAAACATAGTGGGATGGTCTTTACGATCTTGGGGCCTGTGTACTCTGAGAAGGCTAATTAGGGAAGCTAAGTACTCTATGTTTGAATCTTGTTCAATTTGAAGCCAGTTCTTCAAATAAGACAAATTACGTCACTATCACGTCACTATCTTATCACGTCGCTATGTGACGTGATAAGATCTTTGCTGTACCTTAAGCTAGGTACACAAAACAGGGTTGTTGTCCAATAATCGGTTCAACCAGCTGACATACGACCGCTCGTTCAAAAGTCAGGTCAGTGTAATGACACTACACACTCTATACTCTAGCACCTAGAGGTTTAAATGAAGCATTTGAAATGACCTCTTTTTTAATCTAATGTTTCCTTTCTTACTATAGTCACTAATGTTTCTTTATATTCCGTCCAGGTAATTTATCCGGTGATATACCTTTAGTTAGGAATTACATTTACTAGTTAGTTCTGATACCTTTGCATGAGAGGTATTATGGTATGCTTGTTATGCTAAAGTAGTTGCTATCTGTTATATATCTCTCATTTGAGGTGTTGACATGTGTGCTATTTTGGCCACATTGTCTCTCTATATTTTTCATTTGTACCTTTATTTTGATGTTCGTGTCATATTGTTGTTGTTTTTTATTATACATATTGTTGTCATACCATTGCAATTGTATAGTTAGGAGCATTCTGTACTAGATAGTTTTTGGTATGCGTAGCTATGTACTTTGATCTGTCAGTGGGCGGCTTTCAGCTCAATATATATTTGCATATTGCGTTTTCTTATGCTATGGTGAATTAATGTCATTTTAATTTACATTTGTCATCATATTGGTGTCTGTAGTATCTAGCTATGTTCCATCGATTTCAAAGTTTAAAGTATATTATATTCAATGTTTTCATACTACCCGCTGTCCGGAAGTGAGATACCGGAAGTGAGGTATCGCGACTGTGGGAGTTCCGTCTGTTGAATTAACTTTACTATTTAAGACCGAATGGTGTGTGTCTTGACTATTACCCCTTGAGAAAGTCTGGAAGTCTAGGACGAAACGCGTCGGGCTTTGGCGCTGTTCTGGAGTTGTGTGCTAGTGTGGGCTTCCTGGACAGATTTGCCCTGCTTCAAGATCTACCATCACACGGATACAGGACAGATAAGCTGATTTTAACTGTGTCTTATGTACGAGCATTTTATACTTGAGCCGCAGTGTGAGACTTTTGCCTCTGTCTTATAAAAAGTTTTTATTTACATCTGCCCGTTATGTGCCTGATGATACTACACTATTGTGGCTATGTTTGAGTTGCAGACACTCCGGAGTTGTGTTTTAGGTTTTTGGGAGGATTATCTGTCAGAGTTATCACATTGTGTTCCAGTGAGTCTCAACAGACGGTACCTAAAAGAGGATTCACTGGCATATTTATCAAGCTGATATTATTTGAATTTCTGGTCCGGGACTTGCACATATGTGAAATATATTCACTGCATTTTACATTTAATGCACTATGTTTGGCGCCCCTTCTTTTTTTGTGTTTCATATATATATATATATATATATATATATATATATATATATATATATATATAATTGGCTGCTAACAAATTGACCTGTGTCTGTGTGTGTCTGTGTTAGGGAATTTAGACTGTAAGCCCCAATGGGGCAGGGACTGATGTGAGTTCTATGTACAGCGCTGCGGAATTAGTGGCGCTATGTAAATAAATGGTGGTGATGATATATATATATATATAGTTTCAATTTCACCTTTGACCTTTCTCTGCATTAGTCCCAGCCTGTAGGGACGTGAAAAAGTAACTTAAAAGACACTACAAAAGCATAAAGTAACGGCAGCTAATACTGATCTATCAGCCATGACCTTCTGGACCCTCACGAGGGACGTCAGATTTTAATGGCCCATTAAATAGCCACATAGGGGCTATGTATAGACTATGCTTTATTTAGTGGACTCTTTACAAAGGACACTCCTCTCTAAAAATAAGCGTGACCCTGAGGGCATTTGATCTTCTATCTATCTCGCTTATAAGCCCTCCCCTACAATACCCTGTATGTTTGTTAACTTTACAAAATGCCTTGCCATAATAGAGATTTAGTTTAGGACTTTGAGCCCCTTTGGATAACTTTCTGTTTCAGTACAAGTACACGCAGGTACTCTGTGAATCTAGGGTACAGTACTGCTTGTTTCCATAGCTCGTTCCTAGAACTGCTTTCTAGCATCAATCCAAGGGTAACTTGTAGAGTCTTGCAAAGGGATAAGCAAGATTATGCCTCTACATTTTAATGGAGTACTGTCACCAGTGAGCAGCACTAGGGCTTCTGCCAAGAAATGTACGCCTAGGGAGAAAGTGTAAAAAAGTGTAATTCATCTGCAAATCTTTCTCTTCTTTCAACAATCACAAGGTGTGTTTTATCTAGGAATCTAAGTTATACATTTCCACATAGCTTACACAGATTTTTTTTTACTTTTCTTGCTCAACATGCAATAAGTTGTTTATGTTATTACTGCAATGTTTTGTGAGAATACAGATGGGAACAAAGTCACGCTTGGAGTGAAACGCAGCACAAAATACACATAAACCGACCTATGTATGATAGGAAGAAAAGCTCTATCTGCGACCAAATTGTGGGTTTTCACCAGAGATAGTGCTTCATCTATTCAAATCCTCCTTGCTGGTGATAACTATGGTCGGGATTAGTTGTAACATAATTATTTTATTTTCTTATAATATAATTATTTCCAATATTTGTCCAAGTCTGCGATTCAAGTTCCACTGCGCGGGTGTGAACCAGGAAAGCCGGGTAACACAAGCGCAGAGACATCCAGGACTGCATGGTGAAGCGCTTAGAGTACGGTTACAGCCGCCAGCCAGTATCGCTAACTGCTCCAGCGAATTTTGTTTTGTTAAACTGCAGCAATAATAGATGTAAAAATGATATATTGCACAATATATTAGAGGATCTCCTTTACTATTAGGAAATTATGTTATCATTGAAGAGCCTAAGAAGATCAGGATGATGTGCAGTCTATTACTTAAGTAGGTTCTAGTCTTCTACAGTGAACATTACTTACACTGAAATGTGCACAAATGTTGTGTAACCGTCATGTTTAAAGTAGTCTTTTGGAGCTTTTTTGCACTGCAGGATGCGTCAGCCTCTACGGATGCAAGGAGGCTTTTTCTTGCTTGTGTCTTTTACTAAGTGCACCAAATGCGCATATGTGTCCTCTAAATGAGTCAGCGTGTGATGTGAGAAGGGGGTACTTAAAACATCCTTTTAAGCACTGAATAAAGCAATAATTTTTTGAACCTTTCACCACTTTCTGATAATCTGGCTGCAACAAGAGACTGACTTATGGGAAAATAACTATTTTAATTTAAAGATTTTGGGTGGGAGGACTCTCCTGGAAAAAACAGGACACTTGAGAGCT
Source organism: Mixophyes fleayi (assembly GCF_038048845.1). Lineage (NCBI taxonomy): Eukaryota > Metazoa > Chordata > Amphibia > Anura > Limnodynastidae > Mixophyes > Mixophyes fleayi. The sequence goes on along the minus strand of NC_134402.1, from coordinate 429,366,767 downwards.
TTAGTTGCAGCACATTGGTGCACATTCATCATCATCAGTTCTTTATATTGCGCCACTGATTCCGCAGCGCTGTACAGAGAACTCATTCACATCAGTCCCTGCCCCATTGGAGCTTAAAGTCTAAAGTCCCTAACATACACACAGACACAGACAGAGAGAGACAGACTAGGGTCAATTTGATAGCAACCAATTAATCTACTAGTATGTTTTTGGAGGGTGGGAGAAAAGCGGAGCACCCGGAGGAAACCCACGCAAACACGGGGAGAACAGACAAACTCCACACAGATAAGGCCATGGTCGGGAATCGAACTCATGACCCCAGTGCTGTAAGGCAGAAGTACTAACCACTGAGCCACCGTGCTGTCCCATTTCACCATCTCATTAACACTGCAATTTCACAGAGTCTTCTCTTTTTCTTTTAAACAGCTATTTTTGTGGCTTCTAAACATGATGCTGATCTGTCATTTTACTAGGATGTCCTCCTATAACTTTTCTTTAGCAAATTGTCTCTGTGTGGGAGATCGATATGGCTGCGGCAGCACTCGAGCTGATTTCTGAGGAGTGGTCTACCTGATCTCTGAGTCAGTGCCCGCACACTCCATGTACAGGATGGCAAGTGCAGGAAGAGGAAGGTTTTGTTGTGAACAAGCATGTGTTTTTCTAAACCCTACTGCTCTCTATTTGATATTTCATGTGACTGTGGTTGCCATGGTAGTCATAAGACACTTAGCATTCTGTAAATCATTAACAGCAGCTTGAAGAAACAAAGGTAAGGGAAAAAAATAGCAGTATTGTGTGTCTTTTGTAAATTGGAACTTTATTCCTAAAATCTCCTACCTAAATTTTTAAAATGAACCAGTACACACTCTCCCAAACATACACACTGCCACTAGAATTTTCCTTGTCATTATATTGTTTAGCAGCTCTCTTCACAGTGACTCTGAAGCTGGCCATAAACGTGCCTATCCTCCAACTCCCACTTGGTGACAAGATGAATTTCCAATTTGGCCACATATATTCTTCTTTCTGTTATTCAGAACCTTCTGTATATCAGTTTTCCAGATAAAAGATCCCAAACCTGTATAATAGAATACCTAAACTTTGTGGCTATTGCTTTTCATTCTTTTGAAAATATTACTTATATTATAACATATTAATAATTTATTAAAATACTTTCTGCTATTGAATGGTTCTTCAATTATTGCATGTCACATGCTGCAATATTATATTCCCTTGTGTATACTTATGCATATACATCATATCTAGGACAAAAACATGTGGTGTGAAAGTCCATTATGACACCGAGACGTGACTGACAATGACTCATACCAGTTGTAAGTAAATAAGAATAGTCTGCTAAAGGTAACAATAAAGTTCAACATTATGGAGTTAATAAGCATCTATAAAATGTTGTATATAGCCACAACACAATAGCAACAAAGCACATCAATGTGTATTCATATTATCATATTAATATTAGGGGACTGATTCTTGTTCGGGCGCATCCTGCACGCATATTTTAAAAGACAAGCGCGGAACTTGAGCGTAGTTCTGACCGTATTGAAATACAAGCAGATCTCAATGTACGTTTCCATTTGAGTCTGGGTATTAGTACGCTCTAGTTAAACATTACTTGACGTATTTAGACAGAAAGAACACAGGGCAGGATACACACATGCATATGTGCAAGATAAAGTCCCATCAGTACACATGTAAAAATAATATATGTATATAATATACATGAACAACTCTTAATATACAATCATCAATCAAAAAAAAATTTTTTTTTTATGTCAAATACATAAATCAGGATTTTCTTAATGCGTTCTGTACATATAATGCATTAGTTGCATACACATGTTCTGTGATAGCTAATGACATGCTACTTCTTGGGTGGCAGGAGAACATTGTACAGGTGATAAGCAAGGATTGTAAAGTGCAAATGGATGGTAGCGAGGCGTTTGGAACCCGTCCACTTCAAAGAGTCGGCCTCGGTTCGGTGCAAGTACAGCCCCTTTGGCCTGGCTTGCGATGGGTTACGATTAGCCCAAAAGAGTCAGGTTCCAGAATGCGTGGGATTTAGTGTCTCAGTTTAAGGATACACTACAGCAGTGCGCTTAGATAACATGGCAGATAATATGGATGTCCCGAGGATGGGTGACTCGTGATGGGACATCCTGATCAGTATTGATCAGTAGCCAAGGCTGAGTACAGTGTTCTCCCTCCACCATATCAGTGCAAAGTTAAATTAATACATAGAGTTAATTGCCAACAAGTCAGTGTGGTGTCTCTTATTACACAGCATAAGTGCTAAGGTTAAGGTAAAGGTTTATGGTTATGTTATAAACTGCTAAGAATTTAATCACTACCACTGACCCTTATTAAACAGGGCAACCACTATTCCATTTTTTAAGGAGAATTACCCCAAAATTTACAGGCTATTTCTCTTATATAGGGATCAAGACTGCAGTCGTCCCTCCCAATGTCAGCATAAGAGGTCTAATACCATGTATTGAAGAGTGCTACAAATGGAATGGAAGTGAGAGGTGGGGGAACTTGGACTTAGTCATTTCTAGTTATGCCATTGATACCAAATATGCCGCTTTTATACAAAGTCTGATGCTGTTGTGTAGATCAGAATAAACAGATTTATGTTTCACTTTTTTTATATCCATTTTCCATTAAGTCATTTTTTATTTTTTGTTTCATATAGAATTATGTTTACATTTTGAACCAGGGAAGGTCCATTGAGTTACATGACACAAAAATGTGTCGTCCCATTGCCAGCACTTAAACATTCAAGACCAATTGATTCTGATATAGTCGACATACAAGTGTAACCCGATGCTCTATTGTGATGTGTGAAAGCTTCAGACATGGAGGATCTAACAATTGGACAACTTCATTAAAAACACCCAGTAAGGCACCTAGGACTGAGTGACCATAAGGGTGGCAATAATCACATTCAGTTCCTATAGGATACTTCAACATGGTACTGATGCTGACCTTTGACCAGAATCCCTGATGTTCACGTTATGCTGACTATGCACATAAAAGCAGCTAATATGTTTTACCGAAACCGATGTTATTAATAAAATTCTGCAGTATGTATTCATAGTATTCTATTTCATAGTAAGATTGTTCGTTGCTGCATATTTGCTAAAGTAGCAGTTTATTAGCATAAATATTAGACATTTTTGCCTTAGAATCTCCTGAGACAAGATATTTATAGATTTACCTACCTTTTAAAAAAGAAAATACCTGAAATTGTTTAGCATCATTTATGACATTTATGGCAAATTGTGAAATTGATTTGTTACATGACTCTGTAGTCAGGAATATATGCAGTCTAAACATGTACTTGGACCACATCAGCCTTATCTAACATGCCAACCTTCGTCACTAAGCCATGTGACGTTCCAATCCCATTTCTCGTATTTGGAAGACACAATACTCCATGGACCATCCATTCCCGTTCCACAATGACACTAACTGCTGTGTGCGAGACCTCACAACCTCCTATTACGATCACTGGACTTTACATTATTGCAGAACACTTACATTTTCTTCATCACATTCCCTCAGTTACTAATCTCCTCTCACATGCAGACTGCCACTTGATGTATATAGAGAAGATATTTCCAGGAGTAAGTTAAGCTACATGTTGGCCATAACTGGTATTTCCAGAGAAGCAGAGAAGGGAATGGGGGGACATGATAGAAATGTTCAAGTATAACAAGGAACAGGAGGGAAACATTCTACAAAGGAAGAGAAGTACTAGAACACGAGGACATGTACTGACACTGGGGGGAAGTAGGTTCAGAGGAAATTTGAGGAAAAACTACTTCACAGAAAGGGTAGTGGATAAGTGGAATAGCCTCCCATCAGAGGTAGTAAAGGCTAATAAAGTAGAGCAATTTACTCATGCTTGGGATAGACATAGGGATATTCTTACAAAGATTAAAGGATTAAATGGGGTTTGAGGTTACCATAGGTTAAAAATTGGGCAGACTAGATGGGCCAAGTGCTTTTTATCTGCCGTCTTCTATGTTTCCATCTACATAAAGAATATTCTGACTACTCTTTAGCCAAAATAAGTGTTTTGTAATTTGGAATTTAAAGTCAATTGTTTTTGAAAAAAGTCTCACAATTGTATGATGCTCAGGGCTCATGTGCTGTCATTTGAAAACTGATGCAAGTGATTGGACAAGCTGTGTTATTATCCTTCATCTGTAAGAGTGACAGTTAAATTTCTACAGAAATGTGGTAGACCCGGCATGGTACCTTGTGGTTCTACTAGTTGTAGAGAAGTAGGAGAATTTCCCTAAGAAAAAGAAAATCATGAAAATCTCTTTTTAGTTCATTGTATAATGTACCTTGCATGGGGATGGCAGTCCACATAGTTGCAGTCATCTCTAACTACCTCTCTCATAATCATCTTCTAACAAATATCACACTTTATAACATTACAAGGTGGTGCCGAGGAATCCTCACACCAAAGACAAAGTTTTCTTGAAGACCTTCTGGAATACCATCTCATTTCAGCTGCTGAATCACCTGTTATTCCCATTGTCATCTCTGTTCCTCCTCTGGTGATTTCCACAGCTTCCTCAGTGGCAGCAGCTGCCACCACAGCTACTGCTAACAAGTGTCCTGGCTCTGTGCCCAGAGAAGAACAATACCAGGCACACAGCTACTCCAAGCTGGGAGATAGCCAAACAAGTGCCCATGTAGCACAATAGAGATAGCCTTCTCCAGAATTAAAAGAGAACGGAGACTCACTTAAGATAAATGGTGAAGGACAGTTATGACTGTTAGCAACTGACATTTCTACAATGGCGAGGTCATCTGTATTGTCTCCATCATACAGTTACATTACACCCATGCCATACCCCCGATAAGTGCACAGAAATAACAACTGTCAATGGCTGCTTTAATATTGGTGTCCTTTCCCTACCAACAGTTACAATTGTTATTCTGCAACCTTATGTAGATTGTGTGATAGAGAAGTACTGGGGAAATTGTTGAGGACAGATATGCATTATTATTTTTAGTATTATTATTATTATTATTATTATTATTATGCATTATTATTATTATTATTATTATTATTACCATTTATTTATATAGCACCACTAATTCTGCAGCTCTATACAGAGAGTCCTTGCCCCATGGGGACTTACAGTCTAAATTCCCTGACACAGACAGACAGACACACATACACAGACAGACACACACACAGACTAGGGTCAATTTGTTAGCAGCCAATAAACCTACCAGTATGCATGTCCCAGGTTTCTGTCGTATGTGTTTTAAAACCCCATGAAGTGCGTTTATGTTTGCAAAGTAAGTTTCCAAACAGCGGTTCGGCTTCCATCAGTCTGTATCAGGGTTCCTGAGGTTATGAATGGAGAGAGAAGGGAGGGCTCCATTCATAAGATCCATTTCGGGTTATCCAACCTGCTAGACAGTTGCTGGCTGATCAGATGTTGCACCTAGGGAACAGATCAGAAGCCTACTGAGAGTCACTGCCATTATTATCTGTGAGTTGTATTATTTTATGTGTGTGGGACATTAGATCCCGCCATCTAGAGAGTGAACTCTCTTTATTGTTTTAGGTAGAGGCAGACAGTCTATATTTGTGTTTTGTTCATTTTTATGCTTCTAAATAAAACTACCTGCGGCTCCATATACCGAGCCACTGGACTGGTGCTCTGTTACTTGGCTGATGTATGTGAAGTGCTGCCGTTTACCCCAGGAGACGGACAGCACTAACCTGATCTTGTGATACCTGTTTAAAGAGGCTGTGCTGAAAAAGAAGATTAGAGCATGGCATGGCATCGGAGTGGTGACCCTGGCAATTGTGGCAACTGTAGTGTGGAAGTGAAGGAAAAAATATTATTATTTTATTCTATCTCATCAAAGTGCCCCCCAAACTATTTGTTTTCATTTTGGGAGAAGTTAACCTTTAAGACATAAAGTACCATCTTCACTCAGGCCTATAGCAGCCATTTCCAACTGCATTTACAACATATACGATAATGATCCGCTTGATTTTTTTTTATGGGATTATTAATCGGGCAACTAGTTTGCTTTGGAGCCACACATGCTGCGTGTTAGGGGTGATTGCCCATTATCACCGAGTGTGTGGCCAGCTTTATCCAGCCCAGGCTACTAAGGCTGGTACACACTACAGTGTTTTCAGCAGATTATCAGGCCAATTCGACGATAAATGACTGACTAGCATGACATCACAGTAGTGTGTACCCTAGAACTAGGAATGATTATTGTTCCAAAACACATAATATCGTTAAACGAGATTGTTAAACTGAACTAAAAATCTTGTTCAAAGATGGAACAATGTGGTTTCAATTCTGCAGTGTGAATGAACTCACGGTCATGATCTCAATAGAGTCTAGAGAGTCATGATCTTTTCAATTGATGGTTATGACAGATGAAGAGCACAGATCTGAAGGTAAATCTTCTAAATGTGTATAGTGTGTACACATGAATCAGCATGCTATAGTGTATAGTGTGTACACGTGTATAGTGTGTACACATGAATCAGCATGCTGAGCAGGACTTCTTTTTTTTTTTCAGTCGTTGGTAAAACTGTCGTAGATAACATAAATTTCTGTAGTGTATCCCTATCCTTGACGTGTTTCACTGAGCAGACAAACACCAGGTTCAAAGAATTCTGCAGTTTCCTTATCTGTTACGCCAACAAGCCAGAGGCAGAGAACAGAGACACACGCAACTCTTATGGCTGAATTTCAGCAATTAACCTTTGTATCTGCCGAATTTCAAGACTAGATAAACAGGTTAATTAGTAGTTTGTTACTAGGGTTTAAACAGACACCATTAAAAAACATAGGTTTGCTTACATGCCAGTATACAATGAATTCATATATATGTTTTGAATAGAGTCTTAGAAATTACTGGATGGAACCTCTTCTTAGATCTGGTTGTGAACTCTACCAGACACTTAATTTTGCTCGGTCACAGGAAGCAGAACATTGCAAGCAATAAGTCAAAGAAATTCTGAAAAAAGTTGGATGCATATAAACAGGTATTTGATATCACAAACTTCCTGCATTAGTTTATCAGGCAGCTCATGTGTCGCTCTGTGTTATGGGGGATCCTTCCCCATACTTGCCAGCTTTTAAAACCTGTCCTTCAGGAAATCCTGGAGGACAGGTCATGTGACAAGTGTAGGGGGCTTGTCAAAACCGTTGCATCACCATAAGCCCGCCCTCTACTATTAGAAAAAGCTTAATTGTACAGCATTGAATTCCCGGGGGGCAGGGCTTAATGGCGCAATTGTGTCATTAGTCCATGCCTCCACAAGGGTCTGGGAGGTTGGCTACTCTCCCAGGAGAGTAGATAAGTATGTCCTTCCCCTTCCATTAACTCTCTGAAATCGGTTTTGGGTAGAATAAGTGAAACCCAGTCCTCAAAGGTTACTTACTGTACATGTGGCGCAACTCCCTGCAGATCCCTGATGTGCTGTATGCACCAGTATGTTGTCCGCCAACAACGTATTCCCATCAAGGGCTTCAGGAGCGAGGGAGAGACAAATGATCCTTTACAACAACAAGCTTCCTGTTTAGTGAAATTAACAAAAACAATTAATCTATGTGACATTGGGTGACATAGTGTTTTGTACCATACCTCCCTAGCTTGAAAATTGGGACATTTTAGGCCAAACCACCCAGAGCTGTAATTTAAAATTTTAGTCCCTGGGGCGAGTAGAAAAACTGCCGCCACCCCCTTAGACCTCATTTTTAACCAAATGAACCTAAAACATTCATAAACTGAGCCCCCCTTCAGTGTTACGCCCTGAGCGTTCACCCCTTTTGCACAGCCCTAGTTACAGCCCTGAAATCACCACTTGCCAGATCATGCCTCAATCCACCTGTTCCTAACCACACTTCCAATATGGTTTGAACATTGGAGATGTGGTTTACTAACATGGTAATAAAAGTACAATAGCAGCCAACAATTCAATTCAAATTTGTCTCGTGCAATTTAAACTAATATAATCAAATATCTGATTAGATGCAGTCACAGTACATTTGCCATCTGTATCTTACAAAATCCTTAAATTCATATATCACCGTGGGAGTAGTGAGATTCTACAGCACACAAATACTGACCAATATATATATATATATATATATATATATATATATATATATATATACACATATACATGTACATATACATACATATATATATATATATATATATGTGTGTGTGTATATATATATATATATATATATATATATACATATACTGCACAAGTGTCAAAAAGCAGTCACATGTTGTAGGACATCTGTTGTCTTCTAGTTGCACCCATAGCTGTAGGACTCTCATATTCTGTGCTGAAGTGAGTGAAACTGGACCCACCATAGATTACATAAGTATGACCTAAAAAAAAAAAATGATGTAAGAATTCCATTCAAAAATAGATTTGAACGTGCCTGGGGAGGTTTAGGTGTATTACGCTTTGCACATTCTTACACACAGAGTTCAGTGCTGTACCAGGATGACTCATTGTCATCACTATGGTTCCTTGTTTTATTTAACATAGTTTATGCATCAGTCTGGGATTGATGATGTCTCCTCGCAGGGTGGGTCTCTAGCCAGAACATTGTGTTTTCTGTGTTACTGTGTGAATCCTGCTGGCTCGTACATTTCTATTACCATATTTTCAAAACTCTTCCTTGAAATATTGACTTCGTTCTGCTTTGGCGAAGAAATTTCACTTCCTGACGGCAGAATTTGTCCTAAAAGGTTCTCAATCCTGCCCCAAACACAGCGCAGAGCAGAATGATTTGAGCATTGTAATTCCAGCTCGTATTCATTATGCAAAATGCAAATTTACAAATACAGTGCGGAACCGCTTAGCAAAAGTCTGTTGTATCGCCAGAAACTCATACCTCTGCGAAACAGGCATGTTCCATGGCAAGACTCTATATTTATACTTGCATACTGGCTCTCAGTTTGAATTTTGCCCAGAGCCATAATTCCTGTGAGGGGTGGGTACTCCATTACTGACTCCTAGAGGAGACTCCTTTTGAATCTTGCTTGGAGAGTTGTCCGCTTCACGATGGAAAAGGGTTAATGGTGTGGGTGGGCAAGTTGTCCTCGCACTATAGTTCACACGTTAGCCACTGTTGGAGAACCATATAGTCTGTAGCCTCCTTGAGATATCAGAATGTTTGTTTCACTGAAGGAGTTGCATTCACATAATTATTTCTGATATTATAAATATTCACTTTATGTTCAATACCAGGGCCTAATCAATCAATAAGTTGAAGGGGAGTGATGAAATGGCTGAGGGGGTTGATGAAATGGCTAAGGGGGTTGATGAAAGAAGAGCATTTAAAAAATAGTGGAGCTTTTTTGGGGGAGCAGCATAATCTCTGTATTGTGTGGCAATCACAAGGATATGCACTGTATTATTTGGCGGTTACAAGGGTGGTTTCTGCATTCACTAGAATGCTGAAGACTAGTCAGTTAGGGCTGCTAAGAAAGAGGGTTCAGGACTGCCTGCACTTGTTTGTGTTGTGTCATCATGTGGGTGTTGCCTTTGGCAGAGGTAGGAGATTCCAGTCCTCTTTCTTTGTAGAAGTTAGGGCTTCCGTGGCACAAGATGAGGTTCTGTGTTTGTGGATCTGTATACAATGAGAAGAATAACTGTATAAGGCAGGGTATCTTAGAGCTTACCTTTATGGTGCAAACCACCTGGGTTTGTTTATCCCGTGCAGTTGGTGTGTCTTGATTTTATTTGATATAGATAGTATAGGTGAGAGTCAGGATGCAAATGATTGGTGTATCAATTATCCTTGTAGGGATGTATCAATTCTCCTTGTACAGTGTTCTCGTTCACCAAGGAGTTCTCTCAGTCTCCAGATATGTCCTCATGTAGTGGAAATAAGGGGAAAGGGGAGAGAGAGATGGGAGAAGAGCCAGGGATCTTAGGTAGATAGCGGTTGTAGGTGAGAGTCAAGATGTAGATGACGGCTGTATCTCTGACTCTTCTCCTACACCTCTCTCCCCTCACTCCCCTTGTTTCCTCTACAGGAGAATAAGGACAGATCTGGATACTGAGATAACTCCTAGGAAAACAGGCACACATTACAAGGATAATGGTTACACCCATCATATACATCCTGACTCTCACTTACACCCTCTGCACATTAGATGAAACCAAGACACATAAGCCGAAAAGGATAAACAAACCCAGGCAGTTTGCAACATAGAGGTAATGCGCCCCCTCCCCTTTAACACCTGTTCACCACAGACCCCCTAAGCACTACAAAAATGGAGCTGGTAGATGTTTGGATTTGATTAAAGATTTTTTGATAATAGTTTTGAAAATGAGCGTAGACATTGGGGTGGGCTATGTGTGTATTATCTTAAGGCAGCCGGAACCCTGGATCAGGACCTCTTCACATTGATTGGCTTAATTCTTAAGTGGGTGTTATTTGTTTAGCAAATTTTTGGGAATAATAGGGACAAACTGGTGAATCACTAAATCAGCCAAAATAAATTTATCTCTAATCCTAATAAATAGAATATATCATAATATACTGTGTGACATATACCGTGTACTTCCTTTTATTATTCTTAAATAGTACATTTTACTTTATATATTTTGTTAAGGATTTGTTTTGTTATATATTACATTACTGTCAGTTTTCTCCTATATGGAAGATATCTAATACTTGCTTATTTACTGGAATATTTTAATAGTCCAAATCTGTGTAATATTGATAAGACTTCATAGAAATTTGAGTCTCATTCTCCTCTGACTGATAAGTATAGGATAACTGGCACTCAATCAACTCATTTATTCAGAATACAGAAACCTTCGAATTAGGCAAACCTTGCTGAAATGAATACATCAAGTGTCTTATAAACCTTAGTTAGCCTTAGACACAATTCATATTGTTATGAAAGCATTGCGTTATATTTTCTACATGAAAATTTTACAGTTACCAAATTAGAAAATAGAATCTCTAATCTTGTATACGTCCTGGGGAAAATGATTCTGTTCATGTTATCTACATGACAGCTCGGAGTAGATTTATCAAACCTTCAAAGTTTGTGTTATAGGTCTCTTCATGATCTCTTTTTGTGCGCATTGTCTCTCCATTCTGTGTCTGTCTTCTCCTCTCTAATAAGCCCAACTGTAATGAGCAACGTGTAAACTCAAAAAGTGGATAAGGTCTGCTAAACACTAGCGGTTTCTGGAATATTGTGAGCCTAAACCGCTGCACGCTTGTCTCAGTCCTTGCCTTAGCCTGTGGCCTTGTGTCTTCTGTTATTGTATTAGCCCGTGTCTTGTGTATCCTGTTTACCTTGTTCCATTGTTTAGCCTGTGTCTGTCATGTTCTAATTCTGTTACAGTATTCTCTTGTTTATATTTCCAGGTCCTGTCACCCCCAGTTTGCACTAGTTCTGACGTTCCTTGTCCTGGTGTCATCCACGTTCCTGATGGCACCCATGAGGGGAAAGGGGGCTACTGCAAGAGCTTGCTGTGTCTGGGAATTCTGCTATCTAGTAGTAATTTGACTGACAGTTCCTCCCCCTTTCCTGGCTCAGTCATATCTGATATTCTTTGTTGTATATGTGTCCTGTTTATGTTTGCATTTGATTCTTGGTATTAGACCCTGCCTGATCTGTTTCAACGTGACCCTTAGAAATAATAATGCCCATTCTGAACTCCCGACCCTGGCCTGTTTCCCATGACCCCTTCCCTTAGTTACTGTAGTAGCCTTGCTATGGCCTCTATTTATAAGCCCTCTTTGGATAGTGTTCCAAATCACTCATTCTGTAAATGTATATTAGTTCCTGCGCTGAGATTCCATTTTCCATTTGTTACTGATCAGTGATCTCCTGCTGCTCATTACACATATCTAATCCACTTTTATGAGTCAGTGAATATACAGGATAATGTTCTTTATTCTGATTTATTGGCTGCTAATAACTGTTTAGTCTTGAAGAAGGGCAAAAGTCCTGATTTACCATCCTCTTATTGCCAACTTGCGTTACTTGATTGTGATATAAAATATCTATGTAAATACCGGCTTATCAGCTACGCACTTTATGGCCAGTAGTCTGGAAGGTCATCAGTCAGAAATGTGAGCGTTATTGACGATCATACATTATTTTAATAGCTTCACTTCATATGAATCCACTTTTCTGTCTATTGTCTTCATGGCTGATGCGATTACATGGGACTATATTACGATTACTTTACAGAAGTTTGTCTTCAAAGACAACTTCTTTAAGCTTATCTAAAAGATTTATGACAATGTTCAAACCTCTGTGAACGTTAATGGTCAAATTTCACCATTTTTCCCACTTTTTGGGGTACTCAACAGGGTATTCAATTTAGCTTTAGAACTTCCTGGTTTAGCCGCATATATATATAAACATACCAACTGCAATGTTTTAGGTGAGACAGCCCCATTCTAGAGCACTGTACCACTGTTCTAACAGTCAGGCCTAGTCTGTCAGGTGGTGTGTACCGCTCTTCATGGGGAGCGGAAGCCATGTTCACCTACATCTGGTGTGCGTGTTAATACAGGGATGTTTTGAGGTGAGAGGGGGATTGTTGGACAGTGCATGTGTATGTATGTAGCCTCTGTTCTGCCAGGTACCTCTTCATATCTGGAGGGGTAGTTGGAAAATTTAAAAGTTTTAGAACTCATCTTCTCAAACGCAGTGTATCCACCGAGTCATATTCTCTCTTTGAGTTGTAGCTATTGGCAAGGTCTACGAAGGGTTCACTTGAGAAACCCATACCCAACTCACAGTAAATGACTAGTGATGACTCACACATACACACACTAGGTAAAAAGGGGAAAAGGAACCTGGTACATTTACTAAATGGCCTGACAACTGGAAGGCTAGAATATTAGTGGATACCAAATAAAGTAACAGGAACTCACCCTCATCTAAGGAAAAGTGGCTTAAGTGATTGTAACCGTAAAATACAACTTGTAGCAGAATAGTATAAACTAAGTCCAAAATATTAGCTTGTAGATAAACACAGTTGCATGACCTTGATTAATAACAAAGCATGGAGTAATTAGCATAAATATTGATGACAACTGTATTAGTTCACAATAATAAAGAAAACAAGCATGTTACCAATTTAACTTGGGAATAAAGTGAGCAATATTCACATCTGTACCTACAGGCACACAACCTAAACTGTCCCATCTACTGCTATTGTCTCTGCTTTCCCCCTCCCTCTAGATTATAATCTCTCACGAGCAGGACCCTCTTTATCATATGCCTCTTGTCTGCATCTTCTTTCTCTACCTTGAATGTACCTGTAATGTTTTTATGTTTATTTTCTATTTGTGTGATTGTTAAAATATTCATTTGACTTGTACCCTTATTCAGCCCTGTGTATTGTCCACTGCAGTATTTATTGGGATACTCACACTTGCCATGGACACCATCCAGCTCTAGAGACCTGGTGGGCATCAAAGGTCATGATGGGTTCTCTATGGTTCTTTTTACTGGGCCAAAGAGTAAATGTAGTACCACCTGGTACAACTGGAACAAATCAGGTCTCCCTGTGAATAACAGGAATGATTATATACTCCCATTGGGCACCAGAAAAGGATCTGGGCTCCCTCTGGACATCTGAACCGGATGGGGCCTTCCTCTGGACACCTGGACCAGATCTGGCCTCCCTCTGGACACTTGGAATCCCTCTGGACACTTGGACTGGATCTGGACTGCCATTGAATCTTTGGACTGAATCTCTCTAGCAGTGACAGCCCCCTGTGATACTGGTAGCTAGCTCTCCGACACTAGAAGCTTACTCACTTACACTAGCACATCCCCCTCTGGAATTGGGAGCTCTAACTCTGATACTGGCAGTTCCCTTTGTAGTAAACTGGCAGCTCTTCCTGTGAGACTTGCAGCTCTCTCAGTTGGACTGGCAGCACTTTCTCTACTAGACTGACAGCTCTTTCTATTGGACTCTCATAACTTTTATCCCTCTTTATATGGCGTTACTCTCTCTGGCTTCATCACTCTCTGCAGTTTCTCCCAGTTAAGCACTCGCTCTCCCATCCATAGCAGCATCAATAAGCGCTGCACAGCCTCTCCTTCCCTATCGGTTCTGGTCTTACATGTGGTGGTCCTGGCAATGGCCTTCTTCCTCCTTGGTTGCATTTGTGCACTTTTCTATCCCTGGCACCATCTTCAACACCATTGGCAGGCTCTGATGTCACTTCCGGTTCCTCAGGCAAGCACTCATGGTTGCATTGGACTGCCACCAGCCGTTGGCTCCTCCTGTTCTGTCTCTACACTCCTTGGAACCAGGCTGTAAACTATATATAGACAAATCTGAAATATTTGTCTAGATAGATGCTTTAATTTTTGCAAAGCTACACCTTTCTTTTGATTGAGATAAGTTTATGATTTCCTTCTAATATTCTTATAAAATATTCATTACATTTTGACTGATTAACAGAAATGAGTTTGATCTGGGCCATTAATCTAACTTACACATTAATTTAACCCTAGCATTTTAGGGTGCATTCGTTAAAATGTTTAATATTACCCAATCTAATCTATTTATTACAGGTGTCCCATTTTTGATCACTCCAAAAATTATAGGGCAGTTTATATAGATTACGGGAAAAAACACGTATTTGCAGGCAACAGCTAGGTAGACACAAGTTAATCAGGTTTTTCACGTCCTGATATAGAAGCTTACAATACAACAGATCCAATAGATGATCCCTCTCCTTGGTTAACGGATATATTTACCTTGCTTTTCTGTCCCTTGTGTTTGTTCGTAAAATACCTACAGTGTTAAAAGTAATTGCTATTTGTTATACTTTACTTAAATGAAGCTGATTTTAAAATGTTCAGAATATGGACTTTAATTATTCGCTGTGTTTACTTTTTTGTGGTAACCTACGATTTATACCAGGCTTGTTATCATTTGTTTCTCAGTGTTTTTGATTAAGGCATGTGTTATATTGTTATAGTTGTTGATACTCTGGTATGCATGTTTTATCAGTTCCAGACAAACATTTTATATTCTTAGAAAATATTTTTTGTATGTTAAGATAAAAAATATGTGTTTTCGTGCTTACAATCTGGTGATTTTGCTAGCGCTTCTGCACTTTCTTTTAGCCTACAAGTTAGGGTGAAAATAGTTCACCCTACCCAGCGATCCACTGCCCTCAATGCTGCCTTTTTCCCACAGCTCTCAGGGGCAAACGTAGGATTTGTAGAGGGCGGTTTCCCCCCACGCCGCCAGTGGGCATGACCAGCATGCACGTAGTGCACGCAGCTCTCCCTTTTTAAGCAGAGCTGTGTGAAGCGGAAGCAGGGACCAGTCACCTCAATTATACAGTGCCCCAGCCTTGAAGGGGGATTTCCAGGCACTAGTATCCCCCCCCCTCCCCTCGGTTTGCCTATGACTCTGTAGTTTATTTCACATCCTGAACAAAAGCCATTGGCTGCTTGATTCTACACATGGGTATGTAGCCATGTGGACCAAAAAGAAGCTGCAGTCCCCGAGATTGCAGCTTTTTATTGGTCCTCCTGCTCATCTCCTCAGACATTTTAAAGTTGTGAGTTGAAAAGATTTGCAGGTTTATATATATGACATAAATGGAGGAGCCCATATCAAAGAGCCGTCAATTGCTGGGACTCCACGTAGGAGAAGCAGCAGGTTAATGAAAACTGACTGTGTAACTGGAAATGTTCACTTAAATAGTTAAACTGTATACTGTTGATTCCTCTTCTTCCTTGCACAAAACCTATCTTAATGTTTATTCTTATACTCTAATACCATTAGTAAATAAAGACACAGCCAACTCTATAAATGTTGGCAAAATGGGTCACAGTTTATTGAATTAAAAGTTATATAGTGGTGGTGAAAGGATAACCAACATGAAGGTGCAAAACCTATAAAACCTCAAAGGCACGTAGCTAATCAGGCTTTTACCTAGGAAAAAAATCCCTTCATGTCCTCACTAAAAGTGACAAGCAGCAAAGCCTTGGATTACTGAGGGTAGGGGCCGGGCATACACTTTAAAGCAGGCCTGACATATGGCCAGGAGGCATCGGGCTCCATCACCCTAATTGCTTGAACGTTGCAACGGAAAACCCGTCATAAGCCATGACTGTAGCTACTCCCAAACCTAATTGAATGGGTGCCATTTGTGTTTTGGGTCCGAGTCGATAATGGCGATGTACCACATAAATTACCCCACATCGAAGTTTAGGCCAGGTGATGTATCCCAATGTAATAAAATTGTGACAATCCCATGCCAACTGCTAGCTACCCACCGTACAGAAGGCTGTTGTACATATAATCGGATCAGCTAGAGGAGGGATGTAGGCCCACAATCCAGTACTTGTATAGTGTAGCAGGAACCTCCAAATGGCACGCACCAAGTCTGCCCTACAAATAACAATGTTCCTAGCGGACAACCTGAGCCTAACAATCTGCATCGGCTGTAGGCCTTATAGCTATAGGACCTCCCTCCTCCTTATTGCAGTATTGCCTCAATGGTAGGCACCAACAATGTAGCTGCCCCAATGTTAATGGAATGGGTGCTTAGTGCCTTTGGACTAAGACAATAAAATCGACGTATGGCGAAAAGGTTGCTCCCACCTGTAGCCATGTAACAAAATTCAGTGTAGAGCACCCTTGCAATCTAAAGGCTTTATACTCCATGTTAATTCAACTGGACATATGGTCAGGTCTGCATACGTAGCAATGTAGACTAAGCCTATTACCCAAAGTGGTACCTCTGCATTTTAGACACACGGGGTCACTGACGCCGAGCCATTTTAGAAGACCTAAACTGTAGGTGCTCCCAGCTGTCAAAGTCCCTTGAAGTTTATTTCATCATTTATATCTCCACTGGGCGGTACTACCCCCTATAACACAAGTTAGGATAGAAGACATGTGTCACCTTGTGGCTCATGTAAGGTAAAATGTAGACTCTGAAACAATCTTGTGCTACCACCGTGTAGCATAGTGTTATAACATGTCCCCTGATTAGAATTCAGTGTAGGTAAACAAGCATTATATAATGTGCATTACACGAAAGAGCCTGAGAGATGTTATCTAAATAAATTGAAAGTCGCTCAGCAAGACACAGATAATTGCATCCCCATGAAGTTATCAGTACTTCGGTATGCTCACAGTGTTATAATGCAACGTAGCATTCACCATGGGGTGCCCATAGTTGAGCTAAGTTCCTCAGTATTCACTGAATAGAGCTGACAGAAGATACCCAAATCAAACAATTATTGGAACTGTAAGTCCTAAGATTGGGTGACACAAGTTTAAAATGGGACAGTGTATGTAAATAGACTGGGCCAATAGGGGACATAAATGGTAGAGCCCAATAAGGGACCTATATAGGAGTGAATGATACATATCATCTACCAATCATAGCGCCCAGCATATGTAACGTCTCATACACCAGGTATGGCCCGATAGTGGCGAGACAATGGGCATCGGGCAGCCAAAATAAACCAGCCATCCTATGCAGCTGGTGCTGTCTACCAACACAACAGTAAAATTGTGTAACTCCCTCCGGGTATCCACATACAATGATAGCGACTCTGCAATGGTATCCGGGATGAGCCTGAGGACACGGAGATCAGATCTCCAAGTATTAAAAGAGGCATATCCTCCCGTCCTCCACAAGCCACCTCTTCATTTCAAATCAAATCACTAATATCTAAATTTAGGCAATTCAAAATCCACATGGGCATATAAATGGAAGACCATAGGTGCCCATCTGACTCGGAGACTTGTGGGTTGTGTTATATGCTCTGTCAACAGTTTCTAATACAAGTGCTGATAGAGTGTGCCAGATAAACTTGTATCAACCAAATCTTAAGGTAACCTGATAATGACGCCTCGGCAGCCCCTGGTATCAAACTGTTCCTAAGTTTCTCTTCTTTCATAGAATGATGTTTAAGTGTAAATATAAATGTGTCTGAATGTGTCTATCTATTTATCTATCAGATATGAAATATGCATAAAGGAAAGAACATAGTAAGTGGCACTAAGGTAAATAGTGAAACGCCAAAAGTCTGTTAGATAAAAATATTATATTATAAAATCAAACCCTTCTTTGAAGAAGGGTGAAAGTACAAGTTTGTATTTATATGTGTTAAGAGCGAAATCCCCTGAGGCCATGGTGAGGCCTGTCAAGCCCTCCCTGTGTGAGACTTAGTCCCAATGACGGTAAGTGCTGTGACTCTGTTCGGACTCATTCATGCTAATTGAACCTGCCAATAAGCGGGGTTGGAAGCGATCCATATGGATGTCCTTTTCATCTCCCCTCATAGATAAAATGTCATTTCTCATATAGAGATAACATATCCTGTGCTGATCTGCCATGGGTCCCGATACTGAGTAAGCTGCTGTGGAAATTTAAAACTGGCAGCCATCATGGTCAGTTTTAAAACTGGCAGCCATCGTAATCAGCTACCCCGAAATTTCTTCTAGGGGTGTCATAACCTACACTACCCTGTCCCTAACCTGCGGTTCCTGCTGTATGGCTGCGCACAGGAGTTAAGCTCGCTGTTATGTGGCCAAACATCTGAGTGTGTCATAACCTCCCCCAGATATGAGGGTCCTGGCAGCATCAGAAAAGTCGATCATAGTATTAAAAATTGACCTGACCAGTGTAGTGTATGAACATGTAGCAGTAACATCATATGAAGAAGAGGCGGCTGGGGTGGGAGACTGGGGGTGCGCAATTAAATGAAATAGCTTCAATCAACTTAATTATCTATCTTCTGAACGGATTACAGGATATCAGGCCAGCTGCAGAGAGAAAGAAAGAAAAGAATAATGGCCGAAGCTGGAGGAAAACGAGAAGAGAGCCGGAATGAAGCAGAAAAGGATGGACACTCAAGAAAAGAAGCAGAGAAGAGAGAAAGGTAAAACCTAATGGATACAAAGGTTTAAGTAAGAAAAGTGAAGTATATGATACTGCTCTCTCTTAATGTTGCAAGCCCCAGGTATTTGTGCAGCAAAAGAGACCCAGCAACCGCTGGAGAAGAATATTGCCCTCACTTATCAAACATCACATAACTCAAAATCTCACAAAATTGGGTGCATAATAAGGTAAATTAATGTATTTAGTCTGCACTCTGCAACGAACATGACGATTTCCCCAACTTACCAGCATTTATTTATATAGCGGCAACATACTCCGCAGCTCTTTACAGTTGGGAACAAAACTAACAATAACAGAAGATTGGCAATTAGAAGACAGACAAAGTGTTAAAAGAGTCCTGCTCACAAGCTTATTGTGTATAGGAGATGGAAAACTTTGCATCCATATAGTTACCACCTTGGCCCACAAGTCAGAGGGGGGCACATGTGCCCCAGACACCTGCCCCTTGTGCCCAACTAGGTTCATTTATTTGAGCTAATTGGGGCAGGATCTGACCTATTAGCGGTTGGCTCCGACATTACAAAAAGACAGTTGTCAGCACTAATCCTTTACACTGCATATCTGTGTGTATCTAGCAAAATGAAAACATGAGGTATTCGTTCATATTTTTATCAAAACATTTAAGCCTGCATCCCAGCGTCAAGGGCACCTCATTATATGCAGGTCTTACACTGACCTATATGCTTTAAACACCATTAAAATGCAGTTAAAATCAGATGTACTCACCTCCCAGGTATAGGGGTTTACATCTAGCAAGGGCTGGCTTGTGAGCCACACCCAAATGTGCCTTAAATAGGCTTGATGGACAGCTGCTATGAGAATAAGGCAATATTTTGAAACAAAACGAGAGATAAAACAAGCGACAGGCCATCTTTTTACATGGTCAGCTCAGACGAACCCTGGGTCGGTCCGTTCCTCTCCTTCCTCTCTCCTGTCCCTTCTACCAGGTAGCTTAAGCTCTCTTATAGTTGCTATACCTATGCTCTTGGCCTGGTTGTCTTATTACTAGTGAGCAGCAACGAAGAAAGTAAATCAGATTAAAGCAATCACAAGGATTTTCTACTCACCGGACTCCTGAACAGAACGGAAGATTTACATCTTAAATATTGTTTCTGTGCCTGGATGTGTTCTGTTCTGAGTCTGGAGAGTAGAAATCCCTGGGATTTACTGCCAGAGATCAGAGCTTTCTCCTGACATGATTGTGGAATTTCTACTGGAAACTAATGAAAGTAGCCATCCTGAGGGCACTCTGTCATTCATTGTCAGTCAGTCTCTCACTGCAGGAGTTCGAGTGGTTATGCTGCCGACTGATAGATCTCTACATAGCTTTATTAGTATGATATCAGACATATTCCTTTTAACTAAACCTTGGTTATTCTAATAACTTCTGATCCATAGTTTTTTTATATAGGATATTTGGGATCTAAATTACTTAATTAATATCCTGTTTAAGATATAAAATCTTGTTACCATTAGCCAAAACCCACCATTATTCCCTAATTAATGATATTTTTTTAAAACTGTACATACTTTTGATATCTTTTAACTTTTGACAACTAATTATAAGGCAGGTTATGTATAATTATATTGTTTATACATTTTTTTTCACCCCCTTGCGCCTCCTCACTTCCCTCAAACTCCTCCCCACCACCGTTCCCTGCTACAGGTGTGTGCAAACTCTACTATGGCGCTCTGTGTCATTGGCAGAGGATTTTGTTTCCTGTTGTGTGACAACCAACACTGCATAGAACTGCTCATAGGTGATGGGAACTGTTATGAACTGTGGGGGGTATTGGGGTAGTGAGAGGTTGATATTGGTGTAGGGTGGGGTGATCTTGGTATAGGGTCAGGATGACATTGGTATAGTGTGGAGAAAAAGAATTGTACATAGAGGGTATTTCTTATTGCTGTGTAATTTGGGTGTCATTGTTCATTTATGTAATGTGAAGGGTATTGCTGTTTGCTTTTTATTAATAAAGTGAAAAATCCCCCAGCAAACCGCTGCTAACTGCTATTCCTACTTGTACATAAAAATGCAGAATTCCTAGTTACACACATTTGCAAATGCATAAAAAGTCACCCGTCACGTCATGTGCTTCCCTCAAAAAGCAGTTGCATTTGCAGAAATATAGGAATATAAAGTCATGCAGGGCTGCTCTTTTACATTTTCACAAATGAGCCTTTCTGACCTGCAAAAATCAGTCAAACCATTCTCACAACATTTGAACATTTCAATTACAATGAAGTTGTCCTTTTGTCCTTGTTCATGAACCGTACAACCATAGTAGGAGATCATCATAATTGCTCACTGTCAGCAAAAATTACGATTGCAGAACTGAACTCAATATATATAGTACTTATGTTTCACTTTCAAATCCATGAAGATGTCTGTTACATTGAATTTTAATATGTGATTTAATTTTTTTTTGTGTTTAGTTCTATTTGAACAAAATCACTGTTTAAATGACCACTATACCATAACATTGGAGTTCTCAGATATGAGCCATGGAGATAAAATACACTATAGAAACTGACCCATGACCCTGAAGCTATCCGAGCGGCATTCCAACATTATTACAGCACTGTCTGCAATCTCCCTGCACCCTCCACCTCCCCACACGGACGTCCCACTCCACACTGATCTCTGAATTCCTCGCCAAAACTAATCTTCCCAACCTCTCTCACCACGCCGAGATCTTGAAAGAAGAAATACACCACACTATTGAGAGACAAAATTGTGGTAAATCTCAGGCCCTTAGGTCTTCACGGCCGCGCACTATAAGAAATTCTCAGATTCTCAGACTTACTTGCCCTCCGCCTGCATTACCTTTACAACAACGTTCTCCAAGGAGACCCCTTCTCACCTGAAATGCTGGAAGCCAGGATTGTAGTCATCCCTAAAAAGGGAAAGTATCCACTCCACTGCGGAAGCTACAGGCCCATCTCCCTCCTCCCTGAATCCCTGATTCATTATGACCAGGTGTGGTTTATTCCGGGATGCCAGGCAAGGGACAACACTAGATGAGCTATTGTCATCCTCCATATTCCCATCTCCAGGAGATTCCCAACCATTATGCACTCCCTAGATGCTGAAAAAGCATTTGACAGGATATCCTGGAGTTTTATGCAGGCTGCCCTTGAGGCCTTCAGCTTTGCCATAGATTTCCTCACTGGCATTCTGGCATTATACACCACCCCTACTACCAAGGTCCTGATTAATGGTACCCCTTCTAACCCGGTCACCATCCAAAACGGTACAAGGCAAGTTTGCCATCTATCCTCCCTGATATTTGCCCTAATAATCGAGCCACTGGCCTCCCAAATTAGAATCAACCCCAGGTGGGGAGCACCCACTCCAAGATTTCATTTTTTGTGGACGACAATCTTTTTCACTCACACAACCAGCGATCTCCCACTTCAACCCCTCCAGAACTATAGTGTCGTCTATGGATACAAGATAAACTACATTAAATCAGAGGCCATGCTGCTCCATCTCTCCTCTCAGGAAGCTGGCCTAGTCCGGACAAACTTCAGCTTTAAATGGCAGACCAAGAAGATCAAATACCTGGGAGTCTTCCTCACCTCTTGCTATGACCTTCTTTTTTGTGAAAACTTTAAACCCCTCTTCTCCAGGATACAATCCAACCTGGCCTCCTAGAAACACCTTATCATCTCCTGGCTGGGCAGGATCTTAGCCATCAAAATTAATATCCTTCCCAAATGGATATATCTCTTCCAAACATTGCTGGTGGCTGTCCATGCTTCATTCCTTGCCAACATCCAGAAAGCCCTCACCCGTTTCATCTGGTATCACAGACTCCCAAGAATCTCAGTCAATATTCTGAAACGCCCTGGAGGTGGCAGAGACCTTCCAGATGTAAAGTTATATTACCTGGCCTCCCATCTTTACCAAATTGTTGTCTCATATGCCACCCCAGGCTCCACCTCATGGCTTGATACAGAATTGGCCTACATCACCCTGCCTGACTTCACCCTCCTTTGGGGTTTGTCCCCTACTCACCATCCCCCTCTTTCAAATTGCTCCCTACCATCAAATTTGACACCACGCTCTGGGACTCTCACTCCTTTAAGCTGTAAAGCAATATCTCCCCTGACCCCCATTTAGCACAATCTCATGATCCCCCCAGAATCCTCCGCTACGAGATGTCGTCTGTGGACTCGAGCAGGTTTTAAATTCCAACGGATTTCTCCAAGCAGGGTAGCTGGCTCCAGTTAGCAGAACGTCAACACCTCTTCCCATCCCAGACACTTAGCTAATTTGGAAGACTTCAAAAGGACTATTTCCTATGTTCCTTGCCACCCATCTATGTCCTACCAGACCTCACACCCTTTGAAACTCTTTGCAAACAACACCCCTTGGCCAAATATATGATCTCCCAACTCTTCAAGTCCCCATAAGAATGACTGGTAGAAATAACTTGTTCCCCTCCAACTTATGAAGCTTGGGAGGACATGAGGCTGGAGATAACGAAAAGCTTCATATCAACTAAACTTAAAGAGAATTCTTACAAAATGTATTACGCATGTTACTATATCCCCACTTGACTCCAGAGCATGTTTCCATTCTTCTAACCTGACTGGTGGCGGAGTTGTGGTTACAGGGGCACTATGCTACATATCTGATGGACTTACCCGATCATTGCCCCCTTCTAGGACGCGTTCCATGGCTTCTTGAATTCTTTATTTAAGGCTCCTGTTCCAAGAGAGCCCTAGGTATTCCTATTGTTTTACCCTCCCCAGGACCAAGAAATTGACTGCTCACATACTGACGCTAAGTCCCTCATTGCCCTCAACTGGAAGAACACTTCCTCCCTTCTATCTCGGCCCTAAAAAAAAACAGATTTGGCATGTTGCTGCGATGGAAGAGATTTCTTGCTACCTCCACAATAGGGGCCAAGTTTTATCCAAGTTTGGGCCCCGTGGCTGTGCGCGGAACACACCTTCACTTCCTGGCCAATTTCTTTCCCTATATCTACCCATGTGCGGTGAAGGCAGCTCTTCCTGCCATACACTTCATTCACTCCTCTATTATTATTATTATTATCGTTTATTTATAAGGCGCCACAAGGTTTCCGTAGCGCCATACACAGTACAAATAATGGACCGTTCAGGGAATAACAGTACAAAACAATAAATGAGTAGTACCAAGACTGCAAGGCAAATATATTGTATATAAAAATAAGTGGAGCAGAAGATAAGGTAGCGAGACAGGAGGGAGGAGAGCCCTGCTCATACGAGCTTACATCCTATAGGGAGGGTAGACAGACGGCAGGCACAAAGGGAGTCGGAGGAGAGGAGCAAGTGCTCCCCACTACTGAGGAGGAGTGAAGTGAAGAGAGTGAGGGTGGAGAGAGGGTTAGGTGGAAGGCTGGTAGGCTTTGCGGAAGAGATGAGTTTTGAGTGCCCGTTTGAAAGAGCACAGGTTAGGGGACAAACGGACGGAGCGTGGGAGGTCATTCCAGTGCAGGGGGGCAGCTTGGGAGAAGTCTTGAATTCTGGAATGGGATGAGGTGATTAGAGAGGAGGAGAGGCGACGGTCATTGGCCGATCGCAGGGACCGGGCGGGAGTGTGGATGGAGAGGAGATTGGAAATATAAAGGGCAGTGGAATGGGTGTAGGGTGAGGGTAAGAAGTTTGAAGAGGATTCTGTAAGGGAAGGGGAGCCAGTGTAGGGCAAGGCAGAGAGGGGAGGCAGAAGAGGAGCGGCGAGAAAGGAAGATAAGCCTCGCAGCCGTATTAAGTATAGAATGAAGGGGGGCAAGGCAAGAGCGGGGGAGGCCGGTGAGGAGAAGGTTACAGTAGTCCAGCCGGGAAATGATAAGCGTGTGGACAATAGTTTTGGTTGCTTCATGAGAAAGGAAGGGCCGGATGCGGGCGATGTTGCGAAGTTGGAAATGACAGGATTGGGCGAGGGATTGAATGTGGGGGGCAAAAGAGAGCGAGGAGTTGAGGATGACTCCCAGGCAGCGGAGTTGGGGGACAGAAGAGATAGTAGAGTTGTTGACAGTGATGGAGAGATCCAGATGGGATGGGGACTTAAATGGAGGGAAAACAATGAGTTCGGTTTTAGCAATGTTAATTTTGAGAAAGCGTGAGGACATCCAAGAGGAGATGGCTGAGAGGCAGTCAGATACACGAAAGAGGAGGGGGGGGGGAAAGATCAGGAGAAGAGATGTAAAGTTGAATATCATCAGCGTATAGGTGATACTGAATGCCGAATGAGGTGATGAGAGCACCTAGGGAGGTAGTATAGAGTGAGAATAGTAGAAGGCCAAGAACAGAGCCCTGAGGGACTCCTACAGGGAGGGGGGAAGGGGGGGAGGATGATCCGGACATGGAAACCGAGAAAGAGCGGTTGGCGAGGTAAGAGGTTAACCAAGTGAGGACAGAGCCAGAGAGACCGAGAAAGTGAAGGGTCTGCAAGAGGAGGGGGTAGTCTACGGTGTCAAAGGCTGCGGATAGGTCCAGGAGGATGAGGAGGGAGAAGTGACCCC
Source organism: Mixophyes fleayi (assembly GCF_038048845.1). Lineage (NCBI taxonomy): Eukaryota > Metazoa > Chordata > Amphibia > Anura > Limnodynastidae > Mixophyes > Mixophyes fleayi. Next base: position 429,341,266 of record NC_134402.1, on the reverse strand, counting down.
TGGATTTAGCAGAGAGGAGATCATTAGTTACAGTGGTGAGGGCGGTTTCAGTGGAGTGGAGGGGGCGGAAGCCAGATTGGAGAGGGTCAAGGAGGGACTTGTCTGAGAGGTGACAGGTGGGCGGTTGTAGACAATTCGCTCGAGAAGTTTAGAAGCATAGGGGAGAAGTGAAATGGGACAGTAGTTGGCGAGTGAGGTGGGATCAAGATTGTTTTTTTTAGAATAGGAGTGATAAGGGCATGTTTGAAGGAGGAGGGGACAGTGCCAGCAGAGAGAGACAGGTTGAAGAGGTGAGCTAAGTAAGCACAGACAGTGGGGGAGAGGGAGCGGAGAAGGTGAGAGGGGATGGGATCCAGGTGGCAGGTGGATGGGGGAGAGGAAAGAATGAGGGAGTAGATTTCATCGCCCATAGTAGGGCGGAAGGAGCACCAGGGTGGGATGCGCGAAGAGGGAGGAGTGAAGAGAGAAGCAGGAGAGGGAAGGGAGGAGGAGATATCAAGTCTGATGGCCTCAATTTTAGAGGAGAAAAAGGATGCAAAATCAGTAGCAGAGAGGGAGAGTGGGATAGGAGGAGGCGGAGGGGCAAGGAGAGAGGTGAACATGGCAAAGAGGCGGCGGGGATTAGAGGGCTGAGAAGAAATGAGGGACTTAAAGAAGGATTGTTTAGCAAGGGAGAGGGCTGAGCAGTAGGAGGAGAGAATAAACTTGAAGTGAAGGAAGACAGCCAGGGAGCGAGATTTCCTCCAGAGGCGTTCAGCAGCACGAGTGCACTTCTGGAGGAAGCGGGTGAAAGTGGAGTGCCAGGGTTGGGGAATTAAGCGGCGGTGGCAGACTGAGGTGGCAGGGGCGACAGCATCCAAGGCAGTGGTGAGAGAGGGGTTATAGAGAGAGGTGGCTTGGTCAGGGCAGACCAGGGAGGGAAGAGGGGAGAGTAGGGTTTCAAGAGTGGAGGAAAAGGAAGTAGAGTCAATAGCATCAAGATTACGCCTAGTGAGGGTAGATTTAGGGAGGGGTGGGGCAGGGGAAGAGGAAAGATTGAAGGAGAGTAGGTGGTGGTCAGAGAGAGGGAAGGGAGAGTTGGAGAAGTCAGAGAGATCACATCGATGAGAGAAGACAAGATCAAGGGAGTGACCAAGGCAGTGGGTGGGGAAGAGGTCCACTGAGTGAGGCCAAGGGAAGAGGAAAGGGCAAGAAGTTTGATGGGGCAGGGTCAGAGGGGAGATCAATAGGGATGTTAAAGTCGCCAAGTATGATAGAGGGGAGGTCAGAGGACAGGTAGTGGGGAAGCCAGGATGCGCAGTTGTCGAGAAAGAGGGAAGAGGGGCCGGGGGGCGGTATAGGACTGAGACACGGAGGTGAATGGGGAAAAGAGGCGGATGGAATGGACTTCGAAGGAGGAGAAGGAGAGGGACGGTTCGGAGGGAATGACCCGAAAAGTGCAATTGGGGGATAGGAGGAGTCCCACTCCCCCACCTGGATGGTCATCCGGTCTGGTGAAGTGGGTCCATGGGAGAGAGCGGCGGGGGAAGCAGTGTCAGCAGAGGAGAGCCAGGTTTTGGTGATAGCAAGGAGGTTAAGAGAGTTGGAGATGAAGAGGTCATGGATAGCCGGCCTTTTGTTGCGTATAGATCTGGAGTTCCAGAGGGCACAGGAGAAGGGGAGGGAGGGAAGGGGAGTGATGTGGAGGAGAGTGGCGGGGTTGGTGGAGCGAGGGGGATCGTTAATGTAGGGGCGGGGGCTAGGGGAGAGGATGGGAATAGGGCAGGAGCGTGGAGGCATGGTGCTATAAAGGAGATAAGGGTGGAGGAGGGGTGAGAGAGCCAAGGTGGAAGAGGCAGGGGAGGAGTCAGAAAGGACAATAGTAGGTAGCAACAAAGAAATAAAGACAAAGAAAAAGTAAAATACCAGCAGAGGTGTGGACAACAATGGCAAACAATGAAGCTAAACAATAGTGCAGTAGGCAGGTAATAAAAAATAAAAGTGATAAAAGTAAAAGAAATAGACTGGTAATAAGAAAAACAAAAGTAATAAAAATAAAGAGACTAGAATTTCAGGCGAAACAATTAGGTAACAATGAAGAAATAAGACAAAGTAAAGTATCTGCAGAGGTGTGGACCACAATAGGCAAACAATGGTGCAAAACAATAATGCAGTATGCTGGTAATAAAATGAATAAAAGTGATAAAAATAAAAGTAATAGACTGGTAATAAAAAGAGCAAAAGTAATAAAAGTAAAGAGAGAATTACAAGGCAAAACAATTAGGTAACATTAAAGAAATAAGGACAGAGTAAAATACCAGGCAAAGACAGTGGGAGATGCAAAAAGAGCAAAAAAAAAAAAAGAGCAAATTAGCAATGCTGAGGGAACAATACGGGCAGGGAGGACAGGGAACACTAGATGGAGGTGGTGTGTGATCGCGGGTAGTCCAGAACAGGAGAGTCCACAGGAGCGGTGCCTTCAGGGTGGTGAGCAGGAGCACCGGCAAGTCCAGGGGGAAGGACTCGGTGGGTCCAAGGAATGGGGCAGAAGAAGCGACGGTTGCAAGTAGGTCCAGGAGAGTGTCCAGGGGAACAGGGAGAGTCCTGGGTTGGTGGGAGAGAGTTCAATGAGGACCAGAGAGAGGAATGGGGCAGTAGGAGAGACGGAGGGGGTTCACTGAGCATCCGTGGGGACTGGCAGCGGCATCAGAGAGAGACACAGGGCCAGGGAGTGGAGGGCAGCAGGCCCAAGCCGCAGCCTGTCGTGACTGATTCCAGCTGGGCGGGGGAGGTGCAGAAAGCGGAAGGCAGCATCAGGAGCTTGGTCGACGAGAAGCAGTGGCAGGAAGCAGCAGGACATCGGAGCAGGAGACAGGAGGAAGAAGGCCGAATCCACGTCTTGGAGTGGCAGCATCGTCGGGATCAGAGCAGGAGGTGGCGGCGGCAGAAGGAAGAAGGCCGGATCCACGTTCTGGAGTGGCAGCGCCGTCGGGATTAGAGCAGGAGGAGGCGGCAGTAGCAGAAGGAAGAAGGCTGGATCCACGTCCTGGAGTGGCAGCATTGTCGGGAGGCCCAGACCGCGTCCTGGAGTGGCAGCGCCGACGGGATTACAGCAGGAGGCAGCGGCGGCAGGGCAGTGGGTTGCAGGAAGTCATCAGGCCACGGACAGCAGGCAGCAGGAGTACAGGTGAGTAGAACGCCCGGAGAGAAAGCCCGAGCCGGGGGTTGTGGTAAGTGACGGCCGATGGACGGAGCTCTCAGGAGGACCACAATAACCGCCCATGGATGGGTAGGATAGCAACAGAGGCCGGCAGCACGGAAGGCAGGATCTCCATGGGCATAATGCAGGGACCCAGAATAGAAAGCAGGCTGGGCTCCAGCGGAGAGCTCGCAGGGCACGTCTGCCCTAAGCAGGAACAGGAAGTACAAAAAAAAAAAATATTCTTTTTGTCCTTCGAGCATGCGCTCTACCAAACTTTGTGCCTTCCCCCACACACACACACCTCTCCCCCACCCCTATGCTGCTCAGTTCAACTCTACTTCCAATAGCGCCTGTTAAACCCTAAAAAAATGGTCAGCCTCCGCCCAATTGTTACTACCTGACAAACTTGTTCTATCATGTTTTCTTTTTATTGTTGTTTCTATATTTTTTCCTGCTGATCCAAGTATGTAACATTGCTTCATGATTATGTTCCCTGTATATTCATGATTGACTGATTAAAGTAAAGAATTATAAAAAAAAATACACTAAACAGTATTAACCAGACCTTTCACTGCAGGAATGTTATAAGACATTGTATTACACTATTCCAGCGGCTCCCAAAGTGTGCGCCGCGGCTCCCAGGGGTGCCGCGGCGCAGTCACAGGGGTTCCATGGCCAGGAAGAAAAGAAAGAACAAAAACTTACCATTTTGGCGGCACCTGGGACCCAGCATCCTCCTCCCTCCTTATTGAATGTCGAGCGTGACGTCATCACGTCCGACATATTCAGTGAGCAGCGGCTGGGTCCCGCCACCAGATTGGTAAGAAGACAGAAAAGAAGACAGAAGAAATAGAATAAAGAAGGCCAAGTATGGTAAGTAAAGAAAGGGGAGGGGAAATGGTGGTAGGAAACAGCAATGGAGGGGAAAAAGAATGAAGGAGGGGACAGTGTGTGTGCATGAAGGAGGGCACAGTGTGTGTGGATGAAGGGGGCACAGTGGATGAAGGAGGGCACAGTGTGTGTGCATGAAGGAGGGCACAGTGTGTGTGGATGAAGGGGGCACAGAGGATGAAGGAGGGTACAGAGTATGTGCATTTGGCAAACAACTTGCTAAGTATTTCTGTCCTGACCTAAATACTTATTATGTTATTTTGACCCAACTACTTATAAAACGGGACTGCTCAGTAATTATTTTGGAGCGGTGCCTTGAAAAAAATTATGGAGACTCTAAGGGTGCCGCAAACTGAAAAAGTTTGGGAACCACTGCACTATTCGATTAAGACATTGTCCCAATGCAATATGATACAGGGAAAAAAGATAAGCTTGTAGTTATCTGAGTTACTGTGACATCACTGGCCCGCCCCTGTGTATGAATCCACCAATCCACACAGTGCATTTTTGCAAAGCAGGTCCAGCACACTGTCAGTCGCTCTGGTTCTGCTCTGTTAGAAAAGCACCTCCCTCTTATTTCAGCATTTATTTCAGTATAATCAATTATTTTATTTTGTGCATATTGTTCAACTCAGTAATCCACAGCCTTTAATACATAAATATACTGTATATATTCTTTTCAAATAGTGGCTTTATTGGCTCTTTAAACACAGGAAGGACATTTAGTTAAGTTGATGTTCTTACATTTAAAGGAGAACATTTTATTTTTTTTAAACAAAATATGTTGGTTCTGTGACAGCCATGTTTTCAGAAATGGATATTTCTGATTTTTGTTATTCTTACCTGGATTTTTATTTTTAAAAAAAGCCTTTAACATTTCTTCCCATGTAAAGGGGATGGACCACATCATGGAGAAAAATCCTTGTTGCTCGGAGATGCTCCTGTATCTGTAAACATAGTACTGTTCCAAATCTCTTCCAAAAGTTATTAACCTGTGGGTTTTTAATTGCTGCGGAACTACATCTCCCAGAATCTCGTGACTGTGTCTGCTGGGACTTGTAGTTCCACTGCAACTGAAGAGCCAGGTTGCATACCTCTGCAATAGACCACGTGTTCATCCACAGGATTCAGGGATTGACATTCTGGGACCCAGGGGTGTAACTAGAATCTTGTGGCCCTGTAGCTAAATTTTGAAGGGGCCCCAGAAGTTTCTAGTAAGGAACACTCCCCACTCACTTACCTTAGCGGGCCAGCACCGCTCTGAACTCCCTATTCAGACAGGAACGGAACGTTAGACAATACAGCATTCCGGCCTTTGCAGTGTTGGCAGTTACACAGCTGGAAGCTCATTAAGTTCAGACGAGATGACAGAGGGGAGTAGGACGTAGAGCAGCAATGGGTGTCAGCACAGGCTTCATAGCAGCTGCTGGCTCGATATTTACACCCATACTGGCACCCACACTCTTATCTGTTCACAGTGCAGTGAAACAAACACACTTCATATGCAGGTATAGTGACATATCCAGATGAGAGAGAACTGGAGTTACAGCTGTGTCATATCCTATATTATTCCATTCCTGGCTGATGTCTATGATGCATGTTGCCAACAATGCTTTTACACAAAGTCAAGTCAGTTATTTAACTCAGTCTAAAATAAAATGCATGATCCATGTAGATTTTCCTATCAGATGTCAAAGTTTGTCCCCATCATTGTGTCTGGAATGTTACTAAAATATTCACCTGCAAATGGCGAACGCATATTACACAGATAGTTGCCTACTCTCAAATAGTTAGTGGGAGACCTTCCGGACCCCCAAAAAAGCAGCAAATTCTCCTGCAAGGGGACGCAACATATTTAGCATCATCATACGTCTTGTCTCACCAAATTGACGCAAGTTGTGCCTATATCTTTATTTTCACATTTCCCCTCCACATGTCCTGAAGGAGAGGTATGAACATTTGGTTAGTGTGACAGATGGGAGACAGCAGGGCCATATGGTTTGTTGATCCCTACTGCATACATCTTTTAATCAAAATAGTAAGGTGCTGTTAGGAGGATGTTATCACAGAAATAAATACACCAAAAGTGTACAGTGACAGAAAAACAAATAGTGGTTTTACTTTATAGACAGTGTATAAATCATAATCATCATCAACACATACTTATATAGCGCCAGCAAATTCAGTAGCGCTTTACAATTGGGTGCAGCAGAGTTTGTGCAACACCAATTCTTCACAGAACTCCTTGTTGGTATAAATATACAGCAGAGCAATGTTAGGGATACAAAGTTATCACTGGGCATCAGTTTTTGTAAACAAAGTCCACAGCTTCTGATAAACGCCCTCACATTGACATTTGATACCTTGGTCCTCTCTGTGCACACCCAGAATCTTGCCTTTTTGCAGTGGTCGTGTATCCAATAAGAATGAACAGCATACATAGACATATGTATGTTTTATTGCTTTGTTTTTGTAGACGTGTGACTGCCTGTATGTGGTATACGGTGAAATGTTAACTGGTGAGAACTAGTTAAACCAGTATCTAAACACTACTCGTCCATAGTTCATGAGCTTTGACCTCACAACCTGCACACTGAGCTATTCCAATAATGTCTGTAGTTTTTACAATTATTTTTGCATGTAACCTATGCTTTTCTTTTTTTCACTTTTTGTTTTTTAAACTTTTATTTATTAAAGGTCAGTAAGATGCAATACATCTTCACAGGTATAGAGAACATATACAGGCTTATTAGCAATTTAAAAGAGGCTGCATAAAATATCATAAACAACCTTTATAACTGACTTTCTTAAGTATGTGAAGGGAAAAGATAAAGATTGTGTGGTGTGGCCATAAGATGGTTGGGGGAGGAAGAGGAAAAGAGATTCCGAGATGGAATTATGGGATCATGTGAATGGGGAATGGAAGTTAAACAATGATGACCACGAGCCCTATATTTTGTCAAAAGATCTGGCAGAGTTTTTAATTATAATTTTCATGTATTCCATACAATGATGTATTAACACATATAATTTTTTATAAATGAAATACATTTTTGATTAACCATAATCCTTCTATCCATAAAATATCTCAAATTGCATTGTCATTATTCCTAAGCACCTAAACTACCTATCTCTATTAAACGTTTCAGTTCAGTCCTCCTACATACATTTACCGAGACAAAATTGGAACAAAATTGCTGAAGTTCGAGGTCCGCAATAACCACACCCACAACCAGAATGAGTGACAGTTTATTGAATCCATCCATGGCTTAGAATATATGGGGTAAAACTTATTACTGCTGCCCCTTTGATTGTCCCGGTTGTGTCCCTCTTTCCTTAATTAATCATTTGTGTTCTATGGAATTTTATGTTCTTACTGCAGGCATAACAGTAACCATTATGTATAACCCCAGTCTGCCAGGGGACAGTGAAACACATCCATGGAATCTACGGGCAGCACAGTGGCTTAGTGGTTAGCACTTCTGCCTCACAGCACTGGGGTCATGAGTTCAATTCCTGACCATGGCCTTTTCTGTGTGGAGTTTGTATGTTCTCCCCGTGTTTGCGTGGGTTTCCTCCGGATGCTCCGGTTCCTCCCACACTCAAAAAAAAACATACTAGTTGGTTAATTGGCTGCTATTAAATTGACCCTAGTCTCTCTGTCTCTGTCTGAGTGTGTATGTTAGGGAATTTAGAATGTAAGCTCCAATGGGGCAGGGACTGATGTGAATGTGTTCTCTGTACAGTGATGCAGAATTAGTGGCGCTATATAAATAAATGATGATGATGATCTACAAAAGAAATATATCCCAGGAGGATGAAACCTGACAATTTTACAGCATAACTGCCCCTTTTTCATGGATTGTTCCCAAACTTTTATTTTGATCGACCTCTGACTGTCAGAATTCCCATAAGAGTTTAGTTTTAAATAGCTATTATGGGATATCCAGCAACCATTGAACCTCTGAATCTTCAGTCCACGGTTGCACCGCTGTGAAATTAATTCCTTGATAAGTTTGCATTTCTTCAGGTTTAAGGCCAATGTAACATATGTAGCAGTTTGATCTGCTCACTTGGTTGGTTTGCATTATCCTAAAACAAGTGTCAAAAGCTGGGCCTATACCTGCCCAGGCCTCCTCCAATGTCTTACATTCCCTTGGGCTTCTTTTATATTGGCTATTTCCTTAGTTCAGCTCAGTCTTTTATGGCTGTCTACAGCATGTCTGGTGTAACTTGTCATCCTCTACCCTGTGTCCATTTGTAGGTAGCTATCTGACATAAGAGATCTGCTTGGGATATGCCCAGGATATTTCAACACTGGTCACCCACTCACTCAGCTACCTTGAAAAAGGTCCCTTGGAAGGATGAAAAAAGTGTTGGAAAGTGTACATTGTGAGAGGAGGACTACCCTCCATGGCATATAACTACCTGCAGGGCTGATGCAAGGTTTCTCGGCGCCCATAGGCAAACCGAGAGGGGATTTCCTAGTGCCTGCTAACCCCCCTCAAAGCCTGGGGCACTGTATAATTGAGGTGCCTGAACCCTGCCCCCGCTTCACACGGCTCTGCTTGAAAAGAGAGAGCTGCATGCACCTAACAGTATTGCACGCAGCATTGTCCATGTATATTATGGGGATAGGGAGAGTTGGAGAGCAGTCAAGCACTCTCTAAAATTATAGCCACGCCCCCATGCATGCTGGTCACGCCCACTGGCGGAGTGGTGTAGAAACCCCCCTCTGCAAATCCTGCGTTTGCCCTGGCGCCCTAGGCAATTTGAGGCAATTTCAATGTGATTTGTAAGTAGGTTCTGTCTGACCATTTCATTTTTTTGCATTGTAAAATGTTTCCGTGGGGTACCAACTGTCTACAAGAGCCAATCTAGCAAAACAGATGTCATGTTTGTAATCAGCACCACAAAGTTACCACAAAGCCACTCTATTATGATTGGCAATGAAATGAGTGTTGACCAGTGTAATATTTTGCCTATACTAAGCCCCACTGCACCTTTAAGACTACTGATATTCTGCCAATGTACACAACAAATGCCAGATACATCAATGTCCAGACTAGTACTATTCTCTTGTGTTACTTTTTAACTCCTTCATGACCTCAGGTAGTTTGTACCTTAATGAATGGAACTTGGAATTTTTAGATTTTTTTGTGTTGCATTGATGGTAAAAAAAATGGTAGCATATTTATTACATATCTCTATATTTTATGGGCATATAGGGTAACATGGGCAACATTTTAAAAATACACTTCTTCTGAATTCCTCCCATATTTATCTTTACTTAAATCACTAAAAAGCTTATCAATTCAAACTCCTGAGTTTGGTTTACCAGATATATCACATATACACACTTTTTCCAAGGTATTTTTTACAGGAGCCATGGTATGATATTCTTATTTGTATTTAAATTATTTTTTCCAGCTTGTTTATTTTTGTTTTTGTTTTTTTGTTTTTTACCAGAGGAGACCTTGAGAAGTCAAAGACTTCAATAGGTCTCCCCTGTTCTCAGGGTTAATTAATCCAATCATTATATTTGCCAGGGCCTCTGTACTGTGCGTGATAGTATATGGATTTCCTCTTACAAATATGGATGTGCAGATTCAAATTTAAAACCCTTTGTACACTTTGGATGCCGGATGTCAGGATGAGGTGACTTTCATGGCTCTTGATCCCACAACAATGCGAGTATTTCTTGGTGTCACGTGAATACGTGCTATGCAATAAGACCCAGCCCCGTCCGCCACGGTGGAATTAAATTGATTACGTGGTGATTCCTCTTGGGCAGCTAGGCTGGTTTTTGACTTGCAGATTTTGCTTTCCCAGACAGTTACTCCCCATCGAGGGCAGTGCGAACGCCCAGAGTGCAAGCCAGAAGGAGCGCAATGGCCCACTACTACTTGCCTATGCTGCAGACCACAGGTATATATGAATGCGGTGCTGCCACAGGAAAGCAATGCATTTCAGCGCCTGTCTGCCAACAAGAAAAAGGGCGCTGCCTCCCTGTATCGTTGTGACGACACTGTCATTGGAGAGGGGCTTAGGGGGCTGGCAAGACGAGAAGAGAAAGTAATTACATTACAAACAGGGAGAGGTGGCTGTAAAAGACAGGGGAGTGGGAGAGAGCAAAGTACTTTTCTTTTTAACTACATCCCCCCACCCTGATCTGGTGGAGTATGCGGACCTACGCACGGGGGGGAGGGTTGCAAAGGTGGATTGGGGGCAGATCTAGATTAAGGAGGAGGGCATGCGTCCCAGGACCCCCTCTGTCAAAGCCCCCTAGGACCAGACTCTCTCAAGGGGTGCCACAGGGGAACAGTATAGTAGTTGGCGGCTGTCCCGTCCTCCGAGACCAGCCATCTTCATTTGGCCACAGATCTTATGATCCATATCTCCTTCCCTCCATCTCCCTATGCATGTCTGCCTCCTCCCTCCTATCCCTGTCACTGATACAGGTCACCTGGGATGCGCACCACATGACAGGTGCCGTCCCTGACAGAGGAGTCTGCCTCTCCTACACAAGGTAAGTGTGAGTGAAGGGAGGGGAGCTATGTTAATATAACGTGTGAGGGAAGGGAGGGGGCTATGTTAATATGATGTGTGAGGGAAGGGAGGGGGCTATGTTAATATGTGTGAGGGAAGGGAGGGGGGCTATGTTAATATGATGTGTGAGGGAAGGGAGGGGGCTATGTTAATATGATGTGTGAGGGAAGGGAGGGGGCTATGTTAATATAATGTGTGAGGGAAGGGAGGGGGCTATGTTAATATAATGTGTGAGGGAAGGGAGGGGGCTATGTTAATATAATGTGTGAGGGAAGGGAGGGGGCTATGTTAATATAATGTGTGAGGGAAGGGAGGGGGGCTATGTTAATATAATGTGTGAGAGAAGGGGGGGCTATGTTAATATAATGTGTGAAGGAAGGGAGGGGGCTATGTTAATATAATGTTTGAGGAAAGGGAGGGGGCTATGTTAATATAATGTGTGAGGGAAGGGAGAGGGGGCTATGTTAATATAATGTTTGAGGAAAGGGAGGGGGCTATGTTAATATAATGTGTGAGGGAAGGGAGGGGGCTATGTTAATATAATGTTTGAGGAAAGGGAGGGGGCTATGTTAATATAATGTGTGAGGGAAGGGAGGGGGCTATGTTAATATAATGTGTGAGGGAAGGGAGGGGGCTATGTTAATATAATGTGTGAGGGAAGGGAGGGGGCTATGTTAATATAATGTGTGAGGGAAGGGAGGGGGCTATGTTAATATAATGTGTGAGGGAAGGGAGGGGGCTATGTTAATATAATGTGTGAGGGAAGGGAGGGGGCTATGTTAATATAATGTTTGAGGAAAGGGAGAGGGGGCTATGTTAATATAATGTTTGAGGAAAGGGAGGGGGCTATGTTAATATAATGTGTGAGGGAAGGGAGAGGGGGCTATGTTAATATAATGTTTGAGGAAAGGGAGGGGGCTATGTTAATATAATGTGTGAGGGAAGGGAGGGGGCTATGTTAATATGATGTGTGAGGGAAGGGAGGGGGCTATGTTAATATAATGTTTGAGGAAAGGGAGGGGGCTATGTTAATATGATGTGTGAGGGAAGGGAGGGGGCTATGTTAATATGATGTGTGAGGGAAGGGAGGGGGGCTATGTTAATATGATGTGTGAAGGAAGGGAGGGGGCTATGTTAGTATAATGTGTGAAGGAAGGGAGGGGGCTTTTGATCAGTGGTGGAAGTGGGGGTGTACACGGTGGTATGCCATACCACCACTTCTCCTTCTGCCTACTCCCTCCCTTACATTACCATTACATTTTCCATACCGACACTTCAAAATCTCCACTTCGACCACTGGTTTTAATACATATTTCATGTCCAAAGCGCAGCCACACCCCATGTTGACCACGCCCCCAACACTATGTGGTCACACCCTCTCTACCGCCAACACTGCTACACAGCCCTTTTTCTGCTCATATGTAGAGGGAGGCCCAAAAAATGTGCTATACCTGGCCCCCAAATTTTCTTGGCGTCCCTTGATGAGGCTGAAGAGGATAGTCTGGGGGGCCGGAGAGAACAGAGGAAGATTCAGGGGATTGGAGAGTAGGGGGGATTTTCTTTGTGATACATAAATATATGGTACATAAATACTATAAAACATAATAAGTAATATCATGCTAAAATATAAATCAATAAGATATTTAAAAGTCAGTGATGTCTTTATTAGCAATAATAGTCTCTATTAAATGGGGATATTTGATTTTGGGCTTGGTGGGAAAATATGCCTTTTTATTAAACGGGAATCCTATTAATTTCAGGCTGGTGGGGGCAAATAGATCTATATAATAAATTGAAATGATATTAATTTAATGTTGAAGCTGATTGGGAGGAAGGAGGCTTATCTTTCAAACGTAAACACTATTTCTTTATTAACCAAAATATCTGTCACGCCTGAGGACCTGTCATTACCCAGACTGGGTTGTGTCTCTGGAGCTGGACTGGTGACTACGTGGACAAAGCTCGGTGACCTGATAATGTTCCTCTGCATGTAGTGAATGGACTGGTGCAGATGGTGATTACACTAGCAGAGAGCAAAAGGAACTGGTATGCTGGACCGGACCGTAAACGGAATGCAGTTACCGGAATGGGACCAAAGTGGATGGATCCAGATTGCTGGAATCGGACTGGAGCCAAAATGCAGACTGCACTGTCAGAGCTGGATAAATAGCAAGACTGCAAACTGCTGGGAACCAGGTTGGCATCTGAAAAACAACATTGCACTGGCAACAGGTAAGGACTCCAGGAAGTCCTTTTATAGTTGTTGTTGATTCCTGATTGGAGACTGCAGTCAGCTGGGCAGAAGCAGCACTGAGTTGCTGAGATGGATCAGGTGACTATATCCAAGATGGCCGTGCCCATACTCTGATTCTGGAGGGATCTCTGGAGAGACAGACTGGGCAGCATCTTACAGAGAGGTCTGAAACCAGCAGAGCCTGAGGACAGCAGGGACAACTTGGTAAGGCAGCAAAGAGGTGACAGAACCTAAGAGCCTGGTGTGTGACAATATGTAGTTATGGCCCTGCTCTCCTCACCTTAAAACATTTTAAAAAATAAGATCAGGAAACAACAAGGCGCCGCTCAGATGCCACAAGCCATGTCGATATTATCATGAGTTCTGACCCCTTTCTGGGTCTGTGAATCGGGACAGTCCCACCACAATAGGGACTGTTGGGAGCTATGCCTCTTTACTCAGTTAAATAGCAAGCAGGACTGTCAACGTTTGACTCAATTAGTAAGTGGCATGACGTCTGCACATGCAATCGCGTCATCAGGTTCACCTCATGCCCCCCAGAGTCATTTCAGCATTGGCATTTTAATAAAGTTAAATATATAACCCTGCGGTCTATAGCTGTTCGCACTCACATATTTTGGAAATACGCACCAAGTAACACAACGTGGTGTGTTTTATGTAATAGACAATGAAAATAACTTATTAAATAGCAGTATTCTTCCAGACAGTCTGGCCCTGATGTGCTACAGTATACAGAATACAGCGAAGAAAGAAACTTTGACGGAAAATACACATTCCTGCGAGTGCTGCTACGTCATTGACAAGTTCCTCACACTTCCATTTATTTCCCTGGAATGCAGTTGCATCTTTTATTGTTTTGCCTATTAAAAGTTTGTTCTGCTTAGTTGTTATTTCATTTAAAATGAGTGAGATAATTTTGGCTTTAATGTAGTAATAAAGTATTATGTGCATGTTATCTCTGTATTGCCTAATCATGTGATACTGACAGTCTTACCTTTACGTGGTGGTCAGTATGGTTTACCCAGGAAATCTATATGTTGCTCATTAATTGCTGCCTTATTTCTGCAAGTCTGTTCCACATCCAAAGTCCACGACATGGATGAGTAAATACTATTATACATATTATGAACCCTTGCTATTAGTGTCACCATTTTGCACAGAGCAGTAAGAGGATTACAAAAAGAAACATGCAATGATGTGCAACAGAAAGTTAAAGGTGGCTCTGGCCCAATGAGCTTACAATCTAGGTGTTGCGGTGAACACTTGATACAAAAGGCAGCAGAGTGGCAGTTGTCTGGTGTTGAAGGTGGCATGGGAGTAAATATAGTGATTATTAAGTTGAGGGATAGGCTTCTTTGATTGGTTGGCTCTTCGATGACCATTTAAGGATTTGGAAGCTAGTGGAGAGATTTATAGAACAGGGTAGAGACATGGGGTGTAGTATCAATGAGTGAGGGGAGGGTATGAGAAAGGATGGAGCAGAGAAGAGGGTAACTGGGAGAGAATATATTGTTAAGGCCAGAATGCGTAGTAGGAGCTTTTTAAACACATTCCCTTCATATATTAAACAATACCCTGCAGATAGTCTGATTACACAAATGTTTGACATTTGAAAGCTGCGCTGTCACAGTTCTATCAAACAGGTCACAGAACTCTACAATATAATCTGTCAATAGTTATATACTATTACCTGTGTTCGGTAAGGGCATGATACTAGATGAAATAACCACTACTGCATCTGTAGTGCACAGGAATTCCATCATGTAGAGCTGTCTGTGATGACAAGATAATTATTGGATAGGTTCCCACAGATCACTGACTGATAGAATCCTGTGGTCACATGACCTCGGTACTGTTCTGGGGCTGCTGTGCTACATAGATGAAGCATCAGAAAACTCTGATATGACTTCCCATGACTCATGTGCCTGGGGGCCCCAACTGCAGGCTATACTGACTAGCTCTACTGTTAGGATTATTTCTGTTTGATATATTCTTTCTCTTTTACATATATATCTTGATTTGTGGATAAGCCAAAAATCATGTGAAATCCACTCAGTATACTTTTCCTTGTGGTGCAGTTATTACTAATTATATTGAGTTTCATTATTTACTTCAATAAACATTTCTCCCTGAGAGAGAAGGAAATAAGATTATTTACTGTTTCTAAAACCACCAATGCAGTACCCTACATCCTAACAGCGCAAATCTGGGCCCACATACATGTAGTTGTGCTCTCAGTGGCGTAATTACCATTGGTGCAGCCGGTGCAGTGTACTGGGGCCCATGGAGATAATGGACCCAATGCACTGGGAACTAATGAGCTGTGGGCCCTGGTTTCCTCCTCCCTGCTTCCCTGCCCAGGGGTCCACAGCTCACTAGTTCCGCCTCTGTGTGCTCTGCTATATGCTACATACTATGGGGGTCATGCAACCCCGGGAATATGTAAATAATGTCTGTACTTTAACCCATACTTGCCAACTTTTCAAAATTCATGTGAGAGGTCATGTAGGAGGGGCGGTGACACTATTGCATCACTGTAGCCCCGCCCCCCACTAGGAAAAATGCCAACATACACAGCAAAATTTTGCCGTTAAGCCCCATCTCCATCACGTCCAGGAGGATGCCTACTCTTCCGGGAGCCTAGGAGGGCTCCTGAAATTCAGGTCCCTTCCGGAACTTCCAGGAGAGTAGGCAAGTATGCTTTAACCTTGTATTCCAAGCCAAGTGCATCTTAACATATGTGAGACTTGTAATTGTGCACAAAATGTGTACAGTCATCACCAGCACAGAACTTCACAATGGGGGATGCACCCAGATCAAATATACCTCACCAGGCACAGGCAGGTATAATTTGCAGCATGACACAAGACTGAATAGGGCAGTAAGCTCGCACCCACGTTCTGGACATGCGTATGGCTATTTCACGCAAGATGCACTACGTAAGTAGTGTTTCTACCACAATTCAATCTGTAATTTCACACAATCAGGCTGTTTCAACTTGGAGACAACTCCGCGCATTCTGTTTAGTGCGAATGCAGATCCAGAGATCCATTCAATAATTAACGTAGGAATCACGCTACAAATGTGAAAAGTTATTTATTGGACTAGGAAAAGCCCTGGACTTCTTCCCCGTAACCTCCACTAGACATCCATTAAACTCAGGTTTCCTACTGCAAGTATATAATCTTATGGTGTAGAATACTGAGCTCGCAGCGTTCAATGCTAAATCATATGTTAAGTGGCAAAACCAGCAGAAGAACTGACAATACCCAAAGAACTCAGATATTTGCTATTTAAAAATATGTTTAAAATATATTTCAACTATAACCAAATCTGATACCACTAACCATTCAGAACTATAATGCTGTCCAATACTACAATATTCAGACTTTTACAAGGATTATAGCTATAGAAGACAAACAATAATTGTATTTGTTTTGGTTGCATTCTGATTACAACAAGAAAGTAAATGTGCAGCTGTCTGACGTGGGCGAACACTATGGTGTGATACTTAAAAAGCAGAATTATAAAATAAGAAAACCACAGTTCAAAATCTGCTGACTCCAGGCAGCGAAAGAGGAACATGTACAAGAAGGGCGTGTGAGTGCTCAGGGTGTTCCCAGACTCGTCATTTGTACAGCGTGCTAAGTACGGCTAGTGCTCTCAATTCAATGTGTTCGGTCAAGTATATTGACACACTCTGAACTCGCACAAGTACATACACATTCACTGCCTTCAACTAGGCTTGTTACAAGCAACCTGAATATATTCTAACCAGAGCAGCTTAGTGCATGAATAAATGAGTAGGGAGCATAGTTATTCACACGTCACAGCACCTACTTTATTGAATACAGTATATAGAGGTTTACACTCCAATTCTGCAGCTTTGTTGTCCATGACTGCAAACCACATGTTAATTAAAGTTAAAAAAATAAAATGCCGCCTACTATCACATTGAAACTAATAAATTAAGATTCTAATTGCGTTGGTTTATTCTTAATAATGTTATTATTATTTATAAAATGTCAACATTTTTCGCAGAGCTGTACAATGTAATACATACATTATAACAAACACATGATTTTTAACAATTACACAAACAAGAGACAATTGGAATGAGAACTGGTTCACAGAGCTTGCAATCTAGAGGGAGACGGATGAAAGAATAAGTTGCTCAAAGAGTTTTTGTTGTAGATTTGATTAGGATGTGAGAAGTTCTGATAGCTCAGGTAAGTGGTACGAGGTATAATGGTGTTGGGGTATGTTCTTGTCTATAGAGATGAGTTATCACGGAGACTATAAAGGCTGGGAGACAGGTGACGTGAGGTAGGGCCATTCGGAGAAGCAGTGCAGCACAAGAGAATCCCTGGAGGGTTGATTGAAAAGAGGGGATCAGAAAGGAAGAGAATAGCTGGTCGTGAGCAGAGTCAAAGTGCCGTTTGAAGATATCGCTGGAGGTGAGGGAGAAGAAGTTTATCCTGAGCAAGACAGGTAGCCAGGTAGAGATAGGGAAGAGTGGGAGGAAAGGTGTGTGAGTAGAGCTGTAGAATTCATAACAGATTGGAGTGGAGCCAGTCTGTAGACCACAAAGTCAGTTGTAGACTACAAAAGAAAAGGTTACAATAATCTAGCCAGGATATGATGTGCACCTATATCAGCTCTTCCTTAACAAAACATATCTGGACTGAGTATAATGCTGCTGAGGTATCTAGATTTTTGATTTAGCCAGTGCACTACTTATATCCATTTCTTGCCATTAAATTCACTATATTTTTACTCAATTGTAAACATATCGCGAACCTCATAATAATTGTCCATATGTAAGTATGTGTCCTTGTTTTTTTAATCTGATAATATATGTTTTTCAGAAAGAATGCTACCTTTATTTAGTAGTTATCTTCACATTTCATCTTCAGTCACATTACTTCTCTAAGAGTTATTTATGACTATTCAAAAATGCAATCTTACCGTGCAACTGCATAACGTCATAAGTCAGTGGTATATACGTCTTGTGTGCTGGGGGTGCAGTGCACATGGGTCCTTGAGTCATGGGGGCCCGTGCCAAATCCTTGACTTATGGGCCCATCCTGAGCCCACAGTTGTACAGCCACAATCCAGATACCTCCTAAACTGGTCTCAGACAGGCCCGGAGGAAGCCTTTGCCAAGAGGGGGGTGGGGTGTTAAAAATTATGTTGACTATCCATTGTTATCTCAGCTGTGTGCCCGCCATCCTGGCATCGCTATCATACACCTCTGTGTGGAGATGGAGAGCATTACAGAGACATGAGTTCCCCTGAACGAACGAAAAAGTTTATTTTGGTACAGCAAGTTTCCATCACCCCCCCTCAAAATTAATTATTTGTAAACCAACCTGTAGAAATCCTGCATTTGCCCCTGGCACGCCCCCTCTTACCTAGCCATCTCAATGTAGGCTGTGCTACGACTAAGGTGGTACTGACAGGTATGCTGTGCTCAGGGCCAGACATAGGGCTGTGGGATAGGGGCGACTGTCCAGGACGCAACGCTGAAGGGGGGAGTAGTCTATTAATATTTTAGGTTCATTTGGTTAAAATTGAGGGCTAGGGCAGCATTTTTTCCTCAATAACCCTAACTTCCAGTCATTTGCAGTCAATTTTGACCATCTTAAAGGTCACAATATTATTTTCATACACTTTCGGACAAATACTGCAGCGACCTGGCCGGATGGTAAGCGACAGAGCAATGGCACAAACACACGGCAGTTCCTAGCACATCTAGGACACATTGGCACACAGCAGTGGCAGAAAAGAAAAATGGTGCAAGATGGAATTGTCCTTGGGCCCTCAAACCCACCGTTATGTTGGATCTTAAAAAGGAATCCAACAATCGCGAGATCCGACAACGTAACAAAGACGTTTTGCCTTGTTTTCAAATCCGAAAAAGCACGAAAGTACCAAGCCGGCATCTCTAGTTATTACTTCACCTGGTTTCTAAAGAACGGGTGGTATATGAGAATCCAGATAAAAGATATCCACTTCCCATCCTACATGGGGAGAATATTAACTTGTTTTCTTTCAAAGTACAAGAGGGGTAATACGGCTAGAGACTGACGTTAATGACAGCATAGATTAATAAAGCTTTCTGTAACAGCTTTAAGGCATAAACCACAAAGCATCATAGCTTTATTACAGGATGCTAGAAGGGCAAGCTTACTAATATATGATGCTGGGGTGTCATGTGCAAAGCTCATTATCATTAATCAAACATTACTTCCAATATTGGCCTCCTGGGAATCAGAACAAGAGGTCACAATACCTTGGGGGTGTGATCATGTAAAGTTCTAGTCTCCTTCCCATGAGAACACCTTTGATTTTTTTCACCCACACCTGCCTCTGGTGAGCAGGGACATATCTCCCAACTTCCCAATAGTTGAGAAAAATGTTCTGACTGTCAGATCAGTGGGACAGTCCCCTCAAGTCAGACTGTTCTTCCTAAATCTTGATAGTTGGGGGGTATGGACATATATATTATACGCTTGTCACGGGCACTAGGAGTCTTTACCCAGGGATCACCAGGTGATAGGCTTACCAGAGCAGTATAGATGGTAATATGGTACTCTGGTAGCAGGGTGATCACGGAACAGGAAATAGCAGATAATGGAGATGCTCAGGAAAGTCTATGACTAGCAGCACTGGTAATATGGAAGTAGAAATACACGAGGAACTGTATGGACAAAGGACACGTGAAGGTAGTCAGTGGTCTGCAGTAGCAAGTTGTACCACTGCTATAGTGAGGAGGAATGTCCAACAGAAACGAGGAGGTGGTGAGAGTCAGCGGTCTGCGGATAGCAAGTTGTACCGCTGTCTGAGTGAAGGAATGGAATCCACGTGGAGGTATCCGGGGCATCAGTGGTCTGCGTTAGCAAGTTGTACCACTGCTATGTGAGGGGATACTGGAACAGGTGACACAGGAAACAGGGATCAGTGGTCTGCCTCTCGCAAGTTGTACCACTGAATATATATGTGAGGAGGAGCACGGGGAGAGACTGCAATACAGGGGATACACAGGCACCTTAAACTTGATCCACAATAACATGCACAATATATTAATGACTGAACAGCACTGCAATAATAGAAAGTCACTTGAGGTAATCCGGCACAAGATAACACAGTCAATGATGGCAATAGTCTCAGCGGATAGTAAACTCCAGAGGAGAACAAACTCAGTCCAGCAAGATATGCAATACACCAGCACAGTCAATGAGAAGTATGCATACCGTGGTTCAGGAGCAGGCTGTCAGACAGGAGTGCAGAGATACCTGAACGGCTGGAGGCCGGCAGGATGCGAAGTCCCTGGAGGGGTGAAGCGGTAATCAAGTAGGTGCAGCGCACAGGTAGGTAGACCAGCAGGGGAACAAATACTCAGAAAGTAGTAGTATGTAGGACTGGACTCCTGGAGGACCCTGAAGAATAGCGATGATCTAGATGAGATGAAAACAGTGAGGCGCAGATCCGATGCAGACTGGCGAGTAGAGACCAGCGGGAACACGGAGAAGCACGGAGAGCGGGTCAGCTGTTGTAGGACGAGTAGAACTGAGAAGTAGCAGCAGCAGGACTCTGCAGGTACTCGGAGGTAGCGGATAGCAACCAGCAGGTGCAGCAACGATGAAACACGGGAGAGCAGAGCTGAGCTGGAACTGTTGAGGACGGAGAGTAGCGGATAGGAATCAGTTGTAGCAGTCTCGAGGAAACACGGGAGAGATGAGATGAGCTGAAGACTGAAGCGCACGGAGGCAGCGGATAGGAATCAGCCAAACAGTCACGATGAAACACAGGCGAGTTGAAGTAGATTGAAGACTGTAGTGCACGGAGGCAGCGGATAGGAATCAGCTAACAGTCATGATGGCACACAGGTGAGTTGAAGTAGATTGAAGACTGTAGTGCACGGAGGCAGCGGATAGGAATCAGCTAACAGTCACGATGATACATAGCAGAGTTGAAGTGGCTTGAAGACTGTAGTGCACGGAGACAGCGGATAGGAATCAGCTAACAGTCACGATGATACACAGGAGGGTTGAAGTGGCTTGAAGACTGTAGTGCACGGAGGCAGCGGATAGGAATCAGCTAACAGTCACGATGATACACAGGAGGGTTGAAGTGGTGAGGAAACCACAGGAGTAGAAGTGGTCTGGAAACCATAGGGGTAGAAGTGGTCTGGAAACCACAGGAGTAGAAGTGGTTTGGAAACCACAGGAATCAGCAGCGCTGAATACACGAGGAAACACCTTCAGAGGCTCACGGAAATGAGACTCCAAGATCAGGCAACGTGGTATTGACCACAGGTGCTTAATATAGGGAGTGTTGCCTGATCTGCCAATTAAGTTAAAGGAACAGGTACTGAAGGGTTTGAAAGGGCTGCGCATGCGCAGACCCTCAGGATGGAGGACAACCACGGTTCCTAAATATACGGGAAGAAGCACTCACAGTCCGGTGAGTGACAACGCTGCTCAATTAAATGTTATTGGTGCTGACCCATAAATGTTGTGAGCAGACAAAGACAAGGTGCCTGAATGAGCCACATCCTGAACAGTGACTGTGACATCTGGGGTGGTCCTTTGGAGGCAAACCTGGAACTCTATAGCAGATACATTGATGGTTTATTGTTATCTGGGAAGTGGATGCATACATCTATAGAAAATGTTGACAATTCCTTAATTCTAATTCATATCATTTAACATTTAGTAGGACATATCAGCAAACACACACGTTATTGCAACAATTATCATTATCACGATAGTAGTCATTACAAACCTTTAATCAATAAAGTTCCTACGACAAAAATGTTATCCAAATGAACTATTATATATATATTATAATAATCGCTCTTTATATGTCTGCACTGGTTATTTAGTATCTGATACTTATGCTTTCTGTTTAATTAAGCTTCAACTACCTGTAAAGATCTGTCACTATAGATCTATATTCATATTCCAAGATTTACTGGTATAAAAGTGTGTTTGATTATTTTAATTGACTTTAATGTACTGGCTTGAGGAGAAATCTGAGGTTTTAATAATGAATATGTTAATTGTGTTTATGAAAACAGATGATGACTACTTAGAATTGTATGATGATTGGCTATTTGGTATTTAAGTACTCCCTGTAAAAGACTTTCTCTGATGAAAACCACGATTCACATGGAGAAATGCGCTAGGACAGGGGTCGACAATCCTTTTCTATCTGTGCGGGGGCAAATATTTTTTCAAGACCAGGTGTGCCAGTTGTACATATATAAATATATATATTACATACTAGCTGAAGTACTCAGCGTTACCCGTGTTTGAATCTTCAAGTTATTAAGTTAACAATGAGTTGGATGTAACTGTCAACATTTTAAAAATAATTAGCAGTTTAGCAGCTTTTCCAACACACCCATGAGGTGGCTGTCCAGAGTTGTTTTTGTTTTTATATTAAATGTTATCCAAATTCATCCAGTGGAAGGCCCAGAACAGGCACCCCGGGTCAAAGTTCTGGCTAGCGTATACCAACGGGAGGTCCGACCGGGACCTCAATCCCCTAGTACAGCAGTTCCAAAAGTGTGCTGTCATAGGGGTGCCATGGCCAGGAAAAACAAAAGAAAAGAAAAAACGTACCAATCTCACCCGTGACCCAGCATCCTACTCCCTCCTCGCTTCTCACTGAATCACGTAATCACGCCCGACATTTTCAGTGAGAAGCAGCAGGAGAGAGGAGGATGCTGGGTCCCGGGCGCCGCCGGATTTTTAAGAAGACAGAAGAAAAGACAGAAAAAATAGAAGAAAGAAGGCCAAGTATGGTAAGTAAAGAAACGGAAGGGAAATAGTAAAAGGAAACAGCAATGGAGAGGCAGAGTGTGTGTATGAGGACGAGCAGAGTGTGTGGATGAAGAGGGGGCCCAGTGTGATCGTGAAGGGGCACAGTGTGATCATGAAGGGGGCCCAGTGTGATCATGAAGGGGCACAGTGTGATCATGAAGGGGCACAGTGTGATCATGAAGGGGCACAGTGTGATCATGAAGGGGCACAGTGTGATCATGAAGGGGCACAGTGTGATCATGAAGGGGCACAGTGTGATCATGAAGGGGCACAGTGTGATCATGAAGGGGCACAGTGTGATCATGAAGGGGCACAGTGTGATCATGAAGGGGCACAGTGTGATCATGAAGGGGCACAGTGTGAAGATTTTTGTACATATTGTTGTTTTATTTTGTTTGATCCTTTGAATATTAGCTGTAAATTATTCTTTGACAGAAATATAATTGAAAAAAATAGATAAAAATATTATTTTCCCTTGGATTTATGTGTATTAGTTTTGCAATCCACTTACTAAGTATTTCTGTCCTGACCTAACTACTTATTACGTTATTTTGACCCAACTACTTATAAAATGGGATTGCTCAGTAATTATTTTGGAGGGGTGTCTTGAAAAAATTATGGAGACTCTAACGGTGCCGTGAACTGAAAAAGTTTGTGAACCACTGTCCTAGTAGGTCTTCTGGGATCCAGTGATACCAGTCTGTGAAGTTTTCGTCCAAACCCATTCAGTGGAATTCTCAGAACAGGCTCCCCAAGTTCTAGCCAGCGAACACCAATGGTAGGTCCGACCGGGACCCTAACCCCCTTAAAACCTGCGTAGATTCCAACTGGATCACCTCGCATTGGTTTCATTCCAATCAGTGCAGGGGTGTTCGAATGTATAACCGGACAGACAAACAAACCAAATCTATCTAGTGGAAGGCCCAGAACAGGCTCCTCGGTCAAAGTTCTGGCCTGCGTACACCAGCGGGAGGTCCGACTGGGACCTTAATTACCTAATATGTTTTCTGGGATCCGATGTTACCTGTCTGTGAAGTTTTTGTCCAAATCCATCAGTGGAAGACTCAGAACAGGCTGGTCAAATTTCTGGCCAGTGTACACCAACAGAAGGTTCTGCCAGGTCCCTAATTTCCTTAATATTTGGCCAACTGGACCACCTCGCATTGGTTTCATCTGAATCGGTGCAGGGGTGTGGAAGATATTCGCCTACAAACAAACAAACAGATAAACAAACAAACTTCTTCTTTTATATATATAGATATGTTAGTCAAAGTGTTCTGGTAAGTGGCAGGCGGTTTACTATATCACCACTTCCTCTTGTGCTGATTGTAAAATTTGAAAATAAATTATAATCCTAGGTACTTATCTCTCATATCCCACCACTTGAGGAAACCTGCTGCTACAAAGGCCTTACCTATCCCACCGCAGTATACTGCTCTTTGTTACATCTTTACTAAATGAACGAACTGTCTTATGAAATTAAATAAAATGCTTATGCACAAGTGGTATGAAGATGTCTCGCTGGTATCAGCAGGTGTAGATCCCAACCCTTAAATAATGACAAAACATAGAATGTAAGTTCTCATAGGCGGGTTCCTCGACCCTATGTCTCATGTCTGTACTCCAGGGGAGGGCTGGTAAAGTTTAGCTCGGGGGCAAAACTCTACCCAGCAGCCTATCTTAATGGAAAAAAATGCAGATGAACCAGTAAACCAGCCCAAGGTAGCTCACTGTGGGACCAGCCTAGCAGGCGGATGCCCCCCTGCCCCCAGCCTAGCCTACCCCTGTTGTACTCTATCTCTCGTGCCTGCCCACTCTCCCTACACCGTAATGTCCCTGCTTTGTCTCATGCTGCATTGTTCCTGTAAGACATGTGATTTGTTCTGTCAATTGCATCCTTGCATTTATTCTTATTATCTGTACCCACTGTTCTCATGTGTATGTACTTATGTAATTCTGTAGTAAGTTCTAACCTACTATGTATAATAATAATAATAATAATAACAATAATAATAATAATAATATTGCGATATAAAGCCTGTCATATATGCTGGCCCCTCTGATTAACACATCATTTTCTAAACCAGACCTTCAAAAACCCAAATGAACCTTCTAAGGTCAAGAGTTTTCTACCCATAATTACAGGCTGCAGCTGTTTATTGTCAAGTAGCAGATTAGATCCACAACTAGCTGCTACATAGTAAATAACTATACGAATATGAGCCATACTGGAAGCTTACGCTCTTGTAAAGAACACACTTTTGTTTTAAAAATAAAGTCTGACTTTTAATATTTAATAAATACGAGCTGGAATAATAATTGTGACAAGATGGGCTGACAGTCCTCATCTTCCCATCGGTCACCCTGAAACATTTGAAATTAAGTATAAAGTTATGGACTTTTATGTTTGCTGGAACTTCTCTCTGGGTCTCTACCCTAACATCCTGTTATCATTACAATAATCTATATTTGGAGCCACTTATAACCTTTGATAATTACCTGTCGATATAACATATCATTTCTCCTGTAAATTAGCCATTTCAAGAAACTGTTTTTTATATTAGAAAACAGGTGCTTAAGGTGAAAACTTGGCAACTACAGTTATAACCAAACAGATTAAAACTGCAGTGTCCAATCTTCCTGTATCAGTGTAGCTGGAGCCACACTTCGCTACTCTGTGCCGCCAAGAACTCCGCTTCCGCTATCTAACTTTTTTATGGCTTCCCCTTTGCCACTATTCCCCCCCACACACACATCATGACTCTGCCCCTGTCACTTGCAGCCCTGTCTTCACTAAGGGCCGTTCTTTTCCCATTAAAAAGACGCATTATAAAAATCTTATTTATTAAGATGCGTTTTTATAAATTTTGTTGACTAAAATATTATACTCGTACTTTTGTGTTCTGATATGTATAACTGCATTCACTGTGAATGTTGTACTATAGCTATGTCTTTTGCAATACATTCCCAGACTTCCACTTACTGTTCAAAGTGTAGCTCTCACAAATGAAGAGCCATATTTTGTTTCAAAAATGGTGCTCTTTACATATACGTCAATGCTAGTGGTGATCATGTGACTGTGGGTTGATGGTGAATGTTGTCAGCAGGACACCAAAGGCATTTGGTCCATCCTCTACATCTCAGATGCTGACAAATGACCCTTATTATGTTCCATTGGAAGCTGGTTAGAGCAGCAACTTACATTTTCATTCGTAAGACAGTGTTCTCCTTTGACTCACTCCTGGATATCCTTAGACCATGGTTATCTCAAACAAACACCAAACCTTATGAAAAGTAAATGTGAAGGCCCTGTCCATAACAACCAATCATATTCTAGCTATCATTTAGTGAGTACATTCTAGAAAACGATAGTTAAAACCTGATTGGCTGCTATGGGCAACACCTCATCTCTTCCCATTTAGAAGGCTCGATAAATCTAGCCCTGCGTTTTCTTAGACAAAGGGGTAAATGTATCAAGCTGAGAGTTTTCCGGCGGGTTTGAAAACTGGAGATGTTGCCTATAGCAACCAATCAGATTCTAGCTATCATTTTGTAGAATGTACTAAATAAATGATAGCTAGAATCTGATTGGTTTTTCAAACCCGCCGGAAAACTCTCAGTTTGATACATTTACCCCAAAGGGTAGTTTACCTTGTTGTATGTCTTGGTTAGTGGTGATGTGTCTTGTGTTATATAACTGATTATGGGGCATATTTATTAAAGGCAGCATTTTTAACAGGATTGTGTGTATTTATTTAAACTCTTCAACAATAACAGCAGTCACGAAAAACTGCTGTTCCTGCGAAGTCCTCTCTCCTATCTTTCCTATGGTCACTATTGCAAAGTGGCCACCTTTGGCACAGCGACCGGAGGGGAGAGCAGTAAGATGCGGCGAGAGATCCAAAGATCTACCACAATGCTCTCTCCATAGAGCAGACCTGGAAAATAACAGAGTAAGGTACCCCAGCCTGAGCTGTATGTGCTGAGCTAGTGTACATAACCGTATGTGTAATAGCATTGTCTGATCTTGTTAAACTGCGGTACAGAGCAGTCCCCATACACATTTATGGGGACTGCTCTGGATTCTGAAGCAAAATGCAAAACAGCAGATATCATGCACTGTTCATAAAATTACTTAAACTGACTTTTTCGGGGGAATTTAATGCTAAAAAAACAGTAATAAGGGCAAAATGAGGAAGACAAGATAGCATTACATTCTTACATACATTACACGTAACAATCAGTTACTCTAAAAGTGAAAGAGTATTAACAGTCCGACGACCAGCTTAAGTTGTGTAAAAGCACCTGGCCTTAGTACACATAATATGCTTACATTTCACAGTAGGTGCTTACATTAAAATAAAGTAGGACATGTTTTTTTTTTTTTAAATCCAGTATTTTTATTGAAATTTTTTAAGATATAAACATACTAAACAACAAAAAGAAAAGAAAAACAATCGCATACATATCGGAATTAAATGACGGAATTAAATTAATTAAATTAAATAAATTATTTAAAGTAGGACATGTTTAATATAATCCCAGTGACAGGAGTGTTGTCCTAATTGTAAAGTTTTATTAAACGATCATTTTCCTGAGTTACATCACTGTTTTGTTAAAGTAAAATTAACATTATTAGTACGAAAATAAAGTACAGTACAATTAAGATCCCCTGGCTCTACGTACAATATGTATTACAATCTCAGTTGTGTGTTTTTGCCAAAAAGACGTTACCCTATTCAACAGCTCAAAGAGGGACATATAAAATAGATTAATACCAAATATACCCTCTAGAAATATGTCATTACATATAATTTTAATATCAACTGTACATATGTGCGGGCTGTAATAACAGGGAAAATATATTACTAGAAACCTGTTTAGCTGTTTTTGTTTGTTTTAAGAAACTGTTTGTCAAGCACACTTTATTAAGCTAGTAAAATGCAAATAATGGCCTTCTGCTTCAACAGATCCCAAAATGCCATAAATATTACACATTTTAAAGCAAAATATTTGCAATAACCTTACTGCAATGTAAAATATGGTGAAACCTTTTTTACAGTAAAATAACTTAAAAATAACAGCAAAATATGACACATTAACTCAAGTACAAAACAGGAACAAAAAGGGCTTTAACGAAAGTGCATAGCAAGTAGAACACGCATGTATGAAGAAGTATGTGTTACATATCCCTATTAATAGAGCCGGATTAAAGGTTTGGCCTATATAGAGGGGGCAAAGGGAGAGATAGGGAGGGGGCAATGGGTGAGATAGGGAGGGGGCAATGGGTGAGATAGGGAGGGGGCCATGGGCGAGATATGGAGGGGGTAATGGGTGAGATATGAGAGTAACAATAACACAGTTTTTCTCTCTCTATGCTCTAAATTTTACATCATAGCCCCCCCAGGCCCCAAAAGCCATAATACAGCCTTGCCTATAAATCAGATTCATTACTGTAATTGGCTGTACATTCCGTGGCTGTCGTATCATCTCGCTCTAAATTAGGATTTGGAATGATCTCAGGATATTGTTTCCAACTGAATGATGTGTTTTAATCAGATCGGTGCATTGACGAATCAATGCTAACGGTAATAATTAGTATTTATTTCTATGGCGCCACAGATTACGTAGCGCCTGACATAGTAGTACAAATATGACATGAAAACAGTAGACATGACAAGTACATGGATACAGAGCAGAATAATAAATGCATGGATGCAAATAACAGCACTAATCGCACAACATACAGAAACAATTCAGCATCAGACACGATAGAGACAAGGAAGACACAGCGGACGGACACGAGACTAGAGGATCCTGCTTGTGAGAGTTACATTCTAGAGGGAGGCGTATTATCTACATATTTCTATTATTGGTGATGGGAAGGTCCCATAAGAGGATCTCAGGTAGCACAGTGGCTAACATTGTCGCCTCACAGCTGTAACGGATTACTGGATACACTACTAATCTTGATTAGCGCTGGCTTGCCTGAGGTGCGGAGTCTAACAATCTCCCCGATATTCACCAATAACCGCCACAAGGCGGGATGGGCTTTGCTGCCAGGAGTCGCAGGTCGCGGTACTCAGGTTTGCCCCAAAATGTAGTACAGCGGACTAGGAGCAGGATGAGAGTAGTCGGACAGGCCGGGTTGGTTCACAGAAAGGCAATGCAGACAGAATCATGAGGCAATCACGGAGTCAATCAAACCGGGTCGGTACACGGGTCACAAGAACAGATGCGTAGTCAGCTAGCCGGGTCGGTACACAGGTATGGCAGATAAACGTGTAGAGAAAGAAGCGTGAGACAATCCGAGTCAGGAGCACAGGCAATCAGGGTGGTCAGCAAGCCGGGTCGGTACACAGGAGAAACGGAATCCAGAAGGGTCATCAAGCCGGGTCGGTACACAGGAGATCAAACACACAGGGAGCAGGCACAAGGAGGAACAGGAATCAGGAGCCAGGAACTGGTAAGTTGCTCTGACACTCCTAAAGTGTCAGAGCGCTGTTTATATAGAAAGCCCCTGTTTGAATTCCCCGCCCTTAGGCCTTGCGATCATGTGACCGCCGAACCCGGAAGTGCGGCTTCCGGGTCCGATGGAGCGGCGGGGGAGCGAGGAAAAGTAAGTATCGTTACAACAGCACTGGGATTACGGGTTGGTTTCCAACCAGGACTCTCTCAGCGTGGAGCTTGTATATCCTCTGATTTCCTTAATTGGTTCAAAAACAAACTGGTAGGTGAATTTGCTTATAAAAAATATACCGTAGTGTATGTGCGAATTTAGACAGTAAGCTCCAATGAGACCAGGCCTGATGTGAACGATTATATATTCTCTGTACTGAGCTACGTAATGGTGCTATATAAAAGATAAATGAATAATAAAGATATTATGCTTGAAGTTAACTTGCTGTAAAGCTAGCAGGTTAGTGCACATTCTATTAGCCCCCTACATTGTTGAGATTGCATCTATATAGTTAGAGAAATACGTCATCAGCACTAATTTCTATTTTTTATACTTTAACAAGGTGGGTATTAGTTTTAGAAAAGGTACCAGACTTTCTAAAAAAAAAAAGAGAATTCATCCGAGTGGTGTTTAGGGCTATTTGATCTATTTGATTTTGTTTTTCAACATAGAAATTATTTTGCTGTTCTTTAATGAAGTGATAACAATGTAATGTCAAATGGTTTTCTTGTTGTGATCTTTTTGGTTTTGGGCATTCCATTGTTTCTTGTTGCTGTTATCAGCGGCAGTGTTAGGAGTCTGTCTATACTCAGCTTTCCCAGTAATGCTCACATGTGGTTGGTGCATCTTCTACAGAGTCTTCTGTGTTTTCATTGATTTCTTATTTCTCTTAATTTTAAAGGTCCGAAACAGGTACATCATCTCTTGTTCTTTAAATACGATATTACCAATATTGTCAGGGTGAGGGCCCAAATAAAACATTCATCTTATAAATAGAAAGGTATTTGATTTGAAAGCATTTGGTCAGTTAGCCCAGGTAATTAAGTAATTAGGTAAAGCCCAAACCTTCCTTCAGGAAACTCACTTTACAGATGCCTATAACAGCCATGCTTTCCCTTGACCATGCATGTCCTTTCCTACTTAGAGTAGGAAATTAATAATTAAGGCATTGTAAAAACAAAGTAGCCCACGGCATGTGAACCTTTTAAGCAAATGCAAAAGATAAAGGCTACTTATGTATGTATGTATGTATGTATGTATATAACAAATATTAACTACAAAGAACATGCCTTCATTTTTCATATTTTGAGAAATCCTTGTGCCACATCATACTCAGGAGTGAAAACCGCACAAGGATTGTGATTTATAGACAGTAGTCACAAATCTTCCAGAGTGATATTTTATATTGTTGTAATGCCATCATATTTTATATTTAAATGTGCGGGAGTTTATGAATGGTTTATTGAAGAGGGAATTATACCTCTGGGATATGTCCAAGAAGAGTTATGGAAGGTCCAATCTTTTGGACTATTTTTGGACAGATTATAATTGACTCCCAGGGGTCATTTCCTCCCCACATTAGCATCAACACTGCCCCTCTGAATGCCCTCTCAGTTAAACCTGCTTAAATTCCCTCTGTGGGAGAAAGCAGATTGTCAGCTCTCGGGGTCTCCATCTAATTGAAGGACTGTCCATTTCATGCTGCCTGATCCCTGGCATATATAAATTATGATACATAGATTTTATTCAAATCCCATCTGTGTTTATAACAGTATTGCATTTTTTTATGTAATTTATTCTGTGTTCTTTTTTACATTTTACATCCAAGTGCCCTGTACCTTTGTATATTAAGAACTTATTAAATCTAAAATGTAATACGTTTTGTCCTTGATACTCTAACAAATCCATTACCCTTTTATGAAGAGTATTGCTTGACCATGTTAACCCTTTGAATGCTGTTGTGTGAGTTAGCAATCCATTTGACCAACAGAGTTTTAATGTGGTGACCCTTTAATGCTGGTGTGTGCATTGTTAACCTGTGCAATGTGTCTGCCAATGTGTGACAGTATATTGGGGTCCTCTTGCCCTTATTCAATAGGTGGTGGCAGATCATGTAGGTGTATATGGGTGGGAGAGCGCTGTTTGGGGGTGATCAGACAATCTTTAACCTGTCTGATAGGTGAGTGAAAGACTGAATGCTGGAATCATGTTTAACCCCATACAGTAATCAACTCAAAATCAGAGACGTTGGGAGCACTTCCTGACAAATATAAAATACATTTAATTATGTAGTTAGGTCTATGTGGAAAAATATTAAAAAACAGACAATAGTATATTTTTGTAAAAACGTTATGATTAAACTAACGTTTGTCTACAAATTTCAGCCAGGAAATAGTGTATGGGGTATTCTTGGAGCACAGACGCCTTACTCTAGACCAGTGTTGGCTAATCTGTGACACTCCAAGTGTTGTGCAACTACAAGTCCCAGCATGCTTTGCCAATATATAGCAGCTTATTGCTGAAAGGGCATGCTGGGACTTGTAGTTTCACAACACCTGAAGTGTCTCAGGTTAGCCAACACTGCTCTAGACTGTTAATAACAACCAGGGGATAAACACTGGGTGACAGGAACTATTTAGTTCAGTTTCCGTCACCCCGATTGTTGCACATAGCATTTAACGTGAAAACTTTGTTCTGCTTCCTTATTTAAAGAGGAAACATTGTGATGTCCCACAAGAACTTCCCCCAGCAGAGCTCAGTCCCAAGGGCAGTCCAAGGACAAGAGATAGATGGTTAAACTGCATAAAGCACATACATAACCTGTTGCCAAAATGAAACAATGTTATTATAATAAAACATCTCTTAAAAATAATAATTCAATGTTCTGTTTGCAATATGATTTCTATTTTCTGTGAACAATTACATATATATATATATAATACCAAATAATTATATCCAGTCCTGCATTCACAGTATATTGAAACTTCTTTGACATTTCTAAAGCCCTAGTTGCTGTCCTCTGTTGCACAAATACAGTAAAATATATAAACATATATACAGTACTATTGCATTAAAAATGTTATCTGACTACATTCTATGATGTAAAATAGGGGTATAAATAGTGTAAAATTAGGGAAATTAACCTATTTGAATGCATCATCATCAACATTTATTTATATAGCGCCAGCAAATTCCGTAGCGCTTTACAATTTGGAACAAACATTAATAAGGCAATACTGGGTAATACAGACAGAGAGGCAAGAGAACCCTGCTCGCACACTTACAATCTAAAGGACAATGGGAGTTTGAAACACAAGGGCATGTGCTACATCATATTGCACACCGGACCAGCTAGAATGCAAAGGTAAAAGTATTGAGTGGGCTGTGTGTGTGGCAATGTTGGTCAGAGGGTTGTTGTCTTGCGTTAGCTGTGTAGAGGGTGGTAATAGGGTAACCTAGGGAGATTAAGATGGTGGTTGAGGAATATCATAACCTTGTCTGAAGAGGTGGGTTTTAAGTGAACGCTTGAAGGTTTGAAGACTAGAGGAAAGTCTTAATGTGCGAGGGAGGGATTCCACAAAGTGGGTGCAGCCCGGAAATGCATTAGGGACTGTGGGAACATTTAAAAAGAAAAAAATATATTTCCAATCTTAAATGAATGTCTGAGTGTATATAATAATTTAATAGACAATCTTTGCCTTTTCACATTATTATGGAACGACTATACCCAGGATAGCGCACCTAAAAACTGTAATACACAACCTAATAGTATATAGTCACCGTTCTGTATATTCATCCTTGGTCGAAGATCATTCGAATCATGGATAAGAACTTTACAAATCTTCCCCCATATCTGCTCCCTCATTGGTTGGTCAAGGTATCCTGGACAGGTGATGTCCGGTGATTCAATAACTACCAGATGTAGTAGGTGGTGTTATCATTGTGTAGGACAATGTTCCACCGCTGGGCTCCTCATAGGTCTCCATCCCAAGGTTCAAGCGTACTGTGGCTGTCATGATACAAAAGAAAGCATACATGTGAACATACAACATATATTATGTGTTCTTTGGCTCATAGCGTTTCTCAGCATGTGGGGTGTGATAATTTAGGGGGGGGGGGAGAGGAAGTACCCCGATGCAGGGCGCCACCTGCTCAGTTCAGTTTGAGTTTTTTTCACTCTCTCCCGCTGCTTTGTTACTAAATAAAAAAAATTAAAATGGATCCTTCCCCTCACTTATCTCTGTGACAGGTTTTGGAAAATGTATGTGCACATATAACCAGGAGATCGCCAAGAAGCGTGAAAACTTACAGAACAACATAATTGTAAAATTAAAGTATTTTTTGTAATTATTATTTTTATTATTGTTATGTCTTGAAATTCAATTGTTTAGAGGCTTATAAAGATATATGTAATCCAGCACCTAAATGCATTAGTGTGATTGCCAAACACTTAATAGTTATTCTGTTTAAAAATATAGAAATATATATTTAAAATGTCTATGCATGGCCCATATGACGACACTGAGAACAAATGATAAAATCAGCGGCTTTGTTCAAAAACTGACATTTTGGAGACAAAAAGGGGAACAGAAATGTGTTTGGTGTCTTTGAAACTTTATATATTTGTGTAACAGATCTGGATATGACTAAGCAGGGGAATAAAGCATCATTTTTGTCATCTCAAAGAACTTATATTTTGGTGGTATTGATATAATAAAACTGGACTCAGAACCCGTTGCTAACCTGTATTTCTAATTGTCAGCAGTTGAAGAAGAGAAACTTAGTGACCTGGAGTTTGACAATTCTCTTAAAATGAGAGTTTTGGATCAAAGTTGGAAGAGAAAAATCATTACTGTTTGCAATAAAGATCTTTCTTCCATTCTCAGCCGTGGCAGCAAAATCGTCCACATACCGGAATTGACTGAACATTGAGTCACAGATTTTAGCGGCTGTCAGTAACATCGAACCTAGGTTGGATATTTTTTTGTCAAATTAAGTGAGCACCAAAAATTTCATTAAAAGTTGGTAGAAAGTTTATCTATTGTTAGAGTGCTGTATTATCTATATATTCATCATAATCTATTTATATAGCGCCACTAATTTTGCAGCGCTGTACAGAGAACTCACTCACATCAGTCCCTGCCCCATTGAGGCCTACAGTCTAAATTCCCTAACATACACACAGACAGAGAGACAGACAGACTAGGGTCAATATGATAGCAGCCAATTAACCTACCAGTATGTTTTTGGAGTGTGGGAGGATACCGGAGCACCCAGAGGAAACCCACGCAAATATACAAACTCCTCACAGATAAGGCCATGGTCGGGAATTGAACTCATGACCCCAGTGCTGTAAAGCAGAAGTGCTAACCACTTAGCCACCGTGCTGCCCTATATATATTGATTTGTATAATCTATAAAGGATAAAATATACAGGAAAAAAAACACCTGTGAGCACTGGCCCGAACACAATCACAGCAGTGGACAGGTCACTGCCTCCCAAAAGATCAGAACACTCATCTTTTGACGCTGTCAACATTCCGATGATCTGATTGGCTGCAGGCTGTTCTATCCCCGCCCACTTCAAAACAGGCTGCACATGGACAAACAGGAGATGAAGAATGGTTGCGAAAAGTTTCTTACACCTTTGTCCAGCAAATCGTAAAAAAGAAGTTAAAGCATTTGAAATAACAATTTGAAAGGATGAGGTAGAACTGTAATGTGTAGCTACCATTACTGTATGGGTGCTCACTACCATAAAATCTGACCCCTTTGTACAATATAAGAGCCGGCTACTGCATCCGCTCAGTTATTTTCCAACTGCAATAATCTGGGCTGTACCGTCAGTAAAACAATTCAGTTCATGTTATTGCAAGGGGAAAATCAGACGCAGACTACAATGACATTGTGAAAAGAAGTCACACTAGCAGCTATATAGAACTGAATGGGAGAGATTTGCGTTTTCCTATCACTGTCCCCTTTATTCCACTCCAGACCGTTAACTCACAATACTTATTCTCCCATTATTTAAATTCCTTATGAATGAAAACTAAGTGGCATTAGGTTTACACAACGGTTTTGTATTATTTGGGATGTACAATATGGGATGAACTTTATGGCCTGAACCAACTTCAGGATGAATGGGCTACTGTCCCTCTTCTTCATGGCAAAATGTTGCAAGACCCAATCATTAGAGCATAGCCGGATTAAGGGGGAGACACAGGGGGCACGTGCCTCGGGCCCCCCTCTCTCTGAGGGCCCCCCGCCACCTGGGAGGAGAGAAGCTGCTGGATGTTTTTATTAACTATCTTTTACACCCCGCCCCGCTCGTAGCACCCCCTCGGGGAGGGGGGGTGAAAAAGATAGTTAATAAAAACATCATTGGTGGTCAGTGGCAGCAACAGGCAGCCAATCGTGAGGCTGCCTGTTGCTGACTGGCCTCAGACAGGAAGTGCTCATTTCACTTCCTGTCTGAGCAGTGCAGAGTGATGCAGCAGAGAGCCAGGTAAGTGTGTGTGTTAGTGTGTGTGTGTGTGTTTTTTGACACAGGGGCTTGTGGAAATCTGTGTGTGAGGGCAGCAGGGGGCTTGTGGCAGTCTAATGTGTGTGAGGGCAGCAGGGGGCTTGTGGCAGTCTAATGTGTGTGAGGGCAGCAGGGAGCTTGTGGCAGTCTGTGTGTGAGGGCAGCAGGGGGCTTGTGGCAGTCTGTGTGTGAGGGCAGCAGGGGGCTTGTGGCAGTCTAATGTGTGTGAAAGCAGCAGGAGGCTTGTTGCAGTCTAATGTGTGTGAGGGCAGCAGGGGGCTTGCGGCAGTCTGTGTGTGAGGGCAGCAGGGGGCTTGTGGCAGTCTGTGTGTCAAAGCAGCAGGGTGCTTGTGGCAGTATAATGTGTGAGGGCACAGGGGGCTTGTGGCAATGTAGTGTGTGTGAGGGCACAAATGGCTTGTGGAAATGTAATGTGTGAGGTAGGTAGTGGCTAATTAATGGGTGCTATTTTGTTTGTGGGGTGATGGTGGGGCAATTTAATTTAATAGTGGGGTTGGTGCAGACTTATCAATGTAGGGTTAATGTTGGGGTGGTTTGGGCGCTATTGATTAAATGTGTGGCAGAGTTTTGGAAAAAGGATTGCTATTTCTTAAAAGCGAATGCAAGTTATTTAATGTATGGTAGGAAATTGGTTTATTTAATAAATGCGATTACTATTAATTTAATGTTGGGGTTGTTTGAAGCAATGGGTCTTTTTACTAAAGATGAATACAATTATTTTACAGGCTGGTTACAGGAAAGGGGCACTAATAATAAAACATGAATTGTTTTAATTTAATGTCGGACTGCATACAGGCAGGGAGGCCTACTGTGTTCACTCATTGCTGATATTTCTATATGTCATGTATCTATTCTATTTACAAACAGGGAACCAACATTCCAGGATCCAGACAAGCACAACTGAGCTTAGGACCCAAGCGACAGCAACAAGTATTGAATGCGGGAAGAACAGGTAGGAGAGAGCAAAAAGTATATATGGACGAAACGCGTCGGGGAGCACATACCTCTCATCCAATTGATTGTATATTT
This sequence comes from Mixophyes fleayi, assembly GCF_038048845.1. Taxonomy (NCBI): domain Eukaryota; kingdom Metazoa; phylum Chordata; class Amphibia; order Anura; family Limnodynastidae; genus Mixophyes; species Mixophyes fleayi. The sequence continues at coordinate 429,304,525 of NC_134402.1, read as the reverse complement.
TCTGATGTACCATCACCTATACGTAAGTGCATGTATTTATATTTCAATAAATGGTGTCAGCACTTCACTATGTAAGTTTCTTCATTCTCCCGAGCGCCACCTTCCGCGCATGCACAGTGTTGATAATTTGTTTACTTATGTATATTAATTTTAATTATATACTATAATAATCTTTTCTCTCTTTTTGCTGCTATATTTTAATAAATTGTATTAATTTGTGCACTAGCTAATCAATCCCTTAGTCCAAATTTATTGTATTATCTAAATATTGTTATACCAGGGGTATATTTATTTTCACAGCACTTATTTTTGTTTTGTGTGTGGTTTTTATATGCAGGCTTATCTGATGGGCCCTGAATTAGCTGCAGTGTAAATAATATTATCAGTTTATATATAATTTTTATTATGTAAGGGTCCCATAAATTATTTGTAATACTCCGTTCTATTGAACAACGCTGACCTTTGTCCCTTTGGGAAGTAAAGCTAGGTACACACTACAGGGTTTTTGTCCAATAATTGGCTCAACCAGCCGACATACGACCTCTCGTTCAAAAGTCGGGTCAGTGTGTGTAGTGACACGATGGTCGAAAGTCTGTCCAAATGGACGATTGTCGCCTCATTTGGTTGGTCGTACCGTTTAATATTTTCATTCCGTGTCTAGTGTGTATAAGTTTCCGACCGATCCACAACAGGGAGTACGAAATTACAGTCATTGCTCACGACAACATGGCTGTAAAAAGTTGCTAACGGGACAACTGCTCTTCCCTTTATCGTCTAAAACAAGGCTAGTGTGTATGCAGTCCATGGACCGAGTGATCGGACCATCGATCGGATGTAAAATTGATCGGCATAAAAAATTGGTAAAAAATTCTGTAGTGTGTACCCAGCTTTAGTTATTTTTATTGTTAGCTCTAGCATTGAAAGGCAATACAGTACACACGGCCTATCCCATGATACTCTAGGGCACACAAATACCAAACTACTACATTTACATGTCAGCAGAAAACTGCCATTTAAATTATTTTCATCTGCTATGTCACAAAATAAGCGTGACCGATAACTCATGCTGACACATAGCTCGCATTGAGCTGCAGGCCTGAACAGATGGCTGGATGCACAGGTAACGTTATTACAGAGACAATATACTTGCAGGGATCAGGGACATCTGCTGTAAGGTCTGGCACCTCTATTTTTTATCACACAAAAGAAAGGGAAAATAATAAAGAAGCCGTAAAATAAAGAGACAATACAACATGCTTTTAAATCCTATAAATAACATGGTTCAATTGATTCTGAGGGATAGCTTGAAGGGATGTCATGTACTCCTGTACTGTATCGTCTTACAGGGCAGGATGTTTATTTCTAGTTAAGAGGTCAGATTAGGCGTTAGGGATTTTATGTTTGTTTTTTACAATCTCAGGTTTGCATCACAAGCTGTTCATGTGCTCTGTTTTTCCTATGCATCCTGTAATTGCATAATTTCAAAATAAGTCATGTGACCTAAGTGGGTGGAGCCTTTTCTTAAGTGCGTACAAGGGACATATGGATCAGGAGAACACAACATGTATTTTTCTCTCACACACCTCAAAGCAAAATCTAACCAGTGAGGTGTCCCCTCAGTCAAAACTCATTATTTTAGAACATACACTTCTAGGGATAAATGCATCAAGCTGCCAGTTTCCGGTGGGTTTGAAAAGTGGAGATGTTGCCTATAGCAACCAATCAGATTATAGTTATCATTTGCTTAGTACATTCTACAAAATGACAGCTAGAATCTGATTGGTTGCTATAGGCAACATCTCCACTATTCAAACCCACCAGAAACTGGCAGCTTGATGCATTTACCCCCTAGAGAGGATTTGGCAACCACTAGGGCAAATGTCATTTAGTAATAAGTTTAACTTGAAAAACACAATCCCTGCCCCCTCCCATCTTGTAAGGATCACGCCCTGTATTCTAGAACTGGGCAGAGCTTTATTTCTCAGTTGCACCCCAGTTATAGTGTTCAGGGCTTCCTGACTTACAGTGGGGGACGGGGGGAAAGTAAAGTGGTGGCGATTGGACAAACAGAGCTCTGCCCAGGAACGATGGATGAGCTGTTTAGCAGGCTAACCACTCTCCTCTCCTGGGAGAATGGAGGGGGCGACGGGATATTATTTTTGCATTTGTCTTCTAATATTGTCTAGTTAGTTGACTAGCTAAGAACTGATCAGAGCCTAAAAAAACTGATTCAATTCAGGACAAAAAAAATGCTACAAATGGCTACAAATCATTTCTCGAATCTGTTTGTTGAATTGGTACCACAATTTGAACATTGAACAGAACTTCTTGAATTTTAGATCAATTAAAAATAAATAAATCAGTTGTGACAATGCTTGAGCGTTGCCAAGCCGGATCGCACATGAGCAAACCGGTTTGAACGTGTTCCATCTTAAATTGATACATTTTAACTGTTTTTAATGGTGAACCTCAAACTCGAGCGGCAAAAGTCATGTGTATGTATGCGATTGTTTTTCTTTTCTTTTTGTTGTTTAGTATGTTTATATCTTAAAAAATTTCAATAAAAATACTGCATTTAAAAAAAAAAAACACTGTAGTGTTCACTGTTCAAATTTTAAAACTGCTAAAATACTTTTGTATTATTTAAATCTATTATTTAAATAGTGTTTAAAAATATAAATATTTAAAAATACTAGTTTTAACGCGGCCGTCCAACATGGAACGCACACTGCCAATGCGAGCCACAAATTTCGAACCACAAATTCGAATGATGGTTTATTGAAGAATGTACATTGAACATGTTCTTGGCCTTTAAACTGGTTTGAAATTTCCAAGAATCTTTATTTGGAACCTACAATCTTCCTGTTGTCGTTCAGAAGAACCTCCAACATTCCGAGTACAACTCCCCACTTATTTTCCTATCGCAGTAACCTAAACTGAATTTAATTGCAGTGAAGGGTTTTAGAAACTGAATGAATAAATTCAGCTCATATAACTGACACAGGAAAATAAGTCAGAGTTTGGGAAAAATAATGTAATGTAATGTACTTGACGAAATGGGTCATGTTGGAAGGTCTGCTTCTTGCACTATCCCTTACAGTGGTGGTATTTGCGGCCATCAAACATCCTTTGGGAGAAGTATCTGGTTCATGCCGCCCGGCACGGGAGTCTTGGTCAACAGGCTCTCAGGGATGTTGTTAAAATGTAAATATTTATTTTTCTCTTATATGCGTTGTGTCACAAAGGTAACATTCCTTTATTTAGTCTCTTTCCGCTTTTTTTATTCCTTTCCAACTGCCTTTTGCTACACTCAATAAAGTGTTGAAAAATAGATATTCTTACTGCATGGCATTTCTTTGCATATTTTATAGGTGACTTGTCCTTGACAATGGCAATAAAATACCCGTCAGAGCCACCAATCACATGGCTATGACACATGCTGTATATGAGAAGCTGTAAATTTCTGCAGCTGTAAATATCAGAGAAGCACTACTTGTACCAACACGGTTAGATTTGCCTTAAAGGCTAATGCTGGCCACAGATACTGTAATATCGCAGACAATAACAGATAATGACCCAATATTGTTGTGTATGTGGCCCCAAAAAAACCCATGATATCAGATATCGATCCTATGAAAATCAACAAGGCCTTTTTTGGTCATGTTGGCAAATGCGGTGGTTGGAAGGTGATCATTATCGGCCTGTATGTGTTTAATAAGAGAACCCAGTGTATACCAGAACCGATCCAATGATTTAACATGAACACCAAAGGCCAGGTCTCGCCCAAATTCAGCACCCATGCCTGTGGTCAAAATGCTCAGTGGTCTTGTTATTTAGCGCTTGGGCCAAGCAGCAAGATCGGCCCATGTAGGTTGGTGGTCGTCTACCTTCTTCCTAGACTGTTACTTCGGACCCTGGAGTTTAAAGCATCTTGCCTGCTATTCCCACCACGCTTATAGAGGATGAAGTGGACGAGGTGTGACAACGCGGTTAGTCATCAAGCGCTTGAGCCAATCACATAGTCAAGCCCCACCCACATTAGTGAAACACACAAGTGCAACGGTGTGATGTGCCACTGTGTCATCAACCCCCTGGCAGTCTTTGATTACTGAGGTGGACTGGACTTGACGATGCAATTCAAGTCAAGTACCCACAAATGTTGCACAAGGTAAGTTCTTTCCTGGGGTACTTCCTGCTCTCCTGGGAGTCCAGAAGGTCAGCCTCTAATTCAGGAGTCTTACGGATATTCCAGTAGAGTAGGTAACTATGAGTTGAGGCCTTTCTCTAAATCCAGATACTGTCAATACACACAGGTCTAGCTCCAGAGTCTAATGCTGAATAATAGGGAATTAGGAGACTAATAATTACTTACTCACCGTTTGCCATTTTCATTAACAGTACCGGTATCTACTGATATGAAATGCGCTGTACCAGCTTACCAAATTATGTATGATACAAATACAAAAACTTTCCTTTCAAATTAAATAGTTCTTTACAAATTGTTTCTATTGCTATAAAACACATCATAAATCATATTGGTTATCACCCCTGCAGGTGAAGTTATTATTATTATTATTATTATTATTATTATTATTATTAATTTTTATTTATAGGGCGCCACAAAGTATCCGTAGCACCGTACAAGGACAAACAATGGCACAGTACAAGGTGAAACAGCACAGTACAAGTAACAGTAAGCACTATAACTCTGGGGGCTCAGGCACAGCATGAAAGAGAGGGAGGGAGGGAAAAAGTGAGTATAGGCAGGTAACTATGGCCCAAGAGGGTGGGCACGGATGACAGGTTGAGAGTCACTAAGGGGAGCGGAGAGAAGCAAGAGGAGACAGAGGGCAGAGGGACTGAGAGGAGGTGAGCTGAGTAGCTGGAGAGCGCAGTTAAAAGTGATGGAAACAGAAGGTAGGAGAGCCCTGCTCAAAGGAGCGAACAATCTAAAGGGAGGGGAAGACAGACAGACACATGGATGAGACGGAGAGACGGGAGAAATGGAGACGGAGTCGAGAAAGGGGGAGAAGGGAAGAAGGGATGAGAAAGAGAGGTAGCCGACCGGTGGGAGTTTAGGCAGGAGACTGGAAGGCTTTAAGGAAAAGGTGGGTTTTTAATGTTCATTTGAAAGAGGACAGATTAGGGGAAGTTCTGATGGAGCGGGGGAGCTTGTTCCAATGGAGGGGAGCGACGCGGGAGAAGTCTTGGATACGTGCGTGAGAGGAGGTAATCAGAGGGGAAGAGAGGCGACGATCGTTGGACGATCGCAGTGAGCGGGAGGGAGTGTGAATAGAGATAAGGTTAATGTTGTGATTTTTTTCCCTCTATTTTTATCTGGATTTTGTGAAACACGTTTCATAATTATACTTACTATTGTAAGCTCTCACCAGCAGGACCCTCTTTCCTAGTTCCTTAGGTAATTATATAATTTTGCAGGTTTTAATTATGTAAGTTTGTTGTTTGTATTTATAGAATTTTGTTATTTTTTTACTTGTTATTTTGTTGCATGATCTAACCCCCTCTACACGGCACTGCAGAACCAATATCTGAAGGCAGCCTATCAATTTATTATACTTCTAGGGGTATATTTACTAAACTGCGGATTTGAAAAAGTGGAGATGTTGCCCATAGCAACTAGTTATAATTTATTTAGTACATTCTACAAAATGACAGCTAGAACCTGATTGGTTGCTATAGGCAACATCTCCACTTTTTCAAACCCGCAGTTTAGTAAATATACCCCTTATGTATTGATAACCTTTATTCTTTTAAAGTGGCCAAAAAATGCTTCCTTCTAGTGTACGCAACAGGAACAACCATATTTTTTTCTAGGAATGTCCTGTTTTCTTGCTGTGAACTATAACTTTATAGCTTCCTAAAAATCCTACTCCAAATGCGCATAGTAGGCCTGACTCATGTTCGTGCGGAAGTCCATAGACGTGTCATGTCTTGCATGAAATAACTCTGCGTCTGCGCCGAATCGGTTCTTAACCCAATGAACGCAGCTGTATGCAATTCACGTCTGAACGCAAATAACACTTATAACATGAGAGGCGGAACATGAGAGGAAAGTGGCGGATGGATGTACAGTAAGTAACGTTTAGGCAGAGTGCACTTACACCCAGATAACAATCGAAGTGTATCTTGAAATACAGTTGGATAACGTTGGAACTACACCCAAGTCCCGTGATCTTTTGTAATACAGAAAAACAGGGACACTCTGCACTCTCCAAACACATAATTAATGCTGTACTAAATACTGTTCTATATTAAAAACAGGGAATGTTAGTTCCACATATTGCAATATAGGTTAAGCTGACCAACTCACGCCAAAATCTTCCCAATCTGGTCAGTCCTAACATGATCAGATGCTATGCTGACCAGACTGGGAAGACTTTGGCGTGCGTTGGTCAGCTTAACATATATTGCAATATGTGGAACTAACATTCCCTGTTTTTAATATAGAACAGTATTTAGTGCAGCAATAATTATGTGTTTGGAGAGTGCAGAGTATCCCTGTTTTTTTTGTCTATACAATGTGGGCAACCCCCTCTTGCACCCCAGTCTGTGCATGGTGAGAGCAGAGGATCTGTGTCTCTTTTGTAATACGCAAGTTTTATCTGAACTTGAATCAAGCCCAGAATAGTTTACTAGAATGAGTGAGATTATTTTCATAGAACTGTGTTATTATTACACTTGACACTCAAAATAAATCCAGGTGTGGCTTTTATAACCTGTTCAAGCTATATGCCACGTCTGCCCAGGGATTTTTCCTATATAAATGGTTCTCTAATTATAATAGGTATGTGTACAGAGACATAATTAATAAAATACATTGTGGCACTCAGGGCTTATACACAGGAACCTTTTTCTACTTATACATTCATTGTCAGTTATTTATATAGCAGCACTAATTCCGCAGCGCTGTACAGAGAAGCCACTCACATCAGTCCCTGCTCCATTGGAGTTTACAGTCTAAATTTCCTAACATGCACACATAGACAGACTAAGATTAATTTAATAGCAGCCAATTAACCCACCGGAATGTTTTTGTGATGTGGGAGGAAACCGGAGCACCCGGAAGAGACCCAGGCAAACACTGGGAGAAGACACAAAATTCAGACAGATAAGGCCATGGTTCGGAATTGAACTGCTGTGAGGCAGAAGTGCTACCCACTGAGCCACCATGCTGCCCATCAATTTTAGAGATACCTGGTAAGAATTTAAGATGATTGTTAACCGCAACTAATCTGCTTTCCCGTCAACTTCCATAGGACCGAAAAGCAAAACGTTCCCCAGTATCCATGTTCATTTTTCTTTTAAAAAAACAGTGTCCCAGGATGAAAAATGTCTGTATAAGTGGATGTCACAGAAACAGGGGTAAAAATTGCTCTTAAATGTTAGAACGTGTAAGAGAACACAAGCCACACAGACTATGTGCAATTGGCCAATTATTACTGTGTGGGATTCCCCATACTGACTATGATGTCCAACCTATGAAAATATATAGGACAATTATGGGACATGTTGGTAAATACAGACTAAATATGATTGCTGTCAGCCTATATTTAAGGACATCTTCTGACAGCACTCAGACACCAGGGATGTGAGAAGTGATGATCTCTACATTTGCCTTAACACCGGTTCCTTCACTCCTTGCATGTCAAGTACCAAACAAGAAATTAAAAATAAATTTAAAAAAAACATTAGGTTAGAAAGTGTAGGTGGGAATTTAAGAAAGTAATAGTAAAATGATTAGAAAATTGCAGTCTGCTGCTCACTTAAAGTTTATCTGTCCTTTTGAGACTATCCTCTACTTTTTTTTTACTCGTTACCTCTATACTCAATATTTGAGAATTTCTGCCTACACGTCAGTATGATCACTTCACGTAGAAAAGGCATTTACAGGACTTCCTCTGCAGCACAGTTTTCACATAGGTGGTCGATGTGGTTTTATGTTTAAACTGACAAGAAGCTCCTCTGTTCTCAGTTTATTTTACAAACATACAATACTTTCCTGGAAATATCCCATCTCTTCTACAGTGCAAGACCAGGAAATGTCCTGCTATATAATTCTTTACACAGCGGTGTCATCACACAGCAGTGTCACAGCTTCTCACCCATCCTACATACAAATCATCAACATTTATTTATATAGCGCCAGCAAATTTCGTAGCGCTTTGCAATTGGGAACAAACATTAATAAAACAATACTGGGTAATACATACAGACAGAGAGGTAAGAGAACCCTGCTCGCAAGCTTACAAATCTGCACATATCCTATCTACATTTTTCACTGCACACACTTTAAGACATGTCTACAGTAATTAGTGTCAAAGCAATTCACAGCAGTAGACCTAAATAAGTCTATACCTATTACTCTCGTACTCTATCCTGCAGACAGGGCAGACACACCCAATAAATAGTGCAACATTATTTTGTACAATTGATCTCTCCTTCGGCAGAGAACATTTTTTACTAACAACTCTCTGTTCACTAACCTGATTAGTAGCTTCCCCATACATGCAGGAACTTCATCTGATCCCCAGTGACCACTGATGCGCTCCACGGATCTGCGTCTTTCTGTTATTAATATTTTGTGTGTTTTCTATTTGGTACACGGGGACTGTGTGGAACAAATACGGTTTTTAGTTTTTCTTTCAAAAACTACAATTTTCTGTACATAATTTTAACAAAGTAGTTTAAATTATACAAACCTTTTGAATTCTCAAGGGTTTGCAGTTTAAAAAATTATTTCTTTCATTTCTTTCTTTCAGTTAATAATTTGCATGTAGAAAATTTGTGTGAGGTTTTACAACCAGCACTGTCTGAGCCTCTGTGACGTGTATGCGACAAGGGGTTAATCACTACAAGACCGCCTGGTCTATCTAAAAAATATTAAAAAGCCCTTAAAATTATACTTAACACTCTCTATTCAATCAAAGGTGCTGACAGTAACATTTGATTTCAAAGCATCAAATAATCATCATCATTTATTTATAACTTTGCTGAAGATATCAGTTGCTCCCTTAACTCCAAATACCATCACATTTTTTTATCCCACTACAACACACACACAACTGAATTTAATCAGATTAATCGTTACCTAAACAATCCCCTGTATTTCAGTAGCATTTTAATAAACAAACTATGTAGCACATGGATTTGTTAAGAACACAAAGGCAGAATGTTATTAAATGGAATTTAATATGGCAAAATAACCACAATGCTTAAAGTATAAAAATAAGATAACAACATGACACACTGTAATATGAAATGATAAAAGCAAGTTTCTTTAAAAATAAAAATAAGAAATGAAGAAACAGGTTTATATAATTTCTTGATTTATGTGTTGGGGCAAGCAAAAATATGGGACAAATCCTCAACAGCAACATTGATCTCCAGGATATGAAAACCCCCTCATATCATGTGCTCATTTTGAACACATTTCTTTCTCCCATCTGCCCCCCTCCTTGTGACTTCACTGGAAGAGGAATGGTGGACTCTTGGGGGTTTCTTTTCGCTTCAAACACTTTAGTCAGTAACTTTTTAGGAATTGAATCTATTTTCTTTAGAGCATCATAGAAATATAATTTTACATTCAACTAACATAGCATAAATGTACACAGAAGTGCATACCAAAGATGAATATGACAGATTAATAATTTGAGATATTACTTAAGTTCCATATCTTTAATATGGAGCTGGTCTCTATGCTCAATATATATCACAAGCCTATTTCCAGTGTGTATAAATGCATGCAGAATAACTTTGAATTATGACCATACTATTCCTTTGATGTATATATTTCCTATGTGGTTCATGAGGACATGAGTTGGAATGATCACAGCTATTGTCCAGTATTACAACAAAGGGAATTTACATCTTCGGGTATTTAGTCAGTACACAAACATTATGTACCTGACTGATATAATTTTGTACTAGAGATGTCAAGTCCGGCTGATTATGACACTCCCTGCAGGATTCTGGCACTAGGAGAGCATATGGGCAGGTGACATTTGTCAGTCTAGTAAGTTAACCCCTCCTGTACTTGCCCACAGTGAGTTACAGCAATTCCTTTTTTATATTTTAACCCGTTATCGTGTCATAACTGCAACATGAGCTCTGTGTTTATACATCTTGTCAGAGCGGCATACACATAGTATCAATGTACTGGGGTCAGTCAAGTCTATTAAGATGTACACTAGTTTAAACTACTTGATTGTGGGCAGCATGATGGCTTAGTGGTTAGCACTTCTGCCTCACAGCACTGGGGCCATAAGTTTAATTCCCGACCATGGGCTTATCTGTGTGGAGTTTCTATGCTCTCCCTGCATTTGCGTGGGTTTCCTCCGGGTGCTCCGGTTTCCTTTCACACTCAAAAAACATACTGGTAGGTTAATTGCCTGCTATCAAATTGATCCTAGTCTCTCTGTCTGTCTGTGTGTGTGTGTATGTTAGGGGATTTAGACTGTAAGCTCCAATAGGGCAGGGACTGATGTGAGTGAGTTCTCTGTACAGCGCTGGGGAATTAGTGGCGCTATATAAATAAATGGTGATGATGATGATGCTCTTTTTTCTACATATATTAAATATAAACTTAGAAGAGAGAAGCATTTGTTATTTCTTTATGACGGTATAACATTATTATTATTATTATTCATTTTTATTTATAGGGCGCCACTAGGTATCCGCAGCGCCGTACAGGGACAGACAGAAACACGATACAGGGTGAGACAGCACGGTACAGTTGACAAAAAGCACAGTAACTCAGAAGCTCGATGTACAGCTAGATGAGAGGTGAGAGCCCCCAGCGGGGTAGAGAAAGGGGTAGAAGGGCAGGAGGACCTCACGGAAGAGACAAGGAGCTGGAGAGCAGAGTTAAGGTGGAGGAGAACAGAAGGAGAGGATTCCCTGCTTGAAGGAGCGTACAATCTAAGGGGACAGTAGGACGGACAGAGACGCAATGGTAGGAGGAGGGAATGGGGAGAACGGAGGCTGAGACGGAGAGGAGGGGAGAGGAGAATGAAAAGGAAGGAGGTAAGAGGGGGACAGGAGGGAGGGCAGGAGTGGGAGGGGGTAGGGGGACACAGGGAGGAGGTCAATTAGGTGGGGGACTGGAGGGCTTTAAGGAAAAGGTGGGTTTTTAAGGCCCGTTTAAAGTTGGACAAGTTGGGGGAAGTTATGATGGAGCGGGGGAACTGGTTCCAGTGGAGAGGGGCAGCGCGGGAGAAGTCTTGGATGCGAGCATGGGAGGAGGTAACCAGGGGGGAAGAGAGGCGGCGGTCGTTAGCTGAACGCAGAGGGCGGAATGGAGCGTGGAACATTATGCAAGTTCCCGACCTATCACTGACGTACAGAAGCAGCAGTCGGCAGCATCACATCATCAGGTACCCACCAGGTGCACTCAGGTAAGTATAGATAAACATCCCCTCTTCCCCATTCTCAGCCGGTGAGGAAGAGGAGTCAGATTAATTTAAATCACCGGCGTAGCAGGCAGCTAATGCTGGAGAGCCGGGAAAAATAAAAACACTAAATGGGCGACATGTTAATGATTCAGTTTTTCAGTCACCCCCAAAATGTTGGTGCTCTAGGTAACTGCCTAGGTTTGCCTAAAGGTAACACCCGTCTTGTTTGTTGAAAAGCTTCAGCTAGATGATGAATTTAAATTACAATCCAGTTATCCACAAGCTGGGTACATTTTTTACAGCACCTGCTACCTAATTCTTCTGCCTCACAGCACTAGGGTCATGAGTTCAATTCCCGAACATGGCCTTATCTGTGAGAAGTTTGTATGTTCTGCTCATGTTTGCGTGGGTTTCCTCCGGGTGCTCTTGTTTCCTCCCACACTCCAAAAAACATATTGATAGGTTAATTGTCTGCTATTAAATTGACCTTAGCCTCTCTCGGACTGTGTGTGTGTTAGGGGATTTAGATTGTAAGCTCCAATGGGGCAGGGACTGATGTTAGTGATTTCTCTGTACAGCGCTACGGAATTAGTGGCGCTATATAAATAGATGATGATGCTTTTTTTTTTACATATTTTAAATATAAACTTATAAGAGAGAAGCATTTGTTATTTCTTTATGACAGTATAACATTATGCAAGTTGGCTGCTGACAAAATTAACACTAGTGTGTGTATTGTTTGTACTTTGCTGCAGAATTGGTGGTGCTATATAAATCAATGGTGATGATGACTATTGCTTGTCATCAATTAAATGTTAGACTATAGACAACCACTCAGAGATCAATTGTTCAGGAATAACTGCACTGTTTAACCTTCACCCCCAGTGAAGCCATAAACCCCCTCGTGACAGAGATATGCTTCAGCAAGACCCTAAGTCCTTGCTCTAGCAGCTGACAGCTAACCAGCTGACCCCTCCTCCAGTGCAGAGAACTACACATCACTTACCTCCACTGACAGCAGTGCTGGACCCTTGACTCCATCTGCACAATGGAATCTGAGGAATGTGACTGCCAATGGGGTTCAGTTATGTTGCTGATAAGTCTGTGCAATGGGAGTATGTGGGATCTGTGCAGTGACCAGCAATAGAGGTCTCGGCACTAAGGTTTGTGTGATGTGACTGGCAGTAAAAATGTCTAATTATGTGGTTAGTAAAATGGTCTGTTCAATGGGGTCTGTGCAACTGGGTTTGTGCCATATGGCTGATAATTACCAATAACGCTGACGGGTGGTGAACCAAGACAGTAAGAAGCCCCAATGCAAATCATAGCTGCTATGTCACCAATCTGCTATTCTGTATGTAGCAGCATATCACTAGTGATTCCCAGTAAAAGGCCAGAGAGCAGTAGTTATTTGCCGTTATATGCCCATCAGTAGTTAAATACCACTGATGTACTCACCTGAACTGAGCTGTCATTTAGACCATCAGTAGTGATCTTCCGCTCATACACCCCTCAGTAGTGAAATGCCGCTCATACGCCCCTCAGTAGTGAACTGCCGCTCATACGCCCCTCAGTAGTGAACTGCCGCTCATTCGCCCCTCAGTAGTGAGCTGCCGCTTATACGCCCCTCAGTAGAGAACTGCCGCTCATACGCCCCTCAGTAGTGAAATGCCGCTCATACGCCCCTCAGTAGTGAGCTGCCGCTCATACGCCCCTCAGTAGTGAGCTGCCGCTTATACGCCCCTCAGTAGTGAACTGCCGCTCATTCGCCCCTCAGTAGTGAGCTGCCGCTCATACGCCCCTCAGTAGTGAGCTGCCGCTCATACACCCCTCAGCAGTGATCTAGGGCTTTAATAAATAGTAAAAATTCCTAAATCCATCAAAATCTCCTGTATTTTCTCATGGTCTAGGGGTTTTGTCCTATTCATAAATAGATCCTTTGATTCTATGCACGAACTAGTCTTCTTGGGTAATCAAGGCACGTATCTGCCGATTTTGAGCATATCGTACGCAAAATCAATCTGCGCATGTCCAGAACCAGGACATACACCAGTAAATGCAGCCCTGTCCGCTCTGTCTTTAAACGCAAAGAACCCTTACTACAGCCTACGATTTTGGGGAGTGAACGGGGTGAGGAAAGGGCGGTTGGCAGTAGTCAATGTACAGTATGGGCGTGCCAAACTTAAGCGCACTGAGCCACATTCAAATCAAGCTTTGGCCAAAGTTACTAATTTTTCTGCCATGTCGAATCTCTTGCTCCAGCTACAGGGCTATTCTGAGTCCTGTGTACTAGTCATGACAGGCTCCTATGCATGCTATAATGTGTTCGCAATCAAGGACAACTGTAAACATTTATTTTATTATCAGTAACCATTAACATGAATCTAATAAATGTATTTCAAAGGAAATAAATAAAAAAATTAAAAAACACTTTTTTTTTTACTATTTGATCATTAATGACTTTATTATTAACTGTTGACTTTAATTATATATATATATATATATATATATATATATATATATATATATACTTTCCTTATGTGTGTTCTTTTGCAAATTTATAATCCATATAGGCTTTGGACGTATTGCTCAGTGTCTTGTATAGTAGAGCTCAGCAGACTTACACCCGAATTCAACAGCGCCCGTATCTTCAGATCTGTGCCTTAATGAATTAAGACATGAGCGGCAGCATGGTGGCTTAGTGGTTAGCACTTCTACCTCACAGCACTGGGGTCATGAGTTCAATTCCTAACCATGGCCTTATCTGTGTGGACTTTGTATGTTCTCCCTCTGTTTGCGTGGGTTTCCTCCGGGTGCTCTGGTTCCCCCCCACACTCCAAAAAAATACTGGTAGGTTAATTGGCTGCTAACAAATTGACTCTAGTCTGTCTGTCTGTCTGTCTGTCTGTGTGTGTGTGTGTGGTGGGGAATTTAGACTGTAAGCTCCAATGGGGCAGGGACTGATGTGAATGAGTTCTCTGTACAGCGCTGCAGAATTAGTGGCACTATATAAATATATGGTAGTAATAATAATAATAATAATGAGCAATGCCAAAATATGTGTGTTTTAAACCAAAAGTGGCTGCGCTCAGTATACGGGCCTTGATGGATCAGACCCCTTGTGTTGGTCTTCACTGGCAGCGCGTCATGTAACGCCATGTAAGTGTGAGCACTGCCACAGAAGAGTGCACTAAAGAATGAACCACCCCCAGCCTCTACAACCAGTGCAGCTGACAGGGCCTGATTATCCAATAGGCTGACTAGGCAACAGCCTAGGGCACAATCATTTTGTGGGGGGTGCTAAATTTTTGGGAGTGTATAATTGTGATAGGGAGACATATGAACTGAAATTAATTTTAAAATATAAGAGAGTAGTGGTTCTCCAAAGTAAAAAGAAATCATGAAAGAAAAATATAGTTAGGTTTTAATCTTGACGTACTCCCATGATAAAGGCTGAAGAGAATGAGTCATCCTTGGGCGGGCGCTTAGGAGAGACAAGGTCAGTGACAGTAGCAGACGTGACAGCCCACCCTCAGTAGTCCATGTTCCTCCCTCTCTTGTGCCGAACAGTTCTGAGTTTAATGAGAACTAAACGAGTGACAAATATTGCCACAAACCTTTTAAAAAGCCAAGTGTTTCTGACTTTTGAGAACACTGGACATAAACATTGGTGGGGGGGGGGGTGTTGAACGAAGCTGGATTTTAAATTCAGGATGAGTCCATTTTTACCTACTGCCTATTAGCCTGACGTGGAAGACTAGAGGGTGCTACCAGCCTTGGGTGGCCTGAACCCTTACTCAGGTCCTGCCAGCTGCACTGTGGTACATCCGCCCCTGACAGACTGAAATACACAGTACTATACATACATAGCTATGCAGACACAGCCTGCCTCCCTGTGCTATAAACACACACAACACACACAGACAAGCTGCACATCACTGTCAACTACAAAATATTGTCGTTCATTCAAGAGGTTTCATGGAAACTAGTTCTGAATCATGACTGCAGCTCAGACACTCATTAAGCAGTGAAAGGTTGCATCTAATTAGGACTTGGAGATAACATCCTCACCATATGCAGAGTGATATGTTTTGTCACACAGTATAAATCACAAGTACCACAATCTCATTAAACTGTCAGCCAGTGAATAATTCCATATGTCTCAAGCCAGTTTCTATATGGCCCTAAGTATAAATGAATGCATCTGGCAGAGCCATGTACGTTATCTGCCGACTTTCCAGTCCCTTGTTGGGGGTCCTGGAGCTGCTGCTAATGGTCCTAGCGATGATAGTGGAAGTATGACGCACAGTGACGTCACTCCAGCCATCTCTAAACTTAAATGAAACTCATTTGTTTTAGTAGCTCTCAAATCGTAGATGTCATTCTTAGGTGTCTCTGGCACGGGATTTTTTTTTAACCCTAACCTTTCCAATAGTATGAATAGTTTAAATACTCCAAGAACTAGCAAAAAATGTGCTTAGCAGTCATATAGTTCTGTGGCAGGTGTAGAAAATCGGTGGCTTTCCCCCTGTTGTGGAACTACAAGACCAATCATGCATTGACAGTTTTTTTTAATTCTCTATAGAACAGAGGTAGGAAAAAGGTGACTCTCTAGGTGTTGTGGAACTACAAGTATAATAAAGGATGGCATGCTGGAACCTGTAGTCCAACAGTAGTCTGCCTACCACTGTCCTGTGTAACAGAATATCATTTTTATGCAGCGACTTAGTTTGAAGACATTGTAAAAATATATCTGTTAAATGTGTTATATGTTATGTTTTCACTGTATTTGTTTTCCATACCAACTGTATTACAAGATAACATAAAGAAGCCCCCACCCACCTGAAATGAATGTGTACTTTGCCATATGGAGATTATTTTTTAATATTTATCTTGAAAAACACTTGCTGCTAAGACTACTATAGATAACCAGTTGACACAAACTTAAGTTCATGTTGAACCCACAATCTGAGCTTTTTCACAATTGTTCTGCTTTTCTATATTTAAAAACTTTCTGTAGTGAACGTGACACTTGCAAAACAGTAACTTCCCTGTCAGTGTCTGTTCTACATATACATTGTATACTTTCACACCATGTTACAAAGAAATCGTTTTGTTTCATGTACCCCCACCCCATTAGAGGTACTGACAGAGCCTTTATCTTAAATGCACAAAATTCCGCACATCATAATGCCTAAAGATCAGTTGGAGAAGTAATTCCTAGCCCACGGAGCTCACAATCGAGTGGAAGTAGCTTCAGCAGAATTACATATAAAAAATGCATCGAGGGTATTTTTTGCCTTCACATGAAATGGGTAAGGGGGCTTGGGATAATATTTGTGCATATATGTGAATGTGGGACGATTGCAAGCTCTTGGGGACATCGTTGATTGCACAGCAGTTACTACAATAGAAAACGAATGATATTGTATGTTACTTTTAGCCACTTTAGAGAGAAGCTGATGGGGTGAGCGCATTGGGTGCTGGTGTAGCTGTCATAGATGTGAACTTCATTGAAAGTGCTATAAAAAAAAAAAGCAGAAAGAAAGTGTTAGTCTGGTACAGCTACCGCCAGGAGTGCGTACAACTGCCAGTAGCCCGGCGTGAGAGCACCTCTGGGAGTCCTCTCTGCCCGCAGCCATCCACACAACCAATCAGACAACCCGATGGGAGGAGAACATAGACCTCACCCCTCTTGAGAAACTTCACCAGAAGAAACTTAAAACAGAGGCTCAGAAGTGTCTGCTCTAACCAGGGAAAGCATGCGAGCCAGGGACACCCGGCAGGAGCACAGCCCATTACAATGAGCAGTAACAATGGTCATCTGTGCATTTCACTGACAGCAGCTCTGACAGTCCTGCAAATCATGGACGTTCTCCCAGACTGAAAGCCCAACTTCTACCAGTACCCAGCACCAGAGCACCCTCACACCTGGAACTAAGTCCTGTCTCATCCTCAGCATTGAATTGGGCGCTAATAAAGTCCCATTGCTGCCATTGCACTGAGACGTTTGGAATAAAATAGAGACCTCACATAAATTGGTTTACTTACCGGTGTACAGTAAACTTGTGGCAAGCGACGGAAAGGACACTTGGCACATATTGGGTGACTGGATTATGCCCTGTTGGATCTGACCTGATGCTGACTACTTTGCAAAGTGACAACATGGATATTGACCAGAATATGACCGCTCCAAATACCAGCGCATTGGGCAGCTTGAGCGCGGGCAGACCCCCCACCATCCCGGCTGTTATGTTTATATTTGGGGTGGTGGGGAACTTGATTGCCATCATCGTCTTGTGTAAGTCCCGGAAGGAGCAGAAGGAGACCACCTTCTATACCCTGGTGTGTGGGCTGGCACTGACGGACCTGTTGGGCACCTGCTTGGTGAGCCCAGTGACTATAGCCACCTATGTGCAGAACCGCTGGCCAGGGGGCGATGCTCTGTGTGAGTACAGCTCGTTCATCCTGCTGTTCTTTGGACTGTCCGGTCTCAGTATTATCTGTGCCATGTCCATCGAGAGGTACCTGGCCATCAACCATGCCTATTTCTACAACCATTATGTGGACAAGAAGCTGGCAGGACTCACTCTGTTTGCCATCTATGTCTCCAACGTGCTCTTTTGCGCAATGCCCAGTATGGGTTTGGGGAAGACCACCTTCCAGTACCCCAAGACCTGGTGTTTCATAGACTGGAGGACCAACATATCTACCCACGCCGCGTATTCCTACATGTATGCAGGCTTCAGCTCGTTCCTGATCATGGTCACGGTGCTGTGTAATGTGCTGGTGTGCGTAGCTCTGATACGCATGCACCGGCAATTTGTGCGCAGAACCTCTCTGGGGACGGACACCCGGATTTCAGACTTCAGGCGGCGGCGGAGCTTCAGGAGAATGGCTGGGGCTGAGATACAGATGGTCATCCTGCTGATAGCCACCTCCGTGGTGGTGCTGATCTGCTCTATCCCCCTTGTGGTAAGTCTCAGGCACTCCAAGGTTCCAATGTCTCCATCTGGTGCGCTTTTGCGCTGCTCCCTTTGCTGTTCACGCCATTCAGTTACATTGGCTTTAGGGCAACCTGTGACTCTTCATCCGATTGGGAACTAGAAGAGTGTCAGTTCCACTCCGGCTGGAGAGTCATTTGGTTACCATGACAATGTCATTTTACCTTCTCCCTTTCATTTCTTCATTGAAACAAAAAGCTCCCGAATACGCAATGCAAAAATTCTGGGCAGTTAAAATGGGCAATCTCAGTATCATCCTTATTTTATGGTGCAGCCATGTGCGATGCTGTAGTTACTGGGATTCTGAGCACTGTTCAAGCACCTGGTATGTTTAATCACTGTAAATTCTCACATACGCTGATATTCACAGTAATTCCCACAAACGTCACTGGAACTGCCATCTCTATGCATGAACTGAGAGGTAACTGAGCAGAGAGCATGGTTTGGAAGTTTAATGCTTTTCAGATTCAGTAACATTTGTGCGAATGCAATTCCCTGTAGTATTAGTCACATTTTACAACCACTGAGTAGGTTTTTGATAGTCATTGTGATTAATCAGAGACCCATTGCTGGGATAGATTACTTCACCAAGAAAAATATCATCATAAAAGACATTTTAACATTTGGTGGTTAACCAATACACCAAGCTAATCAGACATTTATACAGACATTTATACATCAAGATCATTGAAACAGTTTCCTAATTGAATATGAAATTAATTGCAAGATAGCAAGATCTATCAATCTATTTATCTATATATCTAATAATCTATCTATGTATCTATCTCATATTTATCTATCTACACATACAATGTATCTGATTTATACATTTCATTATTGCTTGTAAATATATGTTTGTAAATGTAGGTGTTACTACATAGATTGAGTGAATAGTTAACCCTCTGCCCACTTTATACCGTACAGATTACAGATAAATTATTAGGAACGAGTGTCTTTGAACTTTTCTGTAACCCTCACTGTTATAATGCATGGTACTGTACACAAGAATAGCTACAAGAACTTCCTAATTGTAATTTTCTACTTTGTTTTGCATTAACAATTGAAGTTGCTAGATATTATAATTGATCAATAGCCAGGAAGAAGTCAGTGATTTATGCACAAACTAGGTTGCCCCAGTAGAGTTGATCTGGCTTTTCTGGTTGGGAAGAAGTAGCCTGCTGTGTAAATTTAATTATAGAATTGATTTCCTTGTTCTGCCTGTTTGCCAGCATAATTGACACAGAGAGTGCTTCGCCTTATAGAAATCAGTAGAGGTGCAATTATGGATAACACTGTATTGGAACTGACAGCCCTTGGCAAGGAGAATCTATTATATATGAGAAATACTGTCAGCAGGAATAAAGTATATATCAGGAAAGTAATCAATCCAAAGGACTTAGATTGTGAAATTAAGATCATTTACATGTTACAATTCTGGCAAATGTGTTAAGAAAATCCATTCTTGTTTGGTTTATGACTTTTGTATATAAAGAACAAATTCTCTGCCTGATCTGATTCTTTTTGGACCCAAGTCATAAAGAGTTTACACTGGGATTTGGACCAATGTGCTTTGTATAAAAAAGTTGTTTATCTCTGGCACAGGAAGAGTTAAGACTGATTGGAGTTATGGCTGTTTATTTGTTATTTCACATCCTTGATCTGAGAAATGACCCCCAAACACAGCTAATAATTTCAACAGTAGCACTAAATAAACTTACTTTGGCCACATGCTATATTAAATTGACCTAGGACGGTGATGGCTAACCTGTGACACTCCAGGTATTGTGAAACTACAAGTCCCAGCATGCTCTGCCATCTATCAGCTAGTTATCTACTGGCAAAGCATGCTGGGGCTTGTAGTTTCACAACACCTGGAGTGTCACAGGTTAGCCATCACTGACCTTGGACAATACAAAGCTAATCCTTGTCCTCAAGAACTCTGTTTCAGAAATATTGCACATATTCTTCCATGGAACACAGACAGGACTTTCCAATAACTTACATATTTAATCAGCCTTGTCTATATCATCCTGTTTTATGTCACAGTTATTAATAGAAATGATGGTGATATAAAAGGCTTGGACGCTAAGTCACTCTCACTACAGCAGTTTCCAGAAGTATACGTTCATCCATAGCACATCCATAGCACAATGCCTTCATTCATAAATGTCTTTATACGGTTTTGAATGTTCATATTTTATTGTTATGTGCTTATTTTGACACCACAAAATTCTGAGCAGTGCCAAATCGTTGTGTTTATCTTTGCGTCAGCAGCGCGGCTGTTGCCCAGGCGTTCCCAATGTGAACTCCAAGGACATTTTAGCCAAGATTAATCAATCCTTAAATTAGTCACAGCCAGACATATTTATTGGAGTACAGAGGATTTGGTTAAACAAACAAAAAAAAAACAAGAGGGACAGGAATTTTGGATTAATTGCAAAAATGTATTAATAGTCGTTAATGGCAGTTTGTGCTGTTGTAGAATCCGGTTGTTGAGTCATTTCAGTACCTTCTGCCTTGGGGTGCTCCGCAGCTTGCAAATAAACCACAAAATTATATTCAAGCTCCATGACAACAAAGAAAGACAGAAAACTTGGTGCCATAAAGTGTCTGTACTGTAAACGTGTCATTACATTACCTTAACCTAGTGCAATAAGAGTCATTACTTCAAAACCCTCTTGTCCCGTTCTAGTTAGTGGTGCAGTAAACAAGCTGGATGTTGTAGCCAGAAAGTCTAGCACTTCGCAGCATTCATTGTTATCCAGATCAGAGACACCCTTTGGCAGTTAAGGAAGTATGTATACCAAAATTTCCCCTCTTCATAGCCTGTCAGTAGAATATTGACCTCAATTTGTCCACACACCCCCATTAACCATTTAGCTGCATATATTAACCACACTTCCCTGTACTGTGTCCACTTAGCCAACATTTTAGTGGAGTTATCTTTTCGGATATCTAGTTTTGTTAGCAGATCAGGAAAAATATATGGTTCAAACATGTTAAAAGTTGATCTGGCCAATAAAGGTAATTGTTTTTTTGTTTTTACCAAATTAGCACCATGTGTCTATAGTGTGTCTTGTTTTATAATTGTGTTTGGTTCGAAAGATAAATTTATACTGACTATGCTGTTGCTATATAAATAGATGTTAATAAATATATAATAATGCGTTTTTGGCCCCATCATGACCATTCAAAACCCATTCCAATGGGGTCCGAGTTGATCTGTAAAGTGATCTGCCAAGCTGGAATTAGAGAGCACAGACCCTCCCTGATGCACTGTGCGATACAATCTCTTGACCAGCGCTGCACGTAAGTGCGTTTGTGCAACATATAAATGTGTCTTGGTGCACAACTTGCATCCACATTTAGAGTTGCACGTATCATGTAGTTACAGCCCATTGTGCTTGGAGAGATGGATTTGGGGTGTTAACATGCAAGAGAAGTACGATTAGGATGTGCAACACAAGTTAAGAATACACCATTGACATGCGTTCTTTTTTAAGTTACACAGATCTTGAAATACGTTATCTAAGAGACCTATATATTACACCCTCAGGTATAAGTTTTGGAGTTGATGATGATAATGATTGTTGCATTTTTTACTCTGGGTGCCAGATTTAAGGTTGCGGATATATGAAGATGCATGCGTCGCATCTTTGGTCATTGGCCAACATGGCCCCTTCATGTTCTACATTAGTCCCAGCATCCGAGCAGCCGGAGATGTAAGGTTCACCCAACCACTAGTCTGGTCAAGCTGCGTATCAGGCCATCCAGTGATCGGTCCAGGCCATGAACAGACCACATGTGTCTGGCCAGCTTCAGCTTTCTTCTCAGATAGCCCATCAAGGCTATTTCACTACCTTCAATGTCACCTGTTTCTCTTAATGGCTGATACAATACATCGCTGCGCAGTGTGATCGATACGACATAAATAACGTTATTCAGTGATCTGCATTCTGCGTTATCCGCTACACCCTCACAATATCATGTTTATGACAGCACTTGCACATGTAGCTCACAATTGGATTACTCAGGAATATTACCAGCCAGCTTTGACAGCTGTGTCAATTTGTTTTTCCTAAAACTGCTAAATGTGATCTCTCTTAACCCGATAGCCAGAAGAAATATTCCCTGGTCAAACATTGGCTGGGACTGAGAACACTTAATGTGTTGATGATTACACTTTAGCCTTGGACACCTCAAGGGAAACTTTAACACTAACTAGAACTAAATGTATCACTCAGCCAGTGGCCATAACACAGTGGTAGAATTTGTCTCATGAATGTCTCTTCGGGCAGTGTTAAAAGGTCACGGTGGCTCTTCAGCTGGCTCTAGCAAGGGTAGAGCTATTCCTAATTAGGGCTATTTACAACCCTGTGGCATTGATTGAAAGATAGTTAAATAGCGGACCTTTAATGCATCAATATAGGCAGAGAGGCAAATAATACACTCTGGATAGATATGTTTCCAAATAGTTCTAACAAGCTTGTACAGGAATCTTCTTTTACTGTGTCATTAATAAATATAAAAACATCTAGCAAGTATACAACACTAATTGTATTATAATTACCATTCAAGCACAGGCATGCTACAATAACAAAGACAAAAATCTTTTGGAGCTACATTAAAGCAAACTTATAAAAACGTATAGGAGCAAAGAGTAACGATACAGACTGTATTTGTACGCATGCTATCATACAGTCAGGTACATGTGATGATGGGTAGCAGGTTCTTACTGTATTTAATGACAGACAGAAAACAAGATTGGCAGTATATATTTCCTGCCTTTACAGTGTCTTCTGGAAATGAATTCTTGGCATCTGGAAGTATAATTCAGTTTGTCTATGATGTGTCTGCTGATGTAACTGCTTGATTTCCTCTTTTTTAATGTTTCGGTAGAAAATATCCATTATTGAACGTTCAATGTCTGGTGATACATTAAGGGGGAAAATAAAAATACTTTTCATGGGTTTATAAGTTGCTACACAAAACAATCTACATGTAATTATTTCACCACATAGTTATACTATTTTAGCAACCACAGTCTATTTATTTGATTTATTCCTTAATTCCATATTTAAAGTTTTTTTTAAAAAAAACATTCTTTGATTGACAGTTTTGATGTCTAAAGCCGTTTTTCTCAAGAGACACTACATCCTGGTGTTGCCATACTGACCACAAGAACTGTCCATCCCATCACTGTCACAGAGAGGTCATAAAAATACCTTTGAAGTTGGCGGATTCTTGAACTGTGATCTTTTGCATTCAAGGACGTGAGAGGTGCAGTGCGTGGTCACACTTCTAGGACCCTCCAACTGCTTCTGTACGAGAAACAGCTATCCCAAAATTATAGTATAGTTACTTAAGTGTTATTTTATAGTATGTCTCCAAAATGCTACTGTGAGTTATTATATTCCAAGGCTGGCTTGTAAATCACAGGGCTTGACCCAATGGAGAAGAAAAATAGGAGCTGAATAAGATTTTTACACTGCATTGGGAAAGAGGAGTTTAAGCGACACCTTCTGTGAGCTGAGAATATTTATATTGTAATCTTTTAAGGCTGCTACAATTTCTGTGTTGAGAACTTCATAAAATACATATGTGGCCTAGGTGTAATCCTTGAGTCAGAACGATCCTTTGTTCCCCACATCGACTCTATATTTAAATCATGTTACATCGATTTAAAAAACATTTTCAGAATACGCACATATCTCACACAAGACACTGCGAAAACTCTAATTCATGCACTTATCATCTCCCGCATAGAATATTGCAACTCCCTCCTTACTGGTCTTCCCCAAAATAGACTCCCACCCCTACAATCTATTTTGCACGCAGCAGCTAGATTGAGTTTCCTTGCAAATCGTTCTTCCTCTGCTGAACCACTCTGTCAGTCTCTAAATTGGTTGCCTGTCTTTTCCGAAAACAGTATAAAATACTTCTGCTAACATACAAATCCATTAACAAACCTGCACCAACATACATCTCGCTTGTCTCAAAACATCTACTCGACACCTCTGTTCTGCACAAGATATGCGTCTCTCATCCACACTCATCACAGGCTCCCATTCCTGGTTACAGGATTTTTTTCGGGCTTCACCTACTTTGTGGAATTCCCTCCCTCACACAATAAGACTTTCCTCTAGTCTGTAAACCTTCAAGCATTCTCTGAAAACCCACCTCTTCAAGCAAGCTTATAGTATTCCTCAACCACCCTCTTAACCTCACTAGGTTACCCTATTACCATCCTTTACACAATTCACACAATACAACCCTCTCACGCCCCTGACCAACATTGCTGTGGGACTGGATCACATAGCATACAAATCACTTTTTACCTTTGCAATCTGGCTGCACCAAAATTTTATATGTAGACTTAACTTCATGTATTCAACTCCCAATGTCTCATAGACTGTAAGCTTGTTTTTGGATTTGATTGGGCAGTATGCATAGTTAAATAAAATCACAAGAACAATGATGTTTTACCATTGAATTGCAATTCTTTGTACAACTGCTACATCTGAACAGCAAATTCCTCACTCATCTAGTTGTTTAGTGTTCATGCAACATGTATGGGGTTTTAATACTTATTTCTTAAAGGGTTTTTTTTTGCTTTAATCAACTTTACTATATTTATCTTTTTAGTTTTTAGTTTCTTTCTGTGCATTTCAGTCACATCTCTATATCATCAGCCAAAGTTGTTACATTATGTTCAGATACAACTCACAGGAATGTGCTCAGTAGAGTAATCAAGAGGACACATACAAGCCAATACATTAAAGTGATCTGATAATGGAAATCCCCTTTAAACTCGAAATGACACTCCACAACAAAGCACCAGAACACTGTATTACAAGAACAAAAACAGGCCAATGTAATTACACCTAATAAAACATAATACAGCCAGATAGGCTTCCAGACCATGTCGATTACATATCTGGAAGCAAACAGTATTGAAAAGGGTGGGGTATGATAAGTGATATGCTTAGTATTTTTTTTTTTTGTTGTTTTTTTTGTTCTATTTGTCAAAGGCATTGGACGAGGAGTACAGTGTGGCCTGCCTCAGGTATACCATTCCTTGTAGTAACCACTATAATAGAGCATTTAAGCATTTTATTGTACAAATTATGCCTGCAAGCTGTGAAGACAGATAATAATTAGCAGCATCTGCCACCTACTGGTCACAGTACCACATAGCATGTACTTCAGCCATCTCTCCCAGCTTCTTTATGGAGGTGCTGACATGTGCATTTAATTCCCATCCACTACAGGCAAACAGCATGATAAACCCATCATACCATTGTATATACTGTGTTACTATACTCTGTATATTATTTCTGTATAGCTAAATACATCAATTACGTGATTAAACGTATTAACTAAACTAAGGACACACTGCAGCCAGGATTCATTTGAATATTGCGTTTTACTAAGAATCGTAATTACAGGATGATTAGGTTTTTATTAACTGAATCAGAATCCCAATTTCACTGCAATCTAGTGCACAGGACACAATGTATCATTTACAAAAGCAGAAAAACATTTTGCTGAGGAACCTCCTGCTTAAATCAGAGTTGCCTACTCTCCCTGAAAGTCCAGGAGACTCCCGGATTAGAGGGAGACCTCCCTAAACAGCAGACAGTTTTCTCAGAGAGCACCTACATGCCATAAGGTGGACGGGGACTATATGCAAATTGCATCATTAAGCCCCGCCTACTTTAGGAAGCACAAAGTGGCAGTAGTGTGATAACTGTTTTATTACACAACTCTTATTTTGTGTTTTATTTTCATGGGTGGGGCTTTCACTTGATAACAAATTCCCCCACCTCTTCTTTTCACATCTTGCCCCCATATCTCCCAAAAGCGAGGCAGAAACATAGACCATTATGGCTTTAATTGTATCTGACACCTTACTGCCTTCATTGATTCCGGACCATAACCTTATCTGTGTGGGGTTTGTATGTTCTCCCAATGTTTGCGTGGGTTTCCTCCGGGTGCTCCGGTTTCCTCCCACACTCATCATCATCATTTATTTATATAGCGCCACTAATTCCGCAGGCTGTACAGAGAACTCACTCACATCAGTCCCTGCCCCAATGGAGCCTACAGTCTAAATTCCTTAACACACACAGACAGACAGAAACACAGATTAGGGTCAATATGATAGCAGCCAATTAACCTATTGGTATGTTTTCGGAGTGTGGGAGGAAACCAGAGCACCCGGAGGAAACCAACGCAAACACGGGGAGAACATACAAACTCCACACAGATAAGGCCATGGTCGGTAATCGAACTCATGACCCCAGTGCTGAGAGGCAGAAGTGCTAACCACTAATTGGCTGCTATTAAAATTGTCCCTAGTCTCTCTTGGTCAGTGTATATGTTAGGGGATTTAGATTGTAAGCTCCAATGGGGCAGGGACTGATGTGAGTGAGTTCTCTGTACAGCGCTGCGGAATTAGTGGTGCTACATAAATAAATAGATAATGATGATGATGATTGTAAAACTATCAAGTTTCATTCACTTACATTTTCCATACCGCCATTCCAACTTCCACGTCGACCACTGTCTACCCCAATAGATTTGTTTGGATTTTCTTAGTAGTACCTTTTGATCTGAACACACACAGCAAATGAAATTGAGTGGCAAGGTCTAATGCAGGTGCCGTCCTCCGCGATGCATTATCCTGAATATATTATGCCAGGGAACGTGTGTTTGGGTGGCTGGAACACTGTGTATTGGTTGTCAGTTAAACTTTATGTTGTGTTTTACAAACCAGGATTACATAAGAGCACTTCTGAAAAAAATATGTTGTATTATAGACAATATTGTCATGATGTGAAAAAAAAAGCCTCAGTTGCTTATCCAAGCCCTGTGGGTTAGTTGTCCTGTAAGCAAACCCAAGCAAATGTCAGCTGTTAGCCCCCCATCTCCGTGGTGCGATGTGTTCTCTACACTGATCTAGCTGCCATTGGCACAGTTTTAATTAAAAAGCTCCAAAGGAAAAAAAAACTTCTTGTGGATGTTTTGCCACCGATTACTCTCTGTAATACGTTCTGTCCTTTGCCGGTGTACTCCAAGGGGGGGTTACAGGCAGCCTGTGCTAAACTCTCATTTGCTTTGCATTAGCTTAGAATTAACCCCAGATGATAGGACAGCTGGCTCTCCGTAATAGAGGTTATCAGGAGAAGTCAGCTCTCTTATCTCTAGAGCAGAAGTAACTGCTGTTTAGCCAGAGATGAAAAATATTTAAATCGTACCAAATAAATATATTTTTGAAGCATATATATTATAATGCCTACATTGTTTCATGTGACAATATATTATAATTACATATTATTTCTTTATTATTTCACTGTTATTGTTCAGTAAAATATATGCATATAATTTACTTGATTATCGTCAACACTACCTTTTTTCTTGTTTTAATATTATGCACCAATTTTTGTAAACGTCTCCGATTATTTTAGTATACTCTCTGATTATGGTTTAATACACAGTTCAGTTCATGGTTTAAGTCTTTGGCAGCTGTGTTCATTTAGGTCAGTGATGGATAACAGGTGGCACAGGGGCCGAATGCGGCCCTCCGAGCCTCCACCTGCTCGGTCCTGCTTTCTTGTCTGATTTCTTTATTATATATTGTTTAAAATGCTTGCTGATATTATTACTCTTTCTTTGATTAAATGTATTGCTTTAACTTATAAATGAGATTAGATTTACTAAGCTGCAGGTTTGAAAAAGTGGGGATGTTGCCTATAGCAACCAATCAGATTCTAGCTGTCATTTTGTAGAAAGTACTAAAATAAATAAAAGCTAGAATCTGATTGGTTGCTATAGGCAACATCCCCACTATTTCAAACCCGCAGCTTAGTAAATCTAGCCCTAACAGTAACAGAAGTGTTTCAGGTTGGCCGTTACCGATTTAGGTCATAGACATTAATCCAGTTCGACAGCTGATTAGAGACTGCTAAACCCACAGAACAGTTCTCTGTTCTCTGCTTGCAACAAACTGTCTCGTCAAACAAGTTTCAACAATCTAGTTTTTTTTGGAAGGGATTAACATTTCCCTGTATACGCTAATAACTCAAGAAGCTAAGGAAACTATTTCTGCAGTGGAAGATTTGCATCTCTATACATGTTAGGAGAACTGTCCCATTTAGATGCATACATTTATATACCTCCCTCCTAAAAATAAATATATATTAGTTTTCCAAGAGCATTGTTGTTCCAGGAATCAGGTCATTTCAAGCAAGATGGTTAATGCACTTAGTTAGTTTGTTTTACCGCTTAAATTATAACATCTATCTGGCAAGCATGCTATGCTAGTTTATAAACTCAAAACTATGGGCCTCATTGCAGTGAGGAGCAAAGCAAAAAAAAAAAATAAAGCAACATTTCTCATGGACAAACCATGTTGCAAGCCAAGGGGTGGAAAGGTATTTAATCTATTGCATGCAGGGTCAATACTGGCTGCTTTTGCATGTAGTAAACAAATACTGGACAGCTTTATTTTTACAATAAATAAACAGCAATTAAAGCAGGGTACACTCTGATGCAAGTATCATGCAGATCACACGATAAACGATCGTTTGGTCAGATACTGCATTAGTGTGTACGCTCCTACAATCATGTTTTATCGGACTAAAGCACATTGTATCATTTGATTTGGTTTTATAAAGTTTTCTAAAAATCACGGTCAACGATGGAACGATGTCGGGCAAATGTGGAAGTGTGTACGCACTCACGGCCAGCAGTGTAGGCAGATACCTGTAGAGCGTGCAGAGACAATCTTTTCAGCAGTTGGTTAACAGAGATCATAGGCAAACCGAGTGGGGGGGGGGGGGGGGGGTTCCAAGTGCCTGGAAACCCCCTCCAAGCCTGGGGCACTGTATAATTGAGGTGGCTAAACCCTGCCACTGCTTCACACGGCTCTGCTTGAAAAGGGAGAGTTGCGTGCACCTAACAGTAGTGCACGCAGCATTGCCCATGTATATTATGGGGATAGGAAGAGTTGGAGAGCAGCCAAGCACTGTCTAAAATTATAGCCACGCCCCCATGCATGCTTGTCATGCCCACTGGCAGCATGGTGTGGAAACCCCCCTCTATAAATCCTGCGTTTCCCCCTGGAGATAAAGAGGTAAATTGTGTAGGTGTGTACGAATGAATCAGCAGGATCGGGACTTTCGGTTGTTAGTAAAATTTATAAATAAAGCGTATCCGAAGTAATTTTCTATAGTGTGTACCCAGCTTTAGAGTTAAGTTAGGTCACGCCCCCCCCCCCCCCACTCTAAATCTGTCCGCACGTCTTTAATTTGCCCCGTTGCATTGCAAAGTGGTTTTGCTGCGGTGTAAATTGGTTCCTTTTTTTTGCTTTGTTCCTAAATCTAACCCTATGTTAGTGCTTTATAAGGAAAAGATAAAAACAATTGCTGCTACGTAGAATAACAAAATATAATGCAGTGGTAGGCAATGACAGTCAAGAATGTATCACACATTATTGACAAGGCACGGCTTGCAACAAGCACGTACAAGCCAATATGAATTCTATTAACATTAATACATAATAAGAAGTATGGCATGCATACTTGCAACACCTTTTGGAAAGGTTATACCAGTATTGATGAAAGCTCATTATTTCAATAGGAACCCAATAGGAACTTGATGGACTGGTGTCTTTTTTCAACCTCATCAACTATGTTACTATGTAACCCGGGACCTTTCTATGACACATCCTAAGCAATATTCATGCGGCTTTGTTCCTACTGAATAGATAGGCAGCTTTCTAGTGAATATTAGCCACAAGTTGCATTTACAGTCTGATTGCTCCATACATTTCTGTCTTGTATTTGTTAGTACTTAAAAGAAATGCCTACAGCCCTTCCCATTCATCTATATTTAGATTGCAGACATAATTTCTACTTTGTTGAAAAGGTGATATTGTTTCAACTCTTAATGGCATGTTTCGTCTATGGCAAATAGACTCAGCCAAGCAGATGGTCATGCGTCATGCCAGTCAATATTGTGAAGTTTAAAGCTTCCATAAAAAATTGTCGGGATGTGTACATTCTATAGGGATGTGAGAACTTGCTATGGATGTATAGATATATGGTCTATGCTCTAGAGATAAAGACGCTTCACACCCCATCAGCAAATATAAAAGCATGCATTACTTTAATTACTCTTTCAAATTCCTTTCCATCTCCCTTCGATTACAGTGTTGGAGACTACCGTCCTTTTGTTTTCGGCAATAATTAATTTGTGTCATCTCTCTGTCTCCTACAGGTACGAGTTTTCATCAACCAACTCTATCAGCCACCAATAGAGAAAGATATATCGAGCAACCTGGATCTGAAGGCTATACGAATTGCTTCTGTGAACCCCATCTTGGATCCTTGGATTTATATCCTTCTTAGGAAGACTGTACTGAGCAAAGTTATAGAGAAGATCAAATGTCTCTTCTGTAGGATCGGTGGTGTCAGAAGACCACACTCTGCAGGAAGTTTCAATTGCACAGAGGGCAGGAGGGCCTCCTCAGTTCTTTCAAGTCATTCCCCCTCCTTCGTTTCCAGAGAGCTACGGGAAGTTAGCTCAACGTCCCAAACTTTACTTTACCCTCTTGAACTAAGCGATGGTAGCATTAGAGGTAGTACAGTTCTACCAGGGGCAACCATGGCCATTAACCTTCCCGGGGCCCCAGACAGGACGTTACGTGGCTCCGACCAGTCGGTTTCTTCTCAGGGTCCAGAGACTGAGCAGGTACTGCTAGTAAACGAAACTCGACCAACAAGGGTCACTCAAAATGGCAATTCGCCCAAGGGGAATCCACTCCATGTCACGTTTCCCGATGAAACATTGAATGTATCTGAAAAATGTATATAATAACTGAGGGTACTACAGTCGCACAATCAGATTTTAGTCATTGTGCTACTAGCTGATTAAATGAACCCAAAATTCTACTCACTCCCATGAAGGACATGGTCTTGCAACAAGAATTTCATCCCCCCATGGATATATCTGAGGGTTCCTGGAGAATAGATGCAGAAAGTGTTCAGTTTATTGAAACATGATTATTTTTTTTGTGGGTTTTTTTCACTATTGCATATTTCACTGGCACTTTTTAAGACTGAACAGCTCACCTCTATTTTGAGGGTGGTTGTTTTTAGAGGGACAAAAGATCAACTGTTTTATTACTTCTGTTGACACTTTCCCGGAGAAATGAGCTGTGTCTGACAGATGTCATTGTCTCTAGCTAAGCTTTACAAATGTGAATTTTTATGGATGAATATATGTATGTATATGGGATCTTAAATGTATTTATTCTCTTCTCTGTGAGAAGGTTTTTAGATTAAATTGTCTAGTCAACGAATTAAACGGCAATATCCTCTTTTTTCAAGAATATTGCTAGAGAGCTTTTATTAATGTTCTAATACAGTTTTGCACTAAATTGACACTTATCAACGACACACGCATTGAATATTATGGCCAGTTGTAGAGTTTGGGCGCATCAACACTGTAATACAATTATGATATTTCTCTCTGCCAAATAAGTGGGCATTGGTAATAGGATAAGTTGAATGTAAACCCACCCTTTCTCCTCCTAAAATGAATGAGCATTGCCTTGAGGGTGTTCCCCTAATCAAGTTTTTTCAGATCCCCACCACTAATTTTTTTGTGGGGGTCCTTTCATGGGCAACCTGCTCCGATCAGCACACCCCAGATAGTGGGTGTGCTGGCCAGCCTTCCTAAATAACTAATAGTTATTGAGTTTGGCCAGCAGAAGTACCCAGCAATTCAGGACTGGACAAGCTGTGGTCTCCTGGTGTTGTCAAGCTACAAGTCCCAGCATACCCTGCAAGCTATCGACTGGCAAAGCATTCTGGGACTTGCAGTTTCGCAACACCTGGAAAGCCACAGGTTCTCCAGGTTTGCAGTAATTAAACAATCTGTAGGAATCCAAAGGATGCACTCTGACAAAATTACTGGTTACAAGGAGGGACATGGTAAAAGAAAATACATAATTCAATGCAGAAAACTCATTTAGGTAAAAAAAATATATATTAAAATTAATGTAAGAGTATCTGTATTAAAGGTTTGGGTTACAATTCTTCCATAGCTAATTAAAATGGACCTGTCACCCAAACTATATTTGTGTATTTAAAACCATATAGGCATATATGGTTTAAAAAAAAATAAAACTCTCCAGTGTCAGGGGCCAAGCTAATTTTTTGAGAATAACATGAT
This sequence comes from Mixophyes fleayi, assembly GCF_038048845.1. Lineage (NCBI taxonomy): Eukaryota > Metazoa > Chordata > Amphibia > Anura > Limnodynastidae > Mixophyes > Mixophyes fleayi. The sequence goes on along the minus strand of NC_134402.1, from coordinate 429,271,869 downwards.
CAGAATATATTTATTGATGGTAAAAGATCCACTGCAACAAATCTTCGACAGGAATCTTCAGCAACGGATTATTTTTTGGTACAATGTATGTGAAAAAGTGTTTATAAAGTCAACGGATATTGAATTTGCATAAAAAAAAATCATAAGCCTCTGTGTGGTTAGTAATCAATATATTGCTTAATACTGTACAATTTCCATATCGAGAGTAGACTGTGTGTGTACTGGTATAATATATACAATAGTTAAAGTATTATGCAATGGCTTACAGTCAATATATCATCTGTACAGTATGACGCCAGCCATTTTGCATGTTGCACTGATATTCCTAGGAATGCAGCTCACAAAATGGCTGCCTTCACTTTGTGCAGGCTGCCGGTGTACTTTAATTTTATATAAGTGAAACAACATTAAACACTCCAGCAACACCTAAAACTAATTCATTCATTCATTCTTGCAATTTTTTTTCATCAGTTGGCACCAGAGGTGGAACTGGGGAGCTGTGGGCCCACAGCTCCCTAGTTCCCCGTGCACCGGGCCCCATTATCTCCATGGGCCCCGATGCACCGCGCCTGCTGCACCAATGGTAGTTCCACCACTGGTTGGCACATTGGAGTAGCTAAATTGCTGGTGTAAGACCTGGAGGTAGATTTCCTAAAAAGTTCTAAAAAGGAAAAGATGAGGTGTTGTCCATAGCAACCAATCAGATTCTAGCTTTCATTTATCTACCACATTCTAGAACATGATAGCTAGAATCTGATTGGTTGCTATGGACAACACTCCACTTTTCCTTTTCAGAACATTTAGTAATTCTGCCCCATTGTTGGCAACTTAAGCCCCACCCCCACCCAGTGTCCACACCTCTGGAACAGACCATTCCACACTCTCACCATTAAATAGTGGTACTACCCATCACAATTCATCCCCTCCTCCAGATAAATAATATTCCATCCAACTTATTTCACATTTCCAAACCTCAGTACAACAGATCCATTGTTTTTTTTTTCTTGTTCCATCAGCTGTTTGTCTTTGCTGTTGAAAATAAATATATGCTGCCTCTCTACCTCTGCCACCCCCAGCCCACCGTGCCGAATGTTAAAGTGCCACCCTGCATTCGTGGATGTTCAACTGAATCAATAACCTATTGGGTTCTATTTGATTTGTTTTAATTATCCTGTACAGAGAGTTTGAAGGAATACCATCAAACAAGCATGTTCTGTTGCTTTCTGTGGCCATGTGAATTGCTTTCTTGTATTTGAATTCTATACCTGTATTCGTCAAACCGTTTTATCGACCAATAGTTTGTTTTATGGGGAACTTTGGAGGGATCACAATAAAATTACATTGTTGAATTCAGTAGTTGTCTCATACCTCGTAGTTGTCCTAACTTCAGAATGAGTGGATAAGCTAAATATTGGTTCAGCCCACAAAATGGCCTCCTCCAGTGGATGAAGGCAACAGGTACATCTAAAGAAATAAAAAAAAAATTGTTTTAACTATACTTACATTTGTACGAAAACACCGGGAATACAATAATTAACGGAAACAGTGAATTTCTATAGCATTGACTTAATACACTGTTGACTAACCAGTGACACTCCAGTTGTTGTGAAACTACAAGTCCCAGCATACACCTTTCAGCAATAAGCTGCTATATATTGGCAAAGCATGCTGGGACTTGTAGTTTCACAACACCTGGAGTGTCACAGGTTAGCCAACACTGACCTAATACATAGATAATATCAGGTATAGCTAGAATTTCACATGCACTTATGTAATGAGGTAACACTCTGTACCTTTAGTATGGTAAAATCAAGGGGAGCAGACACATTGGATGTACCATCTAGTTATATTTTAATTTGTTTTGATGGAAATGGGGACTAACTATATTCTTTAGTCACCATCATTTGAAGGTGACCAACATTGAAGATTTCTCCCAAACAAATTGGGAAGTGACGTGTCGATCAGGTGAAATTTTTCACTTTACACCTCCAGTGTTTACTCACCTATACACTAAAGTTTTCAGGTAGTCTCCCTTCCCAATCAATCTTACAGTCATGGATGAATGGCTGCATAGATAGAAAATATATAAAACATCATTAAACCGTTGACCTACTGAATTTTTTTTCCCCCCAAAATATAATTTACACAACAGCGATTTGAATCAATAATTTAGCCACAAAGTTTTTAAATCATTCTACTGCTAAGGCACAATGTTCTCAATATTTTGAAGTGAGGTTATTTCAAAGCATTTCACATGCTGAGCAGAAAAATATTGCCTGCACCGATGAGCTCTAACAAGGAGAGAACAGTTTGTAGGTGGGGAATCAGACTAAGCATTAGCCTGTGGCAAGCTTTAAAGACCCAGGGCTAGATTTACTAAACTGCGGGGTTTAAAAAAGTGGAGATGTTGCCTATAGCAACCAGATTCTAGCTGTCATTTTGTAGAATGTACTAAATAAATGACAGCTAAAATTTGATTGGTTGCTATAAGCAACATCTCCACTTTTTCAAACCCGCAGTTTAGTAAATATACCTCCCAGTGAGTAGTTCATTGACTATACTGACTTATTTGAATTTGGTCCCTTAAAAATTATTTTCATTGAAACAGAATCTCTTGTGAATGAAAAGGCTTTTTAAAAGGTGGCCAAAAAGAGAAATTACCTTAAACATTTATGCAGCAAACAAAAATCATGATCTAGAGGTAGGTTATTTAGTACTATTGATTCACAGGACATGTGCATTCATGATGACAGTTAGTTGCTTTTATAAAGTTAACCTGGATGTCTACTCTTGAGATTATTTTATATCTACTATGAGAGCCGTAAGTAGACATTTTAGTGCCCAGGGTGACAGAGAACATTGGTGCCCCCCATCTTGGCATGAGTGACACTGCCAAATTGACAGGTTAATACGCTCATTGTTTCCCCTCACCTTTCACGCCAGGCTAATATGCTTTAGGAAAAACAAGCCCATCTTTAATTTAAAATCCATTTTCCTTCTATAAAAATTCCTCCTCCCCCTTAAGACTTGCGCCCCAGGCTGCAGCCTATTGGATAATCTTTCAGTGTTATTACCACTTCCACCAGTCAGGAATGTTAGAGGATGGGAATGACTCCATGTAAGTGGCCTTTCCAAGAAGTCTGTGATCCAGGAATAGAACCTTTATTCAACCAGCTGTTGGTTTGGGGTGGGACCTGGATTTACATTTCCTGCTGCCCTAAGCCTCCGCTTCAGTAGCTGTCTTACATGGATTCAGTGTGATGACTGCAACATGTCTGTCAATTGTAGATCTGCAAAAAAAAACTTGTTTGCAGACACAAATACACACACCATGGTTACCCTTCTTCAGACAGGCCTTATATCTCCATGGAAAGGATCCAAACCATTAATAATAAGCTTTTCATTCTACGTTACTTTACTAACCTTTTTCCACTCTTTATTTGTATTGTTGCCGTCACGTTTCTTTTGCATACAGAGTTTAGATTGATAATGTAAAAGACGTGTTTAAATAATACAGTAGGTAATTGTGAACGGGCCACCTGCTTATTCCTGACACATTGTCTATGGGTGTATTCATGTACTGGTCATTTATCTACACAAAGCAAATTACATTAATGCTAAGATGCAAACTTTCCAAAGGTCTGGAAAACACTCCATTATAAATAGTATATGAAAGAAGATTTCAACCTGCAGAATTAGGCAAAAATTTCCATTATATATGGAACTGAATACGTGCCTGTGAAAAATATTTACAATGTCAACTACAAATACAGTAAACCATTTTATTATATTGCAGTCTGAAATGTTCACACCGTCCGTGCCAAGTGTTACTGGCAGCTTCTGTCTGTAATTAACTCTAACTCGACAAGAATCACAAGTAAATTACATTAAAAAGATAAGAAGAGTATTTGCAATCGCCTCATAGCACATAACTAGCGTGCTGATTATTTTATGTTAACTACTTGTCTGATTGAGTGACAGATATATAATTATTTACATGGAAGTGTCAACTGAAGAAATATTTTTTATTTCTATGACTATGGGGTCTATTTATCAAGGATTTTTCCTGTGTTAAACACCCGAAAACCACAGTTTTCGGGTGTTTACTGTGAAATTGCTATGTATCATTGAAGCATTGCAGCAGATATCTCAGATATCAGCTGCTTTGCATTTCCTATCGGTTTTCTGAGCACTCCCCATAACAGTGTATGGGAAGTGCTCAGAACCGCTATGTATTAAAGGCTAACTAGAGAAATTTTTCTCTTTTTCTACATGTTAATGTACACCATCTGAAGCTGGCGCCATCTGAAGCTGGCGTACATTAACATATCTGAAAACTATCGCGCTGTCCAGCTCTGCTCTGAAGACAGCGCATGTGTGGAGGGATCATGTGATCCCTCCCTGTCACTCATCCTACAGTTTGCCGGCCAGGATGTTACTGCGCATGCACCAACTTTTCAGTCGGTGCATGCCCACTAGCAAAAAAGGAAAAAAAAAAAAGAGAAGATCACCGCAGCCTTTAAACTTGAGAAAAGACTGTGATGATCAGGTGAGTCACTTCTCAGGGACAGCAGGTTATCGGCACTGCTGTCCCTGAGAAGTTTTTTAATACATAGCCGTTACTTTTCAATCCTTATCAAGAAGATAAGGATTGAAAAGTAACAAGTGAAAAAAACGAAGGGTCATAAATAGACCTTTATGTGCGTTAAGGCACAAGTCCACACAAGTGTTTTCTTGAATTATGTTGCCAATGGGACACCACTGTAGAAAATCACCAGAAAATAGCACAGCATGCAGATCTAATTATCACAAAGACAGCAATGATATCCATGGGAACATATGCCAACATGACTTGCTTGTGGTTTTCTCCGATCAGCTTGTAGGACTGTTGCATGAGGTGACATCCTATAGAGGACAGCAGGGGCGAACACAAGATTTGTAGAGGTGTTTTCATGTTAAGCCACCAGTGGGCGTGGCCTGCATACATGGGGGCATAGCTATAATTTTAAACAGTGCTTGGCTACGGGACACACAGTAGGGTAGAGGGGCAGGGAACACAGCAGGAGAGAAAGAGGCGGGAACACACAGCAGGGGAGAGATGGCTCTGAGCAGTACAAACTGCAAAGTGGCTGGTCCCAGGGGCACGGTCCAGCCACCTCAAGCATACAGTTCCCCAGGCTGGAAGGGCGGTGGGGGCTTCCAGGCACTAGGAAACCCCCCCCCCCTGGGTTTGCCTATAGACAGTGAACTCTGAACACATATTAGATTACTATACCTGGGAACCACATAAATGTCAGTTTTGTTTAGGTGAAGAATTGTCATCAAAGTTAACGGTATGTTATGTGTTGTGACTAGAGACGGAACTGCTGTGTTGCAAAGGGTGGATACGCGGCCCGGAACCGCACTATAACGGTAGTCCGCCAATCCCTGCGCCCACTATCATGTCAGCACAAACGCAGTGAAGTCGCAACAGGGTTTAATTGTGCGTGTGCCCCACACAGGCTCAGAAGAGCAGTGTGGGGATAGACAGCCTCACCAGGGCCCCTCTCCAAATTTTGCTATGTGGCCTGGTGATGTAGTGTTCATTCCTCTGTTTTGACCATCCTCCACCTGCTACAAGGTGCTACAGTTAACTCACATTATTGGACTAAGAACACAACCTTTCTAGGACTTTTCCTGGAAAGGCTGAAGGAGACTCAAAATAGGCTGAAATTATTCCCTTGTCTCTTAGTAGTCGGCCTCCAATGACGTCCCGATGAACTACATGTAGGAAATGCCACTCATTTCAGCAGGGTCATTAGATTAGTATTTACTGTAAAAGTTAAGACATAAAGAACATTAAACATGTATCTTTTTCTGGTAATTTGTCACATTTGAAATTTTAGATTAGAACCACAATGATAAATGTAGTAGTTCATCCACTACTGCAACATACCACAGGATACATGGCCATATTGGTTGCATTTTTCATGAAACCTTGGTTTTAAAGAAACAATTCACTGGCAAATTATATTAGATCTAGTTTATTTAATGTGAAATCCTGAGTATTACTTACATTCACCAAATCTCAAGCCTGTAGACTACGGCTATCAATGCCGATCTCCCGGTACATGCATTATTAATGACAGCTCATGCACTAGGCAGGGGAATCTCTCAGTGCACGGGTCCAGGGCCGCCGAGAGGGGGGGGGAGCGGGTACAGTTTACCCGGGCCCGGCCATGCCAGGGGGCCCGGGCCGGGCCCTCGCTGCTAATTAAATTTATTTTTATTTTTTTATTATTTTTCTCTGTTGCGCTATTTTTTTTAAAACTTTTTTTATTTTTTTTTCCCGCGGGGGGGGGGGGTTCATGGGAGCTGGAAGAAAAAATAAAAAATAAAAAATACTCACGTGATCGCGCGGCGCCGTGTCCCTCCTCTCCTCCATTCACACTGACTGCTGGGCGTGACGTCATCAAGTCACGCCTGTCAGTCAGTGAGGAGCGCCGCAGCCAGCAGGAAGAAAGAAGACAGAAGAGGAGACAGAAGAGCAGAAAAGAAAAGAAAGAAGTTGACAAAAGGTAAGTAAAGAAACGGAGAGGCAAGGGGAGGAAAACAGGGAGGGACAGTACTATAAAGAAAGGGGACAGAGAAACAGAGGAGGAAAAAAAGGAGAGAGCCACAGAGTAATAAAAAAAAAAGTGGGAGAGAGGAACAGAGGAGGAAAAAAAGGAGAGAGCCACAGGGGAATAAAAAAAAATTGGGGAGAGAGGAACAGAGGAGGGAAAAAAAGTGGGAGAGAGGAACAGAGGAGGAAAAAAAAGTGGGAGAGAGGAACAGAGGAGGAAAAAAAAGTGGGAGAGAGGAACAGAGGAGGAAAAAAAGGAGAGAGCCACAGGGGAATAAAAAAAAATTGGGGAGAGAGGAACAGAGGAGGGAAAAAAAGTGGGAGAGAGGAACAGAGGAGGAAAAAAAAGTGGGAGAGAGGAACAGAGGAGGAAAAAAAGGAGAGAGCCACAGGGGAATAAAAAAAAAATTGGGGAGAGAGGAACAGAGGAGGGAAAAAAAAGTGGGAGAGAGGAACAGAGGAGGAAAAAAAAGTGGGAGAGAGGAACAGAGGAGGAAAAAAAAGTGGGAGAGAGGAACAGAGGAGGAAAAGAAGGAGAGAGCCACAGGGGAATAAAAAAAAATTGGGGAGAGAGGAACAGAGGAGGGAAAAAAAGTGGGAGAGAGGAACAGAGGAGGAAAAAAAAGTGGGAGAGAGGAACAGAGGAGGAAAAAAAGGAGAGAGCCACAGGGGAATAAAAAAAAATTGGGGAGAGAGGAACAGAGGAGGGAAAAAAAGTGGGAGAGAGGAACAGAGGAGGAAAAAAAGGAGAGAGCCACAGAGGAATAAAAAAAAATTGGGGAGAGAGGAACAGAGGAGGGAAAAAAAGTGGGAGAGAGGAACAGAGGAGGGAAAAAAAGTGGGAGAGAGGAACAGAGGAGGAAAAAAAAGTGGGAGAGAGGAACAGAGGAGGAAAAAAAAGTGGGAGAGAGGAACAGAGGAGGAAAAAAGTGGGAGAGAGGAACAGAGGAATAAAAAAAGTGGGAGAGAGGCACAAAGTAAAAAAGAAGGGGGAAAAGCAGCATGGAGGTCGCAGTGTGAGCATAAGGGGGTACAGTGTAGTTGTGATGAAGGGGCACAGTATTGTGTGTGTGATGGCACAGGGGGCTTGTTGCAATGTAGTGTGTGTGAGGTAGGTGGCGGCTAATTAATGGGCGCTATTTTGTTTGTAGGGTGATGGTGAGGCAATTTAATAGTAGGGACTATTAATTTAAGATGGGGTGGTTTGGGGGCTATTGAATCTTGGGGTGAGTTTAGGGAGAATGAGGTCTATTTATTAAATGTGACTATGAATTATTTAATGGCAGTGATGGTTGCGGGAAATAGGTATTGCTGGGGCTGTTTGCAGGAAGTGAAATAGGTTTATTTATTAAATGTAAATAGTATTATTTTAATGTTGGGGCTGGAGGAAGGCCTAATTATTAATCGTGGGTGCTATTGATTTAACGCCGGGGCTAGCTGTAATTTTCTAAATGTAGCCATTTTTTTTTCAAAATAGGTCCTTCAACATTTCTGGATCCGGACAAGCCACAACTAAAGAAACCAGCAGCCACAGGTGGAGAAAGTGAGAAGAACAGGTAGGAGAGAGCAGCACAGTGTGTGAAATGTTGTGATTCTAGTAGGGACAATACCAATTTTTGGTGAATGTTGTGCCCAATGTAAGGTGTAGGCCAAGACTGAACTGTTTGTGTACACACTGCATTGTTTGTATACTACACTGTGGTGGTAGATGTCCTGAAAGTCAGGAGTGCTTGAACATATGTGACGCTCCGGCGAATTGAGAGCCTAGTGGTTTTTATGTTAGCCACGCCCCAATGGCACGTTTGCCACGCCCCAAAATGCATGACCACACCTCCCAAAATTTTTGCACCGCCGTTTGGCTAGCTACGCCCCTGAATGGATGACCATACATCTAAATTTTTTTGCGCCGCCGTGGGGCTTATTTGACTATGAGGGGGGGCCCCATGAATTTGTTGTACCCGGGCCCTGAATTCTTCTTGGCAGCCCTGCACGGGTCTATCACTCATTCATGACATATGAACTATGGGAGGGAAGCATAACTTCTGTAAGGTAGTATTATTGCTTGTCAATTATGAAAAGTTTTAAATATTCAGATCCTGAAAATAAAAGACCCCAACATTTAGGTTGACTTATTTCAGCTTAAATAAGAATCTTGGGGGAGAGACCCTGGAACTTTTGGCTGTGATCGTGTAGTGGTGGTCAGAGCTAGTGAATGGGTGGGTCATAGTTTTTGGAGGTTTTTTTTTTTGGGGGGGGGGGGGTGGGGATTTCATGTTCTTTTTCCATATTGTCTATGAAGGATCAGGACATTGGATTTTATTTATATTTAATAAAGGGATAAGCAAAGTTTATTGTAAAATTTTGGATGTTACTTCTTTGGATATTTACTTCTTTAGTATAATAAGCAGAGGGCAGGGGTCTTGTAGACTTGTGTTAATTATACTGGGACCAATGGGGTGACAAAGTTGGCACCTCAGGGGTCCTAACAGTGCTCATTAACCTGGACCCGCCAGAGGTCAGAAAGAGCTGAAGTGCTTGTCAGGGTCGCTAGTCTCTTTGAGGAAGGGGAAGGGGGGGTGTTGTCAGGCATAAGTCCCACTAGCTACTCCCTGATTAGATATCTTATCATATATTCCAACAGTCATCAGGGCCGCCGAGAGGGGGGGGGAGCGGGTACTAATTACCCGGGCCCGGCATGTCAGGGGGCCCGGCCCGGGCCCTTGCGCTGCTGATTTTTTTTAATTTTTAATTTTTTTTTTCCAAACGTTTTTTTTCCTTTCCTTTTTTTTTTTTTTTGGCGGGGGGGGGGGGGGGGGGGGGGGTGGGGGGGGGCTCGGTCGTTGGTGGGGGGAGCAGGCTAGTTTAAAAAAAAAAAACAACATACTCACCTGATCGCGGAGCCGGCATCCCTCCTCTCTGCTGCTCTGTGCTCTATTCAGACTGTCTGAATGCTGGGTGTGATGTCATCATGTCATGCCCAGCATTCAGTCAGTCTGGAGCAATGGAGCACAGAGCAGCAGAGAAGACCAAGAGAGGAGAAAAGGTAAGTGAAGGGAGGAAAACGAGGGGGGCACAGAGGGGTTAAAAAACGGGGGGGGGGGCAGCATGACAGAGGGGTTAAAAAATGAGGGGGAGCACAAGGGTTAAAAAACGGGGGGGCAGCATGACAGAGGGGTTAAAAAATGAGGGGGCACAAAGGGGTTAAAAAACGGGGGGGCAGCATGACAGAGGGGTTAAAAAATGAGTGGGGGCACAGAGGGGTTAAAAAATGGGAAAGCAGCATGTCAGAGGGGTTAAAAAATGAGGGGGGAGCACAGAGGGGTTAAAAAACGGGAAAGCAGCATGTCAGAGGGGTTAAAAAATGAGGGGGGAGCACAGAGGGGTTAAAAAACGGGAAAGCAGCATGTCAGAGGGGTTAAAAAATGAGGGGGGAGCACAGAGGGGTTAAAAAACGGGAAAGCAGCATGTCAGAGGGGTTAAAAAATGAGTGGGGGCACAGAGGGGTTAAAAAATGGGAAAGCAGCATGTCAGAGGGGTTAAAAATTGAGGGGGGAGCACAGAGGGGTTAAAAAACGGGAAAGCAGCATGTCAGAGGGGTTAAAAAATGAGGGGGAGCACAGAGGGGTTAAAAAATGGGAAAGCAGCATGTCAGAGGGGTTAAAAAATGAGTGAGGGCACAGAGGGGTTAAAAAATGGGAAAGCAGCATGTCAGAGGGGTTAAAAATTGAGGGGGGAGCACAGAGGGGTTAAAAAACGGGAAAGCAGCATGTCAGAGGGGTTAAAAAATGAGGGGGAGCACAGAGGGGTTAAAAAATGGGAAAGCAGCATGTCAGAGGGGTTAAAAAATGAGTGGGGGCACAGAGGGGTTAAAAAATGGGAAAGCAGCATGTCAGAGGGGTTAAAAATTGAGGGGGGAGCACAGAGGGGTTAAAAAACGGGAAAGCAGCATGTCAGAGGGGTTAAAAAATGAGAGGGGCACAGATGGGTTAAAAAATGGGAAAGCAGCATGTCAGAGGGGTTAAAAATTGAGGTGGGAGCACAGAGGGGTTAAAAAATGGGAAAGCAGCATGACAGAGGGGGTGAAAAAATGAGAGGGGCACAGATGGGTTAAAAAACGGGGCAGTATGGCACAGTGGGGTTAATAAACAGGGGTCAGCATGGCACAGTGGGGTTAAAAAATGGTGGGCAGCATGACACAGTGGGGTTACAAAGGGGGGGGGGAGGCATGGCACAGTGGGATTGAAAAAGGGGGGGAGCAGCATAGTATAGTCTGATGAAGGGGAGCCAGATGAAGGGGGCAAAAACAGCATGGAGGGCACAGTGTGATCATAAGGCATGGCGATGATGAAGGGGCACATTATTGTAATATTGGAGCTGGAGGAAGGCCTAATTATTAATCGTGGGTGCTATTGATTTAACGCTGGGGCTGGCTGTAATTTTCTAAATGTAGCCATTTTTTTTTCAAAATAGGTCCTTCAACATTTCTGGATCCGGACAAGCCACAACTAAAGAAAGCAGCAGCCACAGGTGGAGAAAGTGAGAAGAACAGGTAGGAGAGAGCAGCACAGTGTGTGAAATGTTGTGATTCTAGTAGGGACAATACCAATTTTTGGTGAATGTTGTGTCCAATGTAAGGTGTAGGCCAAGACTGAACTGTTTGTGTACACACTGCATTGTTTGTATACTACCCTGTGGTGGTAGATGTCCTGAAAGTCAGGAGTGCTTAAACATATGTGACGCTCCGGCGAATTGAGAGCCTAGTGGTTTTTATGTTAGCCACGCCCCAATGGCACGTTTGCCACGCCCCCAAATGCATGACCGCACCTCCCAAAATTTTTGCACTGCCGTTTGGCTAGCCACGCCCCTGAATATATGACCATATACCTAATCTTTTTTGCGCCGCCGTAAGGCGGCGCAAAAAAATTTTGGGGCTTACTTCACTATGAGGGGGGCCCCATGAATTTGTTGTACCCGGGCCCTGAATTCTTCTTGGCAGCCCTGACAGTCATATAGTATATCACCTCTATTTTGTCAGAAAACCGCTCCTGAACCCCTTTATCAGTCACAAACCGCCCTCTGCGCACTTGTGACTTGGAAGCTACTGTAAGAGAACACACAGGATTCCAGCCCAAATCTCACACTCACATCTTCCTCTAAGGCTACAGATTTCTCTGGTCCCTTCCCAACACATACACATGCTTCATACCTCTCAGCAACTGCCACCAGCTACGTATAAGGCCCGTAGCAAGCCTATGACTTAATCACCCAATTGCGCACACTGTGCTCTGGTAGCTAAACAGTTAACCCTTCACACACTGGTTTCTAAAGAGTTAATCCAGCCAAGCAATCTGTCACTTCTAAACAGGCAATGAATTCCTTTTAGAGCAATAAGGACAGAACTATTAAATTGTTAGATTTAATATACAAAAAGTACAATGCTCACAGAGAATAAAAAAAACAGTTAGATAACGATTTGCCATACAAATAAAATTGCAAACAGTTATAAAAACAAATGGGATGATAGTAGAGAGCATAATTTACTTATCATAATCTGTATGCCTGGGGGTAGGCAGAAAAGATGGACAGTCCTTCAATTAGATTGATCCCCAAGAAAATGACAACTTGCCTCTTCCCAACACAGGTTTTTTAAGCAAAATGAAATGGGATGTTCTTCTTAGGGGCGTGTTAATGCTATTAGGGGGGCAGGGATGTCCCCTGGGTGTCACTACAGTTTTCTTACAAATATTCCCAAAGTTTTGACCTTTGGGTAATTGTTCACAGATATATCCCAGAGACATAACTCCCCCTTCAATAAACCGGTCATAATCTCCTGCACATTTAAATACCAAACATGATGGAATTATTACAATGTGACATACCTTTCCCAAAGATATGTGATTATAGCTGTTCCCGGATATCGCCAGTACCTGTCATTCACTTGGTATGGAGTGGCACCCAGATTTTCCAAAATATGAACTACTGGGGAATGGAGCCCAGTGTTGTGAGGAAGAAGTGAGAACCACTAAGCCCCCGTGCTGCCCCACGCTTTGTGAAAACCAATACTTGTGTAATTCTCAGAACTTTTGGCCATGACTTTATTTTATATTGGGGGAATCTGCACCAAAAATACTACATACTGCTTAATATAATAATAATAATGAACTTCATCTCTTTGAATATTGATCAGTTTTCATGTGGGTTCTGTGAATCTCTTTCAGGATCACTGAAAATCTCCATATTGAATGAAGTAGCAATGAGAGACTATTTTAAACTCCCTAGAAGAATGGTGCCTGTGTGAGGTTCACTAAACTATGCATTGTTCTCTTTGTGGCATTGGTCATATTTTTGCTGGCACGCTACAGAAATTAAAAACACTCAAGTTTCCCAACAAGCACATCAAGAGCCTGACACTGTTTCTTGGCTGTCCTCCTCACTTGTTTACATTTAGAATCAACGACTCCTTAAACCGGTTGGTGCACTGCTTCCTATAAGATGAGCTCAGTGGCTAGTAAAGAGTTAAAAAGAAGTCTGGTTTGCTCATTAGATTCTGCATTAAATAGTGATCCTTAGTGGGTAAGGGTGAGTGGCTCTTCTGGTTGTTTGGTTCTTCAATGTATGAAAAGATATGATACATAGGTATAAAGAGCATTAACCCCCTCTGCCATTTTTCACATTTTATTTTCTTCCATCGTAGACACACAATGGCGTTATTCGAGACTTCTTATATATAATATTCTAATGTCATTTTTGTAAAGCTTTTTCCTAATTAAGTACAAACCCCCCCACCCCCAAAAAAATTATATAGCATAAGTAGTCCGGACCAGTCTCACCTGGTGGGCGTCAAAGGGTTGATCAAAACAAAAGCACCTAGTCTATCTAAAATTACCCAAAATGATTTGTCACACTCATTATTAAACCCCAAATCTTGCCACCACTAAGATTAGGCTCAAGAGTTAACACTTTTAGTTTCAATTACTCCCTGACATCTCAAACTGCAATCAAAACCTGCCTTAATCAGAGATACTGTAAACAATTAACTGCTTAAGTTAGCTTTATAAAAACCAAGCCCATCAAACATGAGAATTATTTAATAACACAAAGAAAGATCTTTACTAAATGGAGTTTAATATGACAAAAAGTACTTATTGAACAAAGATGATTATTACAAACTGACCATACATAAATATAAGTGCATTATAGTTGTCTTAAATTAACATAGAAATAAAACAGTTAAACAGTCATAGCAAACTCTTGTGTAACATGGCCCAATTTCCAAAATCCTTCCTTTACTTTTAAAAAACATCTTCCTTAACAAAATGGCCAAAATTTGGCAAGGAAATGTGTGACATCATTGCAAGACGCGTGCTGGTATTCTAATCTGTTCTACAATTGTTTAATTGCACATTGTTCAAAAACTGTCCTAGCAATTTATTTTATAAATATTATAATTCGCTACTAGAACTTAGCAAAAATAGACATTAAATCCACTAAAGATAGTGGGCCTGATTCATAAGGAAAGTAAAGCAAAAAAATTTGTAACTATGCACCATGGCAAAACTATGTTGCATTGAGGGAAAGGTAAATTTTAAATGTGGGGACAGATGTAGAGTTGGGGAAGGGCATGTCCTAGATCAAATTTAAATTTCAGTGTCCAGTCATGGCCAAAAGTTTTGAGAATGACACAAGTATTGGTTTTCACAAGTTTTCACGTTTACTGCAGTGATTTTAGATCTTTTTGTCAGATGCTGCTATGATATACTGAAGTAAAATTACAAGCATTTCATAAGTGTCAAAGGCTTTTATTGACAATTACATTATGTTTATGCAAAGAGTCTATATTTGCAGGGTTGACCCTTCTTTTTGAAGACCTCTGCAATTCGCCCTGACATGCTGTCAATCAACTTCTGGGCCACATACTGACTGATGACCGCCCATTCCTGTCTAATCAATACTTGGAGTTTGTCAGAATCTGTGGGTTTTTGTTTGTCCACCCCCCTCTTGAGGATTGACCCCAAGTTCTCAATGGGATTAAGGCCTGTGGAGTTTCCTGGCCATGGACCCAACATTTCAATGTTTTAATCCCGAGTTACTTGGTTATCACTTTAGCCTTATGGCAAGGTGCTCCATCATGCTGGAAAAGGCATTGTTTGTCTCCAAAACTGTTCTTGGATGGTTGGGAGAAGTTGCTCTTGGAGGATGCTTTGGTACCATTCTTTATTCATGGCTGTGTTCTTAGGCAAAATTGTGAATGAGCCCACTCCCTTGGTTGAGAAGCAACCCCACACATGAATGGCCTCATGATGCTTTACTGTTGACATGACACAGGACTGATGGTAGTGCTCACCTTTCCTTCTCCGGACAAGCGTTTTTCCTGTTTCCCCAAACAATGTGAAAGGGGAATTATCAGAGAAAATGACTTTACCCCAGTCCTCAGCAGTCCAATCACTGTACCTTTTGCAGAATATCAGCCTGTCCCTGATGTTTTTCCTGAACAGAAGTGGCTTCTTTGCTGGCCTTCTTGACACCAGGCCATCCTCCAAAAGTCTTCACCTCACTGTATTAATGAGAGAATCACTGACCTAATGTCAGCTGGCCCTGATGTGGGAGGGCTGAAATGCAGTGGAAATGTTGTTTTTGGTATAAAGTTCATTGTTATGACAAAGAGGGACTTTGAAATGACTTACAATTCATCTGATCACACTTCATGACATTCTGGAGTATATGCAAAATGCCATCATAAAAACCTGAGGCAGCAGACTTTGTGAAAAATGATATTTGTGTCATTCTCAAAACTTTTGCCCATGACTGTACAAATAACGTTATCAAGTATTTGTATGCTACATGAAAAAACAGCCAGTATTTAACTTATGTGCAAAATATTAAATTAATATGCACCCTTTGCCTTGTAACAGGATAAAACATACTCCTTTTTTGCATTACTTTCCTTAAGGAATCAGGCCCCATATAATTTTATGCACATATGCATAGGAAAGTTGATTACATCATTTTGATTCCTTGGGAGAACCATTATCTCTATAGCTTTCTTATGGGACCAGTATATGCTATTAACACATTTTATGTGGCTGGCTCCACTGATTACATCGCATACTACCATATACCGGCCCACTTCAACCACTGCGGCTACCTTAACAACTTTACCTCTAAGGCCCCCAAAACATTGACCTTTCTAATTAATTTGCTACTAAAAACGCTGGAAGTTATATGATTTTAAAAACTCCGAGTAGTGTTTCCAGAGCAGGTTTCAGACAAGCCTTTTATTTCTGGATTACTGATGTTTGAGCTTCCCAGTTACATGGTAGCTTTGTGAGACCCACTGGTCATTAGGATAGGACACAGGAGAGTGTTGAGAAAGCATCCCACCAACAGACGGACTGATCACTCTTGTGTAGGATAGATTCTGCCTGATATGTGAATTGCTATAGATACAATCGCCCCTTCATTTATTTAACCTTTTTTTCCAGTGACAAGTTTTTGAACAGGTCAATTCTGTACATCATCGAATAAGCAATTTTCATACTCAGTCTAAAACCAGAACAGACACGTATAGAATGCCTGGATTGTACAATTTGACTGCAGAATGTTCAGTATTCTGTAATCATCTATTGAAAGATTTATGATGTAACCTGATGACTTAAGATCAGCAGTACCCTCTGGTGAGGGGAATAAATGTTGGAAAGAGTTTTACATCTACTGTATGAATCGAATGAGTCTGGAATAGTCTTTGTAGCGCAGCCCAGACCGATCTGTAACAGTTTCCTCGGTTTTAAAGACATGAGGTCCTGGTAGTAGCTGGACCAACGATTTTTAAATGTTCCTAGCCCAGGAAGTAACAATCTCATATAGATAATCACATAGTGGCCATTATATATGGTCAGGATAAGTTCATATAAAAGTTTAAAGTGATACCTCATCCTTAATGTAGAATTATAACCTGCAGAAATACACTATATGGACAAAATTATTCGGATGCTTGACCATTACACCAACAGGAACTGTAATGACATTGTATTCCAATAAGATGGAGTTGGTCCGCTTTGCTGCGATAATAGCATCCACTTTTCTTGGAAGGCTTTTCAGATGTTGGAGCATTTCGATGCGAATTTGTGCCCATTAATTCTGTAGAGTGTTTATGAGGTCAGGCAGTGATGTTAGATGAGAAGGCCTGGCTCGCAATCTCTGTTCCAGTTCATCCCAAAGGTGTTCGATGGGGTTGAGGTCAGGGATCTGTTCAGGCCAGTCAAGTTCTACCACACCGAACTCATCAAACCATGTCTTTGTAGTCCTTGATAGAAAAAGGACCTTATCCTGCTCTCTGTGTGGGCGCGGTGGGCATTGTGCTGCTTAGTGAGTAGATCACGCATGACCTTCTCTCTAGCAGTGTGATGTGCACCGTGGCCGCACTGACAGCAGGGCAGCTAACAGCATCAGATTTGCTGTTAGCTGCGCATGCCTAGAATGAATAGGAGGCCGCCCCCGACCCAATCGCAGGCAGTATTACATAAAAATATTTGTTAGGGCCCCCCCAGCTGGCCAAGGCTCCTGGGCTATAGCCCACAAAGACCATTAGGTTAATCCGGCTCTGGTAAGGGGCCTAGCCCAAACCCTGAAAAATAGCCCCATGCAATTATCCCTCCTCCACCAAACTTTACAGTTGGCATAATACAATCAGACAGGTAACATTCTCCCGGTATCTGCCAAGCCCAGACTCGCCCATCTGACTGCCAAACAGAGAAGGATGATTCGTCACTTCACAGAACACGTTTACACTGCTCCACAGTCCAGTGTCGGTGTGCCGTACACCACTCCATCCAACGTTTGGCATTAGTCTTTGTGATGTAAGGCTTGCATGCAGCTGCTCGGTCATGGAAACTGATTCCATTAAGCTCCTGCCATAGTTTTTGTGCTTACATTAATGCCCAGTGGAAGTTCAAAACTCTCCAGCTATGGAATCAACAGAGCGCTGTTTTACACACAATGCACTTTAGCAGTCATTGACCCCGCTCTGTGATTTTACGTGGTCTTCCACTTCGTGGCTGAGTTGCTGTTGTTCCTAAACGCTTCCACTTTCTAATAATATCACTTACAGTTGACCGTGGAATATCCAGCAGGGATGAAATTTCACAAACCGTCTTGCAACGGGTCTCATTGAGACACCTCAATTCAATAAATAACAGATGTGGCCAAATACTTTTACCCATATAGTGTACAATCCCCAGGTTGTCTAATAGATTTTTAGAAGGCAGAGGGAGGGGGGTTGGTGAGATCTAGAAAATATAAGGTACTGTTCAACAAAATCCTTACTGTACATATTAATCAATCAGTCATTCTGGCTGATCATCTGGTATTGCTTTATCATAAAATAGCAATGTTTAATCACAAAACCCAGGGGCAAACGCAGGATTTGTAGAGGGGGGTTTCCACACCACGCTGACAGTGGGCGTGACCAGCATGCATGGGGGCGTGGCTATAATTTTAGACAGTGCTTGGCTGCGCTCCTACTCTTCCTATCCCCATAATATACAGTAGTGCACGCAGCGCTCCCTTTTCAAGCAGAGCTGTGTGAAGCGGGAGCAGGGCCAGTCACCTCAATTATACAGTGCCCCAGGCTTGGAGGGGGTTTCCAGGTACTAGTAAACCCCCCCCCCCCCCCCTTATTGGTTTGCTTATGAAACCCTATAGGCTCGGTCAGGTCTGCAGACTGGGATTGAGAAGCCATACCAACAGTGATTGAAAATAAGGAACTGTGTACACAAAACCCTTCTCAGTATCACATAGTGGTGATAAATTAACAATAGAATCTTTAGAGAAAGGTGTGTTGGGCTGGATGCACACTACAGAAAATGTCTCTCGATACAATATCATTGCTGATTTTACCAACAACTGAAAGTCCCAATCAGCATGCCGCGTTATAAGATTTAACTTCAGACCTGTGCTCTTCATCTGTCATAACCATTGGCTGAAAAGATTGTGACTCTGTTAACTCTCTGGAGATCTGCCTACACTGCTAGTCGTGAGTTCGTACACACTTCAGAGTTAGAACGACATTGTTTTACAGAGATTTTTAGTCCATTTATAAAATCCAATCAAACATTGTAGGAGCATATGTTACGGATACGTTGGGCATTGGAACGATAATGGTTCATCGTTGGAGCGTACACACTAATACGATATCAGGCCGAACGGTCATTGATCGTGGGATTGGCCCAATAGTTGGATGAGAAACCTGTAGTTTGTACCCAGTGTTCGTCTTATGTGGCCAGCTAAAGCTTTATTGCAATCTGTTGTCTTATTTAATAGGTATCAGAGCTTTACTGATATTACGAGAGTCAAACAAAAATGCTGAGTAAATCATTATCCAATTGTATGTCTTCAACAAACATCATTGGACCACTTGAAAAGAAAATGACAATCTTACTATTTACTGGATCAATGCTTTGTCTACACAGAAATGTATTTGAAATACCAATGTATATATCCTCCTTCAATTATTACCATTAGTGTGTGTGTCAGCGACATTTGAAGGATGTCATTTCCACAATGTCAGCATAAAAATTCTTTATTGTGTACATCATAAGAATGTAATGTGCTCATCATCGAATATGCCAATCCATGCTTTGCCTAAAAGCAGTCTAGACAAGTATAGAATCCAGGATTCAATCAAATATGTACTAATTGAGAACTAATCACAGTGATGCAGCCCTCATGAATTGCAAATTTAATAGTATATAACAAAATACTGCAATACCAAGCAATTCATTTGTTCCCGAAAAACATATAATTTTAATTATTTTATCTTTGTTCTACTTCACCTTACCGATCAGCACTATGCAGTATACAGATAGTCTTGATACACCTCCGACATCAGTACAATCTCATTCCCAGCCACTGTCACGAACCCTTGTACTTGGGGGGGCTTTGCGTCTCAGTGATGTTATTAGTAGTTACGGAATCGACACCCTGCGCCAGAATGGGGGCAACATATCGTGCAGTGGTTTACTGAGAATCGTACTTGCACACTCTCCCGGAATTTCTAAATTCCGGGTAGATTTCCCGAAATCCCGGGAGAGCAGGGGCCTGATTCATTAAGGATCTTAACTTGAGAAACATCTTATTTCAGTCTCCTGGACAAAACCATGTTACAATGCAAGGGGTGAATACTAGTTTTCTGTTTTGCACATAAGTTAAATACTGACTGTTTTTTCATGTAGCACACAAATATCAACTTTAAATTTTAGTGTACAAATAAGCTATCAAGTATTTGTGTGCTACATGAAAAAACAGTCAGTATTTAACGTATGTGCAAAACAGAATACTACTTTGCACCCCTTGCATTGTAACATGGTTTTGTCCAGGAGACTGAAATAAGAAGTTTCTCAAGTTAAGATCCTTAATGAATCAGGCCCATAGTCCTGATACACCTTCGACGTCTGTACAATCTCATTCCCAGCCACTGTCACAAACCCTTTTACTTCAGGGGCTTTGTGTCTCAGTGATGTTATTACTACTTACGGAATCGACACCCTGCGCCAGAATGGCGCCAACATATCGTGCAGCGCTTTACTGAGAATCATACTTGCACACTCTTCCAGAATTTCTGAATTCAGGGTAGGTCTCCTGAAATCCCGGGAGAGCAGGTTATTATCCCACATCCTGTTCACTTCCTAATGACGTGGGCAGAATGAGGGCGTTCATGATGAGATTTGGAGCACCCCATCCTCCTTCTCGCACTGCCCCTGCAGAGAATGTTTCACCATTCACATGAAAGCAATCAGAAAGATACCATGAAACACAAGAAGGATGCATATGCACACTGAATTAACCTTTAATAAAAGCAATCCAACACAAAACAAAGACAATGCTGCGACTGTATATCTGAAAGCAAAATACAGATGGTATGTATGTAAACTAAAAGAACTGTGAACAGTAATTAACAAATTTTACAACAGAAAAAAGAACAGAGTTCACTTAAACTTTTCTTTGATCCTAGTAGCTCATTAGAATAGAACACATAGGATAAAAATAACGAATCGTGAAAAATACTGATGACCCACAGAGTAAACATAGAAATGATGCACTATCTCTTCCTGACTCACGCATTACTATAAAGTGATACAATGTCTTTCCAATGTGCCCCACCTGCATAATAAAACCTGATATTTATTACTGACACATTGTATCTCTCCACGCAGATCTCCCATTGACAGTTCCCCAAATATAAATCTTCAATATAACGCTTTTATTAAAAGTGGATTTTAAATTAAAAGAGTTATGACATAAGCTGGTTTATAACAGTCTGTTTCATACATCTGGCATATTTAGACAAAGTGATAAATTGCTTTATGCATTGTTGTAATTGCTCAAAAGATAAAGGAAAACTCTAGCCTATGTGCAAGTTATGAAGTCAGTCCTTCCACCAGTTCAGGAGCACACCCCAGGATGAGTCACTTTCCAGGCAGCAGTGTATGGAGAAATTTGAAAATAAACAAAGATTATGATGGATGTCTGCATGCACCTGATTGGATGAGCCACAGTATTCCTTATCTTATCCAATCAGGACAGCCACATAAAGCCTGGACAGCAGGATAGATGGGAGTGTACCAAGGTCAGGTATCACCAGGACTAGGGGTGTTTAAAGAAAGGTACCTTGTAATATTGGGGGAGGGAGGACTCTTCCCAAAACCTATAACTACTATAGTTACTACTATAACTATAAAGTTCTAGAGTTCCCTTTAAAAAAATGAAGCATTTGCCAAATACATTCTGTAAAAATAACATGAAAGAGAAATTTAAAGGGGAATATAGATATATGTATATATACATACATATATATATATATATATATATATATATGTGTATGTATGTATATATACATATATATATATCTATATATATATATCTATATATATATATACACACACACACACACACACATATACATATTTTTGGGGGGACATCAGATGCATCTCAGTTATTCTGTACGAATTCAGTGACATAAGATCATTGGCCACATAGTGGGCTATGTCAGTATTATTACTATATGTCACAGAGAAGTATATTGTGCAAAACTCCTTTTTATGCTGTTATGTTTAACACTTTACTTTCCATCTGATAGAACAGTTTATCTATGTTGGATTGACATCAATGGGGAATATAGACTTGGCCTTATCTGACTTCATAATGAAACTGGTAGGATCATATTTCGCATCAGTGCACAATTCCTGTGTGTTATCTTCCTCTAACTGCAAAGTGAGCAGCTCAATCACAGCAACAGGTAGATCCAGAAACATGGAGATCTCCTAGATTGTGGCTGTGTAAATATATATTCATCACCACCCATATAGGAAGCACAAAACCGCAGGGAAAGGAAACAGTGTTGGAAGTTTATAACTGATGTCGCGTCTATGAACGTTTACCTTTGCCATGACACTAATTTATAGTTATCCTACTGTGCTGCAGATACATTAGTTAGGTCTCACTGACATCTAACAGTGCGTCAGCATATTTCCATGCTCCTATCCAGACATTTATCTGTATAAGAGAAAGTAATGTTAATCAGATGTCCGCATTTACCTTAAACAATACGAGACACATCATGCATCAATACTGTCAGAAGCAAACACCATAGAAGGAAGGTGCAAGAATATGAAGGTGTATGTGATTACAACCAGATGTTAGCTCATCTAGATAAATACACATTACTTTAGTAACTAGGGTGCCCCAAAGGTCTAACACACTGACCTGAAAGACCTGGATTGGATAATATATGGCTAGTACAAGGTAAAACCAAGAATGGAAATGAGCAGAAAAGTGTTTACTGAACAGTGCTTCCATATTCATTAAATTAACTTTATTTCCTTTTAATCATTTTTTTCCCCACTTGGGGCTAGATTTACTAAACTGCGGGTTTGAAAAAGTGGAGATGTTGCCTATAGCAACCAATCAGATTCTAGCTGTCATTTTGTAGAATGTACTAAATAAATGTCAGCTAGAATCTGATTGGTTGCTATAGGCAACATCTGCACTTTTTCAAACCAGTGTGTTTAGTAAATATACCCCTTGGTCTTTATTACCCACCCTATTATTCCCAGTTAAAATAATGAAGTAAGCGGCCGGTTAGAGGGTCACAGACAGCAGCTATTAATTTAGAGCGTATTCACCCACACGACCTAACCGAAGATTCCGCTCGGAATCCGATCCTGTCTGATGCTTATGTAACATTTCAAAGCAATTAAAGTTCGTTAGAATTCAGAATCTTCTCAAAAGAAACATCATATGTAGTCATCAAATACGTCAGTGACATATACCAAGCAGCATTATTTAAAAATAATATTTAATTTTTGCTGGTGTATTACAGCTATATTTCGTCTAAATTCCTCAGCGACAGCTCAATGATTTCAATAAGATGTTACGCTTCTGTTTCCAAAAATGTAAGTTGTGTCACAAAACCCACCACAACACAAGTTGTCAGCACTGGGAGCAGCCATTCAAGTGAATCATCTGTGGAAATGTTTTTATGGCCGGATGAATATATGATCAGAATACAACCACAAGGCATAGACTACCCTTATATAACACTAGTCATCTGCATATATCTCCACACAAAAATATCTTTCTTTTATACTTTAAATTCCCATTTCCTTCTGAAGCTCTATCCTAATGAAGGTCAATTTGATAACACATATGAGCACACACGTTAATTACTATTCCATTATCGTGCTTTGATAAACAATGTAGAGTCAGCAGAAGTGGAGGCTCCCTCTGCCTTGGTCTGCTGGTCTGTCGCTGTTCCGGATGAAGAGACAACAATGGTTTTATTGCTGGCCGCAGCTATTTTCTGTCTCTGTGATATAGCGTCGCAGGCAGCCACCACCTCGTCGCTCTCAAAGTCGTAGTCCGGAATTAAATATTGTTCGATAATGAGACCTCCGTGGTTCCGCGTCAGGTCCTCCGCGGCTGATGTCTCCTTCTGCTGCTGGAGAAGTTGTCGAGCCCAGTTCAGATCTTCTTGCCATAGCTCGGTGTTGGAAGGACAGATGTGAAGACCAATCTGAAAGCTTCGGATGGCCTGCAGAAAATATCAAACAAACAAAATACTTAGAACAAGACAAGATCATCAAACGTCTGCATAATTTGTCTATTTTGCTTTACTATTACTAGATAACTAATAATATTGGCAATTAAGTAAGTCAGAGGGGCCTATTCAATGAGGTTTCTGGTCCGCAGTAACGTGCGTTACCGCGGAGCCTGCGCAGCATTGACGGTAATACGGTACCGTAATAACGCAGATTTTCCTGCGCAACCCTATGGGCACGAAAATCCATGTTATTGCGGTACTGTGGATTGACTTCACGGCCCGTTCCGTTCAGGCGCGTTCCCGCGGATCGGAAACCTAATTGAATATGCCCCAGAGAGTTGTGGCAGATCCCTCGATTGAGAGATATCAGACCTTACTGCTGTGCAAAGCTCTTGTGTAGACACACTGGAACTACACACATATAGACATTCCAAATAATTAAAACATAATAGTATTTATACTTAAAAAGAGAATAATAAAATACTGTAACTAAAAAGGCTCAAACATATTAAATGAGTAATTTCTATTTAATAAAAGTGCCTGTATTGATTACACAACTTTATTTATATTGATGTTTTCAAAAATGGTATTCTAGTAAAAGATTTTGTATGTTAATTTGTTACAAAGGATAATTCGTTATATGTGTCTGTAATATAAATATATAATGTTATTATTTTTTTTAATTTTTTTTTAAAGTGTCAATTAAAAAAAGAAATGTATGAAATCCTGGTCAATTAAGTTTTAAAATTATAACCAAGACTATGGTTATAAATGTGGCTGACCTTTGCAGTACATATGGTGAAAATACAATTTCTTTCATCAGCACAATGGAAAAAAATTACATAACTTCACCATCAAGATGATAAATGTAGCCAAATTTGAGAACCTTGATTTACCTTTTCTCTGACAAATGATCTATCCTCTTAGAAAAAAAATATCTGTGTTAGTTTCTCTTTTCTATCATTTGCCTTTTAAATGAATCAGATAGGAGTTATTTTAAGAGGGCCCAAATCTCCATATTTAATGTGGGGGCACAATCATTACCTGATCCCTCTCCTCTTCCTCCATAATTTGTTTTACCATATAAAAAATGAAACATTTTATAAGAAAATTACTCATTAAGACTTGTTAGTATAGTTTTGTAACACAAATGTTTTTACTGATTATGTACTTACATTCACCATGTTACTGAATACTATCATGTTCAAATAAAAAGTCGAAATAAAAAAGGTTGAGATACCAAAACTATGCTTAGATAAGACCTCTGCTATGTGCACCAGAGGATGGTAGAGCATAGATGCCTACTCTCCCGGAATGTCCGGGAGACTCCCGAATTTTTGTGAGTTCTCCCGGACTCCCGAGAGAGCAAGCAAAAATCCCGGATCCAGCTGTCTCCGTTTGTTATAGATGGGTGGGGGCGGGGCTAAACGCGGCATCGTGGCCCCGCTCCCTGTTGCGTTTGGCCGAAATTACATAAGATTGACAGGGGCGGAGCCTAACTGGCAACACATGTGGCCATGCCCCTTCGACGGACCCCCTCCGGAACAGCTGCCTTCAAAAGTGGGTAAGTATGTGGTAGAGCTAGTCTGAACCTGCACCTCTACTGCTAGAGGGGCAGTAACACATACACTGGCAGCATATATTTACACTGTAATGTACACCTCATTATCATGCCAGTTATTTATTATTAAATGCTTCAGTAAACATATTTTTTTTCCATAGGTTGCATGCCATCAGCGAAAACTGGAGGTCAATGCTGTTATTGACAAAACTTGGATACAAGAGGAAAATGACCCCCCTCCTCTTCCTCCTTTAGCTTAATCCTTTAGCTTAGCTATTTTTACCTTGTAAGTAAGATGAAACACAATGTATAAATCAATATATAATGTGCATCACAAGCCATAACTTTAACAAATTGTGGCCTGCAGCAGCCCGGTGAGTCTACAAGCAGTTAATAAAACTATGTCATTACATTCAGTTAAGAAGAGCACTCAGTGAAATGACATTTAGAGAACAATGTTTGGCGACAGTGACTTAATTGTTGCAGTAGTTTGGACAAGTACAGACTTCACATTTCTGACAGAATTATTATGCAAACATTGAATAAGCCATTGTTTGTCAATCAGTTAGTTCCTGCACAGTGTGGTTAAAAAAATAATAAAAGAGGTCAATATGATTAACAAAGGAAGACCGAGTAAGTACAGTACCAAAGCACAGTAAGACCCTAATTGAGGTACACCTGCTGTCTCGCAGTGGCTCACGTATTATACGTCCACTTTTACAATGTGTCATAGGCAATCACTCTCACAAGTAGTGAGTGGTGGGTGAGCAGCATAATAAAGCACTGTGCTTGCGTTGATGTTGTCCCGGCAGTATGAATATGATAATGTCATATGATAGAATTCTGGCAGACACTGTGTCCCTAGCTGGCTGGTTGAACTCAATGTCATCACATGTAAATGTACAATGTACTATAACAACAGTGAGTGCATCTAGGGGCAGCTCTGCCCCACAACACTGTGGTCATGAGTTTGATTCTCGGCCATAGACTTATCTGTGTGGAGTTTGTATGTTCTCCCCGTGTTTGCGTGGGGTTCCTCCCACACTTCTAAAACTTACTAGTAGGTTAACTGACTGCTGACAAAATTAACCCTATTCTATGATTCTATGTGTGTGTGTGCGGTAGGAAATTTAGACCGTAAGTCATAATCGCCTACACATCTGGAATGTCTGGGGGACTCCTGAATTCTGGGTAGGTCTTCCAGAAGAGTAGGTCATTCTCTCACATCCCAGGAAGTGGGCAGGATGGGAGTCTCCATGACGCGTTTTGCAGTGATTTGCATAATTTTGGGCACATCCCCTGCAGCAAAATGACATTTTCACATCTCGGGGGTGGGACCAAAATGACGCAATTCGTTGCCCCCGCCCCCCTTCCCTCCTCACACTTCAGCTACCCTCTGGGATGTCCCGGAAAGAAGGTGCAAAAATTTGTTAAGTATGCTGTAAGCTCCAATGGGCCAGGGTCTGATGTGAATGACAAATATCCTCTGTACAGCGCTGCGGAATTAGAGGCACTATATAAATGATGACGACAATGTATATAATAACACATGGGAAAAAGCAGTACACCCAGTAATACTAAGGGGATACGGGGTTCTTTATGAATTAAGAGCATTGCATCTTTGCTAATGTTTTAAATTTAAATATACTGAAGTTCTCAGTATCCTAATTAAATCAAATAATGTATACCCATGATACAATATTAGATGGGTCTGTAATCCATCATCATCATCATCAACATTTATTTATATAGTGCCAGCAAATTCCGTAGCGCTTTACAATTGGGAACAAACATTGATAAGACAATACTGGGTAATACATACAGACAGAGAGGTAAGAGAACCCTGCTCACAAGCTTACAATCTATAGTACTGTGATGAAATGAGTGTGATAACCCTGTGAGCATTCGGTGTCTCATTTCTTACATAATGTGGATTATAGTACTTTATATAGCCCATGCTATTGTTCCCCAGCTCACCAGACTACAACTGCATTGTCCAATAACATGTGGTTAAGGGGACATTGTAGTTCAGTGTAAATATGTATATTGTGTATTGTATATTGATGACTTGCAGTAAGGTTGTTATTCATTGTCTTTAAAGTGAAGCCAGGGGGATTGTGGGTAGGGATCAGGTTGCCATGTGCTGGAGTAGGAAAACTAATTAGTGTCCATTGTTCTCACCAGGCTAGTCCAGACAGGCCATCTAGCAGGGGAGGTTCTCTGGAAGGACCGCTCATCTACACTCCCCTGTCCAACCCCCCTAGTCCAGCACTGACCAATGGTTAAGTAGAATAGACCCAGGGGTTTGCCCAGGGACTGTGGAAATTAGACCTGTGATATAAGGAACAACTCCAGGGGGGGAAGGGTGTTCATTCTGGGATTTCATTCATGAAGACTGCAAGATTTAGTTTTGAATTGTCGTTTTCTAACTAGAGTATATATATGCAGCTGAGAGAGATCCACAGGTTGTGAAGTCTGGACAGCCAGGTGACTATAATTCCTTAAGGTAGTGGGGTAAGGGACAGATAATGTGGTAAACCTGCCTGGCATTTATTTACTATGTGTACATAATATTCTAGTGTTGTTTGTATGACAATAAATATACTGTTGTATTTTTATAACTGCATTTTGCCTGAGTGACCATACGAATTCTAGAAGGTACTGGGTGGACTTCCCTGGCATAGGAAGGCACCCGTGGGTGGCCAGCCAGCGTGAAGTGGGTAGCATTAGGCCAGATAAACCCGGTATCTTCACAAGTACAATGGGAGTTAGAAACACAAGGGCATGTGCTACATCATATTGCACAATGGACCAGTTAGAACGCAAAGTTAAAAGTATTGAGCGGGCTGTGTGTGTTGCAATGTTGGTCAGAGGGTTGTTGTCTTGTGTTAGCAGTGTAGAGGATGGTAATAGGGTAATCTAGGGAAATTAAGATGATGGTTGAGGAATATCATAACCTTGTCTGAAGAGGGGGGTTTTCAGTTAACGCTTGAAGGATTAAAGACTAGAGGAAAGTCTTACTGTGCGTGGGGGGGTATTCCACAAAGTGGGTGCAGCGCGGAAAAAGTCCTGTAACCGAGAATGGGAGGATGTGATCCAGCAGAGTAGACAGTATGTAAAGAAGGCTACCGAACATTGCCTTCAGGAACACTAAACAAGGGGAGTGCTAGTTTGGGGTTTATTTTAATTTGGGGTTAAGAATTTGAGATTTAATGTCTGGATAAGCTGGCAAAGCAACAATGTGATCATTGGAGAATTGGTGGATATAAGAGATAATGAGGGGGCAGCAAACTGTCTACTTACTGTAACAGGAATCAGGTCAATAAAAGACAAATAATATATTATTTTATAATAGCACTAAGTTGCAAGCAGGTGGTCAGTAATTAGTCTGTAAAGATACAAGTTAACTTAGGAATGTGTGCAGCGCTTATTTGTAATTTTTCACTTAATGGTAGGCCCACTTTCATTACAACTTCCACCACTTACCTAGGATACATCATTAATATTCAAGAAATCAAAATTGTTCTAGAGCTCCCAAAAATTATTGAAAAACAAAACCTGTTATGTTATTGTGAAAGACTTTTTTTTTACTTGAAATTAAAATCCAACAATGATCATAAAACATGTTTTAAACTTTTTATACAGCAGTGTTCTCTTTTTTCTATATACATATATAAGTTGAGATTAATGGACTTTATTAGAAACAAACAAACTCCTATATAGCAGTGCTCATGTAACATCAAAAGCTGTAGACCAATAACAGATAAGATATTGACATAAAGGGACAATTTAATATGCCCAAGATACAGAGAACACTATTGAATCTACCTATCTGAAGAAGTCGTGTGAGCGTGACGAAACGCGTCAGTCATCGCTGTAAGGAGGACATTAAAGCATCAGCAATATATCCACCTCCCTCTAAGTGGATGGAGATGTGCAAATGCTTCACCATAAATTTAAATGTAAGATGCTTCCTTTATATTCCCTATATTAATATACACTAATATTCCTTCATATCTCTTTAGAGGGGGACATTTCAACAAGACGCTCTTTCTGGAAAGAGCGCTGACAGAATCAGGACATCACAGGCTTCCAAGATATCCTTCGTTATGAGAAAGAAAGGACCATCTTCCTTTGCAATGATTTGGTAAGATATTTAGACATCCGCAGGCCTACATTTAGCTTTATTGTGGTACTATCATTCAAACATTTTTCCACTTTATCTTCCAGAAGTTACTCAATTATTGATGTAATCATACAGCATTTATTAAAGTGATCTCACTAACAACTGAACTGTGATTTATGAATATTTGACTTACAGCAAATGTATACTTTGTTATATATATACATATATATATATATATATATATATATATATATATATATATATATATATATATATACACATATATATATATATATATATATATACACACATTACAGATTCCTAACTAGAATAGCTGATTGTAGCTTTTGATTTATCGTTGTTTATTAACGATTTCCTTGGAGGCTGGATCCCTCTAGAATCCAAGGTCTCCCGTTTGCTAACAGAAATCTTCTTTCTCCCCTATAATCCATTGAACGCAAATAACTGCTGGAAGAGGAAAGCAACAATCGCACTAGATGCATCCCGCTTACTAGTATATTCAATATATGGAAAAAGTATCCTAACCAGAAAAGCTCTTGTTAGTATTTAGATAGTAGTAGTTTTGGATACCTTATTGTTACAAAAATAAAACCCAACCTCTAATCAGCACTAAAAGTTATTTGTTTTGCAAAGTCCAGCAACATTGTTGCCACAATGTAAAGTACTTGTGGCTGTCACATCCTATTGTAGGGAATAGAAGAGGGATAAGAGCTCAAATTCCTGTCTTCTCAAAGTGAATTGATACACGCCATCTCACAAGCAGAGATGTTAGAAATAAATAAATATATGCCTATTTTTCCACCAGAAGGAAGCAGAAAACTTCACAGCAATGAAATCATTTTATGATCAAAGGGGAAGGGAAATATGAAAAATATTTTTGTTCCCTTTAAACTTTCCTGGTTTACTTGGTTTATCTCCAAACAAATTGGAACTGATCCAATACTGTTACTTGTATTTGGAATGTTTATTAATTTATAGGCAAATTAAAAAACCTATTGTATAAATAACTGATTTGTGGTAATTAAATTCAATCAGGTAAAGTACTTAGATGCAAGAAAATATATAAAGTTGCATTATGAAAAAGTTTGAACACTTATCTGATTATCAACCTTCTACTCATCAGGGATCGGCATTCAGTGTCCTTCAAATCCTCTACTCGTCTCAGGATGGAATACCCATCCCGGAACCAACATAGGCACTGAAGGACGCCGCACATTCTTCCCAAGACAAAAAGAAGTACTGAAGATGATCCAATACCTAACCTGGGATACATAATTATAGAAGGAGCCCAAACACACACTAAGGGACTAATAGAGACACTGATGGAAGGGGCCAAGTTCCCCTGCCTAAAAGAGTAGTGGTTTTGAAGGAGACAAAATGTTCAATCCAAGATGAAGAGGCATTAACAGAGACTTAGGCATAAATGTATCAAGCTGAGAGTTTTCCGGCGGGTTTGAAAAGCCAATCAGATTCTAGCTATCATTTATTTAGTACATTCTACAAAATGATAGCTAGAATCTGATTGGTTGCTATCGGCAACATCTCCACTTTTCAAACCCGCCAGAAAACTCTCAGCTTGATACATTTACCCCTTAGGGTGCTAAGGACATATTTCCGACTGCGTAGTGTAAATTATGAATATAACTGCACTGAATGTGTGCATGCAAGGCAGCGTGCACCTGACACCTCCGCCTCCTTACGATTAGAGAGGGGGGACAGGGGAGTGAATGGGCAGTCTAACGTAGGTCAGGAGCAGTAAAAACATGTTTACGCAAATGCGGAAAAGGCAGAATAGCACGGAGACACATGTACGTCTGTCACAAGTTTTATCATTTGCACCTGCTAGATACATGCTCCTGATGATAACTGTTGCCAGCATTAGATAGCCACTTCTGATTGGCTGATTGTAAATTCACCCCTGAAGGTATCTGATTGATCATGCATTTGTTAAAGGATTGTGTGGAAGTATTTTAAAAATAATTATTTTGCTACTTACATTCTTACTCAAGACGGAATATTATTTCTGCTGCATTATATATCAAGCCTAACAGTAAACGTGTTTTTCGCTATTAAAACAAATGTTAACAATCTTTTCTTTTAATGACCTGGTTGTGTGTATGTGTATGCCCGATTTAAACCTGACACATATGCTATAGAGGCAGATTATCTTGCGATGTCTGTGACTCAGCATATGGACAAAAATACACTATTTTTACAACCGTTTTTGGAGAGTAAATTACGCCCAACATGCCTCTAACTCAGCATCAGGCCCTTAATGTATATCCTGGGACAAATAACAGCTGGGATGAAGCACTCTGCCCCGGAGGAATGTAGGCAGTAACGTAGTCTCTTCACAAGAGCTATAGGGACATTAAAGAGCACTGAAGGTGCACCCTAAGAGGAAGAGACATTAAAAGAGGCTGAATGTACCTACTATAACAGATCCAGTGAATGAGACAAAATGACCATCTCAGGATGAATAAAAACTTTCTCCCATCCCAGCACGGTTAGACATTGCAGGAGACTAAACGCCCATCACAGATGTGTGGAACACATGACTCAGATAAAAGTGCTCAAACCTTTACATCTTTCTCTTGCAGAGCTTTATTTC
Source organism: Mixophyes fleayi (assembly GCF_038048845.1). Classification (NCBI taxonomy): domain Eukaryota; kingdom Metazoa; phylum Chordata; class Amphibia; order Anura; family Limnodynastidae; genus Mixophyes; species Mixophyes fleayi. The sequence goes on along the minus strand of NC_134402.1, from coordinate 429,239,851 downwards.
TGTTTGTTCTTTTTCTTTTACCTTTGCTTTTGATGGACATGTCTTCCTTCCAATAAAAACTTATTTAAGGCCAAGCAGATGAAAAGGTCAACATGCCCAGCCTATGGAGACAAATGCCAAAGAGTTGACCCGATGTGAAGTGGACGTCAAACAGGGTTTTACGTTATAACAAAGGTAACTATTTGTTCTTTTCCTTGAGGAGTGCTATACGATCATCATTAAAGCTTCATTCAATTCTGCAGCCAAAGAGGAAAGAGAGTTTCTCAATGTTCTAACAATTTCTTTTTAAATAGCTTTCACGTGCCATTCAAATAGCTCTATTTAATTTTTCCTTTTTTAAAACTTAACTTTTACTCTAGTATTTTCCACTACAGTTGTGCCACTGTTCAGAATTTATAGGTCTGATTAATCTCCCTTTGAATTTTTTAGCCATTACCCATAATTGATGTCTGGCCAAGATGCCAAGATTATTTTTACATAGCGGTTGGGATTTAGCTACCTAGTTTCTTTACATACATTTAGCATAAATACTTCCTTGTGTATTTATTTACTTAGTAATGGGGTGCTCATTATTGCAATCACATCTGGCTAAACATTCATTTCCCTATTTCATGAACATGTTGCAAATCGTTGCTTCAATAGATGTGTACAAGTTTACCTTTTGTATTCCCCAATCACACACACATTATATTTATTTGTTATTACATGATATTTAGTACCACTTGCTTTTAAATTACATTTATAAATTTTGTTTAAGAAGATGTACTTAATCCAGACAATCATCCTATAAAGAGCCATAAAGATAACCAGAAACAAACTCTTCCAAAACAAAGACCGGACAAAAAACAATTGTGTAGCTCTGCAAAACTGAAAGGACTATGGAGAAAAGCATGGCACTTGTGATCAATGCTGTACAAAGGTAGTTGTTTAAAGTAAAACATCCCAGATCTTCCAATTCTCTCTTACAAGGAGCCCCCAAATTTAAAGACCACCATTGTAAGTTCAATGTGAGACTATGGTCTCATCCTACAGAAACCAGTACACGCACAACTATCAACACAACAGCTAATCATCCCTCTTCTCTTTCATCCCTAGGTATCAGAGCCGGATTAATGTAATGGGCTTTCTGGGCTATAGCTCAGAGGCCTCGGGCAGCTGGGGGACCCTAACAAAGATTTTTACATAATAATGCTGGCAATCGGTTCGGCCGAAATAGTCTCACGAGACCTCCTCACTAAGAAGTGTGCTGTGCACCTCGCCCGCACTGATAGCAGGCAGCTAACAGCATCAGACTGTGTCTGCCTAACGAGAACTAATGGGAGGCAATAGCAGTGACAGTCGGGAGCAGGGCTGCCCCCGAACCGAGCCTGCAGCGAAGAGGAGAGGGCCAGGTAAGTGCTGTTTTTCTATGTATCGAGGGAGGAGGGAAGGAGGAGTGGAGGTGATACATTGGGGTTGAGGGGGCATTACAAATTACTGGGGGCCTCACAGTACCCTTAGCCCAGGAGCCTAGATTGCCTTAATCCGGCCCTGCTAGGTATGTACATCAACTGCTAATACTCATATCTTCTGCTATTCTGATCCTCATCTCATTAATTTGTACTACTTATCTGTGCAACTGTGTTTTTTTAAAAATATGTAAAAGGAATTTGTTGCCTTAACCTGTGTCGGACCAGTGATCATTGATGCACAGTTTATGACAGTGGCCTGACCTCATCTAACCTAATAAGACAAATAGTTGTTGTTTTTTACTCTGACCAGCTGACCAATTAGCACAGCTGTACCCTAGTAACAGCCCTTGATCAAGTGGCTCCAGCGACTCTTCATACTCCTCGTTGACTTCAATGTCAGGCACACTAAAGTAACACAAAATCTTCAAAAACTTTCTAGCAAAGCAGAATGTCACTGGCATGAATCTCGTACCTCTAATGATTTCTTAAAATATACTTCTATCTACCGCTTCTATCAAAATGCTCTGGACACTACAAAACAAACATACTTCCAATCTCTCACCTTTGCTCAGGCTTCTAACCCCAAACGCCTTTTTAACACATTTAAATCTCTTCTCAACCCTCTCATCCCAAACCCTCTGACTACTATCAGTGCCCAGGATCTTGCTTCTTAGTTCAAGGACAAGATTGATAAGATCCGACTTGAAATGGAATCATTAAATCCCTTGCCAGCACTCTCTAACGCCCACAAATGAAGATGAAGTATCTACTCTCTTCTTATCTTCCTACTCTACCACCACTCCTCTTGACCCTACATCCTTACAAATCGCTAGATCCCTGTCTCCTGTGCTCATCCCACCGCTAACTAAAATCAGTACTCTCTCTTTATAATTGTATCTTTCCATCATTACTCAATCATGCAGCGATTACTCTATTATATATTGTAAGCTTGCGGGCAGGGCCTTCACCTCTTCGGCTGAAGTCCCAATTAAAGGCAAGAGACTTTTACATTAACCCCTGAGCAAGCAGTCTGTATCATATACCAGTAGGAGATTAACCCTGAATCAATAATCACATGGCTCTCCCTGCACAAGCTTAAATACATATTTTAGAAGTTACTATATCAACAGCCATGTGAAAAAATTAACTACCTAAATCTATCTCCAAATGTGATAACATGTGACTATATATACACATTGATTAATAGAACTAATCACCTAAATAGTTATATTTAAATTAACTACCATTTTCTATACACTCAGTGGCCCCTTTATTACGTACACCTTTCTAGTACTGGGTAGAACACCCCTTTGTTTCCAGATAAGCTTGAATTCTTTGTGGCATGGATTCAACAAGGTGCTGGAAACAATCCATAAACATTCTGGTCCATATTGACTTGATAGCATCAAGCAGTTGCTGCAGCTTTGTCTTCTACACATTCATGCTGTGAATCTCCTGTTCCACCAGGTACTCGATTGAGATCTGGTGAATACGGAGGTTATTGGAGTACACTGAACTCTTTGTCATGGACCCAGCTTGAGATGACATGTGCTTTGTGACATAGAGCAATAATACTCAGGTAGGCTGTGGCATTTAAACCATGCTCAGTAGGTATTAAGAAGCTTAATGGACACCAAGAAAACATTCAACTACACACAACTACACCACGACCACCAAGCCAATATTTGGCTGAAATATTTGCGCCATTACACATTTGGCTGGGGAATTTCACCCATTTTTCCAGACGAATTTGGCCTTAATGGTTCTGCACAGAATTCCCCCTAACATTTTTATTTCCTGGAACCCTAATATAACATACCCCACAGAGCAGAATGCACGGTCACCACCATTGTCACACCTCTATTTCTAGACGACCTCTGCGGAATTACCTGTTTAACCCTGAAACCTATATCCACCTGTGCTGCACACTCTACATCCTGAAGAGTCCATGCACCCTTTACCTTAGTCTGTTCTCAGGGCAAATAGAGGATCAGATCACTATTACGCACATAAAGTGGTCACAGTGTGTATTAAAAACAAAAGAATATACAAAATGCTAAAAACAAAATAAAATGATGCTTAAATACTACACCCATCTCCATGACAGGACATATATAAATGTGTTGACAGTGGTATAACCTTGCCTCCTAATACGACTGATCAGAACAATAAACACACGGAAAACAGTCATGCCTAAAATTAAAGGTTAGCCAAACAAAAAGACTTCCCATTTAGAGCAATGATACTGTGTGCAAATATTCCCAGAAAGGAAAATAAATGGTGTTGGTAGCACTAAGCAACTGAAAGCCACAAATGAGGTTTCATGAACCTCTAAGTAGATGAATCATGTTCATACTGTCATTAGAAAATCATCTACAGATGGTCAGTATCAAAGAATGTGTGTTCTGTATCACTGCTCTAACTTAGTAAAACAAGAGTACCATGAGGCTGGGGAAGCTTTGGTCAAAATCAAGTGCTTGGTAATATCCTACAAACATGCTATTTTTTTTTTTTATAACAATTTGCCCATCGTGGGCACTGTTTCAGTGGCCTTCATGGATCAGTTCAATTTACCTTGACGGAAAAAGTAATACAGAAACTGTCTCTGAGCAGGAAACTCTATGCTCAGATCAGACAACAGTTAGGGATTGAGTTTTTTAGGTATATCTCAGTGTTTAAAGCTGTACTACCATTTAGCAGCACGGTGGCTAAAGGGTTAGCACTTCTGCCTTACAGCAATGGGGTCATGAGTTCAATTCCCGACCATGGCCTTATCTGTGAGGAGTTTGTATGTTGTCCCCGTGTTTGCGTGGGTTTCCTCCGGGTGCCCCGGTTTCCTCCCACACTCCAAAAATTGTGGTAGGTTAATTGGCTGCTATCTAAAGTTCTCTCTCTCTGTCTGTCTGTGTGTGTATATTAGGGAATTTAGACTGTAAGCTCCAATGGGGCAGGGACTGATGTGAATGAGTTCTCTGTACAGTGCTGCGAAATTAGTGGCGCTATATAAATAAATGATGATACTGCCAGCCTAAAGCAGAGGTCCACTGGTGAATGAGATATACCTGGCAATCAGCAAGTTTAACGAGTATACACCCAGCAGGCCAGTACAAACTCCACACAGATAAGGCCATGGTCGGGAATCGAACTCATGACCCCAGTGCTGTGAGGCAGAAGTGCTAACCACTAGGCCACTGTGCTGCCCAGTATATAAAGTAGCGCGTGACCTGTAAATAAGTGACATCTTTTCTATAAGGAAGTTTGTGCACTTCACATTTTCTAATCTGTGAAAAAGTAAGGCCTAGCATAAAGCTGGAAGAATACAGCAGGAATACACTGTTCGGTATAACCACACTCAGCAAGACGATTAGGGTAGGTAAGATTTCCTGTGATTTTGCTGTAACTGGACCCTTCATATTTAGAAACCGCTAATTACGCCTTTAGACGAATAAGCCAAATTTAAGCTAGAGTTGTCAGTTCCGATAGTGAATGAACCTGTAATCTGCATCTTTGATTCACGTGTTGTTACATGTGTCTAAAGATCAGGATATGGGCACCCATACCTATATCATAGTGTACCCACTGTGTGATGGTTATATGATCTGCACTGCGTGTATAAACATTTGAAATCTCAAGTAGTACTTAAGCAGTGAAAAGCTTATAAACTAGTAATTAACATCTACGCAGGTAAGTAATAAAAGGTATTTAATTCCAGTTATGCTCTATTGTTTCCCCTCAAATGGGCACTGAAACACAGTCTATTAAAATCTTAGATAAACTTTGTCCTCACAAAGCGCTCAAAGTTTGTTCTCAAAGCCTCCCTGCTGCATATATAGAGTACTAAGCACTTAATGAGCTCTCCCAAACAATTTCATTATATTGTACCAGACATTAATGTTCACTCTTCTACATTATTTTTTGGACTCTAAGTGTTATGGTGCACTTGCTAAACTTCAAGAATGTGCTTGTGCAGGGGTGTAATTAGACACTTATGGGACCCATAGCATAACTTTGGGTGGGTCCTCCCTGTACCTCCCAATAGTGAACAACTCACACATGGTTGTCACACGTTTGACATGTGTAGGACGCCTATCACTGCTAAAATTGCTGATTAAAAAGTGGGAAGAGAATACATCTGTGTTTCATCATATGTCATTGCCCTACAATGCAGCCATAGGAATCACAGAGGCAGCATCTGCGTCCGGACCTATGTGCTTGCACTCTGACTCCCATATGCATCAGATCCCAGTGGTACCCGTTTGCTTGCCACAGCTGAGGTGTGCATGAGAAACATGGACATTAATGAATGTAAGGAGAGCACTGTCCAGTCATTTCATCGTTTCAATACGTGAAAGTCTCCCATACACCAGACACTGGTGCTGAAGTAGCATTGGCAGGAAATGGAGCAGGGACAATAAGAGGTACAATACGAACATGCACAGATAATATGAGGACAAGGAGAGCAGACGCCGGCATAGGCAATCTGAGGGGGAAGGGGGGGGGGGGGGTTCTAGTGCCTGGAAACCCCCCTCCAAGCCTGGGGCACTGTATAATTGAGGTGGCTGGACCCTGCCCCCGCTTCACATGGCTCTGCTCAAAAAGGGAGAGCTCTGTGCACCTAACAGTAGTGCACGCAGCATTGCCCATGTATATCATAGGGATAGGAAGAGTTGGAGAGCAGCCAAGCACTGTGTAATATTATAGCCACGCCCCCATGCATGCTGGTCACACCCACTGGTGGCGTGGTGTGGAAACCCTCCTCTACAAATCCTGCGTTTGCCCCTGACTGGGGGCACAGAAAGGAATCATTCAATGTGTGTATGTGACGGGAAAATATATAAAATCCAAGATAAGAAAAAAAAAAAGGTGGGCGGTAGAGTGAGAAAGTGGGTTTTGCGGTCAGTGTTGTTTGGGGGCCTTGGACCACAATCTTCCCTGGGCCCAAGTGTCTTTAGTTATAATATGATTTTCAGCAATGACTTCAGCAAGCATAATTTAGGAATAATAAAGTGTCTGCAATTGTAAGCAAATGAAGCAAGAAATTTGCTCTTAAAACATCCATCAGATCCTTGATAACCTAAGAGAACCAGGAAGCAGCAAACAAATGGGTCCCCAAATTCTGCTTGTGTTGTAGGCCATAAAAAATACTATAATCATTGTATACAAATGTGGTAGACCAACGTGGAAATATATTTGCCCATAGAGTCTGGTTTGTACATATATAGTACAATAGTTGAAATGTACTAATACTAGGTAGTTAATGCCATGTATAGACACAATTACTCTCCTGTTCTCAGTGCTAGTGTTTCATTATTAGCTAAGTGGAGTGCTACAAAGATGCCAAGATTTCCATAGCTACATTTGAATTTCTCCTTTTGTGGTTGGATCATTTAAGTAACCTCAAAAGCTTCTGGGAAACTAAAAGCCTGACTGTTGGCACGCAGCCATGACGAGTAGCTGTGAGACTACAATGGTCCACTAAGTCTTCCTATTGGGAAAACCAACGGAAAAGCATTAACAGGCCAAATGATACAGTTTGTAAATGCAACTGGACTTGAGATAATTCTCCCTAAAATTTTATAATAAAATTAATTGGTAGGCAGTTTATTAAGACTTAAATGATAATTTATCTATGTTGGTGTGAATTGTAATAAGGATTGGTCTTTTTCGTAATATGCTACATGGTTACTGATTTTCTACAGGACATACACAAAGCTTAGCTCACCATTCTCTAAATGATATTGGTGTATACCGACAGCTACGTGTCACATGTAGTGGAATAAACAGCAAGTCACATGACTATTTCAGAACATATCTCTCAGCTTGTGTTATATAATAAACACACTTATTTATGTGAGTTATCAGTATTGGCCACTGATCTTTCAAATATTTTTTATTAAAGATTTTCTAGCTGGCCTAGAAAGTAAGATGGCCATATTTACTACTGACAGTAAGCTAGAGACCTGCCATGTACTGTATCAGGATGGGTGAGGAGTTTGTATGTTTTCCCCGTGTTTGTGTGGGTTTCCTCTGGGTGCTCCGGTTTCCTCCCACATTCCAAAAACATACTGGTAGGTTAATTGGCTGCTAACAAAGTGACCGTAGTCTGTGTGTATGTTAGGGAATTTAGACTGTAAGCCTCAATGGGGCAGGGACTGATGTGAGCAAGTTCTCTGTACAGCGCTGCGGAATTAGTGGCGCTATATAAGCAGTGATGATGATGATGGGTTTATTAGGCCACTACAGCTTTTGGTTTTAAGCATCTAGTTGTCACCGGATACTCCTACTGGTGCTGCTTTGGCAAGCCAGCCACGCTACCGACTGAGGTTGTCTACTTCACACGGAAGTGGTGTCCCTAGCAGTACCAGGTCATCGCTGCCACCACCAGGCTCATTCATCAGCACTAGGAACGGCTGAAATTCTTTGGAATACTTGCATACTCGCCCGGAATTTCTGGGACGTTCCCAAATGGGAAGACCAAAAAGTAGGCAAGTATGTAGCTGCTGTGTAACCTTTAGATCTTTGCTCTGGCTGAATCCTCCCCGATTGCTTATAATGGATCAGGACTGCTGGATAGTTGACAGAGAACCAATTCAGGAACAATGGGCTGAGAACAGGACGGCCGGAGGATGGATTTAAGTGTGAGCTTTAATCCTTGGTCCAAGGTACTATGGGAACCAACTAGGGTGCTCCAAACCAACTGACTGAGAAATGCCATGTAGAGACATGGTTGGTGGTATCGGCAGCACAAATCTAATGCCTAGAAGACTACTGAGTGAGGGGATCTCCGTCGCTTCAATTCTCTGATCCACCAGGTCCTCCGTGGGTCGCTGCAGCGGACACCCCTAGAACACACAGCACATCCTGGGAAACATTACATTGGTTTAGATATAGCGCCGTGCAGTGCCAGATAGATATATGAATAGTTATGCAATTAGGTCACGGCAAAAAGTTTGCTGCTTTCACATTAAATGGAATACAATTGGAGAAAATTGAGATGGAACAGCATGCAGTAATAGTGTGCATTTCATTTGCTTTCACTTCATTGGAATTATTTGTATTTTGCATTTGTGTTTATGTTTAAGTATGCTTTACATGGCAGATTTTTGTATTTATTAATAACTATCCTCTGTTGTGTATATAACACTTCATTACATTATTATATTGTGTACAATTAGGGTAATGTGACGTGTGCAGTTATTGCTACCACTGTTAGCTCGCATCTCTACTCCTTCTCTACATTTGTTGTTCCTCACGTAAATGTGGTACATATGCTAATGTTGTAGTGCTAAACGACTCAGCACGTGCACATAAATGCGCTATTTCGAGCGTACATCTTTTCCTGCTGATGTTTGGGGTGCAAACGCATCCAACTCTACTCTACTGAGCTGCTAAGTGTCAAAGAAATTATGAGGTTTTACTATAGATAGCAAATGTATAAGTGTTTTTATATTGTTGTTCAAGTATCCTTTTAACTCAAGGTTAAAAAGGGAGAGTAATGTCATTATCCTAGCTGTTCTTCATGGACAGATGACAACTTAAGTCCTTGAGGGCCCATACAAGTTTATTATCCATTGTGCAGCTGACCAGTTTTACAACATCTAACATCTCAAATAAAACAACTCAGCAGCCAAGACTGTAATGAAATAAAACAGCTTAACACCGAACATTTTACTAAAATAAAATAATTCAACGTCCAACATTTTAAACACAATACAATATCTTAACAGCTAATATTTGAGGAAGATAAATATATTTTGCAGAACTATGCTTATTACCAGAGCTGGTTTAAAACCCTTCATGCTCTCTGTATGTAACTTATTTACATTGGCCAAGAGGAATGCTTTGGTTAAGCCTTTTTAAGACCATTACATTAATAAATTAATAGTATTGTTATTACTTCATTGGGTGAATGATATTAAATTATTAAGCAAATAAATGTTTGGATGATTTAATTCTCAAAGCTAACCAGAAACATACAAGAATTCTATTCCAGTAAACGATCATAAAAATAAATGTGGGGTCTCAGGAACTGACCTCGAGGTCTTGAGGTTTTTAGGTCAATATCAGAGTGTTGGGTTTTATGGACAAAACTTTAGTGTCTCTAATGTTGTTTACTGACATTGTCAGCTTTCAGAACATGGGCCTTGGCTGATCACATGAGATCAGTGTCATGGGAACTTCTACACTCACCAACAGCTAATTTAAATCATAGTGGCTTTCTCTCCCGAAGTATCTGTGAGACTCCTGAATTATTGGAACACTGAAAAGATTGCCTCACCCACTTGATCACTCAAATTGCGTTATCAAGCTCCATTCACCTCCCATCTCCAAGAACCACCTTGCTCCAAAGCAGACTTCCTCCACTAAAAATTCAAATGTTCGTCTAATATCCTGTCCTTTTACTTGCCAAATAAACCTACTTCACTAATATCCACCCAGTCTTCTAACCCCTTGCTCCTCTTTGCCAACTTCCACTCACTTCTCTGCCCACCTGAACCTCATCCCCCTTCCTCCTTCACACACCATGGCTTGAACCTACTTGAAAGACAAAATCGACACCATTCTACAAAATATCTCCTAATTCCAGACCCCGCACACACCACCCAACTTCTCCTACATACCCCAATCCGTCCCCTTTACTATTCCATTGAGACTGTCCTCAAAAAGCAAAGTCTTAGGATCATTTACCCATATACATCCTTCTAGACCTTACTTTTGTCTTCAACGCTGTTGATCACCCACTTCTCCTGAACACCCTTTACTTCACTGGCCTGAAAAAGTTATTTTCTTTTCCCCTTCCTACCTATCCAAACACTCCTTCAGTCTCCCTATATTTGGCACAACCAACCCTTCACTTCCACCATGGCTCACTGTACTGTACACATCTTCTCTTGGTTAATTCATTTTCTCATTCGTCCACCAGCACCACCTCTATGCTGACGATACCCAAATCTACCTCTCCTTCCCTGACCTCTCCCCTTCTGTACTATCACAAGTGACCAACTCTTTCTCTGCTATCTCCACATGGATGTCCTGCCTAAAACTCAACATATCAAAAACATTTTACTCATTACAAGAAACCCGACAAGCAGGATCCCTACAAAAAATATCAGATTGTTTAATGAAAGTACAGTGGACAGGTGGGGAGTTTGAGTGGGGTCGGTACACCTGTCAAACAGTAACGTAGGTCAGCTCAGGGAAGTCTGCTCCACGGGAGGTTTCTGTCCTCCCTGAGCTCGCCTTAGGACACTTGTGTTACAGTTTGACAGGTGTGCCACCCCAGTCAAACTCCACACCTGCCACTGTCCTCGAAGCGGGTCACTGTTTAATGAGACAGTTAACCTGCGGGGTCTCGAAATTGCCACTTTAAAATAACATTTATCTAGGTGGCACTGTTAACTGACGTCAAACTAAACTACCGGAAAGCTGTGTATTCGGAATTAGTTCCTGTCAGGTACAGAGGTGTTATTATTATTATTAATCTTTATTTATCAGGCGCCACATGAGGTCCGCAGCGCCGTACACAGGGAACACAACAAGACAGTACATGGTATAACAGTACAATACAGTAAACATATAACACTACAACTCTCAACACAGCGACACAGCAAGGGGTACATTCAGCGCACTCTGAAATCTGAGCCCATTAGCAATTAACAGGTTTAGAGTCCCTGAAAAAGGTGCAAAGACAATGGAGGAGTGGAGCCAATGAGCAGAGAGCCCAAGGAGGAGGTGCGCAGTGTAGCTGGTGGGCAAAAGTTATATGTTATAAGAACAGGAGGGAAGAGGGCCCTGCTCACTAGGACTTACAATCTGAATGGAAAGGGGCAGCAAATGGTTGACACATGGGGGTTAGCCAATGTAAGGGGATCTGAGGGCAAGAAGCAAGACTGGAAGGGATGGATGAAAGAGGGTGAGGTATACTATATGGTGAAGTGGAGGACTAGTAGGCTTTTTTAAACAGGTGGGTTTTCAATGACCATCTGAAGCTATACAGTTTGGAGGATAGTCTGATAGAATGAGGGAGATCGTTCCACTGGTGGGGGCAGCATGGGAGAAATCTTGGATAAGGGAGTGAGATGTGGTTACCAGAGGGGAAGAAATGCGAAGGTCATTGGCCAACCGGAGAGAGCGGGAGGAAGTATGTATGGAGATGAGGTTGGCAATGTAGGGAGCAGTGGAGTTGAAAAAGGCCTTGTACATGAGTGTAAGGAGTTTCAAGAGCATTCTGTAGGAAAAGGGGAGCTAGTGTAAGGTTTGGCAGCGAGGGGAGGCAGATTTGGAGTGGCAAGAGAGGAAGATTAGTCTAACTGCAGCATTAAGTACAGACTGAAGAGGAGCGAGATGGGAGCGCCACAAAGGAGAAGGTTGCAGTAGTCCAAACGAGAAATGATCAGTGAGTGGATGAGAGTTTTGGTGGCATCCTGGGAGAGGAATGGTCTGATACGGGCAGGAGCTTTAATTCCAGACATGCTGCAATCCCGATGTAATGCTGCAGAGAGGAACACAGAAATATTGCAACCTCCTCCTATCTGTAATTCCCCTCAACCATTGGTATCCATTGTTAAATGCTACAGCAAGACAGATATTCCTCTCTCATAGCTCCATATGTGTCATATCACCATGCATATTTATACACTGGCTCCCCATATTCTCCAGAATCCAATTCAAATTACCATAATCTACAAAGCCCCCAACATCACCCCCATCATACATATCAAATGCTTTTCCTCATACCCTCTTAGATCTACTTCTACTCTGTGCTTTGCCACCTCTCACTCCTGCATAGAAGCCCTCTCCCGTGCCAATAGCTACTTCTGGAATTCCCTACCATCACTGATCAAATCATCCCCCAGGCTTCAAATGTTTAAATGCTCTCTGAAAACCCATCCTAACTATAACTGATAATATCCCCACTAATACGCCCTTAAAACTGTCCCAATCTCCATTCTGAGCCACTTGTCTCAGCTATGCTCTTTTCCCATTATATTATTCTCATAAGCAGGGCTCTCTTTCATATCTGCATTCATTTTGTCTACTTTGTATGACCTTGTATTCTCTGAAGCACTATAGTACTTTACAAAGCAGTGACAGTAATGATAATGTGTATTAATAACTGTACATTGCAATTAGGCTTTTGCTCAGGCTGCTTTATTAATGTTAGATTTTCTAAACAGTATGACAGATCCAATCTAAATTATAACTTGTGACTTTGTTTAAATATTTAATTAAAACATGCTGTCAATTCTGATGTTAGAGCCACAGATATAAGAGAATATTGATCTATCATAGGATAATACTATTAAAGCCTTCATACTGCCAAGCCCCTATCTAGCTTATTCATAAACTTCTGCACTGCCTTTAAGAGATATTTTTTTCTCTATTTTTATTCTGACTGTTAAAAAATGTAAAAAAACAAACAGAAACATTTAGATCACTACAAAGAATAGAATGTTTCAGTGCTCTGATTGCATTTCTTTTGTTTATCTGGAGTTTAACGCAGAGGAACAGCTGGTATGACACTGAGAACATCTGTACCAGCTTAAGATAATGTTTTAATGTTGTAAAGATCAATACCAGTACTTAATACATGTGCAATTAAAGCTCATTCATGCCAACAGTTAAATAAAATCTTTGAAAACTACAATAAAAAAAACAATTGGTTACACATTAAAATGTTTTAATTGACAAGTCTGAACTACAAGAGATTCTAAGGTTTGGAAATGGCACTGGTGTGCTGTATCCCATTGCCAAGAACCAATCAGAGATTAGATTTAATCTGTCTAGTTAAAATAATCTAACTAAACAGCCAGTGACTCACCGACAGGAGTGTAATAATCTGCCTAACCCGGCCACGCAGCTTGTATGTATCCAGGCAGTGGAGGTGCCCCCCCACCCCCCGATACTGTCCATCATTTCAGGGGCCTGGCACATCACCTGACCACTTTATGGCATACTTGGTATTTGCAAGAGAGTACATTTAGCCAACAATTATGAATATGCCTTTTGGGTCTATTAAGCACATTTCATGAAAAACAAACAAAATCAACAAATGAGGATATATCTGTTAACGCATATTGCTTTGCATCCTGATACTTTCTCAACTGTAAATGGACAATTTTAAATAATAATAATATAATATTAAAAATATATTTTTGGTGTCAAATCACAGACGTGTGGTACCTACAATCTATGTATGGCATTTTGTTTCTTTGAGAATAAATTTTATTTTGTTATTCCAGTGTTATTAATATTGGTTCACACCTTTAGTGTTTTTTTTGTTTACACTCGGTTGCCTAGCAATACATTCCCACCAGACACAAATGACATTTAAGCCCCATAGCTTTGACTAATCCCAGGTCCGTTTACACAATTTATGTCTGTGTGTATGGATCTTCTGCATTGCTTCACCTTGATAAAGGGCTTGAATGGGGATCAAACCATATCTGTTTATATTTTCTGCTGTCTGTGTGCAATCTATTCCTCCTTACATCGCTGCCCTGCGTTTCTTTCACATAAATAATAAAAAAGTAACACAAGAGCAGGTGCAATTTCAAAAAGTGTGGATTTACAACATCAAATAAGAAATTATCTCTACCTAAAACTATTCCATTCGTCTTTTCAAAGCTATAACCATTGCAAGAACAAACAGTAAGAATTATGTACCTTTAAAGAGCTGAGCTGCTCATACTGCTGAGATTATCACGCCCAACTAGGCCAATTTATTCCTCATGGGCCACAAATCAGTGTCTTGATCCCAAACAAATCTGCTGATCCCAATCAGCATGCGATGGTTGGGATGGACTGTGAACGCAATAGGACAATGACTGCATCTGACAGTGTTATGCATTCATTGTCAAACCGCTCAAATGTTGACGCATCTTTCAAATTGTGACCAATCTATGGGTATCTTTCATTTAAATAAGGTCTGCAGACAAGACGTTTTGCCACAGAAACAAAAATGAAGAAATATATTGATGTATTTCAGTATATTGAAACAATGATACATTCTGGAGAAACAGGAAGAAAATCAAAGTAAAAAAAAATATTTACACAACCAGTTGATCATTCCATAGACATCATCATCATCATTTATTTATATAGCGCCAACATATTCCGTAGCGCTTTACAATTGGGGACAAACACAGTTAACGAATAAACAAACTGGGTAAAACAGACAAAGAGGTGAGAAGGGCCTGCTCGCAAGCTTACAATCTATGGGATAATGGGAGTTTGATACATGAGGATAAGTCTACATTTTGCATTTCGGTCCAGCCAGACTGCAAAGGTAAAAGTGACTCATAAGCTAAATGATCCCATCACACAGGGGGTAGTTGTCTTGTGTGAAATTGTGTAACAGACGGTAATAGGCTAAGGTAGTGAGGTTAAGAGGGTGGATGAGGAATATTATAAGCTTGCCTGAAGAGGTAGGTTTTCAGAGAACGCTTGAAAGTTTGTAGAGCAGAGGAGAGTCTTATTGTGCAAGGGAGAGAATTCCATAGAGTGGGTGCAGCCCGAAAAAAGTCCTGTAACCGGGAATGGGAGGATGTAATGAGGGTGGATGAGAGACGCAGATCTTGTGCAGAACGGAGTTGCCGAGTTGGGAGATATTTTGAGACAAGAGAGGAGATATATGTTGGTGCAGCTTTGTTGATGGCCTTGTAGGTTAGTAAAAGTATTTTATATTGGATTATGTAGAAGACAGGCAACCAGTGTAGACATACAGAGTGATTCAGTAGAGGAATAACGATTTGCAAGGAAAATCAATTTTGCTGCTGCGTGCAAAATAGATTGTAGGGGTTTGAGTCTGTTTTGGGGAAGACCAGTAAGGAAGGAATTGCAATAGTCAATGCGGGAGATGATAAGTGCATGAATTAAGGTTTTTGCAGTGTCTTGTGGGAGATATGTGCGAATTCTGGAAATGTTTTTTAGATGTATCAACATGATTTAGATATAGAGTTAATGTGGGGAACAAAGGATAGGTGTAAGTCGAGGATTACACCTAGGCAGCGAGCTTGTGGAGTGGGATTTATGGTCATGTTATCAACAGATAGAAATGTCAGGTATGCTCTTGTTGGTGGGTGGGAATATTATTAACTCCGTTTTAGAAAGATTAAGGGGTATATTTACTAAGCTGCGGGTTTGAAAAAGTGGGGATGTTGCCTATAGCAACCAATCAGATTCTAGCTGTCATTTTGTAGAAGGTACTAAATAAATGAAAGCTAGAATCTGATTGGTTGCTATAGGCAACATCCCCACATTTTCAAACCCGCAGCTTAGTAAATCTAGCCCTAAGTTTGAGTTGGCAAGAGGTCATCCAAGATGATATGGCAGAAAGACTAAGTGTTGTCCTGTTACACGGGACAACACAGATGTCGAGAGATCAGGAGAGTATAGATAAATTTGATTATCATTCGCATAGAGATGATACTGAAATCCAAAGGAACTTATTAGATTTCCCAGAGAAGCAGTATAGATAAAGAACAGCAGAGGACCTAGCACTGAGCCTTGTGGTACTCCAACTGATAAAGGAAGTGAAGTAGACATCTGGTTAAAAACATTTGATTTGCAAGAAAATAAAAACTGCAGCCTAAAGAATAAATCAACCTTTGTTGAATTATTTCACTTAAATGATAACATCATCCCAAATAGAATGTTGCAGTTTTTGGTGGCGTTCTATGGGGGGTATTCAATTGTTCGGCCGGACCTCAGAAAAACTCGCGCTCTAAAACTATTACCGTTAATATGGTAATATTGCGCGTAAAAACCGTTCATACGGTAATTTACTCTCTGAATTTCAGCTCGCAGCTCAGGGAGCTGCGAGCTGAAATTCAGCGAGTAATTACCGTATTAACGGTAATAGTTTTAGAGCGCGAGTTTTTCTGAGGTCCGGACGAACAATTGAATACCCCCCTATAAGTTAAATTACATGCAGAATATTAATCTTAGGTCTAAAGCACAACAGGCATTGGAGGACATTCATCTCTCCTGACGAGTAAACTAGTTGTCCATCGTCAAAAAACGACTGAGGGCAGTTTCCCTTGACAATTACTGACCTGGGGAGATGCATTTATGTGCAACTTACACAAGATTCATGGTGGTAAAAATGAAACCTACCAATCAGAACCTGTATTTCCTGTGGATGGGGGCCAGGAGAGGAGGTGTAGCAATATGTCACTACACTAGTGCGTACTGACATCACATAATTATTTACAGAGCTAGGGGATGGGAGCAGGGCACTACAAGTACCCAATATTCCTCAGCCTGGATCCTACAGGAGAGTACACTCTTATTGTCTGGTGATCATGTGTAATCATCAGAAAATAACCCCTACACTACAGAAATAATTTAGAAGTATAGGGATAGGGGAGGATCTCCCCTATACTGGCTTCAATAAACTCAGTGTAGCTATTATTTGGTTTGTAGTTATAGTTTGGTGATCACCAGGCAACAGCACTCTACAGTGGATCCCAAACTTTTTCAGTTCAAGGCACCCTTAGGGTCTCCATAATTTTTTCAAGGCACCCCTAAGCCAAAATAATTACAAAGTAGTCCACCACCTTGCTTATCATTGGCCCTGGCCGATGCACCCCTGTGAGATCGCCGAGGCACCCCAGGGAGCCTAGGCACAGTTTGGGAACCACTGAGCTATACACTATAGAAAACATAAAGGGAGGGGTTTTGCAAAGCTCAGATATCCCTCACCTTGGCTCCAAGACACTCAGTGTTACCCTCATTTGATGTGGTAGGTTACCTGTTTAAAAATTGCCTATAAATTCCTATTAATTTTATGCATTTCAATCAAGACAGTGCAAACTAGCAAAGAAAGAAATGCATTAACATTTTGCATGCAGAATCCTGCTTTATGCTGTTTTGGAAGGTGAACTGATGTCAAAGTAAGAACCACTAAGTATTTCTGGTGGTATTTATATAAAAAAAAACCACACATTTTCTTTTAGTTCACTTTCCTGCAAATTCGATTTGGGTACATTTTATCTGCTGTTTCAGGAGGTAGAAGAAAACTAATAGCAAAGTCTTCTGAAATAAATATGGTATAATTTAATTGGGTACTACATAAACACATTACTGGTATTGATGTTGGAATGTGATCAGCCCAAAAAGTGCCAAAATAGGCTCAGCAGAGAGCTTGTAATGGTTACTTGGATCTGGAAACTTTTCCATTAGCAGCAGGTGGATCACATGCAGCTCTCTCTAGCTATGTCCGGTCCCCCACCACCGCAGCACCTGTGGAAGTTGGCAGTTTTAAAATCTACAAAATCTACAAAATCAATTTGCGCCTGTAATTTCATAACCAATGATGTCAGCTACACTGTGAACATCATGTGACCTGTCTGTCCTTTTGTATGCCAGGATTTTATGTTGCAAGTACAGAGCTGTCTGCATTTTTTATTTATATTTTTAACGAATCTCTAGCGTGTTTTCACTTAAATCAGAGATAAATATGCTAACTCAGCCACAATTACTAAATAGCATGGAATATATTTGTTCTTAAAGATATGGAAAACGCACTAGACATTTTTATTAGATATAATGTGATAAATGGCTGTTCCCAACGTATTTATGTCAGGGGGCTTAATAAGAAATATCATCAAATGCAGTTACATATTCTTCAACTTTGGAAAGTTAGGATAAAATAGACCACACCACTGATCTGTCCAAGCCTGTCTGCACCTGTCCATTTCATACTCATTATCAAGACCACACCCCTCTTATGACAGGTAATGCCCTCTTCATCCACTGAAAACTGGACCTGCAAGCAAAAAAATGTCAACTGCTGTCAGTTATGCTGTTAAGTCTGGGTTAGATGAGCTTTCATTCAGTAAGAAAATAACCAAGGAAAACCATTCTGCAGTATTTTCCAGTATTTTTCATACAGTCACAAAAACCTGCCTGATAACTTCTATGTAATATCTGTTTTTCAGTAGTGATTTAATCACTTGTGTGACAGGCGCAGGAAGAATAACATATATGCAGCACGGTGGCTAAGTGGTTAGCACTTCTGCCTTACAGCACTGGGGTCATGAGTTCAATTCCCGACCATGGCCTTATCTGTGAGGAGTTTGCATGTTCTCCCCGTGTTTGCGTGGGTTTCCTCCCACACTCCAAAAAACATACTGGTAGGTTAATTGGCTGCTAACATATTGACCCTAGTCTGTGTGTGTATGTTAGGGAATTTAGACTGTAAGCCCCAATGGGGCAGGGACTGATTTGAGTGAGTTCTCTGTACAGCGCTGCGGAATTAGTGGCGCTATATAAATAAATGGTAATGATGATGATACTTCTAACACGCACTTCTTTGCTTCTGCTGTTTCCCTGCTGGCCCTTAATGCTGCATGCAGCTATTATGGGGCTGATGTCATACATGGCTACAACCAGTTTATGTGAAACAGGCAACATCCTTAAATATCAAATAACCAGGTGCATGGTGAGATACAGATGCAGACCCAAAATCCAAATATCCGGAGCGCTGCAAACCAGATAATGAAGTATTTATTTAATCCATAGGGGCTGTATAAGACCTTTGATCGAGGTACAAAATTATTATACCTAAATAAAGGGTCTTACAACATTGTGATGTGAGCTTGACGGAGCCGTAATAACACGATTCGCCATAAATTGTACCATTTTGGCCCAACCACCCCTCCCCACATCGCAATGATGCAATCTCCATGGTTTGTGGCGGTACATTCCCCCTGCACATGCCACTTGACCTTCCCCCCCTCGTGGAGATCGGAAAGTATGGATAATAATGTGAAAACAGCCTGAAAAATGCATAAGACTGAAATATGCTTATGTGACACCGTCTAACTCCAACTAAAACCTATTCACTTCAACAAAAGAATGTTTGTTTTTACCTAAAGGAAAAAACACAGTAGAAAGTCTCTTGGCACCAGCCTAAGGGCAGTGGCCCATTGGCACTTACTGCACCTGGGTCTATTAACTACAGGAACTTGGCACTTGTCAGCTACTATTGGCTCTACAGACAGTGTAAATGCTGGATTCCTGCCCTCAGCCTTCATAGACCTTATCAGGGCTAGTTTTACAGCAGTCTAGAGATTAAACCGCTCCAAAGATGCTGATAAGATTCAAGGTCCTATGGCTTATACCAGAGTGTAGAAAGTGCCAGTGTGCTACTAGTCTTAGAGCAAGGCATCATGTAGGCCAACAGACAATTATTGGAAACATTTAGCTATAGAAAACAACATATTTTCAATTGACTCAAAATTATACATTTAAACAACAATATATTTATTTCATAGATAATAAAAGCTTTCACTACATACATGCCCCTTTTTCATTCATTAAAATACTTCCCTGAAAAGGGGAGCAGCCTGCCCCAGAAGTGTTCTGCGGCTTTTTAAAGGAAGCATTTATAATAAATAATAAACAGGTTTTGTCTTCTACAGCTAAAGCATACCTCCCAAATTGCAAGTTCCTGATAGCAGGATTGGAGGCATGACCATGTCACGATGGGGTGTGGCCAAGTCCTCAAAGAACTGCCTAGCGCTGTACAACCTGTCCCTGATCGGGGAATGCTGTAAAGTGAGATTTCACAATTTTAGGTATTTTTAGGTATTTTCACAAAATAAGTTTTTATGCCATATTCCTGTTTTGGATGAACACCACATGCAAAATGAAACACATTTGCTCCTATGTGATCATTTCCATTATTAGGCTTCTGGAATGAAACATGCTGATTTTTATTGCTATATATTTTTATCTCTGCAAGCTTCCTTAAGTAACCTGAATTGGATAAATACATAAAAAGACATTTAAAATGCATTTAAAAACATGTGTGCCCCGCATCTACAATTCATGGTCCCCTCACCTCACCTACTTCACCAGATCACATCACTTTCATCCCGTTGCCTTCAGTTACACATGTTAAACTTCTTGTATTACGGAAACAGACGTTCTGACGTGTGAACATTGTTTATGTCTTATGGAAGAGCACCTTGTATGACCCTTCGTACAGCCTGTTCCCAGTTCTCTTTTGTTGTTGGCAAGCTGAATACTGCAATGTCAGTTCTTGTCATGTAAAATGTTGTATTTGGGTACAATTCAATAAAGAATTTTTTTTTTCTTTTTAAATCACGTGTGAATGTATTTTAAACACTTGTCACAATAGTATCTATAGTGATCACAGCCTCAGAGATAATTATCCTGAACGTCACTGTAGATGTAAAATAACTGTGGCTACATCTGTACATACAAAGACCTGCGACTGTTCACAAATATAATAAAGACAATTCTTGCACAGATTATAATTACTACTATGGCCAACCAGAAGACAGCCTTCATCACTGTGCTCCCTGTACTAAAGTAGAGGTTCCTTATGGGTGGATTTCTGCCTTGTTTTTCTTATTATCATTAATCATTATTTATATTAGAGATGGACGAGCTCGGTTCCCCGAGATCCGAATCCATTCGAATTTTGCCTATCCGAGTACCAGGCTCGGTACTCTCCCACCCATTCGGAATCGGAATCGAGGCAAAACGTCATTGTGACGTATTTGTATTTCTGAGCTCGGTTCTCTCGTGATTTGAAAAGCATAAATACCAGTCTCCACAGCAATCCATCGCCATTTGACAGCGGGAGAGAGCAGGGTTAGGTCACACTGGCTATATCAGCGCAGGGACAGAGCAATAATTGGACACATTATTGTTTCTATTCTACACAATTCTAATCTTAATACCAATTGTTACAGCAGTAAGAGGAGGATAGAGGAGGGTTTTTTTTTCTTTCAATTTCTGGCACTCCAAGTGCTTTTGGGGTGTCCCTTATTCCCCATTCTTTTGCAGTAATTTTTCTGGCTGTCAAAAGTCACATTTGGCAGCAGTATCTAAAACAATATTTAGCACTACAAGTGCTTTTGGGATGTCCCATATTCCCCAGGGTTTTACTGTAATTTTTCTGGCTGTCAAAAGTCATATTTGTCAGCAGTATCTAAAACAATATTTAGCACTACAAGTGCTTTGGCCTCATTAAAATGGATTCAAAGCAGTCCACATATGAGCAGAATCAGCAACCCGGTTCTGTCACCAGTCCTGATGGTAGTGTTCCCAGTACGTCATCTGGGAAAGGCGATGTCAAAGTACATAGTCTTTTTAAATCAGGGAAAAAAACACACACCCCCAAAAAATTTACCGTGTTGAAGTGAAAAAGAAGTGTAACGGAGGAAAAGTTAAGTCCCGATAAAAAAAAAATTGCCAACATGCCATCCTACACATGCAGTGGCAAAGAAAGAATGAGGCCTTCGCCTTCCTCTATTACTCTATTAGTGGCAAATCCAAAAATGTTACCGAGCCTTCTTCTTGTACAGTCACTCGTGACCAAGCAAGACCAAGTAATTTGGAGTCTAAAAGTGGTGCACAACTACTGTTACGCGTCAAAGCCGAGCTGCAAGAAAACAGTAAGGCATTAGAGGATAATGTTAGCTCTGAATCAGAAATGACAACAATCCCTGTGGAGAGTCCATCCACCAGTGGTATGTCTAATCGTGAGCATTCTGTTAGTGTACCCATAAAGAAGGACCCTTTCAGCAGTTCTGCTGATGTGAGCCTGAACAGCCCGAGTGTAGCCAGTGATACACAAATTGAGGATGCCACTTTGGAATTAGAAGAGGATGAGGGGGAGATTTGTGTAGGCGACGAGGGCGCTAATGAGGATGTTGATGAGGATGAGGTTGTTTGTGTAAGTCCTGCACCAGTGGCAGCAGTTCTGGCACGTGACAAGAAAAAGGCCATTGTCATGCCTGGGCATAAAACAAAAAAATCCACTTCTTATGTGTGGAATTATTTCTACCCAAATCCAGACAACAATTGTATAGCCATTTGCAGTGTATGTCAAGCCACAGTCAGTCGATGGAGGGACCTTAACCATCTTGGAACCTTGTCTATGTTATGCCATTTGACGAGAGTTCATGGCAAAGTGTTGGGAAAATCTGAAAGTTCTTCCAAAAAAATTACAAGCACTCCATCATCAGCTAGGACCCTCTGCTCACCGACGGCTACAAAATACACCCACCACACCATCCTCATCAATATCCTCAGTAGCGCTTGGAGATAGCCCTGCATCCCACTTATTAAGGCTGGATGACTCCTGCACTATTATTGATTCCTCTGAAGAAAGCGTTAGTCCCACTGCTGCTGTTGCTGCTTCTGTTGGGGGTGAATCGTCAGCCCAGAGGAAGGCCAAGAAAAAAACCAGTCCTACATTTCAACAATTAACTGTGAAACAATCATTTGCTAGGGAAAGCAAATATGACAGCAGTCACCCAGTCGCCAAGTGAATCACAGACGCCATGGCTGCCATGTTAGTGTTAGATCTGCGTCCAATATCCACAATAAACGCAGCTGGTTTTTCACAGTTAATTGAGGGTTTGTGTCCGTGTTACAGAATTCCATCGCGACACCATTTTTCCCGTAAAGCTATTCCACAACTATACCAAAAATTGTGTACAAATGTCGAGATTGCGCTGAAAAATGTCATTCTGCCCACTGTCCACTTAACCACAGATATGTAAACAAGTGGAAGTGGTCAAACCAAAGACTATATGACTGTGACAGTCCACTGGGTTGGTCATTCACCTTCACCAGCAGGAACAGCAGCATGTACACCACTACGTAACATTTGTCACAGGCAGGCCACTCTTTGTATCACCGGCTTCACTAACAGGCATACAGCTGACAATTTGTTACGCAAACTGAGAGATGTGATTGATACATGGCTTATACCACTTGGACTCTCCCCAGGATATGTCATTTCTGATAACGCCAACAATATAGTGCGAGCATTACAGCTGGGTGATTTCCAGCACATTCCCTGTTTTGCTCACACCATCAACTTGGTGGTGCAGAGCTTCCTACGAAATAACCGTGAGGTGCAGGAGATGCTTTTAGTGGCCTGTAAAATTTCAGGCCATTTCAGGCATTCAGCCACAGCATGTAGGAGATTACAGCAGCTCCAAGAGCAGTTTAACTTGCCCTGCCACCAACTTAAGCAAGAGGTGGTAACTCGGTGGAATTCCACCCTGTACATGCTGCAGAGGATGGAGGAACAGCGCAAAGCCATCCAAGCCTATTGCACAAGCCATGACATTGGGAAAGGAGGGGGGATGTATTTCACTCTTGCACAGTGGGGAATCCTTTCAGTGCTGTGCAAGTTGCTGAAACCATTTGAAGTTGTGACGTGTGAAGTGAGTGCAGATTCTGCTAGTTTGAGCCAAGTCATTCCTTTAATTAGACTATTGGAAAAGCAGCTTGATAAACTGAAGGAGGAGATGAAAACAAGCAATTCCGCAAAGTATGTTGGCCTTGTCGATCGAGTACTTAATTCGCTTCACAATGATCCTCGAGTTATTAAGATCTTGAATTCGGATCAGTATGTTTTGGCCACTGTGCTTGATCCAAGGTTTAAGACCTACATTGAGTCTTTGCTTCAACATGAACGAGATGTGAACTTTTGCAAGGAGCTATTGTTCAGCAAGTTGTCTGCTGAACTGGGCCTCGGCTTGACTACGTGTCTACCTTCAGTTTCTCAAGCAGCTGTTGCTCGTAAAAAATTGAATTTTCAAAAAAGAAGCAGGGAAGACGCAGAGGGCAGACCAGAACAGTTTAACATCTGGGCTGGTTTAAAGGATTTTTCAAAAAAATGTGTGACCTTGCCCATAACTCCATCCAATATGAGTATTACCATGCAAAGGATGGTGGAGGATTATTTTCAAGAGGTAATTGATATGGAAATGTCAGACAGTCCTTTTCCTTACTGGGAAGAAAAGCAGGCTATTTGGAAACCCATGTACAAACTTGCTTTGCAATACTTAAGCTGCCCACTCTCTAGTGTGTACTCTGAACAAGTGTTCAGCACAGCAGGTAACTTAGTCAGTGATCGCCGTAGAAGGTTACTTCCCAAAAATGTTGAGAAAATGATGTTTATAAAAATTAACTACATCTTCCATGAGGAAGGCCTTCACCATCCAAGACATCCAAGCACTGACTGTTCTCTAATGGCGGATTCAAGCGGCGATGAATTGATAGTCTGTGATGATGACGTACACACTGATGAGGGTGAGGATGAAGCTGAAGATGATGATGATAACATATTTTTAAAACTTTCTATTTAAGTGTTGGGTGCAATCTACCCCCAAAGAGGAAAGGGACTTGGGGCATTTTCATATCACGTACAGTCTTGAAAGGCTGCTGTTTGGGCAATTTCTCCTTAAGGGTAGGGTGTCATACACAGACTGACCCCAAACTGTCTTTCTCCATTTCCATTAATATTGTACAGTCTATAACGCCTGAATTTTTTGGTATTTTCGACAAGTGGAGAGGGGCTAGAGAGACAGAAACCAAACTGCCTTTGTCCATTTCTTTACATATTTAACTATAAGTGTAGGGTTTAATATACACCCAAAGACGATGGCTGCATTCCAATATGCGTAGATGGAGAGGAAGACAATCTGGTTTGTGTGTAGAATTAATGAAGGCCTACCAGGAATTAAACTGTTTTTTTGATTATTTATTAGCTTTACAACTACATTACTTATCCAAGAAACAGGTGGAGCACTACATTTGGTTCTTTTATGACCAAAAACATTGATTTTTGAACAAAATAGCAAACCAAAACCAAACGAAACCAAAACCAAAACACGCACTGGCGGTTTGGCAAAACCAAAACACGACAATAATCTAGATCCAAAACCAAAACCAAAACACGGGGGTCAGTGAGCATCTCTAATTTATATAGCACTAACATAGTACACACCGCTTTACAGCTTTTACAACAGTCTCTGCACTAGAGTCTAATGTCACCTATGGTCATTTACCTGGCTACAATACTTTGATCTTGAGTTTATACCATGTTTTTCCTCAACCCTAGTTTTCCAGTCTCCTATACTTCTTGTAGTCTCTCTTGCCTGGCTGTCACTATGAGTCACAAGGACTTTGTGTTTAGGATCTGGTAACACGTAAGTAAGATGGGCTCCTCCCAACAGAAAAGGTGTCTCTTACAGGTCATGGTGCACTCCTTGGCTGGGTCCCTGGTACTCATCTTTTGGTATTCAGTCTTGGTCATTACAAATAAGTACTCATGATTTTATATATTAATTTATATACATTACAAAGATAATGTAAGACTATGCTGTACAATGCTATTCACATACATATTACAAAACAATTATAATTATTTAACATTAGTTTCCAACTAAACATTACACAGATGGGTATTATACAGAGAAACGTGCAACTACTTATCTCACATTAATTAGCACTTACAACACCAGCTAATAGCACAGAGCATCTCCCCTGACATGGTAATGATGATAATCAGAACACTTTTAAAGCTTTCTATATTGAAAGATTACTGCTTCCCTTTTAAAATTACAGTAGATACAAAAAGAGATCTCCACGCCGACACTAGTTTCATTGTGAAACATCAGGAAATGTTCCAAATATTTAATTTTAGACGAGACACATTCACATAATTCTAAAACCTACTTCTGCTGATGTTACACTACAATATACACACTCCTGTGGTAGCAGATGACATCCTTACGGGCTGGCTAAGAGCCATATCATGTGCTATCAGACGTTAACTGGAATAATGTGCATTGTGGACTTTACAGCTGTAGCTTGACGTGCACAAAATACACAACCAGATACCAACTACACTTCAAAATAGCAAGATGAACTAAATGTAAAGTTCTCTACCACGCTGTGACACCGATAAATGGCTTCCTGGCGAAGACTGGTAAGCAAGGAGACAACTTTCACCGAAGTGGTGGAAAGACTAAACTAAAGACTAAACTTCCTGGTTCAGTCCTGGCTGTGTTCGTTGCACATATACAACCATAATCTAGCACCTGTGCCCATAACGTATTACACTGGTGAAGAAGGAGGGGAGGGTGCAGAAGACAAACCTCTACACGCCCCAGCGGCTTTTTACATCGGTAAGAGCTGCTAATGCTATCCTCAGGTGGTGTTAGCAATCAAAGACCAGGAGGTAAATGTATCAAGCTGAGAGTTTTCCGGCGGGTTTGAAAAACCAAATAAGATTCTAGCTATCATTTATTTAGTACATTCTACAAAATGATAGCTACAATTTGATTGGTTGCTATAGGCAACATCTCCGCTTTTCAAAACCCGCCGGAAAACTCTCAGCTTGATACATTTACCCCCCAGCTGTGAAAAGCTAAGCGTTTCAGAGTTTGTTAAATTGCCCTATTTCACCATCCCCACAAAGAACAATGGGAATGGCGGTATTGAACATTAGTGAAGTGAACGCAGGAGATATTCATGATATTACAGGCGTAAAAGCATAATAGATTCCTCAGTTACTTAATATAGCCTTAATTCTGTGAAAAGTGCAGTTTCCGCAGGATTTAAGGCTTTAATAAGGATGATAAATAGGCCCAAAGCCTCTAAACACCGAAAGAAGTTATCTGTCATTAATCCTATTACTACTGGTGCACTTTAAGTGTCTTACAAAATAGCTGGAGAATAGAGCCTGCGGAACTGGCACACAGAGTGATGAATGGTGTTATCTAGTGTGGGGCATTTCCAAATTGCTCTGGGATCTCCAGGGCGCTCTCTCAGTCAACAAATATAACAATAAAATCCCACAGGCCTGCTCTGCACATGTCATGCACATATTTGCACACAGAATATAAATAGCTTCAGAACACGCTTAATATTCAGAGGGCATGAACCATGTGTTAAGTTAATCGATAACTAAATTCTATAGCGGGAAAGCTGGTCAGGAACAAAGAAAGATCTCTAGCACAGTCTTGTTGATCTATAAATACAAGGTGTAGCTCTGTCTATTAAAGTTTAGCAAGACTAAAGCAAATATAACCCCATGGTAAATGAGTTCATGTGCAACAGCAGTGTGCTGAGTGAGGCAAAGACACATAATTACTTAAAGGAGAAACTTTATGTGTGTGGTAGAACTTCTCTGAACAAAACTGTTCACATTATCATCAAAAAGTAACAAA
Organism: Mixophyes fleayi; assembly: GCF_038048845.1. NCBI lineage: Eukaryota > Metazoa > Chordata > Amphibia > Anura > Limnodynastidae > Mixophyes > Mixophyes fleayi. Next base: position 429,212,385 of record NC_134402.1, on the reverse strand, counting down.
GAAATAAAAAAAACACATGTTTTATGGAGAGTGAATATGGCTTATGGCTAATTATGTTTACATGCCAGTTCGTTGAGCCAGTATGAGGGGACATTGGGGTTATCTTTATTATACGTCACATTTTTGTGCGTTTGAAGCTTTGTTTTACATCGGCAAGGGACTGCGCCTATACTGTGCTCCTCTACAGAACTTCATCTGGTGTCTCACTAAAAGTATAGGACAAGCCCTGATCTCTGCAAGCTGGTACAAAATTAAGTCCTTTTACAGAGTGGGAATGGCTGTACAGCCCCCCCCCCCTTCCTCCCAAAAACAAGGAACATCCCTAAAAATGTGCCCTATAAAGCCATTTTTCTCATTTCAATAACCCTGCTCCATAAATTGAAATCTTACCTTTACACTGACCCAGAAAACAAGGTTCTTCGATGTATCTACTTTGTACTTTGCAAGGAACATCCTTACTTTTCCCATTGGCCATTGTAAACTTAGGCTCTATCATAAATGCTGCCATCTTGCTGCTCCCAAGTATGAGATTCAGCTGAAGTGCAGGTACATGGCACGACCAAAGAAGAACTATGAAGGGTGGAAGGATGACATCAGCATGAGTCACCAGTGAGGGAACAGTCTCCTTCCTTCCAAGGACAATGGGAGGGGTGCTCTTTAATGTTCATTCATTTATTTTCTGGGTTTGGGAATAGTAAATGCCGTGTGTTCTATGACATCACAGGTGCACACAACTTATATGTCAGGAATGGAGGAACTGGCTAAAGAGAGAGCGATGTCTCGGGACATGACAAGATGATCCAATCATGTCCACCAAGACTTGCATGTAAAGTAGATATGGACCACTTGCAGTGCTGAAGCTGAGAGGGTCCATTAAACATTCTGAAAATATAGTTTTAAAGGTGGATAATAGACATCAGCATTACAGAATCAGATCAGATGCTGTGTAACTGCATATTACACCACATACTGTGTACACATCAGGACTGCTCATAAATTAATTTGGATTCAATGAAGTAGATCCATTTCTCAGTTTTTTAATTTTGCAATGCCTAAATGTAATCACAATTCCATGGAGCACTGGGAGTTTTATTGTTCACAAATTGGTAAAAAAAATTGAGTTGTCTCCTGTATTTAAATAAAGGTCTGGAACTGCAGCTGTGTGCATTAATAAAGGTTTCTCATGGTATGTTATAAATCAACCAGTGAAATAACGGAGAATTGTCCTGGTGCCCACGGTCAGCACACACTACTGAACGGTGTCAAAGTTATACTATATAGCAACAAAAATACAATGGAGTCATTTACTAAGGGACGGCTAAATATTGTATATTTGTGAGTACATTGTGCCCTTGTGTAAATTTTACATGTGTTTCTGATTTACTCTGGTCATGGGACAACCGAGATGAGAGCAATGGAGCAGGAGTGCTGGCACAAGGGGCAAGGGTGGTATTTCACTAATTACCATGCCCTACATTACATACAGTGTCTAACACTGTATAAGGGGAAAACCAAACAATACCAACATATACCTAGAATTGAGCTACCGGTGAAACATGCTGGATAGCTCGTCAGTGTTCTACCTTGTGTTACTGACATCAGGGGGTAAATGTATCAATCTGCGGGTTCTTCAACACCCGCGTGTTCAGCCTCTTCCGCGATTAAATTTCAAGCGGCGCTGCATTGTAAAGGGTTAACTTCCCTTTACAATGCAGCGCCGCTTGAAATTTAATCGTGGAAGAGGCTAACCACGCGGGTGTTGAAGAACCCGCAGATTGATACATTTACCCCCAGGTGTTAATGTAGGACAAGAGGAAGCCAGAGGGGAAAATCTAGGGAACTATAATTAATTACCTGCAGTCACTTAATTTACATTTGTCAGCAGCAGGATACACTGTACTGTACAGTCTGTACACATGTAACCAATGATATGAGAAAGTCATAAATTTCCTCAGTACAGGAACTCACTGTCTAAGCAAATGAGCTGTCCTCAGGATACCCTAAATAACGGGAGCAGAGGGGGGATTGGGTTTTTCCTCTAGGTGTGAGCCTTTACCAGGGGTAATATACATTACCTAAAATCAGGAACTACTGACTGTGCAGGTCATATGCCCATATGTAAAAGTGCATGAAATAGGTAGTATCTCACGACTACTACATAAATAACCTGAAAGGAGTAGATTTATTCCTCAGACCTATAACTGTGATAGAGTAAACTAGACCTATCTGTACACGAAGTCCCCCTCTTCATAACTGCCTACACTACCCCTTCCGAGACCCTCATATTTCTATTCCCTCCATCTACCACGTTTACCTGTGTCCCACTTGTATCAATAAGTTCCTGGTCATTTGTGCAGCTTCATTTTCCCTTGGGCCTGCGCTCAGGTGCTCGGATACCCCCTGGACTACGGGGTATCCGAAGTACGTCCAGTAAGGACATATTGCACTAAAGTCACTGGAACTCCATCAGGGCGAACATAAAGTGTCAGGATCAGGGCAGGGAAATAGTGATTGTAGCAGCAGCTACAGGTCAGGACAGACATGGGAACAAGGCTAAAGAAAGTAACAGGGACAGGACAAAGAACAGGATACAGCAGAAATGCAGCTACCAGGCAGGACACACGATAATTCAGTAGGCCTTAGTACTGGAGACTGCTGAGATCTCACCGCAGCTGGGCTTGTTGGGGCTGAGAACACTACGGAACATAGGGAGACATCTAACACAACATCTGCTTCAATAATCTCAAGGCTATGGAGCAAGCAGTGGCATACGGAGGTCCTGGATCCAAACCCAAGCAGGATCTTACAGTACTCCAATTTTTCCCCTCCTTTGCCACAAACACCTAAAATATTTTTAATAGAGTACCTTGCACCCACAAAAGGTATATAAAGTATGGGGGGGATGTGGATAACTCCTTCCACCAACCATGTAATAATGTATTGTATGATGATATAATATTTACTCTAAATAGCTACTGGGATCTAAAGGGTTGAAGTTACGGTATTTGTTGTTTTGCTTCTGTTCCTTTGAGTTTAATATATACTACTGTAATTACTGTAATTTTATATTGTTGTGTGCCAAAAAATAAGTCTTTATTAAAAAAAAAAAGCTAGGGACCACCCAATCCCTTGTTACCATCCACAGACCACCAGATGTCAGCATTCATTCCTGGCCCCCCCAATGCCTTGAAAATAGCTCTCAACCTGCACAATACATAGAGCTAATGCATATGCGCTCATTAGAGAGGGGGATTCTGGGATGCCATCATGTAATGTTACAGTTTCCCTACTGAAAGCCAGAACAGGGAGGTGAAGAGCATAGTATGGGCAATAGTGGAGATATAAAGGGAACTCATGTGACTATATACAAAATTTGCATATTCACGTAAACAATATTATAAAAAGTTATTCCCAACACAACACACGTTACAACATGCCAATACCTGATTCAGTCACAAAAGTGTAAAAAAAACATCTGGCAATGGAGTGGTTAAAGACTTGGTTTTGTCTCTGAAAAAGCAACAGAGAGTCGCGTTCCTCTCTAAAACCTCTTCATAAACTGCTACATATACAAAGGTCGTGAAAGCAATTACTCCCATTGGGGAAAGTTAATGTGAGATAATTGACATGCCAGAAGATGCGCTTGACACTATACATTAAGTTCTTGTACAAATGGAGATGATCCAACAAACTGTTCTACGTGCCATTAAAGACACTGCAATACAATCATGATGGGATTTTTTAACAGCTGCATTAACTGAAAACAACATTAATTTTCTATTTATGGCAATTAAAAAGTTTTATAAGTGTATAAAAATGAGGATATTCCTATTGGATTACTGAAGACTGCGGTTGTGCTACATTATATCACCTTAATTTAACAATGATACCCATTACTGGATTAAGCTATCCAACTAACTTTAGCGTATTTTATTGATTTCCAGTTGGCTGAAATTCTCCTCTAATACATTTGTTAAAAAGTTGTCTCTCACCCATGAAAAATAAAAATGTTACATAAGATTTATTACAGGCCATTACAGCTTTTCATCATTTAATGGACCATTATCAGAATTAGAGGAGAATATTTAGAAAAAGTATCTTACTTGCACGGAAAGTTATCAGTAATACAGAACCCAGTAAATAGAATCTAATAAAACAAAGGAACTGCACAATGTAAGGAAACTATTTCCCTAGTTCTTTTGTGTTTACTCCATAAGTGTTGTATATGCTTTTAAATGACCTGAATTTGCCTTATCTTTTCTCTGGAATTATTTATTATTACACTTGCAGCTGAAAGTAGGAGGCGGTGAATGAACTGTACTCTCAACAAGGGTTGACAGTACAGCTAATGACGGTTATTAATTAACTAAAACGTTGGATTCTATGGTTTAAAATGGACTTTTGACACCTTACTTATGTGTAAATCCTTGAGTGAAACCCCCATTGGACCTATATATATATATATATATATATATATATATACATATACATACATGCATAAACAGTGGTGGAAGTGGGCTGGTATACGGTGGACAGTATTGTAAAACAATTTAAAACTATCAAATTCCATACACTTAAGTTTTTTATATCACAACTTCCAACATATCACTTAGACCACGGTACGTACATCCATCTATCTATTTATATATCTACCTACACACATATACATTATATATATATATACCAATCAGCCACAACATTAAAATGATAATTTAAGTGAATAACATTGGTTATCTCATTACAATGACTCCTGTCAAGGGGTGGAATATATTAGGCACCAAGACAACAGTCAGTTCTTGAAGTTGGAAGCAGGGAAAATTGGCAAGTGTTAGGATCTGAGTGACTTTCACAAGGGCCAAATTGTGATAGCTAGATGACTGGATCAGAGAATCTCCAAAACGACAGGTCTTGTAGGCTGTTCCCAGTATGCAGTGGTTAGTACCTACCAAAAGTGGTCCAAGGAAGGACTGGCGTCAGGGTCATGGGCACTCAAGGCTCACTGATGCGCGTGGGGGGTGAAAGATAGCCCGTTTGGTCCAATCCCACAGAAAAGCTACTGTAGAACAAATTGCTGAGAAAATGTATGCTGGCTATGACAGAAAGGTGTCAGAACACAGAGAGCATCGCAGCTTGCTGCGTATGGGGCTACGTAGTTGCAGACTGGTCAGAGTTGCCATGCAGACCCCTGTCCACAGCCGAAAGTGCCTAAAATGGGTACGTAAGTGCCAGAACTGGACCATGAATTGGAGAAGGTGGCCTGGTCTGATGAATCACATTGTCTTTTACATCATGTGGACGGATGGGTGCATGTGCATTGTTTACCTGGGGAAGAGATGGCATCAGGATGCACTATGGTAAGAAGGCGGAGGCAGTGTGATGCTCTGGGCAATGCAGGGAAACCTTGGGTCCTGGCATTCATGTGGATGTTACTTTGACTCGTACCACCTACTTAAACATTGTTGCAGACCAAGTACACCCCATCATGGCAGCGGTATTCCCTAATGACAATGGACTTTTTCAGCAGGATAATGCACTCTGCTACACTGCAAAAATTGTTCAGGAATGGTTTGAGGAACATGACAAAGAGTCCAAGGTGCTGATTTGGCATCAAAATTCCCCAGATCTCAATCCGATTAAGCATCTGTGGGATGTGCTGGAAAAACAAGTCAGAGCCATGGAGGCCCCACCTTGCAACTTACAGGACTTAAAGGATCTGCTGCTAACGTCTTAGTGCCAGATACCACAGGACACCATCAGAGGTCTTGTAGGGTCCATGCCTGAGATGGGACAGAGCTGGCAACACACCAGGGACCTACAAAATATCAGGCAGGTTGTTACGCAGGTTATGAAGCAGCTCATTCACTCTATCACAGTCTGGGGAGCAGGTGGGTGCTTGCTGAGAGATACTACAATTTATAGCCAGAGAGTACTGTGGTTTTGAATGCGTGTGTGGGACACTAGGTCAAGATGTAATATGGTCAGTAATAATACCCAGCATAATATAATATGGTCAGTAATAATACCCAGCAAGATGTCATATGGGCAGTAATAATACCCAGAAAGATAACATATGTGCAGTAATAATACCCAGCAAGATGTAATATGGTCAGTAATAATACCCAGAAAGATGTAATATGGGCAGTAATAATACCCAGAAAGATGTAATATGGCCAGTAATAATACCCAGCATAATATAATATGGTCAGTAATAATACCCAGCAAGATGTCATATGGGCAGTAATAATACCCAGAAAGATAACATATGTGCAGTAATAATACCCAGCAAGATGTAATATGGTCAGTAATAATACCCAGAAAGATGTAATATGGGCAGTAATAATACCCAGCAAGATGTAATATGGACAGTAATAATACCCAGCAAGATGTAATATGGGCAGTAATAATACCCAGAAAGATGTAATATGACCAGTAATAATACCCAGAAAGATAACATATGTGCAGTAATAATACCGAGCAAGATGTAATATGGTCAGTAATAATACCCAGAAAGATGTAATATGACCAGTAATAATACCCAGAAATATGTAATATGGGCAGTAATAATACCCAGCAAGATGTAATATGGGCAGTAATAATACCCAGCAAAATGTAATATGAAAAGTAATAATACCCAGAAAGATGTAATATGAAAAGTAATAATACCCAGAAAGATAACATATGTGCAGTAATAATACCCAGCAAGGTGTAATATGGTCAGTAATGATACCCAGAAAGATGTAATATGAAAAGTAATAATACCCAGAAAGATAACATATGTGCAGTAATAATACCCAGCAAGATGTAATATGGTCAGTAATAATACCCAGCAACATGTAATATGGTCAGTAATAATACCCAGCAAGATGGAATATGGTCAGTAATAATACCCAGTAAGATGTAATATGGTCTGTAATAATACAAAGCAACATGTAATATGGTCAGTAATAATACCCAGTAAGAAGTCATATAGACAGTATTAATACCAGCAAGATGTAATATGGTCAGTAATAATACCCAGCTGTTATGGAAGTTTTCAGGAATAATTCAAAGATGAAGTCTCTTCAGTATATGCTCCGTTTATTCATGTATGTGCAATACAGATCATTCAATTCAATCAGAAAAATGGTGATTACTGTCGAAGTCGTATAATTGGATGAACGAAAGTATATTGTTAATATTGTTTTATCGTGCGATTGCACTCAGTATGCCACGTTACACGTGGCATGCCACAATCACACGGTAAAATATGCATGCACACACTCGCACTGCAACATTTAGTTATTTATATATTTCATTTTTATATTGATTCCATTCCACAGTGATCTATGAGCAGATAGTATTTAGTTTATTATTAGTTTATATATTATGATTATATGTACACTTTAGTTTTATTTAAGGTCTAGATTACAGGAAACGTGCCATGTCTGGTATCATTTTAATCCCCTATTCATCAGCAGTTGTCCGGTACTTTCGCCAAAGAGATCGCACATTGCATACTCTAGTTAGTGATGTTAGGGAATAAAACATTTAAAGTAATACTGACTATAAAATGCTAATAGACTAGTTGTAACTGGATTCTTGGCGGGAAAATCAGAGCACAACCCCTGGAGAGATGACCCCCACTTTTGGATATTTTGGTATGAACTAGCCTATGACCTGCAGCACTCTGGACCTTCCTGATACCTGGACCAATAGAAGCAAGCCACACCATCTACATTGTTCTCACTGTTACACTGAGTGTATATAATAACAGCTCTCACTGGCACTGGCCTCAGTCTTATCTGACCACAGTATTCTGGAGTGAAATCCTTTGTGCTGGTACCAGTGGGAGCGCAGCTAGCGCAAGCAAGCGCAGCAGTATGTATTTATCTTTTGGTATTGGCTGTACTGTATTATAATTAAGTATTGAACTGCTAAAATTTACATCTGCTAAAATAAAATACTTTGTGCTTTGGAAACACAATACAATCGCTTATGCAATGCTTATTTGAAAATTATAGAATTACTTTAATATTACATATAAGACCAAAAAGATATATTTAGGTGCTATAATATTGAAATATAATGACCTGGGATAACTGCAGCTAGATGTGGGGATGGTAATCCCACACTAATATGATAAGAAGCAGAAAAAAAAAACCAGCGCAAAATATATACCAGGAAACTAAGGAAAACAAAAAAATGTATAGAAAAAACAAATTGGCATATATGTGATTAAATATTAACTTTGCAAGCTTTTTATGCCCTAAAACCACAAAATAATACGTAGACAGAACATCATATAAAACTTCAACCAATAATATCACTCCATTTGTCAGGACCACTCAATATCACCCCTCATCCCCCCAGATATAGGCATAAATCCAAGCAGACCTTGCCTCATCTTATGTGGTATAAACTTATAGTTACCACAACTTCCCCGTTTCCCATCATGAACAATGGAGAGCATATTTAATTTTAGACAAGTTACGCTATATAAAATATTTTAGACGTTTCCTCATACACCTTGAGAAACACTGTCCAAGAAGCAGAAAAACAACTTAATTTGTCAATATATGCGCTGTAGTTTTGTTAACTCTTATGCGTCCTACTACTGTTTTATAACCAGCTTTAATTCCACTTCCATTTGTGTGAATTGATTATCCATATTACGAGCAAGATGTAATGTGTAATAATTATACCCAGCAAGATATCATATGGGCAGTAATAATACCCAGCAAGATATCATATGGGCAGTAATAATACCCAGCAAGATATCATATGGGCAGTAATAATACCCAGCAAGATATCATATGGGCAGTAATAATACCCAGCAAGATATCATATGGGCAGTAATAATACCCATCAAGATGTTATATGGCCAGTAATAATACCCAGCAAGATATCATATGGGCAGTAATAATACCCAGCAGGATGTCAAATGGGCAGTAATAATACCCAGCAAGATATCATATGGGCAGTAATAATACCCAGCAAGAGATCATATGGGCAGTAATAATACCCAGCAAGATATCATATGGCCAGTAATAATACCCAGCAAGATATTATATGGCCAGTAATAATACCCAGCAAGATATCATATGGCCAGTAATAATACCCAGCAAGATATCATATGGGCAGTAATAATACCCAGCAAGATATCATATGGCCAGTAATAATACCCAGCAAGATATCATATGGGCAGTAATAATACCCAGCAAGATATCATATGGGCAGTAATAATACCCAGAAAGATATCATATGGGCAGTAATAATACCCAGCATAATGTAATATGGTCAGTAATAATACCCAGCAAGATGTAATATGGTCAGTAATAATACCCAGCAAGATGTAATATGGCCAGTATTAATACCCAGCAAGATGTAATATGGGCAGTAATAATACCCAGCAAGGTGTAATACGGTCAGTAATAATACTCAGCAAGATGTAATACGGTCAGTAATAATACCCAGCAAGATGTAATATGGTCAGTAATAATAGCTAGAAAGATGTAATATGGTCAGTAATAGTGCCCACGAAGATGTAATATGGTCAGTAATAGTGCCCATGAAGATGTAATATGGTCAGTAATAGTGCCCATGAAGATGTAATATGGTCAGTAATAGTGCCCACGAAGGTTATCTGTAATTCCTTTTGATCACTCAATATAAATAATTATAAAATATATATATATATATATACACTTTTAGTGATACAACACATTTGTGTCCACACTGGGTCTGTGGTTTGTTGTAGGTGTAACCTGGGGGGACCCCAGGGAATGTCCAAGCACGATGTCCCCACATTTATCAGTGATTATGAAATATGAAGCAGATGTATTGCTCATCCGGTTCATATTGGGAAGTTAGTGTGGGGCAGTGGGCGTAATGGAAGAACATATAATCTGCAGATTAAGCTGTCCACCACATAAATGTCTTTCCAATGTGCTCTCCAGTCATAGAGAGTTACCTTTTCTCAGAGTAGAAACAGAAAATAGTCTACTCACCATTGCAATTTCCCCTAATCCCAGCTGCGCTCGTCCCAGCGCCTGCCAGGCCTCAACAAAGTGCGGGTTTCTCTTTACTGCCGTCTCAGCAGCTTGTACTGCTGGGAAGATTTCATGAAGACACAGAAGAGACTAAAAAAAACATAAAGAATCAGAGAGAGTATGGTTAGGGCTGTGGCCATGCTTTATCCTTCAACAGAAATGACTTTGTCTGGATGAGCCCCCATCTAAACATTTAAAAACGTGTTATCTGCTTATGAGTCACAGGTTCAGAACGTAGGAAATTTTATGTAAAAATGTGGTCATTTAATGAGTGGACACAAGTTATGTCCCTGATCACTGGGGAATTACTCAAAAGTCACAGTCTCCCAGCTTCCTAGTTTGTCCGCCAAAAAATATAAAGTTCTGAACAATTTTTTTTAAACACAATATTGTTAACAAGATACACGTGTTCACACAAAAGGATCACATATGAAACAACCAAACAGTACATAAACTTACAAAGTTTTGGAATAAGAGTAAATAATTATATAAAAAGAACACTACACACACCTAAAATTAAAAACATTAGTCTGCAAAATGTGAAGGAAACCAACTGTCCCCTGAATGAAACACATTTATAGGGGGTCACAGTGGAGAATCATTTGTGTGAAGCATTATAATTAGGAGAGAGTTAGAATGAGAAGACAAATGAGGAAAAGGAGGAGAAGGAGAAATAAAATGGGGTAAAAGTAGGGATAATCACTGGGAGAAAAGAGAGAAGAGAAATAATCATAAGTCCCCTCTAGTCCAGGCCCCAGCCGGGGATCACCTCCACCCAGGATGATTTAAGGGATCTGAGATGGCAAAGGGTTGCTGGATATTTTTTCTAAAGAAATTAATTTCAAGAATAGTCTTGAATACTAGCGAGTGATGGTAAATACAGAAAATATTTCCAGATTTTATACACACAGGACACATAATCTATTTGATTGAGTCACTCTGGATAAAAACTTTAATTCAATAATTGGCTAGTTTAATATAATAAAACAAATATAAAGTGAAAAAAGTGTGTGTGTGTGGGTGGGGGGGGGGGGGGGGTGGCGACAACTATGTGGTAATAATTTCTAGCACTACAGTCCTTGCACGGCCCCTATTTGAAGGCAAGTGTGGTGCATCTGATTTTTGTATTGCAACAGTCCATATACATACCCCCAATCAGGGGTGTATACGGTGGTATACCATACTGCCACTACTCCAACTGCCTCATTGTACAACTATTGAATTATATTTATTTACAATTTCCTTACCCCCACTTCTAAATTTCAATTTCAACCACTGCCCCGACCAATTTAAATCTGTTGCTCATATATGACTTGGGCAAACAGGGTAGTGGCCCCTTAGTTGGGGAACTTGGTCATTTTGATATGGAATTGGTCCTGGCTAATTGAATCCCATTTTTTAAAATGTGATTTTGGAATGTTGGTTGGTTTGGTATGTATAATGATGGTCTACTATTTGCTGATTATGCATAGGTAAATAATAAGAGTAATTTAGGGAAAGGCAGAGGTGTAATGCCATTGCATCACTAATTAGACAAGTAAGGTGGGCAGAGTCTGCAAGTGAGCACAGACCAGAATGACGAGGTAAAACGCGTCGAGTTCCACCAGAGAGTAAAACAGAATCATTTTCTGACAAAGACTCAAAACAACCTTCCTGACTGGAAAATGGGACATGTTAGGCCAAGTCTCCTTTCCACCCAAAAAACATCCAAATCTCCCCAAGTCCAACCCCTAATCAGGAAAGCATTGCTCCAAAATCTGTACACTCACCACAGCATATGGTACTGATGGGGGACATGGAGATAGGTGATTAATACATCCAGTATACCCATTCTGTTAGCATTCAGCCAGCACTGTACAAATGTGACTGTGAAAGAATATGGACTTTAAAGAAAATGCCAGGACACTGTACATGCTGTCATACCTCCCAACAGTCCCGATTTGAGGGACTGCATTGTCCTATGTTGGGAGGTATATCCCTGTTCACTGGTGCTCTGCATAGAAGCACTAGGTGTGTGACTATATCCCCTCATGAAGTGGCCACACCCCTATTATGACATGGTCACGCAACCTTCTGTAAAAGTCCAATATGATCCTCTGTAAGGTTGGGAGGTATGTACTGTGCGGATGGGATTCAAGAGCTACTGAATTATAAAACAGATCAAGAAATATAAATTTAGTAGGTGGGGGAAAAAAACAACTAAGTGGCTATCTGACTGATCTGCCAGATAAATTCCTGATGGGATTCAGAAAAGCCACAGAACCAAGAGAGGAAAAATATTCCACAAAGAAGAATATTTTTCAACGTAATCCATATACATGATGGAGCTTATCACTGTGCTATGTGCACAGATCTGTTTTAAAGCACAGCAGTCAGTCAGTGGGCCCTATTTTCAGTGATCAAAAGGGAAGATGGTCTCACTGGAAATGGGCATGGAATTTGGGTTAATTGGGGGCATGATCAACTTTGTCCCAATTTTCCAATTGGGAACCTTAGTAGGTATGGGTTAACTTTCATTTTCTAAACTGCACTAGAAAAATGACATAATCTGATTTGCTGCCATGGATAACAAAGCGTGTGTGCATATTACTAAATACGCCCATATATGTATTATTATAAATATTAATGTGGACATTATCATCATCATCCCTATATTTCAGAGGTTCGCTAGCAAGAGGCTAAAATTAATGTGCGTCAGTCCATATGGGAATGATTGGTTTTAGGGTTCGTCTCCAAACACAAGATCTTTGATCTTTTACTTTGCACGCAGTGTTTAAACCTCACCCTGTCTGCTCTCATTGAACAAACTGTCACATGACACGTGCCCCTCGGCATGCAGGCTTTTTTACGCATTTGTAGAACACATTTTTCCTGATTTGATTTAGGGATGAGCGCGCTCGGATTTCTGAAATCCGAGCCCACCCGAACGTTGCGGATCCGAGTCGGATCCGAGACAGATCCGGGTATTGGCGCCAAATTCAAAAGTGAAACTGAGGCTCTGACTCATAATCCCGTTGTCGGATCTCGCGATACTCGGATCCTATAAATTCCCCGCTAGTCGCCGCCATCTTCACTCGGGCATTGATCAGGGTAGAGGGAGGGTGTGTTAGGTGGTCCTCTGTGCTGTTTAGTTCTGTGCTGTTTAGTTCTGTGCTGTTTAGTGCTGTGCTGTTTAGTGCTGTGCTGTGCTGTGCTGTGCTGTGTTCTGCAGTATCAGTCCAGTGGTGCTGTGTGCTGTGCTCTGTCCTTCTGAGGTCAGTGGTGCTGCTGGGTCCTGTGCTGTGTCCTGTTCAGTCCAGTGGTGCTGTGTCCTGTGCTCTGTGCTTCTAAGGGCATAGTTATTTCCCCAATATTCCCCTGTGTTTAAAAAAATAAAAAAAAGTTTTTTTTATAAAATACCAAAAACTACTTTAATATTTTTTAATTACCACAAAATTTTCACAACCAATCCTGCAGTATAAGCCCATTGGTACTGCAATATTACCAAGTTCACACATTCAGCAGTAAAAGTCCAGTGGTACTGCAATATTACAAAGTTTACACATTCTGCAGTATCAGTCCAGTGGTGCTATGTCCTGTGCTCTGTCCTGCTGAGTTCCGTAGTGCTGCTGGGTCCTGTGCCGTGTCCTGTTCAGTCCAGTGGTGCTGTGTCCTGTGCTCTGTGCTTCTAAGGGCATAGTTATTTCCCCATTATTCCCAAGTTTGTAAAAAATAAAAAAAAAGTAAAAAAAAATAAAAAAATTAAAAAAAAAAAAAAATATATAATAATTATAACCAAATTTGCAAAACCAATCCAGCATTATAAGTCCATTGGTACTGCAATATTACCAAGTTCACACATTCAGCAGTAAAAGTCCAGTGGTACTGCAATATTACAAAGTTTACACATTCTGCAGTATCAGTCCAGTGGTGCTGTGTCCTGTGCTCTGTCCTGCTGAGTTCCGTAGTGCTGCTGGGTCCTGTGCCGTGTCCTGTTCAGTCCAGTGGTGCTGTGTCCTGTGCTCTGTGCTTCTAAGGGCATAGTTATTTCCCCATTATTCCCAAGTTTGTAAAAAATAAAAAAAAAGTAAAAAAAAATAAAAAATTAAAAAAAAAAAAAATATATATAATAATTATAACCAAATTTGCAAAACCAATCCAGCATTATAAGTCCATTGGTACTGCAATATTACCAAGTTCACACATTCAGCAGTAAAAGTCCAGTGGTACTGCAATATTACAAAGTTTACACATTCTGCAGTATCAGTCCAGTGGTGCTGTGTCCTGTGCTCTGTCCTGCTGAGTTCCGTAGTGCTGCTGGGTCCTGTGCCGTGTCCTGTTCAGTCCAGTGGTGCTGTGTCCTGTGCTCTGTGCTTCTAAGGGCATAGTTATTTCCCCATTATTCCCAAGTTTGTAAAAAATAAAAAAAAAGTAAAAAAAAATAAAAAATTTAAAAAAAAAAAAATATATATAATAATTATAACCAAATTTGCAAAACCAATCCAGCATTATAAGTCCATTGGTACTGCAATATTACCAAGTTCACACATTCTGCAGTATCTTGTGCTACATATAATGGAGACCAAAAATTTGGAGGATAAAGTAGGGAAAGATCAAGACCCACTTCCTCCTAATGCTGAAGCTGCTGCCACTAGTCATGACATAGACGATGAAATGCCATCAACGTCGTCTTCCAAGCCCGATGCCCAATCTCGTAGTACCGGGCATGTAAAATCCAAAAAGCCCAAGTTAAGAAAAAGTAGCAAAAAGAGAAACTTAAAATCATCTGAGGAGAAACGTAAAGTTGCCAATATGCCATTTACGACACGGAGTGGCAAGGAACGGCTTAGGCCCTGGCCCGTGTTCATGACTAGTGGTTCAGCTTCACCCACGGATCTTAGCCCTCCTCCTCCTCCCCCCCCCTACAAAAAATTGAAGAGAGTTATGCTGTCAGCAACAAAACAGCAAACAACTCTGCCTTCTAAAGAGAAATTATCACAAATCCCCAAGGCGAGTCCAAGCGTGTTGGTGGTTGTCAAGCCTGACCTTCCCATCACTGTACGGGAAGAGGTGGCTCGGGAGGAGGCTATTGATGATGTAGCTGGCGCTGTGGAGGAACTTGATGATGAGGATGGTGATGTGGTTATTGTAAATGAGGCACCAGGGGGGGAAACAGCTGATGTCCATGGGATGAAAAAGCCCATCGTCATGCCTGGTCAGAAGACCAAAAAATGCACCTCTTCGGTCTGGAGTTATTTTTATCCAAATCCAGACAACCAATGTATGGCAATATGTAGCTTATGTAAAGCTCAAATAAGCAGGGGTAAGGATCTTGCCCACCTAGGAACATCCTCCCTTATACGTCACCTGAATAACCTTCATAGTTCAGTGGTTAGTTCAGGAACTGGGGCTAGGACCCTCATCGGTACAGGGACACCTAAATCCCGTGGTCCAGTTGGATACACACCAGCAACACCCTCCTCGTCAACTTCCTCCACAATCTCCATCAGATTCAGTCCTGCAGCCCAAGTCACCAGCCAGACTGAGTCCTCCTCAATACGGGATTCATCCGAGGAATCCTGCAGCGGTACGCCTACTACTGCCACTGCTGCTGTTGCTGCTGTTAGTCGGTCATCTTCCCAGAGGGGAAGTCGTAAGACCGCTAAGTCTTTCACCAAACAATTGACCGTCCAACAGTCGTTTGCCATGACCACCAAATACGATAGTAGTCACCCTATTGCAAAGCGTATAACTGCGGCTGTAACTGCAATGTTGGTGTTAGACGTGCGCCCGGTGTCCGCCATCAGTGGAGTGGGATTTAGAGGGTTGATGGAGGTATTGTGTCCCCGGTACCAAATCCCCTCGAGATTCCACTTCACTAGGCAGGCGATACCAAAAATGTACAGAGAAGTACGATCAAGTGTCCTCAGTGCTCTTAAAAATGCGGTTGTACCCACTGTCCACTTAACCACGGACATGTGGACAAGTGGTTCTGGGCAAACGAAGGACTATATGACTGTGACAGCCCACTGGGTAGATGCATCCCCTTCCGCAGCAACAGCAACAGCTGCATCAGTAGCAGCATCTACAAAATGGCTGCTCATGCAAAGGCAGGCAACATTGTGCATTACAGGCTTTAATAAGAGGCACAACGCTGCCAACATATTAGAGAAAATGAGGGAAATTATCTCCCAGTGGCTTACCCCACTTAGACTCTCATGGGGATTTGTGGTGTCAGACAATGCCAGTAACATTGTGCGGGCATTAAATATGGGCAATTTCCAGCACGTCCCATGTTTTGCCCACACCATTAATTTGGTGGTGCAGCATTACCTCAAGAGTGACAGGGGTGTGCAGGAGATGCTTGCGGTGGCCCGCAAAATTGCTGGACACTTTCGGCATTCAGCCAGTGCCTACCGCAGACTAGAGGCACATCAGAAAAGCTTGAACCTGCCCTGCCATCACCTCAAACAAGAGGTTGTGACGCGCTGGAACTCCACCCTCTATATGCTGCAGAGGATGGAGGAGCAGCAAAAGGCCATTCAGGCCTACACAGCCACCTACGACATAGGCAAAGGAGTGGGGATGCGCCTGAGTCAAGCGCAGTGGAGACTGATTTCCGTGTTGTGCAAGGTTCTGCAGCCATTTGAACTTGCCACACGAGAAGTCAGTTCCGACACTGCCAGCTTGAGTCAGGTCATTCCCCTGATCAGGCTGTTGCAGAAGCAGCTGGAGAAAGTGAGGGAGGAGCTGGTAAGCCATTGCGATTACAGCAAGCATGTAGCTCTTGTGGATGTAGCCCTTCGTACGCTTTGCCAGGATCCGAGGGTGGTCACTCTTTTAAAGTCAGAGGAATACATTCTGGCCACCGTGCTCGATCCTCGGTTTAAAGCGTATGTTGTGTCTCTGTTTCCGGCGGACACAAATCTACAGCGGTGCAAAGACCTGCTGGTCAGGAGATTGTCCTCTGAAGAGGACCGTGACATGCCAACAGCTCCACCCTCATTTTCTTCCACATCTATGGCTGCGAGGAAAAAGCTCAGTTTTCCCAAAAGAGGCACTGGCGGGGATGCTGATAACATCTGGTCCGGACTGAAGGACCTGCCAACCATTGCAGACATGTCTACTCTCGCTGCATTGGATGCTGTCACAATAGAAAAAATTGTGGATGATTACTTTGCTGACACCATCCAAGTAGACATGTCAGACAGTCCATATTGTTACTGGCAGGAAAAAAAGGCAGTTTGGAAGCCCCTGTACAAACTGGCTCTATTTTACCTGAGTTGTCCCCCCTCCAGTGTGTACTCGGAAAGAGTTTTTAGTGCAGCGGGGAACCTGGTCAGTGAGCGGCGAAGGAGGTTGCTTCCTCACAACGTTGAAAAAATGATGTTTATAAAAATGAATAATCAATTCCTCAATGAAGTACAGCACTGCCCTCCAGATACTACAGAGGGACCTGTGGTTGTGGAGTCCAGCGGGGACGAATTGATAATGTGTGATGAGGAGGAAGTAGACACTGTAGGGGGAGAGGAATCAGAGGTTGAGGATGAGGACGACATCTTGCCTCAGTAGAGCCTGTTTAGTCTGTACAGGGAGAGATGAATAGCTTTTTTGGTGTGGGGGCCCAAACAAACCAATCATTTCAGTCAAAGTTGTTTGGTAGGCCCTGTCGCTGAAATGATTGGTTTGTTAAAGTGTGCATGTCCTATTTCAACAGCAGACCTCTCAACTGCAGCTCATCCCTCCTCTGCGGGGATAATGTCTCCTGTGCTCTGACACGTCACTCTGTGTACTCTCAGCCTCAGGATCTGACACTACAGCTACCATGCCTCTTGTAGCAGCCCTCACTCCAGGGCCTCTTCCATGTGCAGTGTCCCCCTCTCTCTTGGGTTCACTATAGTGGCATGGAGTTCTCCCCCTCATCCAGGGCACACATTCCTTGCCCTGGCTCAGTCACCACGCTCAGACTTCCAGGCAATGCTGGGGGAGCCTGGGAGCTTCCACCCCAGGTCCCCAGCTACAACTCTCCTCTCCTGTGTCTTCTCTCTCTTTCTGACACTTGAAAGATCGTGCCTTTAAATGAAAAAGTCAGTCTTGATTGCACGACTATGTGCAAGTGCAACAGGGACATTTTTTTGGGTTTACAAAGTCAAACAATAACACTACGACCCTGTCTGTCTGGGGTCTGTCAATGACGAATTGTCTGGAGCATGTTTTGAGGAGGTATTGTGGCCCCGGTATCAAATTGGGTACCGGGGCCACCCCACTATGCAGTCCAGATACTTGTTTGGTGGAATTCCGACACGTGGAGGGTTTTTTAATTATATTGTGGCCTCGGTACCAAATTGTGTACCGGGGCCACCACACTACGCAGTCAAGATACTTGTTTGGTGGAATTCAGACCAGTTGAGGGTTTTATTATTATATTGTGTGGACCACTCTATCTATACCACACTACAACTCTATACCACTCTATTTCCTACTTTAATTCTATTTAATTCTATTTCCTACTTTAATTCTATTACTAATTAATTAACATAAAGAGGAACCAAAAAAACCAATTTTACCAAAAGTATAATATGACTTAGACTTACAAACACTACACTTGAAAGATCGTGCCTTTAAATGAAAAAGTAAGTCTTCATTGCACGACTATGTGCAACAGGGACAGTTTTTTTCTTTACAAAGTCAACTAATAACACTTGGACCCTGTCTGTCTTTAACATACTTAATGGGATCTCAATGACGAATTGTCTGTAGCATGTTTGGAGGAGGTATTGTGGCCCCGGTATCAAGTTGGGTACCGGGGCCACCCCACTACGCAGTCCAGATACTTGTTTGGTGGAATTCTGACACGTGGAGGGTGTATTTATTTTATTGTGGCCCCGGTATCAAGTTGGGTACCGGGGCCACCCCACTACGCAGTCCAGATACTTGTTTGGTGGAATTCTGACACGTGGAGGGTGTATTTATTTTATTGTGGCCCCGGTACCAAATTGTGTACCGGGGCCACCACACTACGCAGTCAAGATAGATAGATGCGTATCATAGATAAAGTACATTCAGTGGTGTGGGGCAAATTGAAAAATATTCAAAATGCACTGACATTATCAAAAACAAGAGGTTGTCACATGCTAAAACTCCAACATGTATATGATGGAGAGGATGGAGGAGCAGCCGTATGTGTAGTGTAATGCAGACCTGTTGAAGGTTTTTTATATATTTTATTGTGGTGCCCAGTGCCCACTCCTCTACGCAGTCCAGGTACATTTATTGGTGCGAATCAAACAAGTTGATGGTTTTCTTATTATATATATTGTGGTGACCCACTCCTCTACGCAGTCCAGGTACATTTATTGGTGCGAATCAAACAAGTTGATGGTTTTCTTATTATATATATTGTGGTGACCCACTCCTCTACGCAGTCCAGGTACATTTATTGGTGCGATTCATAAAAGTTCAGGGTTTTTAAGATATTGTGGTGACCCACTCCTCTACGCAGTCCAGGTACATTTATTGGTGCGATTCATAAAAGTTCAGGGTTTTTAATATATTGTGGTGACCCACTCCTCTACGCAGTCCAGGTACATTTATTGGTGCGAATCAAACAAGTTGATGGTTTTCTTATTATATATATTGTGGTGACCCACTCCTCTACGCAGTCCAGGTACATTTATTGGTGCGATTCATAAAAGTTCAGGGTTTTTAAGATATTGTGGTGACCCACTCCTCTACGCAGTCCAGGTACATTTATTGGTGCGAATCAAACAAGTTGATGGTTTTCTTATTATATATATTGTGGTGACCCACTCCTCTACGCAGTCCAGGTACATTTATTGGTGCGATTCATAAAAGTTCAGGGTTTTTAATATATTGTGGTGACCCACTCCTCTACGCAGTCCAGGTACATTTATTGGTGCGAATCAAACCAGTTGATGGTTTTCTTATTATATATATTGTGGTGACCCACTCCTCTACGCAGTCCAGGTACATTTATTGGTGCGATTCATAAAAGTTCAGGGTTTTTAATATATTGTGGTGACCCACTCCTCTACGCAGTCCAGGTACATTTATTGGTGCGAATCAAACAAGTTGATGGTTTTCTTATTATATATATTGTGGTGACCCACTCCTCTACGCAGTCCAGGTACATTTATTGGTGCGATTCATAAAAGTTCAGGGTTTTTAAGATATTGTGGTGACCCACTCCTCTACGCAGTCCAGGTACATTTATTGGTGCGAATCAAACAAGTTGATGGTTTTCTTATTATATATATTGTGGTGACCCACTCCTCTACGCAGTCCAGGTACATTTATTGGTGCGATTCATAAAAGTTCAGGGTTTTTAATATATTGTGGTGACCCACTCCTCTACGCAGTCCAGGTACATTTATTGGTGCGAATCAAACCAGTTGATGGTTTTCTTATTATATATATTGTGGTGACCCACTCCTCTACGCAGTCCAGGTACATTTATTGGTGCGATTCATAAAAGTTCAGGGTTTTTAATATATTGTGGTGACCCACTCCTCTACGCAGTCCAGGTACAATTATTGGTGCGAATCATAAAAGTTCAGGGTTTTTAATATATATTGTGGTGACCCACTCCTCTACGCAGTCCAGAAAGATACCTTGTTGCAACGTTTTGGACTAATAACTATATTGTGAGGTGTTCAGAATACACTGTAAATTAGTGGAAATGCTTGTTATTGAATGTTATTGAGGTTAATAATAGCCTAGGAGTGAAAATAAGCCCAAAAACTTGATTTTTAAACTTTTTATGTTTTTTTCAAAAAAAATCCGAATCCAATACCTTAAATCCGAACCGAGACCTTTCGTCAAGTGTTTTGCGAGACAAATCCGAACCTCAAAAATAACGAAAATCCGGATCCAAAACACAAAACACGAGACCTCAAAAGTCGCCGGTGCACATCCCTAATTTGATTGTTGTTATTACTTACAAAAACAATGTAAAAGGAAAGATAAATGTGTTTTCATGAGGAAAGAAAGTACGTTTGCCTGTGAGAACTGGGGGCGTTTAAATATATATTTATATATCTGCATTATGTGGTTGGAATATTGGATCAATTGTAACTGACTGAAGTGATGAATGAAAATAAAAATGTTCAATCGTTAAAGGAACAGCTTTCAAAATAACTATTTTAAAAAAAATAAAAATAAAAATGAAGCTTATTTTTTGTAGCATAATAATTTCAGTACTTAAAGTGGCAATAGCAACATAAATTCAATATATCCATCATACAATATCCAGGACCAAGTACACCGTATCAAGACTTTTAAACTGTGGTCCTCAAGCATAACCAACCCGAAATCTCTTTAGCATCTTCACATCCTTTCAAAAACACAAAAATATCCCAATTCTGGCGAAAGAAAGTCCACAGATAAGCAATGATGCAACACAAAAGTAACTTCAAATAACATATTGTGCTCTGCATGCAAAGAGCATTTTCAGACAAAAACAATCATCGAAGAAACAAATTTGATACGAGGAAGCAAAGCCGTACAGAGCAAAGCAATAACAGCTGGATTAATTCCATGTTAAAATTAATTTTATGGGAGGATTATGAGATTTGGAAATCTGGAAATGCGAGAGCTGTCGTCTCTCACAACAAGTAAGATTTACTAACAACTCAGGATTATCATTCTAATAAATAAGATCACTGCCACTAAACTCTGGTTTGTGAATGGCAGTTGAAATTACTTCTGTAAATACAAAAAAGCTATAGGCAGATAGGGAGTGCACTTAAATCAAAGGATCAGTAATCACTGGAAATATAAAATATGTATTACGACATGGACAGGGCTTCTGTACCTTCAGTGGTCTAGTGATTGATGATATTCTGCTGGGAGATTGACAAGTGTTCCATAGAACCTTGGTATAAAGCTGCAATATTCTATTAATAATATGGGCTGATTTATGAATCAAGACTTTATGATAACAAAGGCATTTGGGCTTATTTACCAACTAGAATAATATTACTGCAAAAGTGCAGTAACCCAGATCAATCAAACATCAATTAACTTTCATCAGACCAGTGTATTGAAGACTAATGAAACAAACATCTGATTGGTTGGTATAGGTTACTAAATTGTGCATTAATGAGAGCAAATCACGGTCAATGGGTAGCCAATGAATTTAGTTTTACTCTTAGTGGGCAGGGCCTCAGTAGTAACCCAAGGAAGGACCCTATTGAAAAGGAGCTAATTTTTGTGTAGTTATGTACCAAATCCACAATGTAAGATCAGCTTAATAGAAAATTTTGGGAGACTTGGACAAGTATAAATCAAATTCACACCATAACATGTATGTTGAAGTTATGCAGGAAAGGCTGCAATGATAAAAACATATCAATATACGGTTAAGCCACTGTAAAAATTCCACTTGGTACGGCTCAAATTTTTGTTTCAAGGTCAGTGGCATTTTTTTTATAGTTGGAGATGACGGATAGTTGCTCTAAGATTTTGGAGGTAAATTGACTATAAAAGTCTATTCTGTGCGGAACTTATGTTGTTATTAAAGCTAAAGGGCCAAATACTGTCATCACTGCGCTTTTCAGTTAACACAACATTTACTTACAATGCTTGTGTGTTTCTGGACAAAGATTAATATGTAAGCAGTGCCACAAATAAAACATGATATGCCGGCTCTTGTTTCTAACAAAATAATGTATTAGGGGTCTTTTTACTAATGAGCAGCGATAACACTCGATAGTGGGCAGCACGGTGGCTTAGTGGTTAGCACTTCTGCCTCACAGCATTGGGGTCATGAGTTTGATTTCCAACCATGGCCTTATCTGTGTGGAGTTTGTATGTTCTCCCCATGTTTGCGTGGGTTTCCTCCGAGTGCTCTGGTTTCCTCCCACACTCCAAAAATATACTAGTAGGTTAATTGGCTGCTATTAAATTGACCTTAGTCTCTCACTCTGTGCGTATATGTTAGGGAATTTAGACTGTAAGCTCCAATGAGGCATGGACTGATGTGAGTGCGCTCTCTGCACAGCGTAATAGATGATTATGATGATGATATTGCAGAGATATATAATGTACCGCTCCTCCACAATGTGTTTTTCATGTAAACCAGCAGTCTAACGCTTGTCCATGAATGCTTGACGTAAACTGCGCATGCGCGGCTAAAGTCCGCGTATGCGCACGGTGATCTGACTCTGAGTGGAGGTTCATACCAGAATGTAAGCGGACGCCATCCTGACATGGAACTCCTCCCTGAACTTCCCAAGTAAGTAAACATTCATTTTAATTTTATCTCATCAAACTCACCCAAATACTGGAATTACATTAATAATAATACATTTAAAAAATGATATGCTAGATTTCCCTTACAAGTTTTGCCAAATCTAGTTTGATGCAATAATTTTGGCCTACGCTGAAGAGTAGTAAGAGTGGTGGAACTATATTGTAGTACAGAAGTAATAATGATCTATAGTGTAGCAGCGGTGTATCTAAACTGTATTAGTTGTAAAGTGGACTTTAGTAGTAGTTGAACTATAATGTTATACTATAGTATCAGAGCTGGTTGAGACTATAATAAAGTATTAGCAGTGATGGGACTATATTGTAGTACAGAATACCGATCTATAGTGTAGCAGCGGTGTAGCTAAACTGTATTAGTTGTAAAGGTGGACTTATATTGCAGCATTATTAGTATTTGAACTATAATGTTATATTGTAGTATCAGAGGTGGTTGAGACTATAGTATAATATCAGCAGTGACGAGACTATACTATAGTATCAGCAGTAGAGATGCTCAGGCTCGGTTCTCCGAGAACCGAACCCACCCGAACTTCGCAGATCCGAGTACCGAGCCGAGTCGGCTCTGCACTTTCGCGCCCCGTCGGAACTGAAAACGAGGCAAAACGTTAATGTTGCGTTGTAGGATTTCGCAAGTTTTGGAATCTATCAGTACCGCCCTCCATGGCGATCCAGCGTCATTTCACAGAGAGATACAGAAGAGGTAGAACGGCTCTTGGCAGTCTCTAGTGCAGTTGGGCAGCGTCATATCTAAAACAGAAAGAGGAGGAGGTGGCAGTTTTCTTGAAAGTCACCAGTGACATTCTACTGAGTTATAGCTCACACACAAACAGGAGAAGTACATTGCTCCTTTGCTAATTGTCATTGCTGAAATAGAAATAATAGGGCTGGCAGTGTTGTTCAAAATCTGCAGTCACATTGCACTGTGTTATATAGCTCACACACAAACAGGAGAGGTCCATTGCTAATTGTCATTGCTGAAATAGAAATAATAGGGCTGGCAGTATTCTTCAAAATCTGTAGTCACATTGTACTGTGCCACAGCTCACTCAGAAATAGAGGTGGCAGTGTTTAGTGCTGAAACAAAAATTATAATAATAGTGCTGTCAGTGTTCTTAAAAGTCTCCAGTAACATTCCACTGTGCCATAGCTCATACAGAAACTGGAGGGGTGGCAGGGTCCTTGTTACTCTTCAGTCTCAGTCATGATGATACTAATCCCTTTACCTCATGTGGTAAAGCCTATGTTCAAGTGCATAGTGGTTTAAGTCAGGGAAACAAAAATGTCAATAAAAAGCTTGTACCTTTTTAAAGAAAAAAAACACCTCTCTAATAAAGGTGAAAGTTTACTGTAGAAAAACATAAAATTGCCAACATGCCATTCTACCCAAAATATTACGAAGTATACCAGCATCAGCTAGCTCCCTTCTCTCAGCTAGATCTCAGCACCTGCAATCTACACTGTCATCATATTCACCCTCATCAGTGTACATCATCCTCAAACAATACTAATTCATCCCCGCTGGAATCCAACATCACAGAAATCTGTGTACATTGATGTAATTGCCGGTAATGGCCTTCCTCATGGAATTTGTAGTTCATTTTACGCACAGCTGTCATGATTTTTGCGCAATTCTTTTAGACCAGACTAAACGTGAAAATGTTTTGCTGACTCATCTGCATCACCACTGGGCGTCTTGGGAAAGCTAAGTTTTTTCCTAGAAGCAGTTACAAGAGAAACTGAAGGAGGAGACGTTGTTGAGTCATGTACCACTTGAACTGTCAGCTTGCTGACCAGGAGCTCATTGCATCTCTTGAGATCTGGGTCAGTTGGAAAGAAAGAGAAGACATAGCTCTTAAACCTAGGATCAAGCACAGTTGCCAAAATGTAGTGATCTGATTTCAAGATGTTGATAACTCTTGGATCCTGGTGAAGTGAATAAAGTACTAAATCTACAAGTCCAGCATAGTTAACGGAATTGCTTTATTTAATTTCCTCCTTCAATTTCTCTAGCTGTTTTTCAAAAAGTCTAATTAGGGGAAACACTTTAAGCTAACAGTGATGGGACTATAAGTTAATATTAGCAGTGACGGGAATATGCTCTAGTACTAGTAGTGATGGGACTACATTGTAGTATTAGCAGTGATAGGACTATATGATAATATTAGCAGTGATGGGACTATGCTCTAGTACTTGTAGTGATGGGACTACATTGTAGCATTAGCAGTGATAGGACTATATGATAATATTAGCAGTGATGGGACTATGCTCTAGTACTAGCAGTGATGAGACTATATTGTAGTATTAGCAGTGATGGGACTACATTGTAGTACTAGCAATGATAGGTATATATTGTAGCATTAGTAGTGATGGAACTATATTGCAGTATTAGCATTAAATGGGACTATGCTGTATTACTACTAATGATGAGACTATATTGTAGCATTAACAGTGGAGGGACTATATTGTGCCATTGACAATAGTGAGGCTTTATTATAGTACTAGTAATGGTGAAGCTATACACCACAGGATTGCGTGCATGGGCTCTGAGTTTGGTGCCTTACTGTTGTTAGTATTTATCTAAGATAAATTCACGTCTCTTTACCTGTATTATACAAGACTTCAAAACTTCAGAATCAGCTGAAATAAAGTCTCCCAGATGAATTCTGGGTACATTATTTTCTTGGCAACCCTTGTAGGGCAGACATATAAATCAGCTGAGAAAACCAATGAGCATGCTAAAGAATATATATTATAAATATCACTACAAAGAGTAAACAAATACAATGCAAAAGAGCTTTTGTGATTAAATGCCAGAAAGACATAAAGCTGAGACCTTGACTTGCTGGAAACTTTAATTAAGGAAGTCACAATACATCACTGACACACAGACACCGAGCTATAATGGACAGCTGAGGTTCCTGTGACAAACGCATAGTTTAATATTCACTAAGATTTATCAATACAAAGTAATGCACTTGTATAATAATGAACACACTACACAATGTGACTTTTACTACAGCATTGTCAATGGGATTGTTCTTATGAAGTGTGCTAAATAAAATACAAAAACACATATTATTACTAACAGTTATTTAGCGCCTACATATTACAATATTTAACCATTCACATAAGTCCCTGCCCCAGAGAGCTAACAATCTATATTCCATTCTGCACAGACACGCACACACTGGAGCACCCGCAGGCAGACCATGCATACATGGGGAGAACATACAAACTCTAAACAGATAGGATCCAAACCAAACCCCTGACCGCAGCACTAACCACTGTGCCACCATGCTGACCCAAGCAAAATTAAAGTGTTGTTATTTTTTTCTGTAAAAGTCTATTTATAATCTTGTCCTAGTTCCTGTCACAACTACTGGGTCTACATTTACTGGATTTATCACATACTTACAGTGGGCAACTGCACTGGGCATGATGACTGGATACGCGTTATCGTGTCGGGGGCGGTATATCATGACTCGCACCAGCAGGCCCCACCCACCTCTGTACGATGATGCAAATTGCTTCCTCATACAGCCAAGGGAGGACCTGATGAGGCGCATCACGCCCACTGCACTAAAGAGAGCAGCGGGATCCAGGAGGGCGGTCTGGTCCCCCAGGAGTCCGGACATTCCAGAAGGATGAACTATCTCTCTTACTGTGAGAAATTATGCAGTACCCTAAGCATATCTTTGTTTCTATTCTAACAGTTTATTGGAGGCTTGTTCTAAATAATTACATGTGACTATCCAACCATTAGCATTTGTGGCATTCCTAAGGGAAGCATTGCTGGGTATAATTAGAATATAGGGGTATATTTATCATAGGGTGAAAAGCTGTATGGTTGTCAAAGATGGGTGTTTTCGCCAACAAAAGTGCTTCAACCTATATATCGAGGGGTCACCATCCCTGCTGGAAATAAAATTCAAAAGTGTTTTCTTTACTAAGTGGAACTGAATGCTCAAGTATGTGTCATCTGGCTAGTCAGATATTCCACAGGGCGGCCAGGTGAAGTGATAAATTAACTTGTCCTGCTCCAGGCCGGGCTTTAATGATGAATTGCAGTGATACGCAGTGATAAAAAAATATCAGGCACTATAGTGAGCACATTTCTTTTTTTATTTAGATTTGGTGATGAGAAATCACCATTAGACTACATCTGAGGACCAATAGCAACACACCATCTGCTACACCCGAAAACTGCAGTCACCACCTCGCTGTCCAGGACAATGTAATGTGACGGTCTTAATTCTCACTACTTCCTTTTCCTTTATTTTCCTTGATTCGTTACTATAAGTCTATGGCATTATCCTTATATTACAACATCCCCCTGCCCCACTCACACAAACTCCTTTGCATCCTTTTATATGTTTTGTCCTTAACTACTCCACTCTCTTTTAATTAACATTCATGAACTTCTCTATCTTCATTCCTTATCTGCAATATACTAACCAGCACAATATAAGAACTTTTAAACATTATAATTATCTTTCTCAACCTCTCAATCCTTCTGCTTCTAGCACTCAACCAAGCCTCGTTATAACCGCAAATGTCTCAGCTCTGGTAATTTTCATCAACTTTCCACCTCTCTGCAGGACATCTCTTCCTGAAGACTATATTCTTCTGTTCTGATCTGGCAGTCCCACATATCAGTCAAGCAATAGCAACAGCTCCTGCTACTCTTTCTTCTCAGCATTAACAACGTTATTGGCATTGCCACACTACACAAATGTGCTGCCTTCAAAAGCTCTCCCGCAAAGTAGAGCATCATTAGCGAAAGTCTTGTACTTCTCATGACTTCCTCAAATATACTGCTATTTGCCACTCTACTGAAAGGCTCTGGACATTGAAAAAAACAAATAACGTTCAGACTTGTAACCCAAATGCCTCTTTAATGCTTTTACATTTCTTCTCAAGATTCCCACACCAACTCCTCCAATTACCAACAATGCCCAAGAGCTTCCTTCTTACTTCAAGGGCAAGAATGGTAAAATCCCATTTGAAATGGTATGCGAAACTGCCCCATCTCTAATTTGTTTCAAAATACCTCCTAACTGGACCACTCTGTTTTCCCCAAACTCTATGCCAGTCATCCACACTCATTATATGCTCCTATTTCTAGATATAGGACTTTTATCATAATGCACTCACGCTGGTATTCCATGCCTCATTCAACAAGACTTTCCACAAGCCTCCAAACCTTTACGAGTTCCCTGAAAACTCGCTTCTCCGGGCAAGCTTATCAAATTTCCAAATCACCCTTGTGACCTCCCTAGACTATTCTACCCAATTTCCACCCCTCTACACTCAACACTTACATTTATTCTATTTCTATACTTAACAACATACTGACCCCAAAATCAACATTGCACTATATAGATAGATGTCAATAAAAAAAATAAAATAAGAGATATCATAGATATATTTTGCATTAGGCTAGGTTTCGCATTAAACTGCAGTCCCCATAATTTTCAATGCCGACTTCGGTCGGTGCTATTTAACAAGCTCCAAAAAGCATAGCTTTTTGTAGTTTGAGCCAATTGGCTAACACTATCGGAAGATGGCGTTAGCCGCTCTACTCTATGGGGAGAGGATTGCGGTAGACGGATCTTCGTATCGTTCAACGCAACCTTCCTGTTCTCCCTTTTCTTTAACTATCGCAAAGTGGGGAGAGAGTAGAGATAGACTAACGCAGTTTTACATAGCACTATTTTAGTAAATTCATCTGAAAAATCATCTGTCATTGCTGCAATAACAGATGATAATTAATATGGCAAATGCTGTTAATTAATAAACAGGCCCCATAGTAATAGGCTGCTATACCTGCTTTGCACCTCACTGATGCTGGTTCGACTATTCCAGGCCTGGCCAACCTGTGGCTCTCCAGGTGTTGTGAAACTACAAACCCCAGCATGCTTTGCCAGTAGATAGCCAGCTAATTGCTGGTAGGGCATGCTGGGACTTGTAGTTTCACAAATACCTGGAGAGCCACAGGTTGACCAGGTCTGGCTATCTGATTCTGTGTATTTTACTGTTTCGTCACATCTACTGTATCGTACCCTAATGTTATGTTTTACTGTATGCTCTCAGTATCTCAAGAGTTTTAGTGGTCTGTAGAGATATGTGTTAGAGGTCATGACCTATGGCAGCATTTCTAGGTAACTGGAGTATCTTACAAGTAAAAGAAAGCATGGTTCCACCATTCCCTCATCATCATCATCATCATCAGCTATTTATATAGCGCCTCTAATTCCACAGCACTGTACAGAGAACTCACTCACATCAGTCCCTGCCCCATTGAAGCTTACAGAATAAATTCCCTAACATACACACAGACACATACCAATTTGACAGCAGCCAATTAACCTACTAGTTTGTTTTATGGAGCTTGGGAGGAAACCAGAGCACCCGGAGGAAACCTACTCAAACACGGGGAGAACATACAAACGTCACACAGATAAAGGCTATGGTCAGGAATCGAACTCATGACCCCAGTGCTGTGAGGCAGAAGTGCTAACCACTGAGCCACCTTTGTGCCCCCATGATTCCCTCTATCTTGCACTGGAGAGAGCACATAGGACAGCACAATAATAAGCACTGTGGTGGCTCATTGCCTTCAGTGATCTACTAATAGTTCAACTAAATGCGTAGCGTAGATTACCATGCCCACTTAACCAAGAGACTTGCTACCGTCTAGCTACTGTAAATAAAAGCAGAACAACAACAAGGTTACCTGCATTATCTAAAAACAAAAACACTGCTACTGCTGTTGTATCTTATTACCTGTTTATGTTTATTAGCTAATTTTCACAATGGGCATATTTATTACCCCTGTACTACACATTTCATCCCCCGAGTTTACAGGGGGCTCAATATCTTCTATGCTGCCACTTCATATTTTAAGCCAGCCCATCCCTTCTGTGACCTAGTCTCCTGGTCCCTGACATGCCTTTCCCCATTTCCTCCAGCACGCTGATCGCTGGGTGCTCAGCACTAACGGATTGTAGAAGGAGAGAAGGTGACACGAGTTTCCTGCCCTCCTTCCCACAATGACCATTAGCATCATGAGAGGAGTAGGGACAGGATAGGGAGAGTTAAAATATTTCCTCTACTCCTGCACCAATTATGGTGTCATTAGCCACACTCGCTCATGTAGTGTGTGAGCAGCAGCCACAATGATGGGGAAGCAGAACACCCCCGATTACAAGTCATAGTGACATAGGTGATGAGGTTGAAAAAAAGACACCAGTCCATCAAGTTCAACCTATTTTGGATCTCCTGTGATCCCTCACTTATATTTGAAATTGATCCAGATTAAGCAACCGCCAATCTGTTTCAATCAGGAAAAATCCCTCCCAGACCCAGTATTGGAGTCCTATTTTTTCCCTATATCCACTACTATCATTTATTTTAATTAACGGTCGTATCCCTGAATACACTTTTCCGCTAAAAATTTGTCTAACCCTTTCTTAAACATATCTATTGAATCAACCATCACAACCATCCCTGGCAGTGAATGCCATATCTTGACTACCTTTACTGTAAAGAACCCCTTCCTTTGCTGGTTGTGAAACTTCCTCTCTTCTAACTTTATCGGGTGACCGCGTGTCCTGTGTATAGCCGTTCCCATGAAAGTTCTCTGTATTGACCCTTAATTTATTTGTACATAGTAGTCATATCTCCTCTTAGACGCCTCTTTTCTAAAGTAAACATGCCTAAACTGGCTAACCTTTCCTCATAACTTAATGACTCCATACCCTTTATCAATCTTGTCGCCCTTCTCTGAACCCATTCTAGTTCCAAAATATCTTTTTATAGAGTGGTGCCCAGAACTGTACTCCATTTGCAAGAGGAGGTCTTACCAACGATTTATACAGTGGCAAAATTACAGTCTTGCCTTGCATCTATACCCCTTTTTATGCATGCCAATACTTTATTTGTCCTTGCAGCTGCTGCTTGACATTGAGCACTATTGCTTGGGCTACTGTCTACGAGCACTTCCAAATCCTTTTCCATTATAGATTCTCCAAAATGAATTCCATTTAATTTATAGATTGCGTGCTTGTTTTTGATCCCTAAATGCATAACCATACATTTATCTATGTTAAACCTCGATTTCCATTTGGCCGCCCAATCCTCCAGTTTATTTAAGTCCCTCTGTAGAGAAGCTACATCTTGCTCTGATTTTATTGCCTTACAGAGTTTAGTGTCATGTGCAAAAATGGAAACTTTACTCTCTAAAATATCACCAAAGTCATTAATAAATATATTAAAAAGGAGTGGCCCCAGCACGGAACCTTGAGGTACTCCACTTAAGACTTTTGACCAATTAGAAAATGTTTCATTTATCACAACTCTCTATTCCCTATTCTCTAACCAGTTTTGGATCCAAATACAAATGTTGTTTCCTAGACCCAGTTCCCTTATTTTGTAAACCAACCTCTTGTGTGGCACTGTATCAAAGGCCTTTGCAAAATCTAAGCAGACAACATCTATTGTGCTGCCCTAGCCTAAGTTTCCACTAACTTCCTCGTAGAAACTAATTAGATTAGTTTGACGTGACCTATCCCTCACAAATCCATTGTCACGGGCACTAGGAGTCTTTACCCAGGGATCACCAGGTGATAGGCTTACCAGAGCAGTATAGGTGGTAATATGGTACTCTGGTAGCAGGGTGATCACGGAACAGGAAATAGCAGGTGATGAGATGCTCAGGAAAGTCTATGACTAGCAGCACTGGCAATATGGAGGTAGTAATACACGAGGAACTGTATGGACAAAGGACACGTGAAGGTAGTCAGTGGTCTGCGGTAGCAAGTTGTACCACTGCTATAGTGAGGAGGAATGTCCAACAGAAACGAGGGGGTGATGAGAGTCAGCGGTCTGCAGATAGCAAGTTGTACCGCTGTCTGAGTGAAGGAGTGGAATCCAAGTGGAGGTATCCGGGTAGTCAGTGGTCTGCGATAGCAAGTTGTACCACTGCTATGTGAGAGGATACTGGAACAGGTGATACAGGAAACAGGGATCAGTGGTCTGCCTTCAGCAAGTTGTACCACTGAATATATATGTGAGGAGGTGCACGGGGAGAGACTGCAACACAAGATATACACGGGCACCTTGACTTTGAACCACAGTGATATGCACAATATAAATGTATAGATGACTGAACAATACTGCCAATATAGAAAGTCTCTTGAAGTAGTCCAGCATAAGATAACACAGTCAATGATGGCAATAGACTCAGCGGATAGCACACTCCAGAGGAGAACCAACACAGTCCAGCAAGGTATGCAATACACAGCACAGTCAATGAGAAGTATGCATACCGTGGTTCAGGAGGCAGTCAGACAGGAGTGCAGAGATACCTGAACGGCAGGAGGCCGGCAGGATGCGAAGTCCCTGGATGGGTGAAGCGGTGGTCTAGTAGGTGCAGCGCACGGGTAGGTAGACCAGCAGGGAACACAGGAAAGCGTGGAGAGCGGATCAGCAGTAGATGGATGAGTAGCGCTGAGAAGTAACAGCAGCGGGTCTCTGCGGGAACACGGAGGTAACCAATAGCAACCAGCAGGTGCAGTAACGATGGGACACCGGAGCAGAGTTGAACTGGAACAGATGATCACGGAGAGTAGCGGGTAGCAATAGTGGCAGCAGACTCAAGGAAACACGGTAGAGTAGACAAGGACTGAAGACTGAAGCGCACAGAGGCAGCGGATAGGAATCAGCTAAACAGTCACGATGAAACACAGACGGGTTGCAGGTTGAAGACTGTAGTGCACGGAGGCAGCGGATAGGAATCAGCTAGCAGTCACGATGATGAAACACAGACGAGTTGCAGGTTGAAGCCTGTAGTGCACGGAGGCAGCGGATAGGAATCAGCTGGCAGTCACAATCATGAACAGGTGAGTGGATGTGGTTGAAGCCTGTAATGCACGGAGGCAGCGGATAGGCATCAGCTAACAGTCCCAATGATACATGGTAGAGTTGAAGTGATTAGAAGACTGTAGTGCACGGAGGCAGCGGATAGGAATCAGCTCACAGTCACGATGATATAGTAGATGGTAGAAGTGGTATGGGAACCACAGTAGCAGAAGTGGTTTGGAAACCACAGAGGTAGAAGTGGTTTGGAAACCACAGGAATCAGCAGGGCTGAATGAACAAGGAAACACAGGAACACCTTCAGAGACTCATGGGGAATGAGACTCCAAGATCAGGCAACGTGGTGTTGACCACAGGTGCTTAATATAGGGAGGTTGCCTGATCTGCCAATTAAATTAAAGGAACATACACTGAAGGTTTGGAAAGGGCTGCGCATGCGCAGTCCCTCAGGATAGAGGACGTCCACGGTTCCTAATAGTCCGGGAAGAAGCACTCACAGTCCGGTGAGTGACAGTACCCCCCCTTTTAAAGGTGGGCACAGAACGCCTGGAACCGGGCTTGTCCGGATTTTTGGAATAAAACTTCTTCAGAAGGGCAGGAGCATTAAGATCTTCAGCTTTGATCCATGAACGCTCTTCAGGACCAAAGCCCTTCCAATGAACGAGGAAACGGAGGACTCCTCGCGAAATTTTTGCATCCAATACCTCAGTAATCTCGAAATCCTCCTCCTGATGAACTTGAACTGGCTGCGGTGCTGAGGGAGGAGTCGAGAAACGATTGATAATAAGAGGTTTGAGTAAGGACACATGGAAGGCATTGGAAATCCGAAGATTCTTAGGAAGAAGAAGTTTAACACATACTGGATTGATAACTTGAATGATCCTATATGGACCAATAAAACGAGGGGCGAATTTCATAGATGGAACCTTCAAACGAATATTTTTGGTAGATAACCAGACACGATCTCCAATTTTTAGTGGTGGAATAGCCCGCCTCTTCTTATCTGCGAAAGACTTATATTTGTTAGATGTCTTCTTTAAACAGGTTTTGACCTGAGACCAGATATTTTTGAAGGTCTGACAAGCAGTCTCCACAGCAGGAACTTGGGTGGGCGGGAGGGCAGGAAATTCCGGAAAAGACGGATGGTGACCGTAGACCACAAAGAATGGAGTTTTGGATGATGACTCATGGTACATGTTGTTATGGGCGAATTCAGCCCAAGGGAGCAATTCTACCCAGTTGTCTTGGTTGGCTGAAGAGAACATCCTAATAAAAGTCTCAAGATCTTGATTGACTCGTTCCGTTTGTCCGTTAGATTGCGGATGGTAAGACGATGAGAGTGCTAATCGTATGCCCAAGGTTTTACAAAGGGCCCGCCAGAATCTGGAAACGAATTGTACTCCTCTATCTGACACAATCTCAGACGGACATCCATGGATGCGGAAGATTTCTTTAATGAAATGTTCAGCCAGAGTAGACGAGGAAGGTAAACCGGACAGAGGGACGAAATGAGCCATCTTCGAAAATCTGTCTACCACTACCCAAATAGTATTGTGATTCTTACTTGGTGGCAAATCAGTAACGAAATCCATACTAATATGGGTCCAAGGCTTGGACGGAATGGGTAGTGGTCGCAGCAACCCTGCTGGAGTTCTGCGGGAGGATTTGAACTGAGAACATAAATCACAGGAAGCAATAAACTCTTTGACGTCTCTCCTCATTGAAGGCCACCAGTAACTACGAGAGAGAATCTCAAAGGTCTTATGTTCACCGGCGTGTCCAGAAAAACGAGAGGCATGGAACCACGAAAGGATTTTCCTCCTCAGAGTAGGAGGCACGAGGGTCTTCCCAAATGGTAGCATTTTGGTGGATGACGCAGCCAGAGAAATACATTTGGGGTCTAGAATAGCATGGTTGGGAACCTCTTCTACATCAGAGGACGTCACAAAAGCTCGAGATAGAGCGTCAGCTTTCTTGTTCTTAGCAGCTGGTTTGAAGGTTATAATTAATTCAAAACGGGAAAAGAAAAGAGACCATCTTGCTTGACGAGGGTTCAAGCATTGAGCAGATTGCAAATATGACAAGTTCTTATGATCCGTGAAGATCGTCACAGGATGGCGAGCTCCTTCCAACAAGTATCTCCATTCCTCTAATGCAGCTTTGATGGCCAGCAACTCCTTGTCCCCGATAGTATAGTTTTTCTCTGCGGGCAGAAGACCCCGAGAGTAGAAGGCACAAGGATGTAATTTTTGTTGCTCCGAGCGTTGGGAGAGAATAGCTCCTAAGCCCACATTAGAGGCATCTACTTCTAGGAAGAAGGGGAGTGTCACATCAGGTTGTCGCAGAATGGGAGCAGACGAGAAGGACTCTTTGAGGATTTGAAAGGCTTGGAGAGCCTCAGATGACCATTGCTTAGTATTAGCCCCTTTCCGAGTTAAGGCCACAATGGGAGATGCAATGGATGAGAAGTCTTGAATGAAGCGTCTATAGTAATTGGCAAAACCTAAAAAACGCTGGATGGCACGAAGAGTAGTTGGCTGAGGCCAATGTAGTACAGCATTTACTTTGTCTGGATCCATCTTCAGGCCAACTCCGGAAACTATATACCCCAAGAATGGAATCTGGGGTAACTCGAATGAACATTTTTCCAATTTACAGAACAATGAGTTTTTCCGTAGTCTGGAGAGGACCTCTGCCACATGTTGGTGATGAGAAGGCAGGTCCTGTGAGAAGATCAATATGTCGTCCAGGTAGACAACGACACATACATATAATAAGTCCCGAAAGATCTCATTGATGAAACCCTGGAAAACCGCGGGGGCATTACACAGCCCGAAGGGCATTACTAAATATTCGTAATGCCCATCTCTGGTGTTAAACGCGGTCTTCCATTCGTCACCGGAACGGATTCTAATTAAATTGTAGGCACCACGAAGATCCAACTTAGTAAATATCCGAGCTCCCTTGATGCGATCAAATAGCTCAGTGATCAGCGGAATGGGATACCGATTCTTGATAGTAATGGCGTTGAGTCCACGAAAATCTATACAAGGGCGTAATGATCCATCCTTCTTTTTGACGAAGAAGAACCCAGCTCCAGCGGGAGAGGTGGAAGGTCGAATGAACCCACGCTGGAGATTCTCCTGTATGTACTCAGATGTGGCTTGAGTTTCAGGTAACGAGAGAGGATAGACCCGACCCCTGGGAGGAGTCTTGCCAGGTAGAAGGTCGATCGGACAATCCCAAGAACGATGAGGAGGAAGACGTTCAGACTGAGCTTTATCAAACACATCGGCAAATGAAGCATACTGAGGAGGGAGTCCCGGGGAGGACGATGAGATGGAAGATTGCTGTACTTTAAGAGGAATAACTTGAGAGAGACAACGATGGTGACATTCAGGCCCCCAAGACGTAACTTGAGGGGTGCGCCAGTCAATCTGGGGAGAGTGACATTGAAGCCATGGAAGGCCTAAGACAATCGGACTTGTCGTAACAGGAAGAATTAAAAACGAAATTTCTTCATGGTGTAGTACACCAATCTGAAGGGTTACTGGAGACGTACTCTGGGTGATGAGACCATTGATGAGACGTGATCCATCTATAGCCGTCACAGTAATGGGTGTTTTTAAAGTGATCACTGGTAGGGACCATTGATTCACTAGTGATTTAGAAATGAAATTTCCTGCTGCTCCGGAATCAATCAATGCCTGTGACTCAAAGGATTTGGTAGCAAAGGAAATCGTAACATCGAAAGCGCAGACTTTAGATTTCATAGACAATGGAGAGGACTCCAGGGACCCTAACTTCACCTCTCCAGAACTAGTTAGGGCCTGGCATTTCCCGATTTCTTAGGGCAAGAACTGAGCATATGTGTGGAATCAGCACAATAGATACAGAGTCTATTCTTTACTCTTCGTTTCCTCTCTTCTAAAGATAATTTGGAACGTCCTATCTCCATGGGAATCACAGAAGGTGAAACTGGACGAAATTGAGGGTTTAAACGAAGAGGTGCTTTAGCAGAAGTTGTTTTCTCAGATTCTCTTTCACGAAATCTCATGTCTACACGATGGCAAAGAGAGATCAAATCTTCTAGTGACGAAGGAAGCTCTTGGGTAGTCAGTGCATCTTTAATTTTATCGGAGAGCCCCTGCCAGAAGGCGGCAACTAATGCTTCAGTGTTCCACTGAAGTTCAGAGGCTAAGATCCTAAATTGAATGACATACTGTCCTACTGTATGGGAGCCTTGTCGCAAACGAAGAATGCTGGAAGCAGCGGAGGTCACACGACCTGGTTCATCGAACACACTTCGGAACGTGGAAATGAATTTGGCACTATCTTGTAGAATTGGATCGTTTCTTTCCCACAGAGGGGAGGCCCAAGCCAGGGCTTGTCCAGAAAACAATGAGATAAGATAGGCCACTCTGGAACGATGGGTAGAAAAATTTTGAGGTTGGAGTTCAAAATGGACTGAACATTGGTTAAGGAAACCTCTACAAGTTTTGGGGTCCCCGTCATATTTTGACGGAGTAGGCAGGTGAAGCGTAGGAGCTGTAGACACCTGGGATGGCACTGGGGAAACGGAGGAAAGCACAGGAGCTTCAATACTAGCTGTAACAGTCTGTCCAGATGTTCCTTGGGAGGTTAACGATTGGTAACATTGAAGTAACAGCTGTTGGCGAGCATCCTGTTGCTCCACACGGCTGACCAGATGCTGCAGCATCTCCTTAGCGGTAGGTTCCGTATCTGGGTCTGTCATGGCCTGATCTTACTGTCACGGGCACTAGGAGTCTTTACCCAGGGATCACCAGGTGATAGGCTTACCAGAGCAGTATAGGTGGTAATATGGTACTCTGGTAGCAGGGTGATCACGGAACAGGAAATAGCAGGTGATGAGATGCTCAGGAAAGTCTATGACTAGCAGCACTGGCAATATGGAGGTAGTAATACACGAGGAACTGTATGGACAAAGGACACGTGAAGGTAGTCAGTGGTCTGCGGTAGCAAGTTGTACCACTGCTATAGTGAGGAGGAATGTCCAACAGAAACGAGGGGGTGATGAGAGTCAGCGGTCTGCAGATAGCAAGTTGTACCGCTGTCTGAGTGAAGGAGTGGAATCCAAGTGGAGGTATCCGGGTAGTCAGTGGTCTGCGATAGCAAGTTGTACCACTGCTATGTGAGAGGATACTGGAACAGGTGATACAGGAAACAGGGATCAGTGGTCTGCCTTCAGCAAGTTGTACCACTGAATATATATGTGAGGAGGTGCACGGGGAGAGACTGCAACACAAGATATACACGGGCACCTTGACTTTGAACCACAGTGATATGCACAATATAAATGTATAGATGACTGAACAATACTGCCAATATAGAAAGTCTCTTGAAGTAGTCCAGCATAAGATAACACAGTCAATGATGGCAATAGACTCAGCGGATAGCACACTCCAGAGGAGAACCAACACAGTCCAGCAAGGTATGCAATACACAGCACAGTCAATGAGAAGTATGCATACCGTGGTTCAGGAGGCAGTCAGACAGGAGTGCAGAGATACCTGAACGGCAGGAGGCCGGCAGGATGCGAAGTCCCTGGATGGGTGAAGCGGTGGTCTAGTAGGTGCAGCGCACGGGTAGGTAGACCAGCAGGGAACACAGGAAAGCGTGGAGAGCGGATCAGCAGTAGATGGATGAGTAGCGCTGAGAAGTAACAGCAGCGGGTCTCTGCGGGAACACGGAGGTAACCAATAGCAACCAGCAGGTGCAGTAACGATGGGACACCGGAGCAGAGTTGAACTGGAACAGATGATCACGGAGAGTAGCGGGTAGCAATAGTGGCAGCAGACTCAAGGAAACACGGTAGAGTAGACAAGGACTGAAGACTGAAGCGCACAGAGGCAGCGGATAGGAATCAGCTAAACAGTCACGATGAAACACAGACGGGTTGCAGGTTGAAGACTGTAGTGCACGGAGGCAGCGGATAGGAATCAGCTAGCAGTCACGATGATGAAACACAGACGAGTTGCAGGTTGAA
The DNA here is from genome assembly GCF_038048845.1 of Mixophyes fleayi. NCBI lineage: Eukaryota > Metazoa > Chordata > Amphibia > Anura > Limnodynastidae > Mixophyes > Mixophyes fleayi. The sequence continues at coordinate 429,173,181 of NC_134402.1, read as the reverse complement.
GCCTGTAGTGCACGGAGGCAGCGGATAGGAATCAGCTGGCAGTCACAATCATGAACAGGTGAGTGGATGTGGTTGAAGCCTGTAATGCACGGAGGCAGCGGATAGGCATCAGCTAACAGTCCCAATGATACATGGTAGAGTTGAAGTGATTAGAAGACTGTAGTGCACGGAGGCAGCGGATAGGAATCAGCTCACAGTCACGATGATATAGTAGATGGTAGAAGTGGTATGGGAACCACAGTAGCAGAAGTGGTTTGGAAACCACAGAGGTAGAAGTGGTTTGGAAACCACAGGAATCAGCAGGGCTGAATGAACAAGGAAACACAGGAACACCTTCAGAGACTCATGGGGAATGAGACTCCAAGATCAGGCAACGTGGTGTTGACCACAGGTGCTTAATATAGGGAGGTTGCCTGATCTGCCAATTAAATTAAAGGAACATACACTGAAGGTTTGGAAAGGGCTGCGCATGCGCAGTCCCTCAGGATAGAGGACGTCCACGGTTCCTAATAGTCCGGGAAGAAGCACTCACAGTCCGGTGAGTGACATCCATGCTGATTCTTACTAATAATCTTATTGCGCACAAAGTAATCCTGAATACTATCCCTTAATATACCTTCCAGTAGTTGCCCACTATTGATGTCAGGCTTACAGGTCTATAATTCCCTGGTTTTGATCTCGTCCCCTTTTTAAACAACTGCACCACATCTGCTATTCGCCAATCCCTTGGTACTGAGCCTCATGATTTTGAATGAAAATTAAGAATAGCAGTCTAGCTATTTCTGAGTTTAGCTCCATAAGAACCCGTGGGTGTATGCCATCTGAACAAATGAATAATATTTTACGGTTGCTATTAAAATGTTTCACTGTAGCATGAAAAAAGCCTATGAGGAACCAATTGCACCAAGTATACAAAACTACGGAAGTGATGCTGTGCAATAATTCAAACATCAAGAAAACATAGAAAGTGAGAACCACTTGTAGAAGTATTGATGTACAGTTATTTGCACGCACAATAAGAAAAGTGGCATTGTGTCTATACAAGAACAATGCAAATTATACTATGCAACTGTTCAAACATAAAGAACAACACATACACCCAGCATAAAAGATAAGAGAATTGGTACTGTGTACAGAGAAAACAAATACTAACTGCATGCAGCGTAAAAAACAAGATAAGTAGTACCTATTGTTGGTAAGTGATAAAAGAAGTTGATTACTATGGTCAAAAACTTTGAATTCTCTCACAAACAGGCACTTATTCACTGAGACACGTCTTTTGTAAACAATCTAAAAATCCAAAGTGTGCTTTGAGTCAGTGCGTGCTTCCTTAAATCTTCCACTCTTGTTTCATTACGGTTAGTAGCGGCAGTCATACATTTCCTGCACCGCTGATGAAATACAAACTATCACTAGCTCCTTCCAAGAGATTTGTATCTGTGCAGTCAATAATTTCACTTTACTTGCAAGTGTTAAAATTAATTTGTGGAGAATGACATTAATGCAGGGACCTGTTCTTTTTGGTTCAGTGCTATACAAATAATTTGTAATTTTTATATAAAGGAAGTAAGGACAGTGTAATTACAGAAGTGAAAGTTATGCAAATTAAATTCTGAGTTATGGAAGTGGTAAATAGAAACCGTGGCATTGTAATAAGTCAATAGAAGAGATTGTAAACCGGCATTAAAAAAACACCAGAAGTGTCATATCTTTCTCAGGACATGAAGAGCAGTATTATATCGGGTTTAAGATTATTGCTTATAACAACGCTTTATAGCCTCATAGAATTTTAGTAGGTGCACTCTACAGAATGAAGGCAAATGTCTGATTGGTTGCTATTAGCTACAGAACTTGTTTTTCGCAGTTACCTGTGCATACGTTTTCATAAAACTATAAAAAAGAAAAACAATATATATTAAAATAACAGAACAAATTAACAAGATCCAACATAGCTACAAAATGGAAACCATAGGTTTTAATCTGTCTACAGGGGCTTCCTCCCCGCTTGTTAAGTGGTTTATATGGTATGAGTACTTTACGAATCACAGCTCAATCTTTGATCCGTGAGTACTGTGGAATGGTTTTTGAGTTAAGTTGGGTACTTGGGCTAGACCCACTGGTACACTTTCTATAACCGGATAGTCTCTTGTCTTGTCTTGTCCCCCCCTCTATCCATCTGTTTTTCTTGTTTGTTCTCTTTGCCGTCTTCGGCTTATGTATACTGGGTCATAAGATGTGTTGTTGTCTGTACCAATGTTTTTTCTTATTTTTATTTACTTGTTTGATTGTTTAACTAAGCAGTGTGGATTATTCAATATAACTGATCTGCTGTATGTACTCTGCAACCACTGCTATGTTTGTAATATGCTTTTCTAAAAAATTCAATAAAAACCTTTTGAGTTAAAAAAAAAAAAAATAACAGAACAAATTATATTGTTCCTTAACCCTTCCCAGCTCAGTAAAAATTATTTAAATATTGTGTGTGATACTCCAAAATTTCCCAAATGGTATCAGCTCCCTGGCAGTTGTTCTTCCATCCTCAGGATTTGTGCACATGGTACATTATGCTCATGTGTGGTGACAACGCTACCTAAATCTTGACATGTCCAAAATAGAGCTCATCATCTCAAACCTCCCCCTCTAGTGTCACTACCCTGCTCAAATATCCCCCGTAGTTGACAACATTACACTATTCCCCGTTTTCCAAGCCCACAGCTTTGGTGCCATTGACTTCGCCCTCAGCTTTTCTCCATAGTCCCGTGCACTGTCTTGTTGCCTCCTCCTTACAAACATTGCCAGAATACACCCCTATCTCCTCTCTACAATCTGTACTAAATGCCGTGGCACAAATAATCTTCCTCTCTCACCGTTCCACAACCACTGCACCACTCTGCAAATGTCTTCACTTCCTCCATGTTTCCTCCAGAATTCAATTCAAGCTGCTCACCCCTACCTTCAAAGGCTCCACCAACGCCTCTCCTTCAAACATCTCTGTACTCATCAAAAGATACTCTCCCTCTCAGATCTGCCTCTGACGGCACCTGGCCTACTCTCTAATATCCAACTCTCACTCCCGCCTCCAAGACTTCTCCTGTGCTGCTCCCCACTCGTGGAACTCTCTAAGCTGCCTGACCAGACTCTCCTCCATTCTCTCTCTCTAAACTCACCTCTTCACTACAGCTACTACAGCCTATTCTACTCCACATGAACCACTGAGTGCTCTGTGCAAGTAGCTAGCGGAAGAGTCATGGAAAAGGGTTTTTCGTTTTCTTCCTATTTTGCCCATTTTCACCCTACATAAAGCACATAAAAGAAGATGTTATCTTACACTCCACCAAAAGGAAGCTCTATCAGTTATGAAAGAAACAACAGAGCATTTTCCTTGTGTATACTGACAAATACAAAGGTTAAACGCTATAAAACAGACACATCTCCAAATTGCGAAACTGGGCATACTCAAGAAGGAGGAAACCATGAATGAAATGGTTAAGCAGTATCATATTAGTAGAAGGAACTAACAACACCACTGAGGCATAGGACATTGTGTGCCTCAAGTCTCCATGATGTCAATATATAATTAATAGAATACTCAAAAATATTTGACTTGGCTGACAAAACAGCAACTCTCACACTTTAAAAGAAAGAGAGAGAAATATTTTCGAGAACCTGTTGTTCTAAATTCAAAATGCATAGTAAGCTGCAATTAACATATAAAAATGTCATACTATGATCAAAACAGAAATTACAGGTTTTACTTATAAATATGAAAATTGTCGATGGGACCAGTTGACCATGAGAAATGGACAATAAACAATAAGGGGCATATAAAAAAAATTAGCATTATCGATCCACATATTAATAAATAGACACATAAAACCCTGAGAAAAGTCCACAAAAGTGGAGAACATATATGATCATTTATCTAACACTTCTGGATTCCTATTCAGTTCTTCTCATTATTATGCAACATGATTAAAGTGGTCCCCATATCTTACCTGCGCAACATTTCAAAAAGCAAAATCGGGACACCAATTATCCCCTCCCATGATCCAACCAAAACAACGCTCAGACTATTGTGAAGCCACGTTCTTTTCGAGATCTGCAAACCTGCACAGTCCCACCAAGTGCTTGGAGGAATGTCATGCTTATATAGGTGTTCTCAATGCTGAAACTGAGCAGTATGGGGAGGTCATTACAGCACATGCAACACTTCATTTGTGTTTGCAAAGAATATGTGAAAATGTTACAAGAATGTGCTTTTCACATTACTTTTTCCTTGGTTTGTCCGCATCTTGCCAAAAGCAACAATAAATTATTGCACAACCCGTCTGTCGCTTTGCATAAAAGTTGGTAAAGGAAAAACACAGTTACATATTAATGATGATTCTCATGAACAAACTAGTCTCCAAATAAAAAAAACCCAAGAAATTATAGAGAAGAGCTCATGCTAAATTTGTTTAAATGATTACTGGAAGCTGCCTCAACACTGATTGATACATTCATGTTATCTTCTCTAGGGTGTCGAGTCCTGGAGAAGGGGCCATTACTAGCGATGCCTGGGTTAATTTCATTTAATTCAGGAGATGTTACTCTAAAAGGGAATAGAAAGAAAATTAGATTTTTTTTAAAAATCATATAACACCCAAATGGTAGGTCAAAAACAGTCACTCATAAAAATTAACCTTTATTCATCATGATTAAAACTAAAAGTGAAATATAGTGTGAAAAATTCGTGTGTCTCATTGTGACATCTGTAAAACTGCATAACCTTATGTGACACGTGGGTCTAACATAGATGATCTTTTATTTCTAATGATGCTAATGTTGTCAGCGCGCTGAATTAAATGTTAAATTCAGCTAGTTCCTCTAAACAATTTCCCTATCAGGCATTACTAAGTAATTCCCGACAGGGGAATTATAACACAAGGTTATACAGTTTTACAGATGTCATGATGAGACACACTAGTTTGGTATGTAATAAAATATCGGTATGTTAGATAAATCAGAATTATAATTCTGCCATTCATTCCGGACAAAAAGACATCAATCTAATTACATTTCAATAAGAGACATGTCCTACGATTGAGGAAGATCCATGGCTTAATATTAGGATGTAACATCTCTAATACAGAGATGTCTATGTAAGAGATTAATAAAACAGTGATTCAGGAGATCACTCATTCTGCCTCCCTTACTAATCTCACATATTTTATAATTTGCTTATAGTTTTAATCATGATGAATAAAAGTAAATTTTTATGAGTGAATGTGTTTTTGACCTACCATTTGGGTGTTAAATTATAAAAAAAAAAATAATCTGATTTTCTTTCTCTTATAGAGTAACAAACTGAATTAAATTTATCGCGACAGTTGTGCTTCTCATAAATAGTACTGTCTCTTATCTTTTTGTTAGAATACAGGCATTTATACTATAGAGCAGTGATGGCTAACCTGTGACACTCTAGGTGTTGTAAAACTACAAGCCCCAGCATGTTTGCCACTAGATAACTAGCTGATAGCTGGCAGAGCATGCTGGGACTTGTAGTTTCATAAAGAACCTGGGGGTAAATGTATCAATGTCCGGATTCTTCAACTCCGGCGATATCGGCGATATAGGGAAGTTTCCCTTTACAAGGCAGCGCCGCTTTAAATTTAAGGGCTGAAGACACCGATCTCGCCGGAGTTGAAGAATCCGGACATTGATACAATTACCCCCCGGAGTGTCACAGGTTAGCCATCACTGCTATAGAGAGTGCACCCTAAAAGAGAACTGAAATATTCTTCACGAATAAGTAATTAATAAATGACATTATTTTATGATATATTGCATTAGTCCGGATGGTTATAATCCTGAGGTTTGTAGTTTGTGTAACGTAACTAAGCGTGAAATCACTGTGCGCATGCCCAGAAAGTGGGCGCATGAATACGTACCCACATGGACTTGCACCCGCCTGCGCCAGGAGAGATGGATCGGAGGGAAGGGGAATTCTAACGTGGACAAGTACAGTAAAGGAATGTTTATGCAAAAACACACATATACACTTATTAGGAGATGTATATTTTGCACCTGCTATAAGACAGCTGATGATGATGACTTGTTGTAAATACGGTGTATATGCTGCTGGTGCGGAGGAGGCATCTCGAGATGTGTACGGCTCTGCATACAGGAGGAAATGCGCTATTATTCCATACTCTATTTTTTTTTTAAGAGTAATTTACTCCCATTTTGTGACCAAGTCTGCATCAGCCCCTCATTGTTTTTGCACTTGAGTGGGGATTAATCCAAACTAAATGCTCCCAATAAAATTTGAAATGACTTTTCAATGGAAGAGCAGACACATGGATACACATCATTAAACATTAGGGTGTAGGAAATGATCTACTACATATAGCTTCAAATACCCCAAACAACTTTGAAACAAATATACATTTTTGAGACACAGGGGTATATTTACTAAACTGTGGGTTTGTAAAAGTAAAGATGTTGCCTATAGCAACCAATCAGATTCTAGCTGTCAATTATGTAGTACATTCTACAAAATGATATCTAGAATCTGATTGGTTGCTATAGGCAATATCTTCAATTTTTTTTCACACCACATTTTAGTAAATATACCCCAAAGACTCAGTTTGTTAATGGAAATCTATATACAACACCAAGGATGGGGGAAGCCGGACATAGCAGAGTTGGATATGCTATTTTATCAAATCTTTTAACAATCCACACCCACATCTTTTTACAGAGGCCCCACACGGGGTTATAATGTGAGATTACGACAAGCAGGCTTGGTGGCTGCACGCTGCTAAATCAGTGACAGCTGGAGGACTCCACTTAGCCTGCCAGCAAGTGTTATAATAGTTCCTGACCGCTCAATCATTACTGCACAGGTCTCAATACGCAGAGTGATCATATAATGACATCAGGTCAGCGATAGCCACACAAGCTCAAGTCAAGAGTGTCCATCTCTTGTCATTCCACTCATTCTTCGTTCTGTTTATGTATTACAAATGTCATGGCTACACATCAGATAAATGACTGGTAAGCGGAGGCAGGTGTGTTGATAGTGCCTCTGGGATATTCACAAAGTGTAAATATAGCTCATCACACACTTAATAAAGCAGCTGCTCATGTCATATACTCCATCCACAACTGGACTACAGAACATGTCATGTTAAACCCTCTAAACATTGCTTTGTTTTTAAAGGATTAGCCATATTTCTAGAGTGGGCAGAAAGCACCGTCAACGTGTGTGATCGTGTTTTGTGTTCGTGCCCAGCACCAAGCTTAAGAAAATAAAATCTATTGATGGCACAGTGTTAGGACTGGCACCTCGCAGCACTGGGGCCATGGGTCTGAATAGACTAGGGGGCTCTCTGTGTGGAGTTCTCCCCTATGTTTGCAAGAGTCTCCTTCAGGTGCTCTGGTTTCCTCCCAAAGTCCAAAAACATACAAGTTGGTTAACTGCTTCTGACTAAAGTAGCTTTAGTGCACCACCTTTTTGGTCTGAGGGCTGCACTGGGACATATAACTTAAGCATCCTTGCAGCTATTCCATAGCTCTCAATATTTTTAAAAAGTCCCCATTAGGACAGAAATGTGTGCACCGCCGCAAAGTGGCCACCAGGGGGGAGCTGTAGTCATACCATGTAGTGGGTGTAGTCCCATCACATAGGGAACGAGCCATGCCACTAACTTCTTGTACCAACACATTCTCCCCTCCAACTATATTTCAAACATGAGGATCCCGAGCACACAGCATTTTTTGTATATTGCAAATGTAAAGCAAAATGCAATGATGTATTATATTATATATATTCACATTAAAGAGGTTAGGCAATTTTCATACATTTTTATTGACTGTCTATGAATCACTGTTTAGCTCTCTGAGAAATAAAAGCATCATTATAGTGATGATATTTCCTCGCAGTCACTGTTCTGCTAGCGGCATATATAATACGCTGTATATTTTAATCTGCTAATGTAATCATTGTAAATATCATGGGTGGCACTTAGATCTCTGAAAATACGGTGGCACCTCACACTTAGTTCAGGGCTCAAGGATAGCAAATATGGGTGGGTGGAGCACAACAAGCGTAGAGTGTATATGGGGGGAGGAGGGCGACAAAGAAAAGGTGGTACAAAGAGAGGAAGGCACACAGAACATGATGTGGTGATGTATTAGAGGAAAGGAGTGTGTGATAAGGGGAAAAATGTAGAGGAGGCACAAAATTAGCCATCATCTGGAAAGCTATGAATATTCATGATTATTAATAACAGCGTGAACAGTCTATGTACTGGCAGGAGCATGCAAACCGTACTTCAAGGAAACATCCTGTGACATCATCAAGCTGCCAGCTTTCAGCACATTGGTTCGGAATAATCACATGGTATCAGTGACATAAGAACGTCTGATTTAATAAGTTCCTAACGCATTTAAGACACCAAAAGGAAGAAGCACTGTTTTACAGCAGGTTTTTATAAAGTTTGGGGTGTGTACATATTGCAATTATGCTTTTGCTCATTGCATGACAGGATCACTTTATTAAAACATACCCACCAAAAAATACAAGGACTTTTTGCACCTATGTTGTTGTCCAATAGAAAGCTAAGGGTGTGCGCACAAAGTCCTATAAATTCAATTGATACTTGCAATGAATTAAATTGCCACACTTTTGTTGGCAAAAAGATTCAGGGACAGTGGAATTCAAGAACCTCGAACCTTACTGTAATCCATAATTAGTGTATAGTTTACAAGAAAAAAAACCATTAAGGGCCTGAATCATTAAGGAACGTAGATCCCGATAGGTGCATATTTTGCGTAAAATTACCCTGCACGAGGCCAGAAACAAACTATATACAAGTTCATGCAATTCAGCTTCGACCGTAAAGAACACTTATGACAGCCTACATTTTCAAAGGCGGAATGGGGGAGAGAAAGGCCGTATGGTGCCATGGTCGAGTGCACAAACAACTGTCCAATTCAAGCTGTGGGCATCTCTCAGGTACGTGATTTTTAGCCATATAATTTGCACCAGATTCAGGGCAGGTGTAAGCGCCGATTGATAGTGATGACGGTAATGTATGTTTGCAGAACATGTGTTTGCAATACAGAGCAACTGTAAAAAATAATTTTACGCACATTAGACATTAATAATAAGTTAATTGGTAGTTAGCATAGAACATTAGTGTTTAATTATATCATGTATAGATTAGTTAAGGTAGATTAGTGCCCCCCCACCCTTCAAAATCCTCAACCAGCTTCAGCAGCCTCTAACAGGGAAGCCAGCAGCCTGAGGTCCCCTTGTAATAGTGGAAACCAAGCCCAGGCTGCTCATCCTAGAGACTACCATTGTGCTGAAAAGTGCTGGTGCTCTTCCCACCTGCCCCCCCTCCCCTTGGGCTATGGGGTTCTGAAAAAAATTGGGACCCCTGGAGTGACAATGTTTAGTTTTGCATCAAATTTCTGTGCATGTCAAATCCTGCCCTTTTCACGTAAGGTCTGGTGACCATAGAATTGGGTGACATATTGGGAGTGAGATGTGCACTATTTTAGTGTGAGTGGAAAGGTCCATTTATCCAGACGGAGAAAATCAGCCCCTAGAAATCGCCAGAGTTCTATGACCTGTATAAAAGCACTTGGTGTGTGGATTTTCCTATATGGTCACAGAACTTGGCTTATAAGATCCTTGTATTGTACAGTAGGGGGTACATTATTCCTATTTACCAGCCTTGGTAACAACTGTTTACTGTGAGCAGCTGGGCAGGGTTAGGCCACACCTGTATCTCTCAGAGTACTGCTGAGAGCTGTAGTCCCACTGTTCAAGAGTCACAGGTTTTCTATAGGGTGTGATACTTAAGAGATACATTACGATCTGCACAAGAGAAATTGTGAATAGAAATAAACGCTGCACATACGTATTACAGGATGGTATTGCATAGCTAGCATTACACTTGAGAAAATAGCTGGGATTTCAGCTGACCTTGTTGTTTTGACATATTCACCGTCCAAATGGCGAATGTCCAGACATGAATTAATCAAGAGTGAACTCCGAATGTATTTACGTACTTTCCTCCTGTGACTTCACCCTCCTCCATCTCCTTACTGCGCTGTCTCTTGGGAGTGCTTGTATCTTATGACCATGTTCAGTGCACTCCCTCATGTCGGAGATTCTTGGCAGCTCTTTCATAAAACTTTCCCAAGATTCTCTTTTCTTGCGCTACCTCTACAGTCACAGCGTCACCAGCGTCCCAAGATTAAACTTATCTTCCTTTCCTCACGACAGATCTGCCTGCGCTGGTGTTGTGTCACATTGCATAGGCTGATCCCAGGCACCTTTCTCGGTTTACACAACTTGTATTGGAGAACTGGTATGTAGGGTGTGAATGTATTGTCCTACAATCCCACCACTGGGGGACGTCATTTAAACCAAGATTCAAAAACTCCAAATAAAGAAATCGTATACGTAAAAGAAAAGGCTTTTGTAATGTTAAGTAAAATGATCTTGTTTTATAATCGCCCACTTTCCTGTTGAACCGTGTGACATTAAAGGGGTTTTTCCCAAATTCAATGATGTTTAATTAATTTTTACTTGTTCATACCTGTATACAAGTTTTACCAAATACATTGCATTTTTTCTGCTATTTGTAGGATAATAAAAAATGAACAGTGCAGAACATTCAACTTATGAATTTGTAACACTGAATAAATACCTAACTATGGCAGAAAACCACAAATAATAATCATAAGATCATGAACATTTATTAAAACAGCCTAAACAGCTAATCTCTAAAAATCACACTATAAAAATATTTAGAACAGAGTTAGCTGATAAATTCAGAGAGTCCAGGACTATTTGATCCGACTGCCATGCTCGTCTTATATTTGTTATTTGCATTTTTCTTCTAGCTTCTTTCTTTGCTGCTCAGCCATGTATTTTTAAGTTGATTATTTTTGTTTCCTTGGGTCATGACACAGAGTTGTTTTATAGATACAACTGTTTTTTCCAATACTGAAAAAAGCTGTGGACTGTGTACCTCAAGGCAATGAAATTGAAGAACTACGCAGGGTGATTTAAAGGGTAACTCCACCCAAAACGGAAAATTCAAAAGTTAAAAAATAATAATGTTGCAGAGAAGGCGTTCGACCGAATTTCATGGGACGTTATGTTCCTTGTTCTGAAAGCGTATGGCTGCTCGGCTGAATTCCTGACCGGGGTGTCTGCCCTTTACAACTCCCCCACAGCTAGGGTCCTGGTTAACGGCTCTTTATCTGACCCTCTCTCCCTATCCAACGGGATGAGACAGGGCTGCCCTCTATCACCCTTAATTTTTTGCACTAGTTATAGAACCCTTGGCGGCAATGATCAGACAGTCAGCATTGATTTCAGATGTGACGGTGGGGCCACGGGAATTTAAGGTTTCTCTTTTTGCCAACGACATACTCCTCTCCCTGACGAACCCTCAGGTATCTCTACCCCCCTTATACAAACTTATGGATGAGTTTGGCCTGCTTTCAGGTTATAAAATTAATTTTACTAAATCAGAGACCATGCTCCTCCATGCTTCCCCTTCCCTTAGGACTAGCTTACAGACCAATTTTGCCCTACGCTGGCAGGCGCATAAGATCAAGTATCTTGGAGTCTAAATCACTTCGACTTATGATAAGTTATATCGGGAAAATGTTCCTCCCCTCCTAACTAAAATCAAACAGGACCTAGAGACGGGCTTCTATGTCGGAGCTTTACCACAATTTTGAACCTTTTTGTCCACTTTTCTCTGAATACTTCCAGGTCCGACACTTTGCCATGTCTTTGCCCCCCTCTGATATTCTCCGGGCCCTCGCCTTCTTTGAGTATATGTGTCTACATTCCCCACTCAACAAAGGGATGATCTCCGGGATCTATAATTGGCTAATAGAATATACTTCTGATTCTCCAGGCCGACATGAGAGGGAATGGGAATGTCACGACTATATTGTGTACCTGCTATTATTGGCGCAACTCAGAGGAAGGTGCGGAGTCTAACGTGCCCCTGGTATTCACCAGGCACCCCCGAAAGGAAGTATGGACTCCGCTGCAGGGACACGCAGGTCGCGGTGCTTCCAAGAGTCAACAGCGAGATACAAGGAGGTGTCAGACAGGCCGGGTCGGTAACGTTCTGGTAGCAGAGGTACAAAGGGAAATCCAGAAGAATGGTGAGGCAAGCCGGGTCGGTAACTTTCAGGTAGCGCAGTACAAAGGCAGAATCCAAATAGAGGTGGTCAATCGGTCCGGGTCAAAAAGTCACAGGCAGCACAAGGAAAGTCAGAAAACAAATACAGCAACTGGTACACACAACGCTGGAGGCAGGAAGACCTGATACTCTGGCACTGGTAGGTGAGCCAGAGGAAGTTTAAATAGTGTGGTGCCCCAATCAGAATCAAAGCTGCAGCGCTGTCATAACTGCCGCCGGGAGATCCGCTCATAGCGTCCCGTTGCCTGGCAACGGGGCGCGTCATCACTACAGAGGTCGTACGGCAGGGGGATCCGGAAATGCAACCAGACGCGCTATCGGAAGACAGGTGGCCGTGCGGGACGGCGCCTGACAGGAAAAATGACTTGGGACCACCTCCGGATAACTCCTGCTGGGAGGAGATCTGGGAGGGGATTGCCAAGAGCTCAATCTCTACATTAATTAAGGAGACGGCCTACAAATTGTACTATAGGTGGTACTATACCTCTGACAAGCTGTCTAGAATGTTTCCTACGGCCACTCCGAGCTGCTGGTGGGAATGTGGCCAGAGAGGTACAATGTTACATGTATGGTGAACCTGCCCTCGCATAGTTCCTTTCTGGAACATAGTTCTCACACTCATAAACTCTGTGTCAGAACAACAGATAAACTGATCCCTGGTCATTCCTTTTCTCCCGCCCTGTTCCTGATGAGAGCGCGCCTTCTAACAAGCTTATCTCCCATATCCTGGCAGCTGCTAAATCCCTAATAGCAAAGCATTGGAAAGACCCTAATGCTCCCTCCCTGCAGGAACTACGGTCTTATATTTGGCATGTCGCAAGCATGGAGAGCATAACGTACTACCTCCATGATAAATACCATGATTTTGACAAGGTGTGGGCCCCGTGGTATTCACTAGAAAGCCGCAGCTGCCTATCCAGTATGGCTCTCCCTCCCGCAGTTGGAATATAGCTCTTGGGCCGCCTCCGGATCCCCTAGGCTGGATGCGGCGTGTTGTTGGCGAGTAATACCTGTCTGGTATTTAGTCGCTTATTTAATCGTTTGGTTTAGTTCTCCCTAGCCATGTTCCATGTATACATATTAGCAATTCTGTTAATGGTATTTGTGCCTTTCTACCTCCCACCCCTTCTCCCTCTTTCCCCCTCACCTCTCCGATATAAATGTATAAAACATAGAGGAGACACCTTTTATATTAATAGTATTATGTTCAAAATGTTGATTGTATTTTCCCTGTTGTTTCCTCTCTAAACAAAGAGTTTAAAAAAAATAAAAAAAATAATAACAATGTAATATTACTTACTGGGGGCCTGACTATCCTTCACATCCGACAGTTCCCCTGATTTCCGCAATGGTCCAGTGACACTCTCCTTACTCCCTGCTGCTTTACCAGTTTCATCTATCCTCTGTAAGCATCCTATATATGGGAGCGGAAGGTTCAAAGAGGAGGGTCATTGACAATACACTGTCTGCCTGAAGAAGGAGAAACCTGAGCATGAGAGAGGAGAGCGACACTGGTCTCCTACAGACAGGGGACCCGTCCATTTCTGATGATTGCTCGAACGCCAAATATGTAATATTCAGTATTACTATTTAACTTACTGAACTCAGCCGAAAACTGAATATATAAAAGAAACAAAAAAATACTTACATTATTCCATCAACTGTTTTAACACAAACACACTGCTGCACAACACATCTTTGGACTAGGAAAAAGCCTAACATTCTGTGCTGTACTACAGGACATGATTAGAGAATTAAGGATAATTTAGAATCTAAGCAGTGCTTGTGTATTGTGTCATTATTATCATCATCATTTATTTATATAGCGCCACTGATTCCGCAGCGCTGTACAGAGAACTCACTCACATCAGTCCCTTCCCCATTGGGGCTTACAGTCTAAATACCCTAACACACACAGACACAGACTAGGGTCAATTTGATAGCAGCCAATTAACCTATTAGTATGTTTTTGGAGTGTGGGAGGAAACCGGAGCACCCGGAGGAAACCCACGCAAACACGGGGAGAATATACAAACTCCACACAGATAAGGATATGGTAGGGAACTGAACTCATGACCCCAGTTATGTGAGGCAGAAGTGCTAACCACTAGGCCACCGTGCAGTCATATTGCAGTTCCATAGGACGTTGATTGCTGTGAGTAATATATAAACAACGGTATCGTAAAAGCATAAGTGATGGGGGGTGGTGGCAGTGACCTTGTATGCGCTGCATATCATCAGCTTTAGGAGGCCATGGTCTTCACTATTGTGGTGGCAGAGAAGTGCCATGTTTCCTAAAACGTCCCTACCCCCATTCTTCATTTTGCTGATGCTGTCACTCATATATTACTACACCGGCACATGCATCAATGCAACCAATAGTTACTCCAGCTGCCGGTTGGTACCCAAATTATGTCTGCAATTGAGCTTTGCCATAAACGGCTGTGTTTTCAATTAATAATTAACTTACGCTAATGGTGTCTACAAATTATATATATAACATTCTTACAGAATTCAATAAAAAGTACAAAAAAAAGCAGTGCACAAAAACCAATGTGTATTAAATCTCCCAGAGAAAAAAAGCATAAAAGTGAACCACAGACAGCTTTTATGCCACCAGAGTTATATAACAGAGAATGTGAGTCAAACGAGCATTATATTGGGAGAAATTAAAAAAAAAGGGAACATTAAGAGTAATGAGTGGAGAGGCAGAAATGGATATCGGACAAAGTTTCACTTTTCCAAAACATTGATCATTATTTGGACCGTGAACCTATTTATAGCTGTTTAACACTATAACTGGACACTTCTGTTGAAACAGTTTTCAGTTTTATTTTTCTGAAAATTTTCCATTTGTTCAACACTTACTAATAATTTTGTGTCCAATAAACAGCACATTACATAAAAACGTGTTCTGTGTTATTTGGTTTGTACATGATGTTTTTATAATGAAGCTATGATGGATTTATAGTTTCACAGTTTGATGTTTTGATTGTTTAGAACACAGTACATGGTTTGTAAGGCTGCATTATTCCACCACATGAGCTGTCATATTGATGTCATATGTTGTTCTCTGTTAGATTTCTATAAGGTGTGATCCTGCTACTTGCTCGATAACTGAGATGTACAATATTGACCATCTGAAGTGTTACTTCCTGCCAAAAGTACACAATGACATTTGAGGCTGTGGTATACCAGACTAGGTTGTTCCATGACATGTGGACGTAAGCAGCCGTTACACTTCTACATTTATGGCACTACGCTAATCTCTGGAGTCGGTCATATGATAGATAGATAGAGATAGATAGATAAATACAGATAAACACACAATATATATATATACACACAACAATCAGCCACAATATTAAAACCACTGACAAGTGGTCATTTATATGCAGTGGGCATTCGGAAAACTATATCTACTTTATGTTCTAAGGTACATTTTTCGGTTGCCCCTGCTGATTTAGATGCACTTAGATCTAAATGGGAGGTGGATTTGGGCCCTCCTCGGGATGAGCTGTGGTCCCATATGCTTAAAAGTCTTCACAGAGATAGTTCCTGTCTTGGCTATCAACAAATTAATCTGTTTAAACTATATAGGGTTTACCATGCTTCTGATAGGTCGGAGGAGTAGTCCTTCATCTCTGAAATGTCACACCTCTATGGGTGATTTCTGGCATTTATTGTGGGATTGTTCGGTAGTGAAGGGTTTTTGGTGGGAGGTTTGGAACTGTGTTATTAACACAATTCTAATGGCCCCTTCAATTGGTACTAAGTGGCGTCTATATGGTATTTCTTTAGAAGAAATTACTAACAAATATATAGCTACCTCTATTTTTAATCTTATGACCTTGGTTAAAATAGTGATACCTCAGTCTTGGCTTGCTCCTTATGGAGAGTGCTAGTCAATGCTACTATGCAACATGAAAGATATATGTACACTTGTAGGAAAGTAAAATATAGTCTAGATGGTATACCTCCAGATATCGAGCAAGGTCGGATGATCCGATGACCTCGGAGTAATTCTTACATTAGAGGATGAAGGCGGGGGGGGGGGGGGTCATTTGGCTTGCCCATTCTGTGCATTACCATACTGGTAGGTTAATTGGCTGCTATTAAATTGCCCTTAGTCTCTCTCGGTCTGTGTGTGTATGTTAGGGTATTAAAATTATAAGCTCCAATGGGGCAGGGACTGATGTGAATGAGTTCTCTGTACAGCACTGCGGAATTAGTGGCGCTATATAAATAAATAGATGATGATGATTATTAATTTCTTTTTTCTATTCATTGATTAATTATCTGTATTTACAATATGTTATTGTGGTGAGTCCTTCTGCATTGATTCAATCTTAAGGTTGTTACATGTGTTGGATTTTGCTCATGGACTATTTTATGGACATACCATGTATGTTTATTTTCTTAATCAAGATGTTACTCTGATGAGATGGGCATTATGATATACTTATGTATTTTGTTTTGCTCTCTGTGGTTTTGTCCATTGTGTCTTTTTTTGAGGGTGAAAATTAATAAAAAATGTAATTGATTAAAAAAAACAAACCCCACTGACAAGTGAAGTAAATAACACTGATTATCTTGTTACAATAGTTCCTGTGAAGGGGTGGGATACATTAGACAGCAAGTGAACAGTCAGATCTTGAAGTTGATATAGCAGGAAAAATGGGCAAGCGTAAGGATCTGAGCGACTTTGACAAGGGACAAATTGTGATGGCTAGAGGCCTGGGTCAGAGCATTTCCAAGATGGCAGGTTTTGTGGGGTATTCCTGAAATGCAGTGATTAGTACCTACAGAAAGTGGTCCAAGGAAGGACAACCGGTGAAGCGTCGACAGGGTCATGGGCACCCAAGGCCCAATGGTGCGCATGGGGAGTGAAGGCTAGACTGTCTGGTCCAATCACACAGAAGAGCTACTGTGGCACAAATTGCTCAAAAAGTTAATGGTGGCTATGATAGAAAGGTGTCAGAACACTCAGTACAACGGAGCTTACTGCGTATGGGGCTACGTATCCACAGACTGGGGTCAGGGTGTCCATGCTAACCCCTGTCCACCTCCGAAACTGCCTACAATGGGCACTTGAATCCACAACTATACCATGGAGCAATGAAAGAAGGTGGGTTGGTCTGATGGATTACGTTTGCTTTTACATAATGTGGACGGATGGGTGCATCATTGTTTACCTGGCGTAGAGATTGCACCAGGATGCCCTATGGGAAGAAGGCAAGCTGGCGGAGGTAGTGTGATGCTCTGGGCAATGTTCTGCTGAGAAAGTTTGGATTCTAGCATTTATGTGGAAGTTACTGTAACATGGATGACTTTATAAGGATATTGCTGAAAAACGTTAACAACTCATGTTTCTGGTAGGCAAACAGACTCCATTGGTAAGTGAGTACGTTTTACCTCCTTTGGGAAAAGTAATTTGTTTACTAATAAAAGTCATATAATGCACTGTGTGCTCCTCTTTTCTCTCTTTGTTTATTACTGAGGATTGATACAGAATCAGAGAAAAGTCTCCATTTTTTCAACAAGATTCCTATTGGATATATACATACCACTTTCACTTGAAGTCAAGTAAGCATATTCACATAAGGGGAAACTTCAGATGAGACCTTCACATATCTAGGGCCTGATTCATTAAAGAAAGTTAAGCAAAAGTGAGCAACTGAGGCAAAACCATATTGCATTGGAGGGGGAGGTAAATTTAAAATGTGATAGCAGATTTATATTTGGGGAAGGGTATATCCTAGATCAACTTTAAATTTCAGTGTACAAACGTATTTGTGCGCTACATGAAAAAACAACCAGTATTTTCCTTATGTGCAAAACAATAAACTAATTTGCACCCCTTGTATTGCAACATGCTTTTGTCCAGAAAACTTGAGTAAGAAAACTTACTAAATTTTTTTGCTTAACTTTCCTTAATGAATCAGGCCCCTAGTGTTTAGTATTCCATATTACAATATTAGTTGTTTTTTCTTGCTTGTGTCCTGTTTTACAAATCAGATTTTAAGTTTGATATATAATATATGGTTTATATACTATTCACTATTTCAAGTAATATTACATCAATATACTACACTATGTATAGTTTATGTTTTTTTCACATGTCCCGGAGGTTCTTATTGAAACAACATAGAAGAATCATTAGACCGTCTATGGACTTACATCGTCACTGTATTTAAATCATTATTTATATTGTATTGTTTATTATATTTATATGGTGATATTGTGTAGTGTCCCATCGAGGTGAATTGTTTTTCTTATCCTTAGGACACAATCACATAGATCACAATGGCCCCACATTCCACTTTACCTACTTGCAATAAAGCAATGCAGAATGTGGATCAAAATAGCAGTAGCCATTGAAGTTGAACTGTTGCCCAGGCAACGTGAAGACGGCCATTTTGCGAGCTGAATCTATTTGTAAAAATGCAGCTTTATCAGTTCACTAGGAGTGAGACAATATGGTTACGTCCACTATATATAGGTGCTAAGTTCTACTCTAGCTCAGCAGAGACATCAATTAAAATGTTCTAAAGAAAGCAATAGCACCACTACTGGAAGACACTACAACTCACCTCCCATACAATGAAGTTTTAGCATAATTGCAATAGGACATTTTTCAGTTGGAGTAAATGCATTGGTTGTCTAGGGCTGCGGTGCTTAATCTTTTTTTTTTTTTTTTTTAATCTGAGAAAGTGCGGATATCTCATTGTTCTGGGACCACCAAAATCATATTTAGCCACCCGACTTGGGGTCCCAGTCCATAGTTTAAGCACCTCTGTACAAGGACAATATTAATCACAAAGCTCTATTGTGAGATTTTGTATCAAACTGGCTGTATGTACCGGACATTGGGCACAATGGTGGAAAGGTGACAATCTATACAAGTGTTTTCCTTCTGAAAAATGAAGGAACATAAAAAAAAAAAGTTTAGCTTAAAATTGTTGCAGCAAAATACAATGACACTCATCACATTATCCAACATATTTGGGTCTTTGAAAGGGTTTCAACCTGAGCCAACACTGACCATGGCAGGATACTAACTTGTGTCCAACCAGGGACTGAGTTATCAACGTCATATCAGCTTGCACTGCAACCTAACACGACAGATAGACGTCTTCTAGTAGTGGGGGGTGTTGGGCATGTAACCTGCAGGAACTGACACCAGGTGATTGACAGCCTCTGGGCATCATGCACTAATGCAATAATATGTCAACATCATACAGAATAAACGTGGCACTAGACCCACAAAAAGGTGCCATACCCACAATTTATGCCCCACAGCTTTATCTCCTATTACTGCTTCTTAAATGATTTGTGACTTTTACACTTCCAGTTATTCCCCACTGTATACGTACAATATGAGTGGGTAGTAAAACGAGTACACCCTCTGAGTCAGTCCTTCATTTAAGATTTAACATACAGTATATGGCACTGTTATACTTGTAGACCAGGCTAACTCAATTTTGGGACAAATCTTTCAGGTTGCAATAATTACATTAAAAAAATCTGTAAATCGCATAGGAAACTAATTGTTTGATACACAGATAGACAGATAGATATGAGATAGATCATAGTTGTCCACTCACCAGGAATGTCCGGCAGACTCCAGAATTTTTGGGAGCTCTGTCAGACTCCCAGGTGAGCAGGGCAACCTCCTGAATCTTGCCCGCTTTATTGGTGAAGTTGGTGGTGGGGGAGAGAGGGTAATCGTGTAATTCTGGCCCCACCCACTGCTACAATAGGCCAAAATTGGTTTTGTATGGCATACTGATGTGATTAGCATGGCCATGCCCCCAATACATGGCCAACTTTGGAGATGTCCAAGAGGAGTGATCTCCAAAGCTGACAAGTATGAGACAGATAGAAAGGATAGATAGATAAGATAAGATAGATTAGATAGATAGATAGATATGTGGCCGCACATGTACTTTAGATACTGCCCCTGCCAGCAAAAAACTATATCTCCCAGCATGCAGTGGGAAGATTGAGTGTGTGAAGAAGCCATTGCAAGCAGCAGTTGGAGATTATGAGAGTGTAATTGGAATCTGAGAGACAGAGGAATATAGGAGAGAGAGAGACACCCTCAGAGAGTATAGAAGACTTTACAGTGGAGAGTGGAAGAGTTTACCAAATACCCAAGCAGAGTAAAGCCATCTTGGACACAGATGCTGCAGACCATTGGGGATAAGTAACCCATGTTTACCTTGTTGTTGATCTACTTGCACTGAGTATATTTGTTACTAGTCAGGAAGGGAACAGGTGGGGAGACCTGAAGAATATTTTATTATACCCTTTTGCGGGACTGTAACAAGGGTGAAGTGTAGGGAAAGATAGTTAGGGGATAGAGACTGAGTCAAAAACTGAACCAAACACCTTGACATTATTTACTATATGTAGGAAAGCCCCAACTGTGTGGTTGAGGAGCCACCTTGTACTAAAGTGACTGTATACTCACACCTAAGAGAAAAAGAGGGAACAACAGGGGTGTAAATTGTATTCTACATTCATGTCGAATTGGAGGAAAAGGGAGTGTGGTTTATCAAATTGCCTGGAAAAAGTAACTGTTTATTGGAGATAAGTAAGATTACAAAGTGCCACTATGTGGGATTACTGGTGTTTAACCAATATTGAGGAATACAAGGAACTGTGACGTATTTGCAACCGTAAAGACTGTTTGCTCTGAGATTGAGAAGAAGAGATCTGCGGGCAGCACGGTGACTTATACCCCGTTTAAACTGCCTCAAAAACCAGAGTTATTGCTTAAGTGAGCCCTGACCACCCGGGTTGAGGCTGAGCGTGAACGGGTCCCCTGCATCTAAACGGGTCGGATGACCCGGGAATTAGACCCGCGTCTTATGCAGAGTTATTCCCGGGTGCGACCCAGGTAGATGCCAGTCTGAATGGTGAGACCCGGGTTGAAAAAAAACTATTGAAAGTTAAAAAAAAATCAACATCACAAGAGGAGCCAATCAAAGCTCCTCTGATGTTGCCAGGGAGACCGGGGCGGAACAGGGTTCAGTATGAACCTGGTCGATTCGGGAATTTGCCGGGGTGGGAGGCTCTGTTATCTGGCAATATCCCGGGCGGGTTCATATACCCAGGATATTGCCGGGGTGGCAATGTGAAAGCAGCATTAGTGATTAGCACTTCTGCCTCACAGCACTGGGGGCATGAGTTCAATTCCCGACCATGGCCTATCTGTGTGGAATTTGTATGTTCTCCCCGTGTTTGCGTGGGTTTTCTCTGGACGCTCTGGTTTCCTCCCGCACTCCAAAAACATACTGGTAGGTTAGTTGGCTGCTATCAAATTGACCCTAGTCTCTCTGTCTGTGTGTGTTAGGAACTTTAGACTGAAGAGACTGATGTGAGTGAGTTCTCTGTACAGCGCTGCAGAATTAGTGGTGCTATATAAAAAAATGATGATGATGATGATGATTAGTACTACCTGCTAAAAAAAAACTGCATAATTGCACTCATCTGCTTATTATACAAATGCTTTTTTTATGATATGTGTTAGTGAAATTGAAAAACTGTTATTGAGTTTAATGTACAGTATAATGCTGGTGAGAAGTATTGTGTCTAGAGTAATATTGCAGGATAGCAATTAAAGGAGTTACCTCTAAGTGGTATATAACAAGTAAGACACGTTTAAAGTATATTTAGTATTAGTTAGTCCTGTTCATCTGATATAGTAGAAACGTGTATATCTAAGTTGCTGTGTATTAATTGTGCTTGCTTCACTCAAAGCTACCCTTACACCACTGCTTGATTTATAGAGATATATAAAACTTACAAAACCTTTATGAGTCCATGTTTCACTAATAAATGTGCAGTTGTGGCTTATAAAGACCAGCCTGGTGTATTGCTATATCATTTGTGTGTGCCTGTGTTCTTAAGTAGGGGGGCAGAGGTTAAAAGTTTATATACAGACAGGACCAGGGCCGGACTGGCCATCTGGCACTTCTGGCAAATGCCAAAAGGGCCGATGGGCAGATGGGCCAGTCCGGTCCCAGGCAGTCGGTGCACGGTGTACTGACAGCGTACACCGTGCACTGACACAGCGTGCATTGACAACCTGGTGGCTGGCTCCTCCTCAGGAACCAGCCACCAGATCACATGTGTGCACGCTGCACTGTCGAGTCGGCCGGATCTGAGGAGCGTGGAACAGAAGAATAAAGAAGACAGAAACAGGAGGAGAAAAGAAGATGAAAAGGTAAGTACAGTAAAACGGGGGGAAGGGAGATAGAGGGTGACGGATGCCACACAGAAAGCAGGAAAAGGGGGAAGAGAATGGCACACAGAAAACAGGAAAAGGGGGGAGAGAATGGCACACAGGAAAAGGGGGGGGAGAGAATGGCACACAGATAGCAGGAAAAGGGGGAAGAGAATGGCACACAGAAAACAGGAAAAGGGGGAAGAGAATGGCACACAGAAAACAGGAAAAGGGGTCTGCCAGCGTGGGGTGCCCCTGCCATAATGACAGACCAGCCCAGGCCATTCAGCATGGAGCTAGAATAGCTAGGAAGATTGGGTCCACAAACAAATGCAGACCCCCCCTTCCTAGTACTACCCAGCCCTGTATTGAAATTACAGCACTAGGGCTCTTCCCACAGCCCTGGGCAGAGGACGTGGGGTAACAGCAATTTAATTAATGTAAAGAAAACGCTGTGGGTTACCCATTGATAGTGCCACTAGCCTGGGCTGGCAATAGTAAAATCAAGAGGACCCCACGACCCCCTCCCCTGATTTTGATAGTACCAGCCTATGCTGGCAGCTCTAGGGTTGGTTCAGTTATTTATTTATTATTTTACATTTACTTCAGTTTTATTTTGTTTTGTATTTTTTCGTTTTTTTACTGTATTGGCAGCAGTATTGCAACATGTTCATTGTTATCATTTCAACTACAACCCAGATAGATAGATAGATAGATAGATAGATAGATAGAAGATAGATAACTATGAGGTAGGTAGATAGATAGATAGATAGATAGATAGATAGATAGATAGATATGAGATAGGCAGATAAATAGATAGATATGAGATATAGATAGACAAATAGAAAGATAGATAGATATATAGATAGATAGATAGATAGAGAGATAGATAGATAGATAGATAACTATGAGATAGATATGAGACAGATAGATATGAAATACCGTATATACTCGTGTATAAGCCGAGTTTTTCAGCACATTTTTGTATGCTGAAAAAGCCTTCTCGGCTTATACACGGGTGAACTAACCTGGTGTCCGGTCCCTGAGCTCCTATCTTCCGCAGTGGAACGCATGTGCGTTCCACTGACAGGAAGTTCGGCATTTGGAACGCAAATGCCGAACTTCCTGTCAGTGGAACGCACATGCGTTCCACTACGGGGTAAGTGAAAGGCTGTCTCGCTGTCTCTCTCGCTGTCTCGCTGTCTCTCTCGCTGTCTCCTTGTAAAGTATATTTGTTGCGCTGGTCAGGAAACAGTGTAGCTTTATATTAAGTTGGTGCACATCGTAAAATAGGGCAGCTAATAGGTCCATGAAAATATTGTGCCAAATATACAGCGCTGGTAAAGTAAAAGGTTAAAGTGTGGACTACTTGCAAGCCATCACATCTCCATTAAAATATATGGAAGACATGTAGTGCATGTTAATTTAAGATAAATAGACTAATGCATACAAGACCATTCACAATTATCCTTGGAATGCCTGGTTTTCGGGAGTGTGAGTAAAACGAGAATGAATGGCACATAAACATTTAAAGTCCTCTAATCTGGACTTTAATAGACCTACAAAAGATCTGGTGAGAATCCCTATAGAAATGTTTGAGTTATGACATCATTTTTTAAGACTGTGATTATCCTGAGTGTTTAAAACTCTGACTGAAATTACAGTAATTAAACAGAAGTGAGCTTTTGAAGAAAAAAAAAATTACCAGTAGCTGCTGCATTTCCCACCCTAGGCTTATACTCGAGTCAATACGTTTTCCCAGTTTTTGGTGGTAAAATTAGGTGCCTCGGCTTATATTCGGGTCGACTTATACTCGAGTATATACGGTAGATAAATGATAAGGGCAATTATCTTGCACAGCAGGATAAAACCTGATTGATCCTGTGTCTCTTCATTGCGCTGTCCAAGTATACATGAACATTAATAGCTACCAGGCAAAGAACCAGATATCAGTCTTGATCCTAAATTAATCTAATTTACTCAATTGCTATATATCATTGTTATGCAATGTCTAGTATCCTGACGGTCCTAGAAGATTAGAATCAATTCTTCTCTTTTGTAAAGAAGTACTGTGTACTGCTCCAGAGTTGGATTATTAGTGCACATTAAAGCTAATATCTGCCAATATAGCTTACTCATAGCAGTCATGTGCTTCTTCCCTTCCATCTCCAACTCTCTGCCTTATACGTTTCCTGATCTCTGTGAGCAGGAGCCAAAAGCTGGATTTTATGACACTCTACTCAACCAGTTATGACCGCAGATTCCAAACTGTGTGGTTGATACAATTCCCCAGAGTTTCATACTTTAAGATTTTTACTGGTGTCTTTTTTTTTTTAAACGTTATTGAAATGAATAACTTACCATCACTTTATAAATACAGAAAACAAATGCACTTGTGTGATTTTCCAGCACAAGGGGATATGATTTACAAAATACTTACTGGAATTGGAGTCATTTTGTTATTGACTGTACCATCCAGTCAGCCTTAACATTTGCCCATTTTTTTTAAAAGGAGCGTCAAACATCTCCAATTTCACAATGGGCCTCCTATCCTTATTTGGTGTATAATTGTTCCCAAAATATTATCACAGGAAGAATGCTTTTAACTGCACCCACCGTGACACACTGCAGCACCACTTTCTATATACAAAGCCAAGTGCACTGTCCACGCTTGACGTGTAATTGAACAGACGGCCATACATCATCCTAGACATGTGTTATACCGGCTGCATAAGTGATCACAGCTACCGTAACCGCTGCAGGTGTTTATATCACCAGCAAATGCACAACGAATTATACACAAGAAAAATAAAAACATACATACATACATACACACCATCTGCAAACATTCATTCAAATAAATCGATACAGGAACTCCACTGAAAAACAAAGCTGTCTAATTAAAATCATTATGCTGTGTAGTAAAATGTACTGAAATAACGCCCAATACTTGAAATAGTTCTTCCTGCCTAAATTCTCCTGTTGAAAACTCAGAAACACACTGTTCTTATCTACCGAATCTACTGATTACCTACTATAAATTCTATGCATATTTGTACATACCATATAAGCGACAAAGACGTTCTGCAAGCAAAATAAACAAACAGGTGGTCACAGAATTCCATGGCGACTTTTGATATCTGTAATAATTTACAGCAGGAATTAATTATTTTATTATAATACACACTGTTTCCTAATAAATACTGAATTATTAGCAATGACGGCATAACTGATTCTTTATACAGATAATTATTTAAAGGGGTTTATACATATAGTAACATCACTATTATATTGCCATATTCACCTGTATATTCCTATATTAATGCACAGTGCTGTTTCAGCACATTCCTAAACGGGAAGTAAAAACTTTAACATAATCTTTTGCTTTTCGAGAACTCCGTTTACTAGGTTCAATGTGCTTCTTCCATGACGACTCTGGAGTTGCACAAATAAAGGAACTGGTTCTAGGAGTCAGGGATCCTTGCTGTCAGGTATTATCTGATATAAAATAAGCCCAATTCAACAAATTAGCACATTAATGATATATGGATTTAGGATGAAAAGTGACTCCTATAAGCAATGAGATGCTGGGATTGCTACGACTATCGCTGGTACAGACAACTTGCAATGTAGAGGAAGACATAGAAACCGTAACTGCATAACGCCTGTTTTGATGTCTGCATGGGCGAATGCCATACTCAGAGGTGCTAGAGCAGGGGTCAGGGAACTTTTTTACCTTTTACCCCCAAATATATTTAGAAACGCCGACTTTACCCCCTTGATTTGAAAGGAAGGAAATCATATATTATTAATTATTGGAATTCAAAATTTTATTGAATCTATTCAAAATTTCTTTGAAAGCTTCAACTTCAAAACTTCAGGTTTTGGAGAAATGATGTTGCTTCATTTTTGATACGAGAGCAGCATCGATATTGGGGCATTTTGATGTCAGAGCAATTTGGATACAGTCCTCAGCGTCCAATTGATTTCTCTGCTTTGTTTTTATGTTCGTTAGAGTGGAAAATCCTTGTTCGCAAAGGTAGGTTGTTGCAAAAGGCAGCACCTATTTGACTGCCTCCTCATGTGCAATTTTGAATGCCTTTGCAGCGGTTGACATCCAGAAAATATGACAGATCTGCTTTGTTTTCAAATGCAATACCTGCTTCATTATTGTATCGAAGCTCAAGAAGTGCCTCTGCCAACCCTTGAGGCTCTTCTGGTACAACAGCAATTTCACATTTAAAGGGATCTAGAATCCAACTGACAGCATGTGAATCGGCAGCATTACCCCCAGGAATTTCATTTTTACCCCTTGGGGTAATTTAGCCCTGTTCCCTGACCATGGTGCTAGAGGGACATCACAGAAATGCTAATCAAACTGTGCCACTGGGCCTGCACTTCACCGATCCTCCCCTTTACATACCATCTTGATGTTATACAACTTCTTTTTTGTTTTTTAGTGTAGACCTTATATGTCCAATATTGTGCCTATTTTTTGTCTGTCACTAATAGGTCGTAGTAGAAGCATAATGGATGTCAAACAGCAAGGTAGGCATCATACGGCTCAGTAGCTGCCGTGGCACCATAAGTCTCAGCAAGCACTGCCAGACTATGTCAATAAGTCTTAATAAGCCACAAAGCCCAGCTTCACACCCTTCACAAAAAAGCGGAGTCTATACACAGCTGTTATCTGCTGTTCCTGCCTTTTAGTACTTTCTGATTTACCTTCACAGCTATTGTTTTGACAGACATTGGATAACTGGAGCAAATAATCTTTAATATAATCCATGTCATCAATGCTTAGCCACAATAGTGACACAAAAATACAACTCTCGAATTTAGAAACCATTAAATAGCTTTTCCACCTACAGATAACTTTAATGAATTAACTCGCACGAGCCCTCCTTCAACAAAGGTTAAATACACGTCTTCATCTTTCTTGGTTCCTTTTGTATATTTAAGGCATGTATTTATATAACCAGGTACGGTTGTTTAATTGCTCTTGGATACATCACACAGCTGCTGTCTGGATACAATGCAGAGGGCACAGCAGAGATGTATTTATCCCAGAAAAGAAACATTTCTTCCTGGAGATATACATATATGGGTACAAAGGGCGCTCAGAAGTACAATGTATGAGTGAATAAATTAAAAACATGTGAAGATGAAAATCCCCTTTTAAGTTCTCTGCTGTATGATTATTTACAATAAACAATAAAACGGTTACAATGTATCACTTACAAACAACAATTGGAATGTTGAACTGTTTTGGGAGGGTTACCTTTAATTTAGCTGGACATGATGCTGCATATGTTGTCATAAAAGTATAATAAATGTCCTTTATTATCCTATAAGTGCACAGCTACTGCCTGAGAGGATAGTTTACAGGGTCTCACAGTTGATTTACAGCAAGTGAAGAGTGTTCCTGAGATATGTCTACAACATTACACTAGGTGTAAAAAGCTTTTTAAGTGACTTGTCAGTCTCTGCAGAGATACGGGAATCACTTAGTCCACTCCAGACAGACAAGGCTTTACATTACACATTAAAGGCACAGGAAGGCCAATATATTAATGATACATTTAAAATAGATGAACAATACTGTCATCACATTGTGTCGCTTATCTTGGTGTAATATACAAATGATGTTAATATATGTATTAAATCCGTAGTCTCAGTAGAAAAGTGGGTTCTGGATCAGTTGTCACTTATAAACAGTGAGTTCTGATGTCATCACTTATAAAGTGTGAGCTCTGATGTCATCACTTATAAACAGTGAGCTTGGTGTATTATAAGGCATAATGTACCCCTCTATTGTAAATTATTCCGGAATATAACTCCATATTGTTGTGACTACTTGGCTAACAGCATCATGCTTTTCTATGGCCTTATCAGTGTGGAGTTTGTATGTTCTCTCCGTGTTTGCGTGAGTTTCCTCCAGGTGCTCCGGTTTCCTCCTACACTCCAAAAACATACTAGTAGGTTAATTGGCTGCTGACAAAAATTAACCTAGACTGTAAGCTCCAATGGGGCAGGGACTGATGTGATTGACGGAAAAAAATTCTGTACATCCCTGTGGAATTGGTGGCGCTATATAAATAAATGGTGATGATGATAGTCAGAGAACTCCTCAGTGCATATTTACAGTAAGGAGTGTACTATCCTATATGTAATCAGTTTTTTGTCGCGTTAACATATCGTTTTCTAAATGGTTACATTTGATTTCACTATCGGATCTGGATTCAGTACTAAAAACACAACTACAACACGTATTTTAGTACTTGGGCAGCAATTTAGTGGTGGTGACGATGCTGTCATTACGTATGAGCATCTACCTAAAAGGAGTGAGGTGGTCCCAAAGTAGACAACCTCTTTAATAGGTTATATAGCCCGCCATAGATTATAGAGGTATAATTGTCCTTGCAAGACAGTATAAAAGGACTGAATTAATGCATATAGTCACAGACCTTCTTGGTGGTTTCTAATAAGCATATAATTTACACTAGTATCTTGTAACATGTATAACACACATGTGATAAATAATATGTCTGCAAACATTTATGTAGAAATTTTGCATAGAAAGATAATACATTTATAAAGGTAATCTTTCATTAAGGGAAATGTGTATTTAAGAGATAATACAAATCATATAGTGGTTTATATAAGAGCACCTAGAGTACCCTATTGTGAAGTGGGAACAGAGTCCAGCCACCTCAATTTTACAGTGCCCCAGGCTTGGAGGCGGGTTTCCAGGCACTAGGAAACCCCCCTCAGTTTGCCTATGCTTTGTACATTGTATTTGAAAAAAGACAGCACTGCAGCTGATTTACTGACATTTTGGTGCAAAATTTGCACTGAACTACAGCAACCAGTCGGTAATTAGCTTTCATCTGTCTAGTGCAAGTTATACCATTGCTTGTTATGGTTTAGTGCTAATTTTGCAACTAAATGCAATGCTACTAATTTAATATTGTGGCCTCTTATAAATAAACTAAACTGCAAAACACTGACTTATGAATAATCCAGCTCGATGGCAGAAACTTTGCATCTGGAAATAACAGCTGACAGCGGGAGCAATAGTATGGCCATTGTATCATTACTGGAGTAAAGAGATCTATTAACGGCTAGAAATGAAGGGTCACGTGTACTGAAATCAGCTGAGGGAACAAAAATCAGCAAATTTAACTATACTTGTATTGTGTTTTTTTCCTGCCAATTTTCTGAAAATGAATGTGAAGCAGGTTGGGAATGAAACTACTTCA
The DNA here is from genome assembly GCF_038048845.1 of Mixophyes fleayi. Lineage (NCBI taxonomy): Eukaryota > Metazoa > Chordata > Amphibia > Anura > Limnodynastidae > Mixophyes > Mixophyes fleayi. The sequence continues at coordinate 429,143,455 of NC_134402.1, read as the reverse complement.
CATTATGTGCAGTCGGAATGGTGGAGTTTTTACTTACAGTGTTCCTGATGCAAATCAGATTTACTAAACCTTCTAAAAAGTAAAAGTGGAGGCACTGTCAGAGCAAACAATCAGTGATATATAGTGTTATAATATGAATATAATATGCATACAGAATAGCTAGAATCTGATGACTTGCTTTTTAGTAGAGATGCTCAGGCTCGGTTCCCCGAGAGCCGAACATGCCCAGATCCGAGTATCGGTACTTTTACGCACCCTCAGAATTGAAAACGAGGCAAAACATTGTCGTTACGTCGTCGGATCTCGCAATATTTGGATTCCTTTTTAAGATCCAACATAACAGTGGGTGGGAGGGAGGGCGGACCCCCATTATTCTTTTCTGCCACTGCTGTGTGCCAATGTGTCCTAGATGTGCTAGGAACTGCCGTGTGTTTCAGTCATTGCTCTGTCACTTACCATCAAGCCAGGTCGCTGCAGTATTTGTCCTAAAGTGTATGAAAATAATGTTGTGACCTGTGAGGTGGTCAAAATTGACTGCAAATGACTTGAAATTAGTGTTATTGAGGTTAATAGTAATGTAGGAACAAAAAAAAGAGCAAAATTATGTGATTTTAGCATATTTTAGGATTTTTTCTAAAAAAATCCAAAACCAAAACACACGAGGGCGGTTTTGCCAAAACCAAAACCAAACCACAAAGCTAATCCAGATCCAAAACCAAAGCCAGTTCACGGGGGTCAGTGAGCACCTCTACTTTTTTTCCCCGCAAAGTGCTGCAGAGTGTTTTGGTGTTTTGGGAGCAGTCATGAAGGCATTCCGTGGCAATGTAACATCACCCCATAGAGGTGCCCAAGATAATCTGTATAGTTCATGTTCTGCAGTATACGATAATGAGCGTAGCTGGACATTGCGATAATGTCTGGCGACTAATCGTTTCAAAATTAATTAACCCCTTAAAATTTTGATAAATCGACCACATAATCTTTTTCTTGCTGCACGTATTTGTATCCTAGTATAGGAACTAGGTGGGTGTCCAGAGCAGTACTGAGCACTTGATAAATCTTTGTGGGGATACCTGCAGCCGGTCCGTTGTACAAATCATTCTGAACATCCTCTTTAGATTGTAAGCTCCTGCGAGTAGTGAGCTCTCACCTTCTGTTCCACTGAATCCCCCATATTGTATGTTCTAATTTATATGGCATATTGTACAGGATGAATAATAAGAGCATGCTGGGGCTTTTTAAATAAAGGATAATACAAATATTGACAGCAGAAAAAAAAGAGCAATTAGTCCATATAGTCTGCCCATTTTACTTAATAATAATAATGTAGCCTCAAAACAGACCTGATTTAACCCGAGCATCTTCTAACTCTATCAGTAAAATAATGTTTTCTAACAATACTCCCAGTAATTTAATACTATATGTCCTTGGCTTACTTTAGAAAATTCAATAAGGAGTGACTGGGGATGGAACCCAGCATCATCTGTGTACACAGCAGACATGACAACTACTACACACTACACTGCCAGTAAATGATTTCTTTGAGTACAAACACTCTAATTCTGTTGTGCATATTCCTTCTATAGATACAGAGAAAGGTATTTGGCACAGCTGACTGAGTAGTGCCTGTAAATAGTTTGGCTCTTACTGCTTTCATCTCCAATGCTTTGATTTACACACACAGCTGAGGACCTTGAAAATAGGGACACTCCACACTTTCTACAATATAGTTTATTGGCTTCGGATAGATCCAGATAACCGGTAAACCTGGAATTGTTTGCTTTCTGTTACACCCAAGTACTGATGGGAGACCAGAGAATTACATTTATTATAAGGCTACACAGTGAATTTCATCCAAACCTTTAAGCCTGCATCCCAACGTCAAGAGCACCTAATTATATGCAGGTCCTACACTAACCTATATGCTTTAGACACCATTAAAATGCAGTTAAAATCAGATGCACAATGAGAATAAAACAAACTTTGAGATTATTTTATTTGGATAACTGAAACATTACATTTGACCACTGTTACACTGAACTCTATGGGGGGGGGTCATTCCCAAGTCCCGTGGGAGCCTTGCGTGATTCACGCCCACGCGCTTCTCTGGATATTACGGTAAGTAAAATATCTCTGACGTTTGCTTACATCTCTATGGGGAAATTCAATTCCCAGCAATGAGGAGCGCGGATATCGCGCTGTGCACATTGCCGGCAATTATGGTAGGAATGTCGGCTCATCTGTTCAGCAGAGATTGCAGCCAGAACATCTGTGCGAGGTGTCTCCGCGGACAACCTGACGCCAAATGAAATCTCCCCCTATGAGGCGTAAGCAAAAATCAGCAATGTTTTAGTGCCTAACATCCAGCGGAGTTTCATCCCGCGAGGATCCGATGGGATTTCGCAGGTAACTGAACCCCCTTCCCCCATGGATAATATTTTATTTTATGTGGACAGAGCAGGGAATCATGGACAGAAACAAAAGAACACCCATTAATTAAACATAAAGAACTTGCTAGAACAACAATGAATGGGTTTAAATAAAATAATACAATTTGTTACCTGTGATTTCATCTCATACAAAGCAGCATCTGTTGGAGTTAATTGGATTCCTTCATCCCATTTCTTTACAGCTTCCGAGTGCCTGAAAACACATAAAAATTACCATTTAAATGACAGGACATATGTTAGCAACTCTTGACATAAATAATAAATAAAGAATTAGCAAACTGCTGGAGCCATGTGTCTCGTCTGACATATTGGGAGAAATCCCGGGAGGAAGGACAACGGATGTCAGAAAGGTCATGAGATCCCCCTGACTTCATATAGTGCGGTTCACATGAGGAACAAAGCAAGGTCTAGGGGCAATCATCACTGGGAGCCCAAGTGGAACAGACATCCAAACACGAATGTCACGGCTGCACTAATTGTTTTATTTTCCTGCATTTTCCAGTGAAACCTGTCATATTAATTACTTGACCAAAAGAGAAATATAATATGATTTATATGTTCCAGTAAAATAATAACCCCAGTGTGTTTGTCATGAAGGATAACAGCCAAGCGCTTGCTTGGAACTACCAAGAAACAAGTTTTAAGCTCTGCATCCTATAGGCATGGGAGAACCCCAGCATTAGATTTCATGTACAATCAAACCATTTTTTATTTTCCAGAATACTGTCCCTTTAACTTACAACATGTTGCCTGAGCAGGGGCCCCTTTTAATTTCTGGGCCCCGGGGCAGCAGCATAGGACACTGTGGGTATTTATGCCTCAAATAGGGAGAGATTATGACTTGAGATTACAAAGACGGTCGGATAGATAACAAGGGTTAAGAAGTGAGAGGTCAAGTGAAAATAACAGGGAGCGTTAAAAGTAAATAGATTATGATAAGTGGGAGGTAAATGCGAAACATCCCTTACGTAGCCAACTGTCCCTGCACATATCCCTATTTTTCATAGACCAACTGCACATAACATTAAGTCTGCATGCTAAATGTCAATCTTGCAGTCAATTCTTATTCATACTTGGCCTACTCTCCCGGAATTCCTGGGAGGCTCCTGAAATTCGGGGAGTCCTCACGGACTTCCGGAAGAGCAGGCAAATCTCCCGGATTTGCCGAAATTCACGGCATTGAATGGAGGGGCGGGATTGTATCACGTTGTCAGGCCCCGCCCCCTCCATTCAATGCCGTAAATTTTGGCTTTTTATAGTGGGGGCGGGGCTATGGTGACGCGACAATGTCACCACGCCTCCCTTCTACCCCATGTCACATGACTGCTCCCCCGGGTCTGGTTAAGTCTCCCAGGAGAGCTGGCAATTCTCCAGCATCTGCCCACTTCCTAGTGAAGTGGGCAAACTTTAAGCCCACCCTCACCCCCTCTGAGACTCCCAGAGGCCAACCTGGAAAGGTTGGCAACTATGCATTTAGCTAATCTAAAATATTGATCTAAAACCATAAAAAGCAGGAGGTTCTGTTAGCTGGCAATAAGCTGGCTGAAGAATGAGTGTTGTGTTACAATGCCACTTGCTGTTTGTTATTCTATGAAGTAGATTTTGTCACACTATAACAAATGCAGATGAAGTGGCTGGAAAGCAGGAAAAGCAGTAGGCAATCACTGAATGCTAACCAGAGCAAATCTGTACGGCACCGGAGAGTCATAGGGAGATATGGTTCTTGTATACTTAACAAAACAAGCAGCATTGGTATACGATGCCAAAATACAGACACGTTACAGTGTGCAGAAATGGGCTTCACTTTCCAGGAAATACAGCTCCTCACATGAGAAACATAAGAAAGCAGCCTGGCATTCACACACAAGCACTGGTTCACCGTGACTTGTTTAGGTAAAATCGGGACTGTCCCACCAAAGCTGGGACAGGTAGGTGATATGAAGTAGGTATACATGTGTGTCATACTCCCGGCAAGTAAGGGGTTAGTCTAGGCAGGAGGTCCAGCAATTGAGAAAGGGTATTATTTTAGTTTAAATTCAATCTACTGTATCTTTTACCGTGAGTAGATCCTGCAGCTGTACCACAGTCAGTATTGTAATGCTCACAGTCTAGGTTCTTTCCTTAGACACGGTGCTCATCATAGCTCACTGTGTACAGTGTAGGGTTTAATCTTGGTTGTGATTCTTCAGCTATTGCATTATTGTAATTGTGCACATTGCTGTACAGTAGATTAGCCCTTTGTGCAATGGATGGTGACTGGTAGAGTGCTAAACAGTGAAAACAAATCCTTAGTAAATAAAGTAGGAAAGTAGGAAAACCAATAATACAGGACTGGACAATTTCCAGGTGCTATGTAGCCAATGTGCATTAAAAATTTCTGCTGGCGACTGACCTTTATTGAGGTCAAGGAATACAAATCTTCCCTGAATGCTTAACATAACCTGGTGGTGCTTAGATTTGATTGAATATATCCAGAATTCAAAGTTATTTTTCCCACCCATGTAATAAGGGGAAAGCAGCGGCTACCTTGGGAGAGATAAATATTATCGACACCTCCGTTCTGCGTCTCTTCCACTCTCATCACATCCTCCCATTCCTGGTTACAGGTCTTTCTTTGGGCTGAACCCACTTTGTGGAATTCCCTCCATCGCACCACAAGACTTTCCTCTAGTCTTCAAACCGTTTTTTGAAAACCCACCTCTTCAGAAAAGCTTATAATATTCCTCAACCACCCTCTTAATCTCCCTAGGTTACCCTATCATCAGCCTCTACACAGCTAACACAAGACAACAACCTTCTGACCAACATAGTTCTGTGACTGAGCATACAGCCCACTAAATATTTTGCAACCTTTGCATTGTAGCTGGAGAAATATTCAATATGATGTAGCACTTACCCTTGTGTATCAAACCATTGTCCCATAGATTGTAAGCTTGGGAGTAGGGCCCTCTTACCACTACATATGTATGTATTACCCAGTATTGTCTTATTACTGTTTGCTCCCAATTGTAAAGCGCTACGGAATCTGCTGGCGCTATATAAATGAATGTTGATGATGATGATGGTATTACAGTAATATAGAGTTTACATTTTAGCAAAAGGTTTTGGAAATCAGAACTTTCAAATTCCTCTTATGTTTTTTCTGCAGACTTCGGTCAGTTGCAAGTGTATGGCTTGTAAAATCACAATGGGCCCTAAAAACCCACCTTTTTCTTAAAGCCTTTCTATCTCCGACTTAACTTCCTACCTTATCTTCTGCCTCCGCCCCCCTACTCTCCCTCTCTCCCCTGCATCTCTCTGTCTGTCCACCCCTCCCCTTAGATTGTACGCTCCTCTGAGCAGGGCCATCTCTCCTCCTGTTTTCACCACTTCTAACTCTGCTCTCCAGCTAATTAGCCCTCCTCCTCAAGGGTCCTCCACCCCACGTCCACTCTCGCTCCCTCCTCCCCCCTGGGGGTCTTCCACGCCCTCCTTCTTGGGCCCCGTCATTTGCGGATCATCCCTCCCCCTTCCCCGCCCTCTCTAGCTGTGCATTGAGCTTACGGAGTTGCTGTGCTTACTGTTTACTGTACTGTGCTGTCTCCCATTGTATTGTAATTTGTTTGTCTCTGTACGGCGCTACGGACACCTTGTGGCGCCTTATAAATAAAAATTATTAATAATAATAATAATAATAATAATAATGAGCCGTGTAGAGTGTAAATGTGTCTGAGCTAAAATGTATATGTGAGAGGATGGACCACCTATGCCACCTTGTCTGTTGCTGCTGGAAACCGACTGGGCTTACTGTGCCACCGTTCCCTTTCTTTATCTCAAATGTGCCCTCTAACCACAGTAGGAGGGGCTTACAAATACTGCCACCACTGGACTCCTTACCAGCATCCAGCTGGTACCCCTGACCTCTTACTATGGATCAGGGTTGCTGTGGATGGATCCCCCCTGGCCTATCACACTGACCAGAGGTGGTGGGTAGCGGGCAGAGCAGTGGTACCAAAAAGCTGGGTCCAAACCTCAGAACAGCCGGGAACGGATTAGAGTTGGGTCTAATCTGTAGGTCACAGGAATTTCAGCATGGAGAAGTTTTCAAGCAGGTCTTTGAAGCAAAAGATGGATTATTAGCTCAAGTAGTCCTAACAAGGACAGTTCACACGCCAGTCTGTGGTACTAGCGATTTTTCCAGAAGTATAGATGGTACAAGAATGATACATTACATGCTCAAACAGCTCACTTTTTACACAGTTTTGACATAACTCCTGGCAGGGGGTAAGCCAGCCGCCTGATCCAAGATGGTTCCGCAACGTCTGAGCTATTTTTAATTGCAGGATACAATATATGTTTTCCCAAACATAGATTTACACTTATCTGTGATATCCTAAGAATTGCTGTGAGTTCCTGCATCCTGTTTTAGACAAAGAGGAAATCTAACAGCAAGTCTAATTAAACCTTCCTGTGACTTCAGGTGTGGCTCACACATCAAAATGTATAATTAACATGAGATTAACATGAGTCCTTTCTTCAAACAGTTGCAGAATACATATTTCCTCCACTCTATTAGTAACTTGTGAATTCCCAAAGAAAAGTTACAAAACCCCTAACAAGTCATTTCCCTATATAACACATCCCAATGTAACACAATAAGTGCATTTGCAATTATACATTGATGCCTGCACCTCTGACTGAAATACATTTCTACAATAAATTGTTTCTACATTATCCAACCACAAATAAGTTATTTATAAGTGATCCAGCCACAGTATACATTATTGTAAAGATTGACACCAGCTGTAGAGAATGTATTGATCTCCAGCTCTTGTGGAACTAATTGTGTATGTGTCCTGATTGATAAGGGGAAAGCAGCGGCTCAGCCAATCAGGTGCAAATCGACAAACAGCATAAACCTCGCTGACATTATAGACTCTCCAGGTGCAGCACACTGATCTGAGGTGCATAACCTTATAATGATGCAAATCCCAGGGAAATGACTCCTGAAATGACAAAGCGGAGATATTGCCTATAGCAACCAATTGCAATTCTAATTATCATATATTTAGTACATTCTACAAATGACATCTAGAATTTGATTGGTTATTATAGGCAACACCTCCACTTTTTCAAACCCGCAGCTTGATAATTTACCCCCTGAAGTTTATAATATTTGGGGAATGGATCGTTTGTTTCCTAAAAGTAGCAAGATGCTCTTTTCAGTACATTCTTTTCTTCTCTGTTTCTAAACAGAAGTAACCCAAACACAAGACGGTCACATACAGGAAGAAGTGCACATAAATCTTAGATAGTTCTAAGGGCTTTACGTCTTTACCGTGAATAGATTGGTTTATACATCACCTCTTGCAACTTTTACTAAACACATAGCTTAATGGATCTGATTTCCTACTGATCTTTTCACCATATCCATTATATGATCTAGGTAGTTGTAGCCAATGACACAACGCAGGTGTTCATTGGACATAATTTTATGCACAGAGCAGTAACACTGACAGGATGAACTCAGAAGGTAGAAATATATAAGGCCCTAATAAATACCTGCTTTATGGAGGGAAACACTCTCCTCAGTGAGACACAACCCATGCACCCAGTTTGGTACTGAGGGAATGTCAGATCAGTGCTGTCAGCAGACATACTGACATTTCTGCTAAATTCATTGGTGCTGGTGCTGACGACATGTGAACAGTTTTCAGCAGCCTCATGATGGGTTATGACAGAAATTGACTCTTGATACAGCAGCTGTTCTCATATGTCATCTTGGAATGTGCCCTGTCTGAACTATGAATCTGTGTTAATTGATGGTTGCTTTCTTGATCTTATTTAGAGAACACATACAGCTAAACCAGGAACATATTAAAATAATTTATCTTTATTAAAATTTCCCTTGCTACAATACTCTTTACTTTTAGCTGGGGTGTGACACAAATGTTTAATAGTTATATGATCAACAATTGTAGAGTAAACACCATAATATAGAAAGGGTTGGAAAGTCAACAATAATAACACTGACACTATGATTAGGTCAACAGTTAAAATGTAAACAGTATTATTCGGTCGACAATTGAAATATAGACATTATCATCAGGTCAACAGTTGAAATGTAGACAGTATTGTTCGGTCGACAATTGAAATATATACAGTATTATCAGGTCGACAACTGAAATATAGACAGTATTATTCGGTCGACAATTGAAATATAGACAGTATTATCAGGTCGACAATTGAAATATAGACAGTATTATTAGGTCAACAGTTGAAATATAGACAGTATTATCAGGTCGACAATTGAAATATAGACAGTATTATCAGGTCGACAATTGAAATATAGACATTATCATCAGGTTGACAGTTGAAATGTAGACAGTATTATTCGGTCGACAATTGAAATATAGACAGTATTAACAGGTCAACAATTGAAATGTAGACAGTATTATCAGGTCGACAATTGAAATATAGACAGTATTATTAGGTCAACAATTGAAATGTAGACAGTATTATCAGGTCGACATTTGAAATATAGACAGTATTATCAGGTCAACAATTGAAATGTAGACAGTATTATCAGGTCGACAATTATAACCCTAACCCTATCACTAATCCTGACCCTAACCATAAAATACTGTCTCGATTTGAATTGTTGACCTAATGTAGTCGACTCTCTGAATGTCTAGCCATAAACTGCATACCATCAGCTGCACTAAGTTTTCCTGTCATCATATGTACGAGTTAGATTTGGTTATTATTGTGGACAGATGATTCCTGCTTCTGGTTATCCAGCCAGGTTTACATCTTCTTTTAATTTTTAATTTGATCTTTTAGTTAGTAATAATAATGGACTGCTACATTACGCAGCAGGGAGGCTTGGAGAACACTTTTCAAAGATTTCTACTATTAACTAGCATTGCTGTTCAACGCCTGTGTGTACGAGACCTTTAAAATCCCGTCTGTCAGTCTCGATCTCTTTGCCGCCAATTTTACAGTATAATATTTTCTCGAGATGGATACAACAATTTAAGTATATTCCCTGGTGAGAACACTCTGCATTCCATTTCAATGCTATAATCTTTTTCCCAAGTCAGTGATTATCAGAGCTAGCACATGCTAGTATATAGACACAAGATATTTGGCACATATGAAATTATTAACTACTAAGTGTCCAAACAGATAACAGCATTACCATACAGACAAGTAATGACTCCTGTTGGAACAGTGCACTCTGTCGCTGAAAACTGCTTTGTATTCCTAGCAGTAATCCACTAAAACGGCATAATAATCAGGCACAAAAGGGTCATTTATGGGCTGCTAAACCTGTAATCTTCCTTTTGTGCATCTGCTGGTCTGCTTAGCATATTTTAAAGGTGCACGTTTAATTCTGGTTTCTTTACCAGCCCCAGAAAAATATAAGTATGCCTAGTTTTGCAGTTTGGAGTGTCGACCTTCATTTTCGGTTTTGTGTAGCACGCTTCCTAGTATAGCATTGAAACTTAACAGGTCTACAATCTTTCCTATGTCAATTCAGTTACTTTGAAATAAGTCCTTCTATGTTTCAAAGATAACAACTAAAGGTTTTTTTTTAAGCTTAAAGTTTGCATTTGTTCCATCGTAAACCCCCTACCTTCCTATAGTAACTTAAATAAATATAGTCCAACACTGACTGCTACTACTTCAGACTCACACTGCTTCTATATTCTAAGCTATACTATAATAGCTGATAACCAGCATAGGTTGCAGGGACCCGTATGGTCGCCAAAATCTCTGAAATCTGCTAAACGCTGTGAGCGTAACACTGCACTAGTAGTGGTCTGCTCTGCTCCATGGTTATGAAGTATGGCAAACTAAGGAGTATATTTACTAAAATGCGGGTTTGAAAAAGTGGAGATGTTGCCTATAGCAACCAATCAGATTCTAGTTGTTATTTTGTAGAGTGCACTAAATAAATGACAGCTAGAATGTGATTGGTTGCTATAGGCAACATCTCCACTTTTTAAAACCCGCAGCTTAGTAAATCTAGCCCTAAGTCTCCTACTAAAATAGGCTACTTTAGGAAGGTTAGATAGAATAGGAAAAATAACCCCAATGAATCCTTTCTAAGACTAACTGGACAATTGAGTGTACCTCTTACATCTTGTTTTCAATCAACCCCAACATGCTTACATGAACTTACTGAAGTTAATTTCAATAGTCTATCTTGCCTTCTACAATCACAACCATCTCTGTTGTTCAAGGAAAAACAAGATATTCACATATTTTTGGCATGGCCATGAGCTTTACTGTGAGATCTACACTAAAAACATTTTCTAGTGCATATTTCCCCCCATTTTTGTTTTGTCTACACCACATGCTCTGTAGCCAATTCCAAAAGCATTGGGGGAAAAAAAATCTATATTTACGCTTCATAAGAATTGATTAAGGGTCTCTTGGGGGTTGCAGAAGAAACAAGGATAGAAAAACAATCCACAAAAAGAGTCAACACGAACTTCAGAGTTCATATTTCTATGTAACACTGGATGTATCTTCAAGGTTATCCTCTCCAAGACACAGATCAACACGCTTCTAAACTAACCTCTCACATGTCTGATCGCTGAAACATGGAAGCAGACGGATCCTCCAAAATGTCTTCTTTTAAATCCTACATTTGTGTTAGCGCCAACATGGGAAAAATGTACTGTACATTTACTCAATAAGGATCACACCTTCAACCTGGTTTGGACTCCATGATGTACAATATTCACAAATGAATAAGCTAAGTCTTGGTTTTTCAGGTATCCAACAATCTCAAATGTAACCAATATTTGAAAGAAAGTAGATCATAGGGCAAAACTAATTTATAATATCCCTACTGCACAATACAATACTTACCTAACACCAGACCCCAAAGTGAGGACTGATCCCTTCTTCTTTATACCCTTTATGCCTGACACCCCCAAACCTGCCCCCTAAAAAGAACCCCAAAAACGAATCCCCCCCAATAAAGTTTTCTCAATAATTATTGTTGTTGTAAATCTATGTTTAATTTTTTGGAAGCAGTTTCTTGAATGCATTATTTAGCTACAATCAAGTTTTATCATACTTGCCAACTCTCCCTAAATGTCAGGGAGACTCCCTGAAATAGGGGTGATCTCCCTCACTCCCTGAAGAGTCTGGCATTCTCCCTGATGCTGAGCCAGTAGAAGACATGGTTGGCTTCGCCATCTGTGGCATGATGCCACAGTTCAGAAATTGTGTCCTATGTCCATGTATTGATGCCTATGGAGGTGGCCATTTTCATGGAGACAAAGATTTAATCAAAGACTGACAGGTAAGAAACATGACTTCAGTAATGGAGAGAGAAATGTAAGAGACACTTCAGTGTAGATATTCATTAGCTGCTTTTCTTTAACGCATAGTTGCCTACTCTCCCGGAATGTCCGGGAGACTCACGCATTTCTGGGAGACCTCCCGAGCTCCCGGGAGAGCAGGGCGACCTTCCGGTTCTCGCCCCCGTAATAGATAAGTGGTGGGGGGCAGGGTTTAATTGCGCAAATATTGCGTCATCTTAGCCCCCTGCTGTAATTGGCCAAAACTGTGACAATCATTTAGGGGGCGGGGCCAAAATGAGCGATTTGTCAAGCCCCGCCCCCGCACACCCACCTCCTCCAGGATTTCCCTGAAGCCAATGAGGAAAAGTTGACAAGAATGAGTTTTATTCATTTTACTTTTATATTGATGGTTGTATCGAAAAGATAATAAAGTTATAAAGAAATGTTTCTATGTTTTTATCATAAACTTTACTTACATAGTGCCTACATATTACACAGCATTACAGAGAATGATTCATCATTCACATCAGTTCCTGCTCCAGAAGAGCATATAGCCTCCATTCTGTACCACACACACACTAGCATTAACCTACCAGTATGGTGGAGGGGTTCTGACTATGGAAGGAAACTCATATGAACACGGAGAGAACATACAAAATCTAAGCAGACAGCACTGGAATAACTGGCCCCAGTACTTAGTAGCATCAAATTATGTCACAAACATTTTATAGCGAGTTCACTATCAGTCACATACCATAAGTTGCAATATACAGTACAATTCGCATTTGTGCTGAATTTACGTAAAGCTCTGCTAAAGTAGACATTAATGCCTACATAAATCTAGCTTTTATGAACATTAAAACAAATTGTATGATATATAGAGAGATACAGGTCTAGACTGCAGAGTCTGACGTGTTTCGCTTAACATACATTATTTGATATGTTTTGAGGAGAGGGGTTTGATGTATAGTTTAAGGTCACGCTTGACGCAGATCTGTAGAGTCTCACAAACCCTCTCAGGGTCATAAATCAAATCATGAAAAAGTAAAATGAGCGGCTACTTTGGGAGAGATTCATATTACAGTAATATAGAGTTTACATTTTAGTAAAAGGTTTCGGAAATCAGAACTTTCAAATTCCTCTTATCCTTTTTCTACTTCGGTCAGGAACAAGTGTATGGCTTGTAAAATCACAAAGGGCATGTGGAGTGTGGAGTATAAATGTGTCTGACCTAAAATGTATATGTGATTGTAAAGATCGACACCTTCTGTGAAGAATGTTTGGATCTCCAGCTCTTCTGGGACTATTTGTGTATGTGTCCTGATTTTCCCAAACCTGTCCCCTTTTTCTATCTGAAATATTCATCTCACAATACTGATTTTTGCCCTTACTCAGAAACCTGATCAACTCACATTAACAGGACAAGTGGGTAGAGGTTCCTGCAACCATCATCATCAGTTATTTATATAGCGCCACTAATTCCGCAGCGCAGTACAGAGAACTCACATACATCAGTCCCTGCCCCATTGGAGCTTACAGTCTAAATTCCCTAATACACACACACACACACACACACAGACAGACAGATTAGGGTCAATTTGATAGCAGCCAATTAACCTACTAGTATGTTTTTGGAGTGTGGGAGGAAACCGGAGCACCAGGAGGAAACCCACGCAAACACAGGGAGAACATACAAACCCCCCACAGATAAGGCCATGGTCTGGAATTGAACTCATGACCCCAGTGATGTGAAGCAGAAGTGCTAACCACTAAGCCACTGTGCTGCCCATTCAACTTTATTTGGAAGCCATAATGTAGAATTGGAAAGAGTGTATGACTGTAGCAACATTTAGATCACATAAATGTCTGGGTTTTTAATTTCAAAACTATGGTAGTCCTAGCGATAGATTACCTAATTCTAATCTATGCAAAGATATACTGACATTAGCATGATATATAACAAACAAATATGATGCATGGGATAACGAAAGGAGCATGGTATTTTTATCATTATTTATGTATTTAGAGTCATCATATTACCCGGTGCCGCACAGAGAATATTGCTGGGATTCTCATATTGTCCTACACTGTCATCTCTAGACTGTCGTCTCATGAGCAGGACCCTCTCTACACTTAGCCTCACGTCTGCACCTCCTTCCTCAACCTCGTCTGTACTTGGTCTCTTTTTATGTGCGATTGCATTTTGTATGATTTGTAACTCGGACTGTCTGCCGCTGCTGACTTTTGCTGGCGCCCTACAAATAAATGATGATGATGATATTAAACTTACTGAAGACATTTATTTTCATTAGTTTCATTTGCTTTAGCTTATGCCTATAATCTGGTTACTATGGGTAGGAGAATCATAAATCCCAGCTTCCCAAAGGCCATACTGTGTTGTTTTTAGCAGTGGAAGTCATTCCCCCGTACTTACATTAGAGGTAGAGTAGAGGATTAGTGGGAAGTGTCAAGAGACTCTAACTCTATATTCCTTTAGTGTATGGTGATAACATAGCTGTACGGTATTACTTCTCATGCTTAGTACAGTATGTTGGATGTAAAAATATATGATGAGTATAGGGGAACCTGAACACCAACAAATTGTCCCTGGAAACTGTATTAAAATGTTGGCAACTATTTAAGCTTTTCTATTTTTTTAATAAATGTAATAAATAATTGGATAGGACCAGAGAAATAAACAAGAAGTATAAAATACAAAATCTGTGCATTATAAATTGCTAGGAGTTAAGTAGAATCACATGCTAACTAATCATATAAATAGAATAAAAAGGAAAAAAAATCCAGCGCTAGAGGGCACAAAAAAATATAGCCCTGCACGGCTGTTTAACACTACACGTTACATCAATACATGTACTTCAGACGAAGAATAGAAATTCAATAATAAATTATATTTTCATTGTTTAGAAGATACAGCAATGCCGGACCTACTATGGAGTAATATTTTTCCATTTGATTGCTATGCTAACAAACAATGCTATGAAGCCTTAGGATCGCCTCGCCAACTTCAATGTCAATTTTGTGTTGCTTTTTCTGCAGGTGTTAGCTCTGTGCATGATTGTATTGAAGTTCATGCAACCAGAATACAGGCAGCTTGTCGATGATTTTACTGTGTAAAGACAAATAGTGATAGGTACTGCTATAGGATACACGCTTACAATGAGCTGTGAATTGCTTACTGCCACAATCACTACACAAGGAGGTAGATTCATCAAACCTCCTAAAAAGAAAAAAGTGGATTTGCCGAGAGCAGCTGCTCAGATTCTAGAATGCTCTAGATAAATGGTGGCTAAAATTTGATTGCTTGCTATGGGCAACACCTCCACATTTTTCCTTTTTGGAAGGTTCGATAAATCTACCCCATAGTGCTGCGCGATCCCTGACCCAGTACAACTGCATTGTCAAAAGATACACATCTAGGGGTAAATGTATCAAGCTGAGAGTTTTCCGGTGGGTTTGAAAAGTGGAGATGTTGCCTATAGCAACCAATCAGATTCTAGCTATCATTTTGTAGAATGTACTAAGTAAATGATAGCTAGAATCTGATTGGCTTTTCAAACCCGCCGGAAAACTCTCAGCTTGATACATTTACCCCCTAGACTGCTGCTATTGTATTTATGTGGACACAATAACAATAAAAAAAGAAACATTTCATGGCCAAATATTAGCTTTATTACAGATATTATTTAAAAGATAGAACTATTACTATTGTTACATTTGTATAGCGCCAATGATATCACACAACACACAGAAAATGATCCCAATAAAAGTTATCAGAATGGGACGTTCCCAATAAGACTCAAGAGTTATTCAAATTGCCGTCCTAAGGCGAGCTGAGGGAGGACAGAAACCTCCCGTGGAGCAGAAGGTCAAAAGGACAAGGCTAATTTACTAACCAAACAAAACACTTCCCCCGCACTGTTTCTTTATTTGAACAATGGCATTTACTTGTCCACCTAGCCCATTGTTTGGCAAATACACCTGAATATATGTAAGGTGTTAACAATAAAATCCTTCTTCTACTTAAGGACCAGCCACTTCATTGATTTGAACATTTAGGTGTTTCAAGTCAGCCTCATTCATGGCTTAAGTTATCAGCACTGTGTTTACTACATTTATCCCATTTGTGCGTTTGGTTGTCATTATATTGGTTGACATGCACCGCAAAATGCTTTTCTTCCCCCAAATGTGAAACAAGATGTAAAATATTTTTGAAAGTATAAGGACGAGGTTGGGCTTCCAAAATCTCTGATTAGGATTCAAATCCTTTTGCAGGGAGGTAGAGGCTATGTGCCAATCCATAATATATATGGGTTGGCTATGTGCCAATCCATAATATATCAAATACCTCCTTAAATGTGCCCTATCTACCCCCTGCTAGCTTGTTTAAATAATTGTGTCCCATAAAATGAAATGCTCTTCCACTTAGGTGCATAACTAGGCGGCTTTGTGCACACGTAAGGACTGATGCAGAGTAAGACATATGCCACTTTGCGTAACGTATATTCGCCCTGCACATGCCCAGAAATGGAGCACACATATTGCGCCTAAGCAAACTTGGGTGGTTCTGGCACTTATTCCGGCTTGTACCGATAGTGGGGGGACGTTCTAATGTTGGCCGAGTGCAGTAAAGGCGTGTTTATACAAACACAGCTCATGCAGACCTGCAGAAATACACATATTAGGCTGTTAGGCTATAGGGCAGGTGCAAACACTCATTGATGATGATGACTTAATGTCACAAACCACACACAGATACTGCCAATGCAGAGTGAGGACACAGCTCAAGATCTGGATGGCTCGGCATATGGGCGGAGATGCACTATTTTTTTATGCTTTTTTTTTTTTTAAGATTAATTTATTCTTAGATTGCAAGCAACTCTTTATCAGCCCCTTATTGAGGAACGTCACCAACCATCTCCCACTAGTCAGTGGAATCTTTTGCACAACTGCACCATCTTGGCTCCCAAGTGCTTATGTGTGTGTGCTTTTGTGGAAAAGTAGGTGTATGACTTTAAAAAAAAAAAACAACAAAAAACCCATCTGCACAAATAATTGCACTTTTGCATATTTGTAAATGACCCTTACAGATGGTTAGGGAATGTCAGCAAAACCCCACACAAGCTGTCATATGCAAGCTATTTACTTTATTTATTTTATTGTCTGCATTTGGTGTGGCTCAAAGGAACTCTGTGTCCAGCCATGGGTTACATTATCTCTTTGATTGTTCCTAAATTCTTCTGCTCTACCCATGAGGTATTTATGCATATGAGAGTTCAAGAAATTTAGTTATAGATGAGTGCCAAATACCAATTTATGGCACGGATCATAAAAGCTAAAGTCCATAATATTAATTATTTCCTAAAACAGACCCCTCACATTCTTGGAGATTCTGTGATATTTCAACTGGGTGACAGAGCAACTAGTATAACTTTGAATGAAGGGATATAAGTACACAGACAAATTTCACATTTTCTCACATATCATACTTACAGTTATGTCAGGTATGTAAATTAATGGAAACTTATGACCTGTTGTGTGCAGGTAATACCATCTTTGTAGGACCTTCTGGTGAGAAGTTAGGTCAGTGTAAAGAAAAGCTGACTTGAGAGAGAGATGTCATAAATAACTAATTTGCAATTACATAGACTTTCTGGTCCTAACATCACAGTGGAAAGGAGGGAGATATGCTCACTTTTGGGAGTCAATTTCATATTGAGAAGTGTTCCATTATCCATGCCTTCCCAACAAGCAGAAAAACTGATCATATATAAGTTTACCATTTTCTGTTGTTTATGCCTTTTTATTTTACAAGATACTATTGTATTATATCTTTTTATGATATTTTGTTAATTGTTTTTCATCTTTAGCATTGTGGATTTATTTTCCACATTTAATTGGTTTTAGATCGCTGCATAGTTGAAACAGAGGAGATCATTTGGTTTATGACTACTCTGGGTCAGGGGAGATCATCTGATTTATGAAAGTAAATTATGACAGATTAGTTTAAAGGGAGAACTGAAGGCATAATTGACAAGGCAAAGTTAATGTGTGACATAGACAGGGAGAGTTCTAATAATTTTTAAACATACCGGGTGGTTGCTTTTAATTAACCCTTTGTCACACTCATGCCACTCAGGCTCAGATGAGTGCTGGATCATGCCACAGGCATAACCCACAGAGTGGAAAATGTTGCATGTGAACAAAACTGAATGAGTGTAGAGATTTAATGGAACACTACATGATAAATATTTAACTGAGTTGCTTCTTCCTTACAGTGGGAACTGCAGTGGTGTGATCATGCAGACCAATAGGAAGATGTAATCAGAAAGCTATTGGTTGGCAGGATCACACCTGTGTCTGACAGACATATTCGGCTGGCTCTTTCAACCAGCTAAATAAGCTGGGACCTGTTTCAAACAAATGGAGGAGCTTTGGGAAAAACTGTTTCAGTGTCTAGTTCCTTGTATTCTGATAAGGGGAAGCTCAGCTAAACTTAATAATGAATGCTCCTTTAAGTCACAATACAGAAAACAACTGCAAATACATAATGTAACTGTTCAAGGTGTTGAACAATAACTTATAACTTAGTGTTCAGTTCAAATGTAAAAGCAGAACAGATCTCTGTCTCTTTACCCGATGAACCATGACTTCTATGGTTTCAATGAGCAGAAACTCTGCAATTAACTTGAAGATATGAGGCATGAACCGCAAAAACGAGTCAGCTGGAGACATCTCTGCTAAACACCAGCAGAGTCTCTTAATCCCATAAGCAGCTGATATCAAATCTGAGACCTATGATGATTACATTACATGATTACAGACCCACAGTAATGTCATATTGGGTGGACTCACTTTTCTGGTATTCCTTGTAGTGGCAAGTTATTCCCTTTGAAAGACAGACCCTACTGGTGTGTTCTGTATAATTATATCCCCCAAAAAAGAAGGAACATATATTGGACAAATACAATGGCAATCTGTTGGCAAAAACACAGATCTGTATTTACAGATTCTGCACATATTGGTGATTATATGTATGATTAGAAAATCATCTGACTATAATAATTCTCCTAAATTTCAAACATGCCTAGTGTATGTAATGTGGAAATATCACCATCACAGTCCACTAAGATCATAAAACATAATTAGAGGTAGATAAACTGTGGGTGTTAATTAAATATATAGAGATGAGATTTCCTAAGTTGATAAGCTGTCACCGGCTTCCCCAGCTAAAAGCAAACGATAACAGACACAATTATTGTGTGAGCCGCAGAAACGTCACTTTTCCTACATTAGAGGTCCAAATGACACAGGCTATACATGAGATGCTTTTTATGGAAAATTCCAATTTGCTCTAAGTGGTTCGGCTCTCTCTGTGACAAGTGTTAGACAATGCATACTAAGGGTAACCAAACATTAGTGAAGATGCTTCCTGTTTTTAATGGAATGTTATCATATAATGTGTTAACGCGCTGGTTTACCCTGTGTGGGTTGTACATTAGATAGGAACAGTAGATAAGATATAGCTGTTAATACTTCACTCTACTTATATTGCAAAACAAATTAAAACGTATCTGAAATTGTAGACTGTAGGAAATACGTAATAACTAAATCATAAAACACAATTTAAAGACCATTAAACCAATAATCCAATTAGATACATCACAACGCACACAGCGTATAACAATCACGTATATAAGTCATCTAATGACAACAGAGAGAAAATATTTAATTGTAAATATTTGACCTGTTGGTTTAAATTTACTTGGTGACACGGTTATAATAGTAGGTGGCTGGTAGATTTGGATGTCCACTCTCTCTGCCTTCAGTTCAATACAGGAGCTCCTAAAGACTATTAATTCTTATTACCCTTCAGAGTCCGCAGAAGCTAATAGCTTCGCCAGCAGTAAGTTGACTTTAGAATAGACTGGACCCCGTTTGAGTCCTTTGACTGTCAGTGAAGGAAACACAAAAAATCACAACAGGACACAGATTGGTAAAGAAAGTTAGAGTGAGACAGCGGTGTAATGAAAGCTTACATAGTATTAAGGTCGTGGGTTAAGGTGGTTTATGGTTAAAGCATGACTATAAGGTTAGGCTTGGGATACAAATTAAAGAAGAACTCTTACAGCCTGAGAATTTTATGTAACAGATGATGGTACGGAGTTGTGGCTTCTTCAATCAAATTTTGTCTTACAGTCATGGCCAAAAGTTTTGAGAATGACACAAATATTATTTTTCACAAAGTCTGCTGCCTCAGGTTTCATGATGGCGATTTGCATATACTCCAGAATGTCATGAAGAGTGATCAGATGAATTGCAATTAATTTCAAAGTCCCTCTTTGCCATGACTTTTCTACTACATTTCAGCCCTGCCACAAAAGGACCAGCTGACATGAGGTCAGTGATTCTCTCGCAAACACAAGTAAGATTGTTGATGAGGACAGGGCTGGAGATCACTTCGTCATGCTAATTGAGTTAGAATAACAGACTGGAAGCTTTAAAAGGAGATTGGTGCTTCAAATCATCGTTCTTCCTTTGTTAACCATGTTTATCTGCAAAGAAACACGTGCAGTCATCATTGCTTTGCACAAAAAGGGCTTCACAAGCAGGGATATTGTTGCTAGGAAGATTGCACCTAAATCAACTATTTATCAGAACATCAATAACTTTAAGGAGAGAGATTGAATAGTTGTGAAGAAGGCTTCAGGGCACCCAAGAACGTGCAGCAAGTTCTACAACTGTCTCCTAAAGTTGATTTAACTGCGGGATCGCGGCAACACCAGTCCAGCATGATGGAGCACCTTGCCATAAGGCAAAAGTGATAACTAAGTGGCTCAGGGATCCAAATTTTAGATCCATGGCCAGTAAACTCCCAAGACCTTAATCCCAATGAGAACTTGTGGTCAATCCTCAAGAGGTGGGTGGACAAACAAAAACCCACAAATTCTGACAAACTCCAAGCATTGATTAGGCAAGAATGGGCGGCCATCAGTCAGTATGTGGCCCAGAAGTTGATTGACAGCATGCCAGGGCGACTTGCAGAGGTCTTCAAAAAAAAGGGTCAACACAGCAGATATTGACTCTTTGCATAAACTTAATGTGATTGTCAATAAAAGCCTTTGACATTTATGAAATGCCTGTAATTTTACTTCAGTATATCATAGCAACATCTGTAAAAAGGATCTAAAAACACTAAAGCAAAAAACTCTGTGAAAACACACAATACTTGTGTCATTCTCAAAACTTTTGGCCACGACTGTACAATCTGGTTAAATTTGAGAGCACTTGCCAAACTGCACTTGTTTTACCACATTGTACTATTTGGCATGGGGTTGGGGGTTGTGATTTGTTTGAAAATTACCTTATTATCATCATCATCATTTATCTATATAGCGCCATCATATTCCGTAGTGCTTTACAATTGGGAACAAACAGTAATACAACAATACTGGGCAATACATACAGATAGTAAGAGGGCCCTGCTCGCTTACAATCTATGGGACAATGGTTTGACACGCAAGGGTAAGTGCTACATCATATTGAATATTTGTCCAGCTAAAATGCAAAGGTTACAAAGTATTTAGTGGGGTGTATGATCAGTCACACAACTATGTTGGTCAGAGGGTTGTTATTTTATGTTAGGTGTGTAGAAGGTGGTAATAGGGTAACCTGGGGAGATTAAGAGGGTGATAGACGAATATTATAAGCTTGTCTTAAGCGGTGGATTTTCAGAGAACGCTTGAAGGCTAGAGGAAAGTGGTGCGAGGGAGTGAATTCCATAAAGTGGGTGCAGCTGGCAAAAAAAAGTCCTGTAATCGAGAATGGGAGGAAGTGATGAGAGTGGAAGAGAGACGTAGATCTTGTGCAGAACGGAGGTGTCAAGTTGGGAGATATTTTGAGACAAGTGAGGAGATGTATGTCAGTGCAATTTTGTAGATTGCCTTTAATGTTATTAGAAGAATTTTATATTGGATTTGTTGAAAAACAGGCAACCAATGTAGAGACTGACCTAGTAACTCAGCAGACTAAAAACGATTTGCAAGGAAAATCAATCTGAATTTGGGAAAACCAGTGAGGAGGGAATTACAATAGTCGATGCGGGAGATGATGAGTGCATGAATTAATGTTTTTGCAGTGTCTTGTGTGAGATTTGAACGTATTCTGGAAATGTTTTTTAGATATATGCAGCAAGATGTAAATATAGAGTTAATGTGGAGAACAAAGGATAGTTGCTAGTCAAAGATTACACCTAGGCAGCGAGCTTGCAGGGTGGAATTTGTGGTCATGTTGTCAACAGAAATGTCAGGCAAGAAGCTTCTATTGTTGAGTGGGAATATTACTAATTCTGTTTTTGAAAGATTAGGTTTGAGTTGGCGAGAAGACATCCAAGATGAAATGGCAGAGAGACAGTCAGTAATGCGAGACAACACAAATGGTGAGAGATCAGGAGAGTATAGATAAATTTGTGTCATCTGCATAGAGATGGTACTAAAATCCAAAGGAGCTTATTGGTTTTCCAAGAGAAGTGGTGAAGATAGAGAATAGCAGATGACCTAGGACTGAGCCTTGTGGTACACTGATAAAGGAAGCGGAGTAGAGGTTGTTCCAGAGAAATTAACACTGAAAGAGGGATTAGATAGGTGGGATGAGAACCAGGATAGGACAGTGTCTTGAAGACATAAGGATTGCAGCGTCTGTATGAGGAGAGAGTGGTCAACAGTGTCAAATGCAGCAGAGAGATCCAGGAGAATTAGAAGAGAGTAATCACCTTTAGCTTTAGCTGTGATCAGATCATTGACAACCTTGGTCAGCGAAGTCTCTGTGGAGTGTTGAGAGCGAAAGCCTGACTGAAGAGGAACCAATAGGTTGTTTGCAGAAAGGAAATGTGTGAGGCGAGTGTAAGCAATTCTCTCGATAAGTTTGGAGGGACATGGGAGCTGAAAGATGGGCGGTAATTTGAGAGAGAGTTTGTGTCTGAATTTTTTTTTCCAGAAAGGGCGTATCACTGCATGCTTGAATAGTGATGGAAAGATACCCACAGAGAGAGAGAGATTACAGATTTTAGTTAGAGGTTGATTGAGCACACGAGACAAGTACCTACCAATTTGTGAGGGTATGGGATCAAGAGGACAGGAGGTAGAGTAGGAAGATAAGAAGAGAATAGAACCTTCCTCTTCATTTGTGAAATCAAATGAAGAGAGAGTATCAGAGGATGCAGGGAAGAGATTGAGCTGATTTCTAGTCGAGGGAGATGAAACCATTTCAAGTCTGATCTTATCAATCTTGTCCTTGAAATAGGAAGCAAGATCGTTGGCACTGATGGTAGTCGGAGGGTTTGGGGTGGGAGGACTGAGAAGAGATTTAAATGTTAAAAAGGCATTTGGGGTTGGAAGCCTGAGCATAGATTGAAGTATTCTTTTTTAGCAGTGTCCACAGCATTTCGATAGGAGTGGTAGATAGCAGTATATATGCTGAAATCACTAGAGGTACAATATTTACGCCAGTGACGTTCAGTTTTACGAGAAAGTTTTTGTAGATTTCATGCTACATCAGTGTGCCACGGTTGACAACGAAGACTACGTGGAGTATGAAGAGTCGCTGGAGCCACTTGATCAAGCAGTTCAGTTGCTAGGGTTTGCTGTAAATGAGGAACTGCCATATCAGGGGAGGAGAATCATCATCATTAGGAGAATGTAGAAATTGGGAAAAGAAGGTGTTGGAGAGAGGTGGAAATTTGTTGAAAATCAATACAGTTAATATTCCTGCGGGTATGAGAAGGCTTGGAAGACTTTGATAGCAGGGAGGTTAAAGAACTGGGAGTGAGTGAGTAACTAATAAGGTGATGATCTGAGAGCGGGAAAAGAGTGTTAAGTAAATGAGAAACTGAGCATAGTCTAGAGAAAACACAATTAAGGCAGTGTACATCCTGATAAGTAGCGGATTCAATCCACTGGGAGAGGTCAAGTGAGGAGGTTAGAGAGAGCAGTTATGAAGCAGCATTGGAACGTGGATTAGCAATATGGATGTTGAAATAAAAATGGTGGGGATGTCAGAAGATAAGAAGTGAGAGAGCCGTGCAGAGAAATGTTCAAGAAATTGTTGGTGGGGTCCAGGGGGGAGATCGATCACAGCGATATGCATAGAGAATTGGTTAAAAATCCTAACAGTATGTACTTCAAAAGATGTGAACGTGAGTGATGGGACATTTGGTAGAACTATGGACGTGCACTCTGGGGAGAGAAGTAGTCCAAACCCACCTCCTTGTCTGCCTCCAGGTCTGGGGGTGTCAGTGAAATGGAGGCCACCAATTGAAAAGGCTGCAAGTGATGCAGTATCTGATTGCGTGAGCCATGTTACTGTAATAAATACAAGTTAGAGGTTGTTTGAGAGGAAGAGTTCCTGTATGAAGGTAAGTTTGTTACAAATAGAGCGTGCATTCAAAGGACAGAAGAGAGGGGAGACAGGTTGCTGGATTGCGGTAGCATTCAGATATATGTGTGTGGATGAAGTGAGGGCTACATGGATTAGGTGATATATCACCAGCTAATAGAAGCAGGGAGGAAGAAAGGTAGGAAAGATGATTGTAAGATGTGTGTCCTTTTAGTTTCTGGCGACAGGGTGAGGCTGTTATCATTATTGAATTTAATAGGACAACAGTTCATGAGTGTTAACTAGAGGTGAGTGAAATAATGAAGGGGCAATGTGGACAGAGGTGTGTGTTGCAGGAAGAGTGAAGGAGGATATAGCTCTAAAGATAATGCCATGAAAGGAAAGCAAATTATAAGATTTCCATGAAGTGGGTGCACCCCGAAAAAAGTCTTGTAATCGGAAATGGGAGGAAGTGATGTGAGTGGAAGAGAGACGCAATTCTTGTGATTATAAATTCCCTGTAAAGTAGAGGTTCAATTAGCCTTCACATAATAGAAGTGACCCGCAGCTTTCAAACAAGGGCTCTGTTAGGTGGTCTTTGCGAGAACAAACAAGATTGGACACCACCCTCCATTCTGCATTTCACTCATAAGGGTATTATAGTAAATGTCCTTAAAATCACTGTCACTGAATGAGTGGCATTACAAACAGGAAAAAGCGTTGTCAGCTGAATCACTCAAACTTACCCTTTCCAAAGAGTGACCCTTTCTCCTACTCATACTTCAGCATTGCTCATTAACAAACTGACATCAATGATGTTGCTTTTATGTGTCAACTAGAGACAGAGTAAACAGCACAATATCCCGTTATCTATCATACACTGGGGTCTAGGACAACAAGCAACTCCCAGCTGTTTATCCAATAAATGCCTAAATTAAAATTTAGTCACAAGGAAAACAAATTACTTCCTCACCCAAGAGTGTTGTGCTGAATCACTATTTTACCATAAGGAATGTGATTCTCCTTATATTACCACTCCTGAGTGTGACTAATCAGTGAGCTGCAGTTACAATAGCTCAATGCAATGTATTATTAAATGTGTGGACGTCTGCAGAGGGAGAGATTCTATTCATCCATAGACATCTCTCCAGAACACTGAGTAAATAACATCTGCAGCTCGACCACTTATAACAAATTATAATGCCAGCATTCAAGTGGAAGATACTAATAAAAACAAGGTAGATGATGGCTAATAAAGACAATATAGAAGATCAAGTATTGAGAAAGTGTCAACCAGCTTAAACAGAGAAAACCCCACGCAGTTCGCCCCCCCCCCAAAAAAAAAAAATTAGTTGTAATCAGACAGGCTATGAACGCTGCTTCTTGTTTGAATTGGGGAGATTGTTATGCTGGGCATTTTATTTATTTTCTCTTTTTTTCCCATCTAATAGGTGGCTGCATCAAGACACATCTACAGCTTTTCTCGATGCGATATGAGCACGTCCTAACGCAGCTGCATTCTTACATACTGTTTTGGGTTGCATGTACCCTAAGATACATCAATCTCAAAATAACGCGGTGAGAGCACAATTTTGTAGCCCACATTTTACTTGTACATTTGGGTCACAACATTGTGTTCAACCCTAAATAAGGACTTATTTATGTTATGGATATTATCATCATCATCAGCTATTTATATAGCCCCATTTATTCTGCAGCGCTGTACAGAGAACTCACATCAGTCCCTGCCCCCATTGGAGCTTACAGTCTAAATTCCCTAGCAACACACACAGACAGAGACTAAGGTCAATTTTTGATAGCAGCCAATTAACCTACCAGTATGTTTTTGGAGTGTGGGAGGAAACTGGAGCACCCAAGGGAAACCCACATAAACACAGGGAGAACATACAAACTCCACATATTATAAATATTATAAAACATTTATCAAAAATCAAGTGAGTAATGAGGCCCATGGACATGATGCCTCTGTGACAGTGACCGTCCTACTATTTTACCTTTTACATTTGCAACCAGTACCTGTGAATTCCTATACTTGCTCTAGGATTATAGCGCTAATGTGCACAGCAGGCAGTTCTTGCAGGGTCCTAGTGGCTGTGTACATTGCAGTATGAGGGAAAGGGTGAAGCCTGGACTATGGGTAATTCTATCATACTGATAAGCTGAATAACACAAGAAAGAGTTGAGCAACAAACTCAGAAATAATACAGACAAATGTTAACACTACTATCTGGAAGTGACATTAAAATGCTGTAGGTGCGATACTCGGTATTGATATCATGCATAATTATGATCAGACTATATAAAAATGTTAATTGGATTGTAAACTTCTTTGTTTCCTCTTGAAATTTTATGTCTGAAGCTGCTATGTACAATTTGTGGTGCCATATTAATAAACATATACATACATCCTATTTAACACCCTCCATCCGCTGTGAATACTTGTAGATTACTTCTTAAAATACACATATTAATATATCACACAACAGAAGACAGCCCCAGAACTTGCAATACTTTATGTAACCTGAAACACAATGGAAGAAAAGTGTATTATACAAATGTGATATGTTCTTTAACCTTCCTTTCACTTTGAGCATGTGTGCTAAGGTAACATTATAGTAGAAGAAGATAAAAAAAAACCTGATTCATTATGACATATGTATAAATATCTGCTCTAGCCAAATCAATAAAGCTGAGGTAATGATGGAGCACAATGTATAGTTTTTCATTAGAACTATCTCCTGATCTTTATTCAATTTATCCCCAGTATCCAGTATCCATATTATGAAGGTTCACAATGTTTTTAATTCAGAAAGAATTCACACACTGGGAGCAGTCCACATTTTCAGCATGTTTTTCCAACACTCCTTCAGGCTAGTGGCTTAAGTACTCATTTATCAAACCAGAGTCAGTGACACTTAAGGTCAATTACATGAATGCTATCTGAAGTGGAAAGTATAAAACAACATTCTTCCTTATAAAGCGCTACGGAATCTGCTGGCGCTATATAAATAAATGTTGATGATTAGGATGTTGATGATGATAAATACACACAGATGGGTGCCGTACTTCTATCTTAGTGGCACCACTGACGCGTTCTGCTCCGCTGTGTCACAGTGAGAGGTTAAGCTGTAAGGGTGGGGCGGCACACGTTGTAGTCCTGGAGACAGGTGCTTGGTCAGGCCATTAGGTAGAGGGAGTGTGTTCTATTAGGTCAGGGGCGGGCTGGCCCAGGGGGCAGGGGGGCATCGGTCCCCCGGGCCGCTCATTTTCACTGCTGTTAGGGCCGACCGCCCCCCCCCGGAGGCAAATCGTTCTTCCTCTAGATAGATTGCAAGCTTGCAGGCAGGGTCCACTCACCCCTCTGTCTGTATGTATTACCCAGTATTGTTGTATTACTGTCTGTTCCAAAATGTAAAGTGCTACGGAATTTACTGGCACTATATAAATGTTAATGATGATGATGATGATGAATATGGCCTATTTTGTAAAGAACAAACGAATTCTGATCCACTCGCACCCAAAATTTCCTCCAGTGTGTTATTTTTCACAGCAACACTAACCAGCTCCCAGCAGTCTGATGGATCACGTCGACCATTCAACAAAGACAGTACTGCAAGGTCCCGTAGCTGTGATTGGTGGATGGCTGGCACTATACATCGTTAAGTGCTAGAAGCAGTCTAGTGGTTATGACTGCGTCCTGACATGATCTAAAGAGAAGAGCACACTAAAAATCAGAGGAGCAGAGAGTACCTGTCACCACAAAAGATTGGGGGCCAGCACTGTGTCACCACCAGGGGTCTTGATGTCTTTACAGTATTGCCAACAGAGACTTCGAATTACATAGTGGTCAAAAATGTTTTCCGTCTTGTATATCATTTACTAGAATGCTCTATGCTTTGTATATATTGGCCATTTGAATGCTACCTGTACTATATATATTTCTTGTATTGTTTATGGGTCTATAGAGCTGCTCATAAAATTTTGGGGAAAAGTCAACAAAATGCACTTTACACTGCATAGAGCTTGCTAAAATACTCTCTATATGGTAAAGAGGTCACTTGAATGCTTTGTGTATATTGGTCACTAAAATAGGCTTTTCATTGACAATTGGTCAGAGGGGGTTATGTTGTATCTGGTTAAAGCTCTTTGAAATGTCAACCTTAATTTGACCATGTCCATTTAAAAACACCTTTTTAAGCTCAGGGTTAGGTACAGTAAATTCCAATTGTTACCCAAATCCAACTGCCAAACAGTGCTCTCTTTTACATGGCAAATTGCATTATTTCCTATGGGAGCTGGTTCTGCTTTGATAGCAAGCCGGAGAGATTTTTCCCCATTTAATGGAAATATTGCATGAAACATAGGCCCTACAGAAACACTCTCAAGTGAATGGATTATTTTACAGAAAGGCATGGACAAATTATATGACTTATGACAATATTTGGTGAACTTTACAAGCTTGATTTTTTTTTGTACTCAATATATTTCTATTAAATGTTTGCAATATAATAACAATAGACAAAGAAACAGGAAATAAGAAAATGAGGAAAGGGAAACAGCAACTGGGGCAAGTGGGTTAAGCTTTACAATAAAATGCTCCCCAGAAGATAACAAAGATTTAGTATTACAGTTTCAGTTTGGGGGTGGAATGTAGAGTAATAGCTGTTCCAGTCATACCATTTGATCAATGGAGAGAAATCAGAAGATCTATATTGTAAACCTTTGATGTTCATGTCAAAACACCTTTGAATTTAAGCAATAGGCGATATTTACAATCCTGGGCAATCGCGGCTCTAGTACCAACAAGAATATATTATACGACATGTATTATGAGACTAGACCTGTGGAGGGTAGTGGGGGCATTAATACCACATTCACAACCCAGATAATTGAGCCAAAGATTGATGACTGTTTATAAAAATACGTTCCCAGCCCCCCTACAAAAGGAGATTTGTAGATTTGTTTCCCACTTGAGATGAGTTGTCAGTTTATGTTTTTCCAATGAGGTTATGAGAGATTTAAACCAGGAAGAGATACTACCCTTATGATTAAGTGGTGATAATCATAGACTAATAGAAGGAAGAGGAGGTTTGAGGGTGGGCAGGGAGCTGTCTTGAGACTGCATCAAATGTTGGGTTTGTAGATATTTATACAAATCCTGGGCAAGGATATTACACTTTTCCTGCAGTTGGGCAAAATAAATCAGAGTATTGTCTTCCAAAAGATTCTGAATCTCAGTGATACGCTGGCTATGCAAAAAAGACAGCTGCAAGTTTGGTATTCGTTTAGATAAACCAAGAATCAAGAGATGAGAAGATGGGGAAATAAAATCGTTATTTAGCTTCAGCATTTTATCCCAGGCCGTAAGAGTGTTCTGTAAGCTTTTCAATTGAGTGTCTGACAAGTGTCTTTGTTTTCATCCACCCATGTAAGATCCACTGGGGGAAAAGAGTGTGATAGAGGTTTCCTGATATCTATGCATGCTGGACAGGCTAGGTGCTAGCCAGTTCATAATCTAAACCAATAGACAGAAAATCTGGTAAAATACGAGTTTGTGTGCGGCTAATCTGCCGTTTATTTTAGATCTGTACATTTTAACTTTAGCTAATCTAGGACGTTTGCCTCTTGAATGAAGGAATACAACATAAAACATATAATGAATCTGGTGGAGAACTAAGCAAAGCTGGGTACAAACTACAGGGTTTTCGTCCAATAATCGGCTCAACCAGCCGACATACGACCGCTCGTTCGCAAGTCGGGTCAGTGTGTGTAGTGACACGATGGTCAAAACGGACGATTGTCACCTCATTTGGTTGATCATACCGTTCAATATTTTCAATCCAATCTCCTTTCCGTTGTGTAGTGTGTATAAATCTTGCTTCAGTGTGCACGAAATTAAAATTATTGCTCACAACAACATGGCTGTAAAAAGTCACTAACAGGACGGCCGCTCTTCCCTTTTGTAACAGATTCTGGATACTATATTACTAATCTTAGTTAGCACTGGCTTACCTGAGGTGCGGAGTCTAACGATCTCCCCGGTGTTCACCAAGAACCGCCGCAAGGCGGGGTGGGCTTTGCTGCCAGGAGTCGCAGGTCGCGGTCCCCAGGTTCGCCTCAAGATGTAGTACAGCGGGATGAAGCGGTGGTAGCGGAGTCAAACAAGCCGGTTCGGTACACAGGAATGGAGTCAGGCAGAATCAGAAGGCAACTCGGAGTCAACAAGCCAGGTTCGGTACACGGGTCACAAGAATAGGAGAATGGTCATCAAGCCGGGTCGGTACACAGGGATAGGAGAGCCAGGGAAGTCAAACAGGCAGAGATCAGCACACAGGAAGACACTGGAAACTGGAAGACACTGCAATCCACGAAGAGCAGGAGCCAGGAACAGGTAAGTGTTGCTCTGACACTCAGCGAGTGTCAGAGTGAGGTTTTTATACTGAAGGGGATTCAAAATCCCCGCCTCTAGGTTTGTGGTCATGTGACCGCCTCCGGGTGCGGTCACATGGTCCTGAATGCGGAAGTGCGGCTGGACGGAGCGGCGGGGATCAGGTAAGTCCGTGACAGTACCCCCTGCCATAAAGGTGGACTCCGAACAAATAATAGGGTTTCAAAGGGAATTTTTTATGGAAGGATTTAAGTAGACGGGGAGCATGTAGATCAATGGCTCTTACCCATGAGCGCTCCTCAGGGCCGTAACCCTTCCAATCTACCAAGAATTGTATGGCACCTTGAACTTTACGAGAATCTAGGATAGTTTTAATCTCGTATTCAACTTGATCCAGATCCACAGCAGGAGAAGGAGTTATGGATAAGGTGGAGAATCTGTTGGTTACCATCGGTTTTAACAAGGAGACATGAAAGACATTGGGTATGCGTAAAGAGGGAGGCAGACTCAATCTAAAGGCTACGGGATTAATAATCTCAGATATAGCGAATGGGCCAATAAACTTGGGAGCAAATTTTTCACTGGGAACTTTTAAACGAATGTTCTGGGTGGATAGCCATACCCTGTCACCAACTGCAAAACTTGGGGTCATTCTTCTCCTTTTATCGTAGAATTTTTTGGAACGGGTAGTTGCTTGCTTTAAATTTGTCTTGGTTTGTTCCCAAATATCAGAGAAGTTACGAAACAGAGAGTCCACTGCTGGAACTTCAGAAGATGAGACTTGAGAGAAGGTGGGTAGTCTAGGATGGCAGCCATACAGAACAAAAAAGGGGGAGTTAGAGATGGCCTCATGGAAATGGTTGTTATGGGCGAACTCGGCCCAAGGGAGAAGGTCCACCCAGTTGTCTTGGTTACTAGAGATGAATATTCTTAGAAACTTCTCTAATTCTTGGTTGGTTCTCTCAGTAGCCCCATTGGACTGGGGATGATATGCGGAAGAAAAGTCAAGCTTAATCCCGGATTTATTGCAAAAAGACCACCAAAATTTTGATATGAATTGTGATCCCCTATCGGAGACAATATGTTGAGGACAGCCGTGGAGGCGAAATATTTCTTTAATAAAAATATCGGCTAAGGAGGAGGAAGAAGGAAGGCCTTTGAGAGCAATAAAGTGGGCTGTTTTAGAGAAGCGATCCGTGACCACAAGCACTACAGTACAGGATTTGGAAGGGGGAAGGTCCGTGATAAAATCCATGGAGATCTGTGACCAAGGGTAATCAGGAATGGGTAATGGGAGCAAGCATCCATAAGGCTTCTTCCTAGAGGTCTTGTGTTGAGCACATTTGGAACAAGCAGCAACAAAACTCTTCACATCCTCCAGCAAGGAAGGCCACCAGTAGCTTTGGGACAATAAGTCCCAGGTCTTGCGAATGCCGGCATGCCCAGAGAAGAGTGAGTGATGAGCCCAGTGAAGGAGCCGGGTGCGTAGATGTGTCAAGATGAATGTTTTGCCTGGAGGACAACCCTTTTTCAGGTGTGTGGCTGCCAATACTTGACATGGATTTACAATGAATTTATTATCTTCCGAGGATTCCATGTCAGCTGGATCAAAAGAGCGATATAAGGCGTCTGCCTTCGTATTCTTAGATCCCGAGTGAAAAGTGATGTTGAAATCAAAGCGTGAGAAGAATAAGGACCACCTTGCTTGTCGAGGGTTTAGACATTGAGCAGTGCGTAAGTAAAGCAAATTCTTATGGTCGGTATATATGGTGATAGGAAATTGCGCTCCTTCTAGTAAATGTCTCCATTCGGAGAGAGCCAACTTGATGGCCAGGAGCTCTTTGTCGCCAATCCCATAATTCCTCTCAGCAGGTAAAAAGCGATGGGAAAAAAATCCGCAGGGATGAAGTTTTCCAGAAGGACCTCGCTGTGATAGTACGGCTCCGGTGCCAACAGAAGAGGCGTCTACCTCCAGGACAAAAGGACGAGAACAATCTGGCTGTTGAAGAATGGGTGCAGATGAAAAGAGAGATTTTAGTAATATAAAGGCTTGGATAGCCTCAGTGGACCAAATACCAGCATCAGCAGATTTGTGTGTCAATGCTGTGATGGAAGCCACGAGAGAGGAGTACCCCTTGATAAATTGAGGATAATAGTTGGAGAATCCTAGGAAGCGTTGAGTGGCCTTAAGGCCCGAAGGTTGGGGCCAGTCAAGTATGGCTTTCAATTTTGTGGGATCCATCTGTAGACCGGTGCCCGAAATAATATATCCCAGGAAGGGAATTTGTCTCTGCTCGAAGGTGCATTTCTCCAATTTGCAAAATAACTGATTTTTTCGGATACGAGAGAGGACCTCCAATACATGAGTACGATGAGATGCTAGATCTTGAGAAAAGATGAGAATGTCGTCCAAGTAGATGACTACAGATTGGTACAAGAGGTCTTGAAACAGCTCATTCATAAAGCTCTGAAATATGGCTGGGGCATTGCATAGCCCGAATGGCATGACCAGATATTCAAAGTGGCCGTCTCGGGTGTTAAACGCCGTCTTCCATTCATCCCCCTCCTTAATGCGTATAAGGTTATACGCTCCTTTGAGGTCAAGTTTAGAAAAGATGGTGGCACCCTTAATCCGGTCAAATAATTCGGAAATCAGTGGCAGTGGATACCGATTTTTAACGGTAATGGCATTCAGGCCTCTGTAATCAATGCAAGGGCGTAGGCCCCCATCTTTCTTTTTTACGAAGAAGAAGCCAGCCCCAGCTGGGGAGGCAGACTTACGGATGAAGCCACTGTTTAGATTTTATTGGATGTACTCCTCCATAGCCTTAGACTCCGGGAGGGAAAGGGGGTAAACACGGCCCCTGGGAATGGGTTTACCAGGTATCAGATCAATGCCACAGTCCCAGATTCTGTGAGGAGGAAGTCTAGTGGCCTCTTGTTGACAAAAAACATCAGAGAAGGTTTGGTATGGCTCAGGCAGGAGAGTCACAGGAAATTCTTGGGAACGTCTGGGACTATTCGGAGGAACCACTCTCTGTAGGCAGCGAGAGATGCAGGACTGTCCCCAGGACAAGATGTGACCAGATTTCCAGTCCAAGGTGGGAGAGTGGACACGAAGCCAAGGAAGTCCTAGGATGACTGGGTTGGTAGATCTCTGTATTACTAGAAAAGACATCTTCTCCCGATGAAGTGCTCCTATCTGAAGCAGAAGAGGAATAGTGCGTACCAGAATGGACCCCTCAGGAATTCTTCCCCCATCAATGGCCATCAGAGAGATGGGTTGTTCCAAAGCTTGTGTGGGAATAGCGAATTGTTTAACTACTGTGGCAGAAATTAAATTTCCTGCGGCTCCGGAATCTAGAAGAGCCGACTGCGGGAAGGTCTTTTGTCCTAACTGAAGGGAAATGGGAATAGACAGGCAATCATTACTATTGGGAACTGACTGACACTGAGAAAAGAGGCCCAACGATACAGCTCCAGAACTCGTTAGGCCCTGTCATTTCCCGAGCGTTTGGGACAAGAACTCAGAAGATGCCCACTCTCTCCACAATATAAACACAACTTGTTCTGAAATCTCCTCTCCCTCTCTTCAGCTGATAGGCGGGTCCTCCCAAGTTGCATGGGCTCTTCAGGGGGAAGAACAGGGGTTTGGAAGTTGGGGGCCAAGCGAATCATACTACGCCGCGACTGTTCCTTCTCGGAATTGCGTTCCTTGAAACGCAAATCAACTTTGACACAGAGGGAGATAATGTCGTCCAAAGACGTAGGGAGTTCCTGGGATACCAACTCGTCTTTGATTCGGTCTGAAAGGCCCTGCCAGAATGTAGCTACTAGGGCCTCATCGTTCCAGCGAAGTTCAGAGGCCATAGTTCTGAAGTGGACCGCATATTGCCCCACAGTCTGGTTTCCCTGGCGGAGACGTAGTAAGCCGGAAGCGGCATTGGACACCCTTCCTGGCTCATCAAATATTTTCTTGAATGTGGACAAGAAGAGGTTGAAGTTATGTAGAATGGGGTCGTCCCTCTCCCATAAGGGGGAAGCCCATGCTAAGGCTTGCCCGGACAATAACGAAATCACATAGGCCACCTTCGTTTTCCCGGAGGGGAAGTTCCCAGGTAGAAGCTCGAATTGTATGGAGCATTGATTTAAAAATCCTCTGCAATTTTTAGGGTCTCCATCGAACTTGGGTGGGTTAGGTAACCGTAGCTGCGAGGAAGAAGCTGCTGCTGCGGCCTGAGGTACAGGGGCCACTGCCGGCCCAGGTGATCCACCAGCCACTAGGGTGTTCTGGACAACATCCAACCGAGTGGATAGACTATTGAGGAATTTTAAAAGTTGCTCTTGATTAGCTTCCTGCTTATCCATCCTTCCTACTAAATGCTCCAACAGATCTTTAGCTGTGGTATCCATGGTCAGAGCAAACTGTAACAGATTCTGGATACTATATTACTAATCTTGATTAGCACTGGCTTACCTGAGGTGCGGAGTCTAACGATCTCCCCGGTGTTCACCAAGAACCGCTGCAAGGCGGGGTGGGCTTTGCTGCCAGGAGTCGCAGGTCGCGGTCCCCAGGTTCGCCTCAAGATGTAGTACAGCGGGATGAAGCGGTGGTAGCGGAGTCAAACAAGCCGGTTCGGTACACAGGAATGGAGTCAGGCAGAATCAGAAGGCAACTCGGAGTCAACAAGCCAGGTTCGGTACACGGGTCACAAGAATAGGAGAATGGTCAGCAAGCCGGGTCGGTACACAGGGATAGGAGAGCCAGGGAAGTCAAACAGGCAGAGATCAGCACACAGGAAGACACTGGAAACTGGAAGACACTGCAATCCACGAAGAGCAGGAGCCAGGAACAGGTAAGTGTTGCTCTGACACTCAGCGAGTGTCAGAGTGAGGTTTTTATACTGAAGGGGATTCAAAATCCCCGCCTCTAGGTTTGTGGTCATGTGACCGCCTCCGGGTGCGGTCACATGGTCCTGAATGCGGAAGTGCGGCTGGACGGAGCGGCGGGGATCAGGTAAGTCCGTGACACCGTTATCGTCAAAAACAAGGCTAGTGTGTATGCAATCCATGGACCGAGCGATCGGACCATCAATCGGATGTAAAATCGATCGGCATAAAAAGTTGGTGGAAAATTCTGTAGTGTGTACCCAGCTTAAGGTATGGATCTAAAGCTGTACAATATTTTGGGGAGAAGCATAATTTTCACTGCCACTAGTCTACCTAGCCATGAGACCTTGTAATTAGCCCACATTTATGCCAAAGTCGTGAACTGATTTCACAGTACAGAGTACTTGATAAGATTTTCTAACACAATGCTATTTTAATATGGAACTACTAATATCAAACAAATACCCATAACAACCAATTAAAATGTTAATTTTAAAAATAATTAAAGCTAAATTAAAGCTGGCCACAATCAACAAATTGTACCAATATTGTTATTGTGTCTCCAAAATCAGTATGAACGAGAATAATCCTTTCGATATCATCATGGATCATTATCGAGCATATACAGAAGTCCAACTGGCAGATGACAAATGATGGACTGTGTGTACAGTCATTTGCCAACTACATTAACAAGCATACATGTTATTTGTGTGGCCAAACTGAAAAATGCACCGAAATCCATTCTTTTATATGCATCTTACTAATTATGTCTAGCCTTGTCGGGACGATCAGTCAGACCACTTACTCAGAACTTGGATCCAATTAAAACATGGTAAGCGATTAGGTATGAAAGGTCAGTCTGCTTTGCAGAACTTTTGAAAGTCAACGTTCAATAACGTTGCAGTGGAGAAAGGCCAATTGTATGTCATCGTTACTTTACTGTGTAATGTAACTAGAGATTATTTTGTGTGGAGAGAAAGAAATGTAAAACCTGTGAGAGGGGGCATTCTCTGTTCAAGTTAACAAAATATTTAAGATCTACGAGTTAGGTACCTGCTTACGCATTTAAAGGAGAGTAAAAACAGATCCTATCAATAAATTACATGAAGCTGAAAAGCTGTCTTTTATGTTAAACTACATTAAGTAGTACGATGCCACTTTTTTTGTGTTGTGCTTTTTGAATTGACTGGAGAAAAGTTTATCTTGAAAGCGTTGTTGTTATCATTTATTTGCAAGGCGTCATGGTGTTCACAGAGTAGACAAAGTGAATAAGTGGGTGAAAACAAAGGGTAGGGAGTGCAGGAGCTAAAATACACTTTCACGCACTTATATTTTGTTTATATGTTGGGCAGTATAGTGGCTCAGTGGTCAGCCCTTCTGCCTCACAGCACTAAGGTCATGAAGTCATAAGGGCTTTATCTGTGTGGAGTTTGCATGTTCTCCCCGTGTTTGCGTGGGTTTCCTCCGGGTGCTCCTGCTTTCTCCCAATCTCCCAAAACATACTGGTAGGTTAATGGCTGCTAACTGTATGCTTCAGGACCAAGAAGATGAATGGATGAACGGAACATTCGGACCAAATGGAACAAGTATATAATGTTCTTAACGTGGGATGATAGAAGAGAGCAACCTGGCACTTTACTGCATCCTTTATAAGGGTAAATGGTGGTGAAAGAAGTATGAAACAGTCTTAAGCAGATTGCACGCAATAAAAGACAAAGTTTCTCCACTAATGGGTCTGTTGAAGTGTACTAATTGGATGAAGGTGGTAATAAATTATTTCTGCACCCTACAATCAGTTGCGATGTGATTAATATACAAAGTAATTATCATCGTTGCAACATTTAAATAAGTTTAACGTATTTCTATCTTTTAATATAAAATATAAAGTGGTGAAGAGGCTAAGTAATGTTTCCAACATATAAATTACATTGAGGTTGGTATCATTCTGTTCACAATTGCAAGAGAACGTTTCCAGTATTATTTATGTAGCATTCACACACTGCGAACGCTAGATATAAACAATATCACTTTTCAGACAACAAATATCAAGTCCAGAAGTGTCATAAAAGAACCAATTTATACAGGTCTAGAGGCGGGAGCCTGAGGAAGGACACCTGGCCACTTCAAGGAGCAACCAATGGCATGTTGAGTTATTGGGAGGTTATGACCCATCGACCTATGAATGTGGGCCTTAATACTGTAATTATGTATCTTTGTGATGTCACTGCTTTTTACAACTGTTCAGTGTATAAATTGTTCACCTCTGGCTTTGGAAACCAGAGTGTTCTACTAAAAGTTACGTTGGTGCTGACTGCACAAGTGTACGCATGCAATACTTTGCCTGTAGTCTATTTTGCAAATAAAACCTTTCTGCTTTGGAACCACAGTGATCGCATCAGAGAATCTTTATTTCATACGATACATACAGACGTAATAGGTCACACTGACATTATCCAGAATGACATCAGTATCGGGGATATGGTAGTGTAAGTACTGGCAAACACAAATGCGACTTCTTCTATATTGCATTATGAGTACAAGTCAGACATCTTATTCCCAGATGTCAAGTGGAAGGTGGTGCAATTTTCAGGAGTCACTCGCATTGAATGTGGAATGCTGCACCAGTTTCCGAGCCTGTTTAGCCAGAAATCGACAGAGCGATCTCACTTAGCCTCTATGGGGTATATTACAAAACTGCAGGTTTTTAAAAGCGGAGATGTTGCCTGTAGCAACCAATCAGATTCTAGCTGTCATTTTGTAGAATGTACTAAACAAACAATAACTAGAATATGATTGGTTGCTATAGGCAACATCTTCACTTTTCCAAACCCACAGTTTAATAAATATACACCTAAGACTTGTTCCTTAATCTCTGCATGTGAATAAATGTAGCAGAGAGAAGGAATCTCCCCACAGGGTGCAGATGCTGCTGGAGTCGGGTGGTATAGTGAATGCCGCTAACGCGTTTCACCTGTAACAATGTCATACATCTTCAGAGATAAATGATGTATACGTGTATAATGGCCAACTGGCTATATAAAGAGGGGAGGGGGCCTTAAGCCAATTAGGATGATTGACTCGATTGGACGATACATCCACATCACCCAATTGGTCCTCAAGTTGTTACACTGGGAGACAATAGGCAGTAGTGGTTTCATACTGCTCTGTTCAGCAGAATTGTATCCAAAATCAATTGTAAGTATATGTAAGTCCCACAATTACGCAGACAGAGAATCCCATCACTGTCAAAAAGCCTTGTCATAAAGTATATAGAGAGTCCTGGAGGTAAATGTATTAAGCTTCGGTTTATGTTGCTTTAAATTTCCCCTACAAAGTCGCCTAATATAAGCGACTTGCAGAAACCGATGCTTAACACATTTACCCCCTGGTGCGCATAATGTAAGAAGTATGCAAACTCATTACTCCTAACGGAGGATAGGAGATCACGTATATATGTCTGTTGTGGAATTCAAGATATGAATATATCAGATCGGGTCTGGGGTGTAAAATTCCATGGGGTTCCTAAACATTCTTTAGCGAAAATAAACAGTACATTTCCTCATGCCCATCCAAAGTTGATGGATATATGTAGATAACACCGCACCACATATGGGAATGTCAGGGGTGCTGCGTCTGTGTCTACACGGCCCTTAAACAGCCCAATAACATAGAGGCAGCCCCCTGGGTTTGTGATAAATTATGGCACAGATTCCAATGCAGGCCCATCCCAAGCACAGTAACATGTGGCAAACAGAAGTTTCATGCAAAGAAAGGATAGGCTAAAAACATCGATAGATGGCATGTATAAGCAGACAGCAAGTAATGTACAGAGATAAAATGGTAATGATACCCATAAGGAAAATATGAAGTTGCGGTCCTTTGTTACACACATTATTTTTTTTTAATGCACAATTTATTTACAAGACATCTATATAATGCTTATTTTTTTGCAACTACACAGTTATAATTATGTAACTAACCATTAGTGCAAGATCCAAATATATTGCATTTAGACTGGCTTCAAAATCAATTATTCCATAAAAGGATTCAGAAACATGGGTTGCTCTAATGATGACACTTAAAGTCACTGGTTAATATGCATAATATTATTGAATTAGACATGAAGGTAAACCTCAATTTAATTTACAATAAAAAAAAAGAAGTAATAAAATATATTTTATTAATAGCTTGAAACAAGAACTGAACATGAAAACAGGAAACTTACACAGAAGTGTTAATTAAGATTTTAGATGTGGACATGATAAGGGAGATTCTGTAGTACCCTAACAGTATAATATCATTTTTGATTACACCTCTATGGGGTGCGAGCAAAAATCAGCAGATATTTCACTAAAAAATGCGCGTGAAGTGTCTCCACGGCCGTTTCGGAGACACTTTGTGTGTATATTTTGCTAACTGAATCTCCTCCTATGTCTGAGAAAAGGGAACCAGTAACAAGAAGTTATTACAGGGTCACGGAAGTACTAAAGCAGATTGATTTAATTATGAAAATGCCATGGTGTTGCATTAATCAATTAGATATATAGTTTACAGCTTACACAAGAATTAAATCAATGGCTCAAACAGTGGTAGAAATATAAAGTGATCTGCTCTTATATTAATAAATGATGATGATGCGTTATACGACAACTTCCCTATACAGGTGACTTTGCTTAAAGCAAAGACAGTTTAGTATATATTTAGTGTATATTATTTCATTAGCCCCTGTTTTATTCATCTTATCATTGTACATTACATTACAATGTTCTCATATGGATAGAGATCCCACCATTGTTTAGAGAAAAAATAATACTTTAACTGTTCCAGTCTTCTTCTTGAGTCCGAGAGCTTCGTTCCCTGATCGTTTGATAAAACATCAATCAGAAGTCATCATTTGTGGAACGTGACTCACAGATACCTACAGTCATTCTAAGGCTAGGGCTGCACTTGCGATATGTTCTCTGAGACTGCAATGCGCCCTATACAAACTGGCGACCCTGGCATCTGAATATTGCGTTCTTCTCCAACTGTGATTGACACATCCAGAAATAGGAATAGAAGACTGACCATCAAATGGCTAAACATACCTCATTTATCATGCTTGCAGGACACTAGCACAAATTTAAGCCTAGCCTTAGCCTAGAATGTTCAACCAGAAGTTTTGATTCATTTCATAGTTTGTCCTACATTATTTATTATTGCCAACATATGAGTCTACATCAATAGTTACCACATATACAGATTATTTACAGTGATCTCACCTGCATAACATGTGTGTGCGTGTGTTTATTTAGTGAATCCCATAATCATCGACATTTATTTATTCGTAAATTAGCAAATTCCGTAGCGCTCTACAATCCCATGAAAAAAAATCATGTGTAGTTTTGTTTTAACATAAATCACTATGGTTTACTGCAAAAAGGTAGTGTTATTTTTACCTTAAGCTGCTATTAATGGTTTTGAGTTCGCTAAGTGTCAAATGACTACCATGGCAACCACAGTCACAAGGCATATGGTATAGTGAGCATAGAGGCTGTGGAATGCCCCTTTTCTTAGCATGCTTATTCACATCACAAACTCCCCCCTTGCCTCTGCCATCATGTACTTAGAGAAAGTGCTCTCACTGCGTCAACGAGCTTTAGTATTGCAACACAAATCCAATTGACAGACTGTTTTGTATTGACTTCCATATATATCGGTCCCGTCTCCCGCCACAGAGAGATTTTGCAAAGGGAAAAGTAAGTCATATAATAGGGCATTCTACAAAAAATATATCAGATGTTCAAATTTTTTTTACAAAACTTGCTTTTTAAAAAAAACCTATAATAACTGACAAAAACAAATATGTAAGATTGTAGCTTTAACTAAAAAAAACAAAAGCAGCAACAAGTGCATTAAGTCACTAGGAAGTGAGAAGTGGTTGTCCAGCTGATATGTGTAAAGATGGGATGGTTCTGCTCTTTCTTTTCCACAGCCAAAGCAGTTGTATGGTATAATTTGCTTCTACAGAAGCTGCAAAAGTTGACCTTTTAAAAGACCAATTTCATTTTCAAATTAGAGACGTAAATAGCAGCACAGTTCTTGCAATAGTTTAATTAGAAATGGACTGTTAACGCATGCAGGTGGTTATTAGCGTGTGAGGTCAAAGCGGTATTGGCCTTTAAGGATTACTGCGAGAAAATCAAGTTGATAATCTGCAGCTGTAAGGCAGGGTGGTTATTTGTCAACAGCTTTACACAGTTAAAGCAGGTGAGGATTTCTACTTTTACAGAGGCTTAAAGGTTTCCATGTTATACCATATCTGGGAAAGAGACAGAGATGGCCCTCAATCAAGCTCCAGGAGAGTAAAGCGAAATCCTATCTGTCCTGTATCACCCGGGCTGTAAGGTACCCTCACATCCGTGCAAGCCCACTACTTACATACAGCACTGAAGGTTTTCAACAGCACTTTTACACCCCGCACAGTCCAGTTCCATGCATAGAGTTCATGTATGTGAGTAAAATGAATGGGAGAAACACTCGTAAAGATGAAACGATGAACTGCAGACGGAAGAGATTTCTAGTTGTGTCAGCAGCCAGCTACCAACACTTGGTTGCTGTATGATATGTGGCTTTATTTTATCATCATTTGTATATTATCAGTACAGAGACTGTAATAGTAAATTATTATCAGTACAGAGACTGTAATTGTAAATTACAGTTAGCCAACATCCCTTTATCTGGTCTATTGTCCCAGGCCGTACAAGTCCATAGGTTGCAACCCTTCTGATACCTGTCTCCCCTGAGGGTCATGTGATCTCTGTGCTATAATGAAATGAAATTAAAACACTGTTTTATACCTTTTTGTTGTGATACCATGGTTCCCTGTGCCATCCACATGAGAGCTGGTAATGCACTTATCCACAGTTCTGCACATTGTGCAGAACTGCTTCTGCACAATGTTCCCTTTAAGCTGGTCAGTTTGTAAATGAAAGAGTTTAACTACTCAATGTTTTCAACTGTGCCCCCATGTGGCCAATCAAGGAAGTTCCCTGACTACTTAAATCCCTCCGTCTCACAAGCCCCTTGATTGTGCAACAGGTTACCTTGCTGTGCAAAAATGCATAAACATTTCCTTAATGTTTCCCTTACCCTAACCTTGGCTACACTTCCCGACTTCTTTTCTCTTCTCTGCTGCCTGCCCTTAACCTTTAGCTTGTATTCCGCCTCACCTTCTCGTTTCCTGACAAGACTCCTTTGGAGGCCGCGACTTGCTGTCCCCAAGCAGGAGAGTTCAAGTACATTGTGGTGTCCTCTACTAAAAGTTGTTCCATGCTCCAAAGGAGCCAGTGACAATTACCAATTACAGAAGGTCCACCTGCCCACATAGATATTTATAGCCATAACATGTGTAATTCATGTAGCTGCCAATTCCTTCTTACGAGTTGGCAATCCATAACCTACCCAAAGTCAAAAAACCCTTAACGCCACTTGGTAAGATGCCTAAAGGAGATATTGCTCTTTCTTGCTTCATTGTCAGAGTTCTACTAGTTCCATATAAATTGCTTATTATGCAGCTCCTTGGATTAGGACTGTAATCATATAACCACTTCACTTCTTAATTTCCTCAAAATCCACTCTCACATATTATAAAATCCCTGCACAGTTCAATATGTTTTTCAAATTGTTATTTATTCGCTGCCCTCAAAAGCAGAACTGAACTATCCAAGATCAATTAAGAGGTAAATGTAATACTCTAATAAATCCTTTATGAATGATTCATTTGCCATTTTTATGAAGAAAGGTTACCAGCTACGGAGAGGCCAGGCAGTACAGGAAGCTAATGTTACACTATATAAATGTCTTCATCAGTAAGCCCGGCAGATCAATCTTCAAAGTCAGTGTAACCAACATAAAGTGTTCAAATTGATGAATAAAAAGAACATGTGGTGTGTCTGAACAGAGATGAGCTCTCAACAGCGATGTGATAGCTGGAACAAGACATTATGTATAATGAGTTTACAATATCTAATGGAACGCATGTCTGTGAGGTAGTGAATGTAACGAGACTGGATGAGTAGGAGCTCAGAGTGTTTCGGGAGCAGCCTAACCTTGTCTTAAGCTAATGTTTTTTTATCTGCACAAAAAGCATTCATTATGCTGAACGGAGACTAACGCAAAGCTAATTTGTCCTCAGTTTAAATAATCATCTGGTAAAAGTTTTACTTTTTCAATGTTTCAAGTAAAGTCTAACCATTATTTCACGTAAAGTCTAACCAAACTTGAATTGAAACCTTAGTTGAGAGCTGTGTTGGCTTCTCAATATATTTTAAATTAAACACACCCCTTCTTCATTGTCTGTCAAAGGGGAAGAGTTTAGTTATTTAGAATTCTTACTTATTCATATTCCGTGGCGAAGCCCCACCTACTTCCTCATAAGACCTGCCCTGAGCACCTTACTTTATTACATTTTAGCTAATTAGAAGATTAGAATGTTGACAGCAGTAGATGAGTGCGCTGATCATGTGGGCAGTGGTGACCTGTGTACTCATGATTGTTGCAGTGAACAGAGCGGAATTACAGTCATAAGGATTGACCAATAACATAACTGGGGGGAATGAAGCATAAGCGACTGCAGTGTAAATATTGTATATCAAATTAATCAATTGATAATTTGAGCCTCTCTGTAAGCTAAGGTGTAAAAGTGTGAAGCCAGAAGTTCAGGTGTGTGTTTTATTTGGTGGCTCTGCCCACCTCTGTGTTAAAAGATAACAGTGCTACCTTTAGGGGAAGCTGAGCAGCTTCAAAGACCTCCTGGTTCTGGTATAGAATGGGATTTTGACACCTGAATAGACTTTTAGGAACCACTCAGCATTGTGTCTTACATAAGGATGATGGCTTGCAATATTTTATACAGACAAACATTATTCAGTTTCCAAAATGCAACTTACAATCAATATAATTAGTAGCAACCACATATTCGTAAAAAGCATGATGAAGGGCAGCCCACACGTCAAAGAAAGCTGTCTGCCATGCAGAGAAGGTGAGGAAATCAGTTTCAGGTCACGCTGGACCGATGCTGTTTAGCATCTATACATTTGTAAATTTGTATTGGATTTATTAATAATAAAACTGTGTAACATTCCACAGAAAAGTTAGGTCACATTTTAGAATTGGGTATTACATCAGAGACAATGCAAATTGTAGTTGTAAATGGTGTCCCCGGCCCCCTCTGGAGACCGAAACCCCTGGAGGAGGGGACAGGTGTAAAAGTGTCTTTAAAAAGATGAGATCATCATCGATAAACTGTCCAGCTTCTAAGCCAATTTCCTTTGGTGCAGATTATACTACTTATATGCAAGTTTATATTATGAAACTTTGTCCTTATATTTTCAAATCTGTTTTGCCATATCTTTTGTCACCTTTTATTAAATGTTTTTATAAT
Organism: Mixophyes fleayi; assembly: GCF_038048845.1. Lineage (NCBI taxonomy): Eukaryota > Metazoa > Chordata > Amphibia > Anura > Limnodynastidae > Mixophyes > Mixophyes fleayi. Next base: position 429,098,590 of record NC_134402.1, on the reverse strand, counting down.
CTGCAAGCATTGTACTGTTTTATATTAAATCTAACATTAAAAAAGTGCTGTCCTTATTTCTCTAAATGAATTCACAGCCTTTTATGAAGAAGATTGCTTGACCATGCTAACTATTTAAATGCTGAGGTGTGAATGGTTAATACAGTATACCAAGCCTAGTGTGTGCCTGCATGTACATTTGTGTCGCAGAGCCTTGAAGTGTTCAGTGTTAACTCTTGGAGTGCTGATGTGTGCAGGGCTCACCTACGTGTAACAAGGAGCATAGCATACCACTGTGGGCAGTGTTAACTCTTTTAGCTATCAGAGTGCAGAATGTGCGCAATTGGGTGATTAAGTCATAAGTTTGCTAATGGTCTTATACATAGCTGGTGGCAGTTGCAGAGAGGTAAGGAAGCGAGTGCCTGTGTTGGGTAAGAAATAAGTTAAATCTGTAGCCTACAAGATGGTTGATAGCGAGATTGGAACTAGAATCCTGTGTGTTTCCTTACAGTAAGCTTCCATGTACGAGTGTGCAGAGGGCAGTTTGTGACAGGTAAAGGGGGTCAGGAGCAATTTCCTGACATAATAGAGGTGATATATTGTATGACTGTGGAATATATGATAAGATATTAAATCAGGGAGTGGCTAGAGATGGCTATCCCTGACAATTGTGTAATTGCCTCTGACAGGGACAGTGTCACTATGAAAGGAGAGGAATGGAGGTAAGCAAGTCACAGACTGAGCGTAAGATAGCAGATAGTACGCGGTCCTCACCAGCACAGAGCAGTAATGTGAGGCTCCTGTCACACCGATGCAGAAAGATTGTGGTGTCTCATGCAATGCAATTATACCAAGTTCATACATCCAATTTGTTAAATGGGTCGTAGTAGATTTTAATACATAGTGCCATGAATTACACACAATTCCCTCAGGCAGAAAACTCTTAATAATTGAAGAATAAATGTCCCATACATAATACATTTTACTACTGATGGTTTCTTAATCAGAATCTGGTCCCCAGTGCTACTACCCAGGCTGCACTGTGGGTAATGACGACAGCTGTATAATTTCTCCTCTCATAGCAGCATATGGTACAACAGGACAGTAATGGGTATGTGAAAGCAATGCAGCGGTGAGGATATTGTAGTGATCACAACTTGTGCATCTATGTCACCCCTGGGGGTGATGTGACCACAGGACCTGCTAATGCTAAATCTTTTGTCCAAACAAGAGCTGCAACTAGACTGACCCTTCTGATATGTGTTTAATAGACAAGTCCAACCACTCTGTAGCCCTACCTCATTTACTTCATATTAGACAAATGTGGGACACAAACATAATCCGCCAACTGTCACCAAATCCCAGGGACTTCCTGCATGTTAGATGTAGCTCTGACCATCTATAACTCTATTTTAATATTCATATCTTTAGAAGTTGACATTTATTGGAGTATTTAAAGAGCAAAACTACACTTATCACATTCCATAAACATGACATTATGTTGTCTGTACTGCCTGAAAAATACTTTAAAAGGTTTGCAACTATCCTATAACAATTTCTCAACACAAAGCTAACAAAATAATTGTGCAATTGAACCTGAAAATAAATGATCCAATGTGCATCCACTATTGAAAATGCATTCACTCTACCCTGTACCTTATAATGGAGGTTCCTCACCCGGGTAGTCATTATTTCTGAACCGTGGGACCCCTGACATAAGCAAGGAGGACCTGATGTACATAGCAGAGGGCAGCTTTCTGTCAGCACCCACTACAACCACCACACCGGGACTCTGCTTCATATCGGTGATGCATGCAAAGGGATGAGCCTCATCTATCGAGGCCTAATCTCCATCATTGAAGAGGAGGATGCCAGGGGCATGCATTTTTAAAAGGACATTTAATGGTTGTTTAGTTCCACACACTAATAAAAATTTTAAAAAAAATACGTTCCAGAGCAGTCAAGAACACATTATCAGTCTCCCATACCTCCCATCATTGCAGCCATACAAAAACCGGGACAGAGAGGGTGATGGGGCTGGGCCACTTCACAACAAGGGGCACAGTTTTATTAGTTGGGGGTGGCCACACCCCTTGGGTGCTTACCTACTGCTTCTCAATCACTAGGCCACAACTAACTAACCACCAGTCTCTTAAATGAGCATGAATCTGTTGTGTGTATGCGGTGACTGTTCACCGATACTCTGCCTAGCTTTGCCATAGATTTAAACATACAATACACTATTTCGGTCCAATTGGGACAAAGTTGTCCCTGATGGGATGGCGTGACTATTGGTTATACCAGGGGTTGGCAACCTTTTTCTATCGGAGTGCCGGCTAAAATCTAGTCAAGCCCAGGTGTGCCAGTTGTGTGTGTGTGTGTGTGTGTATATATATATATACATACAGAGCTGCCTAGAGAAATTCATGGCCCCAGTACAGCAACTCCATGGGTCCTCCTTTATAGTTAAGCATATTTAGAAAAATGTTGTGCCGCCGCCGACATTTTTTCCCCATGCGAGTGGTTGTACAATTGGGGGTGTGGCAGTGAATCATTGGGGGCATGTCTAGCAGGTGAAAAATGCATTACTCACACATGCCCCCTTGCTCAGCAGCTTTGCTCACATATGTCCCCTCTGCCCACATGCTTTAATCACACTTGCCCCCCCCCTCTGCCCAGCACCTTTAGTGACACATGCCCCTCTCAATCACCTTTCGTCACACATGCCCCCTCTCCAGCACACCTTCTTCTTACCTTATTCTCCACTGCACAGCATGTGAAGATATCCAGCAGCCCGCCGAGTACCATGTGACCACTGCAGTCACATGACCTGGCGTCTGAAGGTACCTGAGCTGAAGGGGATTTAGCCACTACCGATCCCCCTGCACTCAATATTTTTTTTTTTTTAAAAAAAACAAACTACTTTTAAAATATAATTTTTTTTTCAAAATTAGGTCTCCAGAGGGGGCTCGGGGCACCAAGCAGGCCCAGGCAATTTGTAGCTGCCCCTCCCCTCTCGGCGGCTATATATATATATAATTATTTCTCTTTTTATGAGGCTAATATCATATTAACAGTAAGGGACCAGCAAAAAAAAATGTTATGCCGCACAGTAGTGCCCCAGTTCACATCATACCTCATAATTGTGTCCCCAATTCATCGTATGCCACATAGTTGTGCCCCCAATTCATACTTTGCCACAGTTGCCCCCATAAATACATAGTATGCCACAGTTGCCCCCAGAAACACATAATATGCCACAGTTGCCCCCAGAAACACATAGTATGCCACAGTTGCCCCCAGAAACACATAATATGCCAATTGCCCCCAGAAACACATAGTATGCCACAGTTGCCCCAGAAACACATAGTATGCCACAGTTGCCCCAGAAACACATAGTATGCCACAGTTGCCCCAGAAACACATAGTATGCCACAGTTGCCCCCAATACATTTTATGCCACAGTAATGTCCCCAATATCTTTTATGCCCCATTGACTCTTGTGGCCTCAGAATTGCATAAAACATTTTTTTAGGACACTAATAAATTAATAAAAAATTAAATAATTTTATACTTACCTTAGTCCTGGCACGTCGGCTGTCTGACTGTTCTAAACGACAGCCGGAGAAGAGCTGAACTGCTGCGCAAGCGCAGCAGTTCAGCTCTTCTCCGGCTGTCATTTTTAATAAATGACAGCCGGAGAAGTGCTGAGCTGTTGCGCTTGCGCAGCAGTTCAGTGTCGGGGAAGGAATGACAGCCGGAGAATAGCTGAACTGCTGCGCTTGCGCAGCAGTTCAGCTCTTCTCCGGCTGTCGTTTAGAACAGTCAGACAGCCGACGTGCCAGGACTCAGAGGGTTGCCGACCCCTGGGTTATACCTTTGGTGCTGGGAAAGGTGTCAGTGGTGTTAGGTGGATGTGAAGCCACAAACACTTTTAACTTAAACAGGTTGCTGTTTATTGAACTTGGTGACAACACCTGATTATACAGGTACTCACAGTTGGTACAGTTGCAATCAGGTATACAGTATTATGCAGTCTTGTATCAGCAGTATACACTCTTATGCAGTGCCCATGTAGACATGCAGCCAAGACTCTTATACATGTACAGGTTCTTTGAATTATTGTCTGCATGTCCGTGCAGGAACTTATTCTTGTGGGCACAGGCTCCTATTATACATAGGGAGCCCCCGGTCACCTTCTATAACCATTATGAGGGTTATTTAGATATACGGTTCGCAGCTACTAAGTAGTGCGTCCGTATCTGTGCAGTCTGTATGGAAGTCTCGGCACAAAGCCGAACTTCTGGGTTCTGTCACTGGAACATGCGCAGTAGCGCATATCAGACGCTAGGCGTCCTGCCACACTTCCACCTTCTAGACCAGGGGTCAGGGAACATTTTTACCTTTTACCCCCAAATATATTTAGATACGCTGACGTTACCCCCTTGATTTAAAAGGAAGGAAATCATATATTATTAATTATTGGAATTCAAAATGGTATTGAATCTATTCAAAATTTCTTTGAAAGCTTCAACTTCAAAACTGCAGGTTTTGGAGAAATGATGTTGCTTCATTTTTGATATGAGAGCATCAATATTGGGGCATTTTGATGTCAGAGCAATTTGGATACAGTCTTCAGCGTCCAATCGATTTCTCTGCTTTGTTTTTATGTTCATTAGAGTGGAACATCCTTGTTTGCAAAGGTAGGTTGTTGCACAAGGCAGCAACTTTTTGACTGCATCCTCATGTGCAATTTTGAATGCCTTTGCAGCTGTTGACATCCAAAAATATGACAGATCTGCATTGTTTTCAAATGCAATACGTGCTTCATTATTGCGTCGAAGCTCAAGAAGTGACTCTGCCAACCCTGGAGGCTCTTCTGGTACAACAGCAATTTCGCATTTAAAGGGATCTACAATCCAACTGACAGCATGTGAATCGACAGCTTTACCCACAGGAATTTCATTTTTACCCCATTTGGGGTAGTTTACCCCTGTTTCCTGACCACTGTTCTAGACCACCGGGGAATCTGGCTGTATGGAGATGGAGCTTGGCGCTCCATTCCAATAGTGACCAAGTCCGCAACTCGGGACAGCTGGGAGATATGGTCTCCACATGGTCATACATATAATGTCACTGACTTTAGGGATTACTGCAAGACTGGAGTGGACATAAAAGTGTACCCCCACTAAGTGATGTTCCTTCAACTTTCCATATAGCAGCACCAAGCTGGATACAGAAAGAGTAGACTCTCATGTTTTACATCTGAGGTCCGAACACTTTGCTAGCTTTACGTTACAGCTCTCCCATTGGAGATTTTATACCTTTTAGAAAATGCAATAAAATATAGGATATTTTTTATGTCTTTATGCTTGATGGCATCTATTATAATTTGCTTACTTTTTTTTTTTTTCAAGATCCACTTTATAATTCACTTGTTTTGCATGTTATAATTCATTAAATGCATGTATAATATAGAGTAGTCTACCTGACTACAATAAAGATATTATGCGCTGGACATCCTCGTAGTACTCCAATAAAGACATCTGCAACACACACAGACACACTTGTGCCCTCCTGGCCACCATTGTCCCTCATCTTCTCTACATCGTGCAGAGCGCACAGGTTTGTGTTCTGAAATAATACTGTTGGGACAGAATATGAGTTATCTGCATTTTTACGCAAGCTTACTTCATAGGAGATCAATTTATAAAACCGTAAATATAATTCAAAATCATAGGGTCCTTATGGTCCCCAAGCCATGCAATTTGTTACTTATGCAAATAATATCTAAATTTAATATTCCTTCTTCAGCAAAATAAAGCAGAAATAATGAGAGTGTTCCAGTAAATGTCTAACCTAATGTGGTTATTTAAACATTACCTCCTGCTGATATTACATCCAAAGCATTAAATATTTAGCACTAAAACGCATTTAGGTGGAGTATCAATTATTGCTGCAGCACTATCATTTGCAATCGTGAGCTTAACTGAGCAGATTTGATATACGAGAGCTTAGATGGAAGCAGAAGAGTATTCTGGAGCCGGTTGTGTCAGCATTAGTGCAGGTTCCTGTCTGGAGATTTAACACTGAGCTACAATAATCAACAGATTAACAGCTAAACATCAGGCTCTCTCACCATTAAAAGATTATTTAGTAACATGGTGCATAAAACACAAACTAAGGGCTCTAACCCACAGCAGACTTTACTTTTTTTTAATCTAAATTAATTTATAAAAGAACGGAATTAGATGTTTGACGTCCACTCGACGACTCGCCATCCATTTGATAACCGGCTATCTTCTCTTTAGGCTTTAAAGAGCGCACCTACAGTCCTTCCATTGTCTAGAGAGACGGTAAGGCATGCTTGCAAACTTTGTAGACCTAGGATATGCAGAACGGAGGTCTACCAATCAAAGGATGGAGAGACAAGGTGAAGCAATTGTCATTATGCTAGTATGGCCACTGCTGCATTACACCTCTCCCACCACTATGCAATGATACAAATCAGGTCATTGCACATCGGTGTAATGATGCAAATTGTGTCACTATGCCTTTCCCCCCCTTCTCCTGCTATCCAGGAGAATGGCAGACTTTCATGGAGATCTGAGACTCCTAGACACCCAAGTGAGTCAGTATGTATGCAGCAAATTATAAACTGGGGTGTAAAGGGGCCCTTCATAGCTTAGGCAAAGTGGGTCCAAAGACCCATATCTCCCTAACGGGCCTTTTGATTCTGGGGGATGGGGAGGAACGGGGCCCTTTCACTTTGGGGATTTTTATGGCACTGAGTGATTTGAAGAACCGCACCCCAGATTTCAATGAAAAATTTAAAAACACTTGACACGGGAAATGTCGTATCATATTTCCTCAAATATTATAATTACATGAACCCTGTCTGATATGCAAAAGAAAGAAAAATGATGACCTGTTGGGTGGAGGTAAAATCCCTGGGGTGCCGCGGCGCTGTCACTGGGGTGCCGCGGCGCTGTCACTGGGGTGCCGCGGCGCTGTCACTGGGGTGCCGCGGCGCTGTCACTGGGGTGCCGCGGGCCAGCCATAGAAAAAAGAAAAAACACAGAAATTTACCAATCTGCGCGGCGCCGGGACCCAGCAGCCTCCTCTCTCCCACAGCAGCTGTCACTGAATATCGACGTCAGTCGATATTCAGTGACAGCTGCAGGAGAGAGGAGTCTGCTGGGTCCCGACGCCGCACGGATTGGTAAGTTTCTGTGTTTTTTCTTTTTTCTATGGCTGGGAGAAGGATCGTGACAGAGGGCAGCAGAGGAGGACAGAGGGCGGCAGAGGAGGACAGAGGGCGGCAGAGGGCAGCAGAGGAGGACAGAGGGCAGCAGAGGAGGACAGAGGAGGACAGAGGGCAGCAGAGGAGGACAGAGACAGAGGGCAGCAGAGGAGGACAGAGGGGGACAGAGGTCGGCAGAGGAGGACAGAGGGTGGCAGAGGAGGACAGAGGGGGGCAGAGGGCAGCAGAGGAGGAAAGAGGGCAGCAGAGAGGGACAGAGGGCAACAGAGGGGGACAGAGGGTAGCAGAGGAGGACAGAGGGCAGCAGAGGGGGACAGAGGGGGACAGCGGGCAGCAGAGAGGGGCAGCGTGACAGAGGGCAGCAGAGGGGGACAGCGGGCAGCAGAGGGGGACAGAGGGCAGAAGAGGGAGACAGCGGGCAGCAGAGGAGGACAGCGGGCTGCAGAGGGGGACAGCGGGCAGCAGATGGGGACAGCGGGCAGCAGAGAGGGGCAGCGTGACAGAGGGGGGCAGCGTGATAGAGGGCAGCAGAGGGGGGCAGCATAACAGAGGGCTGCAGAGGGGGCAGCGTGTCAGAGGGCTGCAGAATGCTTGGGGGCAGAGTGTCTGGATGCAGAGGGGGCATTTTTGCATACAACTAAATAAGTATTTCTGTCCTGACCTAAATATTTATTACAATTTTTTGACCCAACTACTTCTAAAACAGGACTGCTCGGTAATTATTTTGGAGGGGTGCCTTGAAAAAATTTGGAGACTCTAAGGGTGCCGTGAACTGCACAAGTTTGTGTACCACTGGATTAACCCTTTGTCACACACACGTCACGTAGGCTCAGGTGAGTGCTGGATCGTGACATGTATGAGAATGATGGTAACTATGGATTACATCAAATTACTTACCAAAATGTCTGACAGAGGAAAACGGTGACTATTTACCTGTTCCCATTAAAAAATGTATATGCATATAATTAAGACTCTGTATTATAGTTATTTACATAACATATACTTGTTACATATATAACATATACTTGTTTTAATCTACATGAAAAAATACCTTTAATTATGAATTATTCTTTAAAATTATTACTGATTGCAAACAGTATAACCACTGTACACTGAGCATTAATCACTATTTTAATTATGATTTCCAACCACTGTATTAATGTTTCCTATTTATATCCAAACATGATAAGATGGTTTGCAAATCACACATGAAATAAAGCATTAATGAAGGCTGCTTTTTTTTAAATTGAAATTCAATTTAAACCGAAATGAGTCAGCAATGAAACCACATTAGGGATTTAACAGATCCCACACCCAACCCAAACCTACACAGTTCCTCTGAAAATCATCTTTTTTATCATTTGAGGCATTTAATCGTTAAGGGGGTTTCCGTCCATATTTTTTTCAAACATTATAGAAAAGATTTGTCAATGTGAATCATAGTTCTTGCATTAGGAAGCTAAATTATTATGGCTGTCCTCCCCCTGATCCTGTTTATAACTTCATACCACATAACTCCACAAATCCACTATTGATAAGCTCTGGCTGTGTAAGAGAAATCCCAGGTGGCAGCGGAGCAGCTCGGTAGCCGATTGGTGGAGAGGAAATGCAGACTAGGTTAGGGACCAACTGCTACGGCCTCTGTGTCAACACTTACTGTCATCTCAAGTACGGCAATCCAAGGACTGGGTTGGAGATGGAGATATATAGAGGGAGCAGGGAAAGGACAATCAGGAGAATTTAACCGAATAATGGAAAAGATGTGATACACATTGCAAGGCCATGTCAAGCTCAAGAATGCTATTTCATATATGTTTTTATTCAATTCTTTTGCATTATGCAATATTGACTTTAGTTGGGAGAGGAGCAAAGTTCCAGCAAACTTTCATGCTGGTTGTTTTGCAGAGGTGCATATTTCCGGTGATACAATCCTCTTTTGCTTCGACATTTTACTGAATGCCATTCCGCCCTGTGTTTTTACATGCGTATGTCTCAAAATGTATAGTCTCTGCTTATAACAAGGACAACCATGGTCAATTTATTCTGCTGTGCTCATTCACTGAAGTTATGATGAACATTTCAATCGAATACAAACTCAATCGGACATGGAGTCAAAGGGAAGCTGTCATATTTTCTGTTTATTAATAGTTACACAATGAATGCCCAGTACATTTAATAGGTATACAAAGAAACAAAATCAAGAGTTTTTCGCGGGACATACTGTGGGAGTCAGCCCGCAGTCTGCAGTGTACTCACTCCCGGGGCGCTGCTTTTCATCAAATAGCGGCACTCACACTGACTCCCAGCAGTTGCGTGCAGCAAGTTGTGTTTCGCTATGCTCTCCAGAGCCTAGTGCCTAATGTGAGTATATTGTACAAAAACATCTATGTAAGCTACTAACAACTAGAAATGTGTTCTCTTTAAGGTAATTCTATCACAGAGGGAGCAGCAGTAAAATTGGCAAAGTTTGTTTCCAATTTATACCATTACAAAATTTTTAACAAATAAAGTGGACAGATTGATATTGCCTTACAAAGCTGTCTGCGACAATAGGTCTTCTCTAATTGTTCTGTTCTTTCGTGATTAAAATAATCAATGTTACAAGAGAACATGAGCACTCACAAATTTACATCCTTGTTCCAAGGAGACAGTGGAGTCACATTGGTAAATAGTTTTTCAGTGTCAAAGAACAATTCCGTTACTACCTACCAGACAGGCAGAAATGTTTAGGCCGGTTCTATGGCTCAATTTTCCATCGGAAAGAGAGTTTATATGGAAGAATTGTTAACAGTAATGACTAAGGCAAATATCCGAGCTCCTAATGGACTGTTGTTTACAAGTCTATTGAGGAAAAACAAATCTTTGCTGAACTTATTTCTGTAAACTAACCCCCAAATCTTAGACGTACATAAAACAAGCAGCAGATGCGGTCTATCTGGGAAGACAGCTCATATGTTTAACTGGAAACCAGTTCAAAATAAGGTCTGCTGGTAAAGGACCACCAAACCTTACACACCAGTTGTTTTATATGATATCCAACAAATATAAACATATAATACTCCAGAGCTGTTTACCACTAAAGATATTTGCAATAAGGGTTGGATAATTTGTTCCTGTGTACATCAAACTTTCTGCAGGTAAATCAACTGAAAGACGCTGTAGCAACTGTATATAATTATGAAACAGCTGATAACAAACCAAATGTCCGGAGCTGCGGAGTTTTGTGGCGCATTATAAATAAACGATGATGATGGAATTGACAGAAAAGAAAGAAAATGTAAAAGGGAGCTCCAGTCAAACGTATTTGTAGCAGTGTACAAAAATTATGACAACATAAGTGTTCTGGCTGATTTTAATTTTTTCCTTAAAGGCATATGTGCACATTTATTTCCAAGTGATACCTTAGGAACTGTTTAAAGCTTTAAGGTGGAGTACAGTCCGAGCACCTAATTGTATACGTAGTCCATCTTGAACTCCTGATAGCTTGGGGTGTACTAAGTTTTGCAGTGGGTGTAAACAGAACAAACGGCAGCTAATCAGATCCTGGGAATGCTCGCTGCAGCAGAGGAGTGCGCTGATCTTAGGTGAAGCAGAGACCTGTCCGCTCTTCTGATTGTATCAGTAAACACAGAGCTGCATGTGTCACGGACAGTGTGGTTATGGGGAGGAGAATGTAGGCAAACAGGAAGTCACAGACAGAGTTAGATAATGGAATAAGCAGAGTTCCCCAACAGCACAAAATAATGATGTCAGTGTTCTATCACACAGATGCAGGTAAACTGTGGGGTAACCACACCTATATTATATATATACACACCTATATGTCTATATCTGTCTATCTATCCATTATATATATATATATATATATATATATATATATATATATATATATATATATATATAAAATCAGTGTTAACATTGCAGAACACAGGGCTGCAACATGCCGAGTCCTTGTCAATCAAGTATGGCGTGTGGTATGATGTGTGACTACAACGTGTGGTATGATGTGTGACAACAACGTGTGGTATGATGTGTGACAACAACGTGTGGTATGACGTGTGACAACAACGTGTGGTATGACGTGTGACAACAACTTGTGCTGTTACGTGTGACAACTTTTCTTGTTGTATGAATCAAGCAAGCAGTTGTTGTCCAGACAGCTAGAATAACCAGAAAATAGCCCAAGAAAGTAGCCCGGGATTAGGAAGTGGGACAGAGAAGTAAGTCCTAATTCAGGACTGTACAATTTGGAGGTAGCAAGTAGTCAAAGCACCTAAAACTTTATTGCTGGCTCCTAATTTTTTTGTCCTTCCTATTGATGTCAGTGGACACACATCTTCCAAGGCTACTTAAAATATTGTGCTAGCTCCCAAATTTGACTTTCTGGCTCCTGGATTGTACATTATTCTGCCTACCCTTGCCTTAATCTCATATATTTAATTGCCAAAATTAGATTTTCTTTCAAATAAATTGTTGGCGGCCCCCACTGATCCTCTGATGTGTAGGAGAACTATTACATATATTTCATATTTCTGAATGTTGCAAGGTAGACTTAATACGTTTATCTAACAGCTCCCACTGCTGAGCCTGTGAATCAACTCTGAACGCTGATACATCATATTTAGAAGAATAAAGCTTTATGTGACATACCCAACCAGCTTTATCCGTTCCCGAGGTATTATTACATATCTAGCAGCTGTTGAGTTCAAACAGTGTAAGAACAAATTAAGTTCAGTTACCTACTGACGATAACAATCATGCTTTTACTACCTAGTTTGTTAATGTCAGTAAAACCACGTAGACAGGTACGGGGATAGAAACAACTGCTTCCAATGAATCCATGCCCACTTGCGCTTGTGGTCGAAAGCTGCAATGACATTGCAATGCAAGTGAACACAAAGGTATTCATTGGAGATTTATCAATTGTCCACACCTCGACTGCCAGTGTAAGCACCGGTTACACACTGCACGTCAAACATAATCGCAATTTACATGCAGTGTCACTAGTGTTTTATTACATGTAAAGTAGACCGAGTAATCAGCAATGGGAAAACTAGTAAAATAAAGTACATTATAACAACGCTAGGTTTTGTGGATGAGGATGCTCAGCAACACAGGACACAGTAACAGTAGATGTCGCACATGAAATAACGGCAACATGATTTAAACTGGGTAACCGAATAAAGGCTATACATTGTACGGAAATGTAAACTATTAGGTACAGTGTCATGTATGGTGCAGATAGATATTTATCAAAACATATTACCATTATTACCGATGAAACGGACGATGCATAAAATGTGGAAATTGCTCTGGAGATTACGGTACAACCCAGCAGTGGACATGACCACTTTCTACACGTCTTTTCTTTTGAGTGTATCATGCTATTTGCTCTGTCTTTTAAGAGGAATACATTCCTACACAGGACATTATCTTATCATCATCATTTATTTATATAGCGCCAATATATCCCGTAGCGCTTTACAATTGGGGACAAACATAGTAAACTAATAAAGAAACTGGGGAAAACAGACAAAGAGGCGAGAAGGCCCTGCTCACAAGCTTACAATCTTATGTTACAAAGTGATTACTATAAAACAGAAACTGCATTTATTTCAATATACACCATCTCCATCTGTCATTTCGTAGCTGGGAGAAGACACTAATGTGTGATTAGTAACAGTAATTTCTGTGAATCACGTGGTCACTCTCAGAATTCTAGTCTCCATTTATCTGCGAGGATTGTGAAAGTGAACCCAAAACCACAGATTAGCTGTAGTGATTTATGTTCTGTCCTGACTGGAAATGCAAGAAGCACAAAATGACTGGAGTTACAAAAGAAACCACCACTAATAAATATATATATATATATATATATATATATATATATATATAAATACTGGCAGTATGTGTCTTCTCACTGTGTGAGCAACTTTCAGGCCTTCTGCTTCCGAACACGGCAAAAAGTACAGTGACTTTATAAATGTAATGCCTACATCTGGTCATATCTACTATATAAATACCTAGTGGCGTGTGTGGAAAATAAAAAAACAAGCTGCAACGCCACCTGCTGGGCAGAGTTATACACTGACCTATATATTTCTTGAAGAAGAAGTGACAGTTGGGAGTGGTTGGTGGTTGCCGGGGGTGACAGTGGGGAGTTTTTAACACCTTAAGTAGCTTGATTTGACTAGAATGCATGAGTATCATGCACGGGTTAACTGACCTACTAAATTCTTAGTGTGTGTGGGAAAAAAAACCTCAAAAAGGGCTGAAATTTGGTATACTGACATTATTGACGAGTTGAGGGGTCAAACTCATTTTCGCGAGGTAATTTTACCTCATGAACACACATGTGTACAGTGGCGGATCCAGGGGGGTGCGATTGGGGCAATCAATGCATGACAAGAACCTTTTTAACACCTTAAGTAGCTTGATTTGACTAGAATGCATGAGTATCATGCACGGGTTAACTTGTTTATATATATATATATATATATATATATATATATATATATATATATAAAAGGATTTAATGCATAGGAACCTATTTCATTGGAGTTAATGATTATTTTTGCAGCAATGTAACATTTTACTTTCATGCAGTGCAAACATTGTATTTGAATTTAAGGGTGAGAATCAAATAGAAGCGAGGTGTCTCAAGAACGTCCGCGAGTCACCGGAGCGGAGATTTGAAAGAAATCCCTTGAGGGAAAATGAGTGGATATTCCTACTACAATTGCAAACCAAATCTCCGGCAGATGAATCTCCCCTTAAAGACTTAAATATTTTTCTTGTATGGTAGTTGTTCCTGTTCCTGGACCCTGGACCTTTACTTCATGTTCACAAACAATTGTCAACTGAAATCTGACACCTGATAGGATGACTGTGGCACCTGACCAATCAGCAGCACACTTCCTATGGAAGTTTTTTGTTTTTTTAAATTGACTCAATGACACTGAGCTATGAAAAGGGTAGCGCTAGTTCTAGATACAAAAGGTCGGAGACAGAATCCCATAGGGTGTCACACCCACCACAAAAGGCATCCTTAGGTGAAATCTCCTTTTCGGCTTCAGTTCCCTTTAATTCTCTGTAACTCCCACTGCAAAGGCCATGTGACCTCAGCATCAGGAAGGTGAGCTCGCAACTTTTGTATGTCTAAATGAATGTGGTTAGCAAATCAAGTGAACTTTGCAAGGGCACAAAGCAAATGCTCTTGCACAGAACACAACAACACGCAGTACCCAAGTGGTAACAGAGGCATAAAGGAAGAAAACTAGATATCTTGAAAAGACACACCAATCAGCTACAACATTAAAACCACTCACAAGTGAAGTGTATAACATTGATTATCTTGTTACAATGACACCTGTCTATGGATGGGATATATTAGGCAGCAAGTGAACAATCAGTTCTTGAAGTTGATGTGTTGGAAGCAGGAAAAATGGGCAAGCATAGGGATATGTGTTACTTTGATAAGGGCCAAATTGTGATGGCTAAACAACTGGGTCAGAGCATCTCCAAAACGTCAGGTCTTGTGGGGTGTTCCTGGTATGCAGTGGTTAGTACCTACCAAAAGTGGTCCAAGGAAGGACAATCGGTGAACTAGTGACAAGATCATGGGCACCCAAGGCTCACTGATGTACGTGGGGAACGAAGGCTAGCCCGTCTGGTTCAATCCCACAGAAGAGCTACTGTAGTACAAATGGCTGAAATAGTTAATGTTGGCTATGATGGAAAGGAGTCAGAACACACAGTGTATCACAGCTGCAGACCAGTCAGAGTGTCCATGCTGACACCTGTCCACCGACGAAAATGCTTACAATGGACACATGAGCACCAGAACTGGACCATGAAGCAATGAAAGAATGTGGCCTGGTCTAAAGAATCATGTTTTCTTTTACATCATGTGGACGGCTGGGTGCGTGGACATCATTTACCTGGGGAAGAGATGGCACCAGGATGCACTATGGGAAGAAGGCAAGCTGGCAGAGGCGGTGTGATGCTCTGGGCAATGTTGTGCTGGGAAACTTTGGGTCCTGGCATTCTTGTGGATGGTACTTTGACATGTACCACCTACCCAAACATTGTTGCAGATCAAGTAAACCCCTTCATGGCATCGGTATTCCCTGATGGCAGTGGACTCTTTCAGCAGGATAATGCGTTCTGCTACACTGCAAAAATTGCTCAGGAATGGTCTGAGGACCATGACAAAGAGGTCAAGGTGTTGACTTGGTCTCCAAATTCCCCAGATCTGGGCAGCACGGTGGCTAAGTGGTTAGCACTTCTGCCTTACAGCATTGGGGTCATGAGTTCAATTCCCGACCATGGCATTATCTGTGTGGAGTTTGTATGTTCTCCTCGTGTTTGCGTGGGTTTCCTCTGGGTGCTCCGGTTTCCTCCCACACCCCAAAAACATACTGGTAGGTTAATTGGCTGCTATAAAATTGACCCTAGTCTGTGTGTGTGTGTTAGGGAATTTAGACTGTAAGTCTAAATGGGGCAGGGACTGATGTGAGTGAGTTCTCTGTAGAGCGCTGCGGAATTAGTGGCGCTATATAAATAAATGGTGGTAATAATTATAATCTCAATCTGATTGAGCATCTGTGTCAAGTGCTGGATAAACAAGTCAGAGTCATGGAGGCCTCACTTCAAAACTTACAGGACTTAAAGGATCTGCTGCTAACGTCTTGGTACCAGATACCACAGGACACCTTCAGTGGTCTTGTGGAGTCCATGCCTTGGCAGGTCAGAACTGATTTGGTGGCTCAAGGGGGACCTACACAATATTAATCAGATGGTTTTAATGTTGTGGCTGATAGGTACCAGTGCTCCCCACATTGAAAAGCTACCAGCACTGTGCTTAATTCTAACACAGGCAATGAATGAGCTGCGGTTATGTTCAATCAGCATCTGTATAAGAAATGTCTCTACCCCCAGTTATTGACGCAGGGAGCAAATAAGAAGAAGCACTGGTGGGAGTTAATATTCACAAACTGTGGGGTTTTATCAGCATGACACCCCCGTAGATCAGTTACTAGAGAGGATGGAGTGTGGATGGACATATCCTTTAAAATAAAGCAAAGATAAAGTACCTTCAAACAGCTGTTACCATTTAAATTACAGTTCTGTGTATAGGTTTACAATTGACAAAGCTCCAAAATGTTACAATGACCTTTAAGTCTGCTGCAATGAAGAACTGATTCTAAAGTTATCTCAAGCAAACAATGGACCGGTGTCCCTCTCCAAATGGATTAAAACAACTAATTGAATCTGATCCCGACATGGCCATAAGGCAATGCTTCCATTCACTGGTGCTGTAAATTATTTACCAATTATCAGCCTAGAATTAAAAAGCGTGTTGCCGTGGACACAGAAAGACGAGTAGCCACTGCAGAGTGCCACGTTTATCTTCCTTGTACAAATCAATGCAGGACAGCAAGAGAACAGTGATATAAGAAGTGGAGGAACACTAGATCGATACACAGGTAATTAGGTATCTCTATGAGTGACTACATCAGCAGAATTACTGACAGATTACTTGGCAGACCAGCTATTGTGTGTTTGGCTGTTGATATCAAAGCTAATGCAACCACTCAAAATACACTGCCAGCCAAAGGTGCATGGAGACTATGCTGTCATTGCCCCATCCCTATAGGGTACATTGGCAGACATTTAGAAAAATTGCTGTACAGATAAGCAGGAAAGGATTGGGAGCTTCTGTCCCCTAAACGGCCCTTTACGCATGTTCTATGCCAGGTCTGACCTGGCAAAGGACAAGGTCCTTAGTAGCACCAGTTTTAGTGTTGCAGGATCTGCTTTGACAAAAGACTTACAGCATAGTTGCCAACATTGGTAACTTGTGTCCCAGGAGGCAGGTGGGTGTGTGGGGGCGGTGCTAGAAGAATCGCACCATTAGCCCCACCCCCATATCTGGCATCAAATTAGGGGCAGGGCCACAGTAAAGCGTACACGGCACCACTAAGCCCCCTCCATTTAATTTGTAGAGCCGGCCAGGAATCAGGAGAATTGCCTGCTCTCCCGGGAGTCCGAGAGACCAACACAGATTTCGGGAGTCTCCCGGACATTCCAGGAGAGTTGGCAAGTATAAACAGACCGCAGTACCAAGTGCTAAGTACCTTTATTACATGTTGTAATGCGGGCCCACCAATAAGCTACACTCATTCACCTAAGCCCCACCTCTTCCAGCCTGCTTTATAGGTCTAGAACTCTACAAAGCCCTATTATTACCTTCATAAATGTACCACATACCTCTAACATACCTACTAATTCAGCAAGGAGTTGATGGATATGCACCTTACATGAAAGCCAATGTGATACAATTAATTGTGTCTACTACAATTAAGTGAAACTGAGCTTTACCATTTATTTAATTAGAAAAGTGTAGGCTCCAACATTAAATGTGAATTCTGAAGACCCAGAATTCTCCAAACATAGTTAAATAACCATGCTGAATTACCATTCCTAAGACAAACAAATCTTAATCAGTCTACAAATATCACAAGTAAAGGCACATATATGAAAGGGTCACTAAACCTAAAGTACATAAGAGATATACTAATTACATTCACAGATATATATGTAAAAGTTTCAGAGATTTGTCTGAACTGAAATATACAAGAAAGTTGATTGTGGTGGAAGATTCTTCTCTCTGTGCAAAGCAGACTTCCTGTCAGTAAGCCCATCTGCCTCTTTTACCCAGAAAATGGCTCACAATCACTCTTGAGAATCCTTAGGGCATTAGTTGTTCCAGGTCAAAAATCTCATTAGTGGTACCCATGTCTCTTTGCAAACTATGAAGAATAACATACAGCTGTATACCAGCCATAGGCAGTATCAGCTTTTCTCTAGACAGCAGTAAAAGACAAAAATAAATATAGATTTTCATTGAGGAACATAAAGTATTGGGAGAGTTTTTGAACATTCTGGGGGGAAAAATATCAGAGCTCTGTTAGAACTAGGTATAGTTTTAGAATCTAATCTACGTTTATAACCATAAGCGAATGTAGGCCTGGGCGAATGTTAGCTGTACGTTTAAAGCTTGGGGTAGGCTAACACTATTACGTTGGATAAATATTATTTCGATTTTGATTCAACCCAGTTATTAGAACTATTAGGATAATAAAATGCCCATCCTTAAAACAAGGGGTCCCTTGTCTTCCTAGGACACCAAGGATCAGGGATAAAAACACTTTTATATCGTCTCATTCCCAGGGGTCATTACTGGGAAATCTAACACTGGGTCTGTTGTCCACCTGGGCCCAGGTAAAATGTCCCTTTTGTCCTTTTAGAAGAATGGACCCAAACCAACTGCACAGCAAATAAAAATAGCTCAAAATCTGTCAAAGTATTGAGAACTTTTACTTTTATAGGCTATATTTCTGTAAATGTTATATGTTTCTATAGATCGGCTTGTATTTTAGGTTTAGTGTTTCTTTATAAAAATTAAGACAAATATATTTGTTTGACAATATAGAGCAAAATAATGGTCCAAAAGGTGTACATGCAGAATGAGAGAGGTAAAGGAAACGTAGGTCTTGCACACTCTGCTGGTAACAAACTAATCTCCATCCATGACCTCTTCTTCACACAATGATCTCCACTTCATGACCTCTTCCTCACACAATGATCTCCATCCATGACCTCTTCCTCACACAATGATCTCCATCTATGACCTCTTCCTCACACAATGATCTCCACTTCATGACCTCTTCCTCACACAATGATCTCCACTTCATGACCTCTTCCTCACACAATGATCTCCATCCATGACCTCTTCTTCACACAATGATCTCCATCCATGACCTCTTCTTCACACAATGATCTCCACTTCATGACCTCTTCCTCACACAATGATCTCCACTTCACCTACACATCAGGATTGGCAGACAGGAACTGGTGTTTGGTCACCTCCATGCCCCATGTTCCACATTCACATTTCTAACAAATGATCCATCACTTGTGGTTCCATCTTTTGAAGTACATGCTATCTGGATTTTCAACCCATTCTCTCAGCGTGTTGCTGTGATCTATCCTCATCCTGGATCACACAAACATTTCTCTGCCTGGCTACCTAATATCTTATCTTTTGACATCATCTTGGGTGATTTCAACATCCCAATTGATTATCCACAGTCTCTCTGTGCTTCCAAACTATTCTCTCTAACCTCCTCTCTTTGCCTCCCCTATTAGACTTACTCTTTCATTTGTCATGATGGCCACTGCCTTTATTTTGTTTTCTCCAGACCTTGTTCAGTTTCTGATTTCTTTAACACCCCTCTCCCTCTCTCTCAGACCATCACCTTATTACATGCAAGCTCTACTGTGACATTTTAACCTCTTTGCTCTTAAACTTTACCAAGCCTCATACCCAGAGAAATGTCAGTCCTATTACGTTTAACACCACTTGCTTCTAATTTTCCAGAATCTCTCTGCGGCATTTGGCACTGCTTACACTGTCCTATTCTGGTTCTCATCCTAATTATCAAATCATTCTTTAAGTGTTAGTTTCTCTAGATCCACCTACTCTCCGCTTCCTCCGAGTTGGAGTACCACAAGGCTCGGTCCTAGGCCCTCTCCTCTTCTCTATCTATACTACTTTTACTATAACCTGCACTACTGCCATTTCATCTTGGAGGTCCAGTCGACACTTCAAACTCAATCTTTCAAAAAACCATAGCTAATAATATTCCCACCAACCAACGGGGGTACCTACCTGACATCTCTATTTCAAGACAATGAACCCTTCATCAAGTGTCATCCTTGACTCAGAACTGTCCTTTGTTTCCCACATGCAATCTGTATACAAATAATGTTAGCTACATCTAAGAACACTTTCATAAAATGCACACAAGGTACTGCAAAAACTTAAATTTATGTACTCATTATCTCCTGTAATGACTATTGTGATTCCATTCTAACTGGCCTTCCCCTTAGCAGACTTTCACCTGTACAATTTATTTTGAATTCTGCACTAGACTAATTTTCCTTGCAAAACATTCTTCTACTGCTGCTGCACTGTGTCTTCCATTGGTTGCCTGTATTTTATTGAACCCAATATAAAATACTTCCACTAACATTCATGTTCAATAACAAAACTGCAAAGATCTCTTCACTTGTCTCAAAATATCTCCCAACTTGAACGCTCTACTCACAAAATCAGCATCTTTCATCCACACTCATCACTTGCTCCCATTCCCGGTTACAGGACTTTTTCCAGGCAGCACCCAATCTGTGGAATTAACTCCATTGTACAGCAACTTTCCTCTAGGCTCCAAACCGTTAAGTTTTTCCTGAAAATTCACGTCTTCAGGCAAACTTATTAAATTCCTTAACCACTCTCTTAACCTCCTTAGGCTATTCTACCTGATTGCCACCCCTCTATAAACATCACTCAAAATGACATTATTCTACTTCTATACTTAAACAACCCACTGATCCCCAAGCCACACTGTTGTGTGATTGCATCATATAGCCTCACTGAACACCTTCACCTAGTTGTAATCTAACTGGACCAGAAAGCACTTAACCTCCTGTAACGAAATCCTATTTTCCTATTGTGACCTGGGCCCTCTTACCACTTTCTCTGTCTGTTAATATCCAGTTTTATTACTTTCTTTGTTCCCAAAGCCCTGCAGAGTATGCTGGCACTATATAAATGCATGATAATAGAGAAATAAAACAGGGGTAGGTACAGAATGTAGGTAACACCAACAATTGCCTGTTGCCTGGAATGAAAGCCTGCGCTATGAAAAGTCAGCCACAGGCCGACAGCATCAGTGTGATAAGTTCTGCTTTTTATATTCTTATAGATTATCTTTAAAAGGTTTATGGAATGGAAATCATTTACTAATCTCTGAGCCAGAAGCCAATCTCGAGAGGACCAAAATATTTACTTGGTATTTAGGCTGAAAAGTAAAAGTAACATTTAAATAAAAAGCCCTTTAAGTTAACACCAGCTATAAATAATAACATGTCTGTGTAGAAGGCTAGTCTGTGTTTTATTAAATAAACAATGAATTCAACAAACTTAATAAAATGCAATAACACTTCATTATTTTGCCTTATTGAGAATAACTGGCGTCTGACTTTATTCCCAAAACATTTCAGGCAGTCGAAAAAGTATCTGTTAATGTTGGTGATACATCATATGTGCTAAAATAGACTGCATGACACCTACTTTGTATTTGTTTCACATGTAATACAAAGGCACAGGTTGTCTGTTTAAAAATAAGTTCCTGGTGGCAATGATTTATAGTACATTTATAGATTGTAACAGAAATCTTACAGCAAGCAGAAGCTTTAAGACACATTCAGCGATTCATACAAATCTAAATTACATAGTGATTGGTTTTTTATTTAGTGTTTATTATTTAGAATTTGTACACTGCTAAAACATATAAACCAAACATTTTAAATTAGATCTTATTTCAGAGAGACCATCAGTTTCAACTGAATGATTGTAGTAATATGTTACGTTATAAATTATACATACAAGGGTGGAACTATCATGGTAGCAGCATGTACAGCTGCTACTTCTGGGTTTGGAGGGCCCACATTGAACCTCCCTGCTGCTTTGGGCCTTGGCAGGGATTGGGGTAGACTTGCCTACTTTTAAAACTTCCTCTTCGGGCGATCACGGAGGGGAGGTCATGTGACAAGTGCAGGAGGGGGTGGGGTGACACCCCTTCTATAAAAGTCCTAAATTCAAGGCATTGCATAGCGGGAGTGGGGCTTAATGATGTGCCATTGAGCCCCGCTTCCACCAAGACCCAGGAGGATGCCTACTCTTCCGGAATTCAGGGAGGACTCCTGGAAATTTGGGAACTTCCAGGAGAGTAAGCAAGTATGGAGAGGGGGCATCAGAGACAGCTGGTCTGTGGTCAGTCCCTTTACTGGCCTATGTGCCCAATGGGAATGCAGCCATCCCGAGGGTAGGGGGATTTCATATCCTCTCTTCTCACAGGAACAATAACATAAATTACACAAAGTCCTGGAGAAGGGAGAATAGGAAATCTTTCAATGAAAACCTGTGTGTGGAAACCTGCGTTTTGCTGTTTTGGGAAGGTGGATTGATGCCAGTTTAAGAACCACTAAGTATTTCTTGGTGGTGTTTAGAAAAATAAATACACATTTGTTTCTAGTTCACAATCTTTGCCATTTCAATTGATGGTACTTTCTGAAAAAATCCAAGTCTCCTGAAATAAACGAGGTATAATTTATGTGGGTACTGCATAGACACGTTACTGGTATTGATCTTGGATGGTGATCAGCCCGAAAAGTGCAAAAAGTGTCAAAATGGGCTCAGCACAGGCGTGAGAAAGGGGTTAATGAATCCTGCACATGTGACTGCGATTTGGGGACAGAACATTTTGCACCAGGTAGAAGGGGTCATGTTGAAAGGTGAGCTATTGTAGAGCTATGGCGGGTCTACAATGCACTCGCTGCAGGGAAAACTGGCACTACTGAGCACATGACATCTATAGGGATGAGGTGAGATTAAACTGGCTTTACCTAGGACAGTCTAGGTGGTGTCACAGAAGCAGCTTCAGGCAGTTTGTAGGTCTGGTAGGAAAATATCTGAAACAAATACAGGCTTCAAAGTCTGCTAACTCCCCTGCAACTATTACAAAGTGATTGATCCTTTTGACTGCTGAAAGCCTGTACTTCAGGAGGGATTTCCATTTTTGGCATTTTCACACTCTGCCTGATTTGTCAAGTAATTACTTTTTTTTTTTTTCACTCTACCCTTTACTCCAAGTGAATTGTATATATTTTTAAATATCTGGGTTTTGTTCAGTACCATAGTGAAGAAAAACAAACTTTTTTTTTTAATTATTCTTTTATTATTATAGGGAAACAGCAGACACATTTTAATACTGCACTTTATTTGTGACTCTCCCCTTAGCTACTCTAATGAAATGTATTTAGCTACAATTAAGGAATATACCCCTCAATTTAGTCTGCAACTTCTAACATTTATCAAATGTGCGCACTTGGAGGTTGGATGTGTGTTTTGGGACATTATAATAAAATGGATATGTAAAATATGTTTCTGTTCTTGTTTTTCACTTTTTTGCTATTTAACTTTATTAAAAAATAATTATTATCTGCATTTCCTGCCAGTCCCTGGGGGTTAATTATGACGTTGGTCAATAGCAATCTCTATGTATGTGTCTATTTAACGAAGAGTGATATGCAACATAGTAGGATAGGGCGATGGCACCCCAAGTGTGGGACGGGCGGCTCCTTCAAGTCATTGATGGCATCGAAAGAGTTAAACTGCACCTCAGAAAGGGCTCAGTTATTACCTGGAGCTTTTCTGGCTACATTCTCCCTTTACGCCAGTATGAAAAAAAAACCTTCTGAATTATTGAAGAGTTTGTTCACCGGGCTGTTCACCTGCTGAGTGAGGACAGAACAATGACAACACCCTAAACGAGTAACAAGCACTCTATGTTTCTGTAAATATTTAACTTTGAAAACATGTATATATTTTATTGTTTAATACATTTAACTGTCATATTAAGGCCAGTTACCCACTGGCGTTACTAGTTATCGTTTTTACTAGTGTTTACAATGTCAGTAAAACTGTGTAAATGGGGATGGTGATGACCCCAAATTCACTGCCTATTGTACCGGTGGTTGGGGGTGGCCATATGCAGCAGCGTCTCACAAGAGGATCAACAGAGGGTCCTTCTCTGAACCCTCCCACCCCGGCCACAGGTGTAAGCGCTGATTACACACCACATGCAAACGTGTTTCCTTAATGGCACACTTGCCCTGTCTCCCGGTATGTCTGGGAGACTCCTGAATTCCGGGGAGGTTTCCCTGACTCCCGGGAGAGCTAGGTAATCTCCCGCATCCTAGTGAGGTGGGCAGGATGGTGGCCTTCTCCCCAGTGAAAAAATGTTGTGATTCTGTCGTGTGGCGGGGTTAAAATATGCAAACCGTGACCCGGGAGGGGAAAATATTAGGCATGTTTAATGCCTGCGGGTAACAGACATGTAACAGGGTGACGTACCCCATCAGTTTCAGAGGTACTCCCTCTACAAAACAAAAGATATGTAGATCCACATGTCTAAATTCCCTGCAGTTCCAAAAACATTTTTTTTCATAGTCAAAATACTAGCTCAGCACATGTCCATTTTATGTTCTATTAATAAGTGGTGGAACCCAATAGATTTATGCTATTGGGATATGCGAGTTCGTAGATGAATTCCATTTTTTTGAAGTGCTGTCTTCATCCTTTGCCACAATCATAAAACTAGTTTAAAACAAATGGCCTGGCATATATCAGGTCCCATGTAAATGTTATCTCTGGTTCCCTGGGGAGATTTTGCCAAACAAGATATCTGTTTATTATCCGAGACAATTCCCATAGACCACATCACTTGTTATCCAGCGTAATTTGTGAGGCTGTCACAAGTAGAAATAAAAATAGTATGCCAATTAAAAAAGGGGAACTAACAAATGAATAGTATTGCTAAACTGGAATGCAATTAAAGATTTCGTGAAAAACGGCTTGTTGGAGATGTGCGTCACAGCCGGTCCACGTTCTTTAAATTAGATTTGTAGCTCAGCGGGTTAAAAATCCACTTATGACCTTTCCAAGGCAAATCGTAAAATATATTGGTGTCATAAAGCATGGGAAAGAAATCATTACTTATCACCTGACATTTGTTTTACAATTAGTTACACTGTAACACCAGTCTAAGAAAACGTTCCAGTTTTTAGAGCATCACCATTTCAGCTGACATCACAAGAGGAGGAAGTAAAACGCGTTATTAAACTGAGGCTGTCCCTGTATGTAGGTTATGTATCGTCTTTCTGTTCTCCTATAAATTCCATCATATAAAACTTTTTCAAACAAAGCGATTTCATTGAAGCTTTGAGTTCTTAAAGAGTGAGCAGTTAAGCATAATAGGTGTTTTTTGACTTTGAGGATTCGCCCACTCTCAGAGAAATTACGAATATGAAATGAAAGAGCAAAAAATGTGAATAGGATGTTTATAAGAAAGCAACACACACACACAAATACAGACTCTGTCTGCCTTCCAATTTCACAGGCATTCACCAACAGAAATGCATTGATTATCTTATACTGAATGTTCTCTGAGGCAGGGATAAGTGCTGGCACAGGGCAGGTAACTGCAGCGCTGGTGTGACAGAACAGATCTCAACAAGGCAAAATGAATATGCTTTAAAAACAGTACATGACCGATATGGAACTAGAGACAATACTAACTATACTGTTTTTCCGATATATAAACAGGTATAGAAGATGCAAATAAAAAAACAAACACAGACAAGTTTGCTATAGTGCCCACTGCCGTAAAAATGCCATATAATTATTATAGTAGTTTAGCCATTTTCAGTGAAGGTGGTACAAAGTCTGTTTTCACAGCCCGATTGCCTGAATATCCAGATCAATCGTCTTCATTTGTGATTATTTCCTTATGTAATTACCTGAAAACCGACGCTGCAGATCAGCAAGTTATTCCGAATGGACAGCTGTTCGCTAGTAGTTTGACTTCATCACAACCTCAATGAATGCTAATTTAAAGCGGCAACGTCGGGACCCCGCAAGTTAAGGGCTAGATTTACTAAGCTGCGGGTTTGAAAAAGTGGGGATGTTGCCTATAGCAACCAATCAGATTCTAGCTTTCATTTATTTAGTACCTTCTACAAAATGAAAGCTAGAATCTGATTGGTTGCTATAGGCAACATCCCCACTTTTTCAAACCCGCAGCTTAGTAAATCTAGCCCTAAGTGTTTAAACACTTAACCCGACATTGGCATTTTAAATTAACATTCATAGGGGTCGCAATGACGTCACTCTGTTCTGTACGAACAGCTGTTCATTCGGAATAACTTGCTGTCATGTCAGCATGCTGGTCCCATCGGTGATCTGTAGCGTCGGTTTTCAGGTAAGTCTGTTTAGATTTAAATCGGTTTTTGCTCAATTCGGATTTTGATTGTAGGTGTCCTTGGTGTCAGATTTGTGGTAATCATTAAAACAATTACCACCGGGCAGTTTCTCTCCACGCTCCTATAGATCATCAGGGATAGCGTCTCATTGGGTCTCGGATCCCCAACTGCCGCCAACGCATATAGTAATCTTTGTCGAGGTGTGGGGGAAACTCAGATATAATCCAGTATTAAAAATTCTTCAAAGCCAATGAAAACAGCTGTGGATAATTCATGAGCTAGTTTCACTGGTTTGCTAATCGTGATCCAGCCAAATGTAACACATTATAAAAGGTCTAATCCCTTAAATTACAATACATTTCTGTTTATAAGCAATTGAAATAACTACATATATACACATAATATAACATTATGCTCAATTGCTGACATAGAATCATCCATATTATAAACACAATGCTTCAAAGGATGATCCCATAACATAAGTACATCCGAAAGGGCTAAAGGATCTCAAGACACTATAAAAATAAAACTTCATCTTTCCCCAAATTATATATTATAAAAATATGTTGTAAAAAAAATCTATTATAACATTTTTTTTTAGAAAATATTTTTATTCTGCCCCAACATGGGGATGAAATTCCTAACCCTAAACACTATAAACGGAAGGTTATCCTCTGTGCCGCAGGAGCGTTATATTCAGACTTTGAATGTACTAATGTAATCCACTCATGTTTTTTAATAATACAAACCAGTAATCTTTATTATAAGAAACCATAACACAGCCGTGAAAAAATCAATCATCATCATCAGCTATTTATATAGCGCCACCAAGTCCGCAGCGCTGTACAAGTGTACAGTTCACTCACATCAGCCCCTGCCCCTTGGGAGCTTACAGTCTAAATTCCCTAACACACACACACACAGACACACAGAGGCAGAGAGAGAGAGAGACTGAGGTCAATTTTATAGCAGCCAATTAACTTACTAGTATGTTTTTGGAGTGTGGGAGGAAACCAGAGCACCCGGAGGAAACCCACGCAAACAAAGGGAGAACATACAAACTCCACCCTAGTGCGGTGAGGCAGAAGTGCTAACCACTAAGACACCGTGCTGCCCAATCCATGTGGTTTTTCTGGATGAGAACCAGTGGTAGAGATTGCTTTATGTGACCAAAGCACTGGTCAATCTAGAAAAAATAGTATTGTTTGGCATAATATTTTGTTTAGCATATGCAATATATTGTATTTCATTAGGCACAATTAAGTATGTAAAAATATTGACGTTACAGTCCGTTTAACGCAATAAGCACCATTGATGTAAAATATACATCTGGCCCCTAAAATTCCAGAGGCTCACTAGTGAAGATTTTCCATCTCTGCAGGCTCTCTTTGACTTAGAGCAGAAGATAGGAATAACACAGCATACGTACAGAAAGTGATTGGGTGTCTGAACATTTCCTAAGCATGATGACAGAGAGATCTCCATGAGATTGGTCAGTCCTGTGCCACCGGAGTAATGTTTGTAACATCAGTAATTACAGCGATCACATGTTTTTCCCAGGAGAAAGGAAAGCAGGTCTCTCACATCGGTCCTACTCTTAGAGCATCCATAACATCGTGACAATCATGTTTATTGTGAGTATAGACACACCTGTTGTCATGTCATAAATACTGACAAAATTTAAAAGGCAGCTACACATTTATTAATAGTAATCTAGTCTATTTTATGGATATTTCTATGATAAATTAAATGACAATGCCTCAGTAGACTTATTTCCTGATCAGCACTTTTGTTAATACATTTTATACAGAACAATCCTGTTTTGCAGTAATATACTCTATTACCAAACTGTAAGCAGATGTTACCAGCTTGTTTCGCATGTCTGAACCTCAACATCATAAACCATGTTTAGCGTTCTCTGTACAAAAAGGAAAATATTAATGTGTGACACGATATTCCATAAATCTTGGGTAAGACGGCTTCTGTTGTGGTTATTGAAGACAGTGGAGGTAGGAAGAGAACAAAGATGTCTGGTTTGCATCTCCTGTGACAAGTCAAGAGGGCTGTAATTCAAGGTTTAGAATAATTTGAAGGTTACAGAATTAGAGGTTAATCTGTAACGCTACAACATGAAGAGGCAGCTTTAGACTGATACAAAGCAGATATGGAGATTCTGATCTGCATAGAACAAAACCTTGAAATGTTTTCCATATATAAAAATGTTTTCCTATAACACTGCATACACAGCTTTGAAATGCACAAAGTGTGCCTCTGTGATAGCCATTGTGGGCTCAAACAATATTCATGAGAATGCAGACTCGGGTATATTTACTAAACTGTGGGATTGAAAAAGTGGAGATGTTGCCTATAGCAACCAATCAGATTCTAGCTGTCATTTTGTAGAATGTACAAAATAAATGACAACTAGAATCTGATTGGTTGCTATAGGCAACATCTCCACTTTTTCAAACCTGCAGTTTAGTAAATATACCCCTGTGTGTTAGTTCCTAAGGATTTGATAGGCTCCATTCTCATGAATACTGGTGTACTGGTGTAGCGCAACTATCTCAACTGACCACTGTTTACTATATAGAGGACCCATTGTTGGCTTAACCTGGGATGCACATCAGGTGATCTTTGACAGGATTAAATACCTGCTCCGATATCATGAGTTCCCTGTAAGCTCACAATTCCATCCCCCCAAATACTGATAGCCATTAGAGATAGCTTTGACTTTGAGGTAGTAAAGTGAAACTGACTGACCTACAACATGAATGTAAAGGAAATGAGCTCTGAGATACAAGCTAGCCTGAGATGCTAGAGCAGGCTTGGCTAACCTGTGGCACTCCAGGTGTTGTGAAATTACAAGTCCCAGCATACCCTTCCAACAATAAGCTACTATGTATTGGCAAAGCATGCTGGGGTTTGTAGTTTTACAATACCTGGAGTGCCACAGGTTAGCCAAGTCTGTCCTAGAGGAAGGCTCTGGGTCACAGTGACACCAAACGGGACCAAAAGTACTAGCCGTCATTCTGGAACCAAAGTTCCACACGGTTGATGAGAGAGTGCTCCGGATCAAGCAACAAGAGGACAGGTATCTAGACTGTTCTACCTACTTGAACAGACAGAGAACAAAAGAGATCTAATCTTGTGATAGAGATAGTGAAAAGGTTGAGAAGCAGAGAGGGTCAGTCCTGTTGTAAACTTGTGAACCACTGTGGACATTATTCATTATGTACTGGAGGAGCAAACAAAGAAGTCCATTTCATTAGAGATCTTCTGGCACCATTCTTTTGACAAGTGTTTGTACTGCACTAAACCTGTCCCATTCCAAATACACAACTGGTTATTAAACATGTGCAAGGGTCATTTTATACTTTAAGCGGATGGAGCTAGCCTAAGAGAGGACAGAGCATGAGGTAGATGCCTACGTGAGAAGCGCCTACAGAGTCACCAGTGTAAAAGGAACCACATTAGATCAGCCCACAAAATATGCCTAATGTCTCAGTTCTTAATAAACCGAATATTGGTTAAGCCCACAGAATGGATGGCTCCGCAGTGTAGTAACAGCTACACTACAGACTTCCATCATATTGCCACAACGGGAAGCTATTTAAAAATAGAGATTTGCTTGTCAGGTACTCTTCATTCGCCAGATCCACCAGAGCGGTGCGGAACTGATCGGTGCAGAACAGCCATTTAGAACAGAGTGGTGCAGAACAGAGCCATGTATAACAGAGTTTTGCAAAACAGAGCCATGTAGAACAGAGAGGTGCAGAACAGAGCCATGTAGAACAGAGAGGTGCAGAACAGAGCCATGTAGAACAGAGAGGTGCAGAACAGAGCCATGTAGAACAGAGCTTTGCAAAACAGAGACATGTAGAACAGAGCAGTGCAGAACAGAGTCATGTAGAACAGAGCAGTGCAGAACAGAGCCATGTAGAACAGAGCAGTGTAGAACAGAGTCATTTAGAACAGAGAAGTGTAGAACAAAGAGGTGCACAGCAAAGATATTTAGAACAGAGCGGTGCAGAACAGAGCGATGCAGAACAGAGCCATGTAAAATAGAGAGGTGCAGAACAGAGTCATGTAGAACAGAGCAGTGCAGAACAGAGTCATGAGGAACAAAGCAGTTCAGCAGAGTGGATCTTGGCTGATCTGACAAAGACCTGCATTCCAATTTCTGTTAACCCACTAAACTCCAATACTAAATATGAAATTCTTGGTTAAATTAGAGAAATAAAACACATGGGTATGGTGACAGTGAGCATTGTGCAGGTTGCAGGAATAAATACTGTATCTAGATATGCTTTGTGGGGGGTCATATTCTGAATACAACAGCTACATGGCCAATGTTTTTAGAGAAATAGTTTATTTCCAATGAAGGGAGAAACACAAGTAGAATACGATATATGAACATATACAGGTAAGACAAACACTCGTATTAGAGCCCCAGAATGGAGTTTATCTTATAATGCAGCATCTAGAAATTATGATCAATAGACCAAAACAAGTGAGAAGGTGCTGCCTGTATGGGTGAGAGGGAGGGGGTGGATAAAGAGTGGGGCAGTAGTGTAGACCTGAAAGCCCTTGAGAGGTGATTAGGTTGTCATACATTTGTACTAAACAAAACAACCAAGTCCCCACGTCTGCCCAAATGTGTTTGTAACTGAGGTAGGAGGAGACTTTCCCCATGGCTACTACGTGCCATATTTTACTATGAAGGTTGGTTAAAGCCTGAAGCACAGAGATAAACTGTCTCCTGAATAGAACACATTCAGTTATTAATACCTTTCTTCTAATCTTAACAATGTAAATGAAAGATTTAATAATATTAACTTTGTAAATGAAGATTTAAATAAATACACAAAGCAATTTTTGTTTGTTCAGGAGAAGAACCTCTAGCTGACTTTTACTGACACATATGACCCGTGTCTCACAGCGATACTGAGGTTTAGATGTTGTGTGTTTGTTGGTGCAAAGAAGTGATGATCATTCAAATTAAATGTTATTTTCCTATCTTCACTTCTCACCACTTTCCATAAAATATTACAATGTACAGTATTTAACTTGCTATGGTGGCACTTTTTTTCTGCATGGTTAAGTTATATTTACTGGAAAAAATCATTCCGTCTTTCAACTGCCATGTGGTTCTGCAGGCTTCCCGGTTGCCAAAAGTGGTTGTTTAATACAGGGTTTAAGGTTTCCTGCAAATTATGCGGAGATTAAATCCTAAAGGTGTGAAAATCAGAGATGGCATAACAAGGCAACAGTGAGGATGGAAGAGCAGAAAGTAACAGCCAGTTCTGAGAAAAAGGAGCTTTAACTGGGCATAGTATTTTAAAATGAATAAACAGGGAGTCACTATAGCAACCTGAAATGGGGTTTTCAATGTCTGGCTTCTTGTTTTTCATTCCTGCATAATCCTTAAATATAATAATACTTAATCATTTTCAGACTTGCAATTCTGCCTTGGAGAACTGAAACTAGACATCACAGATAGACCCAGCTGATGTCACAGAAGCTTCTTGTGATACAGCTGTCAGAAGCTGGAGATGCGGCACATAGTAACTGTGTTTCAGTGACTCGGTATTCCCTTATTACTATTATTTCATGGCCAAATCATGAGAGCATAAAGTCATTTAATGGAATAATGGAAATTCATAGTCATAGATTATAGACTCACTTTCTACATAAGGTTTATAAGTTCTGGTTAAACTCTGGCAAGAAAATAAATTCATACTATTATAATCAGTGTTACCTTCTGAATGCTCCACACACCGTGCTGGAGGAATAATAATAATCATCATCATAATAAAAGGGGTTTCTTCTGTTGTCTGTTGTCCAAACAACAAATGCAGAGGGTGTGTTGACGAGACTTGCGTCATTGTGGACCCGCCTCCCGATGCACAATACAGTGATTAGCGTCATTGGCCACACAATACAACGATTTGCGCCACTGTGCAGTGAAGCTCTGTGCTCAGTGCACAACATACTATCTGTCTGAAAAAATACAGGGTCAGCAGGAGTGAGGAATCAATCATCGCTGGACTCTTCTCTCTCCTACTATCCCAGTTTTTTCCAGACAGGCAGTGTACAACACACTGTCTCCAGGAGAGTGGGAGTGGGTACGTGCAGTACGTTAGGATATCCACCAAACCTTGTGGATGCCAAAGCCCAGGTAAGTGGACTTTTGGGATGGGGTTTAGCTTGTGATATTTCTCAAGTGCAGTTTAGGACTTATCTCACCCGCAGCTCCTGCCATATTCAGAGGGCCGGCTGTAGTGAGTCGCCCCAAAGTCACTAGATTTAAACAGGGCAGCCCAACAACCAGCTATCTGCAACACAGTTCAAAGCGGATGTCGGGATGGTGTCTGAGGGTAGAGGCCAATAAACTAAAAAAGAAAATTGCAGCGCTAAAAACCTAGCTGGCTTAAAGTAGAGAATGATATAATATGGAACAAAACCTAAGGTTATTATTATTATTATTATTATTTTAATCTGGTTAGTTGTGTTATATTTTTTATACTTGTCAATAATTAATTCTATATTTATATATGATGATCCGTGACCTTAGGTTTTGTTCCCTATTATATAATTCTCTACTTTAAGCCAGCTAGGTTTTTAGCGCTGCAATTTTCTTTTTTTAGTTTATTGGATTTTATACAGGTGGTTTGCAGCCACCTTGGTTATTGCAGCAGCTTGACCTTTCGGCTCATTTCCATTTGCTATATTAATATTTTCATTTAGGCGCCATATCAAGGGTTGCTGTGTTTTACTGAGGGTAGAGACCAGCTGCAGACAGAGGCCGATCCCAGGACGCTGCAAGAAAAGTAAGTGCTTTCTAAATGGCTAGAGAGTGCATACAGCAAACAGTTACAGATGGGATAGGAGTTAATTTTGCAAAATATAAAAAACAAAGCAGTAATGGACTTTCGTGAACCAGCTATGATTTCTGCCAGTGCATCATGGGATGCCATACGTAGCGTTTGCAGCTCTCCAGCTAAGGTCGTACAGATGGCAGGCATTTTAGGGGACGTACCCACACCGATGTAGTCTTCTAAGGGGGTGGGGGGGACTGCCAATCACCCATCTGTGTTCCTGATAGCCACACCTTCTGAATGGAAAAATATCTTAAATATTCCGTAAACCCAAGATGCATGTTGGCGCAATCTTAAAAAGCATCTTGAAACATTAACAAACATATATGTGCATTTCCCAAATAATGACTGAAGTTAAGATCTTTGACATGAATTCAACGTGTCAGCTAGGACATCGTAAAGTTATTGCTATCTGATGCCAGCCGTTTTAGCCTCAGAAAAACTTTAGCTCTGGCTTTCAATTGGCTTTCTGAAAAGAAGTTTGATGTTCACAGGAAACAATGTCTGTCCCATGATAGTAACTTCATCTCATATGTCTTTCGCTCTGGTATGCTCCTTAAACTTAAGCAAAGACAAGAAGGTTAAATACATATTAAGGCATAACAAATCAATGAGAGCATTAACACTCTAAGGACCTTATATGGATTATAAAGACCATAGTGCCTTGATGGTTCAAAATACTTTCATAGACATACATTTGCAAATGTAATTCACGGCTATTTAAAAACATCCAGTCACAATTTATTTTTATTTTCTTTTATGTAGCATAAAAACCCTCCCTCGTGATGAGCAGTAGAACAGCTTGGGATGCCGGTCATTACAGAGATACTCAGATCCTGTTGCCTCCTCCTATCCACTAGGGGTGCTCTAATGACATCAGAGGCATAGCCTGGCTGTCAGCAAACAGTGCTGGACCAGTAGACACTCAATATGTTCAGTACATAATACTGCACATTGTGACCAGAATCCAGTGCTGCACCATTTCACCAGAAGATCCAGTCCATCCAGACAATCACTGCTGTCATCAGTAGAGATGCTGTCCGCTTCTCCTGCAGTGAACTCCAGCAGCCAATGAGTTAGCCGTTGAAAACCAAAAGAAGACAGCTAGGATAGCTACAACTGATAGTGCTGGATGCTCCCTCCACTGTCCTGTGGCACTTCTTAAGTATAACCACAAGGTTTTCCTGAGACTGCAATAGAAATTCTAATAGCAGGGATTGTCTGGGCAGAGGTGCATCTGTTCCCCTAGTCCAGTCCCATAGTGGGCTGCATTGGGCTGGGTCACTCGGCTACCTACATTTTTTTTCCTTTTAAATGCTCCTAATAGGCTGCTGAGCTGAGTTTGGCCCCCCCTCCCCCCCCCCCGGCTAAAATTTGCAAACCAGCCCCTGCCTAATAGTGACAGCAGTTGCACACTTGAGGACCACTGTTGTAGAGAGTAGACAATCGGGCAGCACTGCTAGCTGTGTGCCATGATAACAGCTAGGGAAGATATAAGGGGAACTGTTAAAGTCACTTACAAATGTCAGCTCTAGTGGTGCATCATAGAGATTTAGAGCTCATGTACCTGCATGACCCACACCGCTTGGCTTCATCCAATTCCTGACCTTGCCATACGTACAAACAACACTAAAAATTGAACACAATTTGTACAATGCGAAAACACTAAAAAGTATTCCCTCCTGGCAGCCAGGCCTGGCGTCTGACATGGGATAGTTGGGTCAGCTAATTAGGCATTACTAATAGATACATGCTGTATATCAATCCACTAGTAACTGTCATTGTAGTTACTAGTAGATCCAGTTTGCATTGAATTTATCTGTAGTAGAAATAGTGTACATAAAAAGTAGATTAAAATGCTGTTTCAATATATTATAATTATAAACAGTTATTTATATAGTGCTTACATATTACACGACACTTTACAGAGAATATTATCAAAACAAACCATTAAAATTAATTCTCCAGTAAAGCCAACGCCAGTCACAAAGGTCCAAACCACCTCTGGTTTTGAAGGGGTCACTATCGATCGGCTGCAGAGCAGACGTGATAAACACAACATCAGCTTTTTTTGCTCAAGCAGCAGAAAAATGCCAAAATCATCCTAGCATGAAATGAAATTACAAATAATGGTACAATGACCGCCTGCTAGCCTCCATACTGAGCAAGCAAGAAAACCAAGTTTGCCTGCAGGGCTTTCAAACTTCCATCCCAGCCACGCTGCGGCATATTCTCTCTTCCAGAGCGTCCGAACACACAGATTACATGTTACTTTGACCAGATATTAGATCAGAGTCGTTTCCTAGAAAGAGGAATCTGCAGCAACTCAATTTCAAAGCTGAAGAACAGAGTGTTGACTCGGCCCACAAACTTGTGATTAACTTCTGAATCCAGTTCTCACCTTTAAACAACTTGTTTCAAAATAAAAACTAAAGTACAATGCCAATTTCTGAACTTCGCTTGCATGTGTAATCAAGGAAATCTTCTTTCAAATGAATTTATCCGGATCTGTATTTATTTGGTATTATTGAGGATAACAAAACTTTCTCTGAACACGTGAAACATGAACACAGCTTTATGTGATCTTTCTTCTAACGATGACATTCGCTGCGTGAGATCTGTATTTCTCCAGCAGGTGTCAGTCAGCTGTGCACTAAAAGCATCAGAGTTAAACATTCCCAGCACAATTACGTCTGACTGCTGATGAAATATATCCACCCCAGCTCACAGAACTGCTTCTTCTCCTCTTCCATATATGTCTATTTCTTACAGTGACATTACTTCTCATTGTGTCGTTTTGCTCCATGATAGTCTCAAAAGTCATTAAAATGTGAACGTCACTATGAAATTTTAGGATAGCAGCAACTATTTCACACTGTTTGAGGCACTGTGGGAGTTGGGGACACAGCCAGACTAAATTACTTACGGTAATTAATGAACATATGACAAAAGGTGGATGAGAGAAGTTATAATGACTAAAATGTAGAAACAAGAGAAGAGAAGACGAGAGAAGATATAATGATAAGAATTTTGAGACAGTAAAGAGAAGATACAATAAGTACACACTAGAGTTTTTTCCAGTGGAAAATGGCATTTAGTGTTCCCAGTCCTATCACCACCACACCATATAGCAGACTTCCAAGTCGTCATCCCAACTACTTTCATAGACTAGCAATTCCACAAAATGCATACATACATATGTGTTCAAATAAAGTATGGAACTGCATTCTGTTCTGTTGCAAAACTCTACTTGAATGAGAATTTGACATAGCTTTTGTTATCTGTAATGATTAGACTGCTGTGACAGTAAAGAGAATATATGATGATTAGAATGCTCAGAGAGTGTAGAGAGAAGAAAATACAATGGTTAGAATGCTGGAACACTAAATAAGGGATGGCTGAAAACATTTGAAGCAGGCACTTATGTCGTTTTTAACATTCCTATAAAAATAAAAAACTAAACGCTAGATTTACTAAACTGCGGGTTTAAAAATTGGAGATGTTGCCTATAGCAACCAATCAGATTCTAGCTATCATTTATGTAGTGCACGCTACAAAATGATGGCTTGAATCTGATTGGTTGCTATAGGCAACATCTCCACTTTTTCAAACCCGCAGTTTAGTAAATATACCCCTAAGAGTATGCCAGTCAGATGAAGAAGCAAAAGTGTACAATAATTCAAGAGCTGAGGAAGAGATGAAGCCCTCACAATATAGTCTTGTTCCTCTTTATAAAGCCATAAAATTTTATAACATTAAAATACTGGATTTGGATCTTCGCAGCTAGCACTTGTTTGAGGCTGATGTTCGGTCAGAGAAGGATAATTAACATTGGCCCTTTATTTCTCATTTACACTCAATCGATGAGGTCCTAGTTAAATAAATTTATATATAAATGTACTGTAATTTTAATAATGTTTGTGAGGGTCACCCATTTCTCTTCAGGCTCAAGAACATGGTGTTACCGGTGTCTCTCTTAAGTGCATTCAGCGCAAATTCTGTCTGAGTGTCCATAGGGACATGGTACAAACAAGTCAATTCCTTGCAGCCACTCTCTCCAAAATATTGAGACCAGTAGCATATTTGCACCAGGTTAGCTCCCACTGGCAACAGAGATGAATTCTGTGTTGATGAGGTACAAGAGATGCTGGAGGCGTCCATGGCAGGAAGGGGACAGGTTATAAATCCAGCCGACAGTGTACCAGCTGAGTGGACAACACAATTTTAATTAGGAAATAACACATTATGTTGTTTAAAAACAAAACTGTTTTGACTCTAAATGGATCTGAGTGTTTCAATCACAGAAACAGAAGCATGTTTTGCTCAACTGCTCCCCTGACCTTTAAGTGCATTGCTCTGCTATGCTTTCTTCACCCTTTAGGCTTACCTTATAGTACTGGTTCTTTCTATCTTTAACTTTTTCCAATCAAACCACCATTCTCATTCGATTTTTGTTTCTTTTTCCCCCAGTATATTTTCATTGTGTTCTCAGTCGTTTCTCAGACACTTCATAAGCACCTTTCTTAAACCAACTCTATTACGTTAATATCAGGCCACTCTACACTGACTTACTCCCCTCGGTTTTACTCTCTCCATTCACCTGTTCCACAGGTGCCTATTCCCCCCCCCCCCCCCCTGCTGTGCTTAGCAACCTGTTTCCCATTTGCTGATTCTGTCACATCACACTTAGACAACCAGAGGTCACCACTGATCTGCTGAGAGGAACTGGGAGCTCTGTGGTCCTAATGACCCAGGTCACCAAGTGCACTACTGCACCTAGCTCTGATCTCCAAGGGAAAAAGACAGGTAAGTGATTGTAAGCTTGCGAGCATGGCCCTCTTACCTCTCTGTCTGTCTGCATTATCCAATATTGTTTTATTACTGTGTTTATTTCCAACTGTAAAGCGCTACGGAAGTTACTGGCGCTATATAAATAAATGAACACACCATTCACTTCATTGGCCGTCATGCCATAGTTCTTTCCTGGTTCACTTCCTACCTATTGAACCACTCGTTTTGTGTTTCTACCCCTGGCACATCCTCCCCACTGTTGGGGGTCCCACAAGGCTCTGAACTTGGTCCTTTACTTATATCATTGCACACTTCTACTCTTGAGGCACTAATTCCCTCATTCGACCTCCAGTACCACCTCTACGCTGATGACACCCCAATCTATATCTCTTCCCCTAACCTCTCCCCTTCTGTACCATCTCTTGTGACCAACTGACTTTCAGCTATCTCCACATGGATGTCCCAACACTATCTAAAGCTGAGTACACACTACACAGTTTACATCCAATAATCGGCTAAATCAGCCGACATACGACCACTCGTTCAAAAGTCGGGTCAGTGTGTGCAGTGACTCAATGGTCGAAAGTCTGACCAAATGGACGATTGTCGCCTCATTTGGTTGGTCTTACCGTTTAATATTTTCGTTCCAATCTCGTTTCCACTGTGTAGTGTGTATAAACTTCCGACCGATCCACAACAGTGAGTATGAAATTACAGTCATTGCTCACGACAACATGGCTGTAAAAAGTCGCTAAAGGGAGGTCCGCTCTTCCCTTTATTGTCCTAAACAAGGCAAGTGTGTATGCAGTCCATGGACCGAGCGATCGGAACATTGATCGCATGTAAAATCGCTCTGATAAAAAGTTGGTTGAAATTTCTGTAGTGTGTACCCAGCTTAAAGCTCAACATATCCAAAACAGAGCTTATTATCTTCCCTCTTGCCAGAGTCACCACCTCCCCTCAAATCTCCCTCAATGTCAATAACACCACAATTTCCTTAGTCTTGGTGGCACACTGACTCCACCCTCTGCTTTATTCCTCACACCCAGACTCTCTCCCAGTCCTGTCAATTCCACCTTAAAAACATTGCCAGAAGAAACCCTTTTCTTACACAACATGCTACCAAAAAACTGTTATCTATTCTCTCATCATCTTCCATATTGACTATCATCATCACCATTTATTTATATAGCACCACTAATTCCGCAGCGCTGTACAGAGAACTCACTCATATTGGTCTCTGCCCCATTGGGGATTACAGTCTAAATTCCCTAAAACACACACACAGACAGACACACAGACTAGGGTCAATTTGTTAGCAGCCAATTAACCTACCAGTATGTTTTTGGAGTGTGGGAGAAAAACGGAGCACCCGGAGCAAACCCACGCAAACACGGGGAGAACATACAAACTCCTCACAGATAAGGCCATGGTCGGGAATTAAAGTCAGCGCTGTAAGGCAGAAGTGCTAACCACTTAGCCACTGTGCTACTGCAACCTCCTGCTATCTGTCATTTCCGGCACTTATATAGTCACACTTCAATCCATCCTAAATGCTGCTGTAAGAATGATCTTCCTCTCTCACCACTTCACATCTGCTGCACCACTTTGCAAATCCCTACACTGGTTCCCTGTGTCCTCCAGAATACAATTTAAATTACTCACCCTTACCTAAATGTGTAGCAAAAAATATTTTTTTTATTATTTTTGCAGCACCGTGTTAGCCAGAAAAATCTAT
Organism: Mixophyes fleayi; assembly: GCF_038048845.1. NCBI lineage: Eukaryota > Metazoa > Chordata > Amphibia > Anura > Limnodynastidae > Mixophyes > Mixophyes fleayi. Next base: position 429,058,986 of record NC_134402.1, on the reverse strand, counting down.
GTGATGCTAAATACTTTTGTGTCAAAAAAGAGAAAAGTATTATAGGGGTGATGCCTTTATTGGCTAACCAAAACAAAATATTATATTTGCCAGCTTTCAGAGCATGAATGACTGAAGAAAAGGCACAACATTTAGGAGCTGTTACATCAAGAAATTTGTACAGAGGGGCTGATACATCATTAAGATAAGCTAAAGTAATACAAAGCCTTACCTACAAATCTCAAATATCATCAAAATACTTTCCCTCCCACCCTCTGACCTGCACCTTGTCTCCTCTCTGGTAACCACCTCTCACTCCCGCCTACAAGACTTCTCCCGTGCTGCTCCCTACTTATGGAATTCCCTAAGAGGCCCAATCACACTTTCCCACGGCCTTCAAATCGTTAAACATTCTCTAAAAACCCATCTCTTTTAGAGGTGACCTTATCCCTGATGATACTATTCACACTAATACACCCTCACAACTGTCCCAATCTCTACTCGGAACCATATTTGCTCCTCTTGCTTCAGCTGTGCCCTCTTCCACTTAGATTGTAAGCTCTCTAATGAGCAGGGTCCTCCATACCTTTGTTTTCATGTCTGCATTTATTTTGTCTGCCTTACAAATCTACGATAATAATAATAGATGATGATGATGATTTGATTACAGCATTATATTCCCTAACACATTTACCATTTTACCAAGAGTTACTGTAGCAACACACATTTACATACACATAAAAGGGAATGGTGAATATGGTCTATGATACATGTGTTTAACAAGAGTCACTTTGTACATGTATTTATTTGATTTTTTTTTAAAAAGAATTTTACATTTTTTAAGAAAAAAGAAGATACATCTTAACAATAGTGATAACATAATAAACTGAAGGAAATATACAATACTACTAATAATTAAAGAGAAGAAGCATACACAATACCTAAGAAGATGAAACAGGCAAGTTGCAATTCTATATATGGCAAAACAATTTTAACAAAGTCCTTTTTCCTCTCTTGTCCAAATTTAGAAAGAAAACAGCGAATAGCAATTCTTCCAAGCCAGTTCCTGATTTTCAGGACATATTGTTGTACTCAATAAATCTATAGTACATCGCTGGAATTCAATTCACTCACTGGGTGCACAAGACAGTATATCATGAACCCTGCAATGTACACAGCACAATCTGTCAATTCTTATCCTGCATGCAGACCTAGGCTAGGCTTATAATTAGACACAATTTGGAATTCTACAGCCTCTGTTACTTTCACAACAGAAAGAATAATTATCATCATTCACCTGACAACGGACGAATGTATCGATAGTAACCAGACAACTCTAGCTCAATTAACACAATTCATTTACAACTGGGCATGTGATAATTCTATTTAGCTGGCAGATAGCACAATCTGAATTGTCTTTATAGCGCCTGTGATCTATCACTTGCATTAAACCTTATTTGCTAACACAGTTTATTGTGTACATTTGTTGTCACTGTTATGACTCACAAACGCTGCTCTCTTGCCCTGTTAACTATGTGGTTTGCTATGCAATTATCTATGCATACATGATAATCTTTATATGGACACCTACAGTAACATGGATTTATCCAAACGGTTACTGAAAAAGCTTGTAACACACAGGGGTGGTTATTTATTTATGTATAACAAGTTTCAGTTAAATTTAAATAAAATGAAATATTGACAATTTAGACGGGATACATAAATCAAACATATGCAAAGTGCAAACATATTCTTATTTTTGGATAAACAATTTTCATACATAAATTAAAAAGCACTTTTTTGCATGTTTAAATACCAAAAAACAAATTTTAATGCAGTTTAGAACATACAAGTAAATAACCCAATAATTCAGATGTTGATTAAAAGAAAAGTGGATGCTAAAAAGGCATCTTTGTAAGTGAGTTTGAATTGGACAAGAAAATGTAATGCATGGTATCTGCAGCATAAAGTGGATGTGCAGCATATTGTCCCACGACTAAAAATAAAGTAACACAATTATCCCTACTGCAGAGCGGTGGGTAATACGTAATAGATTTATAAACAAAGGATAAAAATAATATACGGCAAAACTCAACATGGTTGGGAGATGACTGGACGCAAATGTCGAGTCACCTGCAGTCATCTACCAAACGTAATTACCACCATGTCCAAAAGACCTGATCGATTGCAACCGGATTGTCTTTGGAGATCTCGCAGATGTGTGTGGGTCACAAATACTGCAATATCAAGCTCATTGCACAATATCATCTGCGATATTGCAGGATGTGGGAGGTGTTTAGGGTTATCCTCAAAAAGTTGGTTGTTTCCTATAAAACAGTCGTAAAATTTCTGTAACACTTGTAAGCTAATACTTTAAGAATTAGCGTACAAACTGATACAGATACAATATGTGGTGTTCAAGTGAACCAAAAATAGAGCACAATTCAAATGCATGAAAGGTAAGATGCATGTTGTTGTCTGCATGCTTCCAAGTGACATGAAATCTAGGTTAATAGCACATACATGTGAACCAAGTCTCTACTTGCAATTATTTGCCTACTGATTAAGACTCAAGATGCTTCAAAAGCTTCCAAAATAAATTCCAATATTTACATTTTCACTTATAGAAATGAAATACACTGTTCAGTTGTAATGTGACTTTTCACTGAACCTCTGTTAAAATGTAAAGTAGATGGAGATATTCTTATATCACAGACAGGGATCTGACATAATTAACAAAAAATAGCCTATACCCCAAACTGCAGAAACCATGCCCCTTTCCAGCAAGCCACCTCCATTTGGTGACCAGAAACAGGTATGATGATGACAATGACATGACACAGGACAAATAGGCCTATTTAACAAAACCTATTCCAGAATGTAAGATGAAGAAACACCACCCTCACATTGAAGTGATCTGTGATCATTGAGTATTGGTGAAAAGGTGCACGATGACACAATACCCATCACCGACTGATCGATGATTTGTTTTGCATTCATCACACAGCAGTAGGTCATCATGTCCACTGTCCGTGAGAATTGCAGGTGTTCTGGGAGAGTCTGACTGTATGTGTGATACCCCACTCAGGACTAGTGACTCCCTAGAAAAGGACTATACATATCTGGAACGGGGGTATCACTGAAGTAAGATGAGGAACCCTATAAGTGAGAGTACATGAACAACTGTGTTTGTGGGATGTAACCATGTGACCTGGTGAGAGAGGAGGAGAGTTCTGTGAGAGGCACCCGTTGCCTTGGTGACATCAGCTGACTGTGTTTGTGGGATGTAACCATGTGACCTGGTGAAAGATGAGGAGAGTTCTGTGAGAGGCACACATTGCCATGGTGACAGCAGCTGACTGTGTTTGTGGGATGTAACCATATGACTACTGAGAGAAGAGGAGAGTTCTGTGAGAGGCACCCATTGCCATGGTAACAGCAGCTGACTGTGTTTGTGGGATGTAACCATGTGACCTGCTGAGAGAGGAGGAGAGTTCTGTGAGAGGCACCCGTTGCCATGGTAACAGCAGCTGACTGTGTTTGTGGGATGTAACCATGTGACCTGCTGAGAGAGGAGGAGAGTTCTGTGAGAGGCACACATTGCCATGGTGACAGTAGCTGACTGTGTTTGTGGGATGTAACCATATGACTACTGAGAGAAGAGGAGAGTTCTGTGAGAGGCACCCATTGCCATGGTAACAGCAGCTGACTGTGTTTGTGGGATGTAACCATGTGACCTGCTGAGAGAGGAGGAGAGTTCTGTGAGAGGCACCCGTTGCCATGGTAACAGCAGCTGACTGTGTTTGTGGGATGTAACCATGTGACCTGCTGAGAGAGGAGGAGAGTTCTGTGAGAGGCACCCGTTGCCATGGTAACAGCAGCTGACTGTGTTTGTGGGATGTAACCATGTGACCTGCTGAGAGAGGAGGAGAGTTCTGTGTGAGGCACCCGTTGCCATGGTGACAGTAGCTGACTGTGTTTGTGGGATGTAACCATGTGACTGCTGAGAGAGGAGGAGAGCTCTGTGTGAGGCACCCGTTGCCATGGTGACAGTAGCTGACTGTGTTTGTGGGATGTAATCATGTGACATGATGAGAGAGGAGGAGAGTTCTGTGAGAGCCACCGGAGTAAGAAAACATTACCGTTGCCATGGTGACAGCAGTTGACTGTCAGAGAGTAGGAGAAGGAGCCGGAAGCCGGGTAATGGAGCCTGTATGCTGAGGAGAAACCTGAAGAGCGTGATAAAGCTGTTCTACGGGACTGGGTGTACAGCCTGAAGCAGTCAGGTAGGACTGAATATTCACTGTAACACGGAGTCATAAGGATACAGTAAGAGAAGACAACTTTTGTACAGTTAAAGTTTGGCAGAATATATAGAAATATGGGCTTCAAAGGAAAATGTCTTCATAGTTCGTATTTTGGGAAATCTGAGTGTCACTCTATACCAAGGAGCAGAAATCCCACCAGGGTTGTGAATGACAGGTACTGGCGGTATCTGGGAACAGATATAATCACATATCATTGGGAAAGGGATGTCACATTGTCATAATTCCATCATGTTTGGTATTTAAATGTGTGGGAGATTATGACCGGTTTATTGAAGGGGGAGTTATGTCTCTGGGATATATCTGTGAAGAATTACTGAAAGGTCAAAACTTTGGAAATATTTGTGAGAAAACTATAGTGACACCCTGGGGACATCCCTGCCCCCCTAATAGCATTAACACGCCCCTGTGAAGTACGTCCCATTTAATTTTGCTTAAAAATCCTGTGTTGGGAAGGGGCAAGTTGTCAGTTTCTTGGGATCAATCTAATTGAAGGACTGTCCATCTTTTCTGCCTGCCCCCAGGCATACAGATTATGACATGTAAATTATGCTTTGTACTTTCATCCCATTTGTTTTTATAACTGTTTGCAGTTTTTTTGTATGGCAAATTGTTATATAACTGTATTTTTTTATTCTCTGTAAGCATTGTACTTTTTGCATATTAAATCTAACAATTTAATAGTTCTGTCCTTATTGCTCTAAAACAAATTAATTGCCTGTTTAGAAGAGACAGATTGCTTGGCTGGATTAACTCTTTAGAAACCAGTGTGTGAAGGGTTAACTGTTTAGCTACAGAGGTGAGTGTGAGATTTGGGGCTGGAATCCTGTGTGTTCCCTTACAGTAGCTTCCAAGTCACGAGTGCGCAGAGGACAGTTTGTGACCGATAAAGGGGTTCAGGAGCAGTTTCCTGACAAAATAGAGGTGATATATTGTATGACTGCTGGAATATATGATTAGATATCTAGTCAGAGAGTAGCTTGAGGGGCTTATCCCTGACAATTGTGTATTGGGGGTTTGGAACCACCTGTCTCTCTGCTGTGACGTGGGAAAAGAAGTTGTTGCTGGAAACATCTATCAAGGTGAAGAAAACACAAACAAGGTAAATTTGCACAAGCAACATACAAACAGTTACATATGAATTTACTCTTAGTATATTATTTAGCTCCTTAACACACCATGCCTCCTGCATTTGTGAATATAAGGTTTAAATAGTACATACTTGGAAAAATTTAAGTACAAGTAATTTTTAAAAATATTAACCTGTTATGGAGACTATTAAGATTTAATATAGTAATATAGCAAGTTCTACTAACAAAAACACAATACATTGCTCTTAGAATACAAACTGTATATGCTTCAAAATCACTGTATAGAATCACAAGTGTAGACACAAACACATTTACCCTGATTCATTCTGTAGTACTCACAGATTGTTGATACATGTGGAAAGAGGGTGTGTAAAAGTATAAAACTCAACTTTATTAAACATTCCCCCGATTTCACCATTGCCTAATAATTGCCAAAATTAGATAACAAATAACATACAAATTGTCAACTTGTGGACTTTTACCTGCAGATGGATTTTCTGGAGCAGCTAAGTGTAAGAGACTGTTGTGGACAATGTTGGAACAATACTTTGGTCCCTGCCACCTTGCCAATACATGGCCTGATGATGTTTATTATGGGTAAATGTAGATTTATAGGCTTGTGCACACCCTCCTGCCACTTTAACTAAACACTCTATATATCCCAGGGCAATTAAAATATCTCTAATGATATAACTACATAGCCAGAGAGCACAGAAGGAAGCTAGAAAGATAAAGTGATGTGAGTAGTTAAAGTTGTAGTAAGGCAATACATTAATGCAATATGATGTTAGACAACCACTTTAGTGTGCATTACACTTAATAACGGTTTAATTCACAGTTGCCATTTGTCTGATATGATTTTTAAAACCCATTACAACAAAACTGTTTTTTTATGTTCTTTTCAGAAATAAATACAATGTTTTCCTAAATAGTTTCGTTCATTATTTTTTTTTATAATCTTTCAAAATATTGGAGATCTCTATTCCCCACTCTGATTAATATTTCCTAGGTTGCAGGAGACCAATCACCTTAATGGCTTTATGGTGTCTGGTCTTTTAAATACTGTTACTTTTCCACTTTTTAAAGCAATTTTAATAAAGAACAGGGGACCCACTTTAAGATTTTGTGTAATGGAGCTTCAAAAGTAGACGTCTTTATAGAGAGTCAATTTCGGTCCCTGGTTCCTTAGGAAGACAAGATACCCCTTACATAGCCCTAGCATTAGCCTTATTCAATTTGCTTTCCAAATATCCTCCTTGCGCAGAAAAAAACATATTTTGTTGAAAATAAAAGCCGAGAGCTGGATATGCAATTAAAAATCAAATGAATGAACATCTGTTTTTTTTTTCTTATGGTAAAAGGTAGGCAGAGATCCAAGTAGACCACAAATTGAACAATCATTTCACGTTCAGCATATTTCCAGTAATACCGTTTTGCATGAATATTAAAGGGTCAGGTGGAGTCCCAAAAACATAATTATTTCCTATTAGCATTGTTCTAAATGATCTCAAATTAAACAGTAGCAAACTAGGGATTTTCACAAATGTTTTCTTCATTAAAAGAAAAAAAAATGTGTGTGGATATAAAGAAAATATATATATATATATATATATATATATATATATATATATATATATATATATATATATATACACACAAGTTAACACGTGCATGATACTCATGCATTCTAGTCAAATCAAGCTACTTAAGGTGTTAAAAAGGTTCTTGTCATGCATTTGGGCCATAGCCCAGGCCTCAACCACCAACCACTCCCCACTGTCACCCCCGGCAACCACCAACCACTCCCCACTGTCACCCCCGGCAACCACCAACCACTCCCAACTGTCACTTCTCCTTCAAGAAATATATATATTTTTTTTTAAATCTTTATAAACACTTTTAACAATTAACAAATTAAATTAACAAATTAAAAACATCTTAGTATACCAAATTTCAGCCCTTTCTGAATTTTTTTTTCCACACACACACACTAAGAATTTAGTAGGTCAGTGTATAACTCCGCCCAGCAGGTGGCGCTGCAGCTTGGTTTTATTTTTTACACACACACACAGACAGACTGACTAACACACGCCACTAGACATTTATATTATAAATATATTATATATATAGCCATCCATATCTATCTCTCCTACTGGTATAACTATAGGTAAATGCCACTGTCTATATGAAAATCTCAAATAAGATTTTGTATCCCTAGCAGAACCACTTAAGGAAGGTGATCTAATTTTCTTAGTGTTATGGATTCAGATTAAAGAAAAAATATTTCTGAACATTCTTCTACTCCAAAATCACAATGTAAGTAAAATTACCAAGGAACCTCCCACTTAATGTCCATTCGTATCTTGAAGAGTTTTTTCACCTTCAGGATGACTATTGGTTTCTAAATCCCCTCCTCGTATACATTGCTTTATATTTGTGGCTTATATCCAAGGACAACGCAAATAAACGAGAACCAAACAACTGATTTCAAAAATTGGATGCAAAGAAAGATGCATGTGTATCTCTTTTACCATAAATGAGAGCTCATATGGACTTAATAAGACTCCCCCCCTCCGCAGAGTTGCGCTAAATGGGGCTTTTTCTTTCCAAGGGGTCTATTTACCAATCACCGCAACATATGAATGAAACTTTTCAATCCTCATCGCATAGATGCGGATTGAAAAGTTTCTCATATGTATCAAAAAAAATCAACACAGGAGCAACCGTTCCGATAAACGGCTGCTCCTGTGAAGATTAACATTTACCTTTCACTGAAGTCTTCTCTTCTCCTCCCTGTGCGGTGCTGCTCGCCCCTCTTTCAATCCCTGCGCGCATGCGCCGACCGGTAACCTCGAGCATGCGCACAGAGATCCCCGAATGAAGGAACCTGAGGCATGTGACAGGTAGGGATCACATGATCCCTCCACACATGCGCTGTGCAGCTCTGCTCTTCGGAGCAGAGCTGTTTTCAGTGAAACTTTTCAATCATGGTAATGTACGCCAGCTTCAGAAGGCGCCAGCTTCAGAGGGCGTACATTCACATGATTGAAAACTAAGTACCGGCCATTGTTACATAGCGTTACTGAGCACTTCCCATGCACTGTTATGGGGAGTGCTCAGTAAAACGATGAGAAGCAAAGCAGCAGATATAGAATAATACATAGTAATTTAGTGGTAAATCCCCAAAAACTGTTGTTTTCTGGGATTTACCTCTAAATTACAGGGGGGAGATCTTTGATAAATAGGCCCCTAAGTGCGATGAAGAGATTATTTTTACAACATTTCAAACTTTTCACATGGATGAGATCTTATCAGGATAAGATAATCAGAGTTTCACAAAACACTATGGGCTAGATTTACTAAGAATCGTGTTTGGTGGCGGTTTGAAACCGCCACTCATCGCCGGCGGTTTAGTGGGTCAAAACGCCGCATTTCTATAAGGGCGGCTCGAGGCTTCAATTTAAAATGACTGGTGATGTATGGCGGATTGAAAAAGCTAAACCGCCGGTGGTTTGGATGAAACCGCCATCAAAACCGACATCCAAAAGATAGGACAGGACAGTTTTAATACCTGCTTCAGAATGGCTGGATAACTTAAATATGCTGTTTGAACTATTTTGCCATTCAGAACAATAGAGAAAACACCATTGACATTTAAATTATGTTGGCAATCATTATTTATTGTTTAAGGGGCAAAATTAATTAAATATCAACTTATGAGGGAATAAAAAATGTTTATTATATTAAGGGGATAAAATTATTTCATTATTATATCATTAGACAATATGTCATGACAAATTGTGCAACATAAATAATTATATCCACCATTAACAATCAGTTAATAATATTACATATTCACATTTTCTACATAATATAATGCTATAATAGTGTCCCTTTAAAAAAAATATATATAACAAAAAAATTCTCTCATAAATTAATATTACATTTATTTTGTCCCTTTAGCAATAAATAATGATTTTCCAAAGGATTAAAATATCAATGGTGCTTTCTCTTATGTTGTGAATGGCAAAATATCTCAAACAGCAGCTGTTTGATCAATCTCACCTATTGCAACCACCTCTTTTATTTTGGCCGTTTGGATGGCTGTTTTGCGGCAGTTTTGAAACCCAGCTTAGTAAATCCGGCTGTTTGTATTTTCATCATTGTTAAAATGGGGATGGCGGTTTGTAAAGTGGTGGTTTTGAAAAATGTCATTTCTGGCCGTTTTGACGGCAGTTTGGGCTTTAGAAAACTAGCCGAAAACCAGCGGTTTGAGCAAACCGCCCTTCAGTAAATCTAGCCCTATGACATCACAGAGCTTGTTACCAATTAAGCCACTTTCAAGCAATGAAATATAACATCCAAGGCTATGGCATATGGTTTGTAAGTTTACGCATCCAAGGTCAAAGGTACGGTAATAAAAGTGTTCAAAATGAAAACAAATTTGAAAAAATGAGACATACAAACAATACATAGAATTAATACGAGAGATTCTTCTCTTCTGGCTGCTGAAACTGTGATGCTTTTACCAATCACCTAGACTCTGCAGGTTAAAGTGATTTTACATTTCTGCCGCTACTAAATCTCTGTTGCACTAAATCTCTGTTGTCAGTCAGCAGGTTCTAATTATGTACCCAGTGATAGGTTCTCGAGGGGGAATGAGCTCTTAGACGTGGTGAGGGGGAAACTATAAATTGTGGAGAGAGGGGTTGAACAGTAGATGCGACTGTGACATTAAGTGGGGGATATAGAAAGGGAATCAGTTGCACGGGGAGCTTAGATGAGAGGCAGCAGGGAGACTGTCACACAAGAAGGGAGAGGGGAGACCATAGGAGAGCAATGGATCAGACTGATCCATGCCACATTCATTAAGTCCGTCACGGCACTGGTGTTAATGCATTATATTTAACTAGCATAAGTAATCAATATTCAACCTGTTGGTAAATAATCTTTTGAGTACCATTATCTGTGATGAATAACTGTTATTGTACTACCAGCATAGCTCCTCATCAGGAGATACAAAACAGTGTGCAAATGTGTCTCGTATTTCCAGTCTCCGATTTCTTACAACTGTCTATGGTATATGTTCTAGACTTCTCTATGGAGCACAACATTATAACACATGATGCCTTTATCACCAGATCATCTGGGGATGGTGTAAGTTGTATGGCATTTCCTAAAATATTCCATTTATCAGAATAGATGCAAAATGCAAACATCACTAAACAACGTGTCGGGGATAGAAAACTAGTCCTCTTTTACGACTTCAATGCGCTGGGCATTAAGCAAAAAACTTCATCGGCCACAAACACAAAAGGATGTTGTTCTCCTCTGTCCACAAATGGTTTTAGTAGGTTGGATTTTCCGTCCATTCTTTGGAAACTCTTTAGTGAGCCTTCTCACCCCTTTGTCTGTTTTACCCAGTTTGTTTATTAGTTTACTGTGTTTGTCCCCAATTGTAAAGCGCTACGGAATATGTTTGCGCTAAATAAATAAATTATGATGATGATAATGAGCCTTTGAATATTTAAAGCTGCCTGAACTGTCACGAATGCCAGCAATCAATGATGGCAAAATTATAAGAGTTGTCCACAATTGCCATTGAAAATATTATTATAACAACAAACTACAACTTTGAACCACTTTTAGATGTATCTGTACAATTTGGGAAATGTTTCATGAACTTTCTTACAGATTGTCATCTTTCCAAGAAGATAATGGAAATTGAAGGAAAATCTTCCACAAGTAGCTAGATATAAATGATAGATTGTATAAAAATTACTATTCCTATAACATTTGTGTACAACACACAAGCCTGTGGTATAGAGCATATGGGCCATAAGAGGCAAAAGGTAACAATACTAAAAATTAAAAACATTCCATTTAGGTACAGATTGCCAAAAAAACAATGTATCTACAAATTAAATATAAAATGTTCACCTAAATTAAACAAATGTTATTATAGAACCCTCACTAACACGGCACCCAGGTATAAACAATCCTAGCAAAATCAGCCATTTTTTCATATTTAAAATACAGCATTTTGTACATAATATATTACATAGTATATGTAATATGAACCCTGTATCATAAAAAATACAACATTTAGAAGGCAATGGGGGATTCCATATGAATACAAACTTCCCCTTAAGATGAGTTGCTTATAGAACGGTAATAGAACTCCCTGATGACCTCTAACTTTTTTATTTTTTTTACAGTTTCATAATAATATATGTATTGCATAATAATAATATGATTGGTTATAATAAAAATACTACCTTACGGCAATCAGCAGACTTTCTTGTTGGGGTTGGGTACAATCTGTTGACATCATAAAGGTTTACAGTCAGAATGTCGACAGTTTCTGTGTATTTACGTGGTTTAAATGGCAAAATTTAAATGACAATGCCACCGCCAGCTGCTCGAACCAATACAGTGAATAATACAGTAAAAAAATAAAAATAAAACGTCATTACATAAATAAATAAAAAAAATGTACACTCCCCTCCCCCAAACAGCTTAACCCTAGTGCTGCCAGCAGGGTTTTTCTTAGGTTTCAAGCTGCAAGAGCAGAGATGTATTTTATTTTATGGACAAGCACGGATTACAGATGAAGAACCTGGATGTTGGTGAGTGCTACAGGGCTTTTTTATTTATTTCAAATGAAGTTATTTTTAAAACAGGGGGTGTGTGTTCTATTCACATTATGTCTTGGTGCACTACAGGTTCTAGCGGGCCCTGGGTGTCAGGGCATGCTGGGCTTCAGGGCTTGCTAGGGCCTGTAGTGCACCAGGGCCAAAATTGTGTTTGTACTATAAAATAATTTTTATTACCTCCAAACCAAACACCCACCACCCAGGGGTGTGAAAAGTGTGCTGGGTGCTTTTTTTTTTTTTTTTTTGCGGACCCCATTTCCCTAAGGAATCCAGTCCCATGCTGACCAGCCTTGGGTTGGTTGTCATTACGGCAGTGGACACCACGCTGCAGGTTCCCCTGCTATAGTGCCACCAGCCCCGGCTGGCAAAGCCTACTGCTGGTACCAGCTCAGGCTGGCAGCACTAGGGTTAAGTTGTTATTGCTTTTTTTATTTATGTACTGACGTTTTATTTTTTTACTGTATTATTTACTGAATTGTGCCAGCGGTTACTGCGGCTGGCGGTGGCATTGCCGTTTGAATGCCGACGTTAAGACTGTCGACTATGCAAACTGTCGACAGTCACAATGTCGCCATTTTAACCACGTAGGCACACTGAATCTGTCAACATTCTGCTGACATTATGGTGTCGGCTGTCTGACTGTGTACATCTCCTCTGTTGTACAATCTAACTTCACTTCAGAAGATGTGGTACATACACTACAAATTTTAGAACATTCTAAGTCACATCTTATCCTAAAACAAGATGTGCAAGATGATAAGTACCATTCCTGATGGTGAAGAGTAATTTCTTCGATCTAGATAATAATGCTTTATGGCCAGGAATCTTCCCTGGCACGCGCAATGCTTTGCAATCAACAGTGGACAGTTCTGCCAATATATTCAAACAGTCCTGCTAATGTGAATAACTGATACAGCAGAAAATTAGTAAAATGCTAATTCAATAATAAATTAGAAACAAAGTGTAAAGAGGAGGCGCACAATAGTGTAATATTGTTACAATAAGTAACTTTTAGACCAGATTGGTCTGAAATAATCCCCTACTACCAATATAATAGATCTATGGTCTTAATGTGATATAAAGTACATAAACACCAACCACTCGTGTAGTGAATGTGCGTACCAGATAAATGATCTTTAAAGCTCATCAAATGAGGGGAACATCCTGGATGTAGCTGATCATATATCCTTCAGGATTTCCAACGAGCCAGTAGATGTCTCAAAGATAATGAAAACCACAGGTGTAATGGCACAAAAATGCAATTTATTGAAAACACAGCATCTACTTACATATCAAGTAGCTGGAAATCAGCTTGGCTGTGTACACATAACGATAGGCAATAAAAGTCCAATAATAAAATCCAAGGGTACAGATAAGTTCTCAACGCGTTTCGTCTGTTAATTGTCAGACTTCATCAGGAGAAATCAGAATAGCTATGCCCAGAAGATATATCCATTTATATAGTGGATCGCGCCATTTCGCGCATGCGCATCAATGACCAGAAGCCGGTAACCGGAAACCGGAAGTACGTCATTTCGCGCACTAATAACCAAAAAACCAGTGACCGGAAACCGGAAGTGGTCATGGCGCTTTTATGTTCCCATGGTGACATGCCGATTAGGCAGCGCTTTTGTATTGCCATGGTAACATACCAATTCGGCAATAGCAAAAACAATCACACAGACATACTATATTAGTACCTGTATATAGTAATACACTAATAGGATTAAAAGAAGAATTAAAACATCGACTGTGTCACTTCTATATAGCAAGGTTAAGAATCTAAAAATCGAAACTCTCATAGCATGGTGGTATAATCATCTCCATGGTAACATAGTGACCCATATGTCCTTGCTAATGAACTTACTGGTTAAAGTGTACTCAAACACCCTATTCCCAATAGGGACCTCAATATAATCTACCTAAAATAAAATAAATAAAGAGGGAAATAACTCCCCTGTAGCAATTCCCCAACGTTCCAAAAATGCACAGAACACTTATCCCGAACACATATATTCCCAATACTGAACTAAGTCAGATATGCATACGATAAAAATATCAAGATCAAGCCAAAGAAACTAACATGTATAATATAACTGATAATGTATCAATACAAACGTGTATTTCCAAATATAATAAGTAGTGTAGAACAGTAATCCAGTAACTACCACTTTAAATTACTTTAAAGAAAAGGAACCACTTCAAAGCTCTCATTCAACCCATAAGGAGATAATGTATTGAGTGTATAAATCCAATACATCTCCCGCTGTGCCAATTTTTTACCCAAGTCTCCACCCCTAGGTCCTAGCTGTACATGTTCAATCGCCATGAATTTAAGATGTTTAGGGTCTGATTGGTGAACTTCTAAAAAATGCTTTGAAACAGAATGACTGGATATTTTGTTTTTTATATTTCTTATATGCTCCTGGATACGGAGCTTGAGCATCCTTTTAGTTTTTCCAATATATCCAAGACCACAAGAACATGTCAATAAATAAACAACTGATGTAGAAACACAATTCATCAGACTTTTTATGGTGAAGCTTTTACTTCCATCTGAATTAAGAAAAGTTTTATTACTCACATTGGTGTATTTACAAATGCTGCAATGGTTGCACTTTATGCTCCCCTTAAAATCCATAAATGTGGAACTGGAGGTTTTTCCTCTAGGATCCTTCAACATGCTGGGCGCTAACAAATCTTTCAAATTTCGGCCCTTTTTGAAAATTACATTGGGTTTATCTGATAATATACCCCTCAAAACTGGGTCCCTCTTAAGGATACTCCAGTGTTTATTGAGTACAGATCTAATTTTATTCTCACCATTACTGTAGCCTGTGATAAATGATACTTGGTCTGGACGGGCCTCCCGGTCTTTCTTCTTATATTCTAATAGACAAGATCTATCAGTATTGGCTATTTTATTCAAAGCTCCAGCAAGGAGGCATTTCGGATATCCTCTTTCCAAAAATCTGTTCTCATAGATGGCTAATTGTGTTTGACATATCTCAGGCTCACTGCAGTTTCTCTTTATACGATTGAATTGCGAGAGTGGAATGTTTGTTTTCCACTTCTTTACATGACAGCTAGTGAAATGTAAGTAACTATTTGCATCAACATCCTTGAAAAAATTCTTAGTGATGACTCTCTCATTCTGTCCCATCAGAATGAGATCCAAGAACTCAATCTGCGAGGGATCATACTTTGCTGTAAATTTCAAATTGTAATTATTACAATTGATGTATCTCAAAAATTCCTCCAAAGAGGTGATGTCACCCTCCCAAACTATGATGATATCATCAATATATCTTTTGTACAGTTTAATATTTCTCCTAAATTTCTCACATTCATATACAAATTTTTCCTCCCAGTCCCCCATAAAAAGATTAGCGAAACTGGGGGCAAAGATGGTCCCCATCGCGGTGCCACAGGTCTGCAAGTAAAATTGATCCCGAAATTTAAAATAATTATGGGTCAATATAAAATCTATCAAATTGCAAATGAAATCTTTGTGAGCTTCTGAGAGGGCTTGGTCACTGGCTAAGAAGCATCTAGTAGCTTCTATCCCCTTTTTGTGTTCTATAGATGTATAAAGGGCCTGAACGTCAATTGTAACCCACAAATAGCGTTGGTTCCATTCAAAATTTTGAAAAAGATGTAATACATTTGTGGTGTCTTTCACATATGATTTTAACTTCACCACATACTTCTGAAGAAACAAATCTACATATTCTGAGACCCGCGATGTTATAGAATCAATGCCGGCCACTATAGGCCGGCCTGGTGGATTAACCAAGGTTTTGTGAATCTTAGGTAAAAAATAAAAAATCGGCACAACGGGATTATTGAGCAATAAATATTGGTACTCGTCTTTAATGATAATCTCTTGACGTAATGCAGAGATAAGTATGTTACGTAAAGTGGACACATATTCCTCAGTAGGATCAGAACTCAGTTCTTTGTAGGAAGAAGCATCATGTAAAAGACGATCAGCCTCTCTAATATAGTCCTCTCTATTTAAAATCACAACCCCCCCTCCCTTATCGGCCTGTTTGATTACTATGTCATAATTCATCTGTAAGCCTTTCAATGCTTTAATCTCTTGGGATCTAAGGTTGCTAGAACTGGAGGCTATAGGGTCTGATTTACAAAGATCTTCTGTAACTAAAGTTTGAAATATTTCCAAAAAACTACATTTTGACTCCAGCGGATAATATTTAGAGAGCAATTTCAGCCCAGATTTTGACACATTATCATAGTTAGTAAGAATTGCTTGTTCTTTTTTCGCAAAATGTCTTTTTAACGTCAGTTTCCTGACAAACTTGCTAATATCAATATAAAGTTCAAATTTATTTGGCTGTTTTGTTGGTGCAAATGATAATCCTTTACCCAGAACAGAGATCTCCGAATTGGAGAGCGTGTGTTTAGAAAGATTGAAAATGCCGTTTTCTTTTAGAGATAATGGTTGATCTACAAATATCTTCTTTTTTGAGGGTTTACGGCCTCCTCTCCTTCCTCTTCCTCTAAATACCTGCGCTTCAGAGGTGAGGCTAGCCTGGTATTTTCTCTGATCTGGTATTTGGGCCTCTCTCGTGTGGCTAGATCTGGAGATAAAAAATCTTCCACTTCACTCTCTGCCCTATCAAGAGCAGAGAATCTATTTCTATATGTGTAAGAATCAGTATGTTTCCTACTGGAAGCAGGCTTTGAAGTATACATTCTCTTTTTTTGAGGAACGTTAGACCAAGAATCAACATTTCTTGTAGTCCTATTGGAGTCGTAATTAGCCTTGTATGTTTTATTGGGAGTCTTCTTCCAACTCTTGATTTTATCTTTAGTATAATCATTTTTATCCCTCATAAATTTTCGTTCTTTTATTTTAGCTACCTCCATTTCTACTCGATTGAGTTTTTTATTCAAAACCTGTTCGTTTGCTACAAAATCTTTATGATCTTTAAAAGTGTTCAGATGTAGCTCCTTTTCTTGTATCTCATTCTCTGTGATTAACACCATTTTCCTTTTCTCATGGATTATCAACTGAATCAATTTTTTAGAGCACTCATGTAAAACCATGTCCCACTCTTTAATAAAGTTGGGATCACTAGAGTTAAAGGTGGGGGATTTGTTGACCCGTAGGCCTCTTGGGACCCGGTCCACTTTAATATATTGTTCTAAACTCTTTATATCCCACCACAATTTTGTCTCTTTTATGAGGACCTTTTCTAGGTCCCAAAAGAGATTGTCAAGCTCATTATTGGAATCCCCAGAAACATTATTTTCATCAAAGATTTTGTTACAAAATTCAACCCTCTGATGGGCTCTATTCCCAACTTTCCACATATTTGGAATTGATATATCTCAGCTGCCTCGGTATCAAACACACCCACAGAACAATTAATATAAAAAGAAGAAACAATACCAAAACAATGGCGCTGTAGCAATTTATCAATATAAATAAACAAAAATGTCCAAATGTGAATCTCTCATGAAACACTTCCCGTGTGCAGGCAGCAGCCAGTCCTCCTTGAGCCAATCGGTGTAAAACGGAATGATCTAGAAACAAAGTGTAAAGAGGAGGCGCACAATAGTGTAATATTGTTACAATAAGTAACTTTTAGACCAGATTGGTCTGAAATAATCCCCTACTACCAATATAATAGATCTATGGTCTTAATGTGATATAAAGTACATAAACACCAACCACTCGTGTAGTGAATGTGCGTACCAGATAAATGATCTTTAAAGCTCATCAAATGAGGGGAACATCCTGGATGTAGCTGATCATATATCCTTCAGGATTTCCAACGAGCCAGTAGATGTCTCAAAGATAATGAAAACCACAGGTGTAATGGCACAAAAATGCAATTTATTGAAAACACAGCATCTACTTACATATCAAGTAGCTGGAAATCAGCTTGGCTGTGTACACATAACGATAGGCAATAAAAGTCCAATAATAAAATCCAAGGGTACAGATAAGTTCTCAACGCGTTTCGTCTGTTAATTGTCAGACTTCATCAGGAGAAATCAGAATAGCTATGCCCAGAAGATATATCCATTTATATAGTGGATCGCGCCATTTCGCGCATGCGCATCAATGACCAGAAGCCGGTAACCGGAAACCGGAAGTACGTCATTTCGCGCACTAATAACCAAAAAACCAGTGACCGGAAACCGGAAGTGGTCATGGCGCTTTTATGTTCCCATGGTGACATGCCGATTAGGCAGCGCTTTTGTATTGCCATGGTAACATACCAATTCGGCAATAGCAAAAACAATCACACAGACATACTATATTAGTACCTGTATATAGTAATACACTAATAGGATTAAAAGAAGAATTAAAACATCGACTGTGTCACTTCTATATAGCAAGGTTAAGAATCTAAAAATCGAAACTCTCATAGCATGGTGGTATAATCATCTCCATGGTAACATAGTGACCCATATGTCCTTGCTAATGAACTTACTGGTTAAAGTGTACTCAAACACCCTATTCCCAATAGGGACCTCAATATAATCTACCTAAAATAAAATAAATAAAGAGGGAAATAACTCCCCTGTAGCAATTCCCCAACGTTCCAAAAATGCACAGAACACTTATCCCGAACACATATATTCCCAATACTGAACTAAGTCAGATATGCATACGATAAAAATATCAAGATCAAGCCAAAGAAACTAACATGTATAATATAACTGATAATGTATCAATACAAACGTGTATTTCCAAATATAATAAGTAGTGTAGAACAGTAATCCAGTAACTACCACTTTAAATTACTTTAAAGAAAAGGAACCACTTCAAAGCTCTCATTCAACCCATAAGGAGATAATGTATTGAGTGTATAAATCCAATACATCTCCCGCTGTGCCAATTTTTTACCCAAGTCTCCACCCCTAGGTCCTAGCTGTACATGTTCAATCGCCATGAATTTAAGATGTTTAGGGTCTGATTGGTGAACTTCTAAAAAATGCTTTGAAACAGAATGACTGGATATTTTGTTTTTTATATTTCTTATATGCTCCTGGATACGGAGCAATAATAAATTAGTAAACTTTACTGGCAGCTCACCAAGGGGATTCTCTGCCAAGGACAAGATCACACATTCAGCTGGCATTCTTATAGCTTAAAGTGAACCTACGTCTACGCATTAAAAGAGATATATGGACAACATAGAATTAAACATCTGTTATACTTACTGTGGTTTACGGCTGTGTAGTTTATTACAATTTCACCCTAGTATATGTCTGCATGAGGTTAGCTAACTTCTGGACAGGAATAAAATATTTGTAAGTATTAAGCCAATTGTGCTTCTGAATGATCACATTAGTGTCACATGATCATCAGCCCACAGGACTGCCCACATCTACCTCTAATTTAAAAGATGCCTAAAGTATTACATCAGTTAGCACAAAACACAGATGGTATCATTTTATTGCAGATATTCCCAAGAATAATGTGTTCATAGCTGTATATTGTAATTGTACGATTACAAGATTGTTAGTTTCTTCCATACAGCATGACAGGTCTTCTTTAAAGGCATTGTCGTGGTCATATTGTGGTTTTTATTACTATGCTGGCAGCAGAATAAAATGCCAGCTCTGCTAATGATATTTGCCACCCTTGCCACGTGGAGAACAGCATATGGGAATTCACAGAACAAATTGTTGTGGACAGCAAGATCCTGAAATATTCTTGATAATGGCCTAAGTAGGTAAATCAAAAGGTTTAAATATAAGCCGAGAACATCGGCAACGAGATAATCACACTGTGATGAGATTTAAAGTTTCCAGATGGAATAGTTCAGGCGATAGATTAAATTTGATAGTGTTATCTGATTAAATCTGATACAAATCTGATTACATCTGATACAAGAAGCAAATTACGCGAAAATTAACCCACAGGGGGTTAAAATTTTCCCTTTTATTGACACAATACCTTCCATTAGTGCTTATTTCTGTACAAGTTTACTCATACAAGCACCATAACTACTAATAACCCCCCCCCACAATATACATTTGTTCAGCATTCCAAGGACATAACACCAGATATTAATCACAGTATATGGTTTTATTGCCCCAACCCAGAATACCCTTCCAGCAATAAGCTGCTATATATTGGCAAAGCATCCTGGGACTTATAGTTTCACAACACCTGGAGTGTCACAGGTTAGCCAACACTGGCCTAAGCAAACATCCATCTTCTGGCTTATTTTCACTTAAATTTCTACATATTGAATTGGGACAGAGAAGAGAGGGTCACATTATAATGGAGGGCATGGCCACATTATGAT
Organism: Mixophyes fleayi; assembly: GCF_038048845.1. Taxonomy (NCBI): domain Eukaryota; kingdom Metazoa; phylum Chordata; class Amphibia; order Anura; family Limnodynastidae; genus Mixophyes; species Mixophyes fleayi. The sequence continues at coordinate 429,038,638 of NC_134402.1, read as the reverse complement.
GGACTCCATAATCTCTACCCTCATAACACCCATTAATCGTTGCCCGCACCAGTGGTAGGAGCGGGCAGTACCCATACGCTGCTAATCTGCAGTGAACAGTACATATCACCCACCGTTCCGATTGGACTAAACAGGGATAGAGCCCTCAAAGAGGAACTGCCCTGCCTAAATCAGGACAGCTGGAAGGTATGTAGTACTGCAGCGGATGAGCCTCAAACACAATTCTCCGATACAGGGTGAGTTAGTTTACCATGACTTAGGCAGTCACAGGTAGAAAGGATCTAGGTGGGTGTTCAGTTTCAAACAAATGGAGGATCATAGGAGATTTACTGAACTATCCTATTTAGCCTTCCCCTTAATAACCAGTACTCCGAACACCAAAGGTGACCTCAGGAACACTCATGCACAACAACTAGGAATTTAAGCATTGTTGTTTAATATTTCTTTTTATAAAGTTTTAACAATATAGTGCATAACAAAATCATTGCCAGGAGTACATGGTGAAAAACAACAGAATAAGGAGAAAAAAACTGTAAGCAAGGTTGTATGCTCAATTTCTAGTAAAATTACAGGAAACAATACATTTCATATTATCCGTACATTACATGGTCGATTAGTCATTCTGAAGGGAAGCTTAAATAAACCTAATTTCATTGTACTGTGTATTAAACTTACAATGACACCCTCTCTGGGAATATGTAACCTTGTGGACAGTAATTAATTGTCTATGAACACTTTCCATCGGGTGTCAGATGTTCTGAGTGGAGGTTTCCAGCGCTCGGACAAAGCAAACAGGAAGATTTACATATTTGGATACGATCCCAGATATGGTGTATGAAGGTACCAGCATCTATAGGACGTGGTTCATAGGTTGGGCTAGCCACACGTCTCATCTCATCTCCTTTTAATATCTCAGTCAGGTAAAGGAGTCCGTAGGACGTTCACTAACTAACAATAAACAGCAAAAAATAGTTTAATTTATCCAGAGAGACAAAAGGAATCCTACAACCTAAATGTTTGTGCCGGCAAAATTTTTGAATTGTGCTTTCAATGTAGGACTATAAGGCACCACCCCCCCCCCCCCCCCACCCCCATGACATCCCCAAACTGAGCTGTAATATCTTCATGTGAGGTTACTACCCATTCCCTGTATATATGTCTGGTTTGCTGATGCCCTTGTTTTAGATTATGTACATTTGAGACGGGAAAGAAAACTGATTAATGTAGGAATATAATGTAACTTGGGTACAAAGATCGTCTTACTCAAGTTAATCTTACTAATAATGGAAAGAAGACAGTTTGACCACATTTTTTTCGGTTTAATAAATTCTACAACTGATTTTAGACTGAGTTTTAATATAGTCATGTGGGTTACATTCTACATTTATTCTCAGGTAGTTTAATGTATCTGTCCATTAGAGTTGACAGGAAAACATAGAATTAGCTTGGGCCAGGGGTTCCAAAGTAACTACAAATAGTGCAGGTGACAATGAACATCCATATGATGTGCATCTCTTCCAATTCTTAACCTAACTGACCGCAGGAAAGAATTAAACACCTTAGCGTCATCCAGAGACACTATGGGGGGATTCAGTAAGTAGCGACGTCCCGCCTTGCATGTTGAGGCTCTGCAGGATATTTGGCACCCAATACATTGCTGATTTTACCTTGTACCTCATAGAAACCATAATAACTCAGTTTATTCGTAGTGCTAATATTCTTGCTTTGATATTACTGTTATAAACAATTAAGGGACCGTTTAATTTCCTCTACTGCATACCTCCCAACAGTCCTGATTTTGGTGGGATATCCCAATTTGCTGGCTTTGCAAGAGGCTGGGGCTTAAACCAAGTGAGTGGGACTTAACCAAAATATGTCTGGGCAGAGTCTGTGTGGGGCTTATTTTGTTACAATTTCATGATTGTAAATGATGGGAGTTATGTTCTAGTGTGTCATCAATGTGCTCTAAACTGAGAGAGGGCATCTGAATGGAGGACAGAAATATCAGATTATGGGGCATAGTCAATTCTCGGCGGAAATGCCGAAAATCTTGCGGTCCGCGCACGATTAGCGTTATTACGGTAATCGTGCGCGTAAAAACCATTGATACGGCAATTTACTCGCTGGATTTCAGCTCCCTGAGCCGCGAGCTGAAATCCAGCTATCTATTACCGTATTGAATTGAATATGCCCCTATGAGAAACTAAATGATTAAACCTATAGGGCTGAGTAAAACTCTGCAAATCATGAATCCACAATTTTAGGCTTTCATCATCATCATCATCATCATTTATTTATATAGCGCCAACATATTCCGTAGCGCTTTACAATTGGGGACAAACGTAATAAACTAATAAACAAACTGGGTAAAACAGACAAAGAGGTGAGAAGGCCCTGCTCGCAAGCTTACAATCTATGGGACAATGGGAGATTGACACATGAGGTTAAGTATACATTTTGCATCTTGGCCCAGCCAGACTGCAAAGGTAGGGTGACTCATAAGCTAAATGATCCTGTCACACAACAATGTTATTCCGGGGGTAGTTGTCTTGTGTGAAATTGTGTAACAGGCTAAAGGTAGTGAGGTTAAGATGGTGGTTGAGGAATATTATAAGCTTGTCTGAATAGGTAGGTTTTCAGAGAACGCTTGAAAGTTTGTAGAACAGAGGAGAGTCTTATTGTGCGAGGGAGAGAGTTCCATAGAGTGGGTGCAGCCCGAAAAAAGTCCTGTATCCGGGAATGGGAGGATGTAATGAGGGTGGATGAGAGACGCAGATCTTTTGCAGAACGGAGTTGCCGAGTTGGGAGATATTTTGAGACAAGAGAGGAGATGTATGTTGGTGCAGCTTTGTTGATGGCCTTGTAGGTTAGTAAAAGTATTTTATATTGGATTCGGTAGAAGACAGGCAGCCAGTATAGAGACATACAGAGTGATTCAACAGAGGAATAGCTATTTGCAAGGAAAATCAGTCTTGCCGAAGCATGCAAAATAGATTTTAGGGGTTTGAGTCTGTTTTTGGGAAGACCAGTAAGGAGGGAATTGCAATAGTCAATGCGGGAGATGATTAGTGCATGAATTAAGGTTTTAGCAGTGTCTTGTGTGAGATATGTGCGGATTCTTTGTTATATTTAAGGGATAACAGTGATTTTATTGCCATGTTTATTGCCATGTTCAAATGACATGCTGAGAGGTAATGAACAATTCTGGTTGGGCTGTTATAGTCAAAACAGTGTGCTCCATTAGATGGAGATGATATATATAACATTTCCTTAACACTTCTTCCTCTAGTCAGTTTCCCTGCAGTGTGCAAACGTCTGTGCTGTCATACTCCCCTGGGAACGGGCCATAAAAGCATCTCAGGCCATAAGCTAGTCAGTCATGCCAATACTAGCAAACATAGTTTAATATATCTTCAAAAAGGTTTTGTAAAATATGAGGAACTTTAAGCCAAATTGGATTAAACTCCCATATTCGGTCATTACTATCCCGTTAAGAACTAGAGGTAGAAGGGTCTGAGACTCTACAGAATGTAATGCATTGAAATGCCATCCCTATCCTTGACATAGAGCCATAAGAGATCTTGAGCATCTGCCAAACTGCTCATTAAAGTGGTGTTAAAATCTCCTAAAATATTAATTGGTAACAGCTGTAATTCTGTTACCCCTTGAAGTAATTGTAGAATTAGTTGGAAATGAAATGGCAGTGAACAATACATGTTAATTAGAATAAGATGTTTCTCCTTTCTACATTCCATAATGACTCCCCCCCATAACCATGGCAGGCAGGGCTAGATGGCATTTTGGTACAATTCGGACTGTCTTGGGCCAGGCCACCACACAGTTCATGCCAAGCCGTCAGCTATTTTGAAGGTTCTCCTGAGAAGCTACACAATTCAAAACTTCCTTCAGCTTCCATGTTTACCTGGCTCCTAATCAAGTGATTAAAAATATTTTACGTCCTTGAAACATCATCCTTGGTCCCTACAGAATGACAAATATTACATTTGTGAATCACTGAAGCCTCACTGCAGTTGTTTTCCCTACAAGTCTGTGCATGTTTAGCGGAAAACTATTTCCATCCAGCCATAGGCTGCCAAATGTGCTGTGCTGGAAATCTGGCGTGACAAACACTATATAAAGTACCTAAGTTACTCCTGGTCACAATGACCACAGACTGCAAACCTACTGTTATAATCAAAATTCAAAATAGGCATGAGTATGGGACAAAGTAAGTAAGTATGATATTAGCAGAGTGCTGTACTCGTCACCTACAGACATAAAAGACTAATGGGTCTATTTATCGAGACCCGTCTATAATGAAGATTTTCTATAGCTGCAAGAAAAACTTCTTTTGCCCGATTTATGTACAATGTCACGGCGCTCAGCTACACGGCGATACTGGCAGTATTAAGAAGACTATTACCTCTTACCAGGATAGTGTAGAGTCAGGGGTGGGCTGGACCGGGGGGCAGCGGGCCGCTCAGTCTAACGGCTGTTCGGGCCGGCCATCCATGTTTTTAAAGGAAATAAGAAAATGTCCACTCACATATCCCATAGACTGTAAGCTTGCGAGCAGGGAATTCTTACATCTCTGTCTGTATGTATTACCCAGTATTGTTTTATTACTGTTTGTTCCCCATTGTAAAGCGCTACGGAATCTGCTGGCGCTATATAAATAAATGATGATGATGATATCCCCAGTTTGATGTAAAGGTGCTTCACAAACATTGATCAGTTGTTCTGCTATCTGAAAAATACAATATTATGGTCTCATTCCCATAAGCCACAAGTGCGCTGGCATGTAGTGCAGTATCACCATGGCGACCACATACACGGCATACTGAAAATAGAGCGTGTATTGGGATCATTGACCTTGATGCCAGCTCAGGCACTCCTCCACCAGATTTCATTTACAGCCGCTGCATCAGATCTCTCCTGCTCGTGAGAGAGCTGCGGTAAAGAGCTCCGGACTATACGTGAACCCTAGGACCAGCCTAAATACAACAAATGGTTAGATTATCATGGGAGGCAGCTATGGGGACATGGGTAGTGTTGCCCACACCTGCTACCCTGGTAATTACACCCACGGTTTTGCGTCCTTTGTAAAAGCAGCCAATTAGCTTTATTTAAGAAGCAGGCAAACAATGGATCTCCAGCTTTTGATAAACTATATGGCAGGACATGCTGGGAAGTGTAGTTATCTAACAGCTGGGAAGCCTTAGTCTGCATTATATAATGACAACACTCATATGCAGTATATCACTATACATTGCATTAGGTAACATCCAATGCAATATTGCCAGCGGTTCCACATGTAGTATTAGTAATATCCCTAAACAGCAGCAGCCCCATATTTATTCTGGAACCTAGCTGCACTGGGCGGGCCCAGTATATTACAAATCAGAATGTTAATGACAAATTAGATCAGCTCAATCATTCAAACACATGTAAAAATACAACCCATTTAATTCTATGTCCATATCCACTTGCATCTGCATTGCGGCACAGTTTTTTTGGATGCTGCTTGCTCTTTTGAAGTATATTCAAAGAATGTCACTGCACACAAAAAATCCTTTTAGGAGCACTGTGTGTACATACCTACTACGCTTAACACACATGTTTTTAACAGCATTATGCTGTATTTTTCCTATTCCTGCCAATAGCCAATTTGTCTCCAACAGAATAGTGTGCGACATTTAGGAACAAAATTAAATGTATAGGTCACTGACATGTATGGGCACTTAACATGAATTGATCTTCACAGCATTGTTAATGTTTTTTTCACACATTTATGTGGGAAAACAATGAACAATGTGATCATAGCAGTGAGTCCCTGGGACGGCCCTTCTAACCAGCCAATCACATAGCAGCTTGCCTAGGAAACCAATTCTGATTGGTTGAGCAGTTAAGGGGAGCCCCTGTCAATTTAGTACACAGTCATACTGTGGCACAGTATGGAAAAGTTTGCATTATCTATTGTAGTTTTATTTTTATTCCCGTGAACTACAAGAACAACTTGCCTTAATTAAAATTTCCTATGGATTGCAAAAAAGAACATTTTCCACTGGATTATAAGAAGAATTGGTTTATAACTGTGGACGGCAGTGAGAGATGGCTGCACTTTAGATAAGCTCTGTGCCCGGTATTCCATATATTCATTGCCTTATAAATATAAAACAGATCAAAATTTATGAAGGCGGTGAAAAATTACAAGGAGATATCCAGGGGTGCCCTCACAACAAGGTCCAAAGATCTACTGGACATCGTCTCAGTTCAGCTGCTGGATCCAGAGAGTTCAAGTGTTAGTGATGCTGTCATCTCGGTTCCTGCTTTGGAGACAACAGCCACCTCAACTTCTGCAACATGGGGATCAAGCGTCCTGGGCCTCTGTGTTCAGCAGTGAGCATGATGCCAAAGAAAGATATCTATAAGTGACAAGGGAGGAGTGGGGGACATACGTGACAAGGGGAGAAGGGGGTAATGTGACCCAGAAACAAGAGAGAGCCACATGCAGAAATGCAGAAGGAACATGCTAGTCTCAACTACAAGTCATGTGTATTTTATGCCGTGGTCCTACTTCAAACTAACATGAATGGTGGAGACCAATGTTGTACATACAGCCCAGGGACCAAGAACATCTTAATTCTCAGTTATTCCTCTATTGCTGGAGCAGGAGATAGAGAAACAGGACGAGAGATGTCTATAAGTATAGACTTGTCTGAAGAATATAAATTAAGCAGCATTCCAACAGCAGACATAACTGGGCAGAGCTCTAAGTAAAACGGTTAATTTATATTCATACAAACACATGATAAGTGTGATTTGTCACTTTCACCATTTCGGCGGTCCCCTCACCCAGCTTCTGTTTTCATTTACCAGAGCCTCCCAGTATACATGCTAACATGCCAGTGATGCATAGGTACGAATAACAGATCACATTTGTATAAGTGTCATTACTTATTGTGAAACATGTTAATGTACACAGCCCTCCCCTAAAAAAAAACCTTGCATAATGCGGAGCAGGACATACCTCCTACGTTCCTGAAAGACAGGACAAAGGTCCTGAATGTCGGGATGGTGGAACAACAACTTATATCGGGCCAGTAGGGAGGTAGGACGTTCCTTGTTGGATTTTTGTAGGCCAATGTTTCCATTCAGCTCTCCTGCCCCCATCATGTACATGGGGGCTTTTAGAACATTTTGCTATAAGACCCACATATGTAACACCACTGGTCATGGTACAAGGTTAATAGGTCAATTTTACAATGACAAACTTCATATACAGTGGCACAGATGTCCCCTTTAACTAAAATGTAATTTCATGAACGTACACTGAATGTGACTGCCAACAGTCCTTATAAAAAAAACAACAATTTCCATGACCATTTATTGATGTTGGATGACAACAGTAAATGCGTTTTCAAGTGTGCCTGGGCCACCATGCCAATTTCTACAATATTACTCTAACAATAGTTTCCATTTTTCGTTAATCTCAATTTATAAACACAGCTTTAAAATGGGATCACAAAAATACTGCTCTGTTTTCTTCAAGGAGGCTTTCGGACGGAGTGCCAAAATAAATGAAAACAAACAAGTAAACTGTATTTGGGACAAAAATAGATGCTGATATTTTCCATAGGGACAATTTCATTTACAAATGACAATTTATTTATATTTTACAGCACAAAAATATCTGAACCCATTATACAGGGTTGTCCATATGTGTGGAAATACCCTCTCAAAACGGAAATGAGTAAGGAAATATTAAACACATATGATCTGGGTGTGGTGGAAATTTTTTTTAGGGTATGTGGCCAGTATGGCGCCCATCTTGAAGTCAGCCTTTTAAAAAAAAGCAAGGCTTAATTTTTTAAATGTTTTAAAAGGGTGTTTCTACACTTATGGACCATCCTGTATATTTAGCTTTAAAGTGTACCCATCCCTACACACGGTTATAGCACCGCTTTAAATAAAATAAACTTTTAAGTGCTTGTCAGAAAATACTAAATGACTTAGCCTCTTTTATAGCTTAAATTAATGATGAGAAGAACGAGACACGTTAAGCTTTTTAAAACAATGCTCGGGGGTATATTTACTAAACTGCGGGTTTAAAAAAAATAGGATATGTTGTCTGTAGCAACCAATCATATTCTAGTTATCATTTATTTAGTACATTCTACAAAATGACAGCTAGAATCTGATTGGCTGCTATAGGCAACATCTCCACTTTTTCAAACCCCCAGTTTAGAAAATATACTCCATGGAGTGCACCAGTCAAAGCGATTCTCTGTTGCAATACAACATGGAGACGAAAAGTGTGTCCCATTAAAAGTATACGACGAGACCCGAAGACTGTCAGCACTGAGCTGGTAAAAAGTCCTTTTGTGGAGTGAATATGATCGTTGGCTCCTCCGCATAAAAATGCAACCTCTCCACTGCTTTATCTTGTTTCAATAATCCCCAAACGGAAATCTCCACAAAACCGGACACATCCTGGACTTTACAAAGATCTCCAACTAACGCCTCTCCTCAGTCTGTGCACACTCCACTATAAGTGACATCATCTTGCTCTGCGAATTCACACGCCTCAGTGGATATGTGCACTAGCACATATCGAGACACACAGTGGCTCTGAAGACGCTCTTCCACAGCGCTGAGGACTTTCACGCTTTGTCACTGACCTCCAGTGGAGGCAGCCATTTTGTGAACTAAACCAATAATCACAAGAATCCAACATCTATCATCATCAGCAGCTATTTATATAGCGCCACTAATTCCGCAGCGCTGTACAGAAAACTCACTCACATCAGTCCCTGCCCCATTGGAGCTTACAGTCTAAATTCCCTAACACACACACACACACACACACACACACAGACTAGGGTCAATGTTAGCAGTCAATTAACTTACTAGTATGTTTTTGGAGTGTGGGAGGAAACCGGAGCACCCAGAGGAAACCCACACAAACACGGGGAGAACATACAAACTCCACAGATAAGGCCATGGTTGGGAATCAAACTCATGACCCCAGCGCTGTGAGGCAGAAGTGCTAACCACTGAGACGTGAGGCAGATATTTTTTCAGACGAACATATTAATTTGAATGCAACCTATAAAATGACTAAAAAACCCTGACAGTACCTCATGTCTCAATGAAATCATTAGTTCCTAATGAACGGACAAGCGGTACTGTCACGAATAGTGAGTCAGCTCACAAAATGACTGCCTGCACTGTGGGTAGGCATCGGGTAACCTTTAGCTTATCCCACAACCTCTGGATGGGAGGCAGAGATGATGTAAATATAAGAACACATTGATGGAGCGATGGAACAATGATAGCGAGCAGTGTCCGGAGAACGGAGATCCAGCTGTACAAACCACCTGGGAATGCCCAAGTTCTCACACATGACTTATCCTAGCAGACGTGAAGGCTGAATCACTGGTGGTGAGGATGTGTAGACGTGTAGTAATATAACTATTTATAAAACAGAGGCCACATATTCAGCAAATGTACATTGTGTCATAGAAAGTTGACTGAAGATTTACAAGGTTAAGTTTTATTATGTATAATTTAGTTTTCCTGTCTATTTACTACACTATCCACCTGCACCCTAGACGTTCTTTCTGTAAGAGGCTAGCAAAACACAGTAGTAGATGTGTTACACAACAACTGAGGTGTTGCATTGCACAGGATGCAAATTACACCACAAGAGTGGAGGAAAAAACAAAAGTAAGGGGCCTGTTTATGATTTCCCCATTGGGGCAATAAGTATGATTTTTTTTTTACTTCTGTTTACCGTGGCAATAAAAAAATAAAAATCACCTATAGTCTGCATTTATTGGGTAGGTACAAATTTCCTATGATAAAAATGCCAACACCAATAACAGTGACACAAAAATCCCAACACATTAAATAATGGCAAGTAAAAAATACCTAATGTTAGAAACAGTCCAGTCAATAAATCCCAACACCATAAAAACCTATATGTATATGTATATCGGCAAGGAGATGATGGGGAATCCTTTGCCGGCGAAGATAAAGTGATGTTGTAGATTTCTACATAGAGTAACCTATATCTAAGCATTGTTTTACAAATATATAGCCAGTTTATATTACCTATTTTAATGCTAAACTTGTGTGAGCATTTACTAAGTTGTCACCTGGGTACAACACAAGTTAGATCTTTGCTCCCACCCAATACCGGCAACATAGAGTGGCAAGAGAAGACCATGGTTCAGGTACCAGTAACAGTGCATGTTTTCTGGACTTCCTATCCGGGGCAGAGGTGTATTACTGAGCGACCGACGCTTTCTTAGAGCTGACACTGCTGCGTCAGGTAGCCCCGAACCCATTTCAGTGTCAGTGCGGCAAATTTTACTGCATGTCCTATTTCTAGGGGGCCAGAGTAGTACAATATAGATCACTCAATTACAGATATACTGGTTCATGACACATCCTACCTTTCCACACTTAACACCCACGATCACTCCCTATTTCAAGCCTGTCATCTTCTCTGTATTACCGAGTCTCTGCAGGAGCATACCCTGCGGTCTAATTTTACTTACTCAAATCCATCAAAAAAAATTCCAATGGACAAATAAAAACCACGATCACTGGTCCGCAGAGACTCCTGCGTTAAATGATGAGATCCATTCTAATGTTAAACGCCTTTCTGTACGATTCTCATCTTAGATATATTAATGCTGGACGTACACGTAGCTTCACCTACAATATATACATATATATATATATATATATATATATATATATATATATACACACACACATATATATATATATATATATATATATATATACACACATATATATATATACATAATATATACATATCTATATACATTTATATATATATATATATATATATATATATATATATATATATACACACACGTACACATATATATATATACACATATATATATACATACATATATATATTCATACATATATACATACATATATATATATATATACATACATACATATACACATACATATATATATACATACATATTTACATATATATATATATATATATATATATATATATATATATATATATATATATATATGTGACATACATTCATCACAATCTAGTTTATATTTTTGTAGGTTTTAACCTAAAGGGACAGACACAAAATTGTGGCCTAATGTGTATATTTTGAGTGGCACACATCTTAATATATGCCAGTGATCATCTTCAACTTGAACAATGTAGTTAACTGATAGACCACAGAGGGGCCAAAATGCAAACAGCCAACCACAGCGGTCTTCTCAAATCAAAAGGAAGCCGCTCTGATTGGCTATTTCCAGACAGGCCCCTTTTTATTCAGACGAGTCTCTGATATGATTTTACTGTGGTGTTTCCAAGGAGGAGGCTGTGCGTCTTGAAATGTGCTTGGTAGTCTATTAGGCACAGTAATACAGATAAAAAACCCTGCAATTGTTGTAAATGAGCCTTGATGGGTTGATGCTGTGCATGGCATTATGTTAGGTTAATACAGATGAGTAAAATCACAAATCGTGTGTCACAGCACAACAGGCAGATTCACCGAGCCGCTAGGTACCACCACCACAATTTTTCGAGTTCCGCTTTCGTGGAATGCTATTTTTAACTGGATGTGTAATTTCGCAGAATTTATAATCTATGCCTAGGGCTGGATGGCGGTCAGGGGCGCAGGGAGGGGTAGAGGGGAGTGTAGAAAGTACCTGAGCTTGGGCATTGGCACATTGTGGCTGGGGAAGGACGGGTCTCTGGCTGAGCCACTATAGAGGTTACTCGTCTCTCACTGCATAAATGTTGGTGTGACTGTATTATTGTTTGACTGTCTACTTTCCGATAATCCTCTTTGGATCATATTAAAGACACACTGCTTAAAGATGTAAAACAAATGTGTAATTTTATGTGAAATCCCATTAAAGATTATATAAATTGATAAACTCATTTTTGGCATCAATAGAAAGTTGTAGCAATATTATCTGGCCTTACTCAACCTCTAAGCCAAGTAATAGTCAAGCCAACAAATCGGCTATGAAAGGATTAAGTCTCCACACTTTTGTTTCAAGGTAAAGTCAACTAAGGATCTATTTACAGTATGAAGGAAAAGATCAACAATTACAGTATGGACCGGACAAGATAATCCTGATGTTGTCATTATCACATGTGGGTCGGCTGTAATACACGTGGGTGTGTTATATGGCAGGATAGATAATAAGGAAACACAGAAGAAAGAACATTACCCCTTAGTCACATATTAATACACAGTGTTCTTCATTCCTGTTATCTGCTCTTCTTGGTGTTATTTAAGTTACACAAGATATATATAAGGAAGTAAATATTAAAAGGAGGTGTCGTCAACTAAAAAGATTTTATTGTAAATTCTAAAACTGTTTGCAGGAAAGTGTCTTACAGTAAATTGTTATTATTGTTGTTTATTGAAAAAGTGCCTGACACATCACGCAGAGCTGTACAGGGAATATGAATATGTTTTTGGACATGTTTGCTACAGTAATCCCAGGCAGTCCTTGCAAGAGGAGGGCAGCTGGGGGAGACTGCTATGAGAAGCTGTAAACATCAGAGAATAATGCGTGTGTCATGCTGCCGCCTTTATCCCTTATCTGCTGTGTGAAGTCAATGCAATGCTAATAGAGTCAGATATCAAAGTAGCTGTTTGACTTCTTGCAGGATTGAGGGATGTGTTGGCCATTCACCAGGGGGCACCAGTACCTAGAAGTAGATATATATTTACTATATAGTACATGGAATTAGGGAGCTAGTGAGGCAAATCTCTGAGCTAGCAGACTCTCTCATGGAGCCAGGGAGGGTGTGTGTGTCCATTGACATCATTATTTTAGGCACATTTGTTACTAATTAATGGGTTTGGTCCAGCTCTGGTATAGTAAGATTTATTACCACCTGTGAGAGACCATAGAGCACAGGATGGACTTCAGCTGGTAACTGCCATTGCGGCTAACACGTGAAATTTCTTCAACCATTAAACATTTTTACATTACCCACCATGTAACCTCCAAAATTCAGCAACAAACTATCTCTATACAAGTTTACCAGGAAATCAGCCTCTTATATAGAACCTGCAAATTCCAAGTCTTACTAAGTGATTTAAAGCACACTATCTCTAAAGGAGGCCAAGGAGTGGCGTAACTAGAGGCTCATGAGCCTCCCCACACATGCACAATTTACTATATTCTACGACTTATCTGGTGATCAATATCTAAAGAAGCTAATTTGGTGACCAGTACTCAAAAGAGACTGCAAACTGGTGGCTGAATTATTACATTGTGCTGTAGTTCAAAATTCCACAGGTGACAGTCTGACATCAAGATTCATCCGTAGAAAGAAAAGCACTTCCGTAAAGACAAACAGATAATTTAGTAAAGGAACATTTACTTATTGGGGAGCATAGTGGGTATTGTTTTCTGTCTCGGTTGAAACATACATGACTAGTAGCCACATTGCACTAATAGATGCATGAACCAATAATAAGGTATAAATCAGAAATTTCAATATTTTAAATTTGAAGAATGACAGTCTTCTCCCATTCTGTTCAACCACCCAGAACAGTAAATCTGACATAGTACAGTTTTCTCATTGTTGTGTTGCAACCAGGGAAAGAGGAAACAACTGAGCTGTTGTTTATTAGCTGTACAGTTTCATTATTCTCAATGATGTACAACAGCCAATCAGAACATTTCTGTGTATGTGACCTGGCTGATGCCTTCACTAAAAAAAAAGTAAACAGCAGAACCAATGACAAATGTCTTTGATTTCTTGATTTATTCCTCCAGAAGCTTACGTTTCTTCATATATAACACACCTACAGACAAGTAATACCCTACATTCATTATTATTATTATCGTAGATTTGTAAGGCGTCACAATGCTCTGCAGCGCCGTACAGTAGGGAAAACAGTACATACATAAAACAGGGACATAGAAGTTGTAGATAAGGTCACCTCTAGAAAAGAGATGGGTTTTCAAAGAGCATCTAAGTATTTGAAGGCTGCGGGAAAGTCTGATTGAGCGAGGTAGGGCACTCCATAAGTGGGGAGCAGCACGGGAGAAGTCTTGTAGGCGGGATAGAGAGATAAAACATAAGGAATACATAGATAGAATAAATGGCTACACAATACTTCATCACTTAAATTTCCTATTATAAAAAAGGTAATCTGGAGACCTTCCGCCTATAGAAGAATGGCATCAAAACACGCCAAGACCTATTAACGTGTGCAGCTTCACTCTTGTACAGCTAGTTGCCGTCTTACACCGGAGGACTCTCCTGAAGCTGAGCAGGTCTGCGTCACCTGTATAATGTAGTACATCATGGAACAATGCTGTATATTACTCTTACATAGAGGGATCACCTGGGCTGGAAGCAAAATAGTTTATTAACTGAATTAAATACCAGCCTGTGGATGTTTCCAACAGCCTTGAAGAACCACCTACATATTATCAGGAATTAAGGTGTGTCAAAGATACGTAAACTAGTGTAACAATAAAATGATACAGACAAGCAGCAAACATATAAAACTGATCTATAGCAATACAGTGATTAAGCAGGAGTAAAACGACATGTATCTTAGTGTACATACACGTTTATGTTGTTATACTCAGATGTACTTGTATGTGTTTGAAACTTTTAAATCTATTTTCTGCCAGAGTAAAACTTGGTGCCGCGCTAGTAATTCTTCAACCTCTGTGCACAGCAGTTGCCTATTGTAATTCATGATTACGAAAAGTCTCTCACCAAGACAATTATGGCCAGGTCAGGAATGTGGTCTATTGCGATCTCAGCAGTCGAGTGATGGTCTGTAATAGCGAGAATCACTCCAAATGCATATTAAGAATGAAACAGTTATCTTCAGTGAATTAAAATTGTAATTTGTGTCACTGTCAAGTGCAACTCTTAGACCACAGATCAGTCTGGCTGTTACACGCACTGGTGATGACGGGCGTTATTAAATGTAATAAAATATCTACAAAACGTTATTGATATTCCATAAAAAATAGATCAACTTCCTAATTGCTCCGGTAGGGAAATAATTAAAACATATGAAAGTGTATTGTGCATTTAGTGTTCAATCGTGATTTAAAATAGCAGTATATCACTGCTATAAACTATCAATTGTGTTTGTATTCTTATTTCTCAATTACATATAGTGATAAGGCTCAATATTTTTTGCATTTTGTGTAGTCTGTATGTATCTATCAGATATAAATGAATTCTAATCACTTGATGGAATCAATAAAGGATTTCAAATAGGAAAAACCGGTATCCTTATAAGGATTATCAGTTGGTATATAAAAATAGCTAGTATTCTCACACTAATAATCTATTAGTATATAAATACATTCAATTGTAGCCATAGTGTGTGGAACATTAGACAATATTCTATTATTTCTTTCCAAAACTCATACCTTCCCTGATTGGAGAGGTTACCACATTTGGATCCCACATTTAAAATCAATTATTCATAAGACAGGTGCTCTCAATATATCACTTAGCGATCTAGATGTTGCTCTTTGTAAAACTGAATTTCCAACTCTGTTGGCAAACTAAGCACATCTAATACCTAGAGGTAAACATTTCATCTAACCTGGGAGATCTGTTTAAACTGAATCACTCTCCTTTGTTGACAGAACCAGCAAAGGACTTGGCCAGATGGAATTGTATTCATCTGTCTTGGCATGGATGTGTAAGTGCTCTCAGAATAAATGCCTTACCCCAGAATACTGTACTTTCTACAGACTGTTCCTATTCTTATGGCTTACAATATACCACTTCAGATAAATAGAAAGACATATATAGCTAACTCGCATTCCATCTGCTAATGCACTTTTGCACACATCTTATACTAGAATATGCCTCTTTTCTGCCTCTTTTTTCCATGCTTTATTTATGTATTTATTAGGCAGAAGATATTGAGTCATCCACATAAGTCCCTGCCCCATTGGAGCTTACAGTCTAAATTCTCCACCACACACAGACACATACACTGGGGTGCATGTTTGTCAATTAACCTACCAGTATCTTGCACTGTGTGGCATGAAACATGAGCAACTGGAGAAAACCCATGCAAACCCTGGCAGAACATATAAACTCCAAACACACAGTGCCCTGGTTGGAATGACTGCCATGGACCCAGCACTGTGAGCAATGCTGACCACTGTACCACTTGGGGGGAGGGGGGGCTGGAGGGACTCCACTGTCCCCATTTAAAGGGGTAAATGTATTTTGACGGAGAAAACAGACATTTTGAGGCCTGCTTTATGTCACCTAACCCTAATTATTTACTCAGAGATGCCGTTAACATAGAGGAGCCTACATACGATCCACCTAACAATCTCTTCATGTTTGATCTCCTCACCCCTCTCTTCCCCTACCCGTCACTCGCTCCTCTTGCACTAGAACCCCTTCACTGACTCCCCATTGTGCCTACTGTCTGTTTGCCCTCCCTTTAAGATGTAAGCTCTTACAAGCAGGGCCTCTTCCCTCCTGTCTCGCTAGCTATTCTTCTCCTCCAACTTCACTGTACTAGCTATGGTTGGAGTTTTTGGAGTCCATGGGGTAAATATATTAACTTCCGATTTTTTTCAACTCATTGGTATTTGGCGAGTTTACAGTGAAAATTTAAAGCGGCAATGGCTTTAAAGGCAAAACAATGTCATTAAGGCCATTGTCACTGTAAATTTTCACTGCAAACTCGCCAAAGTAGTTTAATGTCAAAGAGTTGAAAAAATCGGAAGTTAATACATGTACCCCCTAGTATTATTCTTTCATTGTTCCACAGTTTTACTCTGTATGGTTCATTGTTTGTATTCTGTACGGCGCAGAGGAAATCTTGTGGCACCCTATAAATAAATGATAATAATAATAATAATAATAATAATAAAGAGAGCGAACAACAATTTTTATTGCCCGGTTAAGAGTGCCAAGTGACCTGAATGATTGGCTAAAATAATTGAATCAATCATAGTTCAATATGTTTGCCTTGTTGGAAACATTCATTGATCAAATTAATACTTCCCCTAACATATGTTAGATTTCTGTATACATTTGTAACTTCTGAAAGCAATAAAATAACATCTGAATTATATATACAGGCCCTGTAAGGAACCTCTAGGCATGATGTGTTTCCCCGAGAAATCAATATGACTAAATCATGTTTCCTATATATATGTGTACAAGTTAACCCGTGCATGATACTCATGCATTCTAGTCAAATCAAGCTACTTAAGGTGTTAAAAAGGTTCTTGTCATGCATTTGGGCCATAGTCCAGGCCTCCTCAGGGGAAGAGCGTTACTTCCCGATGTAAGCGCCCTTTTTTAACGTGGTTTTGTCCACATGTCACCACCTCATCATTCTTCTCCATCACCTCATCCTTCATTTTGATCGCCACATCTATCCAGATGTCTATCCAGACACAGGGATCTCTCTCAGCGGTCCTGAGTATCACACTCCTCTCACTCTGTCACCCCCGGCAACCACCAACCACTCCCCACTGTCACCCCCGGCAACCACCAACCACTCCCAACTGTCACTTCTCCTTCAAGAAATATATATATATATTTTTTAAATCTTTATAAACACTTTTAACAATTAACAAATTAACAAATTAAATACATCTTAGTATACCAAATTTCAGCCCTTTCTGAATTTTTTTTTTCACACACACTAAGAATTTAGTAGGTCAGTGTATAACTCTGCCCAGCAGGTGGCGCTGCAGCTTGGTTTTATTTTTTCCACACACACACACACACACACACACACACAGACAGACTAACACACGCCACTAAGCATTTATATTATAGATAAGACATCATCATCTTGTCTGTCTGATTTGTTTTGCTACTGTGCTTGTTCATAATTGTAAAGCATTAGCACTATATAAAAGTGTTAATAATAATGACAGAAAACTACACCTACGCCATCACCATGCTGCACAGAGTCTGGTTTTAACAGCGTAAATTTGTTTCTAACCTGTACAGAGCAGACAGTTGCAGAGAGGATAATACTAAAGAGGGAGCAACCAAACTAAACATGATTACTCTACAAGAGACATGCAGTACTGCATCGTCTACACTATAGCTCAGATATTTAATTCTATATTGTCAAATATGTTTGGGTCTAAAACTTGTTTGAAAGTGGACATGTCCTTTCACTGAAACCCCCATTAATTTTAGATGTGCTTACACCTTAACAACTGTAACTATTTCTAGTGTAACATGCCTAAGTAACACTATTTGAGATGATTAATAATAAATGTTATTTCTGTGCTAGCTTCTCTATGCAATGACTTTCAGCTTTAGGTGAGGGGAGAGGAATATTCCCAGCAGGAAGGGTAATTTTTTTCTGAGAATGGGTTTTCCAAAATCTGGTAAAAAAAAAAACCTTTAACCTTGTATATATGAACTTCAAGTCATACATAAGTTCATACATTATTTATTTAAGAATAGATGCACATTTGCATGGTTAGATTGTTTGTTTTAAAAGGACAAGGAAAAGTTTAATTAAGGCTACAAAGGATAGGGCATGGGGGAAAATAGGATCACATTTTAGTCTGTCTACTCTTCTGCTTGCTGCACAGTCAAACACCCCAAGTGTGATGGGACCAATTTTCTGTGTCACCATAACAGGTTGGTAACATAAATAAATCGGTGTTACGGGAGAGAGTTGACTTAAAGCTGCAACATCATCTAGTAAAAGATTTTAGTAAGGTCCCCCTTCCTTCAGGGGCCACTCCTTGCAGCAGTTTTTCCCAGAGCTCCTCTGTTACTTTTAGAGCCCTGGCCGAAAAAAACATGGTTGTGTGTGAGCGCGACAACCAATCACAAACCACAGTGGAGGCAGCTTGTGATTGGTCCTCCAGCTCCCTCTGCTGCAATTTAAAGTTGGTTAGCTTAATTGATTTGCCAGTTACAGAATTGGCAAAGTCCTAGAAAAAACAGTTGCATGTAGCACCTTGTAGCTCCGGTGGAGGGGCACCTTACTATATCTAACTGGTACTGCAGCTTTAAATGAAGCAATGAACGATATTTATTTTAAAATTCAGATTATAATTTATTTAAAGTGTACTCATCATTGTATTATATTTTTTTAACACTGGTATGACATATAAAAAGGGATCCAAATACAATGTATTCATTTTTTTTATTTAAAGTTTATCAAATGAATATTGCTATTATAAATAGTTACAGGTGGCACAGTTAAAAAGAAACAACATTTTTTTTTCTTGGTTGTTACTCTTTAAAAAGAACCACCATAAATCAGCGATTTGTAACAATCATAATCTCATGAATTAAGTAAAGATAGAGGAGAAACTACATTTAGGTTCCATGAAAAATCTTGTAATTGAACCAATTAGTAACCCAAGGCTGGTTCTGAGACTGAGAAATTGAGGATGTGTGGAAAGACTGCCAAGCGACTGATTTAGAGGCCTGTGCAAACAGGGCTCAGGAATTGTATTTTCATACATATTGGCAGAGCTAATGAGAAAGCCTGCGCTACCAACAAAAGGGTAATATCACTATAATGAAACAGGGGCTGGAGAGGAAAGAAGAGGGTTAAAATACAGCAGGGCCACAGACAGCAAGAAACATAAAATAATCTGTTTTTATTTTTTGCTGACCCTTATCGTATGCATGCCAAAATATGCAGCAAGGGATTACAAGCTAGACAGCTCTGTTTGGCTATAAAGGCATTACGAAAAAAGTTTCCCAAGATATTAATTATTAATATTCCATAAAACACATGGATATAAGCCAGCCTGCTCAAAGAGTCATCTTTCTGGATATTTGCTTTTATTAATGGGGTCTGCAATACTAACTACTTCATCAGCCTCAGCGAAAATGATATATAACCTGTACCGGGCAGGCAACCAGTGGATCCTCCGCACTTGTGGAACCACAGGTCCCAGCACGCCTGGCCCTAGGACCTGCAGGGCTTTAAGATGGCCAAGACTGATGTCTAGAACCCAATAAAACAGCAAAATGTTGATACCTTTGTTTGAGTTACAAGAATAAAATAAAGGTGTACTTATCCCAGAGGGGGGTGGGGAGCTGCGCACTGCATAATTTTGGCCCCGCCCACTGCGACTAAATGCTGTGATCGTCATTTAGACCCACATGTTGGTGTGAGAGAATGGTTTGCTCTCCCGGCAGTCCGGAAGACCTACCCCCAATTTGGAAGTGTCTCGGACATTCTGGGAGAGTGGACAGTATGCCCACAGGATATCAGACACACCGTTTTACACGTAGGTGCTTTTACAAAGCCTGCTTTACACTAACGCTGTACACTACATGGTCACTAAGGCTTTTGTTGCTACTAAATAAACATAGTTGCATTATTCATTAATAAAGAATGTGATGAGTCAACAGGACTTCAGTAGTTTTATGTCAAAATATACATTAATGATATGTGGTTTCTTGTGTACAGGAGTATCCAGACAAGCATACATTTCTACACGGGATTCCTGGAACTAGAACAAAAGATAAATACTTATTTCAAAACTCTATGTAAGAGACAGCTACTAAAATATGTGCCTTTGGTACATTAGTATATTATACTGAACTGCATCAATGGTACAATCAGATTTTAGCTACAGGGAGCTGGCATGCCAATCTCTTATAGAGGGGGGCGCTACCGTGTTGCAGATAATTCAGTAACAAACGTTCCGCTTTCATTATGGGTCACTTATAAACCCCAAAAAGTGAGAACTTTATGTGTGGTTACTCGTCCACCAATTGCATTTCAAAGTGCATTAATACGGTCCTTTGAACCACCCCCGGGAAATCCCTTTGTGCAAGGTGGAAACAATATAATATATAATGTTCCATCAAAGTTAAGTCTAATACCACTTTGAAACCACATTGTTTTAGACTTTTCTGAAAAATACTGCTCAGTTTAGTAATGAGGGACATCTAGACCAGTTTTATTCACATGTCACTTTTTTGTGTTCAAATGCTTTAATGACAATGCTTAGCACAGTTCTTTCCTGCAAAGGTGCACGTGGAAAATGTGAAATGCGTCTCATTCGAGGTAAACAGACAAGGTTGCGTTACTGAAATCTGCATTTCACTGCAAAAGACAGTTAACTTGTGCTTAATCTGCGCGATTAACGGCAACAGATTATAACAGTCAAATTAAAGTGGATCTAAGGTTTTATGGATCCAATACAAAAAAAATCAATAAAAATAGAAAACTGCAGTAAAAGTTGACATACAGCACTAGTAAAAATAATAATAAGGAAAAAATAATAGCAGCCATTGGACTTTGTCTCTGTACCCTACAAAATGTTAGGACATATTGATCTAGTAATGTTTCAGACTGCAACTATTTCAAAAGGAAACAAAACAGACCATAAAATCATTATAAACTTCTGGAGAATAAGTAATGAAATTATACGGATGCGTAATGTGCATTCTCCTTATACTTATTATATTTCAACTGGAACAGCTAAAAACATCCTTTAGAGAATTTCAATGTTCATTAATTCATGCAAGACTGTTTCTTTGCTCTCATCTGAAAACTTTCCATAATCACGAAAGTTATAATACAACAAAAAAGTAATTTTAGTAATTTCACTTAATATTCCAGTTTACAAGGGAATGGACAAGAAAATCTAAACATGTTTCATAAGACTAAACCTGATTGATTTTTGTGTACTATTTATATTCAGTTTTTTTATGCATGAGATTAAAGGTTAAAGGTTATTCACAGGCCTCTAAAACTTCATTAATTAAGTAACTCATTCCGTGAAATGTTTGACTCTATATTACATGTAAGCTAAGCTAAGTGCCAGATATCATCCTTTGTTATCAGCCATTCTCTGCAAATGGAGAGATAGCTGCAGCGTCCTATGGGCTGAAATAAAATAATAACTCAGGGCGCAAAGTATGGTATTTAATTTAAAGTGTCAAAAATATAATTCGGAACTGCTGGTGATACTCGTGATAATCAGAATAAGTGCCACAATATTTATCTTTATTACAGATAGAAACAAAGAGTTCTGGACAGAACTTGCTGTATTGAATACATATAAAACAACCAAAGCCAACTGCAAAAATGAAATAATATCCAAAGACAACACTATATATATATATATATATATATATATATATATATATAATTCGGTGATCCAAAAGAATTTCTGCAGCAGTCTTTACTGAAAACAGTACCGTATAGGTGTCATCAGAGGTGGCTGACTTCCTAATTAAATAGGTACCTAGTTCCATAAATAGAAGTACACAGGATAATACCTATGATTCAGTCCTAGGGATAAATACACAATGCAGAGATCCAATGTAACATAAGTCAGCGTCCTGACATCGGAGAAGGATCCAAAATCATTAAGTTCGCCTGTGGTCCAAACACAGTACCTTAAATGATAAGCTGTCGGCGGTCACAGGATGGGGTGTGCAAACTTACCCCTCCGAGGTCTTTTGGTTCCCTCTATCGTCTTTCGCTGAAACTACAGTAACGCCGGAAAAAATAGCTTGTATGTTGTTGATTGCAGCCGGGCCTGGTGCACATGCGCCCGATGAGGACCATCTTGAAACGAATATAATAAAGGATCCCGTGTAATAATCAAGGTGAGGAATTGAATGATAGAAAAGATGTAAACGAACACCTATTTCCTGGGTTCTCCACCCAGATGTTTTTACCTGTCACTCAAATGTTGGAGCCCAAAAGAGTTTTTCCTATTAGAACAGGCGCTATATGAGCACTGCAGTGTGTGTTAGACCACTGACCACCAGTCTGACCAGTCCTGGCAGCTGTGGACAGTAACCTCTAAGTTTTCAATTTTATTGCAAAGTATTTTGAGAGAGAGCGGTAGCAAGCAAGAGAGCGAGAGAGCGAGAGCGCGCGAGAGAGAGCGAGGGGGGGAGAGAGCGAGGGGGGGGAGAGAGCGAGGGGGGGAGAGAGAGAGGGGGGGAGAGAGAGAGGGGGAGAGAGAGGGGGGAAAAGAGAGAGGGGGGATAAGAGAGGGGGAAGAGAGAGAGGGGGAAGAGAGAGAGGGGGAAGAGAGAGAGGGGGGAGAGAGGAGAGAAAGGAGAGAGAGAGGAGAGAGAAAGGCGAGAGGAGAGAGAGGAGAGAGAAAGGCGAGAGGAGAGAGAGGAGAGAAAAAGGAGGGGGAAGGAGATAGAGCGGGGAGAGAGAAAGGAGAGAGAGGAGAGATAGGTGAGAGAGGAGAGATAGGAGAGAGAGAGAGATGAAAGAGGAGAGAGAGACAGAGAGAGGGGAGAGAAAGGAGAGAGGAGAGAGAAAGGAGAGATTAGAGAGAGAAAGGAGAGATTAGAGATAGAAAGGAGAAATTAGAGAGAGAGGAGAGAGGAGAGAGAGGAAAGAGAAAGAGAAGGGGGGAAGGAGAGAGAGATAGATAGGAGAGAGAGAAAGGTAGAGAGAGAGACGAGAGAGGAGAGAGAGAGAGAGAGAGAGAGAGAAAGGAGAGAGAGAAAGGAGAGAGAGAAAGACGAGACGATGAGAGAGAGAGACGAGAGAGGAGAGAGAGAGGAGAGAGAGAGAGAAGAGAGAGAGAGGGGAGAAAGAGAATGTGTGTGTGTGTATGTGTATTTTTATTTAAAGGGTACGTCAGATATCCTTTAAATGAGTTTAAAAAAATAAAATAAAACATACAAATGAACAATTTACAAATACAAAGTGTAAAGCAGGCTTAGGTGATGTGGAACATCACAGCACAGCAGCTGAAGATGCGCATGAAGCCCACCTTGGGTCTGAAATACGCAGATGAGCAGGGCAGAAAAACAAAAACAAACAAAAAGCCTTGAGAATGTAATTAGCAAAACACAAACTGGACAGCAACATTGTGAACCGACAGCATCTGCCAAAAAGACTTTCACACAGAGCGGACTCCAAATCTGCACCACATGTTGTGTAGTATTTTAAAGTGAATAAAAAAAATCTTTTTGTTAGAAACTAAACTAATTTGTCCCATATAATTTTTAACAATTGCAGCAGTGATTTATTAAGTGAGAATGTTACGCCTGCGCGGCCGTGTCATGTTTTCCTATAGTTCAGCAGCGCTTGTGAGTTATTCTTATTGCAGGGATTTTGTTGTTGAATATAATGATAAGTTCCATGTGAAGCATTGGGTAACCTAGCCCACTGATTTCCAGCGGAGACAACAACAAACACTGGTTACTGGACTTGCACAATATAGAAACTTCAAACATGAACTGTAGAGAAATACACAGAAGAAAGGAAATTTGTAGAGACGAATGTGCAGGAAGGAAAGTTTTGGTTAGTGTGGCAGCCAGTTGTAATGTAATACAAGTTCAATCACCCTGCCACCAGCTTTTATGTTAGTAAATGGCAACGTTCTATATCTAAAGCAGTTCGGTCTGTGTACATTAACACGGCGGCATACTAAGAATGTAAGCGGTCACAGGGGGGTCCTGTGCACCTTATGTATCATGGCTGTCCATCTCCCTAGCATGTCCCGGTCAGTTTGTGTGCTGTATTACATCTGTGTGCAATGCTACTACTTTACTCACCCAATCCTCTCCTGTATCTGTGCTAGCCGCAATTGTTCACACTGATGTGAGCGAGTTCTCTGTACAGCGATGCGGAATTAGTGGCGCTATATAAATAAATGGTGATAATGATGATGTCATTCTTGCATTTCTACCTCATATTACGGACCTGCATTCATACATTTATTTTTATGCTCTAGTGTACCCACATATCTGTATTCACGTATGTCATATCTGTATGATGACAGCTGACCTAATGCATTGGGTTGCTATAAATGAGAGATAAATGCACCCTATGGTGGGATTTGGCTAGTGGATTATGTCATAGAACACAGAAACACCAAGTTCAAAACAAAATGAGCAGCATTGTACTTTGCATTAAATTGTGAAGCACATGGGAGTTCCATAGAGGGAGTTAATTGACAGCTACCACAAAATCTAGGTTTCAATATATATATATATATATATATATATATATATATATATATATATATACACATACACACACACGCGCACAAACACATACTAGCAGGATCACATGGCGCTGCGTGGGTCCAATTTGTAATGTGTATCAGTTTTTATATATCAGCAAACTATTTGGTAAATGTACCAAAAGTGCTATTTAGGAAATAAGATTTGTTGCTTTGTCACATTGTCAATATGTCGCTAGGATTTCTTCCAGCAGTCAAGCAATTGTTTACAAAGCAAAAATTATGCTTTCAATATTCGTCGCTCTGTCTTGTTGTTGCTATGTGGTCTAATAGGTTACTTTTTCGATACCAAATAACTATATAAGATTTGTCAACTTTACCTTGAGAGCTGTCAAAACAAACTTTTATATATATATATATATATATATATATATATATATATATATATATATATATATATATATACACACACACACACAAGTTAACCCGTGCATGATACTCATGCATTCTAGTCAAATCAAGCTACTTAAGGTGTTAAAAAGGTTCTTGTCATGCATTTGGGCCTAGCCCAGGCCTCCTCAGGGGAAGAGCGTTACTTCCCGACGCAAGCGCGTGGTTTTGTCCACATGTCACTACCTCATCATTTTTCTCCATCACCTCATCCTTCATCTTCATCACCACATCCTTCATCAAGCTACTTAAGGTGTTAAAAACTCCCCACTGTCACCCCCGGCAACCACCAACCACTCCCAACTGTCACTTCTCCTTCAAGAAATATATAGGTCAGTGTATAACTCTGCCCAGCAGGTGGCGCTGCAGCTTGGGTTTTTTCCCCCCACACACGCCACTAGGCATTTATATAGTAATATATATATATATATATATATATATATATATAAACACACTTTGTTGGCATCCTTACAGACAAGAGGATTAACTTGGCTTTATTTCTTGGGTTGTAGTAACTTTAAATGTAAAAAATAGGAAATGAATAATCTTTCTATAGTTTACCCATTAGAATAAAACACAATTTTTCCAAAATCTTATAATACTATTAGTTATTTACATCCTTTTTTTCTGGAAGCAGCAATAACATATTATACGACCCTTTCATCCGCAAATATGCTGATGATTAAGAATGAAGAAAAGAATTGTGTAAAACGAAAAACCTTTTTCTAAATAATTTTAACTAGTAGTTTAAAAGTGTAATGATTGAGGATTTTGTGGTTCACAAGAGAAATCTGTTCCAAGCAACAAAACATTTTTCTTTTTATCAATGGTGCCAGAAGGAAAACAGTATGTTTCTCCAGATAAAACCACAGTCTCTGTAATGTTTTTGTGAATTGGCTGAACAATGGAGCATGTGCGTGCACGTCTGTTTCTTCCGCTCTGGAAACATGCTTACAATTTATTTTACTGCTAAATAAAACCAAAAGCAGATACCAAAGACCTGAATACAGTAATGCCAAAAACATTATTGCAGGACAAATGCCCCATTCAAAGTGACAGATATACTGTCCTAGAAGCCAATAAGGATTTGTCACCAGGTGATATTTGAAAGACCACAAGGTCAGGAGCAGAAAGGACGTCACTGGTTCTGGCTAACTGTGCTCTATTGGTCCTTTGGTGCCATTTAAGCCACCCTAAGGTCAGGAAGTTTGGGTGGGTGTTGTTGCTCTGATCGATACATCTTTTCCAGGTTCCAATTCTACCTAATCTGCTGTTGTGTTAGTCTACGCATCGCTGCAGTTGTTGCAGAGATCTGCCACTTCTGTGGCCCAGTTTACGAAGATTGAATTTATTGCCAGTTACAGTATTGGCAAAGCCCTGGAAAAAACAGTTGCATGTAGCACCTTGTAGCTCCGGTGGAGGGGCACCTTATTATACCTAACTGGTACTGCAGCTTTAAATGAAGCAATGAACGATATTTATTTTAAAATTCAAAAATTCAGATTAGAATTTATTTAAAGTGTACTCATCATTGTAGTATATTTTTTAACACTGGTATGACATATAGGGGCCGATTCAATTCTGCCGTGAATAGCGCGGCGTTAACAGCATTACCGTTAATACAGTAATATTAACCTGGATTTCATCTCGCAGCTCAGGGAGCCGCAAGTAAAAATCCACCGTTGTACTTACCGTATTAAGGGTAATTATGCTTTTATTGAACTGCAACTGGTCTATGCCAGCCCCTTGCTATACATTCCAAGACATTCATACCTCCAACTGCAGAGTATCTCAATTCGATTAGCAAGCCAACTCACATATGGAAAAAGCACAGGGCAGCAAAGGACCATATATTGGCAGCACGGTGGCTCAGTGGTTAGCACTTCTGCCTCACAGCGCGGGGGTCATGAGTTCAATTCCCGTCCATGGCCTTATCTGTGTGGAGTTTGTATGTTCTCCCCGTGCTTGCGTGGGTTTCCTCCGGGTGCTCCGGTTTCCTCCAACACTCCAAAAACATACTGGTAGGTTAATTGGCTGCTATCAAAATTGACCCTAGTCTCTCTCTGTCTGTGTGTATGTACATTAGGGACTCTAGACTGTAAGCCCCAATGGGGCAGGGACTGATGTGAGTGAGTTCTCTGTACAGCGCTGCGGAATCAGTGGTGCTATATAAATAAATGGTGATGATGATGATAGCACAGGAATGCCAGTTGCCAATGGCTGTATTACCGTAGCCACACACTTTTCCCAACGCGAGTTACAATTGCTGTTCTGCTACGTTATGTATTAAACTGTAAGCTTACTTGGGCAGGGCCATCGTTACCTTCTGTTTCATGTCATTGTATGTGATTTGTTTGTATCTTGATGTACAACGCTGAGTAATATGTTGGCACTTTATAAACAAAGGATAATAATAATTTCTAGCAAACTATGTGATTCATGAAGATTACCTGATCAGTAAACATACTGTAATGCCATGCCTTCTTTATCTCTGTGAACACTTTCCATTCTCTTTGTCCTCCGTCTACATTTGTTTCACAAAGGGGACGATTCAATTAGCCGCGAGGTTCCGAAGTAGCCTCATGTCTTATGTTTATGTGCACATAAAACGGCAATTACGGTAATGTTAACATCGTTCATTTTTGCCCGCACCAATATGAGGTGTCAGCAGAAAATGAGTGGAGATCATTACCTATACATCACACGGAAACAGAACGTGTGATGTTACTACAGGACCTCCGGGCTAATTGCATCGGTCCCAAACAGTCTAATAAATAACTGCTGAAAAAAATCAAATCAACAAAACACACCTTGCTTCACTGTACACCCAACAAGACGCGGGATAAGTATTGCTGCAGGTCAGCACTTAATGGGACATCAATTCTCCCATTAAGAGATCATATCTCCCATTGAAATGTATGCATGCTTTATTCAATTAGCAAAACGTCAACCTACAAAGTGAGAACTGTATAGGAATAATCCATCACATAAGTGATCTCTACTACAGTCTGCTCATATATATTCTATCATTAATATATGTATTCTTAGCTTCCAAATCCTTATTGCTGACAATACAGAAAATAATAATAATAATAATAATAATAATAATAATAATAATAATAATAATAATGTATATGCATTCTTATGAAAGGCATTAGAGGTTGGTTACATGTTACCCTACAGAACACCTGTCAGAAAAATGCACTGTAAAATATTACCGAGAAGATGCCCCAGAGGTATGCCATCTAGCCCCTTCTCCCCATGAGGTAACTCAGTGGAAATTGAAGTGACGCAGGAATGGTGAACCCCGGAGGAGTAGCAGGATTCGAGTACGGAATCATTAGGCAAATGTGCCAACAGACACAAGCGGTGGTTAGGGATAAGCAATGTCAGAGCCAACAGAGTCCGATACACAAATACATCTGACTATTGATCTGCACCAGTAATGCCAGAATCATCATCATCATCACCATTTATTTATATAGCACCACTGATTCCGCAGCGCTGTACAGAGAACTCACTCACATCAGTCTCTGCCCCATTGGAGCTTACAGTCTAAATTCCCTAACATACACACATACACAGACAGACAGAGAGAGACAGACTAGGGTCAATTTTTGTTAGCAGCCAATTAACCTACTAGTATGCTTTTGGAGTGTGGGAGGAAACCGGAGCACCCGGAGGAAACCCACGCAAACACAAGGAGATGATACAAACTCCAGAATGAAAGCCTATGACAGTTAATGCCAGGCTAGGACTAATGCTACCTCCAACTGTGCCAAGACACGCACAACAAAACATGTTACAAACCTGTGTCCACACTCGCATCACCTTAGGCACTCTCTGCTCACCTCACTTCCAACGCTCACCCATGGAAGAGCTCTGCTATGGGCACTAGTGCCCAAATAGCTGCCTGCTTTATTGTCACTCCCAATTAGGCACACCATCTGAATCATGTCAATGATGGGCATCTAGTTACACCCCTCTGCTCTTTTTACTAGAGCCAGAGCAACAGGTTATGCACCTATAGCTGTCTGAGCTTCTCTACAATACTACTGTATTACAGTGTACCAGCCTTGTACCAGTCTTGTACCAGTCTTGGTTTGTTTACTTGAAACCTTGTTTTCTGATTGTGTTCTTGGTCTGTGAACTCTGAGCTGCCTGCCCTTGATTTAATTAGTATTCTGATGTTGTGCCTTAGCTGCCAGCCCTGACTTGTATCTACCATACTTCTGTCTTGTCAAGAGGCATCTAGAGAGACTGGCCTGGGTGCTACAACCTCTCGGCAGTGAACGCCATCACTTCATTGTAGGGGTCCCTGGGGAAGTCTAGAGTTCCCAATAGATTCTGCTCCCTGGATTAGACTGCGCCAATGCCTAGTGGGTTTACATGTAGACGTGCAGCGACAACATGTCCATCTAGATACAATGCCAAGTGCAAACTAGCGATTAGAAATGAAGCGCAGGAATGCACACCAATGAGATCACAAAGACGGCAGAAAATATAGGATATGAAACCTTTCTATCAATCCTCTTCTCTGCAAATATGATTCATGTCAACAAGAAAGCAGCAAGTGCATTCCTCATCTCACAAGGAGGGATGAATTTATCAAAGTGGACAATCCCCTTAAAAAGCAATTTCTTCTGTTCTATCTAAGGAAATCTTTGGCAAACAACAAAGAAATTATTCCTGACAGCTGCTTGTACGGGTTATGCAGTGTTAAATAAAAGCCAAGTTGTGGATTTGGGAGCATCCCTAGATCCAGAAGAATGGTCGGACATCTATGAGTGGACAGCTCGTTGCTCTATAAATGTCCGTACCAAAGAAAACGCCATTAAATTGCTACATAGATGGTATTATGTTCCCTCTAGGCTTCACATCATATACCCTCAAACAAGTCCAACATGTTGGAGCGACTGTGGCCATACAGGCACCTTCATACACACATGGTGGGACTGTCCCAAACTGAGCCCGTTCTGGGCAGAAGTTCTCGCATTGGCAACGGCTGTCCTCGATACTCCTGTGCCCTCCGATCCTAAGCACGTATTACTGCCTCTACCTCTCCCAGACCTCCCACCACACACCCAAAAGCTTCTTCGGCATATAATCAGCGCAGCTACCTGTCAAATAGCTGCCCACTGGAAGAACTCCGTTCCTCCAACGCTCCAAATGGTCTGTGGTCGGATCTGGCACACTTATCAGATGGAACACATCACCAGTGTGCCAAGGGGCTCCTCCGTGTCCTTCAACAAGGTCTGGTCTCCTTGGGCAACCAACCTCTGCTCCAATTTTAGTCAAACCCTATCCATTACTAGAAATACTAGATTGAACTATTATCTCCTGCTAAAAATATAAAGGCGTGAATTCCTCCTTCCTTCCCCTAACCCTCCCAATCTGTTCTCTCTCCTTCCCCCTTTTTGCCATGTCCCTCCCCCCTACCTCCTTCTTCTTCCTCTTTCCCCCCTTATTTGTATAATTTAAAACAAAATAACATCTTCATGGTACCATGTTCATATGAAGCTGAACTTGTTTTGTAAAAGCTATGTGAAAGAGTGCTATACACACTGTTAAATTTGTATGTGCATTTGTCATTCTTGTACCTTTCAAGAGTTTTATATTTTGTAATGCTGTTCAAGATAAGATGTTACTAATAAAATGAATTTAAAAAAAAAAAGCCAAGTTGTGTATTACACACTTTTTTTTTGCTTGGTCAAAATGAAACAAATGTTTAGGTAGATTTCATCAAAGTCATGAAGCATCTGTTCTCATCAGATACTGTTCATTTGTACATTATTATTATTATTATTATTAATTTTTATTTATAAGGCGCCACTCAGTGTCCGTAGCGCCGTACAGGGACAAACAAGTACAGTACAAGGTGGGACGGCAAAATACAGTAAACAATAAGCACAGTAACTCAGTAAGCTCAGAGCACAGCTAGAGAGAGGGGGGAGGGAAGACCGGCAGGCGCCGGAGCCCAAGAGGAAGGGCGCAGATGACGGGGAGACCCCCAGAGGGGTGGGGGGAAAGGTAGCTGGAGAGCAGAGTTAAAGGTGCAGGAAACAGGAGGAGAGATGGGCCTGCTCAAGGGAGCGTACAATCTAAGACCATGGTCCCATCTACTAATGCAGCAATTCAGTTCATTGTAGCATACAGTGAAAATGAACTCTGTTATAAATACGAAAATCAATATTCACATTTTAGATTAAATATTTGTAACAAAAAAAAAAATATCTGTAAACTTTCATTATACATACACACAAATATAGAAATGCAAAAAAAAACCTGTGAACAGAAAAAACGCGCTCCGGCTCCATATGACTCAAGACCATGAGATTTTAACCTTCTACCTCATAGGGGTACAAAGAATTAGATCATTTATATGTCATAAACTGAAACACTAACACTAGTAAATGTATAAGATTGTCACTCTTTATTTGCAGCAGGACGTTATTTTACAGAGAAAAATATTTCTAAAGAGTTCTAGCTCCCCCATGTGGCTAAGGTGGTCAATGACGCATGATTTTGGTTAATTCATTGTCCTTATTTGTATATTTTGGTTGAACATTTTAAAAACTAATTCTCACCATTGCTCTCCTTACCTGAACTCTGGGACCATCCTCATTCTTTGCATTTTCACACGAAACATAACATTATCAACAATAAAGCTGATGTGTAAATCGTGATAAGTAATCAAACGTCTGCTTTGGATTTATAAAGTAAAAATGATAAATTAAACTAAGCACAACACAGCATGTTCATTATATCAGGTGATGCTTCTGCAAAGACAAGATAAATGTAGACGGACGTACCTTCCATTCAGGGCCAGAAGTGCTCCATCTTCTTTAAGGCGTTTACTTTTTGTAATATTATCTTCAAGGAGGATTTCTTTCTTCCGTTTAACGGAATGGAGCCAGTCGACATCCTCGTCGATCACGCCACCCTCCTCGGCAGATTCCTTTTCAAAGTTTTGAGAGGTCACTTTTGATACTCTCTCCCCAATCTTCCTCTTCCATCCAAATGAAGCCATTCTGCTAAGAAAACCAGCAGTAGTCAAGCTCAGTCATCGGACCAGTTCAATTCACCAAGCTCAATGTGGCCATCGGGGCAGTGGAATAGCTGTGCCTTCAACACCGAAAAAAACAGCACGGATATATCGCACCTACTTGGATTACGGACATTTCACCTGCCCTACCTGCCTTTATGGAGGTTCCTTATGTCACATCATAAGTGACGTTAGAGAAAAAGAACCTGTTGTAAAAATAAATGTATTTCTTCCTAATATATCAAACCTATAGCCAACAATGTCTGTCACAGTGCTAAATAAAACATTATTTTTGACTCCAGATTTAAGCTAACCCATATATAGTAGTAGGACACAAAAAAATTGCAAAAGTTATTTCAATTTATTATTAACATTTATTTATAGAGCAAAAGAATAATCTGCAGTAATAAAACAATACTGGGTAATATCAGACAGAGAGGTAAGAGGGTCCTGCTCACAAGCTTACAATCTATATAGGACAATGGCAGTTTTATACATGATATAAATGTCACATATTATATATTGGTCCAGCCAAATTGCACTGAGAAAAGGTGCTTAGAGGGGATATATGTTACAGTCACACAACAATGTTAGTCAGGGGGTCAGGAAATATATAGCAAAATAATAATAATAATACATTTGAGTGATTTTTTGAGTGATTTGTATAGGTGGAAAATCATAGGAAAGTTAAGAAGATGGTTCAGGAATTTCATAAGCTTGCCTTAAGAAGTGGGTTTTCAGGGAACGTTTGGAGGCTAGGGGAAAGTTTTGTTGTATGAGTTGGTGCATCCCAAGAAAAGTGGTGAAACAATCAATAAGAGCTATGAGCAAATTTTGATTGTGGAAAAGAAGTGCGGATCTTGGACAGTTGAGATGGGAGATATTTTAAGACAGGTGAAGAGATGTATGCTGGTGCTGTATTGCTAATGGCCTTGTATGTTAGTAGAAATATTTTATATTAGACTTGGCAATATGAAGGTGACCAATGTACAGACTGGCAGAGAGGAGCAGCAGGAGGATAAAGATTTTTGAGAAAAATTAGTCTACCCGCTCAGTGGCGCACGCAGAGGGGGTTTCTGAGTCTCTAGAAACCCCCCCCCTGCGCTAACTAAGTGGCCACTGGTCTATACAGCAGCCGCGGCGCTGTCAAAGAAGCGTCCGCGGCGGTGCTGTATTGTATACAGCACCGCCGCAGCCGCTTCTTAGACAGCGCCGCGGCTGCTGTATAGGACAGCGCTGGCGAAACGGAGTTGCTGCGCATGCGCAGCAGCTTTCTCTGGGGTTTGTTTTTTTGGGTCGGCGGGGGGAAACCCCCCCCCCCCCCCCCACCCCGACAATCCTCCGTGCGCCGCTGCCGCTAAATTCAAAATAGATTGTATGGGTGAAAGTATGATTAAGAGAAAACCATTAAGGAGAAAAACCTGATTGAAGACAGTCCAATAGGTTGTGTGTGAGGAATGGTAGTGTGGTAGGCGAGTGTAGGAAAGTCTCACAAGCAGGTTTTAGGGGCATGGGATTTGAGAAATGTGAATGTAATTTGAGAGAGATTTTGAGTGAGAAGTATTGTTTGTTTCAGAATAGGAGTAGTAACTAAATGATTGAATAATGAAGGAAAGATACCAGAGGAGAGAGTGAGTTTACAGATGTTTGGTAAGGCTGGAGATAAGCACAAGGGACAGGGAGCAGAGTAGTGGAAAAGAAGAGAGTAGATGGATCATCCATGTTTGTGGGATCAAATGACTAGATGGTGCCAGAGGGTGCAAGAAAGGGACAGAGCAGGTTGTGGCTCAGGTAAGAGGTTACTATTTCACATTGGATCTTTCATACAAACTTCACAAGACGGCAGGAAATTACAACCCATGCTTGGCCAAGAGATTACCACATGGATCAATGTCATATTGTATCAAGCCTTCACATGTCCTCAGTATATAGGGAAGGTATAATCTTCTGCCCACACAACAATCATACAGTCAATGTCAGCCTCTGGTTCCAGGAGTCATGTTATTCAGTTGCCATTAGATCTCTGATGTGATATATAAAACATGGTTTGATCTCTTTATCAAAGCTGGCCAACTTCCAGGTGAAGGATTAAAATTGTGGAGGATTTAATTCAATATAAAATGGTTCTCCCAGTACAGTCAGAAACCAATAACCATGTCACATTCAATAATCCACAAACACATTTAAAAAAAACAAAACAAAAAAGGAGATGGCATCAGTAGCTCAATGAACATTTTGTATATAATACATACACTCACACCGCCTCTATCCTGGATACACCTGGCACTTCTGCCCTGGGTAGACACACAAGTGAACAGCACATTAATTCTAATAACCCGTGGAAGAGATCTACAGAGAACCCCCCTGACCAGTATATTCAAATATATTGTGTAAAGTCCAGGAATGGACTCTGGGCACTGGATTTATTATACATTAGTAGTTCTTAAAGGATTTCCAAATCCTTTATAACAGGTATTCTGCCTATTATTGTATAGCTTCTTGCCTTGGGAGGCCGGGGAGATGTGACATAGGAGGAAACAGTCCATGAGCAACAACGAGTCTGTGGTAAGAGTTGAGTTTTCAGAGAACATTTGAAGATTCAGAACCTAGAAGAAATTCTTGTAGTGCAAAGGATGGCATTCCATAGGGTCACTTTGTGGTCACACTTAATGCACAAGGTAGTATGGTAAATGGACTTTATCTGAAACCTGACAAATTATAGTTTGTAAATCTTAGGGGCAGCACTAAGGCAATGCAGGACACTACTATCCCTCAATAATACACACATTGGATAAGATAATTCCTTCTCTCAACCTCCCCGTTACTTCAGTGTCGCAGGTTAAACACCCCCAACAAAAGACACATTATCTGGCTGCCTAGTAAGAGAATCCTAGATTGCTTACAGCAATTTAAACAGGTGACAATGATAAAACTTCTACTTTCCTGCATTGTTGGCAGATGGATGAAGAGCCAATATCATAGGAATGTAAAATTCCCAATAGGCATAGCAGTCAATACTGCTACTTACAAAGAGCGAATTACAATGCTATAAGTGAAACATCCTTTCCTGTCAGCAGGGAGTCTTGCTGGACTGATCAGCTCTGCATATGAGAAGATTCAATGAGCTGAAGAGTTAGGTAAGTAACTGGTACCTATCTGAGGATGTAATCAGACACTACTCTATCACAGGTATAGTGCACTAAGGCTGATACCTGACAATACTCTATCACAGGTGTAATGCACTGAGACTGATACCTGACAGTACTCTATCACAGGTGTAATGCACTGAGACTGATACCTGACAGTACTCTATCACAGGTGTAATGCACTAAGGCTGATACCTGACAATACTCTATCACAGGTGTAATGCACTGAGACTGATACCTGACAGTACTCTATCACAGGTGTAATGCACTGAGACTGATACCTGACAGTACTCTATCACAGGTGTAATGCACTAAGGCTGATACCTGACAGTACTCTATCACAGGTGTAATGCACTGAGGCGGAAATCTGACAGTACACTATCACAGGTGTAATGCACTGAGACTGATACCTGACAGTACTCTATCACAGGTGTAATGCACTGAGACTGATACCTGACAGTACTCTATCACAGGTGTAATGCACTAAGGCTGTTACCTGACAATACTCTATCACAGGTGTAGTGCACTGAGACTGATACCTGACAGTACTCTATCACAGGTGTAATGCACTGAGACTGATACCTGACAGTACTCTATCACAGGTGTAATGCACTGAGGCTGATACCTGACAGTACTCTATCACAGGTGTAGTGCACTGAGGCTGATACCTGACAGTACTCTATCACAGGTGTAATGCACTGAGGCTGATACCTGACAATACTCTATCACAGGTGTAATGCACTAAGGCTGATACCTGACAATACTCTATCACAGGTGTAATGCACTGAGGCTGATACCTGACAATACTCTATCACAGGTGTAGTGCACTAAGGCTGATACCTGACAATACTCTATCACAGGTGTAGTGCACTAAGGCTGATACCTGACAATACTCTATCACAGGTGTAGTGCAGAGGCTGATACCTGACAATACTTTATCCCAGGTGTAATGTATTGAGGCTGATACCTGACAGTACACTATCACAGGTGTAATGCACTGAGGCGGAAATCTGACAGCACACTATCACAGGTG
This sequence comes from Mixophyes fleayi, assembly GCF_038048845.1. NCBI lineage: Eukaryota > Metazoa > Chordata > Amphibia > Anura > Limnodynastidae > Mixophyes > Mixophyes fleayi. Next base: position 429,002,001 of record NC_134402.1, on the reverse strand, counting down.
TAATGCACTGAGACTGATACCTGACAATACTCTATCACAGGTGTAATGCACTGAATCTGAATCCTGACAGTACACTATCACAGGTGTAATGCACTGAGGCGGAAATCTGACAGCACACTATCACAGGTGTAATGCACTGAGGCGGAAATCTGACAGCACACTATCACAGGTGTAGTGCACTGAGGCTGATACCTGACAGTACTCTATCACAGGTGTAATGCACTGAGGCTGATACCTGACAGTACACTATCACAGGTGTAATGCACTGAGGCGGAAATCTGACAGCACACTATCACAGGTGTAATGCACTGAGACTGATACCTGACAATACTCTATCACAGGTGTAATGCACTGAATCTGAATCCTGACAGTACACTATCACAGGTGTAATGCACTGAGGCGGAAATCTGACAGCACACTATCACAGGTGTAATGCACTGAGGCGGAAATCTGACAGCACACTATCACAGGTGTAGTGCACTGAGGCTGATACCTGACAGTACTCTATCACAGGTGTAATGCACTGAGGCTGATACCTGACAGTACACTATCACAGGTGTAATGCACTGAGGCTGATACCTGACAGTACACTATCACAGGTGTAATGCACTGAGGCGGAAATCTGACAGTACACTATCACAGGTGTAATGCACTGAGGCGGAAATCTGACAGCACACTATCACAGGTGTAGTGCACTGAGGCTGATACCTGACAGTACTCTATCACAGGTGTAATGCACTGAGGCGGAAATCTGACAGCACACTATCACAGGTGTAGTGCACTGAGGCTGATACCTGACAATACTCTATCACAGGTGTAATGCACTGAGGCTGATACCTGACAGTACACTATCACAGGTGTAATGCACTGAGGCTGATACCTGACAGTACTCTATCACAGGTGTAGTGCACTACAAATGGATTACACATTTCTAAATGTTATACAGTCCAGGGGTATTACATAGTCAATAAGAGATTAAGAATTTAGGCCTCAATTAGAGTTAAGAGCAAAAAAAAAAAAAACGGGCGCAAACTTGCAAATGGCCAAACCATGTTGCAATGCAAGGATACAGATGCATTTATTTATTTCGTTTACATGTAGGAAAAAAAAACTGTATGCTCTTGTGTGTAGCACACAAATGCTGGGCAGCTTTATTTTTACACTTCAATTTAGAGTTGAATCCCTTCCCAACTCTAAAACTGTCTATACATTTCAAATCCCTCCCCCCACCCCTGCAGTGCAACATGTTTTTGCTAGGGCAGTGGTTCCCAAACGGGGCACAGCCGCGGTGATCTCACAGGGGTGCCGAGGGCAGGGCTGGTGGTATTCAAGGCGGGAGACTACTTGGCAATAATTTTGACTATGGGGTGCTTTGAAAAAATTATGGAGACCCTAAGGGTGCCTCAAACTGAGAGAGTTTAGAATCTACTGTGCTAGGGTACAATTTTGCCCCTATTTTCTGCTTTGATCTTTACTCTAAATGAGGCCCAAAATCTTTTTTTATACATTCTTTTTTTTATTATTTAATGACAAACAATTATTCTATTGGGCAGCACAGTGGCGTAGTGGTTAGCATGTCTGCCTCACAGCACTGGGGTCATGAGTTCAATTCCCGACCATGGCCATATCTGTGTGGAGTTTGTATGTTCTCCCTGTGTTTGCGTGGGTTTCCTCCGGGTGCTCCGGTTTCCTCCCACACTCCAAAAACATACTGGTAGGTTAATTGGCTGCAATAAAAAAAAAAAAAAAAAAATTGACCCTAGTCTCTCTCTCTGTCTGTCTGTCTGTGTGTGAGTGCGTGTCTATAGTAGGGAATTTAGACTGTAAGCTCCAATGGGGCAGGGACTGATGTGAATGAGTTCTCTGTACAGCGCTGCGGAATTAGTGGCGCTATATAAATAAATGATGATGATGATGATGATGATTCTATCACAGAACTATTTGCTTACATCTGGGTCATTCCACATCAGTTGATGCTCGATTACTGTTGTACCGCATACATAATTTACACATTGTTATAAACCATACCAAAAAAGTAAACTAAACTGAGGCAATGGGATAAAACTCCCATACAGGAAATGAAACAAACAGAAACTGATGGGACGGGGATTCCCTTTAGAGAGACCAAAACTGAAACTTTCCAGAGAACGAGAGAGGGAGACACAGAAAGAGTCAATCATGGCAGCTGCTCATTTGGTAGAAACTGATGGGGAGACCAACTCCATTAATATGCAGTTGGTCCCCCCCTTGCTGCTCTAACGGCCTCCACACTTCTGGGAAGACCTTCCACTAAATTTTGGAACATGGCTGTGAAAATTCACATCTATTTAGCCACAAGAGGATTAGTGAGGTCTATTGCTGGACGATAAGGCCATCAATTCATCCCAAATGTGCTCAATGGGGTTGAGATCAGGGTTCTGTGCAGACCAGTCAAGTTTCTTCACTCCGAACTCGGCAAACCATGTTTTGATGTCGCTCGTGCACGGGGGCACTGTCATGTTGAAACAGGAAAGGGTCTTTCCCAAGCTGTTGCCACAAAGTTAGAAGCACACGATTCTCTAGAATGTCAGTGCATGCTGTAGAATTAATATTTCCCTTCATTGGAACTAAGTTGCCCAGGACAAACCATGAATCACAGCTCCAGACCATTATCCCTCCTCCACCAAACTTAATAGCAGTGTACATACAGATAGGAAGCCAAAGTCAGATTCATCTGTCAGAGTGCCTGATAGTGAAGTGTGATTCGTCACTCCAGAGTATGCATTTCCACTGAAAGCAGATGTTACGAGTGATGCACTCCAGCAGTCGGCAGTCCCGTTTCTGTGAACTTATGTACTCTACAACTTTGTGGCTGATATGTGGTTGCGCCTACACATTTCCACTTGACAAAAACGGCACTTAGAGATGACCCCGACAGCTCTATCAGGGCAAAAATATGATTACCTGACTTGTTGGAAAGGTGGCATCCTATGATAGTACCACATTGAAAGTCACTGAGCTCTTCCGTACGACCCATTATACTGCCAATGTTTGACTATGGAGATTTTATGGCTATATGCTTTATTTTATGCACCTATCAATGGGTGCTATTAGAAAAGATGTCCTCATACTTCATCATCAACATTTATTTATATAGCGCTAGCATGTTCTGTAGCGCTTTACAATTAGGAACAAACACAGTAATAAAACAATACTGGTTAATACAGACAGAGATGTAAGAGGGCCCTGCTCACAAGCTTACAATCTATAGGGCAATAGCTGTTTGATGCATGAGGCTAAGTGCTACATATTGCATATTAGTTCAGACAAATTTTTCCATGTAGTGTATATATATATATTACATGATTTGTAACAGGAGAGGATTCCCTAGGCAAAAGTGTAAAGTCTAGTCAAAAAGGTCTAGCATGAGAAAGGGAGAGGGAGTAAGAAGAGTAATTGTGGGAACTAAAGTTGATTAAACAGAGATTAGAGTGGATAATAGGAAAATATAGTAGATGATCGCTAGTCAACGACAATTGCAGAGACCACTATGCAGGGATTGTAGTTGCAGAGACTATGGTAGTGGTAGACATGGACAAGGCCACCCCTTTATTCTCTTCCTTCCTTGTAATAAACAATTTCCCTTTAGACTGTAAGGGCCATTGTTACCTTCTGCTTCTCCCTCAATGTACAGTCCTGTATAATATGTCTGCGCTTTATAAATAAAGCATGATGATAATAATAATAATAATAATAATAGAGCTTGTCTATGTCCCATAACTGTGGCCACACTGCACATGTGCAGCAAAATACGGCCACACTGAAGAGTTTTGAGTAAGCGGCACGCCCATAATCCTAGAAAGGTGTACTGGAGACGGGCAGATTAAAGCTGAGTACAGTACAGCAGTGCCTCCTTTTATGAGGCATATCATTTGCAGGTACCAAAAGGCTGCTGTAAAGATATTTGCTGACAATGATAGTATTTTACTGTGTGGAATAGAAACAAAAATACTGAATAAAAAATGGAATTGTTTCTCCCCATATAATGAACCAAGTTTGGGTGAGATTTTAATTAGATGACTTCTACTGTGTGAGCTTTTCCTCTTAGATACTAGCAGATTTCCCTAGGGATTCCTGCCCTTGTTGGTTTCACATTATAACAAGAGATCTCACACATCTGTTATCAGTTACTACACTTGTTGTACCCCTGATTTAAAGTTAGCCAGCAAAGAATATAAAAGTGGTGCTGGCCAATTATTTAAGGGGTGGGGGCGGCATTATCTTTTTAAACTGATTTAGTCTCTTCCCTTTGCACAGGTCACACTCCCTCCTCTGCCTCTAGCTCAGCTCAGGCTCCCTTCTCTAAATCACCTCACTCTCTCCCCTCTGCCTCTAGCTCACCTCACACACTCTCCTCTGCCTCAGCTCACACACTCTCCTCTGCCTCAGCTCACACTCTCTCCTCTAGCTCAACTCACATATTCCTCTAGCTCACCTCACACTCCCTCCTCAGAATCTAACTCTCCTTACACTCCCTCCTCTAGCTCACTCTGCCTCTAGCTCAGCTCACACTTACTCTCTGCCACAAGCTCACATATTCCTCTAGCTCACATCACACTCCCCCCTCTGCCACTAGCTCAGCTCACACTCACCCTCTGCCACAAGCTCAGCTCACTCTCCCCCCCTCTAGTTCAGCTCACATTCTCTCTAGCTCAGCTCACACTCCCACTCTGCCTCTAGCTCAGCTCACACTTACTCTCTGCCACAAGCTCACATATTCCTCTAGCTCACATCACACTCCCCCCTCTGCCACTAGCTCAGCTCACACTAACCCTCTGCCACAAGCTCAGCTCACTCTCCCCCCCCCCTCTAGTTCAGCTCACACTCTGCCTCTAGCTCAGCTCACACTTACTCTCTGCCACAAGCTCACATATTCCTCTAGCTCACCTCACCCTCACCCTCTGCCACAAGCTCAGCTCACTCTCCCCCCCTCTAGTTCAGCTCACACTCCCCCTCTGCCACAAGCTCAGCTCACTCTCCCCCCCTCTAGTTCAGCTCACACTCTCTCTAGCTCAGCTCACACTCCCACTCTGCCTCTAGCTCAGCTCACACTTACTCTCTGCCACAAGCTCACATATTCCTCTAGCTCACCTCACACTCACCCTCTGCCTCTAGCTCACCTCACACTCCCCCTTTGCCACAAGCTCAGCTCACACTCTAGCTCCGCTCACACTCACTCTCTGCATATAAGTGAGAGTGCTCTGTGCATTTACCTGTATGAGCTGCTCAGTCTCAGACTTCCTCAGGGCAGTGCAGGGAAGGGGCGGGGCCTGGGAGAGCTGAGCACAGCGGACAAAGATAAGTCACTCTGGGTGCAGCCAGTGAGTGGAGGAGCGGCCAGTGCTTTCCCCTGGTTAGCTCATGTTCGGCCATATCACGTGCAGTATTCATGTTTCAGTGATAACTTTCATATTACTTTCACTTTACATCTGTAGAAGAGATGATTCGCCGGGTGTCAGTGATGGGTGGTACTGACTGTGTCATTATGTATCAGTGTGTAACATCAGTATGGTGCTTCATGTACCTATACGTGTTATTATGTATAAGTGTGTGTGTATATATATATATATATATATATATATATATATATATATGGATATAGAGATATATATATATATATATATATATATATATATATATAGATAGATAGATATATCTCATTATGTATCTATATGTATTAGTATGTACCTATATGTGTCATTATGTAAGTCTCACTCTATATGTATCAATATATATCAGTATGTATCTAGATCTATCAAATACGTTTCAATATGTATCATTCGGTATTATATCATGTATCAGTATATATCATTGTGTGTGTGTGTGTGTGTGTGTGTGTGTGTGTGTGTGTGTGTGTGTATATATATATATATATATCACTGTGTATCTATATGGTTCATTATGTACCAATATGTATTATTATTTATAGGTGTCATTATATACCATTGTGTATCATTATTTATCTATATGTGTGATTATGTGAGTGTGGGTAAAATCACTCTGAGCTACTGATTCCACAACCCATATATATTGCAGAGCTGGTGCGGTCTTGCATGGAATATAACCAGATGCAGACTGGTCTAAATGTGTATACAATGCTGTCCATTTTGACACTCAGTATTCTGCCTATTTTTGTAACTGGCATTTCCAGAGAGTGAAAAACTCAGAGCCAATCCCATTCTGCTTCCCAATATACACAGTGCAGCCCATATTGGTGACCTGTATGCCATGCAGACATGGGGGTAAATGTATGAAAGTCCGATTTCTGAAAGTCGCCGGAAATCGGTGACTTTGCATCGCCGATTTAAATTTTCGCTGCAAAGTCACCGATTTCCGGCAACTTGCAGAAATCGGACTTTCATACATTTACCCCATGGGGACAAAAATATAATATAGAGTCCATTCTGGTAAGGTATACAATTCAAGGTCTATTCTGGTAGCTGGTATACAATACAGAGTCTATTCTAGTAGCTTATATGTAATACAGTCTATTCTGATAGCTGGTATGTAATACAGAGTATTATGGTAGTTGTTATACAATACAGGGTCTATTCTGATAGCTGGCATACAATACAAGGTCCATTCTGATAGCTGGTATACAATACAAGGTCTATTCTGATATATAATATATAATTTAGAGTGTGTTGTGGTTTGCAACTATAATAATAGTCATACATTATATGACCTGGAGAACAAGAACACATGGTAAGTATGGCATCTATGCACGAAAGGAAAAGTTTCATTGTGTAGTTTCTCGATACTGAATAATATCATTTAACTATATTTCCGGAAACACCTCTGTAAAACCTGGATCTGTACATGAAAATTCAGTACTAGTTTCAGTTATAGACCTGTAGGTGTTAGGTTGTTGCAGGCAGGATGACAGGAGGCAGTTGTGAACTGAACAGTAGATTTATTGAAGTAGTTGTATATCTGCAGCAAATCAATGCAGATATCACGAAAGCTGGATAGGAACACAATCACCAAATATTGAATCATTCACATCAGACCCTGCCCCTGTGGAGCTTACAATCTATATTCCCTACCGCACAGACACACACCCACTAGGGTTCATTTTGTCTGAAGTCAACTTACCTGCTAATTAACCTACTCACACACCACTGGGACAACATACAAAATCACAGATAAGGCCCTCTTCAAGATTCCAGCGATGTGAACCAGCAATACTAACCATTGTGCTGCCCACCCTTCATCATCATCATCAACATTTATTTATATAGCGCCAGCAAATTCTGTAGTGCTTTACAATTGGGAACAAACACTGATAAGACAATACTGGGTAATACATACAGACAGAGAGGTAAGAGAACCCTGCTTGCAAGCTTACAATCTATAGGACAATGGGAGTTAGAAACACAAGGGCATGTGCTACATCATATTGCACAATGGACCAGCTAGAACGCAAAGGTAAAAGTATTGAGTGGGCTGTGTGTGTAGCAATGTTGGTCAGAGGGTTGTTGTCTTGCGTTAGCTGTGTAGAGGATGGTAGTAGGGTAATCTAGGGAGATTAAGATGGTGGTTGAGGAATATCATAACCTTGTCTGAAGAGGTGGGTTTTCAGTGAACGCTTGAAGGTTTGAAGACTAGAGCAAAGTCTTATTGTGTGTGGGAGGGAATTCCACAAATTGGGTGCAGCCCGGAAAAAAATCCTGTAACCGAAAATGGGAGGATGTGATGAGAGTGGAGGAGAGACGTAGATCTTGTGCAGAACGGAGGTGTCGAGTAGGGAGATATTTTGAGATAAGTGAGGAGATGTATGTCAGTGCAATTTTGTTGATGGCCTTGTATGTTAGAAGAAGAATTTTATATTGGATTCGTTGATATACAGGCAGCCAATGTAGAGACTGACAGAGTGGCTCAGCAGAGGAATAACGGTTAGTAAGGAAAATCAGTCTAGCCGCTGCGTGCAAAATAGATTGTAGGGTTTCAAGTCTGACTTTGGGAAGACCAGTAAGGAGGGAATTGCAATAGTCGATGCGGGAGATGATGAATGCATGAATTAATGTTTTTGTGGTGTCTTGTGTCAGATATGTGCGTATTCTGGAAATGTTCTTTAGGTGTATGTAACATGATTTAGATATAGTGTTGATGTGAGGAATAAACGACAGTTGTGAATCAAGGATTACACCTAGGCATCGAGCTTGCGGGGTGGGATTTATGATCATGTTATCAACAGAAATAGAAATGTCAGGCAGGAAGCTTCTGTTTTTGGGTGGGAATATTATTAATTCAGTTTTTGAAAGATTGAGTTTGAGTTGGCGAGAAGATATCCAAGATGAAATGGCAGAAAGACAGTCAGTAACGCGAGACAGCACAGATGGTGAAAGATCAGGAGAGGATAGATAAATTAGTGTATCATCCGCATAGAGATGATACTGAAATCCAAAGGAGCTTATTAGTTTTCCTAGAGAAGTGGTGTAGATAGAGAATAGCAGAGGACCTAGGACTGAGCCTTGTGGTACTCCAACTGATAAAGGAAGCGGAGCAGAGGTGGATCCAGAGAAATTAACACTGAAAGAGCGATTAGATAGGTAGGATGAGAACCAGGATAGGACACCCTTCCATGTCTTTCATATTAGAAAGGGACTGCCTTGTAAATAACTTGATTAAATTGATTATTTTAAAAAGCTCATGCCACCTAAAAGATGATACACATCCTTACAGACTTGTTCAATTCTGCTAAATGCTCCACAACTCCTGATTGATGTTTTAGCCCCCGCAAGACTGTATATTGAAGAGTCTGTTAAATAATGTATTTAATACACTTGAAGATTAAATTGGCTCAGTATTGGTCCTTTAGTTCAAAGACAATATGCCCTGGGACATATTGTTGGCAGATTGGGAAATAGCACTGAGCAAAATAATACTAGAGTTGGAGGAGATGGTGTCATAAAAGAGAGTTATTTCGTTTATTTCTAGTGCTGTTTAATGAAGCGGTTAATGCTTGAGTCAATGCCACTGCTGAGCAACCCTGTCTAAGCCCAACACAGATTTAGCTCAGATATGCTAGATTAAATCTTTCAAAGAAGATTGTAATTTGCTGGGGGAAGAATGTAATGTTGCTGATATGATAAAGATTAACCTGGTTGTTCTCACCAGACTGCAATAACAGGCCCAGCAGAAAACATTGGTAAGAACTGTTGTGATATTGTAAAATAATGGCCAATCAGAAGAAGCACTGGGCTATTTAATCCAAGCATGTTCCTACTATTGGTATCAGTGTTCCTACCTGGCATCACCTGGATAAAGTCTCTGTTGATTACACATGTACTGACTTTGGGTTGCTTAACTATGGTTCACTTCTGCCTGTATTCACTTTGGATTGTTCCCGATTCCTTCCACTCTGGAAACTGGAATCAGTGCAGTATCCCTAGCAGGGGTGGGCTGCATTGTGTCCACACGCTACATACATGTTTCTTGTGGCTGAGAGGCAGGCAGGCAGGCAGGCAGAGAATCACAAACAGAGCAGCCAGACAGCTTCCTCGGCCTGCCTCTCGGGGTTGGGTACTAAATCACTGTTTTTAACACACCGACACTACAATCCCCGACCTAGTTATTACGAAAATTGGATCCACGACATGTTGATCTTCCCGACTGTTAAAAAAGCTTACTTGAATGTCTATCGAATCACAGCCCGGCACACACAATTACGTCATTTGTGAACGCGACACTATTACTGCTAGTCTTAATGCTTGACAATGTTTTTTTACTAATCCTTGTACATTCTCCAGCCGGCTCCTAGTTACAGTGCCCAGGGAACTAGTGAGCTGTGGGTCCTGGTTCCCTCTTCCCTGCTTCCCTCCACTGCGGCCCACAACTCGCTATTTCCAACTGTTTTGATTGATACTTCACCCTCCATAGAATTCTCCTGAGAGCAGAATTTGACAGTCCCAGTGTAGTCCCTGTTCACTCTGCTTCCTCCGCTTATCATCGTTCCTCATGATGTCATGTACGTCTGGTGCACAACTCCATTTTGGAGTACCCAGAAGAGGAGCAATTCATCCATTTCACACGGAAATCAGTGCCCAATATCCAGCAGTTCATATGATTCCTAGGACTAGGTCACAGGTTTTCAGCAGCTGAAATAATGAGTTTCTCTCCTATGGGTAGACAACAGAGACGACCGCCAACTGAATCACGGTACAGCGGACAATCTGTAGGAAGGAAGATACAGAGAGAGAGAGAGAGAGAGAGAACATCTCCTGGTTTTTCTGCTATTATTTTCCTGTCTTCATACTGTATAATAACCCTTCCTCCCATCTCGTACAGCCCCACACGTACCGAGGTATCAGCTCATGTACACACAAATGAATCGGATGTGTCAATTCTGATATAATAATGTCAGAGGAAGTCCTATTCTTATATTGGGTGTCTGCAAAAATTTAATTCTGATAGATATCTCATTCCCCTTTGCCATATTGGGTGAGTTGGGCTATGGGACAGTTAATACTTGTAAGGACTGTGACCAAACCTTATTCCAGGCAGAAGATAAGAGTGGCTAAGAGTTTTGGTTGCACAATTCACTGGGCAACACCCCCACTTTCCCTTACACGGTCAAAGCACTAGCCATTAGAGTAGTACACCTTTCCTCTAATTCTCCTGCTCTATTGGCTGTATTTTGCATGCATTCTCATGTTACTGCTAACTAATCCTTGACTGCTCATGAATACTAAGCCAGTTTACTACCGTCTCGTGTAAGCTGATGGGAACAGCGATGCCAGAACTCCGTCATTTATTCTGAAACTTCTCATTGAGAAACTGTAGAAATATGACTATGGCTCTTGGGACTGAAATGTTAGCATGAAAAGAAAGAATTCCAGGTAGTGAGTCACTCTGGTCAGAGCTGCCTCTATGTTCTGATAAGATATCACATAGCAGTTCAGCACAAGCAGATTTGAAATTTCCCGCCGCGGAGCTCAGCATCACTAAGGCTAGGTACACACTGGAGTATTTTCCAACCAATCTGTTATCTACAATGATTGCCTACGACTGAAGGTCCGACCAGACAGGAGAATCATGCATACACACCTCACACAATTTACTTTCAGATCTTTGCTCTTCATCTCAAACTATGGTCCTTTAGGGAATGACAGCACAATATGCATTCATTAATTCCTGTCGCACTGATTAACCGCCTTGTTATAACTATCCACATGTCATAACAAATTTCTTTACTGTGACTCTAAAACTAAATATCCAGTCTCAGAATGAAAAAAATAATTATTCCATCTACAGCATTCTCTACATGTAGTCACCAGGACATGTTGTCTGCCTGTCTGTGCTTAGCTGATGTGTGATCTGATTAGAATGTACATGAATATACAGGTTAGCACTGACCAGAATGACAGCCGTATAATCAACAGGTACTGAATTCCAGCGCTGTGGATCACATGATGAGTAGCAACTTGCCACCATTGGCAATTAGCAGGAACAAAACTGCTGGTCAACACGGGTTGGGGTGGGTGCATTTCCCCAGTCCAAAGCTCAATGTGTGAAAGGGGGGTTTAAATCATATTTTTTTTTTATGAATTCAATCTGTGTGTCTGTGACAAAGTATATAGGTATTTGTCTTTTTATCAGTTTGAGTAGGTAAATACACCAATTCCAATTTTCTGTTTAAGGGACCAGGAAAATTGGTGTAAAATTGAGGGAAGTATAGAGCAAAGGACAGGTTAAATACAAAGAAAAAAAAAAACAATATTAACCACAGTGGTGCATTGTGGTAAATAACATGAACCAGTCTGTAGAATATCTATACATAGTGAACTTTCCATGGGAAAAACAGTAAAATGTAAACTTGAAAAAGCATAATATATATCAACAAACATCCAGTCCTTAATATGGTATGTACATCATTTTGGAACTTTTATATTACAAAACTCAAACTACATAGCTGTACAGAACACTTTCCAATACTAAACAAGAAAAAAAAAAACTTTGTGCTGTTGTATAAATCAAAAATACTGTATCTGGGATTTTTTGTAGGTTGAAATGTGGAAAAAGGTATTACCAGTTTCTATGGTGAAGGGAGTGCAGCCCTAACTTGTCTGGAATTTCCGATGCATTTATTGCATTGGGCAGTGGGAAAAACAGACTATACATAAAACAGGGACATACATGATAGACAAAAAAAATGTATATGTGAAAACAAAGTCAAGGGTAGATCTTAGAGTGCATGAGAGTATTTTGAGATGAGTTTCAGACATATGAAGGGGGTGGTGCTGTTGAGGGCTTTGTAGGTGAAGGTGAGTAATTTGAATTGGATTGTAGAGGATATAGAGAGACAGTGTAGGGATTTGCAGAGTGGTGCAGCAGATGTGGAGTAGCGAGAGAGGAAGATCAGTCTTGCCACAGCATTTAGCATGGATTGAAGCAGGGATAGACGGGTAATGTAAATGCCAGATAGGAGGATGTTGTTTTATTCCAGGCAGATGATGAGAGAATAAGTTTTGTTTGCATGGCGGGTAAGAAAATGGCATATTATAACAATATTTTCAGGAGTAAAGTGGAGGGTGGACTAAAGAGTGACATCAAGGCAGTGTGCTTAGGAGACTGAAGAAATATTGGGGTTGGTTACTGTGAAGGTTGTGCGAGAGGGAGATGGTGGTTCTGGGTGTAGGCAAGATGAGCTCTGGTTTAGACATGTTTAGCTTTAGGTAGTATTAGGACATCTACATGGAAATAGCAGAGAGACAGTTAATCATACAAGATAGAGAAGGAGTGATAAGGGAAGGAGAGGTGGACTTGAGTGTCGTCAGCATAGAGGCAATACTGGAGTCCAAATGAGCAAATTAATTCATCAGAAGAGGTGTACAGTGGAAAAAGCAGAGGGCTTAGAACAGAGCCTTGTGAGACCCCAACCGTGAGTGTGAAGGGGAGAGTGTGCCAGATGTAGTAACTGAAGGAACAATTGGAGAGGTAGGAAGTGAACCAGGAGAGAACTGTGTCATGAAGGCCAATAGAGTAAGAGTGTGTGAGAATGTGATCAACAGTGTGAAAAACAGCAGAGAGGTCTAGGAGGATCATTACAGATAAGTGACCCTTCCTTAAGGCTTTGCTGAAAGGAAATCAATGAACACTTTTGCGAGGGAGACACTGTTGAATTTTAGGAGCCAAAGCCCAACTGCAGGATTGGGGAGGGAGTAAAATAAAGGATAGGCCTGTGTACACATCAGTCAAATAGTTTGGAAGCAAAAGGAGGGGACCTGGCGAGATGAGTACCTATTTAAAGGAAGATAGAAACATGCCAGTGGAAAGAGACAGGTTGAAGAGGTGAACTATAAGCAGGCATGCAGGGGGGAGTGGTAGTGGAGAAGTTCGGAGGAAACAGGGTCAATGGGGGCTTGTGGTAGGGTGGGATGATGAGTACAGAGACTTTATCCTCAGCAACTGGGGACAATGACCTGGCGTGGAATTGTGAGTGTAGAAGTGGGTGGAATATGCAGGGTCTAACATTAAACATCTTGTCAAATGGTATCAATTTTGTATTTGATGTAGATGGCAGTCATGGGCTGTGAGGAAGGAAGGGGTAGGGGGTGCTAGCGGGCAGAGATCAAGTGTGTGTCAGTATGTTTATGTAACTACCAGCTATGCAAATCTTGATAATACAATGCTCTACAATGCTTACATTCCATGTTAGATGGGGACTAGTTGTTAACAGCAGTTTTTGAAGGATTTCACACATTCTCAATGGGACCGAGGTCTGTGCAGTGGCTTAGAATCAAAAAACAATATTGTGGCGTGGTTAAAGTAAAGTGACATTTGCTATATGCTGGAATACAAGTCTAATACCAAGTATTGTGTCTCTTGCAGACTTCAGCTGGTGTTCCTCGGAGATTTGTCAATCTTTATCCATTTTCCTTCTATTTTTCCATACCAGTAATCTCCTGCCACCATGCTTTAGTAGAACTAGTGTAGGCCTGGCCAAGCTGTGGCTCTCCAGGTGTTGTGAAACTACAAGTCCTACTATACCCTGGCAGCTATTGGCTGACTACTGCCAAAGCATACTGGGGCTTGTAGTTTCACCTGGAGAGCCACAGGTTGGCCAGGCCTGAAGTAGTGTTCTTAGAAGGATGCACGTTGTTAGACTTGTGCCAAATATAGCATCTAGTGCCGAGACCCAAAAGTTCAATCCTGTGTTACACAATAGAATCTTCTACACTTAGATTGACCACATTACTCATGAGCGCACCATTAATGTTATCAACATTAAAATTATTGTACTTTCTGCTTGTGGTTCTGAGAGCTGCGAGTAAAGATCAGCGTTGAAATCACTGTACCAACTGTAATAGTGCGCAGGCTGCGTTACCTCACGAGTAACATGGTCAATCGAATTCCCCCCTTAGTATGCAAACTATAGGACACCTTTCTTTGACAATTATTTTAACCACTCTCCCCTAAATGTAGATTTTTGAAGTACCTAGCACATTGATGTCCATTGTTTCAAAGCCTGTTAGAATTGTCATAGGTCACCCTAACAAATCCCCCCCTACATAGACAGCTGCTCAGGTTTGGAGGTCAGCTGGTTATAGACAAATTCAGATGAGCCAGTCTCTCCGTTTCTTTATGATGGGCATGACAGTTCCTATTATAAAGTTTTAAAATCTTTACATCCTTCCTTTGATTGGCGCTTTTACTGTAACCATTGTGACACTTTATTATAGAGTTGTACTAACTGTGGGACCTCACAGACTGGTAATTATTTTGAGATCAAATGGAAAAAAGATTTTTGTACTTACGTTAAATCTCTTTCTCCGATTCCATCTTGGGGACACTGTTACCATGAGATTGTATGAGGGCGCATGGAGTTGGCACTTAAATAGTTAACTAAGTTTGCTGCTGACTCCTCCCCTCTGCAACCCCACACACCTCAGTAATACTAAAGTCCCAAGAAAAGGGCTCAACACAACTAACCGTAGAACAGCAAAAGGGAGGGAACGCAGTGTCCCCCAGATGGAATCTGAAAAAGATTTAACGTAAGTGCAAAAATCTTTTATCCTTCATCCACTCTGGGGGACACTGCTACCATGGGGACCTTCTAAATTATCCAATCTCTGGTCTACTAGCCCGCAAAACACTGTGGCCGAAACTGGCGTCCGCAGATGCAAAATTGTTGAACTGTCAAAACCTCGTAAAAGGTATGAACTGAGGACCAGTTTGCCGCCCTACCCAGCTGGTCTGCAGATGCTCCATGTTGAGCAGCCCAGGAAGCTTCTACCGCACAGGTAGAGTGCACCGTGAGAACCTGAGGCACAGGTAGATTTCTACACACAAGCAAGCTTAATCATAGATCTGATCTGACGAGCAATGGTCTGCTTGGTGGACGGCCAACCTCTCCTATGAAGTTCGTAAAGAACAAAAAGAAAGTAAGTCATGCAACCAGCAGAAGTCCTGTCCACATAAACCCGTAAAGCCCGGACCATGTCCAGACTAACAGAGGAAGGCGGCGCAATCCCTTCTCTAAAGGCCGGAAACACTATTTCATGATTTAAATAAAAAACAGTAACCACCCTAGGCAAGAAAGTAGATACGGTCCTATGAACAGTCCTATTCTCATGGAATACCAGTTAAAGAACCTTATGGGACAAGGCTCCAAGCTCCGACACATGTTGAGTAGATCCAGGTTCGAATGGAGGCCGCTGAAGAACCTCAATAATGAGGTTCAAATCCTACGGGTCCAACGGCGAAAAGTTGGGAGGCTGAACATGAATAACCCCCTGAAGAAATGTACAAACGTCAGGGAGGAAAACCAACTGGCGCTGAAAAAAAAAATAGAAAAACGCAGAGACCTGAACCTTAAAAGAACTCATTCTTAGTCACATCTCTAACCCCTCCTGAAGAAAGGCCAGAAAACGGGTACTCTGAAAAAGGTAGGGTTATGACACTTCTTCTCTACAGTACATAGATCCTCCACACCTTGTTATAGATCTTCGCTGATACCGGCTTCCGAGCCTTAATGAGAGTATCCACTACCCTGGAAGAGAACCTCGACCCCCAGAGGTTGGCTTAGACAGCCACGCCATTAAAGCCAGCCGAGGTAAGTCCAGATGGTGTAAACGGTTCTTGACTGAAAAGGTCGGGCCTGAATGGAAAAGCCCAGCCTGATCATTCCACCAGAAGCAAGATGTTGGCGAATCAGAGCCAACCAAGTCATGTCGGTGCCACCAGAATGATCGGAAAACCTTCGGAATTGGTGAAAAGTGATATTGATATCCTAAACAGGAGTCCCACCTCATGGACATTACCTCCACCACCACAGCCAGAGAAACTCTGGTTGTTGTGCACAATCTTGGAACCTAGTGATTGTATCAAAAAGGAAAAGGAAGACTGCACCAAGCATCCCATTTGTTACCTCCTCAAAATACGTATTTCTCTCATTCTTAATTATATAAGAGATACTAGTAGAGGAAGGGTGCACCCGATCAACAAATACATCATTTATACAGATTGAGAGGAAAGAAAAGGATGATCTTATGGGGCACTCTTGAAATGAGTTTAGAGAAATATAAATGTGTATTGACTTCGTAGTTAAAATCTTTAGATAAATCTTTATTAATACATTGATAAAATTGTCCTAGTAGCGAAATATTAAAACTTGTAATGACATATCATGTGAATTGTAACATAAACTGTTAAGAAGACAAGTAACCCTTGTCCTGCCGCAATCCTGCTCTGATTGACTGGTTTATTGATTATCAACAAATATATTCAATTGTATCACCAGCCCTTGTTTTAACTTAATTTCACCCTTGCTCTCAGCTAAAAGAATATCTCCTTATAGATAGTAGATTCAGTGTTACCTTTCAATATTTACAATGTATCTATAGTGATTTTGCTACAGTATAGGGCATTCCCTCATACAGCCACAGGGAAAATGTTAGACCTCACTAGGTCTTCTAAGCTGTAAACTCCGTTGCAGACATACGTATATATTGATATTATTTAACCAATCTTGTCTGTTTAAAGCTGACCTCTGTAGCTGTGAGGTGCAAGACTATCTGCACTTGGTGCCCCACTGTCTCCTCCTTGTAACAATCTACTACCTATCTATGGCGGAATAAACCGCTCTGGGTTATAATTGACTGGCTACAGTTAAGGGCATTCCCTCATGTATCCACAGGGAAAATATTATTCCTCAATAGGTACTCATAGGCTATAAACTTGGTGGCAGACATGTGTATATACTTATATTGTTAATCAAATCCTGTCTGCTAAACCGAACCTCTATGACGAGGTGCAAGACTGTCTGCACTCCGTGCCCCACTCCTCCTAGTAACACTCAGCTATCTATCTATAGCGGGATGAACCGTTCTAATTGCCGGGCTATTATGTGATTGTTAGGGATTAACAAAATCAGAGCAGCGAGCGCGGCGTCCGCCGACGCGCGTTTCGCTATTAGCTTTCACTTAGGCAAAAGTCAATATATCAATATATACGTATGTCTGCAATGGAGTTTACAGCTTAGAGGACCTAGTGAGGTCTAACATTTTCCCTGTGGCTGTATGAGGGAATGCCCTATACTGTAGCAAAATCACTATAGATACATTGTAAATATTGAAAGGTAACACTGAATCTACTATCTATAAGGAGATATTCTTTTAGCTGAGAGCAAGGGTGAAATTAAGTTAAAAAAAGGGCTGGTGATACAATTGAATATATTTGTTGATAATCAATAAACCAGTCAATCAGAGCATGATTGCGGCAGGATAAGGGTTACTTGTCTTCTTAACAGTTTATGTTACAATTCACATGATATGTCATTACAAGTTTTAATATTTCGCTACTAGGACAATTTTATCAATGTATTAATAAAGATTTATCTAAAGATTTTAACTACGAAGTCAATACACATTTATATTTCTCTAAACTCATTTCAAGAGTGCCCCATAAGATCATCCTTTTCTTTCCTCTCAATCTGTATAAACCTAGTGATTGTGTCTGGATGCCATCAGAACCAGATCTGGCAGGCCCCATTTCCAGACTAACTCCTGAAACACCTGAGGATGCAGATCCCATTCTCCTGAAAGAATTGCATGCCTGCTGAAATAATCCGCTTCTAGTTGTTCACTCCGTGAATAAACACTGCTGAAATTGCTGGAACAAATTTTCTCCACCCAGAAGAGGACCTGTTCCACTACCTGCATAGCTTCTTGTTCCTCCTTGGTGATTTACATATGCCACTGCAGGGACATTGAACGATTGGAGGTGGACTGGTTTTCCTTGAAGGAGAGACTGAGCTCCCTGGAGGTCTTACAGCATGGCTCTTAGCTTGAGAACATCTATGGGCTGAAGCGCCTGGAAACGAAGCTGGAGAACAACAGTTCCCCTGCCCTTCAGACTGGCATCTGTGGTCACCAGAATCCAAGACTGCAGGACAAAAGATCGGCCTATCATCAGAAGCTCTTGAACTAGCCACCATTTCAGAGGTTGATGAGTCTCCCTGGAGAGTCCAATTCGTTGGGTCTCCAGCTGACAAAGGAGAACACGACCATTGTCTTAGTGGATTCCACGGGAATGTACGAGAGTGGAAACCACCGTATGGGAGGGTTTCGAACATCGATACCATCAACCTTAGAATCCCCATACCCAAGCGCATGGAAGGACCAGGGTGATTCAGGATTAACCGTACAGAGAGTTGTAGGGATCTGTAGAGAAGGTTCTGGAAAAAGATCTTCTGAAAAGTGGTGTCCATTATTAATTCTAAAAGCCTCATCCTCTGTGAGGGCATCAATTGGGATCTGGAATAATTGATTTTCCAACTGTGTTGGTCCAAAATTCGAATAGACAGGATCAGATGCTAATAGAGTAAAAGACCTGATAAGTCTTTGAGGAGAAAATAGTCCAAATGCGGAATAATGTTCTCTCCTAAGGCACGTAAACGTTCTACCATTACCGCCATAATTTGTTTGAAAAACTCTCTGGGCTGTGGAAAGAACTGAATTGATAATGGGAGCTTCTTACTGTAAAAACAAAGGACTGATCCCATCCGAAACTTGTCTACTCGTAGATGATGGTTTAGCCCCCTTGAGGTTTAGAATTGATCAAAATGAACCGTCCTGTTTGGGCACCAAGAGCAGGTTTGAATAAAGCCCCTAGTGTTTCTGCCACTCTGGACATGATCCCCAAGCGCCAAATATCTTAGGTAGACGCCAGCCACAAATAATTGAATAATTGTAGGTGACCCCCTACCTCCACAGTCGCGAGGAGAGGAAGGTCCCGTCCTGCAGATTAGTATTTTTTGTTATTTATTTTTTTGGCAAGATCTTGGGGATTTGGATGCCTTCTGGAGTAAGCATCTCTACCAGTTTGCGACTGTCCTTGAGTGGCAAGGAGTCTACCTCTGTTGGCTGGCTGAACTTAACTTGTGTTCACAAGAAAGGATTTCCAAAAAGACCCAAAACATGGAGTTCGTGATTTAGAGACATTCACCGGCAGGTATGTACTTTTATCTCCGGTTGCTTGGCTAATCATACTGTCCAGCTCCGGACCAAACGGATAAAAAGTTTCAGTTAAGCGCGTATAAATAGCATTATGTGTTTATATAAATACACATACATATCTTCTAACTCTACAGGGATAAACCCAGAGTTGTCCCTAACACAATCTTGTGTTAATATATATAACAGAATAATCCGCACAATAGAAGAATCTCAACAATAAGTTGATAACTATGTGAAGGAATTAGTAAATATTCTAATTTGTACAGATGTGTAAAGCAAAACCGAAATAAGGTACTCATCCCTCCAGAACCATGTCTAGGGCAGAGTACCCGCAGATAGAAAGCAGCCTGTCAGTTAGACACAGTATACTGCTAATCAGTAGTAGTGATACCCATAGTACCCACATATAGAGAGCAGTGTGTCCGTTAGACACAGTATACTGCTGATTAGAGATGCTCACTGACCCTCGTGTTTTGGTTTTGGATCTGGATTATCTTCGGGTTTTGGTTTTGCCAAAACCGCCCTTGCGTGTTTTGGTTTTGTTTAGCCATTTTTTTTTTACAAAATTCCATTTTATGGGCTAAATTCACATAATTTAGGTATTAATTTGTACCTACATTATTATTAACCTCACCAACACTAAATTCCAGTGATTTCCATTCCATTTTTACCATCTCACAGGTCACAATATGCTTTTTATACACTTTCAGCCAAATACTGCAGCGATCTGGCTGGATGGTAAGCGATAGAGCAATGACTCAAACACACAGCAGTTCCTACCACATCTAGCACACATTGGCACACAGCAGTTGCAGAAAAGAAAAGTAGGGCAAGATGGAATTGTACTTGGATCAAGAAACCAGTTCTGGTTCATTGGATTGCTCCACCTGTTTCTTGGATAAGTGAGACAATTCTACAGCTAATACATGGCAACGAGCGCTCCACCTGTTTCTTGGATAAGTGAGGTAATTCTACAGCTAATACATGGCAATGAGCGCTGACCCCACCCCCCCTCAGGATGCGAGCTTTTATCAGACACACCAATCCAGGGCGCCAGACAATGCACTAAAAAGACCCATTGAAATTCATAGTAAAAAGCCAGTTCATCAGTGAGCTTCGAATCAGCCCCAATTTCCACAAAATTATAAACTAGTTTGGTACCTTTGATGTAAAATGCTGATTACAAACACAACAAAACACGTGTTGGAGAATGTAGCCTCTAAGAGGCTGACTACTAGACACAAAGACATTGCATGGGTGGCTATCCAGGGATGTCTGCCTCTCAGGACATTCATGCACTCCCAGAACCTGTGCAGATATGTCCACTGCCCCTTCTGCATCACCAGATGGGAAACAGCAGAGCGTTTATTTTGGGACTGCACAGGCACTGTTCGATGCCTTGGAACATGAACATAAGGACAGTGTGCCCAGAACTTGCCTTTCATACCGTTCTGTATTTTATGGATTATTTCCTGGGACCCACATCATTGAGGCAATCCAGGAGGCCTGGAGCCTAATCAACTGCCTTAAGGACGCTATTTGGCTTGCCAGGAATCGCCTCATCTTGAAAAGGGAGAAGATGACCATCCAGGACTGTCGCAGGCTGATCCACAGCCTACTAAGAGACTATAACACCATTGACAGCCGAGTAAGAGGAAGATGATTAACTTTTTGTCTCCCTCTTCTTCTCCACCTATGTGTCTGTTTATTCAACGTAACACTGTTGAATTTGTCTGCAAAATCTACAGGCAAGCCGGCTTGTCTTCCTCTTCATCATTGACTGTTAGCAATGAAGCACTCGTCTTTGGGTGTATATTAGACCCTACACTTAGTTCAAATTCAGAAAAATACAGTTTAATCACTGCTAGGCCCTCCCTAAACAAGCTAACAATGGGCTTGTTAGAGTAAAGTCAGAAACACACATCAGTGCCAGGAAAGATTAATGGTGCAAGATGGAATTGTCCTTGGGTCCTCCCACCCACCCATGTGTTGGATCTCACAAAGGACATGCACACTTTAACAAACCAAGCACTTCAGCGATAAGGGCTGCCACTTTTGGGGCTGAAGTGCTTGGTTTGTTTGGGCCCCCACTAAACCAGCTATCAATGGATTCTACTGTCAAGATGTTGTCATCATCTTCCACATCATCCTCACCCTCATCAGTGTGTACATCAGACTATTAATTCATCTCCACTGGAATCCGCCATTAGAGAAGTGTCAGTACTTGGATGTATTTGCTGGTAAAGGCCTTCCTCGTGAAAGATGTAGTTCATTTTGATGAACATCATCTTTTCCACATTTTTAGGAAGTAACCTCCTATTTCGATCAGACAAGGTTCCCAACTGTGCGGAAAATTCTATGAGTACACACTGGAGGGCGGGCAGCTTAGGTATTGCAAAGCAAGTTTGTACATGGGTTTCCAAATGGCTTATTTTTCCTCCCAGTATGGAAAGGGATTGTCTGACATTTCAATTTCAATTAACTCTTGAAAATAATCCTCCACCATCCTTTGCAGAAAATACAGCTTTTTTTTTTTATAAGGGGGTATGAGACCCCAAACACTTTGTAGTGCAAATTCAGAGAAATGCCTCCTCTATATTGCACTATACTGTGACCTAACCCTTCTCTGTCCCCCTTTCAAATTGCACTAGATCGCCGTGGAGGTGGGTATTGATTCTAAAAACTCGCGAGACCCGAGATCCGACGACGCCACAATGACATTTTGCCTCATTTTGGAATCCGAATAGGCGCAAGAGTACAGAGCAGACTCGGCTCCCCGAAGTTCGGGTGGGTTTGGTTTCAAGGAAACAGAGCCCGCCCATCTCTACTGCTGATAGAGCAGCCTGTCAGTCACACACAGTATATACTGCTAATAGAGAGCAGCCTGTCAGTCACACACAGTATATACTGCTAATAGAGAGCAGCCTGTCAGTCACACACAGTATATACTGCTGATAGAGAGCAGCCTGTCAGTCACACACAGTATATACTGCTGATAGAGCAGCCGGTCAGTCACACACAGTATTTACTGCTGATAGAGAGCAGCCGGTCAGTCACACACAGTATATACTGCTGATAGAGAGCAGCCTGTCAGTCACACACAGTATATACTGCTGATAGAGAGCAGCCTGTCAGTCACACACAGTATATACTGCTGATAGAGAGCAGCCTGTCAGTCACACACAGTATATACTGCTGATAGAGAGCAGCCGGTCAGTCACACACAGTATATACTGCTGATAGAGAGCAGCCGGTCAGTCACACACAGTATATACTGCTGATAGAGAGCAGCCTGTCAGTCACACACAGTATATACTGCTGATAGAGAGCAGCCTGTCAGTCACACACAGTATATACTGCTGATAGAGAGCAGCCTGTCAGTCACACACAGTATATACTGCTGATAGAGAGCAGCCTGTCAGTCACACACAGTATATACTGCTGATAGAGCAGCCGGTCAGTCACACACAGTATATACTGCTGATAGAGCAGCCGGTCAGTCACACACAGTATATACTGCTGATAGAGAGCAGCCTGTCAGTCACACACAGTATATACTGCTGATAGAGAGCAGCCTGTCAGTCACACACAGTATATACTGCTGATAGAGAGCAGCCTGTCAGTCACACACAGTATATACTGCTGATAGAGAGCAGCCTGTCAGTCACACACAGTATATACTGCTGATAGAGCAGCCTGTCAGTCACACACAGTATATACTGCTGATAGAGAGCAGCCTGTCAGTCACACACAGTATATACTGCTGATAGAGAGCAGCCTGTCAGTCACACACAGTATATACTGCTGATAGAGCAGCCGGTCAGTCACACACAGTATATACTGCTGATAGAGCAGCCGGTCAGTCACACACAGTATATACTGCTGATAGAGCAGCCGGTCAGTCACACACAGTATATACTGCTGATAGAGCAGCCGGTCAGTCACACACAGTATATACTGCTGATAGAGCAGCCTGTCAGTCACACACAGTATATACTGCTGATAGAGCAGCCTGTCAGTCACACACAGTATATACTGCTGGTCAGTAGAGGTAGGTAGAGAGCAGCCTGTCAGTCACACACAGTATATACTGCTGATCAGTAGAGGTAGGTAGAGAGCAGCCTGTCAGTCACACACAGTATATACTGCTGGTCAGTAGAGGTAGGTAGAGAGCAGCCTGTCAGTCACACACAGTATATACTGCTGATCAGTAGAGGTAGGTAGAGAGCAGCCTGTCAGTCACACACAGTATATACTGCTGGTCAGTAGAGGTAGGTAGAGAGCAGCCTGTCAGTCACACACAGTATATACTGCTGATCAGTAGAGGTAGGTAGAGAGCAGCCTGTCAGTCACACACAGTATATACTGCTGATAGAGCAGCTGGTCAGTCGCATACAGTATATACTGCTGATCAGTGTCTGTGAAGTAAAACTGCTCAGGAGTTTCTTCAACTGTCTACTGTCCAGTTCCGTGAATTGGCTTCAAGGAACAGACCAAGTTGTGAAGGGGGAGCAGTCCTATAGGAAAATGACATGTTCCTTCTCAGGTTTTATATGTTATTATTTAAAAATAAACAGACAGGCCATAAACAATCACAGCAGAGATAATCGTTAACTTGTTTTGACCCTGACTAATGACTCAAAACCGTGTGGAAATTAATCTCTGAATACATATAATATCTCAATCACTGACTGAACACTCAGGTAAAATACTGTCTCCATTAACTTTAGAGCCTTCTATAATAAAACTAAACAGTAGGTAGAAATATAATATGTATTGTGACAGTCTTCTCTATTACTACAAGAAACTTCATTAACTAGTTATTCCCCAGTGGGGTACTTAGCTGCTGAGGACAGTGTCACACTGAGCACAGACGCCCCCTGGTCTCTTTACCCCACAGGTAATTTGACAGCATTGTGAACAGGTATAAAATTCTGCACAATAATTCTTGTTCTTATCAGACATTATTTTTTTTTTTTAAAGAAATACAGATTAGGCAACTGTCAGAACTAGTAATTATTTTACTGTATTTTTCTCCAATAGCCTCAAAACAGTAATATAAATATCTGTGGTAATATTGTAAAAGTGGAAGATATTGTGAAAATTCAACTAAGTGCAGATAGAGTCTAGTTATAACCCTATATGCCTTTTGTAAACATATATATATATATATATATATATATATACTCTGCTGACTTATCATAAACAACTGGGGTACTTAGTGCTACTGACAATGAAGTGAAGCAGCAGCAGATGGATTCTCCACTATTTCAGTCAGGAGTCCTCTGAGGTAAACTCTGGCTGAATTTTCCCACCTTAGGAGTGTACCAATCAGCAGGAAGGGGGAAGGGGGGGGGGGTGGTGTTTTTTTGGGGTTTTTCAATATATATCCCCTATGGGGTACTTAGCTGACACAAGGAGGACTTGTGAGGAGCAGCCAGCAGCAGGAGAACTCTCTGAGGTGCCTCTGAAATCCGACTGCGATGACAGGAAAAGGTGCGAATATCTCCCGCTCCGGAGCATACCACTGACAGGGGGAGAATCTCTCACTCCCCGCTGTCTGATGGTTCACATGCCCATAGGAAGCCTCTATCAGCTCAGGCTGCCGCACTGCGTTGTGCTCCTGTATCAATGCCCATTCGGAATCCTTCCTAGGGCTCTATGAGATCCAAGTCCCCCCTCCGCCTCAGTGGGGCACTTGGTATCTCCCAGTATGTCCGGTCCTCGGACGGAGTGCGGCGCTCTCTGCCTGTGGAAGTGCAGAGGGGAGGAGACAGCAGCAAACTTAGTTAACTATTTAAGTGCCAACTCCATGCACCCTCATACAACCCCATGGTAGGAGTGTCCCCCCAGAGTGGATGAAGGAGAAATTTTAATTGTACAAAGACCACTTCCAATCAATCATGTTACCCTCACAGACAAATGACTGTACTAGGTTTATTTAGGTGTATTCTAACAAAAGGAGATAGTTCGGTCATAGATTATGGTGCTTTTATTTGTAATTCATGTCAAATTGCATTTTAAAGACTTTAAAAAACTTTATACCCAGCCCTCTTTAGATTATACGCCAATTGTGCCTAAATGCTTATTACCACAAATGACATTCAAAAGGCAGGTGTGATGATAAAGAACATATTTTATTCAAAATTCTTACGTAAATGCACACAAGTATGTGAAAATTGCCATTGTTTACAAATCGACTGGTATTGCACCAAACCATTTCATTTTAATGAACTCCCTTACATATCACATCAACTTCAGTATGTACAGCATTACACAAAACAGATGATTTAGAGGGTGACAATGACAGACGTTTGCTAGATGCAGGCCACGTGCAGTTTTGTAAAATACTGATCTGGCAATGCTTTGCTGCAACACACTGAACACAGGCAGCATGGAGTTTACATTGCCAGCCACTGTAGCTGCAAAGGGAATACACTTTTTGGAATATCAGTCTTATTTATAACCCAGGCAATAGATATTATATAATACAGAATAGAATGTAAATATATAAAAAAAAGTTGTGCATTAAAAATCTTACTTCCTTGGTTGAGGAATGGTTTCAACTTTTTCATGTAATCTATTCACAGAAATCTTCCAAAATACATTTTAAACCAACATTAAACAAGCACAGTGAAAGATGACATTGTGTAGCTAACAGATGTACAGAAGGATGCAGCGTATGAATTCAGAAGTAACTAGTGACAGTGCTATACAGCTAGAGTTTGCAGCTAATGCAATGTAGCCTTTAACCACTCCATGGTCTCCATCACAGTTTAATCATTTGAGCATTTTCAGGTCCACATAAGAGTTTTGCAGCTCTACATAGCTGATTTAATCTAGCTTCAAAAAAATGCAAGGTTCTTAGTCATGTGAGGTTACCTTGCATCAGTTCCTGAACAGGTTGCGTTTCCATGAATCCGTTTAGTCCACCAAATAGCCATATAAACAAGTACACTTATGTTCCATCACGATGCTGCTCCGTTCATCAAGTTAAAACCTGTATGTTGCACTTGCTACTGCCTGTGAGTTTTGGCCTATTACAATGGCACTCTAAAAGGTAGCAGCATACTAAAGAGGAGCATACACAAGATGTAAACTATTCATAACAGTATGTAGGCATCTTTAATGTGATATTCAAGATTCACAGCTCTAGATTACCAAGGAATGTGTTACTTCTCACAAGTGTCTTCCTAGAGAAGAAAAAAAAAATGCTATTGGTTTGTGGCAAGAGCCCAGTGCTTAGGTATGTTTAGCAGTTCCCTGCCATGTCAGTGCTTTAAGGGGTTGTCCACCTCAGATGATTAATGTACTGGCTTGTATATGTTCTACTGCATTTTTTAACTAAATACATTACCATCTGGAATTTGGAAAGATTTACAGGGAAGTTTCTTCATTCAGAGCTATAGGAATTTAGAAATTCATGCCAGTATTGCAATTTACTGGTCTTCTGAAAGATCACCACGTGAGAGTACACAATGTCACAATTAAACTGCACAAAGACATACCAGCAACTGCTATTCCTGGTATCTGGTTAATTTGACGAAGGGCAAGTGCCAGGAAAAGGCTTCTAATCCATACCTTCCATAACTTTACCTGGCCATTTTCCATCCAACTAGTAGAGACCACTACATATGCCATAGACTTAAACAAAATTGGATTACTACAATAGCATTCTACCATTCTGTCATCATTGTAAGAATTTCCGACAAGAAAAACTTGTCGTATTGTGCCAGTGATTAGCATAATGTTTTTTCCCAGGGGCCCTTGGACCCAAACTATCTGGTAATTAGATCAAATAAGAGAACCAGCAATAAGTGTTAAAAGCCCAAACAGTAGGTTAACCAAACATCCGATTGGAAAAGTTGCTGCCCGGTGCTCACATTTACACATCCAAGTCAATGGAGAAAGGCTAATGACAGCGGCTCAGCCAGTCTGCTGTCACTATGTCGCCATCTTTAGCAGATCGCACAAGCAGCGCCAACCAAATCCTTCCAATTTTATGGAGAAATTCACCCATAAATGAATTCGGTGGCAGTGTACAGATAAATGCTTGTGTACATTAATACCTATAAAGTCTTTAAAGAAAAAATGTTTGATATGAAACAGTTGGAGCTTTATATATTGAAGTACAAGTGGAGGCAGACATCGTGGCTGAGCAACGTCACTAAGCACAACGTAATTGCACTGGTTTCTATATGCAATAAGGGGCTGTCCAGTGATCAGTGCATAGTGAGACTGTACGGCTCACCTCCAGACTTCACCAATCAATGCACTTTGCTGGAAGCTGTGCTAGAGCTAGCTTAGCAGTAACCAGTTTCTAATGGACATGATATGATACGCAACTTGGACTATTCTATGACAGGGGTGGGATGACAATAACTTGCATGCATCCAGCAGGCTGTATCAGCCAGCCATCAGTAGAGGCACACTGGCATTTGCAAGAGACGAGTCACGATATTCTGCCAGCAGGAAGCATATGGTTCAGTTTCAGGTGGACAAGCCAGCAACAAAGATTTCTGTATTTTGTTACTACCTTAAAGAAACTAGATTGTATATTTGACATGCTTTCAATTAGCTTAAAAGCCCTTAAACTGAAAGTGAGCGCGTGAATGCCAACTGAACAGTTACCGGGAATGGTGAAGAAACGTTCGACATCACCCAGAATAAATCAGTGTTTACTTAACCGTCCCATATCCCACATTTACCCAACATTTTAAAACTCCTTTTAACAAAAATGTTTAGCTCTAAAACAAAAAAAAGGCAAAAAATAGTTTATTACATTTTTACAGTTTCTTTGCACATTCATTAAACCCCTACTTCTAGATATGGATATGTCCCAGAAAAACATTTCAGCAGCCATCACATTGTAGATTCATGTTTAAGCCAGATTTAATGTGAAATTATACATGGAGAAAAACAAAACCCAAAACAAGCCATTGTGAAGTGACAAAGCCCAGTGTTCAATAAAATGTGCAATTAAAAGTTTGTCAACGGACAAAAAAAAAAAAAAAAAGTCCCCAAAAAACTATATACAAATTTTTTTTATACCTTTGTTCACATGTATATATCTATTAAAAATAATAATCACACATTAAGCTTTACGGTTTTAGAGCTAACAAAACAGTCACCCGATCTATGTGCAAATTGCATTTGATGTTTCTTTCAGCTCTTTGTATAGTAGGACTGGGGTAAAACTGGAAGCATTTGGCTACAGGTTACTGCATGCTTATTGCTCAATATGAAAT
The DNA here is from genome assembly GCF_038048845.1 of Mixophyes fleayi. Lineage (NCBI taxonomy): Eukaryota > Metazoa > Chordata > Amphibia > Anura > Limnodynastidae > Mixophyes > Mixophyes fleayi. The sequence goes on along the minus strand of NC_134402.1, from coordinate 428,973,254 downwards.
CTCTTCAGAGCCCCGCCTACCGTGCAAGGATTTTTATTAAATTTGCACACATTTCAAAGAACTCTATAGTATGGCTTCCTGGCCGAGGGACCAAGTCAGTGTTGGAGGAGTCTGCAGATGAGGTTAGGGAGGAAGGGACAGAACCATCAGACGACTTTGCCTGGGCTTCAGCATCAGAGTCACTTTTCTGGGGTGGCCGGTAATTGCTCAGAGACCCAGAACGTCTTGGGGTGGCACTTTCAGATTTAGTTTCAGTAACGTCATCTATTTAAAAAAAGATACAAAAGCATTTATCTTCCAATATGTAAAACATTCTCAGACAATATAAAGACCAGTGTGTGAGTCATGACTATGCTTGGTGCTGTGACTGGCTAGTGAGGGGCTAGGCATACAGCAGACATACTGCTGGGCTCAGGAGCCGCACCACCTGTTAACTTCAAGTCGTAAAATTAAATTTAAAAGTTAGCCAATATATCTAAGTAAGATGGACATTAAATGCACTCATCAGAATCGCCAAAGTTTACAGAGTCATGATCTTTTCAGCCGGCTTATGACAGTTGAAGAGCACAGATCTGGAGAGTAAATCTTTTAAACACATGTATAGTGTGTAGACATGAAACGACATGCCGATTGTGACTTTTAATTAGTTGGTAAAATCTTTACAGATAACACATTGGTTGGAAAATTCTGCATTGTGTACACAATCGTACTAGGCAGTTCTTGGTCTATTGTTTTTCACTGGACAATGGTTGTGTCTTACCGTCAATACTCCGGAAGTCAAGTAGGTAAGTTCTGCTGTCCACCTGGTACAACTGCAGGCTCATCTTAGTGTACATGCTGGTTACTGGATTTTTTCTCCTAACACGTAGATAGTATGGATTCACTATCTGCAGGATTTAAGTACAGGAAACAATGTTAGAACACTTCAATATGCCAGGTTATTTACATATTGTCAATACATTTCTCAGCTCTGTACAATCTGCCAGATAAACGGATCACATGATCAAACTGGAATACAGACAAAGATCCAGAGGGGCCCTGGGAACTGTACAAATCTGTTCTGCAGTCAGAACCCACCAATGATTCCATGCACCGTCAGTTTGCCGTTATTGTCCGCCAATGAGATGCTAATGTCTGAGGAAAACCAATGTGAATACCAGGGTATTTAGTAAATTTGTTAAATTTCTACAGGGAACAAGTCAAAACCACCTATAGGTATTTGCTTAATCTCACATCTGTCTTCACAAAATTGAATGTGGACAAATGCATCATATATAACTGTATAGAAGAATTACATCTCACATCAGCTGCACACACTAAATAGTAACAAACAAAATCTGCTACCACCACTGACCAAATAAAGTGCTGTTTGTGCATTTTAACATAAAACCAATCAAATGATGGAATGTAACCAGATAACTTGACAGTTACATTTTATTGGAAGTGACCACCAAGCATCACAGACTGCTAGAAGCAGGTTTAAAAGTGTTCACCTAAACCAGGCCAACCTGTGGTTCTCAGGTGTTGTGAAACAGTCTCGGCATACCCTGCCAGCAATAGTCTGGCAAAGCATTCTGGAGCTTGTAGATTCCCACCACAAGAGCCACAGGGTGTCCAGGCCTGGCAAAAAACCAAACATGTTCACTATATGCTGCCAGTTGTTGGTAAAGTGCGCTGGTACTTGGACAATATGACAATGCAGGGCCTGAAATCCATATGCCCAAATTGTAAATACCAAGGAGCACGATGTGGAACAGTAATGTTTTATTAGCCAAGTGGAGTATGGAACAAGAGAATGTTTAGAGATAGTTAAGTACCACTACCCACAGGAAGCATAGTCCTCTCTCCTTACCTTCCACTCATAGACCAATTGTTTCATTGCTCTGCAAACCTCTGCCATGATGTCATTCGGTCGGCTCTGACTTCGAATTCCTAAGTGCCATTTGGCTCTTCTCACCCCAACTTGGTGCTTAGATTTTTGTGGGTTCAACTCATCAAGAGTGTGTCTCTGGCGAGGGGACTCCGCTACCAAGAACGGTACTCTTTCTGGATGCGGGCGGGGTGTTGTATGAGGTTCCTCAACAAAAGAATCTGGGGGGCTTGTAGCTAAATAAAAATCTTTTGCCTCGTTCATTATCCGCCGGTTGTCTATGATCAGATGATACGCGACAGCTAATGGGTCCTGGTGATTGCGGCTGTATAGGCAGCTCAGCACTTCCTCCTCTGTGCACTCACACTTGTCACACACTTCCTTTAAGGCTTCATCATCGATCATGTTTGTACTGTAGGTGGGGTCCTCTGGAAACAGATACTTTGGGAGGTCCTGTTTAAACCATTCATTATCTCTAAACAAAACATAGTGAGTTAAGTATAAGCAAAGCATTCTACTGTAAACAAGATTATACAAATTGTCATTAATCAGTTCCATTGCCCTATAAAAGTCCCAAAGAAACAGACCAAGTGACTTTAGACTGCTCTAAAGTGACTTCCCATAATCTAATAGTAAGGGTAAATACATAATCTGATTACAGATTGGTAATAGCAACTCTGGACAGACAACACCAGGCCCCCAGGAGCCCTGCAGCACATAAGTCACCGCGCCTGATCTAATGATGCAAGGCATGGTTTGAGGATAAGGCTTGGTAATTAACTGCTGCAACAAACTATTAAATATCAAGATATACACCATTCATGAGCTATATCACATATTAAATATTCTGAACTACTTGACAGGAACTCAAACGTAAACCTATTTAGACTTCATTAAAAGTAGGATAGATTTTCCATTTATTACATAATCCTGCACTGGCCTCTTAGAAGTTATAAAATTCCATTAGATTGTCTTTAGTTTGACAAACCAATACAAACTGAAAACTTGAGCATTTCATTATAAACAGCAATGGAAAAAAAAAATACCGAATATCTTTGATGGTCGCCCTTTTCATGGGGTCTACGAGCAGCATGTGCTTGAGAAGGCCAATAACCATGGGGTTCAGGTATTGAGGCGTGTAGAAGATGCCGTCACAGATCTTCTTGAAGAGGGTTGGCACGTGGTCATCATCAAATGGGAGAGTCCCACACAGTAACGCATAGAGGATCACACCACTGCTCCATATGTCTACTTCTGGCCCAGCATATAGCCTTAAAAACATAAATATCCCACCGTAAAATTGGATTCTTAAAGATTAGACCACTACTATTTATTGTACCATGTAGGGTCCTCCAGGGATCACCCAGACCAAGATGTCATGAGACGTAGTTATTACAGCAATGGAAACCTCAAGACTTCCTAAACCAGTGTACACCCCAAATTAGTGGACTAAATGAATTCTTGGCTTCGCAGACAACTACACCAGACATTCAGGTTACGTCATATGAAAGAATATTCAGAGTGAGATTTAATTAGCCAAAAGCTTCAAGACTGGACCACCACAAACCTTTCTGATGCCAAACATTTTATTTATATCTGGTAGAAGCTGTTTTAATCCATCACTTTGTAAAGGCTTTGACCCAGCTTAGATGCTTAGTGTCCCCATTCCCTATGATCAATTTTACTTCATCGAGGCTTGGTCTCAATTTATACCATAAACTCAGTGGTCAGACCAGAGCACACCTCTTACTATACAAGGTGTAAATATAGTATGCTACCATGTAGCTATATTTGTAATGCATTTAGTGTCATCATTTATACAGTGCCATTGATTCTGGAGTACTGTACAGAGAATATTTGTCACTCACATGAGTCGCTGCCACATTGGAGCTGACGGTCTAAATACCATAACACCCACCCAGACTAGGGTTAATTTTGTCAGCAGCCAAGTAACCTACTAGTATGTTTTTTCAGTGTGGGAGAATCACAAAACACAGGGAGAACATACAAACTCCCCACAGCTAAGGCCTTGGTAGGGAATTCAACTTATGTCTCCAGTGCTGCAAGGCTGCAATGCTAATCAATGAGCCACTGTGCTGCCCAAGACAGATTTGCTTTTTACTTCTGACTTTCTGTACAGTTTATTTTTTTCTTAAATACATTGCTAATGAGCACACAGGAAGCCAGAAGGAAACATTTTAGAAAAACCTCTCCAGGGCAAGTTATCTGAAGGTGGATAATGTAGATACATACCGCCCTGAAATGACTTCGGGAGCAGCGTAATTGGGAGATCCGCAGCTCGTCCTTAAAAATTCTCCATCGGCCATCATATTAGAGAGACCTGAAGGAAGAGTAAGTTAGACACTGATCAGAAGCGATGACATCTGAGAGCTGCAATGAGAGGATGACTGCTCAGAACATTGGATTACTGCAGAGATACTATAGTTTAGTATGTGTTGTAGCCTGTGAAAGGATTTCACAGAAACAAGAAACTGAATGTCAATTTTGAAGCTTTGATGCACCTGAAGCACCTTTACAGCGGGTATCAAAAGGAATAGTCCAACTAACCAGATGGATCATGGTCTTTCATAATACCACTGCGGATACAGATGTGCTTGATGGATGTGCTGCCTTGGGATCAATACAGAAGCCATGGTCTCATTTAGTGTTAAAATTGAAATAGTGATAAGCCAATAAGTATATTAAAAACAAATGAGTAATTTGTGTCAAAGTTTTAAAAACCTCAATCTTAATAGATACTAATTGAGTCTTATAAGTTCTTCTGCATGAAACCTATTGTCCCCACAGGAGGCTTTGTAGAGAACCCCTTTACCCCCAAAGCCCACAGGGCAGTCTAGTGAAATGGTGGATCAGATTTAGAATCCAACAGGGATTGTACTCTCTGCCTACTTAAACACCTCATCTACACAGAACTCAAGAATGAAGAGCATAGGGTGAGGGCTGATCTTGTGATGCAGTTAGAGGCATACAAGTGCTGCCATCACCACTCAGCATGACCTGTGCAACATCCCCTACACTGGACCAACACAAACTGCTGCCTGTGTAACATCAGAAGCAGTGACACTGCTTGGTCACAGGGATGAGACTCAACACATTTTAGAGCCGATACGTTCCAGGGTATTTATATATTGGATTGGAGAATGGGGCTGTCATTTCACAGACCATATATCACAAGGGGTAATGCTGCTACTGACCCTACAGTTCTACCTTCACCCCTAATACATAAAGTAGTCACAGGAGACTGGTACATGATCAGAGGGAAACAGCTTCTGCTAATGGAGTCAGCAGGGGTCATTCCAGATCAAAACATAATTTTAGAAAAAAAATTCTACTTTACATTCTCTAAGTTCAATTACATTTTATATAATACATGCTGCCATGGGTGTAAAGAAAACCCCAAATATTAAGCGGATATGTACACTAGTTTTGGAGTTCGAAGCCTTAAAGTTGCACTTTAAAAACAAGTGTTTTTTTGTTAAAGATGCTTTTTTTTTTTTTTTTAAATTACATTTGTAACTCACCTGACAGCTAGAGAATGAGAATTGGACAAGGTCTCATTTTAAGCCTCTTTATGGGCTTTTCAGATGATATAGCATAAGTGTCAATAAAAATTAATGTAAAATTTACAAAAGCCATATTTTTAAACACATCTCAGATTGTTTATACGGTTAATAGATCCCCAAAGTTTTATTTTTGGATCATCTGCTACAAGATTTCAGTTTTGATTGATTCATGAAAATTGTATTTATTGAGGCACTACACATCTGTCTGGGGGACAATATTTTACAGACAGCGTGTGCTCCCAATTCAGCACAGGGTGTAAAGTTAACTGGAAAGATACTCTACGTGGAAACACTTCAACTGCCTTTTACAGGGACAGGTTAGGGTGGCCTTTACTTAGTGTAAAGAACCTTGGTCACCAATTCAAGCCCAACAAAACCTAACCAGACCCTGGACCATTTGTGTCACATTTGAAAAAGCAGAATGTTTAATTACAGTGGAAGACCAGACCGGGAGGAAGTGTGCTGGAAGCAGGGAGTAACAGCAGTCTGGGAGCAACACTGTGCACACAGGAAGAAGCCTCAGTCACCTGGCCAGGCAGAGAAGACAGTCCATGAGGCTGCTGCTGATCTCCACAGGTCAGAGGAGCACATGATGGGCTCCTTCAATTAGAGCTCATCACTTGCTGCCCTCACCAGAGTCTCATGTGAATTATTTCAACGACCCCCCAGCAGCCCAGTCCAAGCCTGCTGTGGTGCTTAAATTGGTTTAGAGAAGTAAAAAAGGATGAAGGAAAGTGACAGGTAACTTATTGTTTCAACCCATTTAAAAAGACTAATCCTACTTCTAGTAAGGTGTTGAGAACGGCTTCTGAATAGATGTGTAAATTTTCTGAAATACCAGAATTTGCAAAAGTTCCTGCCAGTTTTGGAAAAGAACTTGGGACACTTCAAAAAGATGGTTATTGTTGCGTTCAAGATAATGTAGTATTAGCTCCCACTTGCTGACATCAGAGGGTATGTAAATGCTGTCTGACAAGAAAAGGTGGCTCACATTTATTCTGGAGAAAGATAAACATTGATGAAGTGAGTGACATTTCTCGATCCAGCTGGTCCATCACCACATTTAAGGAAGCCGGATGTTTTATGCATCACTATGGGAGATGTTCTGTGTAAGGCGACAGGGTGAACGTACACCCTTTCTGAAGTGGAAATATTAAATACAAATGAAGCCTTCAGCCAGTTCCAACCCATCAGGTAACACCATCCATCCAGAGCAGCAGCACCAAATGGTAATGACCTGTAGTAAGATTTCTTAAACTATGTCATTGTACATAATATACATCAAAGGGATTGTTTAAGGAGATAAATTAAAGTAATGAACAGGCCTAGATAGTTCTCTTTTTAATTATTTTAACAAACAGGGCAAAATGAAAGCTCCTGTAGCAGATGATCCCAAAATTAAAAACTTTGGTATTTATTGACAGTATAAAGAATTTGACGTTTCAAAAATATGGCTTTTTGAGAGAAATCAAAATTTTACAACTGTATTGAATTATACTGCTTTGATTATAATATATCCCCAACTCTCTAGCTCAATCAAATGCAATGTAAAAAATGCTAACAGCAGGTTTGTTAAAATGCACCTTTAAAGGCCATTAACTTCAAAGCCAGTGCACATATCAGCCTAAGATTTATTTTTTATTTTTTTTTGGGGGGGGGGGGGTCTTTACTCCCATGACAACATTATACCAAATTTCACTACAGTCAGAAAGTCCGTTTGAAACCCTGTGTTGATTTTATGTGGAATGACCCTCAGATATATTTCATTACTCTATGTGAGAGCACTCTGAATGCGTTATTGTGAACTACAGAAGTGGTGCTCAACTCTTGGACCCCGTGTCAATGTGCCATTGTTATAGAAGAATCAGCTTACAAAAGAATGACAATGGCTTATTCTCATGGTGTCAAAGTTATAGGAAGAGATCACAGAGGTCAGATTGCTCATTACAATTCCTGTAAAAGAGTTAAGTGCAATGCAAACACGAGACTTACCGAAATCTGCTATCTTGGCATTCATATGTGCATCAAGAAGAACGTTCTCAGGTTTCAAGTCTCTGTGCACCACCATGTGCCTGTGGCAATAGTCAACACCAGAAAGGATTTGCTGGAACAAACGTCGGGATTCTTTTTCATCCAACTTAACATAAAAAGGAAATAAAAATGTTCAGTGAGAATTAAGCATAATAAATCTTCAAACAAAATGTTACCATGACAGTAGCATATACTGGATTGTGGAAATCTGCAGTTAAGTTGTTTCAAGAGACAGCACTCAATGATAAAATAGATAGTGCACAGTGTCAAGCGGGGGGTACTAAACACTGCTTACACACAGTACAAAGATTGTCAGTGAATATTGCTAATATTGTGGTATGTTCTGATCAGTTCTAGGTGGGCGGATCATAGCACTGTGCAAATATCAAGCTCTTGCTTAGGACACGACAATGAAACATGCAAAGTCTTTTACATCAGTACACAAGAGGTCGTCATGCACATTAGAACAATTTGTTTTGAGGCATTATTTTTTTTTTTGCAAAACACCATAACCACTTATTCTATATGTAGCATTTTCTATATAGTCTCTGGACCCTGTCCTGAAGATTTGGCCACATAACAAACACAGTGACATCAAGGTTTAACCAAGCAGCACAAATAAAGAATCAAATTACATGACAGATATAACGAGACCGTATATGGCCAGAGATTCCGGACAGGCATGTGTTCTAACACAGTACTGGAGAGAATAGAGACGGGTTAGACAGAGGATAGAGGAAATGGTCTATTTTGCAAGTTCGGGAATTTATATATGCCTTCATCCCCCACGAAAAAAAAAGTTTCCCCAAGAAAATGTGACCAAGTGCTTACCTTTCCATTTTTACATATATAGTCAAAGAGTTCGCCACCAGCAACATATTCCATTACCATAAAGATATCTGTTGGTGTACTTATGACTTGGTACCTGAGAAAGACATGGAAGACTTCTGTAAGGTGAACACAGATGCGCACAATGCTTAAGCCAGTTACACTTGCACCTCTAGCGATATTTAAGCCCCATTACCATTTCTACTCAAAATACAAACAAACCCATACTGGTAAGGTAATTGGCCTCTGTCAAAATTAACCCCAGTCTGTGCGGTAGGGAACTTAGACTAAGCGAAAATGGGGAAGGGACTGATGACAATGTTCTCTGTACAGCGCTGCTGAATTAGTGGTGCTTTATAAATGACTTCTAGCGGTTAGTAGATGTAATTGTGCTGGATGCTGTTCCTTGTTTAAGCCAATTTAATTTAAAGCAAACATTTAGTTGTCAAACTTGCTCAGTTTTATTAGATTTCTACAGAATTGACAGGGCCAAATTACTTTTCTAAACAAATTAGTTGGGTAATGAGACAAGAATGGAGATGGACCCAAGACTCAGATTACCAAGTATATTTTCTGGGGACCCAACAGCAAAGATCAGTTGACAAAATAAGCTCCGCAGCAGGTCATTGCCTGTTTTACATAACTGGCCTGAAATCAGTTTATAAAATACCAAAAAAACAAAACAAATCTGGAATGTGTCAAATGTTGGTCCAGACAGTAAAACGAGGCAGGAGAGTATTGCATCTATGTAGGACTGCTCTAAGGCTAGGTACACACTCAACAATTTTCCGTCCGACGCGGTATCTACAACAAAGACCTTCGACCAAAGGTCCGATTGCTCAGCCGATTAATGTGTATACATCAATCACGTTTTAGACGATTAACGAAAGACCGACTGTCCAGGCAACGACTTTTCAGTCATTGTCGTGTGCAAAGATTAAAATTTTGAACACACTGAAATGACTTGAGGTCCATGTAACGCATGTTCAAAAGTAACCACCCAAAATCTCATATGAAAGCAAAGGCAACACGTTTTTCTTCACACATTTTTTTAGCATGTGTGCAGTGTATGTTTGCAACAATTTTTTTTTTTTTTTACCAATATGGATACTTTTGAACAAGCAACTGCTTTTTCTGCTCACTGTGGCAAGAAGACTGGTTGGCAGTTATTAAACAGTACGACCAACCAAATGAGCTGACAATCAACACCTTTAGTACGACTTTCGACCATCGTGTCACTATACACATTAACCCGATTTCCGACCGAATGGTCATATGTCGGCTGATTTGTCTGATTATTGGACAAAACGCTCTAGTGTGTACCCAGCCTAACAGTGCCTGTTGCATGTGGGTGTCCTGCCCAAGCTCTAAGACATCTTCCAGGTTAGGACACGTGTAGTCTGTTGGATCAGCCTATGCATGGGATCAGCTGCTCCCCGTATTTATCCAGGCAATGGATAAGTAAGCAGCGTGCACAAACTGAAGATATTTACAAAACTAATGGGTGTCAAACTGCTGTGTCGTCAGACTCCAATCTTATATTTTGTTACACATGTATAAGTTAAACATATGCTTTTATGTCTCAGACATCTTGGGGTAATTTTATCAAGCTGCAGGATTGAAAGTGAAGATGTTGCCTATAGCAACCAGATTGTCATTTGGTACACTACAAAATTACAGCTAGAATCTGGCAACTATAGGCAACATCTCCACTTTTCAACCCTGCAGCTTGATAAATTTACCCACTAGCCTTTCACACCAAGGTCATTGTAGAACTATATCAGTATTAAGCTGTGATGTTGAAGTGGAAACTTTCCGCTCCGTTGCCTTTTTGCTATTCATTTATCCACATTTCAACAGTCACCTTGTGTGTCAGTCTTCACCTCATGCAGAACCGTTTACAGAGAATTACAGAGCTGTGTGGTGTTGCAAACACCCTACGGTAAACGTTACAACAAGCAGCAATGGTTTGTGTTAGATTAGCTATTATATTGAGCAACCTTCATTTCAATAGTTAACTTTCACTTTGATGATTTAAAGTTTATTTTAGGACACAATTGGCAAAAAAAAAAATTGTACTACTACTACACGACTTCACCACTGGTCTATATTGCGGCTTTCTAAACTGAAGCGGCTCTAAACCGAATGAAAAAAAAAAAATCTGCTTTTTACATTCAATGAATTAAAATGTTAAGACAAACAAAGCTACTTTCCTGATATGCAGCATTTGCCAAGTCAGGGCACTGGGTGCCTGCTCTGCCAATCACCAGCCTCCAAAGAACCTGAGTGGGGGTAAAGCCTCCACATGGAGAGGTCAATGGGTGAGGGGCACTAAGACTGACATACATTGGGCCTGATGAGCAGTTACAGTACAGATCAGAGCCATGAAGGACCATTACAGACAACAGGGACACCCAGCAAACAGCATAACCAGAACTTTTTATTCTTTTGACGTCACTGAATACAAGAGTTTAACATTAACATGTGTCACCCAACTGTGGCCTACAGCAAGTACAGCATGTCAGGAAACACCTGACCAGATCTGTTACTGGAGAGTACATTCCTCATAAAATATACACAAGTTTTCCAAACAATGTACGTACCTGAGGAAGATAAATTCCTCTGGTCTGCACTGTGACAAAGTCCTAGTGATGAACCGTGTAAGGGGCGAGGCCTAACAGCTCAAGCTGCGCACCAACATCTGATAATGTATGTTAGATTGCTGTATATAGCAGCTTAAAAGAGTAATTCTGGAGTTTCCTCTGTTGGATGTCTATGCTGGTCTTAATTTATCTTCCTTTGGTACACACAAAGTGAAACTTTTGAACTGCCAAATAAGTGTTTAATGCACTATGAAGCACCCCTTTATGCTACTGTCACAATCAGTGTAACCCTTGAGGATTCAGGAAATCAAATAAATGTGCTGTAAACAGCCTGAAGGAGTCTGTGTAAAGAAGCATTCTGGAAATTGTTTGCTGAAAAGACATAAAACAGTAGTTTGCTTTGACTGCGCAATTGGAAAAAATATATAAGTGATTGATTTATATCAGTGCATGGTATTCGAAGTGGAACGCATACAAAATATATATTTTGACATATTTGTATGGCATCAGTGTGCACAGCATCTGATATTGGGGGATACAGGACATACATGAAATGAATGCAGACAAGAAAACAAAGGCTGTACACACGAGCTGGGGAACTACTTGCAGGCTACTGAAATTTGTATGTAGCAACTTGTGCCCTGAGAACTCACAAAAGGTGAAAGAACCCTCCCAATCGTGTGCTTCTAACCCCACTGAGTCAGTACACACTATGGATAATCCCTCCATTCTGCTACTCAAATGAAAAATTAGTGGGTGATTTAACATTTATACATCCCTATCATTGTTATTTTACAAAGTTTAGTAAAGTCTGCATTACGTGGATTCAGTGTAGGAGTTACAAGTCATACATTACACTCTGATACATTTACTGGATTGCAAAGATATGTACGTTGTAGCCATTGGGGCACTAGTGGGAGATTCTACACCATATAGCAGAGTACAGCGTGAGAAAGACAGGAGAGAGGAGTCTGAATTCTGCAATTCCCATGGACATACAAATATGTGAAGTCCACACTTACAACTTAATTATATGAGGATGTCTAAACAGCTTTAGATTTTGAATCTCCCTCCGAATCTTTCCCACCACATCAAGGCTTCGAATCTTCTGTCTGTTCAGTATCTTCACAGCAACCTTGTGGCCTGTTAGTTCGTGTTTGCCAACTATAAATGACAAATAAAAAACCCATTAGACTTTCCAGTAGGGAAAAATTTAATTTATTCAACCCTCAGGGAGTACATGAGCAATGAGTTTATGTGCACTGGATCACGTATGCTACAATACTGAAGACACTGCTAGGATTGTGACTATATAAATAAACAGATAAAAGAACCTGTGAGATAACCAGATAATAGTAAGATTACACAAAGCAGACTGCAGGCACCTTAAGCTGGGTACACACTACAGAAATTTCGACCAACTTTTTATGCCGAGCAATTTTACATGCGACCGATGGTCCGATCGCTCGGTCCATGGACTGCATACACACTAGCCTTGTTTCGTACAATAAACGGAAGAGCGGACGTCCCTTTAGCGACTTTTTACAGCCATGTTGTCGTGAACAATGATTTAAATTTCGTACACACTGCAGCGACATTAGAGCCCGGAAAACTCAAACACTCCATACATATTGCTTGAACACTAGATAAGGATGCAGCTAATCAGAAGCCTACAATGTATAGGCCATAGAGTAGGGCTGGGTACACACTACAGGTCTTTCAGGCCATAATTGAGCCAAATACCCAATAAACGACTGTTTAGCATGATATCATATTAGTGTGTATACTTGCAAGATGAATGAGTCCTTCCAAAGTACAGATCGTAGTTTCAGTAAAGTGTTCTCCCTGGAAAATGTTGCCAGCCAGGTGGCATTAAGTAGCTGGGTGGGGGCAGTGTAATACTTTGCAATATTGAAAAATGTTGGAGGTTATTGCTCACACCTATGACTGGTCTTACACATACTGGTGGCTGTAGTGCTCACATACTGCATGTTAACAGGAGAAACAATGGTTTATTATATTATAATAGGACTGTCGGGCACCAAGAGCTGGTTGACAAGTAAAACCAGCCAGGTTAAGCACCCAGGAAATAGGTGTTGGGAGAGCAACGTATTTGATTTGCTTGTTCTGTTTAAAAATCTTGTTCAAATCAGCTTCCGATCTTGCGGTGTTTGCACTCACACAACTGTTGGCCAAGAGACTGTAGAGAAACCCGTTACTGGTAAATGTAGAGAGCTGTAGGTGGATTAATTCGTACATTTATTCCAAGACTGAATATTTTGTTTCAGCATAAGAGAAGCCAAAGAAATTTGTTATAACACTGAGAAAAAGAAAGCAAGTTTATTTTGTGTGTTATGATCAGTGTAACAAATGTAGACTACACTGCTCTTGGACCAGATGAATAGCACAGAAGTAAGTGTATAGTGTGTACACATACAGCGGCATATTTTTCTTTAATTTTTATTTTATTATTGTGTCTTTAATATATTTAATATCAAGTTTCATGGATTCATTAATCAGTAGGTGTTGTCTTTAGGGTCCAGCACGGTCATTTGCTCGATTGGAAATGCAGTTCTAGTAAAATCATTGTAGATAATATTGGTCGAAAAATTCTGTAGTGTATACCTAGCCTTACTGAGCAATGTATTGGCTAAACTATCACTGATCACATGGATAAAATGGAAGTTGCAACCGAGATACACACATAGGAAACATTTTATCTGCAATGCCTGGGACTCAATCATGACTAAAATATACTAGACGGTCTGTTAATCCTGTCCCTGTAAGCAGCGCTGTAAACTTGCAAGTCTAAAAATCCCCACCATCACTTACATGTATATGACAGCAGTACAAACTATCCAAAAGTGGAGCGATTTGCACACAGTTCCTTAACACAGGTTAAAGGGCAAATAAAACTACATGATCACACATAATCTATTGAAACTTCATACTATATTTTTAGTACAAGCTGTTATTGCTCAAAAGCAAACATTTATCAAGAAAATATTTTCACCCAAAATTTTAACAGTATGAACCAAACATGAAAAACTGAAGTTAGAAAGTGGGTTTTGAGGCAATAGGATAGTTTTGAAATTTTCATATGAACATAATCACTTGTTTGCAGCTTTTATTATTTATTAATATTTATTTATAAGGCGCCACAAGGCATCCGCAGCGCCGTACAGAGACAAACAAAATTACAATACAATGGGAGACAGCACAGTACAGTAAACACAGTAACTCAGTAAGCTCAATCCACAGCTAGAGAGGGCGGGGAAGGGGGATGGAGGATCCGCAAACGACGGGGCCCAAGAAGGAGGGCGCGGAAGACAGGGAGACCCCCAGGGGGGAGGAGGGAGCGAGAGTGGACGTGGGGTGGAGTACCCTCAAGGAGGAGGGCTAAGTAGCTGGAGAGCAGAGTTAGAAGTGGTGGAAACAGGAGGAGAGATGGCCCTGCTCAGAGGAGCGTACAATCTAAGGGATTGTACAATCTAAGCTTGTACTACTTACACATTATGGCCATTACATGGAAGTGGTATCACTGTATGCAGGAGTCTATACTCATATCTTAAGCACAGGGGAGGGCTGCAATATTTTAGCCTGGGGGCAAGACTCAACTCAGCGGCCAATTAGGAACATTTTAGAGAGAAAAAAAAAAATGCAGGTGGCCCAGTGATCCAGCCCAAGGTATGGGACTGGCCCAGGGGGGCAGATGCCCCCCCCACCCAGGCCCGCATGCCCCTGCTTAAGCACTTCATTTACTGCATATATTAGTAAAAAAAAGCTTTCACTCGTGACTTAAACCAAGATGTCAAACATGCAAATTAAAAGTGGAAGTTGCCCTGAAAATAAAACTTATTTATATTGTCTGTAAAGAGGAACGAGTTTCCAGGAATGAAGTATAAATAATAAAAGTATAGCAAAATCTTGGGAGCCAGCCGTGCACTTCAGTGAGAACGTCTTACCTAACCCATTGATTCTCAGTGATCGGAAAGCTTTTAGTCTCACAGTAAATACGTTCAAACAGCACAAGTGGAGCTGGTCTATAGTATGTGCCCTCTCAGTGCCTATGGTATAATACATGCTGGTAAGTAGCCATGCACATTCTGTAAGACATCAAAACTGAAGATTTGTCATTGTTGAAAATTAACAGTCTGGTTCCAATTTTCTGAACCTTAAGATTAAAAAAAAACAAAACAATGGAATCCATCCATGTCCTATTTATTCTGAAGTTATAAGAGCAAAAGCATAATATATATTCCTTTTTTAACATCAGATGACTACAGTAGGCGATTTCCACTAGAAGGCACAACACACGTCCCAGCTACTAACTGTAGAATAATGCCGCTGTAAAAAATTCCAGAATGATTACATTACAAAGAATTTGATCCTAATCAGAGATTGCAGCAACATGCTACTGGTAAGCATGTATACACTACTCACACCCTTCTTAAAAACTTTGACAGTCACTGGACACTGAAAACAGATATGTACATCCAGCGTAACACTACATACTTCATCTATACACAGCTTGTTTTAAGATTAGACCCCAACAGTTAATGTAGTGCAAGGATACTAGATATAGGCATACCAATCATATCTAGTTATAGTTCCCCTTATAATGCTAGTTTAAAACAAATTAGAACTGGTGCCAAGGCAAGCGTGGCAGAATAGAGACATAATGGAACACTTGGATGCACTATTGTCCTTAGAAAACATCTGGTGCCAACTGTTGGCACCTATAAGAAAAAAAAAGGGGGCAATATAAAGGAGCACCATATGAACAAACATTAGGTCAGCTAAAAATTAACCTTGCTTTTGAAAGTTTACACAGTAAAAGAATGCAGAGTGTGAATCAAAGTTTAAGGATAAGTACAAATTATACAGGAGTCTGGACTGATGCTTTCCAATTAAATATGTTAACTCAGACTAGTACATTTCTCCAAATTAACACATAGGGTCAATGTTAAGGAGAAATTTAGTAAGGAAGAATCAGTTAATGTTTTACATGATGGGGTCATGCAAAATAGTAGGTGTACTATATTCTTACATATAGATACATCCATGTATTGCACAGTATGCAAAGATATCAAATTACTCACATAAAATGCCTGCATTATAGAGCCCAAATGGCTTGCATATTATACCCAGCAGTGACCAGTATACCTGTATTGCCACATGCACTGCCCGGCACATTATACTTCGTGACACATCTACTAGAAACACGCCAGTGGCACATAGTGTTTAACAGCACACTACTGTGCCAATTCAGCACAGATCATATAGTATGTCAGCTGTGCCGTCTCATACCGGTCCTGATAACTAACCATCTGAGAGAAACCACCTCCTTATCTCCAGTATCTGGGGTGCTGCCCCTAATCAGAGACTCGTTTCTTGTACAAGTCAGCATGGTGCCGCTACCAGTATACCCAAGGCCAGCAATTAAGGTTTCCAGGTTCCTATGAAAATTCTATTCTTCCTACATATTTTGGAGTTATTTGTGAATCACAGCTTGAACTGTTGAGTTTTGCGCCGCATAAGGATCAGAGTTAACCATGCCAGGGCTTCACCTCCTGAATCAGGACACACACCTATTAGGTTTGTATTACTGTGTGAGCGTTGTAGTGATAGAACAGTATAACTCAGCCTACCTGGAACAGGCAGGCACTACAAAGACTGGTATATGGCTTTTGACCAGCATTACTAATTTTACCACCATTCCATATGTAACTAGATGCCATTACTCCCTTACTAAAGGACATCAATATTTTGCAAGATTTTAACAATGGGATTAGGAAACCCCAGAATGTAGGGGTATAAGGGAAAGCTCTATATTCAAGAGCAAAGTACAAAGTAATTCAGAAGTACCTGTTATACTTTGATGTTAACATATACTTCAAGAACCATATAAACTCATGCCACAATAGCATTATCCATATCAGAGACCAGAGTGAACAAGAGACAGTCTGCACCTAGTTTTTTACTCCACAAACAAATCGAATACAAAGATAGTTACTGTTTACCGATATATGAAAAAACAAAATTAAAAAAAAATTACCAGCAACATTTGCAGATACAATGATATATGAATAATGTAGGTAACAATCATCTTACCCTACATATTGTAAAGTAGTGACAGTTAGAGACTAGGGAAGGGAACTTACAAAACTCAACAGGAAATCTGACTGTACAATGCACTTCCACAACCAGGAACACAGCAATGTTAAAGACAAAAGAATTTACTTTAACATTCAGAAATCTTAACCAAGAACAAAAATGTTCAGTCTAATTCATAAACACAGTAACCCCATAAATTAGATTGGTCTTAACATAAAACAAGACATAAATCTATCCAATACAATGCCTTCAGGGCGAATGAATCTGCATACGGAAAAGTTACAAGTGTAACACCAAACCTAAATTTATACATAAGATAATATAGTACATTTTACAAAATGCTGACATACTATATTGTGCTGTACACTTAGGGAACGGGACAAAAGTTACATACAGCAACCTGAAAAAAAATGTGGCGGGCCCTGTCCAAATGAGTTTACAATCTAAGGTGTGAGGAACACCCGATACACAAAGAAGCAGAACAACGGTAACAACTGGTCTACCAAGTGTGAAGGCGGCAGCAGCATTATCAGCTGTCAATAATGAAGCAGTCCTTGGCTAATGAAAATGCAATCTTAACTTTTTAAAAGGCCACAAGGATGGACTGGTGCTTTAATTCCATAGATCTTGGGAGAGTGAGGGGAGAAAATAAAAATATAAAAAAAATATATATATATCTTTAACATCAGAATATCAGTCAATAAAGAAATCAAATATACAACACAATTATATGACGAGCTATGTGAGCTAGAATGCCAACCTTACAATTTCAACAAACCCTATTTTATTGATCTAGACTAAGATAACAGGACATCAGCATCTAGGATAGCAAAGACTAGTTACTGTGGTTTTCATATTTGTATAGTGCAGATGGAGTTCAGTATGCACCAAAAACTAACAGCACTGACACCAATGGAGATTAGCAGCTTTAGATTTCTCTAGATTGATTGGTGTATTCATAAAGCTGGGTACACTACAGGTTTTTCAACCAATTATTGTGCCAATCACAGACAATTAGAGTGCACTCTACCACAATGATGTTTTACCAAAAGTCACCATCAACGTTGGAGCACAGTCAGACAAATGTGGAAGTGTTTATGCACATAGCTCCAGCAGTGTCTATAGATCTCTATGGCCTGAGCAGTCATGACCCTTTCAGCAGATGGTTATGACAGATGAAGAGCACAGATCTGAAGGTAAATCCTGCAGGTGTGTACACAAATCTACATGATCATTGGGACCTTCATTGGTAATAGTTCCAGAAATCACATCTGACGTAGTTCTGTAGTCTGCACCCAGCTTAACTCTACATTACAATTAAGATTTTCGTCAGGTTGTACAAATAAATTTAGATTTTTAAAAACTACACAAAATGTAACTAATGTTACAGATCAATCTATCACTAGAGTACATAGTCTGAAGAAATGTAGGTGCTCTAAACAGCATATTTAGGAATCTTTGTGCTGAAAAGCCTGGAATCTGAGCCACTTCAAGAAAACAGTTACCTATACATTCAGCAACAGCTTGTCAAAAATATTTATGTTATTTAATCCAAGAGGAATGGGCTCAAGGTGAAATACAAGGTTTAATGACTGCCTGTGAATCTGCCCATGTCATAAAATGTTATTACACTGAACAGCAATTAATGTTGAACTTAAGCTACCAGAAAGCTTATTCTTTAAATAGTGTTTGTGTTATGCGGAATAAAAATTTATAACACAAAAATCACAGATTAAGATATAAAATGTAATTCTGAATAAGACGTTTGAAGCTTACAGGTCAGATGTAGGACAGTAGCTTGAAGCTTTCAATACACGTAAAGTCATTTGGAGTTAATATGTAACAAGCAAGAGTTCATTATCAAGTTAATATACCTATAGTATTTCTAAGTTCAATATTACCGAGATTTTAAAGATCTTTGCTAAGGCAGAAAGCATTTGAAGTATCTCACCTCACAGATAGAAGACAGCCAACAGTATGTCTTTAGACAATCGGGGGAAAAAAAGCTAGCATAACCTCATATTGAAAACATGTCTGTCTAACCATGCTTGGGTGCAAACCCTGCTAGGAATCTAGAGGGGATGTTCCCTAGGAGACTGTAAATCAATCACTCTTGAAACCACTTTACACCTTATTCCAGAGTGATGCAGGATAGACAAGTTTTAGTTGCATTGTGTGCGACATTCATACAGTTTTGTATGTTTGAGATATGCAAACTGCTTTAGTGGGTAATATTTAAGTTAGCCTATCAACCACAACATTAAAACTACTGACAAGCACAAGTGAAGATTTGGGTTGGGTATGTTTGTGCATGTTTGTGCGATGACAGAACACCAACAAGACTTGCCCCGACTACTTGAGGGTGACGCTGTCATTCCCGGCTCACTTATAATTCCTACTGTTTGTAAAATGGACGTCCAAGTATTGTAATCACCGAAAATACTGGCACGAGTAAATTATGTGACTGACGTGACATTGCTGTTAAGGGGGTAATGGAAGCAGATGGCAGCTGTACAATATTTTTGGACAAACGCTTGTACAATGTACAGCTGCCTCCTTCATCCATTACCACCTTAACAGCAATAGTCATGTAGCAGAGCGACGTCATTTACTCGTGCCAGGATCTTCGGTGATCGCAATACTTGGACGTCCACAGTAGGAATTATAAGTGAGCCGGTAATGACAGCGTCACCCTCAAGTAATCAGGGTAAGTCTTGTTGGAGTTTCGGTCATTAGTAAATTGATAACCACCGGAAGATTATCTTGCTACAATAGCACCTGTCAAGGGGTGGGATTTATTAGGCAGCAAGTGAACAGTCAGTTTGTGAAGTTGATGTTTGTGCTGAGGCAGGAACTATGGACAAGCATAAAGCTGGGTACACTACTGAATGTTACTTCAGATGAGACTCCTGTAACTATTTACCAAGAACTAATAGTCCCGATGATCATGCAGATGTGTACACACCTACACTAGTCAGATCTGAGATCTGCATCAGACAACTGCCAATAAGATTGTGACTACTCTATAAGATATCTGCCTACACTGCTGGTCATGTGTGTACACACTTCCACATTTGCCAACATCGTTACATCATTAACCGTGATTTTCAGTATGTTTAGAAAACCAAATGATGCAATGTGCTTTGGTACGATAAAACATGATTGAGAGAGTGTACATACTGTTGCAATATCTGACTAAACGGTAGTTTATCGTGGACCTGCACATAAATTGGGCCTAGACTGATGCAAATAAAGGGGAGAAGCAACTTTGATAAGGGCCAATTTGTGATGGTTCAACAAATGAATCAGAGCATCTCCAAGACAACAGGTCTTGTGGTGGGTTCCTGACATGCAGTGGTTAACACCTACGAAAAGTGGTTCAAGGAATGCCAACATGTGAACTGGCAACAGTGTCATGGGTATCAAAGGCTCATTAATGCACAATGGGCGCAAAGGCTAGCCTGCCTGGTCTAAACCCACAGAAGAGGTACTGTAGCAAGTACCAAAACTGTACTATGGAGTTATAGAAGATAGCCTGGTCTGATGAATCACGTTCTCTTTTACATTATGTGGACGGTCGGCTGCTTGTTCATTGTTTACCTTGGGAAGAGATTGCACCAGGATGCCCTATGGGAAGAAGGCAAGCTGGTGGAGGTAGTGTGATGCTCTGGGCAATGCTCTGCTGGGAAACCCTGGTATTCATGTGGATGCTGCTTTAACACATAGCGATCATCATTTATTTATATAGTGTCAGCAAATTCCGTAGCACTTTACAATTAGGAACAAACATTAATAAGACAACACTGGGTAATACATACAGACAGAGGGGTAAGAGAACCCTGCTCGCAAGCTTACAATCTAAGTATTGTTGCAGGCCAAGTACACCTACATGGCAACAGTATTCCCTGATGGCAGTGCCCTCTTTCAGAAGAATGCACCCTGCCACATGGCAAAAAGTTGTTCAGGAATTCCCATTTCTCAACCCGATTGTGCATCTGTGGGATGTGCTGGAACAACAAGTCAGGCATGAAGGCCCCACATCGCAATTTACAGGAATCTGAGGATCTGCTGTAAACGTCTTGGTGCCAGATACCACAGGACACCTTCAGAGGTCTTGTGGAGTCCATACCTTGACTGATCAGAGCTGTTTTGGCAGCACAAGAAACACAATATTTGGCAGGTCGTTTTAATGTTGTGGCTGATTGGTGTATATTAAAGTACAATAGTATATGTACATAATTTTCACGTTCCATCCAAATCAAATGGATGCAACATTTACATGTCAGCTAGTCTACACATAGTCAATTCAAAGCCATGGAAACAAATTATTTGAATGAAATTCTATTAGAAGTCACACTTGAGTAATAGCTGTAATTTAGCTATATGTATTCTGACAGCTAGAGATGGAAAATCTTCAGGCTAAACCAGAGTGTGGGAGTTTGTTATTGTTTATCAATGAAGTCCTCTGTCTTTAAGCCACACCTAATTTATAAGAAAACATTACAAATAGAAAAATGCTGCACCAATCAGCATTCAGTGAACCCTGAAAAACCGTAGTTCTCCAACTGCCACACACATCCCAACCATCTTGCATCCGGCATACTGCAGGTCCAAACTACCAACAATGCATGACTTTTGCTGAATTAACATGGCACCCAAACCTGACTTATGAAATCAGATACTGTATTACTATTGCACTTGTCTTCTACAAACACTTCTCAGAATATAAACCTGAAGCTGCAGTATTATGGTTCATAAATGCCACATGCCTTCACATAGATACATATTTTATACTACACAAATGCCAATATATGTATAAACATCTGTAAACAATCTGTATAAACAGGAGGTTGATGTTTACATTTCAGTGTTTATTAGGAATACTTATTACAAAGAGCAATGTAGAGCTATATTGTAAATTACATATCAGTCAGTGAATATTTTCATGATCTGGATACAAGTAGTCAGCCCCCATGCTTTTGTATGGGTGCAGGGCTCCTCAGTGACTATTAACCTCCAAATAATTGACAGCAGGAGTAGTAGTTTATACTATATAGATTTTAACTCCTAAAACACCAATATTAACATATTTATTACAAAAACCACCCTTCCATAAAGTTCAGCTATCTGAGCTACAAAAACAACTACCCCCCCATCAACAGCACTGATTCATGAAGTGCATGTCTAGTGAAGTGACATGGATAAACTTGAACCGCATACACCTACCTCCCCTCCTGCACCTCACACACCTACCTCCCCCCCTGCACCTCACACACCTACCTACCTCCCCCCCCTGCACCTCACACACCTACCTACCTCCCCCCCCTGCACCTCACACACCTACCTACCTCCCCCCCCTGCACCTCACACACCTACCTACCTCCCCCCCCTGCACCTCACACACCTACCTACCTCCCCCCCTGCACCTCACACACCTACCTACCTCCCCTGCACCTCACACACCTACCTACCTCCCCCCCCCTGCACCTCACACACCTACCTACCTCCCCCCCCTGCACCTCACACACCTACCTACCTCCCCCCCCTGCACCTC
Organism: Mixophyes fleayi; assembly: GCF_038048845.1. NCBI lineage: Eukaryota > Metazoa > Chordata > Amphibia > Anura > Limnodynastidae > Mixophyes > Mixophyes fleayi. Next base: position 428,950,667 of record NC_134402.1, on the reverse strand, counting down.
ACACACCTACCTACCTCCCCCCCCTGCACCTCACACACCTACCTACCTCCCCCCCCTGCACCTCACACACCTACCTACCTCCCCCCCCTGCACCTCACACCTACCTACCTCCCCCCTGCACCTCACACACCTACCTACCTCCCCCCTGCACCTCACACACCTACCTCCCACCCGCACCTCATACACCTACCTCCCACCCGCACCTCATACACTTACCTACCTCCCCCCGCACCTCATACACCTACCTACCCCCTGCACCTCATACACCTACCTACCCCCTGCACCTCATACACTTACCTACCTCTCCCCTGCACCTCACACACCTACCTACCTCCCCCTGCACCTCACACACCTACCTACCCCCCCCCCCCCCCGCACCTCACACACCTACCTACCTCCCCCCTGCACCTCACACACCTACCTACCTCCCCCCCTGCACCTCACACACCTACCTACCTCCCCCCCTGCACCTCACACACCTACCTACCTCCCCCCCTGCACCTCACACACCTACCTCCCCCCTGCACCTCATACACCTACCTCCCCCCCTGCACCTCATACACCTACCTCCCCCCCTGCACCTCATACACCTACCTCCCCCCCTGCACCTCATACACCTACCTCCCCCCCTGCACCTCATACACCTACCTCCCCCCCTGCACCTCATACCTACCTACCCCCCTGCACCTCATACCTACCTACCTCCCCCCCCCTGCCCCTCATACACACCTACCTCCCCCCCCCCCCCTGCCCCTCATACACCTAGCCCTCTCCTGAAGTCCCAGCATGTCCTGCCCCAGGCATGCTCCCTGCCACTAGTACACCCCGTATGTGCCCGTACACTTACACCCTCTATTAACAACCTACCACTCCCACCCGTCATCCACTCACCACCCCTCCCACGCCCAAGTACGTGTGTCCGCCCCCGCCAACACCCACTTACTCTTTACTTTGCCGAAGGTGCCCACCCCGAGCGTATCCCCCAGTATATAGTGTCCGATCTTCATCCTCCCGTCATGATGCTTCTGTTTATCAGCCGCCATCTTCAGCAACGGACCGAGCATGCGCACTGAGCGCTCGGGACGGGCGGCTGGTGAGGCGGGGGCGCGCACGCTGTGTCAGACGCGGGAGCACGCACAGAGGGGTAAACCATGTGCGCAGGTCATTTATCAGCACAGGAGAGGATCTGATTTGCTGATCACAGAAGAGGGCGAGGTCACACAGTAAGCAGAGTCTATAGTAGACAGGAGTACACAGAGCGGGCTGCGCTGTCTGACAGGACGCTGGGACAATAGTGTCACTCAGTCTGAATACACCCATGTTACCTCCATACCAACTAGTTATACACAAGTCCTCCCCTTCAGCTGTATAATCATTACATTGTACGTATTAAGCTGCATACCACAACGTGCCTAGCCGGAAACCTGCTGACAATCAGGACAGTTGGCAGCCATAGTTGCAAATTTTGATATTGAAATTATATTTTCTTTATAAGCGTATGACATACCTCTTAAATGTTGTAGTTGGGGAATCGGGACAATGTGTAGGTGCTGCACCCACACAAGATGTACGGTGTCATGTCCAGCACGTGTTTAGAGATTGCCTGGAGTTTCTGAAGTTTTGGTATTTTTTGTTTATTGTTCAGTAATGTTTCACCAGGGGCGGATCTAGACATTTGTCCTACCCGGGGCGATTTTAGGGGGGGTGATTTAGGCCCTGCCCCTGTGTTTCACCCTGTTTAGTCTAATTTTTGTGCTGTGTATGGCGCTGCAGAACTCTTGTGGCGCCTAACAAAGGATAATAAAAATAATTCCGTGTGCTGGCCCAGCCCAATCCTTCAAAACACGCTTGAAGATAATCCAGTAGGAGAGACCAGGATTGCAACAGGTGCAGGTGTGGCAGCCCACTACCTTCAATTATTCACCCGCAGTAGCGCTTGTTCATGCCTCGGTTCCGTTCTGCAATAGATTTTTGATTTTAATGGAAATGAAATGAGTGACAAAAATTGCCATGACCCTTTTAAAAAGCCAAGCTGAGGTTTTTATCAAAAACAAGGGAACATAAACATTGTGTGTGTGGGGGTGGTTGAAGCCGGATTCTAAATTATGGACGTTAGTTTTTTACCTGCCGCATAATTAGTCTACTGCAGCCTGAAGACTTTATCAGGCCCTGACAATGTCTAAAACTCCTAGCCCACCTGCTGCTCCCTTGTTGGGCTAACTCGCCAACCTGCATAGCCCCAAGAAAACGTTAGATTGAAAGCTTTGTGAAACCGTGCCAACTCATACTTAATCTGGCCAAAAATTCTGAAGTAATTGGCTCTCTGCTGTTATGGGCAGAAGTGTGGATCCACTACCATGTCACATCCAATAGATGTTAGACTGCCTGGTAATGTCCTGTCAACCTAATGATTGCAGAAAGAAGACAGTCCACTCCACTGAGCTAACTCACTTAAAAGTCAAGCAAAAATTGTTCATGGCCCTTACTCTAGGAAACCTCAGCCTACCAGCTTGTGTAAAGTCTACTCTGAATCCTAGTGTCTGCAGCGGCCAGTACATATGTCGTGCACCACAGCGTCTCAGAATCAGTTCCACACTCCGGTGCTAACTCCCAAAGATTAGTAGGACATCTAAGGGCAGTGTCCACATGTGGAGCCAAAATGTGAAACGCTGAGAATTTGAACCTGTAAAGTGCATTCACTATCATTGCTAATCACTGGAGTGTGACAAGCATGTACTATCATCTATCATCTATTTATTTATATAGCGCCACTAATTCCGCAGCGCTATACAGAGAACACATTCACATCAGTCATGTACTAGAATATTAAGTTTCAGGCACTTTAGCACTCACACCCAAATGGGAGCAACTACCAGAGGGGTTTCAAGCAGACCAAAAATATTGTTATTTTAACAATAATACACATATTATTAAATTAAAAGACATCATACTTGCTCGCATCATATGTTTGGAAGCCATAAGCACAATGTAGATCTGGGGTTATTTTAGATGAGGGCTGAAAAGTTTAGAAATCCTACTTTAATTTAGGGAGGTGGCGCTGTTCAAATAAGGATTTCCCTACTTTTTATTTTTCACTTTATCATACTTTTTTACCGATAATATGAAAGAGTGCTCAGGGGTCTGCCTGCCTAACATTAGTTTTTTTTCTTTGCCAACTATGACCTGGGATACCAGTGTAAAACATGTCCTGATGCTGTAGTGCAGCCGCTGTCACAGTGTCCCATGGTAATTGACAGAAGGGTCGGCATTGCTGTTGGAAGTCAGTCTTAAGTGGCTGGAATGTCCACAGTTGGAAGAGAGAGACGGGAGAGCTGATATCTTTTGGCTCTTTCCTGGGGTCACCACTAACATCTAGTCGTAGTCAAAAATATGGCACCTTTGAAGTTTTTACCAACAATGTACCATTTCCTCCAAAAATATTTTTGTATCCACATATGTATTATTTTAGTTTACAGTGGAATATAACACAAAAAATCAGAACAATTTAATAAGTCATAGCTTATTCCACACAGAAATACTGGACAAAATTCCCTGAGCTGTGAGCAGAAAGCCAGCGTTGAAACTACCGTAATAACAGTAATTAAGCGCATTATTACCGTAATAACGGTAATAATGCGCAGGCCGCGTTACTTTTACCCGTAACGCGGCCAATTAATTCCCCTAATAATTGGATTTCAAGCAGGTGATCCAAATCTCATATTCACAAGAATTTTATTTACTTCCTCTTCTGGTTCATGGTGCCTCAAAATATTCCAATACACAGATTAGGCACATTTGTTTAGCAGCTACTTGTCTACTCACCTCTAAGGGGTAAATTTTCAAGCTGCGGGTTTGAAAAAGTGAAGATGTTGCGTTTGGTAACCAATCAGATTCTATTTATCATTTATCATTTATTTAGTACATTCTATAAAATGACAGCTAGAATCTGGTTGCTATAGGCAACAGCTGCACTTTCTCAAACCCGCAGCTTGATAAATTTATCCCTAAGTCTTCTGACCTTCCTGAGATCTCCTCTCTAGTAGAATATGTTCTGTTCACACAATGGAGTCTATGACTGGCATACCTAAACAACGCTAGCAAACCGTTTACTACCACTTGGGGTCAATGGTAAGAATATTTTAATGCTTCCGCCCCGCAATCAATTTTTTTTATGTAAACCTTATCAATCCTCTGTTATCATTGGCTCTCCGATTTTCTTTGGCTAGTATATGATTCTTTTTTGTTCCTACTGGTAAATTCTCTCCTGACAAGTCCCTTCAGTTCCCAGCTTACCTTGCCCTCGTCTTCCTATCCCCTTCCTCACCTTTCCCAGGTACAATAATTATGTAAACACCTCAGCAGACCTATTGTAAGTTTTGCTTTGTTCTTTTTTATTTGTGGTTATCTGTTACGTTACCTAGAATACTTATTTATGAGCTTTGATGTGAGGATGCAAGAGATCTCCAGTTAAAGCCATGTTGACCTATATTTGAGAGTACTACTATTGTACAGCAGGTTCCGGAAGACCCTGGGGTTACTCAGATAAGTTTTCAAAGTTTTGTACTATTTGGCATGAGGCCATCTACACAGAATTGGTACTTTCATTTTTATTTTCATACATACTTCACCATTGGATACCCCTTATTTTTTTCACAGGTCTATTTGTCAAGAGGGGTATGGTAAAGGATGGCTGCCGCCCTGTTTCACTAATAAATAAGTGAGACTCTAATAACTTTATAAACAAGTTATTTAGACCTTCAAGCTTCACATTTGTAAAGTAATTTATACTCTGCTTCAGTACAAACAGATATCCTGTGTATGAGTGACGGTCATACTCATCTGAACCCCAATCGGCATCACAGAAAGTCACTAAAGTTGAACTTTTAGATTTTGTAAATTTCAACTTTAAAGGGCTTGTGACGTTCAGGTATCTCTCGGTTGGGGACTTGTTTCATCTCCTCCATCTCCTCGCTGCTTGTTGGTGACATTTCTTTTGTCCTTTTTAAGCTTTTTTTCTATGGGTGTATTTATTGGTTTTGTATTAGTCATACAAAGTATTGTCTCAATATAGGTCTGCTGACTAACTGTGACAGTCCCTGTTTTCAGATCTTGTACAATTCTCATGCCTAACATATTATTTGCAGGGCTTAGATCTTTCAATCTGAATTTTTGCTTTAACAGATCTTTTACATTGTTGTTGATATATTTTTTTGACCTGCCATATCTACCAGCAGTAGATTATATATGTTTACCACTAAGATGAACAATTTTTATTCTATAGTTTTACGGTATAAACGTAGATCCAGTCTCTGACCTAATAAAGTCAATTTCTAACAGTACAGTATTTTACATACCATCATCAACCACTTTTCTTTAAGCTGCATAGGGTTTGTTTTAAGAGGCAGATATTTCCCTCTTGTTACACAATATCTTTGTAGAGTTCAGGTGGTTCCATGTTAATCTCCTCAACTAACTCCCCATTTAGAAAAGTTGATTCAAAATCTATTTGGTATAATAACAGATCATGAAGTGTAGAAATGGCAACGACTAACCTTAATGTGCTGTATCTTGCAAGAGGCGAGGTTTCTCCATAATCAATTCTGGATTTTTGAGTATACCCTTTTGCAACAAGGTGGGCTTTATAGTGCGCAATAGTTCCATACACATTTAACATTTTGCAAAAGACACTTGTTGTTTGGTCATTTTACAGTCACTCGGCCTGTCAACTGTAAGGACCCTCGAAGAGATGTGCCTCACAGGGCGACTAACTCCTAGTACCTCAAGACTTACCACGATTCGCGTGGATGACTGGATCCTACCTCGGTCCCGGTTCGGGAAGTTCTCCGTACGCTCGCGAATAACACCTAAGAGGAGAAACAGAGTTAAACCGAGCCTACCAAGTAAGGGCTGTCCGAGAATACGGCAATGAACAAGGACACTCTCAGTCCAAGCCCACTTGCCGCCTCCTCACTTTGCTCTTGCCAAGGCACGGGGACTACAGGCACTTGAGACCAGGACTAGTCCCGCCTCAAGTACCTCGCACACCATCCGGTGAGGGCCTAACCGAAAGGGGGAATCGAGCGTGATACTCACAGGGACACTCCCACTTCCGATCCTGCTCTCCTGCACCTCCCCGACACCTGCAGGTGACAAGGAACACACAGCCTCCCTCTGCGCTCTCAGTGAGACTAAGATGGGCACCCACAAAACTAAACTGACTACAACAGCGACCCGACCCTAACAACGCTCTAATGGTCGGCAACGCAACTAAGTCAAACAACTATGACTAACTAGGTGTGGTGCACTAACGGAATTGCTCACTACACGCTACGGGGAACACCAGCCGGTGTTCACGGACTATACCGGAGGGCGGATCCTAACCCCCTCACCCAGGCCGTACCAAGAAGCTGCCTTCTTGCTATGGGGTCACCCACGGATCCTAAGGACCGGCTGCACCAGGTCCGACTGAGGCTCACTGGAACAGCACACTAACCTGCGTACAGACTGCCGCCCGGAACAGCCGATCGAAACTGAACCGCCCGACTGCCTGCACCCAGATATCGAACACATATCCCACTCCGGAACCGCCAGGGAACCTGCACGGAACTGAGGACTGGGACACTCAACCAGAACCACGGGACGCCCCCTGGAACTGCGTTGAGCTGTGCTGCACTGCCACTGGCTCACTCAGTCACCCCCTCTGGAAACCAGTGTGACCCCAGGGACCTAAGGGACGGGAAAACTATGCGTGTTCTTCCCTGACTATATGTAAGCTGGTAACTACACTTGTCCCCACAGCACGGGTTAGCACAGGAAAAATACAGGAAACAAGAGCCTACCTTTAATGGGGGCCTGACGTCTTGCCCCTGGACAAAATTGTGTAGCACACCCCAAAATACAGTAATACAAACAATACTCGCCGCACAGACAAAATAAATGCAGTATACAGTACTTTGTACGCTACTCTCCAGAGCACACAGCTGCTAGCCAACCAGCTGGCTGCTACAGCACCACAGGAGCCTCCGCTCTACTGTACCTCCTAACTCTGTTTGCTCACCTCACACAGGACCGCGCCTACACTTACGAGGCTCTCACGCCTCTATCACACTACCAGGGCCGTCTGCCCTTCACACCATGTGCCTCAGCCCCCTCTCTAACTCAGGGCTCTGAGCCCACTAACTAGGGCCTTATGCCCTGCTACCTAGGGGCACTAGCCCCTGCCTACTTAGGCCTTGTGGCCTCCCTATCTGACTAAGGGCCTTGTGCCCTTCCGTCTATGGGCTTTCAGCCCCCTAACCAGGCCCTGTGGGCCCTCCTATGGCCTCTAGGCCACTACCTGACTAAGGGCCTTGTGCCCTTTTATACCTGGGGCTCTGAGTCCCCCTGCCTAACTAACTTACAGGGCCTTGTACCCCTCAAGACTTATAGCCTACTGGCCCACTACTTTATAAGGGCCTAGTGCCCAGTTCCCTGGGCCTTGTGCCCCTAATTTACTGCTGCACGGGCCTTGCGCCCGACCACGGCCACGGGCCTAGTGCCCGAGTTTACAGTCGTGCTGCGGGCGTGGGCCCGGATGAGATGTTGCCCGGCAAGGGCCTTACCTGGTGCTGTCTTCGGGGAGCTTCTCCCGGACTCCTTCCCCTTCTGCCGCTGCTTCCACGCTCTGCCGCCGGCTTCTGGTCTTGATCATGCCGGTCTTCAGGCAGCAGAGGCGCTCTTAGCCCTGACAAGGGCTCTCTGCCACCACTGCTGGTCTCCGCTGGCTTCTTGGCTTCTGATCTTGATCCCGCAGCTCTCCGCGACACGTCCTGCTCCTTCTCTCTCCGCCGACAAACTAAAAATGACTTAAATAGTCGGCGATGCGCTGATGTCATCACGCAGCGTCGACGTGGCGCTACGAGATGACGTGGCGGGTCCTGATTGGCCCACTGCCGCATAGCTTCAAACGGCCGGGAGGTGAGCCCTGATTGGCTCACCGTCCCGGCCGAACAGAGGGGACCGCCGCCGCCCGAAGACGGACGACGACCCCATCCAGGTAAGTCCTCCACACAACTACAGTCCATGTGTGGTTGTCATTTAGAACTTCCAGCTCTGTATCTATCGCTGATTTCTACTATTTCCAATCACTGCCTGATTTTGCTTCCTGGATGTGCTGCATATCTCATACAGGGAATACCTCTGTTGCTCCTCACAGAACTTCTGCTCTCTGATTGGATATCTTTAATAACACCTTCAGGTTCAGATACGATTTCTGCTGCCTGTATATCTAGTGTTAACAGTTTTTGGTATGGTTGTTGATTTTACACCATTTCATTTTATGATGTCTTCTCCTGAAACTCCACATCTCCTAACTTTCTAAGTCGTTTGTTTGTAATGTCCCAAAGTCTGTACCCATTGCTTTTTGGCAGTATCCAAGCATGACACATTTCACTGACTTGGGATCTAACTTTCTCCTATTATCTTTGTAAATATGCGCATACGCTTTACAGCCGAAACAACGAAGATGACTGACACTTGGCTTTTCCCTTGACCACGCCTCTAGTGACGTTTCGCTTTTACAGCTACTGTGGATGAACTTTTTTTAAGGTAAATTGCAGTGGACACTGCTTCTGCCCAAAAACTTTTATCCAAGCCTTCATCACTTAGCATAGTCCATGCTCTTTCAACATTTGTGCGATTTGCACTCTCACACACAGCATTTCACTCTGGTGTATAAGCATCTGTTAATTGGTCTTGTATACCATATTTTTTTAAATATTCAGCTATGGTTTTGTTGTCATATTCAGCACCATTGTCGGATTTCAAGATTTTTAATTTTAGACCTGTCTGAGTCTCTACCGGGTTCTCGTATTCTGCAATTTCTCTGACAACTTCTCTTTAATCTTTAATAAAGTACATGTGTGTCAACCTTGTGGCGTCATCAATCAGTGTCATGAAGTATCTGTAGCCACTAACTGATTTTACCTCCATTGGACCCCACATATCTATGTACTAGAGCTAATGGTACTTCAGCACTAGCTGCTGATTTTGGGACTGGACTACGGATTTACTTGTCTTTTACACAGCTCTTACATGCCAGGCTCTCAGGCTTATTCACATTGTTCCTTTTACCATCCCATTAACCAGTTTCTGTACATTATCATACCACAGATGACCCAGTCTCTTTGGCATAAGAGACTGGGTCATCTGGGGTTATACCACAGTTTCATTGATTGGTTATTATCAGAGTCGTCCTTGCAGAACACTGTTTGGTGTCTAGGACATATAGTTGGTTGCACCGGGTTGCTGTTGCAATTACAGTCCCTTTTTGGTTTTGCATCACACATTTGCTCTCTGCGAATTTGACTTTGTAACCTTTTCTCTCAAGAACACTTATGGCGCTAAGGTCGGTTTCCAAATCTGGTACAAACAGAACATCTTGTATGTGTGTGATAACAGTTGGTATTGGTCTGTGTGTGTGTGTTAGGGAATTTAGATTATAAGCTCCAATGGGGCAGGGACTGATGTGAGTTCTCTGCGAAATTAGTGGCGCTATATAAATAAATAGATGATGATGATGATGAACGTTTCACCTTTTATGCGTAGGCACACTATCACTTACCGGGCCCGCTGATTGCTCAGACGGGTCCCGGTCTACTCACCTGGGGGGTCTTCTGTTTCGACTTCCCGTCGGGGAGACGCAGCGGGCTCCTCCGTCTGGTGCCATCCTGCTTCCAGTTTGCGCATGCACAGATCGGTTCTTAACTATTCTCTCCTATTGGCTGGTGCCCTCTGTTGGTTGCATTACTTAAGGACACCTGTTTCATTCATTCACTGCCAGTTCTTTGAGTCTTTTCCTCTTGTGTGGATGTGTTACTCCTGGCTCCAGTACTCTCAGGAATACCTGAAGTTCTGCCGCACACCGCTATACTAATCCTGATCCAGTACCAGTGCTCTCCAGCATCCCTGGACCTAGTATACAGCTTGATGCAGTTCCTACTATTCTCCAGCTTCTACCATAGAGCTCTCAGCGATATCTGAACTTCTTCCGCATGCAGTTACTGTTTCTGATCCAGTACCAGTGCTCTCTAGCATCATTAGACCTAATATACAGCTTGATGCAGTTTCCTGTACTTTCTAGTCTCTGTCACAGTGCATTTAGCAACACCTGAAGTTCTGCCGCACACCGCTATAGAATGCTGATCCAGTACCAGTGCTCACCTGGGCCTAGTATACAGCTTGACGCAGTTCCTACTATTCTCCAGCTTCTACCATAGAGCTCTCAGCGATATCTGAACTTCTTCCACATACAGTTACTGTTTCTGATCCAGTATCAGCGCTCTGGTATCCTCGCTTGCATTCTTGCCCATCATCTCTCTATTAGTTGTCCACTAGACCTCACCTAATACCAGTTAGGAGGACCGCGACCTGCGGCTTGGAAGCCGCCAAGCCCATATCCCCTTGCGGGTGTCTCTTCCAAGTCGTTAGTCTCCGCACATCTCTTACAGGTAGTGCTAAACTAGGCTGGTCTAAAGTTTCTTCCGATCCTAGAGCCATGACACACACTGTGATTGTCCCAACTTCTGTGGCAGTACACATGCTATTAGCGAATTGAACCATTCTTGATTGCAGCTGAAGGGTCTAGAGGCCATATACCAGCAGTCCTTTTTGTGACTTCTGCAATACTTATTGCTTACTGGTTTGGCTTGTCACGCTTTTTATTTGCACCACTTCCACCTCTCAACCTTCACTCTGATGCTTTGTGTCCTATTTTGTGACATATAAAGAGTTTGTACTTGGGCGAATTTCCATGTTGCATAATTTTTTCTTAGCCTTTCAGTTACTTGCAGAGCTCATACTAGCCCCTGTGTTGTACATTTTTACTGTGTACCCAAATAAAGGACTTTTTTTTTCTGAAAATCAGCTTAATTTTATTATTGCGTATTTCTGTTCCTGTTCTTTATATTTAAGTGTTTTCTCCAATGCAGGATTCTGAGGCAGAAAACACTTTTGTCTTAACCAAGTTAATTGGTTTATTTTGAACAGTAATAGCAGTTGTCAACAGCAGGTACAGATGTTTAATGTCAGTCAGCAGTCAGGCGATTGGCTATACACGTATATATTTATATATATGCAGACGGTTTATAAACGTTTTGATGTCTGCTGCACATCCGTGCAGGATGTAGTTATAGTGGGCAGACTACTCTAATATACATAGGGAGCTTCTGGTCACAGTTTATGAGGTCTCTGGGGACTTATAACATATATTAGGTATGCAGCTACTAAAACTGCATCTGTCTCTGTCAGGGGTCTCTGGAAGAACAGCGGGAAAGCTGAACTTCCGGTCCGCACATGCGTAGCGATGTGGGCAGCATGGTGGCTAAGTGGTTAGCACTTCTGCGTTACAGCACTGGGGTCATGAGTTCAATTCCCAACCATGGCCTTATCTGTGAGGAGTTTGTATGTTCTCCCCGTGTTTGCGTGGGTTTCCTCTGGGTGCTCTGGTTTCCTCCCACACTCCAAAAAAAACATACTGGTAGGTTAATTGGCTGCTAACAAATTGACTCTAGTCTCTCTCTGTCTGTCTGTCTCTGTCTGTGTGTATATGTTAGGGAATTTAGACTGTAAGCTCCAATGGGGCAGCAACTGATGTGAGTGAGTTCTCTGTGCAGCGCTGCAGAATTAGTGGCGCTATATAAATAAATGGTAATAATAATAATAATGTGGACAGATTGAGGCTGCTCCGCTTCTTGTCCTCACTAGACCACCAGGGATAACAACGTGGAATAAGGCTGATGGAGTGTAGCGCTCCTTATTTACACTTTTTAGTAACATTTGTATATTTACTGTTCCTAAAATTGGAGTTTTCAATTTCCTCAATAACCAGCTTACCGAAAGTTTTTAAGAAAATTACCTCTTATATTTGAAGATTTAAAGATTTTTTTCCTAAATTTCTCCTTTCCTTAATTTTTAGCTATGCCGCCCTGTTCTTGTGTGGAGGCAAAACACTTCTTCAATGATAGTCTCTGAAAGAATTTCTGAACATTCACTAAAACTACAAATAAATGTATCTGATAAGTTGGAGAAAATTTTAAGCCCTTCTTAAGGAGCGATTCTTCATCTACAGACTGAACGTGATTAAATTAAATATTTTAGTATCATCTTCTCTATTGAGTTTTATAAACTATCTACCCTTTTTTGTTTCAAAAAGAATTCTCTCTCTTGTCTATGTCTCCTCTTATGTGTTCGATCTAAAAAAGAGGTGAACGGTCCCAACTTTCATCCAGATATCTATATCTATTAGAAAGTTGTAGATCCAAGCAATCACTTTCTTTTCTCCATTGATCAATTCCTTATCTTTTTCGTTCATGACCATCGTAATGTTCCTTTTGATAGACATCATTCTTTTTTCCTTTTGGGCATCTAAAACTAATATTTTGCTTATTTCACCTTGATGAAAAGTATATAAATAATCTATTATTTTATATTTTATAATATAACATGAACAGATTCAGCCACAATTGAATTAGAAGATGACTAGGCACAAAGCTCTCCTCTCCCAACTGTTACTATGGAACTTGTGAAGACCTGAGAAAAACAGGTTTTGGCTTTTGAGGCAGGCCACATGCTGTGAGCAGTTCCTATGGAAAGGTAAACTCCACCCAGAAGAAAGGTTTTTGATCTCATGTAACAATGGAAGTGAAGCTTTATATAACAGGCAATAAATGTGATGTATTTCACCAAAATCTATACTTAGTGTAAAACATTGTTACACTGTCTACTGTTTTATAATATATACATAAGTTTTACAATTAGAATGTTAATAATACAACACGTTTTAAATTAAACTATATTTTGTGCATAGTGTTTCTTGAAGATATGAGCATATGCTATTATATGAATATTGGTCCTGTGGATCTAAGGAAAATAAGAATTATATTTCTCAGGTTAAATCAGAAGTACCTTTGTGAGGAGTTGGTTGCAGAATTAAGGGTATTAAATGGTCATCCATACATTTGCCAGATTATTAAGGAGATTAAAACCCCATAATCACCCTAGAAATCCTTTTACATACCTTCCTACCTATAATATTTATTCCTTCCTTCATGTTTGTATAATGGCATCTTTTATCCACCCTTATGCCCTTATTCAGGTTCTGTTTCATTCCCCCTCACATTTACTTCCTTATAACCTGAAGGATAATGTGACAAGGTCATTTTTTTCTCCTCTGAATCAGACTCTGATCCCTTGTAGTTATTGTTTATAATTTCCTGTTTGCCTCTATGGAACTTCTTCTGTTTTCTGTTAGTGATTAACTTTATTTCTCTCTAACTTTGTAACAGTATTCTCTTCCATTATTTTATAGTCTTCAAGATCTATTGTTGAAATGTAATAATTGAATGAAAATTGTTATCAATATTTTCTGTACATTAATATCGGTTGCGATGCGATTTGTACGCAATCGAATAATTATCTTAGCAAATAACAACATGCAAATAAGTTTAATCTATTTATTTTAGTTAATATAAAATATAATGTGGTAAAAAAGATAATATTTGCAACATATTAATTACATTGAGTTTGGTCTCATTCTGTTCGCAATTTCAGGAGAACCTGCCCCCCCACCCGGGAGGTCCGGGGGAAGGTGGGTGTGTCGAGGCGTAATTGGCCACGCCCCCTAAACGGTCATAGCCGTTTCGACCTATAACAGCAGGGGCAGCGGCCACGATGACGAGATAATTGCGTCACTAAGCCCCGCCCCCTAACTTTACTTTATAAAGCTGCCGGGATCCGGGAAGTTGTCCTGCTCTCCAGGGAGTCCAGGAGGACTCCCAAAAATTCGGGAGTCTCCCGGACATTCCGGGAGAGTAGGCACCTATGATTTATGTAGCATTCGCACCTTGCGAACGCTAGTTATAAATAATATCACTTTTTCATACACTAAAAAGCCAGCTCACAGGAATTATAAAAAACAGCTTATACAGGTCTAAAGGCGGGAATCTGAAGAAGGACATTTGGCAATTTCAAGGAACAATGACCAGAAGAATCCACCAATGCCACGTCGAGTTCTTGGGAGGTCAAGACCCTTCGGCCTATGAATGAAGACCTCAGTACTGTAACTGTGTATATTTGTGCTGTCACTGCTTTTTGCTATAACTAACTGTACTGTGTATAAATTGTTCACCTCTGGCTTTGGAAACCAGATCGTTCTGATAGAAGCTTGTGTTGGTGCTAACGTATGCATACCAAACTTTGTCTTGTTATACTATTGCGAATAATACCTATGTGCTTTGGAACCACAGCGATTGCATCGGAGAATCTTTATTGCAATCGATAAATGCGGACATAACTCCGTAAATGGAATGACAAGGATCTTATTTCTTCCCCTAAAGAGGAAAGTTCCTTCCTTCTTTCTGACACAATCAAATTGATTAATAAAAGGAAGAGGACTCAAGTATAATTGTGTTTAAATTCAACAGTACCATTATTAAAATAAGGTAATTTCTGTATTTTAAGTCCCCCTGGGATTATTTGGTCTGGTATATACTGTTCAAGGGTAACTAATTCCTATCAAATCTTATATTCTTTCAATATAGTAGTCTCTAGTTTATGCATCACGCTCTCTAGGACTGCCTACCAGAAATTTATTTAGGTACTCTTATTTGCACCATGCCTTTTTTAGGCCAGTCTGAGCACCCCAAGATATCTTTTGTGCTGGAATCCCCTGTTAGGAAGACCTCACTCACGAAGCACTTATCTCAATTGTATCAGCTTATACAGTACCACTCATCACTGAGGACTCTCCAGATATAAACAAAATGTGGACTTTTGGAAGGGTACGGTCACTTACATCTAAAATGTTAATATCTAGTAAAGTCTTCAAGACACAACTAAGCTTTTACATTAATTAGATTTTACACCTAAAAGGCTCAGTCACATGAATCCCCCTATAACGAAAACCTGCTGGAGATATTGGATTATGGTGGGGACATTCATCATCATCAACATTTATTTATATAGCGCCAGCAAATTCTGTAGCGCTTTACAATTGGGGACATTTGATCATATGATTTGGATTTGCCGCCTCTTGTACATTTCTGGGTTACTGCAAAGGTAATTTCACCCATGTGCTTTCCCTCTCTGGTATCCTGTGTTTTAGGACTGGTGGAGGATTTGGTCCCCACTTAGTATGGAACAAATTTACCTCTTATTCTATTAGGTTATGAAGTTAACTCTGTTGTGGAAGAGAAGAACCTCCCTGAACTTTATATTTCTCCTCTCCTTGGGTGATCCTGGAGGGGAGGTGAATTGCAAGTGTGGTGGGGTGCCGCCAATTGCATTATTCTGCCCCTCCCCGCACAAATACGGAATGCCACAATTCCATAATTCCATTGTGGGAGTGGGGTCATTGTGGCAGAATTCACAGACAAGCTGGAAGCAGATGAGCATGAGACATGCCTGTGTGCTGGAGTACAGGCTTAGACAGAGCTTGAGACGCATTAGCAGGAGATGAGGCTGAACATGCCTGATAGGTAGGGCTGCGCCCTCAAGAGATGACATTCTAAAAGGGGGGGCTTACACAAATTAGGGTAACATACAGTGGGTGTGTAGGTAAGGGGGGACATAGGAGATGAACTAGGAGGAGGACTGGTAAGTTCCAGGGCACAGGATAAGGCAAAACAACAATGACCAGTAAGGTGCATGGTGAGGGGCAGGAATAAGTAGCCAGAAGAATACGATTAACTCCTGCAGGTGAGGAGAAAATGTCCAAAGTCTTAACAGCAGCACCTCTGGTGACACAGAGGTACTGCAGGCCTGATGCAGAATAATACAATTTAGGGTGCGCGTTTGAAGCCTTGGACACTAGCGGATAGTCAAATTGGGCGTGGAATTGAGTTCCAAAGGTGGGGAGCAGCATGGGACAAGTCGTGGAGGCGGGAGTGTTAAGAGGTAATCAATGGATAGGAGATGTGACAGTGGATCCTATGGATAAGGGTACATTACTGAGTCTTGTAGCTGCTGAGGATATTATTAGGCATATTACTGGGCTTTATGGCTGCTGGGAATCACTATAATGGGAATTGCTGCTCCTGGCAATGTTATTGGGTCCATTACTTTATATTACTATTGCTGAGAATATTAGTAAGCACATCAATGGACATTAGTGGTGCTGTGGATATTACTGGCATATCCAGTGATACAGTGCAAAGTTGAGAGGATTAACACTGAGAGCACAGACCAGGCAAGATACCGCTAATCTTTCTTGCACGGAAGTCTGGTGTTGTGAGCGTGGGTGATTGCTCACAGAGATTGGTTGTAGAATGAATCCGGAGCCCATTGATTTTATTACTGGTAACTGTAGTGTAAGTTGTTTAAGGAACATAAATCCTGATACGTGTAATATTTTGCATAAAATTGCTCTGCGCATGCCCAGAAACGGACTACGCCAGTGCATGCAATCCATCAAGGACACCTCCGACAGCCTACGACTTGAAGCACGGAAAAGGGGAGGGAAGGGCCTTATGCACGTAATCAATGTACAAAAAGGTCGTACCAAGGATGAGCACACACACATCTGTCCGATTCAGGCTCTGGGCACCTCTCAGGTACATTTAGCCATATCACTTGTACCAGCTCTGGGGCAGGTGTAAGTGCTGATTGACAGTGATAACGGTCATGTATGTATGTATGCCAGAACATACACTATATGGATAAAGTATTTGGACGCTTGACCATCACACCAACAGGGACTGTAATGACATTGTATTTAAATACATATAACTTTAATATGGAGTTGGTCCCCCCTTTGCAGCGATAACAGCTTCCACTCTTCTTGGAAGGCTTTCTACAAGATCTTGGAGTGTTTCTGTGGGAATGTGTGCCCATTCATTCTGTAGAGCATTTATGAGGTCAGTTACTGATGGAGAATGCCTGGCTCACAATCTCTGTTTCAGTTCATCCCAAAGGTGTTCGATGGGGTTGAGGTCAGGACTTTGTGTGGGCCAGTTAAGTTCTTCCACACCGAACTCATCAAACCATGTCCTTGTAGTCCTTGCTTTGTGCACTGGGGAACAGTCATGTTGGAATAGAAAAGGGCCTTCTCCAAACTGTTGCCAGTTGGAAGCATAGCACTGTCCAAAATGACTTGGTATGCTGAAGCATTAAGATTGCCCTTCACTGGAGATAAGGGGCCTAGGCCAAACCTTGAAAAACAGCCCCATACCATTATCCCTCCTCCACCAATCTTCACAGTTTTGATAATGCAGTCAGATAGGTAACGTTCTGTCGGCATCAGCTAAACCCAAACTCACCCATCTGACTGCCAAACAGAGAAGCGTGATTCATCACTCCACAGAACACGTTTCCAGTGCTCCACAGTCCAGTGTTGGTGTGCTTTACACCACTCCATCCGACACTTGCCATTGGTCTTGGTGATGTGAGGCTTGCATGCAGCTGCTCGGCCATGGAAACCCATTCCATTATGCTCCCGCCGCACAGATTTTGTGCTTACATTAATGCCAGTGGAAGTTCGGAACTCTTAAGCTATGGAATCAGCAGAGCATTGGCGACTTTTACAGACCATGCACCTTAGCAGTCGTTGACCCCGCTCTGTGATTTTACGTGGTCTTCTGCTTCGTGGCTGAGTTGCTGTTTTTCATAAATGCTGCCACTTTCTAATAATATCACTTGGAGTTGACCATGGAATATCCAGCAGGGATGAAATTTCACGAATTGTCTTATTGCAAAGGTGGCATCCTATCACAGTACCACGCTTGAAGTCACTGAGCTCTTCAGAATGACCCATTTTGTATTACAAATGTTTGCAAATAGAGACCGCATAGCTAGGTGCTTGATTTTATACACATCTGGCAACGGGTCTGATTGAAAAACCTCAATTCAATAATTAACAAATGTGGCCAAGTACTTTTGTCCATATAGTGTATGTTTGCAACTATGAGCAACTGTAAAAATGTATTTTATGTACATTAGGCATTATTAACATCCTGATAAATGTATTTCATTCAAAAGACAAACAAACAAATAAACGTTTTGTTATGTATTTTTATTGATGGCTATATTATTATTATTCATATTATCCTTTCTTTGTTTGGTTTCACAAGGGTTCCGCAGCGCCGTACACTGCACAAACAGTAGACTATACAGGGTAAAACATTACTGAACAATAAACAATAAATACCAAAACTTCAGAAGCTCCAGACAGGCTAATACAGTAAAGACGGAGCAGAAGAACGGGTAGGGACACAGGAGGGAAGAGAGGCCTGCTCAAATGAGCTTACATCCTAAGGGAGGGTGAACAAGACTCAGGCACAAAGGGAGCCAGTTGATGTATATGGGAGAGAAAAGGGTGCGGGAGGAGAGAGGGGAGAACGGGTTAGGTGGAAGGTTGGTAGGCTTTGAGGAACAGATGTATTATTATGCATTAGATGTATTATATGTATTACTATTAGGTGTTTATGTATTTAATATATGTTTTATGTGTGTTCTGATGGGACTTTAGATTGCACATATCCATTGTGCGTACTCTGCAGTGTGTTGTGTCTGACTGAATGTGCTTTGACTGTGGGCGAACCTGCCTGCAATTTCTGTACGTTTAAAAGAAAAATAAACGTTCACTTTGCTTTCTACGATGAATCGGGCCTGCTGTATCCTTACACATTTAATAAAAATAAAATCACTATTAAAATCTCCATGATTGATTACATCAATCATGGAGAAAATGACAATGTGTATTAAGAAATGAGTATAAGGTTTGGCAAACTACCTGAAGTGAAGATAGGTTGTAATTTGTTTCCCAAAAACAAATTAAAATGAAATAGGTTTACATATTAGGTTAGACAATAAGTCAATTTGCTGAAGTTTGTTTTCCTAAATAAGAACAGGAAATAATGAAATAGAAATAATGATAAATTAATTATAGAAAGAAAGTTTGACATGATATGAAGCTGGAATCTTTCCAAGATAATGAAATATTGGTTAATGAAGTTGGAAAAAATGTTATAAAGTACAAAATATTGTAATACTTTTAGATAATGTTATATTGGTAAATGAAAAATTCGTAAAACTCTGTAATTCATATGCTGTAATTCCATGTGACTCGTTTCGTCACATGTTGTGGCTTATTCCATGGGTTCCGTGAGAATCCGATTTCTTGCGTTTTTCAAGTTTTTATTACCTCGGGCCAAAGTACAATAATAAACTATCTCTGTTTATTGAAACAACATAAAAAGCAATGTTGCAATCCACAAAAGTATGGTGTTCAGTAGCTGGCCAAGATGTAAAAGCTGATAGGCGTACGCCATGGCGGTACTTAGACATCCCTAACCAACACTTTCACTGATACTGCACGTGCGCTGTGCCACCAAAAATGGGGCATGGTCACACCACGCTAGGGGCAAGACGTCAAATAATGAAGATATAGAAAATAAATAAACTGATAAAATGAAATTAGCAACATGTATTAAGTTGGGCAAACTACTTAAAGGAAAAATTAAAATGAAATTGGGAAATAAGTCTAAAAATAAAAAGATAAAATACTGACAAAATACATTGTCATAAAGCTATGACTCTTTCCCCAAGAAAACAAAATTATGGATAAGAGATAATTGAATGGGAATGAAATGTAATGAGGGATTTTAATTAAATTGATAACAGTCTGCTATTGCTTTTTCAAAGAAAAACTGAACAAGAATAATTAAATATTGGAGGGTTTTTAAGTCTACGGCTAGGTACGCACTGGAGCGTCGGGTTAGTGTGTATAGTGACACGATGGTCAAAAGTCGTTCCAATTGTTTATTGTCGGCTCATTTGGTTGGTCGTACTGTTTAATATTTTCCGACCAATCACAGGCCGATCATGTAGTGTGTATGCCCTCATGCTGACGCTCTCCATAGAGATTACAGAGTCGGGCTCTTTTTAGCCGATGCTAGCGATGAATGTCCCAGTGATTAAATGTAGAGAGTGCTGTAGAAGGAATAATTAATTTGTTCGTTCTGAGACAGAAGGTTTTGTTTCAGAGTCAAAGAAGCTAACGAAATTCGTTAGGACATTTGGGTAGTTATAACAAGGAGGTTTAATCAGTGTGACAATGTGACAAGAATAATTGAATGAATGAAAATTGTGCTGTCATTCTTTGAAGACTAGAGAACCAGATGAAGGACTAGATGAAGACCACAGATCTGAAGTTAAATCATATCAGTGTGTATACATGTATCGCCAGACTGATTGGACTTTCAGTCGTAGGTACAATTGCTTGAGATAACACGTCGGTCGAAAAATTCTTCAGTGTATACCTAGCCTTAGTCCTTTGTTACAGTAGAAACTCCAAAGATCTATGTCAGTGTCCAGGTTGTTGGGTGTGAGTGTTTTCTGTTTGTATAACCATTTGGTTTACAACTTCATTGGCATAGACACATTAATGACCCTGAAACACTAGGGAGACATACAGAAAGCACATAGATATACAAACTCAAAATACTCACACCCAACAATCTCCTGAAACAAAGGACATGTAGCAAAGCTCTCCAATATGTAATTATTTCTAATTATTTTTTGTAGTGAAAAGGGAGGAGGTACAGTTATAAGGATTAACACATAACATAACTGTAGTGAACAAAGCATTATCATAAGGGACTGCATTGTTAAGACTATATATCAAATTAATGTATAATTTGTGCTTCTCTTTAAGCTAACGTGCAATGCAAATTACTTCAATGTGGCCCTACAGACCCAAGAGCTTCAAGATAACATTGACAGTGGGAAATGAACAGCTTCAAAGATCCCCTGTGGTGAACTATGTCCTGGTACTGGAGTGGTTTTTGGCACCTGAAGAGACTTTTAAGAACCAAACCTAGCAGGAGGTCTTACATCAAGAGACATGGGCTTTGACCACATGATAGCTTGCTATATTTTATATAGACAAAAATAATTCCATTTCCAAAATACCACTTACAATCAATAAAATTAGTGCTCAAACACATATACATAAATAGGATGAGGAAGGGCATCCCAAACGTCTAAAAAAGCTGTCTGTCACACAGGGAATGAGAGCAAATGAGTATCAGATTAACTAATTCCCTGGACCTATTTATGTTTGATATCTGTAGATTGGTCAATTTGTATTGGAGTTATTAATGATAAACTTGGGTCTGTGTGAAACTCCCCAGGAAAGATAAGTTACATTTTAGCATTGGGTATTAAACTGGGAAGATGTAAATTGTGGTTGTAAAACTGTGTCACAGGTCTCTCCTGGAGACCACATCGCAGTAAGAGGGTAATGGTGACAAAGTGTCTTTAAAAGATGAAACCACTTTCAAAAAATTGTCAGACTTTTGGGGAAATCAGTCAACATTGATCAGCTGTCCATCTTCTAGGCCAATTTCACATTGTGCAAATTATAGGTATTAAACAGATCCAGAACACCCGGGCAGATTATTCTGCAGACACGGACCTGAGCATAGTGTGTAGCTGAAGGCAGCCCATCACTGAAAAAAAGAAGAAAAAAAAAAGTGGTCAAGGACTAAATCACCCCCCCCCCCTAAAAAAAAATCTAGATCCGCCCCTGGTTATGGTAAGGGTCGGAGGAATAGAGTACGGATCGGAATAGGCGCCTGGGTAGGGGAGGGAGTAACTTTTCAAACTTTAGAACCAGTTTGAGAACCACTTTAAAAACAATTACAAAAATCTCTAGTGGTTTATCTATAAGTGATGGATATAACTATGGGTAAAGTGACAAAAGCAAGCATGACAGATCTAGAATTTCCAAACATTCATGCAACGACAGATTAATCAATAAAGTTGATGAAATAATTACCATCTGACCTACTACTTTCTGCTGCTTTATCCATTGATCATACTATCTATGTGAGCTTCTTTTACCAATCTATGGTCAGTGTAACTCTCATCATATAAGTAAGTCTTCCTGCGATAAGAATAAGAGATAAAAGAACACCAACACTTGTCTGCCGTCTGATCTGATTTTGTATATGAATATTCTTGCTTTGTCGTTTGTCTTATTCCCAGTTTAGACTAGATACACACTACAGAAATTTTCTTCCAATGTGTTATCTATAACGATTTTACTAACAAATGATAAAAATAAAGTTCCCATTCAGCATGCTGATTCATGTGTACACACTATACACGATTTACCCTCAGATCTGTGCTCTTCATCTGTTATAACCATCGGCTGAAAAGATGGTGACTCTGTACACTCCATAGAGATCCAAGGACACTGCCGGACCTGAGTGCAGACACACTGCAGAATTGGAACGACATTTTTAGTTTTGTTTAAAAATCAAATGAAACAATACAATGTGCTTTGGAATGATAATCGTTCATCTTTGCAGTGTACACACTAATTAGATATTGGGCTGAACAGTGGTTTATCAGGCGATTAGTCCGGTATTTGCTGAAAACCCTGTAGTCATTGTGTACCAAGCTTTACTTAGACATTTACCACTATTTTATGCTTAGGATTTAGTCTTTTACGTTTCCTTGTATGCTCCAGTTTTCATATAAACCTATACTATCACACAAGACCTTGCAGCATCTAAATACCGGGGAGCACATAGCGCTCTATGGGAAATATCGGCTGCTACTCATGAAGTCTGGATAGTTTCATAGTTTATTAGGAAGCTGGTGGCAGACATTACATAGACAAATACATAGTTGTGCAATACTCTTCTCATTTATTAGGAACATGGGGATATCGCAAGTACTTGATATCTTCTTACATCCTTGCTCTGGTTAGTAATTTTGAATAACCTTCTTAGATTTGCTTTTAATATTCTTTGATCTTCATGCTGAAATTCTTGTTTCACTAAACAACCCTGGTATACGTGTATTTATTTTTAAAGGTCCCTGCTTAGCATTACTCACAATTTTTATTTGTTTATATACTTTTGCAGCATATGACATTGTTTAATGACTGACTTGCTCTTAGGGTGCTGAAAATCAGATGTCATAAGCATGGAAGAACAAATATGAGACATTGACACTGCCTACAAAAAATGTTGCAGCCTTAATAGGTCACTAAAACCCCAAATTTATATGTTGAGGTATGTACTAGAGGTAAAATAGAATTCTTCAGGGTCAACTTGACATTCCACTGCAATTCCTTTCAAAAGCAATGTATCACCTCCACACTCCATTACGGGCAGCTGAAGCTGCTCCCACAGCACTGTGTCCTGATAGGATCTGATGTAGGACAAAGAAGAAACTACATCATATATCCTAACTGCTCCAATTTAGACAGAAGAGTTACGATTGGAGGGGACTGTCCCGCTGCCCTGTGCGGACTGCCAGGATTGTTGCCAAGTGTTGTACCGCTCACTGGTGCATATGGAAATGTAAGGGGAGATGGGTTGGGGGCAGTCTAGCACTTCAGATGTGGTAGGTATGGCCGTGGGTGATTTGGCAGACCCCTATGTGATTTCCGCCCACTGCCCATTGTAGCATGACCACACACTTTTTGTGCATTCAGAGTACACCAACGTCCTGATTTATCCCAAAATTGGGTCATTTGACCTATTGTGACACACTAACACTTCCCCTTTACGGAAAGCCACCACTTCACAATGCATTTCTACAACCGTCCGACGCTGCAGTTCCTTTATATCATGGGGACATGCTGCAGAGAAGTGAAAGCTTGGTGGACTTATTTTCTTAAGATATTTCATCAAAGAACAACTATAAATATAACCATCTGTTAATAGCTTGTAAATACTTTTGCCTTGTTCCATTATTCTTCCAATGTATGATCCGATATACGTTCTCCATGTGTATGCGTGGGTTTCCTCCGGGTGCTCCGGTTTCCTCCCACACTCCAAAAAACATACTGGTAGGTTAATTTGCTGCTATCAAAATTGACCCTAGTCTCTCTCTCTGTCTGTGTATATGTTAGGGATTTAGAGTGTAAGCTCCAAAGGGGCAAGGACAGATGTGAATGAGTTCTCTGTACAGCGCTGCGGAATTAGTGCCGCTATATAAATGATGATACTGCGAGTCTGTATAAACGCCCTTTCCTCTATAAACATGTGATGAAGAGATGCCCAACAGATACTTGTAAATTTCACATTTTTTTCATAACTTTATAAAAATAGCTTTTTGCAAATGGGAAGTTTATGGTCGATGGGCATTGATAACACTGCAGTTAGTTTGACATAGAGCCAGCTTATTGGGAGAATTATAGCGCTGGCCCGATGGCACCTTTAGGAGAGCTGATGGATCATGGGAAGACCAGAACAAAGGTAAATATAACCGCTTTATTTCCATCTTAAGGGACCCAAAATTGTATTTTGAATTCTGTGGGGTTATTTTTTTAAATATACTGAACATATAGCATGAGATCCAAAGTTGTCCCCATTTTAAGGGTCTTCCATCATCACCCTCATCATATATTTGTATGGCGCTATAGATTCCATACCGCCAGACATGGTTATACAGATATGACATACATGAGAACAGCAGAATTAGAAATACATGGATACAATTACCAGAACAAATCACAGAGGAAATTCAGCACAGGATATAAATAAGGACACTGCCTGTGAGAGCTTACCATCTACAGAGAGGGGGTAATGAGACACAATAGGAGCTAGTGGAAAGTAGCCTTAGCAGTCTATGCACTGGTGACTACCATACAAATTATCACCTATGCGGTGATCATGCAACATTAAATTCCAAGTGCTCACAGCATGAATAACCCAAAAACCTTCAGCCAGTGGATCTCCCTCCTGTATGCCTGGAGATAGCAGTGTGGAGGTGTTAAGAGAATCTTTTACGATCAACCAGTTAATTGCTTCTGGGATGTAGAACAGGACAGGGTAGTGGAGGGCCTGGGAGATCTCTGAAATATATGGCAAACTATAGCTGGAAATAGGGGCAATCTATATGTAATATAAGGATTAAAATTGAGTGGTGATTTTTCTTTAATAGATGTCTGGCAATTGTGGGGTGATACAAGGTGCACACAGCCCTCAGACCATCGCCACAGGTTCTAAATGTAATGAAAGTAGAACTCGATACCTCTCACAGTAAGATGAGAGCATGACCTAGGAGTAGTTTATCCCAGAGAGGTTGGAATATATATTTCACAATTCTGCAAGACTGCACTGATTTAGGACATTCATTTAAAAATTATTATCTAAACATGCACTTTATTATGCTCTACCTCCATAGTGATGCTGCACAAAAGACTGGGAGGCCGGTTATTGGAAACCCCAACATAACATGCTGTCCACATTCACCATCATGATAGGTTTATTTCATTTCTCTAATGTAATGAGATTTTTACTCTGCATATACATTATTTCTTTGTAGTCTTATAGCACTGGAACAACACGGTTAGTTTCCCATTATGTATCTGCCTTCTTCTGTTTCTCACTACTTCCAGAATTTAAAAAACAAAACACATTATGACTTTCACTCTTGGGAGGTGAATTGTAATCCTGGAAGACTATAAATAAATCAGCCGAGAGAGTCTGCAGTGATTGAGAATAAGTAGGTTTTTTTAAGACTATTCCCACATCTGTCTGTAGAGTCTTTCATTTAGAAGGCACCATAATATTACAGAAGTAAATAAATGATCAGTCTAGTCACATGGTAATAAGTTGTCCTAGAGGACCTAAGCTCTAGCTCAGGGATACACAAGGGATATTATGTATAAGCCTCACTGTCACTTCAGCAGTGCTTAGTAAAGTGTGCACTACAAGGAACGATGCACTATTTCTGGGGCCGGTATGAACGTATTCTGCCTAGAGCTTTTATAGTCATAAATGTCCATGGAGACTGCCAATATGCACATAAGTCAATGGAGGGAGGGAATCATCCAATGTGAGCCACAGTTTCCACTTGTTTTACATTTCAATATTGACCAGACTGCCATAGGAGATATAATACTTGCTTGGCTGTACCAGGTGATTAGCCGGCTTAAATGTGTATTGTAGCTGGGAAACATGGCCGAATGTAAAATAGCAACAAGCTAATGGCCCAGCATTTACCACAGGGCTGGGCCATTTACAGGGTATTCATTAAGCCCATCATTGCCATAAGCAGAGATCATAGCCTGAGAATCACCCTTTACCACTTGCTTCTATGGCTCTTCCCATGCTGCCATGATCTGTACCAAACTAGGCCTAAACATATCAGATGCTGGATGTTCTGCATCAAAGCAATCAATCATCATGGGCTAAGCCTGGTGGGTGAGGCATGGACTCACTGGGCTGGCATGTATTTGACATTACCAAGAAGTCCCTAAGTCTTATTTGCATACTACACATGGTATAGAGACGGTTTCTGTATACCACAAGGATATTGATGCTGTAAGTTGTTAAGCTCAAGAGACAAATCTGTAATTGGGTAAAGTTTTATTTTGTAGGCATAAAACTTTCCACCTAGATTGAACTCTGACACCCAGTCTAACTAGGTTCAGGTCTGCATAAACTTGTGAGTCAGTGTAATTAACTCATTAATTCTTTGATGAGCAACAAACAGATGGTGTCTCAACTATGAGTTTGAGAAACAGGAATCAAAACATTGTACAAAAACAGATGCAAGAAAATCCTTTTAGCCACATTTATTTTAACAAATATTAGTCCTTAAGATGAGCTGGAAGCTGCAACTGCGGCTCTCTTGGGTTTGGGTGTTGTGCCTTCACGGAATCCATTCCTGTATAGAGAGAAACGCACCATTAGGAGGCGACAAAACTACAGAACACCGACAGCGTATTTGCTGCAGCTTATCTCAGTTACTAGAGTAAAATCACTAGAGATCTCATATGTTCAGACATTTATTTTTTGACATCATTGATAAGCTTCAATATAATGCACATTTTTTATGCATGTTGCAGACAAATATTACAAAACATTGGGAAGGTTTTAAATGAAGGTCCTGTTATGATGCATCCTGCAGAGTTTAACAAGTGCGTAGAAAGAAGTCTAACCTTATTATCCAGCTTACTACAAGCAGTTATCCTTTGGTCAGATAAAGCACTGAGCAATTCCCTGCTGTGACCAGTGAACTCTTACAAACTATGGCCAATAGTTCAAAGTTTTTCCCGTCCTTAAGACTTCAGACAAAACAATTATACTGCCACTGCCGTTGTCGGCACCCAACGCTAAAATGCTGTTTATAAGATACCAATGTGCATAGGAAATGTTCTATAGTCACTGATATGCGGAACACCATATATAGTACAGGGTGTATTGAAAGCGTTGTGCACTGCAGTGTGTATACAAGACATTTACCATAAGGTACATGTACATAATGACCAAACTGGTATATCTAGCTGCTCTTACTATGCAATAGTGATAGCCAACAGCACTGGAGGAATCACTAGTCTCACCTAGCATGCATGAGGCCTCAGACATACTGCTGACACCTATTGTCCTTCACCGATATAGCTTCAACATCATGCAGTGCCTAGGACTGGCTATTGGAAGTTTTAGTCAAAAAGTGCAACCGCCTGTGTACATTATTCTCTAACAGAACACAAATAGTTCCTCCAATTACATCAAACAGGAAAACCAAGATACATTGCGAGCTAAAGAGCAATAAAGGCCACGCGACACCAACAATCATGTGGTCAGCTGTAGACTAAGCCACTGCAGGACACTATGACAAGCCACTTGTATTATACTTTTTCAACCACTTACATTTGATATGTGTGAACCTGTATGGGGATAATTAAACTGTTTGAGGCTCGTTTCCATTTTGAATGTCTTCCCAGTTACTTTTTAACCCTTATTTTATACAATTATGCCTCGTTTATATTTGGGGAGCTTTTTTTAATCAATTCTCTTATTTGACCAATTCTTTCATTACAACACTCCTAAGGATTTCTAGGGAAACAAACAAAATCAATGATTCTTATTTATTAATCTTGACACTTTGGTGGTGTCCCAATCTTGCCAGCGACATGGCCGTGTCAGAAATATACAGTGGGAACCAGTAATTCTGCACTGGAACTTTGCAGCGTTCCCACTATACAATATTTGCATTCCTGATTTGATTAAACACTAATTGGAAATTTGTACTTCACAGAATGAACACAACTGGGACAAGTCACATTTATGTTCCTAGTCAAACATCTTGAGCAGAATAAGTCCACAATGGAGAAACCACTACCTACAATTTACTGACCATAAACCCAGCAATTTAATCATTCTAATTTCAACTGGTTGATGCTCCCCAAAAGATCAGTATAATGACAAAAGAGACAAGTATTCGGTCATAGGGCACCCATTAGGGTCACTGGTCTATTAAAATAGTATTATGCTCATTAAAATTTAAATCCATTTTGAAAGGTTTGTGAAATATTAAAACAAGTCATGTAACACTGAAATCAGCTGTTAAAATGAAATGCAACATGGCCCAAATGTAGGATCATCATCAATTTATATAGCGCCACTAATTCCGCAGAGCTGTAGAGAACTTACTCACATCAGTCCCTGCCCCATTGGAGCTTACAGTCTAAATTCCCTAATACACCCACACACAGAGACAGACTAGGGTAAAAAATTTTTATAGCGGCCAATTAATCTTCTAGTATGTTTTTGGATTGTGGGAGGAAACCATAAACTACATTTTATATACATTAGGATACCATCAGTACTGCACGGGTTTATGCTAGGCTTTAAATTGCTACTTATTATACTTCATTTTCTTATATATTCAATACACATTAAGTTTCTCAGCAATTTTTATCTAACGCAGGTTAAACTCCTTCAGCAGCCAAATAAGTGCGCTTAGAGAGGATAGCATCACAAATATATAGGGGCATATTCAATTTTGAGTGTTTCCCGCGGCGATAAAATATTACCGGTATTACGGTAATGCTAAGCCGGATTTCAGCTCAGGGACGTTAACGTTACCGTAATAACGGTAGTTACGAGCACTACTACCGTAATAACGGTAATAGGGGGCAAGTCGCGTTACTTTTGCGAGTAACACTCAGAATTGAATATGCCCCATAGGGGCATATTCAATTGTTGGCGGTACAGCAAAAATGAACCCGGCGCGCGCACTATTACTGTCATTACGGTAATAGTGCGCGTAAATACCATTATTACAGTACTTTTCTCGCTGGATTTCAGCTCGCGGCTCAGGGAGCTGCGAGCTGATATCCGGCTTATTACCGTAATACTTTTAACGCCGCAGGCATATTCAACAATTGAATATGCCCCATAGAGTCTAAGGGGGGTATTCAATTGTTAGCGAGAGCCCCGTAAAACGAGCGGTCGAAAAATATTACAGTTAATACCGTAATATGCGCGTAAATACGGTAATTTACTCGCTGGATTTCAGCTCGCAGCGCAGGGAGCTGAAATTCAGCGACTAATTGCCGTATTAACGGTAATATTTTTCGAGCGCTCGTTTTCCGGGGATCTCGCTAACAATTGAATACCCCCCTAACAGTTTTATCACAGAATTAGCCACTTTAGCCAAGATCACAAAGTGATAATGAACAGTTATTTCAGACAACTTTTCTAACATTGATTCAGAGCGAGTCCTTTCAGCGGCCAGAGCTTTCACAAACGTCTACAGTATTGGATATAGTTATATGTCTGCACCATTCATCATGCTGGGTTACAAACACTACTGTGGGTTACAAGTATAAAGGCACAGCAGCAATCTTCTTTTTGATAGAGCACAACTAGCAGAAGTGTATGCGAGCTGTCTTACCTGAATCTACGGTACACAACCTTCAGATGTCTCATACGGCCAGTGCCAGTGGTGTTGCGTCTCTTGGCCTTAGCGCTCCAGTTGTCTAAAAAGAATGACAAAAAACATAATCAAGTAAAACACCCAATGATTTTAACCTTCATCTCTGTAAGGACTTATAACACATTTAAAGAAAAGGACACCTATCTGCAGTTACATATCGGCAGGCGTTTTAAACTAACCTGGCCATAAGAAAGGAGCTTTGGCAGCAGGTGAAGGATCGGAGGTCCACATGCAGCCCAAGGATGAACCGCTGTCCATCACTGCCTTAAGATATTGTAAAGCTTTGTAGAACATTCAGCTTCCACGCTACAATATTTTTCCCCAACAAGATGCCACCAATGATGTCAATTACTTACACTTTCTCTTGCGCTTTGCTGGGTACCCGCACTTGCCGCATGTGGACTTCTGTAGGTGGTAGGCCTTGGAGCCACAGCGACGGCACAAAGTGTGCGTCTTATTGCGGCGCTTTCCAAATGACGATGTTCCCTTCGTCTAAAGTAAAGGCAAAGACATTGTTACACTCACAATCAAAACAAAGAATTGCACAGACCGTGGAGCAAGGCATTTATCTCAGTAACAAGTCGAAATCACAAAATTGTCATATGTTCAGACATTTATTGGAGAACATCACTGATAAATGCAAAGGAAGACTGAGCCAAAAGCACTGTAGACTACTAGCAATGCAACATTATGCACAATATACATAAGATTAGCAGTCAATGACATTCTTTATTAACCCTCAAAGTCGCTGCAATTGGACTAGAACATTGGTTACAGTTACTGCTATATAAACACTGGACCCTGTGTGACCACAAGTTACATTAAGATGCAGCAGCCCAGACAACCACTATATAAGGTCTCAGTCTACAGATACATACGGGTAACAGGTATATTGGATTAGTCTCTATGAACAGGAGTCACATGTGGGTCCTACAAGTAGAACAGCACAGGCTGCTCCATCCCATATAACCATCCAGCATCCGGGGCCTCCACAGCGTCCATTCAACGTTACATTACAAAACTCCCCGCTAACATCCAACCCTCCGCCAATACCCGGCCCCATGTCACCGAGGACCGGGTCTCCCTCCATGGCGGGTGTCACAGGAACCCGCTATGGCGGGATGGAGACAGATGTAAGCGGATTGTACTCGGCGAGACACCATGACACTCACCATCTTCCCCAGCGGCCGATACGATAGAGACCGGAAACTCGGAAGGACTTCCGCTATATCAGTGACACGGGCTTCCGAGTATGCGCCGTAGTGCCGGGCGCGCCATCTTGGATGAGGGCAAGCGCTGGTCTCTATCCACGCCCCTATGCGATCTGTCTGGGGTTAGGATCAAACGTTCACATCTATTTATTTAGCATTATTTGCCAATGATCAATCAAGACAGCAAATCACGTAGAGCTGCTTATAATAGTGCTATCTTAGACTAAGCTGGAATGCCAGGTCCAACTAGCAGAGTTAGTCTATTATTATAGAGAGAGAGTTCATCCATTAAATTCATCAAACTACTTATTCGAAAACTGTGCAGAGACACCCCTATAGCATACATTGGAAGTGCTGTGCATGCTTCTAGATTACATCGTGAAACAGAACTAAGGAGTATGTTTATGAACAGGCAGCGATATGATCAGCAATATAAAACTGTTTTTCTCTGCAATTTACCTTTAAAATGTTGCCTCCTCTGCTCCTTGTTGATACTGTTCAGCAGCAGTAAAAATATCCATACCGCTTCACCAGCCAGTCTGCTTCCCTCAGCACATGTGTGACTGTGCATTGCCAGTTCATACAAGCATAGTGGCACTGGAAGCCTGGACTTGAGTTTAAAAAAAAGTTTTAAAACATATAGATTAAAAGTAATAAAAAAAAATGCAAAATAATTGCAAATATTGAAAAATAGCATTATTAAAATAAAGCGTTTTTCTGACTCTGGGAAGCTACAACAGTCCTACAGCAGTGGTAGGTGGGGACTGGGGAATACATAGGAAGATGTCATGACGATAGTGATAAAAGGATTCCCGCCATACATGTACAGACGGGACTCTCAAATAGTTTCCTGCGAAACCTGGTGAATGTGTTCACCGGAGGTAAACGCTTGATCAGGGCCCTCTTAAGAACATCTTGGGCACCGGGGCCCCTATATATACCAAAAAAAAAAAAAAATTATATATATGGGCCCTGCAGCCCAGGATGGCCCGTCGGAGGCAGCAAAAAAAAAAAAAAAAACCTGGAAAAAAAAAAAGACAATACTTATAAGCCATTTCTCTGGCAAAGACAGGTGTTAGGACAACTCACAACACATCAAGCCCAGGGCCGTCTTTCCCATTGGGCACAATGGGCAGGTGCCCGGGGGCCCTGCAGCCCAGGAGGGGCTGTCGGAGGCAGCAAAAAGAAAAAAACCTGGAAAAAAAAACAAAATACTTACCTTGCGATCAGCTGGCGATCCAGCTCCCTCCCTGGTCTCCTCCTCCGTCGCGCTCCGCAATGGATGTCGGGCGGGCGTGATGACGTCACACCCGACGTGCACTGCGAGCGCCGCACGGAGGAGACCATGGAGGGAGCCGGATCGCCAGCTGACCGCAAGGTAAGTATTTTGTTTTTTTTTCCAGGTTTTTTTCTTTTTGCTGCCTCCGACAGCCCCTCCTGGGCTGCAGGGCCCCCGTGCACCTGCCCATTGTGCCCAATGGGAAAGACGGCCCTGGGCTTGATGTGTTGTGAGTTGTCCTAACACCTGTCTTTGCCAGAGAAATGGCTTATCTCCCAATAGTAAATAAGCCCCTAATATAATAGCTGCTTTCTAAAATCCCCTGCGAGCACCTGTTCCTGGACAGACGCTGCCACTTCATCCAGGTGGGCCCCATGAGACGGGGGCTCGGAGCATATGCCCCACCCTTAATCTGGCTCTGCTCCGAGCCCTTCTGCTCTGTGTAATGTAAAATCCTCCCCTACCTACCCTCTGCCTTCACATGCAATGCTGAAAACTGATTCTGATTGTGTGTGTGTGTAACTGGTAGCCACTTTTTATAACCTCCAGAAAGATTTTGAAAAGGAGAGAATGAGTTGTAGACGGATAGCTAAAAAAATGCATGCCTAAAAGGTATTTAATTTGGTATGTAAACTAAAAAAACCAATGTGTGATTGTTCTTTAATCGTGGTGTTTAAGTCACGCTCCGGCCTCTCTCAGATGTAGCAATATCTTTTCAAATCTATTGGTTCGCTGCAGAATATAATTTCCCTATTGGAAATATAACTATCAAAAATTAGCAAATTTTTTTTATAATTAGTGTACTGATCGCAAATATTGTATAATAATGCTGTAGTTTACAGTTACTACAGTATGTAGTTACAATGATCCGGTGACTCTCAGATAATGAGGACTCTGGTTATTTCATTCACTTTTCAATAAAGATTTATAGAATTCCGTGCTCCCTGAAATTGGTAAACTTTATTTAAACAAGGGGTTCAGACATAATTGTTTCTATTCTAATGAATGCAGCTCCACATAAGGATATTAGCTACTTTACCATATAAGGCTGGGTACACACTACAGTGTTTTCAGCAGATTATCGGACCAATCAGACTATAAACGACTGATTGGCCTGATATCACAGTAGTGTGTACCCTGCAATAAGGAACAATTATCTTTCCAAAGCACATCATATCTTTGAATGAGATTTGTGATCTGAAGTAAAAATATCGTTCAACAATGGAACAATGTTGTTCCAATTGTGCAGTGTGTATACACTCTGCAGAATTGGAATTAAAATTTAGCTATCAGTGTGCTGTCACTGAGAGGATTGGCAGAGACGAGACCATAAGTTGCAGCCGATGGTTATGACAGATAAGGAGCACAGATCTCAAGGTAATCGTGTACAACGTGTATTGTGTGTACACATGAATCAGCACATGCTGATCGAGAAAGTTTCTTTCTGTCCTTGGTAAAATTGCTTAGCTATTGCATCATTAGAATTGTCTTGTAGTGTGTACCGAGTCTACAAGGACAACACTGATTGTTGTATTATTTTATTTGAAATAAAGATCTGAATTTCTTGTTTACCAATCTATTATTACATAAAAACCTTATTATTATTATTATTATTTTTATTGGTTATTTGTAGGGCGCCACAAGGTTTCCGCAGCGCCTTATGGGATCTTCTGTTTCTGATGTAGTACAATAGGAATTAAATAAAAAACCTTTATAGAGCAACAAATGCTTCCAGCAGAGCTGTGACAATAATAATAATTACACTTTGCAGTCACAAGAAGCTATATCATAAAAGATATAATATAATATTAGGAACCCTTATTTTCTAAACCAGGCCTGGTCAACTTGTGGCTTCCTAGTGTTGAGCAGGTGCGGGCTGGGAGATGACAGCCCGGGGGGCGCACAGGCGGCCGCATCACATGACATGGGATGTGGCCGCGGCTGCATCGCATGTCATGTGATGCTGCCGCCTGTGCGCTGACGCGGCCGCATCTCGTGTCATGAGATGCGGCCGCTGATAAAAATCCTGTGAAAGTGAATCCGGAGGGCAGCCTTCCGGCCTCACAGCCGGCGGGCCCTTATAGCGGTGAGTTTGAGCGCCCCGGGGGCCGATGCCCCACGGCCCAGCCCACCCCTGGTGTTGAGACACTACAAGTCCCAGCATACACTGCCAGCTATCAGCTGGAAAAGCATGTTGTTGCTTGTAGTTTCACAGCAACAGTAGAACCACAATATGTCCAGACCTGTTATAAGCAAAATGTTTGGCCACTTGTTGGAAAGAAACTCTCCCTTGTCTTTCATGTCATGCCTGCAGTTTTTCACTAGAGGGCATAACAAACATCATTTGAGTAAAGCTGGCTACACACCTATGCAATCTTACTTTAGATGTAATTTCTGTAACAATTCCACCAACAGCTGAAAGTCCCGATAAACATGCCAATTCATGTGTACACACCTACACATTTTACCTTCAGATCTGTGCTCCTCATCTCATAACCATCTGCTGAAAAGATCGTGACTCTGTACACTCTCTACAGATATCTGCCTACACTGCTGGCCGTGAGTGCATGCACACTTCCCGACCATCGTTCCATCGTTGATTGTGATTTTTCATAAGGCTAGAAAACCAAATCGACAGATGCCATGTGTTTTGGTATGATAAAACATGACCGTGGGAGTGTACCAGGGGAGGGCTTAAAATCTTAGTCCGGGCACCAAGACTTGACTTGGTAGCCTATTCAGGGCCAGATTAATGAGCTACATGGGCATGGGCCTGAAAACTATAAAGGGCCTATTGTGAGAATTGCCGTCCCACCGGAGGTGTGGCCAGTGATGTGTGGGCGTGGCCAGCACCATGGAGGGCATAGTTTGGACTTCCCTCCAGCCGCTTACATCTCCCTCCCATCCTTCCTTATATAAAGAGTGCACCACTAACTGGATCACACAGCATGTATGTAAAGTGAAGAGTGGAAATACGTCCCAGCTGTCCCTCATGCTGGGACAAGCTCCTGGCTGATCAGGATAGTGCCCTAAAATCAGGAGTATCCTGATAGAATCGGGACAGTTGAGAGGTAAAGGGATGTTATTTTATTGACCATTGAAGACAAAAATACAAACAATGTTTGATTATTTCTATTTATAAAGTGTTTAACAGAAACATACATGAAAAATGCTCATTTTCAGGTTTTTAACATTGAACAAAGTACAGGGTGCTGAAAACTAAAGAAAAATAAATGTAAAAAATAAAACTTGACTCTATGTATAAATATATATAAATACACTGTCTATTGTATATATCTATATTGATCCTCTATAGGTACAAACAATAGACAGTGTAGGTGCACTTACAAAAAAAATATATATATTATTTTTTTACTCCTGGCTGACCTGGGCCTATTTCTGTGGAGAGGCCTGGGGCTGCAGCCCCATTAGGCCTATTGTTAATCCGGCCCTGAGTCTATTAGCAACATTTGAAAGGAAAAAATGCAGGTGGCCTGTGGCGCGTGCACACTAATGCAATATTTGAACAAACGGTCGTGGGCTCGTGTAATCTGCACAATAATTGCATAGATGTGTACCCAGCTTTAGGGAACAATTTATCTGTATACAGGTTTCTATAAGTGTTAGAGATGTAACGTAAGCTGTCTTCTAAAAAGCCCCTGTGGATTATCCATAAAATTAAAATACAGCTGTCTGAACATAAAAATAGGATAATAGCTTTTATCCTTAAACAAAATGAATCAACTATGAAGGTTGAAAGATTTGTGGCAAAGAAGGCAAAGCGTGGGGTTCTCAACTTAAGTGGCAGATTGTTTAAAAAATTTCCTTACCACCTAGAGGAGGTAGAGGAGGATTTATTGGTGCCCTGCCATTCCTCAGGTGCGGCATCCTCTCCTGCCGTCAGAGTGGGTGTGTGGAATCGGGCTGTTATGTCATAGCCAAGCGCCACTCACCTATACTTGCCTACTCTGCTGGAATGTCCGGGAGACTCCTGAATTTCGGGTAGTTCTCCCAGACCCCCGGGAGAGCAGGCCATTATCTCAGATCCCCGGTCTGGTAGGGGAACAATGAAGCAATTGGTGGCATTTTTAAAAAGGGTCCAAATTTACTTTTCCTTTTCACTTGACCCCCTCCGGGAGAGGTTTTTAAAGTAGGCAAGCCTATCACTGACATGAAGGAGCCGCAGCTGGCAACTTGGCCGGCAAGAAGTTGGTGGCTGCTGCCCTCTAAGTCAGTGGCCAGCACTCAAGGTCACTCATTCAGTGTGTTAGGTGCCCCCTAAGCCATGGTGGCCTAGGCAAAAACCTAAATAATACTTTATTGGATACATAGACTAGATATAGTGTCCTCTACGGAATAAAAAAAAACTGACTAAAGTGCACGTGTAAAGTGTCATTACGGTACCGCAACATCGAAATGTGCAATGTTGCGGTACCGGGACCCATGCAGCCACGCGTAATCACGGGAGCAAATCCTAATTGAATATACCCTAAGGGCCTGGTGTAGAACCGTCTCAGTCTGAGTACAAACTGTTACAAATCCTTGGCCAAAAGTGCTTTTTGCGCTGTTCAGTTCGTCCGACTCTACATCAGACCCTAAGTATGCTAGACACTATCATCAAAAGCACCCATCGCCTCTACTGGTTAATAAATACATTTTACATCCACACACAGGAAAGAAAATATTTCTGAAACAATTCATGAACTTCTCCACAGAAGGAATTATTGATTTATTTACCTGCATCTGCTCAAATATTAAAATGCATAGCGTGTATTTTCCCAACAGTCCCTACCCCATAGTATTAGGGGCCTGATTCATTAAGTATCTTAAATGAAGAGGTATCTTATTTCAGTCTCCATGTTACAATACAATGGTTGCAAACTAGTTTTCTGTTTTGCATGTAAGTTAAATACTGACTGTTTTTTCCTGTAGCACACGAGGCACGCGACTAATCAGCCCTTGATCTGTGGGAGAAACAGGACAAAATACCTTCACGCCCCCGCTAAAAGCGGCAAGCAGCAGAGCCCTGTGTCCACCGCCAGAAATAAAGATGAGGAGAAGAAGAGTGAATATGTGATGGCTTTGAAAAAGTCCTCACATAGAAGACGAAACGCGTCGCTGAATTCATACTGAACCATTGTGATCCAAATGTTCTTATCTGTATCAATAATCCAGACCATCTGATATAACCACTATACCTACGCGGATTACCGCTGATGCCAGAGTTGAAATTTTCTTCAGCCTCATGAGTACTGCACGGACAGCTGAGAGGTGCGCACCTCATACCGAGCAAGATTTCAGACTGCAGAGACGCCAGAACGGAGAGGTACTTTTCTCTGGATGTGGACACCAACAATTGCAAGTATTTGCTAATATCCATGTGGCGAATATATGACAGTCTGCATATTATGTACTTTTGAGAGGTTACTGGATACTTTCCATGCATTAGGAACTAGTGATACATCACTGAAAAATTATTGGGCATACTCAATTGCTCAAAAGATATAACAGGTTAAATAATGGACAATAGAGATTCCTATCAAGGTCTGAGAGAGATATATATATATATTTATTTCTTCATATGAAGTAATACTGCACATGGTCCTTATGTTTTTAGCAATTTGATGTGATTGGGTAGGATATCCCAAGGATCCCACTCCATGTTGTGTGATATTAGGGATCACATGGTATTTTAATGTATATTTTTATATTTAATTGTATTGGTTTTATTAAATACAATATATTTGGTTTGATTTGCAATCGTTGTAGACTTTATATCCATCTATCAATTTACCTGAATATTCCCTGTGTTATCTTACCCCTTGGATGTCTCATCTTCGCGCTGTCATATCATTTTTTGCGTATTCTGTATTAAGTAGGGAAGTGACATTACCCCTAGACCAGCTGAGACACCCAAGTAAGGGGTGTAATATTTGTTAGTGCCAGGTATTTAGTATTTTATATTTTTGAGGAGAAGAAGAGTGAAGGAGAAAAGGAAGTGAAACATAGAACACTCAAGCATCAGGTCTGATATATTTTTTGTAGGTCTCCGATTTCCACTTACCAAGGGCCTGAATTTCCATACCAGAGACGCCTCTGGCCGCTGCAGCCATAGCTGCTCCAATTCGGAAATAATGCGTGCCATACAATGTAGGATCAAGACCAACTTGAACTAGAGAACGTTTTAGCATAGCCTGAAATTGAAACTTTGCTACAGGAGAACCATCTAGGTGCACCAACCACATGTCAGCAATGCTGACACGTAAAGTAGCCAATCTATGACATAGGGGCACAGGGCAAATGGACTTATCAGCTTGATGCAGCAAGGTAACCCAGTGGCCTTTACCTGTTTGGTCTGTTTTAGACATGGTGATTTTACACTGAAAGCATTCGGCATGCAGCACTTTGTGTTTAGTTAGGAGAGGTGCACCCACGGAAACTCTAGAATGAGAGACCAACTCACTAACTCTGAAAGGCCCATGGTATGCCATTGAAAAAGCCGTACTAAAAAGGGCTATCTCGTACTGATCAGAGGCCAGTTCACCCAATGTAACAATAGTTCTACCCAATATATAAAGGTCTATTGGCCTTCTTCTATCTGATAACGTGGGCCTCAACTTAGCCCAACCTTTAAGAGCTTTCTTTATAATGGGATACTGCACACCATGTATTTTTGCCATGAACGAGATGCCTGCAAGCATAGATGCCATAGATATTTTGGAAAAAACTTCAACGTATTGTCTCCACATGAATTCCTTCATACCGTCAGAATGATCAACAGCGTTGTTGCCTTGAGATGCTAAGAAAAGGGACCATCGCTGCCACGCCCAGCTGTAATTTTTTCTAGTGGACGGGCCAGGGAAGTTTCTGCAAGGTTCATAATGCCAGCTCGACCATCTGCCAAATGTAAAATGGACATGTTAAACCGTTGGGCTGTGCGTGAGGGGCAAGGGCTCTAAAACGACGCCAGTTGAAACGAGATAATGCGTCCGCAATTCTGTTGTCTACCCCAGAAACATGACAAGTGCGAAAGTTTATGTCATATTCCAGGAAATGCAAAACTAATACGCAAAGCAAATTAATCGCCAGTGTGAGGCGCTTTGCTTTTTTATTGCCTGGGCTACGCAAGGATTGTCGCACCAGAACACTATATTACTTTCGCTAAGCCTGGGAGCCCATAATTCCAGAGCCACGATGATGGGGAATAATTCCGACACTAGTAGATTGCTTGTCAAGCCTTTGACCCTCCATGAATGAAGCCACGGGGAGGCACACTACTTGCCCTGATAGACCGCCCCAAAACCCTTAGCTCCTGCTGCGTCTGTGTACAAATCAGTCTTCTTGGTAGATATTTGTGGGGAGGGCCAGATCCTATTACCGTCAGAATCTCGAAGGAAACGCACCCAAATCTTCAAGTCCCCCATTATTTCTACATTTAGTTTCATATGACTGTGGTGGCGATTAAAACCTGCTGTCGCTAATTGTAGCTTCCTGCAGAAAATCCTACTCATGGGTATATCACTACAGGTGAAGTTAAGAGAACCTAAAAGTGACTGAACCCGTCGCAGTTTGCTGGATGGGAAGGACATTATTTCTGTAATTATTGATTCTAATTTTCTAATTTTATCTTTTGGCAAGCGGCAAAGACCCTCAACCGGTTCAATCTCGATCCCGAGAAAGGACAACTGTGTTAAAGGCTCTTCCGTTTTTTTTAATTAGCTATTGGAATGCCCATTGTTGAAAAAAGAGCTTTAACCGCAAACAATGTATCCACACAGCTGTCTGAATTTGGGGGGCCCACGAACAGAAAATCATAAAGATAATGCGCTGCTCCTCGTTGCCCGCTTCCCACCTCTACACACCAGTGCAGGAACTAGCTGAAAGCCTCAAAGAATGCGCAGGAGACTGAACATCCTATGGGCAGGCATTTATCACTTTGAAACCCATGAATCAAAATGATTCGGGATGTAGTGGGAGAAGTCTGAAAGCCAATTTGATGTCAAGTTTTGCCATTAATGCTCCCGTTCCTAATTCCCTAACTTGTGATAGCGCATCCTCAAACGATTGGTATATTACTGTACTGCTGTTCTTATCGATGGCATCATTGACTGAGCTGCCCAGCAGGTGTGATAGGTGTTGTATAAGCCGAAATTTACCTGGGACTTTCTTTGGCACTACCCCTACCGGTGAGATAATTACATTGGGAATTGGAGGAGAAGAGAAAGGCCCTAATATTCTTCCCAGGCTGACCTCCTTACGAATCTTTTCAAGCGTTAAATCCTGGTGAACCAGAGCTGAACGAAGATTCTTCACTATGCTAGCTTTGACCACTGACTGCATGGGAAGACGAAAAGCCTGCCCGAAAACCTTTGCGGAAGAAGGCAGCCTGGGAGGAGTCAGGGTAAAATTTGTGCCACTTTTCAAGTACGGACAGGTTGACAGGGAAGTGAGTTTTAAGCATTGTTGTTGCGACCTCTGCCGACACCAGAGGCATTCCTTGGGCATTTCTTTGCCGGGTGGGGCCTTCGACAGTTGGATCAGGCATGATGATACCGACAGGACTCATCCCTGCCGCAAGATGCATTGTTAAATGCGAAGCACCTATTTTTTTTTTTCTTCAAAACAATTTTATTGAAGACATTTAGACATCAATTATGTAATACTGTTAATTTCACAAAAGAAGAGAAACATTCCATTGTAAATACAGTCAATATAAATGTACATGGGTATTATTACATTTTTTCCTTGGATAACACTTGAGGAGGTTTGACGACCATAATACAAACATTCTAAAATATGTGTGTCCGATATTAATATATTATCACTTTGAAATATAAGACAAAGCAAAATTGCAGTAATGGTAACATTAGTGGTGAAAATAAATACGCCATCATCTCTCAATAAAAGGAGCAGACATGACATTACAATTTCCCCTTCCCCTATCCACCATCAGGGTGCGAAGGGACCAGAGGAAAATGACAGGCCCGCCCCATCATCCCCCACGAAAATTGGGGGGTCTTGAAGGAATACTCTTGTTTCATACCACAGTGTTTGGTGAAAGCATTCATATAGTTGGTTGCGTAATTGGGAGGGTAGGATATTAATATAGCTTTCCCAAGTCTCAAAAAATTTGCGAGTTAGGGTACTTTTCTGAAGAGAATCTTCCAGCCAATCCATTCTCAGGAGAAAGTACATTTTTTCTTTAAATAGCTCAAGTGTTGGAGGGGAGTTCTGGATCCACATAAGGAGAATCGATTTCCTAGCCGCAGCAGATATTGCCATATGCAACTTTCTGCCTCCTGTAGATGTTCGCGTATCAGAAGGTAAAATACCCAGTATTGCCCAATCAGGAGTGAATGGCAAATAGTTAATTAAGTCTGTAGTTGCAAACCTCCATACCCGGGTCCAGAAAGCCTTGATAATAGGACATGCCCATAGACAATGAAATAGATCTGCCTGGGTTTCACCACATTTAGGACATCTAGAGTCAGCTGAGAGACCAATAATATTTCGGCGATGTGGTGAGAGGTAACCCCTGTGAAATATGTTGAGGAACATTTCTGCATATGTAGAAGCCGGGAAAAGCTTTATCGAGGTGGCTAATGCCTTCAGCAACATCTGTTCTGTTAATTGGGGGAAATGACGCAACCAACCACTTAGGCCCGATTTTATTTTAGTGTGATCTATTATGGTTCTCAGAAAAGCATAGTTGGATGAAATTGCTCCTCTCTTGGAGGATACTTTTAATAATAAAGTATCAAGAGGGTTATCCCAATCCACTGCTGTGAAGAGTGATATCACCCCTCGGACATAGTGCTGGACCTGAATGAAGGAAAGACCGCACGGGCCCAAAAATGGAAACAGCTCCAATGCCTCCGCGTGGCGGAGTGGTCTTCTCTCAATCCTGTCCAGCAGCTGCCCAAGTGACCGCAGTCCTTCCCTCTCCCACACAGTGAAGGGGCGAGCCGCCATGCCGTTCTGAAACTGGGGATTTTTGATAAACGGTAAATGTATGGACTTATAGGGATTGAGGTGAAGTTTGTGTCTTAGTATATGCCAAATTTTTTTGATCGAAAGGACAAGAGGGTTTTCAAGAATATTAGAGGGCAATTCCCGGTCGTGTAAGTGAAGAAAAGCTTTTGGATTAGTATCCAAAAGAAATAGTTTTTCTACTGCTAAGTTAGTGTAAATATTCTGATCCATTATCCAATCCTTCAGGTATCGCAGATGAGCTGCATGGCTGTACTGAACTATGTCTGGGAAATTTATGCCTCCATTTGTCTTGGAGTTTAATAAGGCTAATCCTGTGAATCTTTTTGTGTTAGAAGGAGTGGTAATGTTTGTAACGTGTATAGTAATCGCGGAAACTATATCATCTTCAGGAGGTTTGCCCTGCCTAAGTAGGATAGATTGAGTCGTTCCCAGCCCTCCTGCTCCCTTTGCATATCAATTATGACTTTACTAATATTGAGATTATAGAGAGTGGCCATGTTCTTCGGGAGTTGGACCCCTAAATATGATATTGAACCATTTGCCCATTGCAGCCCAAGGGGCCTAGCCCAATGAGGTTCTGCTGGGCCTCTCCCTAAATAAATAGCCGTAGATTTTTCGAGATTTACTTCGAACCCTGAAACTGACCCTATTTCTTTAATCTTCTCCATCAGCGGACCCAGACAAGACTCTGTATTTGAGATGTGAAGCAGAATATCATCGGCAAATGCTGTTATTTTTGTGTACTCTGTGCCAACCGAGATGCCCTTCATCTGGGGTCACTGTTGGATAATTCTCAGCATAGGGTCTATTGATAAGTTAAACAACAGTGGGGACATTGGGCATCCCTGTCGAGTGCCTCTTGTCATTACTATTGGGTCTCCCAGTAATGTGTTAATGATTAGAGACGTTAATGGGGTTTCATAGAAACAATCTATCATTGCTATAAAATCTTGGCCAAATTCCCTCACATTCAATACAGCTGATAAAAAAGACCAGGATACTGTATCAAAAGCCTTATGAGCATCTAAGCTGAGAAGCATGTTGGATGAGCGGGAATCTTGGGAAGAGGCAATTATTGATGCTATTGCAGTACGAATGCCACGCACCGAGTGGCGACAAAGCCTAACTGGTGTGATGTCAACAGGGAGGGCAATATAGTTTGGAGGCGTTTGGCCATTATACGGGAAAGAATTTTAAAATCCAGGTTTAGTGAAGTTATGGGGCGATATGAAGACATTAACATAGGGTCTTTATTTGGCTTTGGGATCAACGTAGTGTATGCCTGGTTGAAGGATGGGTAATGGGGACGGTGCCGGTGAATTGTCCGGTATAGTTCCAGTAGAGTAGGAACTATCTCTATTTTTAGAAGTTTAAAATATTCACCTGTGAATCCATCAGGGCCAGGGGATTTATGAAGTTTCAGATCCGAGATAGTGTCCAAGATCTCTTGAGATGAAATCTCTAAGTTTAATAATTCCTGTTGTTCAGGAGATAGTTTTGGTAAATTGGCTTCTTGCAATATTTCATTCAGGAGTGCATTATTGGATGGAGTAGCCGTATATAATGTTTGGTAATATTTTAAGAAGGCTCCCGCTATTTCTTTGGATTTAGTGAGAGGCAGTGAAGATTCAGGAGTTTTGATAGCCACTATATGGCTTTTTCGTGAAGCACCTATTTTTTGTGTACTGGGGAGCACCACATCTCCCCGGTTGCTGAAACCTAGATGTGAACCCCCTCTTCGAAGAGGACAAGGATGCTCGGTTTATTTCCACATCCCTGAACCCTAATGGCATGGACTCATACCCTGACCTTTTTCCTGAATCTTTCATCATAAGTGCGCCAAGTTCACGGGCGATCGCAAGTGTGCATTTCGTTAATAAGATGAAGATATTTCCATTTATCTAGTGATTCTTCCGGTCTAGTTTCAATACAGCAAGCTGCAAGGACGCAATACCCAT
Organism: Mixophyes fleayi; assembly: GCF_038048845.1. Taxonomy (NCBI): domain Eukaryota; kingdom Metazoa; phylum Chordata; class Amphibia; order Anura; family Limnodynastidae; genus Mixophyes; species Mixophyes fleayi. The sequence goes on along the minus strand of NC_134402.1, from coordinate 428,906,502 downwards.
TGAGCCAGTTCACAAAGGTTTTGAACCCTTCCTCCCCGACACCACCTTTGCAGCATGCTGCTTCTAAATCTTTCTCGTCTGAAATTGTGAGCTCAAACATGTCTACATATAACCCTTGTTGATTTTATCCCTAGCACTGGCTCTAATACCGGACAGAAGGGCTGTATTCTCACAGTGAACCAAAGGAACTGACGGGGAGGTCTGCCCGACGTTTTCCCCCCAAGTGTTTGAATTTCTGACTTTTCCTGTGGCCAAAATGTGAATAGAGAATTTTCATGAGCGTATGTGGGCCCTGACCATCTGAGGACGATAAATCGTCACTGGAAGAGTATACCGGGGAGGGGGTTATGTTGGTGGGAGGAACAGAAGGAAACGCATACTCACCGGTCCCGACTGTTGAGGTTTGCACGTCTTGCACGGTCCCCGAAACCGATGCTGCTGACTGTGCCGTCTCCTCCTGTGCGCTCTCTGACATCAGAATGGCACCGTCATTTGGACCACCACGATCCCCGTGGATCCCCAGTTAGCAGGAAATGGTGGAATGAGACGCAAGCGTGACGAAGGGCGGTGCGGGATGAGAGGAGGGAGACCCCCTATAGGAGCTAATGCGTGAGGTAAAAACCCTGAGGCGGGAGGTCTGACCCTGGACGGAGGGCTAAACCTGACCTGGGGTTGGCTAGAAGGTTCCCTAACAACCCCTGAATCTGGGGACGGCTGCTGGACCGGGGGATGGGGCTGAGAGAAACGGACCGCAGGGGGCTGAAACACGGGACCGGCTGAAGAAATACACTGAGATATACACTGGGATCAACGGGGAGGGGGGGGGGGGGTAGGGGAGGATACCCGAGTGACCCGAAGACAACTCACATCCGGCTGGAAACCTGACAGGAGGCAAAGGCATGGACCCGGAAGGGAGGGAGAGAGCAACCTGGCGTGACGCTGTGTGCTGCAAACCAGACGCGCGGAAATGTAGGAATGTAAATATTTATATTATAGGGCTGGGGGGGGAAGCCACACGACTTTGAGGGGGTAGTGATGAGCCCAGGTAATGTCCAGCGACAGCTTCTTGCGAAAACAGCAGAGGAGAAGCCTCAAGTGTGGGGTATGCTAAAGGGGGAGCGGACCATGGGAGACCTAACCATCTCCAAACGAGGACCAATAAAAGGGGGAGAGGAGAGGAGGAATGCTGCTAATGCCAGGGTAAAACTGCGTAGAAGTGTGTGGGGGGGAATAAGTGGGCCCATATGCTCACCAGAGGGTGATAAGCCCCTACTGGAAGGAGGGACAATGGGGTCCCAGACCCCTGTACGGGGATGACCCGAGACTACCTGAAAGGAGGAAGGGGTATCTTTACTGGGGGAGGGGGGGGGTGGAGCTTCCCAGCTCCTAAAAATAGCTGGAACAGATACAGAGCTGACTGTAAGCCTGGCAGAGGGGGAGAAGGAAGCCACCCTGCGAGAGGTAGTGGCCGTGGGGTGGGCACTTCCACGGGTATTCTCAGGGGGGCAGGGATGCTCTGGAACCTGGGACCTACCTGGCCTGGAGGGACACGGACTACTGGGGCATGCTGGCAGAGCAGGAGGGGAATGAATGAAAAGGACGGGGGGGGGGTGGAGAAAAAATAAAGGGTGAGAGAAGGAAAGCAGAAAGGGGATGGAAGAAGGATGAGGGGGAGGGGGGAGAAGGCAAGAGGAGGGAAAAAAAAGGGGGAGAGAGAAAAGGAGAAGAAAAAAAGAGGAAAAACAAAGAAACGGAAAGAAAGGGGACAGACAAAAGACAAGGCACACACCAAAAGACACAAATACTTAGCCTGCATGAGGAGAGCCAGCCAGCAAACTGGATCCAGGAAATCAGAGGATCCCCTGCTGGAGCAGAGCAGTTATAAAGCTGCAGTCCAGCAACACCTCCCTTGCTCCCCATAGGCTGCTGCAGTTGAAGATCTGCACTATAGGGTGAGTACTTCTGTCAATCACTTGCATGCTTTTAACTACATTCGTCCTATACAGCCTCTCTTTAACATATGTTGTTTCCACTACCCACCTACTGAATATTAAAATAGGTGAAAGTAAAGGTGTCATTACAAGACATTAAAATATACAGGGCACAAAACAAGAAATGTATAATCCCATAGTAATGCGTTACATTGAGGTTGACCACCATGCAAAGTTGATTGCCGTTGAAAAGATTACTCAGCCATTAAGAAATGATAACTTGCAACTGAAATTTACTGGATGTATTTAGGTGTTTTGGGCCCCCATGTTATTGTAATACCCTGCAAATCACAAGTATATTACTGTATGCACTCATTCAGAAAACTACAGTTTTCCAAAGTGCTTCTGGGAAGTTAAATGCAAATTGTGTCGGCCATATTAGGATGGGAAAACTGCAATGAATAAACTAGAAGATTCCAGGGGATTCTTGGGGAAAAGGGGAGGGGACAAAAACGGACTGGCTAGTGTGAGAAGTGATGTGTGTGACTGCTGGCTGAGATAATCTATGATCTTCCCACAAAGTGCCACTCTATTGCTATGGCTGAATTGTTGTCCTGAGGGATGTTTGCAACCAGCCCAGATAAAAGCACCTTTATATTATAGGAAAATACCTCATGAGGTGTCAGCGGGATTCATATGAAGACAAATAAGTTTTTTTTTGCTTTTGTTATGAATCCCAGTGCATTCACAAAGTGCAATGGAAGTGTAAGGCAAAGTGTCTTTATTCAGGTAAATATATTAACAAAGATAACTCAAATCCACGGATAACAGGTTCCAAAAGAGACTGTATAGTAAAATGGCGGGAACAAGTATAATAAGTTTACTCCAGTCCAGAAGGCACAAGGCTGTCCAGGAAAGCAGACAGAGTCCAGGGATCAAATAGAGACTAGACAAACAAATCCAAATAGCCAGGCAGAGATCAAGCAAATAGGCGTGGTCCAAAAGTCTGTCCAAAAGGTCAGGGCAACAGGCAAAACAGCGTGGTCCAAGGTACAGGCAAATGATTCGGGGTCTCAGGCAAGCAGGCAAGGTCCAGGGTACAGGCAGGGGTCATACACAGAAGTTCAATCCAGCAGGTATATACCAAATAGCACAGGAGCAGGTTAGCAGCAGCCAGGAACAAATGGATGAACTGCTCAGAGCACAGCTAGAGACAGGTACTTAAAGCAGTGCAACAGGTGCAGTTCTAATTAGCATCAGACAAGGAGATTAACTCCTTCAGGCATGTTGCAGAGTTCAGGAGCAGGACAGCAGCAGCACCTCTGATGGATTATAGGTACTGCTGCCAGATACAAAACAAAGGCAGTCATAAAAGCTTTGCTATATTCAAGTTATTTAAGTGAGACATCAAATTGTGTTATTTAAACCTCTGACTGGGACTGTAATATTGCTACTGACAGGTGTTATAGCACTGTCTACAGGAAGAGTTTGTTCCAGCCAAATCTGCTGTATTTATTGTTATCTGCAAGTTTACTGGGAGATGAAGAGCAATCATTTACCACAAGAGTTTGTCTGTATTGAATCAGAAGTTTGAGTCTATTGTGAAACTGCCTAAAATAGTTGCTGATGAGAGAATTGCAAGCTGTTTAACCCTACAGTTGCTGAGAGAGAGCTGCCTATTCCATTAGACTGATTGCTTAGTGGACACTATACACTGGAAATTGTTTAATGTGCAGAATTGCTGTTGTTTACGGAGCTCAGGAGTCAGTGTAGTGGTCTAATTAACTTGTAGCAACCGGTTGTCTCCTAAAGTATCTATCCATTGAGAATCTATTTCACTGAAGTACGGTGCCTAAATTTAAAGTGGGATATTTTCAGTGACCTATGTGTTTTGTTGATTTATGTTTGCATATTGTTGAACCAAGATTCCTAAAATGGTATTTATTGTGTGACATGTTGAATAGCTTTCCATGTTGATGGTATCATGGTATTTATTTTGTATTCTACAATTGGAATTACTTCCTACACTACCACTGCTTATCTGCTGCTGTGGTAAAGCCTAATCCCACAAATAAAAAGGAGAATAAACCCAAATGTTTATGCAGTTTTATCCCTGAGTTCCTTGTTTTATCCCAACGTTACTGGGGGGACCTTCCCCTCTCTACCGTACCACCAGGCCTGTAGAATCCTTCCTTACACTACTTCTGGGGGGCCGATCACCTGCCCTGTTACATTATTAGCCGTGAATGTAACTTGCATGCCTTTAAAATCAAATGTTTGTTACCCTTATGGCAGGGGTCGGCAACCAGCCATCTGCTGCGGCTCGTCCGGGTGTCAGTGGCAATGTAAAAATCTAAAAATGTAATGGGAGCCAGCAGAGGAGAGAGCGCTGCAGCTCCCTGCTAGCTGAATAACGCTGATGTGACCCTAAGGTCGCATCAGCATCATTCAGCTGACACCGAGGAGGAGCAGAGAAGATCCAGGACCGGGACACCACTTGAATGAAGGTAAGTAAATAAAAAAAAAATATTTTCGTGGAGGCTACATTATAAAAAATAGGACCTACAAGAGGGGGCTACATTATAAAAAATAGGACCTACAAGAGGGGGCTACATAATAAAAAAGCGACCTACAAGAGGGGGCTACATTATAAAAAATAGGACCTACAAGAGGGGGCTACATTATAAAAAATAGGACCTACAAGAGGGGGCTACATAATAAAAAAGCGACCTACAAGAGGGGGCTACATTATAAAAAATAGGACCTACAAGAGGGGGCTACATTATAAAAAATAGGACCTACAAGAGGGGGCTACATAATAAAAAAGCGACCTACAAGAGGGGGCTACATTATAAAAAATAGGACCTACAAGAGGGGGCTACATTATAAAAATAGGACCTACAAGAGGGGGCTACATAATAAAAAAGCGACCTACAAGAGGGGGCTACATTATAAAAAATAGGACCTACAAGAGGGGGCTACATTATAAAAAATAGGACCTACAAGAGGGGGCTACATAATAAAAAAGCGACCTACAAGAGGGGGCTACATTATAAAAAATAGGACCTACAAGAGGGGGCTACATTATAAAAAATAGGACCTACAAGAGGGGGCTACATAATAAAAAAGCGACCTACAAGAGGGGGCTACATTATAAAAAATAGGACCTACAAGAGGGGGCTACATTATAAAAAATAGGACCTACAAGAGGGGGCTACATAATAAAAAAGGGACCTACAAGAGAGGGCTACATAATAAAAATGGGACCTATAAGAGGGGGCTGCATAATAAGGGTTTTGTGGCTTCCAAGGTTTTTTTCTCCGGAAAACGGGTTCAAATGGCTCTTTGGGTGTTTAAGGTTGCCTACCCCTGCCTTATGGGTATACGTGTGAGCTTACAATATAATGAGCCGTAACACCCTGATTCAAACAGAAGTGCGGCTTGTGCATAATTATTAATACATTATACAATATTATATGTTTATTATTTTGTTTTAAATTGTATCATAATTCGTAATTTTGGAGGTTGCTATAAACATTACTTAATCCAGGTGATTGCACAGTCATCCTATAGTATCCAAAAGTGTTTTTTCTTCCTTTAAAGAGGGAGACAGCTTCAATGAAATTTCTACGGAGGCACATATTACATATTAGAATTTAAAAAAATACAAAATATTTTATCTTTGCTGGGAACTAATCACTAGATGGCACTGTTGCACTTCTGAAATAAAAAGTATAATTTTTTTTTTTATTGTAATGCTGTTAGCAATTATGCATTAAAACACTTCACAAATAACAGTTGACCAAATGAGATTTCGCAATAGTGAACATCTGAAGGGTCTGCAGCGCCGTACATGACATATATAGAAAGCAGTGATCCATGACATAACATGACAGAACAAAACACAAAGACCAGACATACTGAATGAATAAAAATACAGGTAACATGGTAAAGTAGATCATATTATATGAGGGACAGTGAGTGAGATGGTAGTAATCAGCTTAAGAAAACAGGGCTAGGGAAGCAGGCCAAGAGGTACAGAGGGGGATGGAATATCATACTTACCAACCTTTGGTAAGTTAATTCCGGGAGATCCCAGGCAGGGGGGCATTGTTGAAGGGCAGGAGGGGCGGGGCGCGGTAATTTGCATCATTTCGGCTCCGCCCCCGCAACAAAATGGCGTTTGGGGGCGGGGCCAAAATGACGCGATTCACTGCAAATCGCGTCATTTTGAGGAGCAAGATGCCATATGCGGGATATTTGCCTGCTCTCCTGGGAACCCGGGAGACCTACCCGTATTTCGGGAGTCTCCCGGACATTCCGGGAGAGTTGGCAAGTATGTGGAATATTAGAAGGAGAACACAAGAAAATAGGGCCCTGCTCCTGAGGGCTTACATGCTAAAGGAAAAGGGGAGACACAGAGAGGGTGGTACCGAGTGAGGGAGTGGCTTATGACTCCTTATCACAAATGATGAAACATTATTACATGAATCCACTACTCTTTTGGTAAAAAAAGAGTTCTTCCTTATATTACCTTTCAGTCTTTTTCCCTCCAAACATGTCTCCTTATTCTAGAAATTCTATTATTGTAAAGAATACGGCCATCCTGAACTATTAATATCTTTAATAGTTTTTATCACTCCCTTCTGTCCTCTAAGCAGTACAATATTTAGCATGTAGTCTCTCCTGATTATTTTTGTTATATAGCGCATGCACCATATTAGAAGCCCTTCACTAAACAGTTTGTAATTTTTTTGTCTTTTTCATGATATGGCCTCCAGGATTGTGCACAGTATTCTAGGTGCAAGAACTGCGTTCTGTCACGTCCCTCCATGCTCCCTTACCCACTTAAAGGATCTATAAGTCATGCTTCCATGACAATTGTGAGAGATTGGGAAGGAGATGTCTGCAGGAAGCAGTGTCTTTGGCAGGAGACGGCAAATGTTCTGATTAGACATGTTGTGTATATTTGTAGTTGCAGCTATGGCACATGTTGTACTATTTTTCATTTATAAAATATAGCTTCTGTAATCTATATCCATAATTTAGACCCCCTCCAGAAACAGACCACGCCCCTCTGGTCTTATACCACTGCTTCACTAAGGTCACGTACGCTTGCAATTTAAAAAATAATATTAATATATGAACCCCATAATAATATGAAAACTGAGCAATATTCATCCTCATCAGCTATTTATATAGCGCCACTGATTTGCAGCACTGTACAGAGAACTCACTCACATCAGTCCCTGTCCCATTGAAGCTCACAGTCTATATTCCCCAACACACAGTGAGAGAATAGGGTCAATTTGATAGCAGCCAGTTAACTTACTAGTTTGTTTTTGGAGTGTGGGAAGAAACTGGAGGAAACCCACGCAAACACAGGGAGAACATACAAACTCCTCACAGATAAGGCCATGGTCAGGTATTGAACTCATGACCCCAGTGCTGTGAAGCAGAAGTGCTAACCACTTAGCCACCGTGCTGCCCTACATGATCTTAATGTAAATCTTTTTATATCTACTAAAGAGTAATGTCATTAAATGGCCAAGGGAAAAAGGTAGCAAGAATAGGATTCAATATGTAAAATATTTGGAATTATAATGTACACTTGCTCAATATTGAAAAATAGGGACATTTTGATAGGACAAGAAAAAACTTTAAAATTTGAGACTGTCCCTGGTAATTAGAGATGGCTGACAAACAGCTACAACCACATCAAACAGCCACACCCATATCACAGCTACTACCCAAGAGGTTTGTCACACTCATTTCATCTCAAATGACTGACATAAGGAGAGTCATTGTTACATCATAGTAGTAATCATTTTGAACTGCACTGAGGTGGTGCGCGGGTGGGGACCGTGCGTAGGTGGTGTGCGGGTGGGGACCTTGCATAGGTGGTGCGTGGGGTAGGACCGTGCACAGGTGCTGCGTGGGGTGGGACTGTGCGGAGGAGGCGCATGGGGTGAGACCATGCGGAGGCGGTGAGCGGGGTGGGGCCGTGAAGAGGCCGTGCGCAGACTGGGGCCGTGTGGAGGAGGTGCGCAAGGTGGGACCATGTGGACGTGGTGCGTGGGGTGGAACTGTGCGGAGGTGGTGCGTGGGGTGGGACCGTGCGGAGGTGCTACGCAGGGGGTGGTTTGCGAGGGAGACTGTGTGGAGGTGGTGCACGGAGGTGTATGAATGGAAACATGAAAGGTGTGTGAATGGTCAGTAACAATGGTTGAAGCCTTGGCGTGGTGTTACTGCTCACTCGGAGGATATCCATGTGCTAATTCAACCTGTTTGTGTGGCTGGAACATCAGTATGGTTCACAGGTACCCGAAGACCATACAGAGGTGTGCGCGGTGGAGACTGTACAGAGGTGAGCATGGGAGAGACCATACAGAGGGGGAGACCAGAGCCGTAACTTACAATTCTAGTGCCCCCTAGCCCTCAATTTTAACCAAATGAACCTAAAATATTCCTAAACTGCGCCCCCCTTCAGCATTGCGCCCTGGGCGGTCGCCCCTATCACACAGCCCTATTTACGGCCCTGGGGGAGCCCGTACAAAGGTGAGAGTGGGGGAGACCGTACAGAGGTGAGTGTGGGGGAGACCATACAGAGGTGAGTGTGGGGGAGACCATACAGAGGTGAGTGTGGGGGAGACCGTGCAGAGGTGAGCGTGGGGGAGACCATACAGAGGTGAGCGTGGGGGAGACCGTGCAGAGGTGAGTGTGAGGGAGACCATACAGAGGTGAGTGTGGGGGAGACCGTGCAGAGGTGAGCGTGGGGGAGACCATACAGAGGTGAGTGTGGGGGAGACTGCGTTGTTGTGCATGGGTGAATTTGTGCAGAGGTGTGTGTGGGGGGGATTATGCGCAGGTTTGGTGGAAGAGGTGTGAGGGGGATGTGCGGGGGTGTGTGGGAGTATAGCGAGAGTAGTGTATGACTGTCAGTGAAAGAAGACATGGTTGAAGCCTTGGCGTGGCGTTACTGCTCACATGGAGGATATCCATGTACTAATTCAACCTGTATGTGAGTCTGGAACATCAGTATGGTTCACTTATACCAAAGCTGGCTCACGCAGCAGCAAATAGTTACTAGATTTAGGGCAGACTCAGATGTAAGCAACCAGGGGCAGGCTGGGCTGGGGTGCAGGGGGCATGTTCCCCCGGGCTGTCCCATAATGGGCTGCCTTGGGCTGAGTCACTGAGCCACCTGCATCTTTTTTCTTTAAAATAGACTGCTGAGTTGAGTATTGCCCCCCTGGCTGAAATTTGCCAGCCCTCCCCTGTAAGCAACTATTCATTGCCTGCAAAACAGCAAAGTACAAAAAGCACTCAATATATAACAGAGTTCACTTTTACCACTAAAAACACAACTTTAAGGCAACAATAACATGTAGAACTATAGTTGTCTGCCTCCAACAGTGACCATGTGGCCTTCCGTATATGTGCCGAACAATAACCTGGAGACGAGAAGTGCAGAGATCTTCAGAAACCAAGCAAAGAAAGCACAAACACAGCGGGTTAGAACACTTCTAGGGGTAAATGTATTAACATGCGGGTTCTTCAACACCCGCGAACTCGCGGGTGCTGAAGAACCCGCATGTTAATACATTTACCCCCTAGTGTCTTAGCTCTATGCCCCAAATTATTTATGCATATGACCTGGGGAGTGACATGGGCATATTGAGAGAGTATAGTGAGAGCTGTGTGTAACTCAGTGTCTGAAAGGAGACATGAAGGGTGTGTGAATGTTCAGTAACAATGGTTGAAGCCTTGGTGTGGCGTAATCTTTTCTTTTCTTTCTTAACACCGATTTATGTCTTATCTTTATCTCTCCTCTCTCTTCATTCACTCTCCAGCCTTTTCTTTTATGTCTCTCTTCTCTTTATCCCTACAGTTTTCCCCTCTCCTGCATGTATAGTTTAATTAGCTGATTACATACGTATTGCCCCCCTCCCTGCCATTTAATTTTTCTACCCTTCCCCACCCTCCTTTTTTTTCCCCACCTTCATGCCTCTACTCGATCTTGCTCAGCTTCATTCATTTTCCCGCGCTCCCGGATGGCTCCCCTTCCCTCCCCATCTTCGATTGAACACAAGAGAAGAGGAATGAGCAGAACAAAAAAATGCAGGATCACTATAGAGCTCAAAGGCCACCTAGAAGTGTTAGTGACCCGAGTGCCAGCCTGTACATGCAATGCAAATGTATTGTCTAAGCGCATTATGAGATAACCTGTCAAAGGAGGTGGGGGGGGGGGCATTGTTTTCCCTATGGCTTGCAATAAGGCATCTGGCTGCATTGAGAATCTGAACTGATAATGTTTCAGAGGATTTCTCTAGGCCCTTGATCAGTAAGCCTGAAAGAGATGGATACTAAAGTAACTTCAGCGATAAGGTCAACTATGTTATCACAGAATTTGGCTATTTGACCGTCCATCCTATCTCCCAATTTCTTAATAACTTCAATTCCTCATGTCTAATGCTTTTATCTACCTCACGCACCTCATTATTCCTATGTTAGGACTTTATCCTTATTCTGTATCTGGCCTGCAGTACCTCTGTGTCACCAGAGGTGCTGCTATGAGTTTGGGCATTTTCTCCTCACCTGCAGGAGTGAATCTTATTCCTCTGTTAGATCACCTGCACCTGCTTTCCTGGTTATTTATTCCTGTCCCTCACCATGCACCGTACTGGTCATTGTTTGTTGTTTGCCTTATCCTGTGTCCTGGACATTCTGCTGACCATTCCTGTGTAACGCTACCTTCTACTATCAACCATACTCACAATTTACCTGGATTCCTTCAGCATCTGGTTTTCAGCATTTGCCTATGCCTATCGATTTCAATGTTAGTTTCCTTCCTTGTTCCTGCAAATTACCTGTTATCCAGTTTACATTCAGAGACTGTTTATTTCTATCCAGCTACACCCAGATTCTGCTAAACCTGGACTGTGTTCTGATTATTACCTGCTATTCCTGGATTGAGAAAATACCCCTAAACAATGTCAGGAGAATTATTCAGACACTTAGGGCATAAGTCATTAGGGACCGTATCTCTGTTTTTTTTTGTGGGTATTGTACGCAATTCCCATCTGCGCAGGCCCAGAACCAGGACACTCGGCCGTCAATGAAATCAAGTCCGCTGCGCATGCCAACGCAAATGTCAGTTATGTCGGTCTACATTTTTGGGGATTGAACGGGGCGGGGAAGGGGCGTGTGCCCATACTCGGTGCACAGTGGGCATGCCAAACTGAAGCGAATGCAGCTATGTAGGAATGAAGCTCTGCGTGTGTGAAACTTTCTTGTTTTTCTGCCGTATCTCTTAAGCTTGCGAACACAGGGCCTCTTACCTCTCTGTATGTAGGTATTTACTCAGTATTGTTTTATTACTGTTAGTTCTCAGTTGTAAAGCGCTACGGAATCTGCTGGTGCTATATAAATAAATGAATGTTGTTGATGATGATCTCTTCCACCAGCTAAGGGGCCAGTTCTGAGTCAGTATCATGTGCATGCTATAACATGTGTCTGCATTCAGGAGCAGCTGTAAAAATGTATTTTATGTACAGTAGACATGAAGGACAGCCTAACCCTAATGTTTTTCAATGGAAAAAAAAATCTAAAGTCTAAAACATAAAACATATGTATTGTACTCAGTGCAGTACATTGGCTAAGTTGTCAGCACTTCTGCCTCACAGTGCTGGGGTTTTGAATTCCTGACCATGGCCTTATCCGTGTGGAGTTTGTATGTTCTCCCAGTGTTTGCGTGGGTTTCTTCCGGGTGCTCCGGTTTCCTCCCACACTCCAAAAAAAACATACTAGTAGGTTACTTGGCTGCTATCAAAATTGACCCTAGTCTCTGTCTGTCTGTCTGTGAATGTTAGGGAATTTAGATTATAAGCTCTAATGGGGCAGGGACTGATGTGAATGAGTTCTCTGAACAGCGCTGCGGAATCAGTGGCGCTATATAAATAAATGGTGATGATGATTGTATACATCCTGCAGTGTCTGGTCTAGTAGAGCAGAGTGAACCTACACCCATAGTCATCACCACACATCTGCTCCTTGCTGACTCTGGGAGTACTTAGGCTCTTAAATGGGATTGCGATTAAAATAATAATATCACCAATACTATTAATTTTGAAAGCAATGTTAATATGCTCAAAACTCTTATACTTCCATAGGTTGAAAAAAGAGGGAAGAGAGGGGGGGGGGGGGGGGATAGATGCAACACACTTCACTCTTGCTGATAATTATATAAAATATTAATAACAACCAAATTTGCACAATAAATGATGCAGTGTTCGAGTCCCGTTTGGGACAGAATGTTTTTTCATGTATTTGATTTTTAAGCACTATTATATATTTGGTTATGTTAAATAAAGGTTGAACCTAATATATTATTATGTTGCGTTAACAATATATGAAATATAAAGTCTAGTAGTCTTCTATGTTATATTAAAGAGAAGTTCCTAAGAGAACAATAGATTTGCACATTATTTAATTTATTTTTTGACATGGTATAAAAGGTTCATTATTAATTTTATATTTATCTATATGTAAAGATTGGATCATATGTATATTTTATATACGACCACCAACAGTTTTGTAACTATAGTTTTTCTTTTAAGAACGTTCCACCTGTATTTAATTGCCTGCTAGATCTGATTGGACCTAATGGTCATTTTAAGGAAGGAGACTTGTTACACTTTTACTCTCTGGTGACACCACGCTTGTGACAGTGGAGAAACGCGTAAGAGCTAATATCCAAATACTTGGACAAACGAGGCAGCACTTTTATCATACTTTCATACAATAAGGACGTGTATTGCTGGGAGAAAGCGATTGTTGCTGTGGTTACTGCTCCAAAAACAACCTCATATATGCCGGCAATTAGAAGGAGAAGCTACAAAGCTCCTAAGCCAGGAAGGGCTGCAGTGAGATAAGCTGCTAGTCGGTGGTTAGGTTGCAGCTCTGCACATGCTGACAGCTTAAGAGATGGAATGGTGAAGAGTGAAAGCCATGGAGCACTGTGGGTTTGAATTACAGGTGTGCTGATAACACAGACTTGCAAATATACAAAGCACTCTCCTGATTAGGCTGTGATAATACTTATATAGCCACCTCTTTGATAGACATGTAATGAGAGATCTGGAGCTTTTAAGTACCAATAAAGAATAAAAGACATTTTTCCTTATCAGTATTTACATACGGCTTGACGGATATAGGAAACTGAAACTGTGTTTGAAAGCTGTGTAATTTGTTTTTCATATACTAAATTGGACATTTTTGTTTCTGTGCGCAGTGGGTGAAGAAACATTTTGGGGTGTGCACCTCCAGATTTATATTTAATGAAGTGATATTGTTAACAACATTGAACTGATTTGTCCAATAAGGTGGAATACTATAATGTTTTATTGTGTTTTATATTGATATAAATAATTGTTTTATCATACTTGGTTGGTTGGTCTTATATATAGGGAAAATAAGCATCTTTAATTCCTATATAGTTTATTCCTGGATTGTGTTTGTTTATTGCATTGCAACAGTGTGTTTGTGCTTCAATAAACTGTTATATCCTCCATCTATTCTGGACTACTTTGCTATCATTACAAACACCTAGTTAATTTATAACCCCTTAATAGGGTGATTCCAAAAATTTTTTGCTTGAAAATGACAACCAACGACCCACCAAAATGTGCCATTATGTGAAAAAACATGACCGTCATTTTTATTTTGAAATCATATTATATTTAGAACTTGCACAACTCAACCAAAGTTTACAATATGACGGTTACTGTCACGAACTTACCTTATTTCGCTCCCCCGCCACTCCGTCGGTCCCGGAAGACGCACTTGACCGCAAACTCGAGACGGGGAGTTTGAATAGCGTTTCCTATTTAAAAACCACTCATACACTCGGTTAGTGTCAGAGTAACTTACCTGGTTCCTGGCTCGTGTTCCTTTGGATAATCCTTGTGCCTGCTCCCTGTGAAGTCTCCCCTGTGTACCAGTCCCTGCTAGCCTCACCTTTTTGGATCTTCTGCTCTGGTGTACTGACCCGGCTTGCTGACCATTCTGATTGCCTGTAACCCTGACTTGGATTGTCTGACGCCTCTTTGCCTCTGCTTGTACCTTTGCTGCCAGTCTGTGTACCGAACCCGCTGAATTCCGAATTCCTTCACACTGCATCTACCCGCTGCTCCAGCCGCTATACTACATCTTGAGGCAGGCCTGAGGACCGCGACCTGCGTCTCCCAGTAGCGGCGGTTCTTGTAAACACCGGGGAGTTTGTTAGACTCAGGTAAGCCAGCGCTAATCAAGATTAGTACAGAATCCAGCTAATCAGTTACATATTATATTGTGATAATGCAGAATGGTAATTTGTTTCATAATATATTAAATATTAATGTTTTTTTCATAAAATATTTTAAACAATCACCAAGTTTACGTTAGTCACTTTGATAATGATCTCTTGATGGCAACAGTTGTTGTTGGCGCGCAGAACTTACTGCGATGCTCCTCCACGACCTGCAAAAGGAACTGCTTCTGTTCCTCGTTTCGTGTTATCGAAGCATTGAATTCTTGGATTAGCGCCACATCTCTCTCAGCAAGATCTTTTACTACCTTAACTGAGTCTGCAATCTTCTGACTGTTATGGTATGATGCAAGGTTTTGCCATTCCGCCGGGTCATAGTCCAAGAATTCCTCAGACAGACCAAGAATTTTGAACAAATTCAGCGTTGATATTGTGATGAAGTTATGTAAACCCTTTGTTGCTGGCTGAAGAACTGGTGGAATACGTTTCAGAGGATTGTCAGATTGATCTGAGTGTTTGATAGCAGCATCCATAAGTTTTGTTTTTTCTGTTGACACTTTATCATCAAAGAAACTGAAACTGACCAGTATTTCTGAAAGACACCATTGATGGTTGTTAAATGCCTTTTTTGCTACCGTTGCAACTTCTTTGTTTGGATGCACAGACAGTGCATGTAACAGGCAAGGTCATTCCTTGGAGCTGCAGTTGGTGATGAGCTCTGGAACCAGTATTTCACATAAATGGCAATAATGAACAGACAAACTACCTGCAGATGATGTCAACCTTTGTCACAGTACGATATCCCGTAAGTCTTCGGTGACTCGTTGAACCATGGCTGCTGTGGATTGTACTGGTTGCGGAACAGCCACATCTTGATGGAGTAAACGGCCCGGGCCATCCAGTGAGCCCGATGGATAGCTCCAGAAAATATGAAATGTGCTCCACGTGGAGGAATGCCTCCCAAGAAAATTATGGGGAGTTCCAGTAGGTCACGGTAATCATCTCTCGGTTGGAATTTCTCCAAATGAGCAACTGCAAACTTAATGATATCATCTTTCCAGGGAGCAACTACAGCTGATGTCTTTTCATTTTCAATTGTTGTACTGAATGAAGCTTGATCGATTCTAGGTCAAAAGTCCCAAAAGTGGACGAAAAGCTCCATGTTTGGAGATTTAGAAACATCATGGACACTGAATACCTTTTCCAGCATATTTCAGAGATGTGATGTCGACAAGCCAAATTTAGTAGTGGTCGGTCAATCTCAGACTCCAGCAGCTCACATACTCCACCTTTCACTCCAGTGTCAGATGCTGTGGTATCAAAACATAGCCCTTGGATGTTGTCCCGCAATGCCCACTCGTCTATGGTTTCCACCATTGCCTTAGCCATGGTTTTTGCGACTCCATGCTGAAGTTTCGGAACTGAGAGCAGCTTTATTACATTCTGTCCTGAAACCAGAATCAGCAGCCTGTCAACCCGTTTTCGGGGAAACACGGTAATAACAATGAATAGCTCCCATATTATCACTCATTGACCTGACTGCAGTGCATTAGGTTATTAATGTTCACTTCTATTTGTTCCTGCAATTATACAGCAGTAATATAAATATTTATAAATTGTGTATTGGCAAAGTCACTACGTCTGATATTGTGGAAAATCGTATAACATCAAACTTTGACCATCTTGTGCAAGTTGAAAATATGCACTGAATAAAAACATATTTATGATTCAATGTCAGTAAACCAAGTGGAACCGAATGATGGGTTGGAGAAGTATGAAAAAAAAAAATAAACAATGTGGCCTTTGGAGATGGAATCACCCTACCCCCTAATGATAACCACACTGACTCTGCTGTCGCCTAACTTCTCTCCCTCTCTTCTTTCATCTGCTCACAGTAGACTTCCACTACCACCAACTGTAAAGGCCACTACCTTGATCATGTCTTCTCCCATCTATGTTTAGTCTCTGATTTTTCCAGCTCACTCTTCTGCTTTCCTCTCACAACTCCTGCACCGCCCCTGTTGCTCAAATCCATGCACACTCAGCTCAATCTTAACGCTCTTGACTCTTCTCTCTTTTCTTCCACAATTCTATCTCCTACCAACTCCTAGTCCCTCTGCCCTAGACATGGTTGCCCCTGACACTACTCTTAGCCTGTGGCACTGTAAACCTCAGCCATGGAACTCCAAGCAGCAAACCCTCCATCTGTTTTTACTCCTGTCTCTGGGTATGAGGTCCATGCTCTTTTGTCATCTCCCCCTTCTACCTGCCCCTTTGACCACCATCCCCTCTCACCTTGCATGCACCATCTTCCCTAAAACCAGCCTACACATGGCTCACATCTTCAACTTGTCTCTCTGCACAGCATTTTCTCCTCATCATTTAAACATGCTCTTGTCTCACTTATCCTAAAAAAAACCTCCCTTGACATCTGTCCTTGACCCTCTTTTCCTCATGCTATTCACCTCCTCCCTTCTTAAAAATCTCCTTTGGGCTCCAGTACCAACTTTATGCTGACGACACCCAAATCTACCCTCCTTCCCCTTCTCTGTTTTCTCATGTGTCCAACCGTTTCTCTGCTATCCCTTTATGAATGTCCCAACGTTACCAAAAACACAGCATATCTAAAACTGAGCTTGTCATATTCCCTCCCCCGAGGAGAATACAAACGTCTTCATATCTCTCTCACTGGGGACAACACTACACTACACTCTCCTCTATTCTTAATTCCCATGGCCTGGGTGTCTTTGATTCCACCCTGTCCTTCAGCCCTATCCAGTCTCTGTCCCAAGTCTGTCACTTCTACCCACAAACCACTGCCAGTGTCACAGTCCGATGCTACAGTGACCCCTGTATCTATGTTTTATAAACCTCTTCCAATTTCCTATGTGGTCCAAATTAGTAAATATTGCTGTTTTTCTAAGAAACACCAGAATGGTGCAGATGAGGGGAAATTCAAAATATGTAGATAGATTTAGAGTTAAAAAGGGGGAGCATCCTAGTTCAACTCTAAATTGTAGTGTAACAATTGAGCTGCCCAGTGTTGGTGTCCTGCATGCCAAAGCAGCTGGTGTCCTTGCATGCAATAAAAAAAATGGATGTGCTTAGCAACAAGGTTTGTCCAGGTGAAATTTGCAGCCTTTATCTGGATTTATTCCTAATGCTATATGAGGTCCTTAATCAAGATGTGTAGCAAAAAAATTATTTTTAAAACGTATTATTGCATTTAGCCAATAAAGCTATCACTCCTATAATACTTTTGTCTTTTTTGATACGAAGGTATTTAACATCACTGAGGTTCTTAATCAAAGTGTAAACATTAATTTCAGGAATGTAGAGAATTGAGAGGTTTTTGCCTATCTTGTAGCACATTTATCAAAGTCATGACCTTGTCTCTTAGCCGATGTCCCAAATGTTAACTCTGCTGCTTCTACAAATTCTGTTTAAGGGTCTTTCTAAGCTCTGTGCTGAAGAGAGAAGGAGTCTTTGGGAAAGTCGGAATAGGGGAAGATATTATTTTCATTATTATATTTTATTTATGAGGCGCCACAAAGGATCCACAGTGTCGTCCATAAACCATGGGACTAAACAGAACACAGCATACTGTGCACCTGAGAGCAGGTGCACAGGGCAAAGATGTAAAAGTGAGTTCCAGAAGAAAGAAAAAGTGGGAAAGTTATGGAGATAGGCAGGGGCAGGCTGGGCTGGGGGGCATCTGCCCCCATCGTGAGCTGGGTCACTCGGCCATCTTCATTTTTTTCCTTTAAAATGTTCCTAATAGGCTGCTGAGTCGAGTCTTGCCTCCCGGGCTAAAATTTGCCAGCCCTCCCCTGGAGATAGGTGGGGATGAACTAAAGGAGGTTGACTTGTGCCCAGCAGTGTCGGTGCCATTAACAGGATCAGGGCAGTAATGGAGTAGGAAAGGCCAAGGAGGAGAGGGGAGGCAGGAGTGCAGTGTGGAGGTGTAGAAAAGAGGCCGGAGCCAAGGGCAAAGGTCCACAAGAGGAAGAGGACTCGAGGATAAGAGGGTCCAGCTAGACTCTAACCAACCAGCATCAAGTGGTCTTGGGAGCTCTCACAAACCCTCACTTCATTGATTTGCAATTTGACAGATAGCCGCAGTTTCTGTTTTCTGTTTACTCCATGAAGACACTGTTGCTGCACTCTGCAAAACAGCTAACTCTTAGCGCTGAATTGTTGACATGTTTAAATGCCGTTTTTCAAACTAGACTGCATGATATAAAAATACAAGTTAAATAACAAAGTTTGTGAATCATCTTGTAGGCAGGTGGAGGGCTGGAGCCCCTCTGAGACCAAACTTACAAAACTATGAAGGAAATCTACTGCATTGGCGTGCTGAAAGATAGGTTCATATTACCCCTATTAAAATGTAGCACTTGCCTCTCTGCATCTTAATACCAATAGTGGAATACGCATTTGGAAAAAACGTGGACATGCACTAAAAAAATGCAGCTGATTTCTGCCCAGGGGTATAACTATAAATATAATATAAATATAAATATATTCGGGTAGAGGTTATTACCTAATTTAATTTGTATTCCTAAAAGGGAAGCAGCTGCCAATTTGCTTTTAGTTACTGACTTATACCCTCCAACAAGAACCCTTCCACCAGATACAAGAGGCCCCACTCCAGAACTTGTCACATAATTTATTATTCCTGTGGTCTGTGTTATAAACACCCTTCTTATCAACTTACTTGTTCAACACAGATGACAGTCGTCATTAATTATGTGGCAGAGCCTCTTGTACCTGGTGAAAGGGGTCATGTTGGAGGATCAGCAGACATATGGTTTGTTTAAGTTGCAGTAAATATGAGCTTTATTGCAGTTCTGTGTAATGTTTATGTTTTACATGTTAACTTAAGTATTTTATATAACAACTAAATTTATTTTTGGTTTGATGCTGTAGCTTACATATAGTATATTATGATTTAATAAATTACTATGGTCATTATGTCTCAAAAAAAATGACTGTCTTATTCGGTTCAGGGGAAGTAGTATGGTCACATTATACATTGTATTTAAATCATATCTATTTTTTTTTTCTTTTAAACATTATGGTGTTATGCCTTTGGTGCTCCAGGTTCTTTGCACATCAAGGGAATGATCAGGGTGGGTGGAATAAAGCTTGATACGTAAGTTTGTGCCGCTGCCTCATGTAAATTTATCAAGCTGCGATTTTCCGGCGGGTTTGGAAAGTGGAGATGTTGCCTATAGCAACCAATCAGATTCTAGCTGTCATTTTGTAAAATGTACTAACTAAATGGTACCTACAATCTGATTGGTTGCTTTTCAAACCCGCTGGAAACCCGCAGCTTGATAAATTTATGCCCTGGAGTAGAACATACTGCATTCTATATGTGTCTTCTGCATGGAGTACAGAAGATGCTTTTACCATAGAGATCAACATCGTCTAGAATGAGTGACATTGCCTATGTGATTAATGCAGTTATCTTCACCATGGTAACACCAAGTAAACGGCTTAATTTATCAGCAGAAAGCAGGCGATTATTTTGCAGTCTTAGTTTATTTTACCATCATTTATTTATTTATTTGACTCTTTGGTTGAAACGATTCTGGAATCACAATTTGTTGTTCGCAGAACAGTATCTGTAAAATCTCCTCTGTAGCGCTATCTACAAGCTGATTGAAGGTAGGCACCGCCAAAGTAACAGTATATTCTAAGAACATATTCCAGACACGCACTCATTCCAGTAAATGATGAAGAAGGTGATAGGTTAAAGAACTGATAGCGATGACAGGAAACAGACAGTGAACTCAGCAGAAACAAAGAACAAGTAATCACAAGGTCACGTTTCCCTGTTCTGTAAAAGCTACTGAATGAAATATTATTCATTTTGTTTATTTATTTAGTCCCACAATGTTATGTAGCAGTTTACAGAGAATATTTATTTGTTCCCAGCAGTCAATGCCCCACTGGAGATTACAGTCTAAATTCTCTACCACACACACATTCTAGAGTCCATTGTTTTGTCAGACGCCGTATGTTTTTGGTAGAGATGTGCACTGACCCTCATATTATGGTTTTGGATGTGGTTTTGGGTCTAAAACATCTTTGTGTTTTGGTTTTGTTACAGGTTTGGCTCAAAATTCCTGAAAGGTTTTGGTTTTAAATCTGGGTTAAATTAAAAAGTGTCAAAAATAAGTAAATTGATGTGATTTTTAGCTGTTTTTGCTCCTATATTACTATTCATAGAAGTAACATTCATTTGCAGTCTATTGTCTAATGATCTCTTCACAACTGTCCAAATTTTCACAAATTGTGGCCAAACGGCTGCAGCGAGCTGGCTAAAATTAGTGACAGAGTAGCAGCAAAAATACATCCAGTTTACTAACAGATACATTCACCATTTCTGCTTTCTAAAAGATACAATCACCAATTCTGCTTTCATTTTTTCTTAATTCAATTATATATCTCACATTATAAGTTGACTTTCTACATTTGGACCTTTGTCAAGACAATCACATAGAACAACAGAAAAGACAGATATTAAAAAACCATGTAGTTACCGGACTTCTTATGCAATCCCAGATTATCTTCAGCTGCAGCTCATGAGTCATCATAAGGTGATAGTCTGCGTATCACTGCAAAACATATGAGGCAATGGCTCCCTTGTATTCTCTATGAGGCACTACAAACAATAAGCATTCCACCCTGGAGCGCATAACTGGAAGTACACAAATGGGTATTCACTATAACAAGCAAACACAGTGATACTTAGGTGAGCCACTGGTACACCTGCCTAGAAGGTGTGTATTCCCCATGAGTACCTCCACTATCAAATGTACACTCCAGCGGCATGCGTTTCAGCTTGAAACGCATTAATGGGAAGTGCAATGAAGCACTTCCTGTATACCATGCATTTTAGTTCCATTTTTTCCTAGAAATTACGTTTTGCCTCGTTTTCAGATCTGATTTTGCACGAAGAATCCAGTCGTGTTTTCTATTTACTCGGAACCCCAAATCTTCAGATTTGTCAGATTTCTCTGAATCCAATCTGCTCATTTCTAGTATTTGGAGTGTGGGAGGAAACCAGAAAAACCCAGAGGAAACCCAAACACACACAGAGAGAACATACTAACTCCACACAGATAGGGCCATAGTCACCAATGCTAAACACTGTGCCACATGCAAGGTGTAGGCTCATATCTCTGTCCTTGGAAACAGCCCTGGAAAATCGATCAGTGTCGCGCTTTGTGGATATACCTGAAAATGCACTGAAATGTCACTACAAAGTCCAATTTACTACAATTTGTCTTTTTTTTTCTACTAAAATACCATTCAGTGTAGATTCATTTTAATGTCTTAATTTCATCATGAGAGTGAGTGAACATCAGAACAGTCTTTATTAGTGTGTATGAGTGTTATTACATTGCTTGGACAGCACCAATATATACACTTATTTGCAGAAATGTGAATGGAGGGTACAAAATATGTCTGCAGTGTTGCAGAGAGAATAAATCTGCCACAGAGATCTTGCCCATAAATGTGCTCTCCTCATCCCTTTATCTATAATCTAATCCCACAAAATGAAGTCTTGTATTTGCATGCGGGTACTCAGCTAGGACCGCCCTCCATCCATCCAGCTCCTCCCACTGCCTAACATTTCCCCCTCCCACCACTTCCAGGCATACGCTACCAGCTAGGTCTGCAAATCCACGCACTTTCCTGTAGAACTTCGTGCCCTTGTGCAAAAGTAGGAGCTTGATATTATTTCCTGTGTGCTCTGCTACACAAGTGATTTATCATTTGTACTGTGATGTTCTCCTTCAGTCACTAAATTCTGCAATTTAATTTCCTCGCATGGATTTCAGGCGATTAATCTCTTCCATAACAGTTTATTAGGGACAAGCGATTAATCACTCATTTACAGATATTTTAGGCACTTTTGGGTAGGAAAAGCTCATTTGCACTAGAAAATATTGAGGTTTTTATTTTCCTTTGGCGTGATTAAACTCATCAGATTAAATGTATTAAATCTCACTGTGTTTTCTAGAGATTAATCTCATGCATACTTGCCAACTTTTCCTCGTTGGCTTCAGGGAGATCCTGGGGGAGGTGGGCTTGTGGGGTGGGGCTTGACGAATCACATAATTTTGGCCCAGCCCCCTAAATGATTGTCACAATTTTGGCCAATTACAGCAGGGGACAGGGCTAAGATGACACCATATTTGCATCATTAAGCCCCCACCCCCAACTTATCTATTGTGGGGGTGAGAACCGGGAGGTTGCCCTGCTCTCCCGGGGAAGTCTCCCAGAAATGCGGGAGTCTCCCAGACATTCCGGGTGAGTAGGCAACTATGCGTTAAAGAAAAGCAGCTAATGAATCTCTAGAGACTGAAGTGTCTTTTACATTTCTGTCTCCTTTACTGAAGTCATGTTGTCTTACCTGTCAGTCTTTAATTAAATCTTGGTCTCCATGAAAATGGCCACCTCCATAGGCATCAGTACATGGACATAGGACACAATTTCTGAACTTTGTCATCATGCCACAGATGGTGAAGCCAACCACGTCTTGTACTGGCTCAGCATCAGGGAGAATGCCAGACTCTTCAGGAAGTGAGGGAGATCACCCCTATTTCAGGGAGTCTCCCTGACATTCAGGGAGAGTTGGCAAGTATGATCTCATGAGACAGAAAATCACCATGTAGCGCTAACCTAACATTTCCTATAAGTCAGGAATTACATGATTCGTGAATAAAAAGTCTTCTTGTCACCTACACACAGTGGAGGCATCCATTCTGGGCCTTATTTAGAGTTGGAGTTTTTTGTTGGAGGAAGAGAAGAATGAAGCAGAGAAGCTGTAAGTATTGTTCAAACAACTGACTTGTCATATTATCTTTGTCACTGGCATGGATAATGTATGTTCTAAAATGGCCATCATAGTAATACAAAACTTGACAGTGCTGGTAGTAAATGATAAAGTCACATTACCCTATTTGTACAGAATATAATACTGTAATGAAGCATCATGTACACAAGAGAGAATACTGACTTGGCAGCTATTAATAAATGCAAATCGTATTTTAAATATTATATGTAATTAAGTACAAACACCTCCACGACTGTTGTTTACCCCTTTAAAAATCAAATGTCTATAGTGATTTGATACAATATAGCTGCAAGACTACTTAATTAAGTAGCAGCCAATCAGAAGCGGCTAGATAGTGCTGCTGATGGTCAGCATCATTATTAATTAACTAATTAATTAACAAAAATTTACATACAGATACATTTTTGGTACACAGGTGCAATTCAGCAATGCGTATCTTGCGCAAAAACAATTGGCCTAGTTGGTTGGTTTGTAAAGGGCCAAGCAGCACAAAAATAACATGAAGGAAGAGAATACAATAAAGCAACATAAAATGATTCCTGTGCTGCCCCCAGAACATGGCCGCCATAGGCAGGTGTCTAAAAGTCTAAGCGCTACGGAATCTGCTGGCTCTATATAAATAAATGTTGATGATGATGATGTCCTATATAGTGAATACTGTCAGGCTAATATATTTATTACAATAACTCTGTAAAAGGTGCGGAGGAAAATCTTTTAATTTAATTTTAGGCTTGTACAATGTCCTTCTTCTCCTTACTCTTCCCCAACTACAAAACAGCTGGATTGTGTCAAAGACAGAAGCCAAATGGCTCAACAGACGAAAAACAGGGAGAGGGGGGCGGTGAATTCACTAAACAGGATGCAGAAGACGATTATCTCTTACTAGAGGGAAAAGGACATTTCAGAACTGAGCTGAACTACTGACAAGACCTCCAAACATGAAGGTAAGAGATACGTTGTATTGTCAACTAGAATTGTACAGATATGATGGATTTCCGTGTTCTGTGAAAAGTTCAGTAACTGGGAGTTATTAGCTTAGTATTATAGGATCTGCAAAACATGTTGAAGATGGTTCATGTGTCCTGTTTTCTTGAGAAATGTATTTATTACAGATAACAGTTGATTGATGCTAAAAACCTCTTCAGTCAGACCATAATGTTATGTGGAATGGCTGCGTTGTTACACATTGAACACTACTGTATAAAACTTTCTTGGAGATGATGCAGGTATTTAGAACACAGAACTGGTGGTTGTCTATGAAAACGCGAAACAGATTATTTATGAAGAAAACTTTTTTTCCAAAACTTTATTGACAGCTGGGTGTGAACGCAGATTCCAAAGCTGGGGGAAAATATTACCTTTTTAGTAAATAACTACCTTATTACAACAGTGGTAATTAAAGACATTCTTCAGACCTGTGATTATATTCCGCAGTCATCTGGTTTGTTCCATACGGCAGCCCAGTGACCGGAATCCAATCTCCGCTATCACAGCGTTGTACATCTGGGTGGCATGGTGACTAGCATTGTTCTGTACCAGCCAGGGCAGCTCCTGTGTGGAGTTATCTTCACCCTTTGTTTGTGAGGGTTTCCTCTATGTGTTCCAGTTTCCTCCCACAGTGCAAAATCATGTTTCTGTGGTATAGAATTTAGACGGTCAGCTCCACTAGTGCAGGAAACAAGGTGATTGATTGCACATTCTGTGTCTCATTTAAACTTAAGAGCAAAGGAAAAAAGATGGAGTAAATTTTCACCTTGACAAAGCCATTTTGGGAGTGGGCAGGTCTGTGCTCAATTCTAAATTACAGAGTAAAAGATGAGCCGTCCAGTGTTTGTGTTCTACATGCAATAGCAGCCAGTAATTTTCCTGCAGGCAAAATAAATAAATATATTTACACCCTTTACATTGCAACATGGTTTGTACAGGAGCAAATGATCCTTTTTTGTTTTGCTCCTAATTCTATATGAGGCACTATCTGAAAACGCTGCATATAATGTTGCCACCTTAAAAATAAAGGTTAATAATAAGAATATTTTCATGTATATAAGACTCCAGGCATATTGCTTATTAACATTTTATTGTCTCCCTGGTTTCTCTGCTATAATGGTGCACACACTTGTGGGTATATTTACTAAACTGCGAGTATGAAAAAGTGGAGATGTTGCCTATAGCAGCCAATCAGATTCTAGTTATCATTAATTTAGTACATTCTACAAAATGACAGCTAGAATCTGATTGGTTGCTATAGGCAACATCTCCACTTTTTCAAACCTGCAGTTTAGTAAATATACCCCTTGGAGATATTATTTTCCCTGAATAATATCAGAGCACTGGTGCAGAGTTATGTGCCGGAATACAATTCTGTCTTTGTGCAGCGCTGTGTAATATGTTAGCACTTAATAGATAAAGGATAGTAATAATAATAATAATACTACAGCTTATACCAGGGGTGTCCAACCTTTTAGCTTCCCTGGGCCACATTGGAAGACAACGAGTTGGTTTGGGCCGCACATAAAATACACTAACCCTAACTATAGCTGATCATCGAAAAAAACATAGAAAACATAGTTAACATATTAAACTTACTTGGAAATGAAGTTAGTAAGAGTTAGGAAACCTGTTGCAGAATTATGATTAAAGCAGTAGTCCCATTACCAGCTACAATTTAACTTACCTGCATCTGCCCCTTAGTGGAGTTCGGGAAATTAAATGGCAAAAACTTTTTTTCCTCTCTTTCTGCACCCATGAATCTTTTTTTTTTATTGACCAGTTTGAAATGGTCACCGCTATAGGTAGCATCAGGAGGACTAATAGAAATCTACAGAGATTTAAAGATAGGGTGGCAGGAAAAATGGCTCATGGAGCAGCCTCCGATGAGGATAACAGTGGGTGATATTTTCACCCTACTCAGCACTGCACATTTAAAATGGTTTAAAATATTAAAAATACAATTATCTCTTAATATTTATATTAGATACATACAGAGAACACAGCTAGTTCATAATTGCATGGGGCAGAAAGTCCAAATTCAGAGTAACAAAAATAAGATACTGGATAATCTTTCACTGCTGCTGATATTTCACGCGGGTGACTCCTCTGTGCTGCGCTACGCAATGGATGCCGGGTGTGATGACGTCACCCCCGACATTCACTGCGAGCGCCACACGGAGGAGGAGACCAGGAGGGGAGCCGGAGCGCCAGCTGACGTGACCGCAAGGTAAGTATTTTCTTCTTTTTTTTTTGCAGGATTTTTTTTTCAGCGATGCCCCTTGGTGTCTGGCTACAGCTTGCAATATAAGAAAAAAACCAATATTATATTAAAGATAAGGATTGCTGGCATTATCCTGGTAATAGGGGCTTGGGTCATTAATTTTTCACTACAATAGTAACACACAGCTACTTTCTTACCTCCCTGCCTGTCGGTAATGCCCAGTCTTGTTTTATTACTGTTTCTTCCCAACTGTAAAGCACTGCAGAGTATGTTGGAGCTATATAAATATATGTTGATCATAATAATAATAATTATAATAATAATAATAATTTATCTATGTGTTCAGTGTTTCACATGGTGTGTGGGATAAATAATATATCCACTTGCAACATGAATTGCTTTACATTTGTTACATTTATAGTACCAAGTCAAAGTTTATAAAGATATACACCTACATAACATAGGTTTATACTACATTAATGGGAAACCTATTTTGCATTACTGGTCATCGATGTATTAATGCTGGAGCCGTCTGGGCAGATTGCAGCACAGTATTATTATTTCACATGATCGAGCCTTGTTTTCTGTGCTTAACGCACACCTGCAATATAATAAAAATGCACAATTAAATCATAAATACTAATACCATAGCATAGTAACATGAAATCAAACTTTATAATATCATCATCATCATTTATTTATATAGCGCCAACATATTCCGTATCGCTTAATATACCATACAATCAATGCAAACATATACCAAGCCAACATAGTCAAAGCAAACGTGTATACTCAGTGCTTTTTTTGTAAGAAACAAGGTGCCGGAACTCACATCACGTAGGCAATAACTGGACACACACCCGCACACATCAGTTGTATAACGAAACATAACGGTCGCTGCCCGCAGTGAGCACTCAGCGCGCGACCACACGACCAATCACAAGCTGAGCAGCGCCACAAGCCGAGCAGCGCCATCTCAACCAGCGCGGACGAAGTACGCGTGCATCGGACTCGACACACAAGCAGCCTGCACGCACCGTTTTAATGATTGCCGGCGACCTGCTACGCTCGACAGGGCGATTCAAGTCCATGTGGACCAAACATCAATTGTTTAAGTTACTTTTAAAACTTGGAAAATCCGTTGAAAATAGGTGCCGGAACTAAGTTCTGTGAGTTCTATGACGAAAAAAGCACTGTGTATACTTATGGCTTACTCAGCAGCTACTGAATGATGTATAGGACATGACCTAAGAAAACACTGATTAATATGTTTGCATTTATTGCATGCTGTATTTTATGGTGTATTTTTTTATGCTGCATCTTTAAATATTTACTTTAATGTGCATTTGTAATGCATTGTGTTCATGTCTCAGAGTGGTATCGTACCGGCTCCTGTTTGGCGCACCCCCAGATGGGTTTTAAACTGTTTATTCTCTGCACTCTATAAGCTCTTGAAAACGGCATTTTAAATACAAAAATGTTGCACAATTACTGGTAATTGCAACACATTACAGATGTGATTTTTTTTTTTTTTAGCCTGGAGAAATATGCATTTTGAATATTACATGGATGTTTGACACAGACTTGTTATAAGTCTTTTTATTATGCAACATCTACTGGCAAACAATATGGCTATATATATGTTTTACTCCAAACTAAAGGAAGGATAGAGGCTCGTATGCCAATCTAGAGTATACAATCTACAGCAGCTATGCAGGGACCAGATTATCAACAGAACATGATGATAGTGAGCTACTTTCAAATGCATTACAGTAATGGGTTCCCTTTGCTCTTTATACTACATATTTAACTATCTGAGTTCTGGGGGTAAATGTATCAAGCTGAGAGTTTTACGGCGGGTTTGAAATGTGGAGATGTTGCCTATAGCAACCAATCAGATTCTAGCTATCATTTTTAAGAATGTACTAAATAAATTATAGCTAGAATCTGATTGGTTTTTCAAACCTGCCGGAAAACTCTCAGCTTGATACATTTACCCCCTGGTATGAAATGCATAGGAAGTAGCAGTAAGTACAAAGTATTATGTTATGTGTTATGTTTGTAATTGTATGCACAACACTTACAGATTACCTTTGAAATCAACATCTTTCTACTTCCCTTATATTTATTGCAGATTATAAAACACACACTTCATTTTAATACAACAATCAGATTCTAGGTATAATTTATCTAGTACATTCTACAAATGATAACTAGGGGCCTGATTCATTAAGGATCTTAAATGAAGAGGTATCTTATTTCAGTCTCCTGGACAAAACCATGTTACACTGCAAGGGGTTCAAATTAGTATTCTGTTTTGCACATAAGTCAAATACTGACTGTTTTTTCATGTAGCACACAAATATCAACTTTAAATTTTAGTGTACAAATAAGCTATCAAGTATTTGTGTGCTACATGAAAACACAGTCAGTATTTAACTTATGTGCAAAACAGAAAACTAGTTTGCACCCGTTGCATTGTAACATGGTTTTGTCCAGGAGACTGAAATAAGAAGTTTCTTAAGTTAAGATTCTTAATGAATCAGGCCCTAGAATCTGATTGGTTGCTATGAGTAACAAATCCATTTTTCCTTTTCAGAAGGATTGATAAATCTACTGCCTGAAGTACTAAGGATTAATCCGGTTTTAAGAAAATCTAGTTATTGATACAATACTAATGCAAATTTAATTCTACAATAAAAAATAATCTTTTTGTCTTTTCCTAAAGCTCTCGTGAACAGTGATTCATCCTGCAAAATGTTTTTTTTTAATTTGAAAAATAATGCAGTTTGTTTATTTTTATTGTTATGATAATATATGCTTGAAAAATGTTCACCGCTGCTTTTATTGTCTTTGTCTATGATATAATGTTCCTCATTAGTAGTTGGCTAAAATGATTAAATACAAATATATCTCTCGTCCTTACATTAGTGCAGGGGCGGCCAACCAATCAGAGACCAAAGCCAAAAGATGTCTCTAGATACCTTTTACCTTTTATATATATGTATGTGCATGTAAATATACAGTACATAGTGCACACACATACATTGTATGCAAAATATAACGTCATTTACATTATCTTGATTAGTAAAAAAGAAAATTGCCAAAATGTTCACAATAACCATCAAATTAGCACAGCTCTTCTCAGTAGCTCACGCTGCTACTGCAGCCACAATCGCTCTGGAGGGAACTGTTGAAGGGGGGATAAAAAAGTCATAAATAGCCAACATGCCCCTCAGTCCTCTTCACAGCCCCTTACCTGCCCATCAGATATCCCCAAATGTCTCTTATATGCACATGAGCCTCCCCACAGGTCATTAGACCTCTCCACATGCCTTCAAATCTACCCACATGCACCAGAAATACCCATCATACCTCTCCACATGCCCATCTGGCCTACCCACATGCAGGGCCGGTGCTAGGGTCCTTGGCGCCATAGGCACACTTTCACAATCCATGCCCCCCCCCGGCACACTTTCAAAATCTGCGCCCCCCTCCAGTCTTTCCTTACCTTAACTTACCTCCATAAAGCTGCTCCTCTCTGCTCCGTCTCCTTCCCTCCACTCACTGACACCGTCGGGCGTGATGATGATGTCACGCCCGACAGTCAGTGAGTGGAGGGGAGGAGACGGAGCAGAGAGGCGGCGGTGGTGATCCATAGCCCCTTCCCCCTCCCCGTGGATTTATTGGAAGCTGTGCGGCGGCCGTGGAAGGTATGGTCAACGGTCGCCGCACAGTTTTAAAGTAATTTTAATTCTGTGGCGCCCTCTAGAGCCCGTTGCCATAGGCAACTGCCTAACCTTGCGTTAATGGGAGCGCCAGGCCTGTCCACATGTCCCTTACATGCCATGAGACCTCCCCACATGTCCACAGCCTCTGCACATGCTACCAGTTCTCACCACATGCAACTTATATGCCCCTCAGCCTCCCCACATGCCATCAGTTTACTCACATGCCCCATACATGGCATCAGTCTACTCGCATGCCCCATATATGCCATCAGAAAACTCACATGCCCCATACATGCCATTTGTCTACTCACATGACCCATACATGCTATCAGTCTAGTCACATGCCCCATACATGCCATCCGTCTACTCACATGCCCCATACATGCCATCAGAAAACTCACATGCCCCATACATGCCATCAGAAAACTCACATGCCCCATACATGCCATCAGTCTACTCACATGCCCCATACATGCCATCAGTCTACTCACATGCCCCATACATGCCATCAGTCTGCTCACATGACCCATACATGCCATCAGTTTACTCACCTGCCCCATACATGGCATCAGTCTGCTCGCATGCCCCATACATGCCATCAGAAAACTCACATGCCCCATACATGCCATTTGTCTACTCACATGCCCCATACATGCCATCAGTCTACTCACATGCCCCATACATGCCATCCGTCTACTCACATGCCCCATACATGCCATCAGAAAACTCACATGCCCCATACATGCCATCAGAAAACTCACATGCCCCATACATGCCATCAGTCTACTCACATGCCCCATACATGCCATCAGAAAACTCACATGCCCCATACATGCCATCAGAAAACTCACATGCCCCATACATGCTATTTGTCTACTCACATGCCCCATACATGCCATCAGTCTACTCAAATGCCCCATACATGCCATCCATCTACTCACATGCCCCATACATGGCATCAGAAAACTCACATGCCCCATACATGCCATCAGTCTACTCACATGCCCCATACATGCCATCAGTCTACTCACATGCCCCATACATGCCATCAGTCTACTCGCATGCCCCATACATGCCATCAGTCTACTCGCATGCCCCATACATGCCATCAGTCCATTCGCATACCCCATACATGCCATCTGTCTACTCACATGCCCCATACATGCCATCTGTCTACTCACATGCCCCATACATGCCATCAGTCTACTCACATGCCCCATACATGCCATCAGTCTACTCGCATGCCCCATATATGCCATCAGTCTACTCGCATACCCCATACATGCCATCTGTCTACTCGCATGACCCATACATGCCGTCAGTCTACTCACATGCTCCATACATGCCATCTGTCTACTCACATGCCCCATACATGCCATCAGTCTACTCACATGCCCCATACATGTCATCAGTCTACTCGCATGCTCCATACATGCCATCAGTCTATTCGCATACCCCATACATGCCATCTGTCTACTCACATGCCCCATACATGCGTTCAGACTCTCATATGCCTCTCCACATTCTAATAGACCGCAACACATTCCATCAGATCTCCCCAAATGCCATCAGGTCCCCTTACATGCCCATTAGTCTCTTCACATGCCTTCAGATCGTACTTAGCTCTCACACCTTCCACATTTAGCTGCTGGTGTCCCCACTGAAGAAGGAGGAAGAGCACACTACACTCTCTCCTACTCTTCCCCTGATTGGACTGTTCATGACACTGTAACCTCTATGTGTCGAGCAGAGGAGATAACATGATACCGCTGCTCCTGGTCAGCTGACTGTATTCCATTCTGCCTCTGCCGGTGCCCAGAGCACCGTGCTTCGATCATGCTCCTGACCAGGAGCCACAAATAGCCGCATGTGACTTAAGAGCCACTGGTTGGCCACCGATGATCTACTGCATAATAACAGCAAACATTTTAATTCATACTATGCAGTACCTTCTTATAGCCTGCAGGTGGCACTGTTGCATGCATATGGTCAGTATCCACACCTCCCCTTCACACAACAGTGAAATCATTATACTTTCTCTATTTAATTCAGCTTTATATACAAACGAGTATAAGAAAAATCACTTGTAGCCCTATATTCTACTTTTACAACAATATTGTTATTTTAATGTTATTGCTGTTCTATAAAATAGAGATATATGTGGTAACATTGTATTCTGGTGGACATTATATAGGTCACATGTGACAATGGTCAACTACATTGATTGAGTGCTTATTACATCTGTGTCAGGGGAGAACACCAAGTCTTGACCAGTATTCTGCTGAGATATTACATGACATATGTACAGGAATCATCTCTAACATTTAGAAGTGATCATTGTGTGCAGTCTGGCAGTGCTACATGCTATTACAAAAATGATTTCTGTTAAATGGCAGCTGGGTGTTTTGGGTATGTGCAATTAATAAAGGATTTCCTAATCTAAATAAAATTGTATTATAAAACATAATATAAAATATCATGACCATACACCATCTGATAATAAACTTATATAGCCACTGGGGTAATTTAGGAAACCAGAAAAAAAAGGTAGGTTATTGGTCAATGACATAAATGTAATGGACGAAAAAAGTATAATGTATTAATGTATTAATGTATTATAACATATGGAAAGCCCCCTTAAATAATTAAAACTTCTCATTTACTTCTCCTAAAATATTTATTTATATTTATTGGTCTGACTATATCCAACAACATCTGCCCTTCACTGCTTACAAATGGGTTCCTCAGAAATAAGAGGAGTTTGTACAGTGTTACTTCAATGTACATACACTGGTAGTCAAACCTTGGCCACTACGTTGATTGCATGACAGCTATTGACACAGGATGTTTTAAACTCCCAATATCATCAAGAAAATGACTTCACATGCCCCTAACCTGCCCATCAGCTCTCCCCAAATGCTCCTTATATGCACACGAGCCTCCCCACATGCTATCAGTCTACTCATCTGCCCCATACATGCCATCAGACTTTTATATTATAGGGGAGATTCTACCGTAATTGCCAGCAAAATGCGCTGCGTGATGTGCTCTCACCACATCGTCAGCAATTGGATCTCTCCCCAAGGTGTCATAGTTTTACACTGTATATTTTATTTATATTCGTTACTGTATACATATTAATAAGCTCCACCAATAAAATTCCTTCAGGTAAAAGAGGAGTCCGAGGTCAGATTACCAAACAAATCTTTCCTTCCCACATGACCAATGCACGATAGTTCTCCTTATGATGGTTTTTCGTCTGAAAATTTCTTAGCCGCACTTGGTGTGTAGACATATTGTTTTAGAGCTATCAACAAGACTTTGAAGAACCGTTCTGCGTTGCAGCGAGTATAACATTTTCTGTTTATCTCTAGAAGCTGCTGTTGTTTCTTGTGGAGTTAACAGCGATTTGGCAAGTTGCAGAATTGTTTCCAGGTTTTTTTTCCGGGTAAGAAACAAGACGTTATTCATTTACAAAGCAAGATTTATTTTTACAAAAAATCTGTTTATTAACTCATGGGGGAAAACGTAACATGCTCTTATTTTTGAAATTTGTTAATCTGTGAGTTTTTGTGGGGCGGTTTGAAAACCGCAGATGTATGAAAGTGGAAACTAATAGAAAACTGCAGGAAAATCTCCATTTTAGAAAGTGCTATTTTCAAAATTGCCTTCCTGTTTCTTTCCAATGGAAGAAATACAGATCATTTCAATGATCAATTGGTGCCATAAATATGGCTGAAATAAACTCTGAAAAATAAAGGTGTTTGTGAGAGCTGAGGTAGCTGAAACCGTCGTCTATTTGAATTTTGATCATCTAGCACTGAATAAAACAACTGGGGGTAAACTTACTAAGCTGCGGGTTGGAAAAAGTGATTCTAGTTATCATTTATTTAGTACGTTCTACAAAATGACAGCTACAATCTGATTGGTTGCTAGAGGCAACATCTCCACTTTTTCAATCCCACAGTTAAGTAAATATACCCCTTGGTGTCCAAGCTGACGGGGGAAAAAAACACAGCTTGCTACATTTCACGAAGAATATATTAATAATAGTGAAATGTTTGATACCTAAATCAAAGTATCTGCTTTCTCTAATAAATGTAAGGGGGGGCAGCACGGTGACTTAGTGGTTAGCACTTCTGCCTCACAGCACTGGGGTCATGAGTTTGATTTCAGACCATGGGCCTGATTCATTAAGGATCTTAAATGAAGAGGATCCTTATTTCAGTCTCTTGAACAAAACCATGTTACAATGCAAGGGGTCATTCAGTGTTTTAGGCACCCCCTAACCATTGGGCAACCCCTAACCATTGGCACCCTAGGTTCGCCTGATGGTAACCCCCCTCTCCTCCACTGACCCTCACCCACTCCCTTTCTTATTCATTCTTTTACCCACTAGCGTTGCCCAGGTGGTCGCACACTTCACTCTGTCTCTCTCTTCTTTTTATCCTCACTTCTACTCTTACTCTTTATCTCTGAAATTCATGGTGAAAAATCCTATGCATTTTAGCGACTTTTACTTGAAAATGCTTTTGTAACCTATTGTTAATTATATTGTTAAAATTTGAACAAAGAAAAATTACACTAAAAAGATCATCGCTTATATTTGCTTGCAGCTCAGATGGATGTGAGAAAAAATGAGTGATTTTATTATTACCATAATTTGCGCAAAAACATACACGTGAGCCTATTCTGGTAATGAGGCAGCTAATTGAATTGGCCCCAAATGGGGTAAATTTATCAAGCTACGAGTTTCCGGCGGGTTTGAAAAGTGGAAATGTTGCCTATAGCAACCAATCAGATTCTAGCTGTCATTTTGAAGAATGTACTAAATAAATGATAACTAGAATCTAATTGGTTGCTATAGGCAACATCTCCACTTTTCAAACCTGCTGGAATCTCGCAGCTTGATAAATTTACCCCAATGTCTTTTTCAGCACCGGGGACAGTAAAGAGTGCATACTTGGTTTTATAACAGTTGCAGGGCACTAGTAATCAATAGTGACGAGGACATTGCACTTAAGAGCTTGCAATCTAAAAGCTGAGCTGCATTGTTGTTAGTATAAACTTTTAGCAGTCATTTCAAATGAGTTATTTTTATTAGTAGAGCATGCAAGCATGAAACAATATTACCAGCAAATTAAAAATGAATCGCATTTAAACATAACAAATATGTAATTTGATTAAATGGTCAATTATTTAGACTGAGACTGTGAGAGGAAAATGAAAATATATCACATCTGGCTTTATTTAGTGATTTCCTCGCTTTGGTTGAGCTTGTGATACAGAATGTGTTCCTGGGGATGTTTAGTCATAAACGATACAGCTAATTAGTCAGAATATTTTTGTTCATTATTGGCACACTAGCGCTAGCTCTAATTAGATAGTATTAAGCCCTCTAATAATAATTAGTGTTGTTTATGCTACAACAGCCTGGTTTAAAGTAGGAAATCTGTATTTTAGTAATGACGTCAGGAAGCAATTTTATAAATAAGTATAATTGACTTTAAGTTCCTCTTATAACTAAAACTCAAATTAAGGAATTGTGTAATAAAACCATTTAATTAAGCATGCAAACCTCCCATCTTGGCATTCACAGGGGAATTAATCCATTTTTCGGCAAACCAGTGCATTCTAAATAAAAAAGAAATGCGCTACAGAAATTAATGTGGTAAAGTGTGATTTATTTTCAGTATTTTGTGTCATCACTGTGTCTGTTTCTCAAGACCTCCTGAAATGTTTAATATAATTCTGCATCAAGTTCCGGTGTGTGGATCCCATTGGATTATATTACATTCCACGTTTATTTTAGTGAAAGGGGTGACATTACAGTGTTAGGAGGTTGGGTTTTGATCTGACATTTAGGGCTAGATTTACTAAACTGCGGGTTTGAAAAAGTGGAGATGTTGCCTGTAGCAACCAATCAGATTCTAGCTGTCATTTATTTAGTACATTCGACAAAATGACAGCTAGAATCTGATTGGTTGCTATAGGCAACATCTCCACTTTTTCAAACCCGCAGTTTAGTAAATATATCCCTTACCCTTTTGTTGTTTGTTTTGGATTATTTCCACCTCTCTGCATAACTAAATGCGCTTCCAGTGTCCGAGAGCGGACAGTAGCTGTGCATCTTGAAGTGCCCTGGGGTGACTATTCAGGGACACTTGCGCGAAACCAAAAGCGTTCAGCAGTGTGCATCGAATGGGCTTCATAATGGAACCTAAATGCACCTGTCACAAACACACAGTGAAGGCAGCCATTTTGTACACTGAATCAATATTCATAATAATACAAATTATTTCTTTGCTAAGAACTAGACACATTGATGAGGTGTGAGGCAAACAAAATGGCTGCCTCAGCTGTGTGTAGGCTATGGCTCTGCTTTAATTAAACTAAAGAGACAGACCTTTACTTAACTACCCAACATCGTTCCCATATACATAGACCTGAGCAGACACCTAATCTTCCCAAATTATCATGGAACGATACTATTAAACTATGAAAAAACACACAGCAAAAGTGATTTGCAGTTTAAGAATAGTCAAAGTTGACTGAAGACTTTTACAAGGCCCCCACGGCAACAAAACACATATCTGACAATCTGTCATCAAGTCAGTCCATGCGTTCTGTATTTTCAGAAGCGTGACGCCAGTGAATTGCAGATGGAACTCCTTTGGTGCTTGGTCAGAATGTGACGGCTGCTCTAAAACTCAGGTACGTTACCACAGAATAAGTTGATAACTTCTTAAGACTTAATAATTATATGAATATAATTTATATTTTGTCCTCCAATATTTTTGAAAGTGATATTTTCTGATAGATTAATCTGTGGAAAGGCCATGAGAGTCCATTTTTTTCTTGCTTATAGAACTCCCTCAGATTATTTAATGTATTTTTTTTTCTTTTTCCCAATATAGACCCGTAGACGGACCATTGAGGTTTATGCTCAGTTCGGGGGCCTGGAGTGCAGTGGATCAGCATATGAAACTCAACTATGTTCTCCCACCAGAGGATGTCCTATAGAGGATGGTTGTGGAGATAGGTTTAGATGTTTTTCAGGTAATCTTACATTATCAGAACTGTATAACATGCATGAATAAACATATTTTCTGAGGAACCAACTTTAAATTACTATTTTAAAAAAGGTAATAGAACCCTATCGCGAGGTATTGGCATAATCTTTTTTTTTTTAGTTTTGGATTTAAGTGCTATTTGTCTAAACTTGCCAGTTGTATATGATTAGGTTCAGTTACATATGTGCTCAATGAACAGGAGCAGCCATTTTGTACCACACGGCTCATTTTGAAAGTGTGCCCTAGTGGAATGCACAATATTCATTAAGGTGGACCCATTACCGATAAACAGTGTAGGTTGCTAATTTTTATAGTAACAGCTCTGTCAATTATTGGTATTCCCAGTGATGTGTGTTCTAAACCTGCTGCCAGTTCTATAGCCCGAGTCAGTAGCTACCGCGTGGGGTGTATAAGTGAAAGCTTAATATGCCCAGCAGTGATCCAATGTTCTCAGACATTAGCCGCTGGTACAGAGACTGCTAAGGTAACCTGCAACATTTAACCCTTCTAAAGGAAAAGATGAGGTGTTGCCCATAGCAACCAATTAGATTCTAGCTATCATTTACTAGAATGTACAAGATGAATGATAGCTAGAATCTGATTGGTTGCTATGGGCAACACCTCCACTTTTCTTTTTTAGAAGGTTTGATGAATCTATCCCTATATTTTATGCAATGCACTGTATGGTGGAAATTCAATTGCACAAAAATCTCCACGAGGTGCCTTCAGAACCACCGTAAGACACCTCACATGGATTTTTTTTTACAGAAATAGTGCTGATTTTTGCTCCTAAAATGAGCATTATTTTTTACAGTATTACCGGTAAAAAATGATGTTCTAAGGAGCATTGCAGCCAGTTGAATCTGCCCCTATGGCATTTTTTAGATCACTATTACATAATATTTTTCCCTCTATGCTTCAATCGTTCCACATTTTTAGAGATACAGCTCTATCAATTATTGGTATTCCCAGTGACTTGTGTCTACCTATTTCTTTTTAATGCCAACATATTGCACAGAGCTTCACGGAAAATGTTTAGTTACCCATATCTGCCCCTGCCTCAGTGGAGGTAATAGTCTTGTCTACCACACAAACACACACATGGGCTAATTTCAACACAAGTCCATTCACCTACCCGTATGATTTGTCAGAGTTATATCTTCCATTTTTGTGATCCCTTCCCCTCTACCCTGGAGTGCAACTGTGTTCTCTCTGGCTCAGCTGAGACGTTTAGAAGGAACACACTAATTCTGTATATACTATATATAACATGAGGAGAGCGAGAATGAACCATGGCTATTGTATTTTAAGGTCAGTGTATCAGAAGAGCACTAGTCTGTAACGGTGATCATGACTGCGAAGAAGACAGCGCAGACGAGTCTAACTGTGATCAGCGTTTCAAGGTTTGCGACATCGATACGTACCCCCCCAATACAGAATTAACTGGACGAGGGTAAGTAAAATACTTTCTTGGTCATTGTATCCATGCAAAGTGCACCACCAATATTTTACATTTTACAGTAGCATGCTGACACAGCAACCATGGTCATAATGAAATATATGTCGGACATGTGTGGTTTTGGTAAAAGAAACATGAGTAGGGTGAAGATGGAGAGGAATGGGCACCACAGTATTATGACTATAGATAATTAAAACACAACTAGCAAAACCAGGTTATTTCTGTAAGTCCGAATGTCAACCATGCTGATCCAGTAGCAATCTGCACCAACTGGAAGTGGCAATAGCTGTATCACCACTACCTGTTGTGACTGAGCCCTACAGATAACCATGAATTAACACCATGTTCCACCCTAATTGTGACTGATGTTATGCACGTTTTGTCGCTATCCAATAACGATTGTCGAATCTCGATTTGTGTTTCCAACGCACAAATATTTATTCTCAAAAAGTAGCAGAATAATTCAAGCGAAATAATAATAAGCACAGCCGTTACTTATCGCAGGCGCTCTGGATCCAGTGAACAGTCATTCAGGTCTGAAGTCTGTGGTCAATGTGACTGAACACTAGATGAGAGCTGCTGCTTATATACAAACAGAAATACAGTGAAACAATGCAGATGGTGTGGCTTGCTTCTATTGGTCCAGGCTTCAGGAAGGTCCAGGGAGTTGCAGATCATAGGCTAGTTCAAACTAAGGAATCCAAAGTTGGGGGTCATCTCTCCAGGGGATGTGCTCCTTTCTTCCCGCCAGGACTCCAGTTACAACTAGTCCATTAGCATTTTATAGTCAACATCATCTTAAAGGTTTATTCCCTAACATCAATAACTAGAGTATGCAATGTGCGATCTCTTCGCTGAATGCACCGGACAGCTGCTGATGTAAAGGGGATTAATATGATATCAGACATGACACATTTCCTTTAACCTGAACCATATGTATCACTTATATGCATACAACTTATAATATTACACATAAACACTACTATATTTCGACATAAATAACTATGTTTTGCAACTACGATTATTGTGTACTATTTACAAGTGTGTGTGTTCGTGCAAATGTATACAAAAGTGTATAAGCTGTTATTGCCACGTGTTGCGGCTGGATACGCCCTTCCACGCCGTAGCGTGCTCTACGCATAATTTCAGACAAAGACAATCAAGTTTGCTCGATATTAATTGAAATGACTTTATCCAATTTGCTGACTTCGACACTGAGCCTCAGCGGTAGCCATGAACTAACATCATGTTCTACCCTACTATGGATAATCGATCACCAGCAACATCAACTGGCGTGAGAACTGGAACTAGCGCCACTTATATGATAAAAGTGAGGGGAGGTTGGGAATGTGTCTGCTTGGCTGCCTTCCCTGACTGCATCAAAAATGCATATTGAGCCTTATTTCAGGTTTCAGCTTTATACATATAATTAAAGCTATATGCACATTTTTAAAATCTGAATCTGGAAAGGTCAGTGCCCAAATTCCTCTTTTACAATGACCCGTGTCAACAAAACATGTGCTTTTTATTGCATTACATTGTCTGATGTGAATTAACCATAACGTAAGAATGTTATAATAACTGTACATTGTGTACCCCTCCTCCTCTTGCTCCTACTGATAACCCCCCCATCCACCCCTCCCCCCCCACCTAAGGTACTGCCCTTTGCCGGGGATCACTTACTCCTTTCATCTCTCACCTCTCATGATCTGCTGTCATATCTAAGGGCAACAAATGTACCTGTATAACAGAATTAACTGGAGTAAAGAGTTCAATAAAGTATTGTTTTCATATGACCTTTTCTTTCCCTTTTCAACTTGCGCTCATTGTCTTCTAGCTTTGACATTGTCACCCAAAAAATGGGCAGTAATGTTATTCACACAAAAAGTTTCGGAGGAAAATGTCGCAAAGTATTCAGCGGTGACAGCAAGCAATTCTACAGGTTAAGTGAAAATGTCCTCACCTACACGTTTAAGGTACTTTTATTCATTTCATTTGTACTAGCTAGTTAATTATTTAGGGTGCTAACCTAGAAAAAAGAGGAAGAGTGTGGGTGAAGCCTCTGTCCACTGGTTGTATCTCAAGCTGGGTACACACTACAGAAAATTTCTCCCAATGCGATATCTTTCACGATTTTCCCTACGACTGAAAGTCCCGATCGGCATGCCCATACATGAGTACACACTTATCTGATTGTACCCGATTTACCATCATATCTGTGTTCTTCATCTGTCATAACCATCGGCTGAAAAGATGGTGACTCCGTAAACTCTATGGAGATCTGCCTACACTGCTGGTCGTGAGTGCGTACACACTGCAGAATTTGCCCGATATCGTTCCATCGTTTATAAAGATTTTTAGTCCGGTTATAAAATCAAATGAAACGATACAATGTGCTTTGGTGCGATAAAACATGATCATGAGAGCATACATACTAATGCAATATTGGACCTAACAGTCGTTTATTGTGTGATTGGCACGATAATCAGGTGAAAAACCTGTAGTGTGTATACAGCTTCACTCCTGCTCATTTCACTATCTGCTTCTGTCTATATACAATCCTGTCTGTGCTTCCCTGCCTCATCTTCAGAAGGCAATGTCATGAGCCACAGCGGTGTATTAAGCCTTTGCGGCTTATCGTTTACTGTCCGTCACCATGACGACTGGAATGTCACTTCTGCTTTGTCCTGGCCGTCACCAGGGCAACGGGCGAGAAACTCTGTGTGTATGCGCTGCGTCCCGGCCCGAGGGCAGCTAGGCGCGAAAGTGTTGTATTAATTATTAATTACATTTAGTCTCCTGTGGCTAATTACCCCCTTCTGGCACCATGGCCTCTAATTGGTGCATTTTTGTATTTAAGGAGGGCTTAACCTCCCTGCCGGTTATAGCATTGTGTTCCACACTAGCTGACCTTCTCTCCCTGTCCTATGGATACTCTGTCTGTTTGTTGTTTCTGGCATGTTTCTGGGCCGTGCTTGTACTCTGATTGCCCTGACCTTTGGCTTCGTTATTTGGATATTCCTGCTCGCTGCCAGCCCTGACCCTTGACCTGTCCCTGTTTGTCCTTGCTGCTACAGACCCCTGACCCTGGACTGCTTTTGACTATCCGCTTCTGTCTTGTCTACAGCCTTTTGTCTACCTGCTGTCGTAGTGTATATAAGCTTCCACTACGCTTAGAGTTAAGACCTGGGAGCATCCAAGTACCTGTGAGTGCAACAAGCTCTATGGGAAAGGTGGCTGCTATGGGCGAAGACCTCTGTCACTTCTTCTGGAAGCTCATGACAATAGCCGTTAGCCATAACAAGCAACGGCCTTCTTCAATCTTCAGCCTTTCATTGATTTCTTTTTTCTTTTCTCCAGCTTGCTATAGGAGCTCCGCGTGCAATGTAGACGTGGATTGTAACAATATAGTCTACATACTCTTCCATGTCGTGTAGTCAGGGCCGGATTAAGGAAAGGGACGCCCCCGAGATAAGGGTACTGTGAGGGCTCCCCCCCCATGAGGCCCCCCCAACCATGAGCCCCCCTCCCCGTTAGCTTACCTCTATTCGTTGTTCCACTCCTTGTAGCACTTAAGCGACGCGCAGTAATCTCCTTACTGAGGAGATCTAGTGAGAGTGAGACGTCTCACTCAGTAAGGAGATTACTGTGCGCCATGTAAGTCCTACAGTGACAGCAGGCAGCTAACAGCATAACATTTGCTGTCAACTGCCTGCCATTCTCCTTGAACAGGTGACAGTCGGAGCCGGGGGCGTGGATGCCCCCGACCCGATGAATGCTGACAGGCCCACCAGCTGCCCGAGGCCCCTGGGCTGTAGCCCTTTTAGCCCTATTGTTAATCTGGTTCTGCGTGTCACTCATTCAGAGTTCCCTTCTCTAGTAGTGTAGACTCTGAAGAAGCATCAAATATACATGATGCAAAAGGGAACTATCTTCTCTCTTGCATCATGTTTCCTTCTATGGTGCAGAGTGACTACAAAGGTTTCTAGGGGTTTGCCTGTCTGCTAGCCTTCCACTATCTACAGAATCACTGTCACATCATTTAGTAATATCGCTTCCTAACTCAGGTAGGCTACCCAAGGACCCAGACATAACTACCCTAAAAAAATGCCACCTATCCTATCTATCCAGGTGCTGGCTGAGCTGGGGCGCAGTGGGGCATCTACCCCTGGGGCCAGTCCCATAGTGGGCAACCGTGGACTGGGTCACTGGGCTGCCTGCATTTTTTTCCTTTAAAATGTTCCTAATAGGCTGCTGAGCTGAGTCTCGCCCTCCAGGCTAAAATTTGCCAGCCAGAGCCTGTATCTACCTATACTTCTCTAACAGCTGGGAGTAACGTGTGAGGGCTAGAGCTAGGCCCTTCCTTGCTAACTTAATCAGGGTTACAATAGTGGTCCCTAAACCGAATTAGACCCTGTATTAAAAACTATTTCTATTACATATAAAAACTTTCATCAAACATCTCTATAGTAATTATTACTATTTATCATATGATAAAAATTTACAAGTAAAATACTATATCAAATATGTCTATATGTTGTTGTTATCGATAACATACTGTATACAGTCAAGCATTTAACAAACACTGTAAATATACCTTGTTTGCATTGTTTAATCTGTCCTTGTGCTATCTCTTTGTCTGTTTCATGTATATTTCTTTAGTACTAATGTCCAATGTTTTTCTTGCAGGTAGAAGCAAAGAATGATTTTAGTTATGACTTCTATAACAGCAGCTGGTCCTATTCGAAAAGAACAGAGAAATATGTGACGTCTAACTATGGGGATTATGAAAATCGCAACATAGAATACAAATTAACAAAAGAAAAGGTAAATATGACTGTACATTTCTCACCAATGGTTCAATGCGACTATCATTTGCATTACAAAGTTAATGCGCTTATCTGAATTGTTTTGACTTTCATACATTCCATTACAAAATAGATTTTCAAAATGAGTGTTAAGTGAGTGTCACGATAATGACTTTGAGGATGCCGCTGACTGATATTGACACCACAAGACAGGGAGTCTAACGCACCCCCGGTATTCACCACTGACTCCCGCAAGGAGATATTGGCTTGGCTGCGTGGGGTGCGCAGGTCGCGGTTCTCCAAGCTAGTTAGCAGTGCAGCGGGAGAGAGCAGGAATGGTTGTACAGTCCGGGTCGATGCCAAACGATACCTCAGTACACGTGGGGGATCCAGAGGGAAGGTCGAAAGCGAGCCAGGGGTCGAAATCCAG
This sequence comes from Mixophyes fleayi, assembly GCF_038048845.1. Taxonomy (NCBI): domain Eukaryota; kingdom Metazoa; phylum Chordata; class Amphibia; order Anura; family Limnodynastidae; genus Mixophyes; species Mixophyes fleayi. The sequence continues at coordinate 428,862,677 of NC_134402.1, read as the reverse complement.
ATAACAACAGAGCCAAATCGCAGGACAGAGAGAGTGGTCAGGAACAAGCCGGGAGTCAGAAACCAACAGACAATAATAGGAACAAGGGAGCAGGATAAAGCACGCTGGAGAAAGGTGAAACCAATACTCTGGCACAGACCTATTAGATGATTTGCCTTATAAACCCTAACCTGGCCCTTGATAGGTGGAGGATCTCCATGCTCCTCGTCTTCTGGCACAGTTTTTGAGAGATGAGTCCTCAAATCCGGAGAGAGAGAAGGGGAACTGTCAGGGGCCATCCCCGCACTGTGCATAGGTGCTGGGGACGGACGCCTGTCTCTCGGAGCAGATCCTGTCCCGATGCCAGGCAACAGGATGTACTTCCAGGCTCGCCGGACGCACATGCGCAGAAAGCAACGGGAAGCTTCTTTACTCGGTCTGTCGGCGGCCGACAGACCGTGACGGGACGGGATCTGGCAAAGGCATATAAGAGGAGGTGCCTTATAAACCCTAACCTGGCCATTGATAGCTGGAGGATGAGTGCATCTGACTGCTGACAGACCGAGTAAAGAAGCGCCTTGTTGCTAGGCAACGGGACGCGCCTACTGCTCATGCGCACCCAGCAAACCCGGAAGTACGTCCTGTTGCCAGACAACGGGACGGGATCTGCTCAGAGAGACAGGTGTTCGTCCCCAGCATCAATGCACAGAGCGGGGACGGCGCCTGACAGACAGATCAAGCAAATACAAAAACATTATTTTATTTGTCAGATGGAGGAAAAGAAACATGTTGAGTCGTGTTTAAAGAAGCACACCATCTAGTGCCTTTTTTTGTTCAAATAACTATTCCTTCCCCTAAATAATATAGCTATGAGGGTTTAACCAGGACCCACGTTGCTCAGCAGATCCTCACCCCATCTAGCGGAAAGCCTGGAATCCTTTTGAAGAAAATTGTAAAGAATTGAGCAGTCGATGGACCTGATTTGATAGCCGTGGCAGTTGTCCAATCAACTATAATTATTGAATGACTGTAGTGTACATTCCGCTCCATCAACAACTATCCAATGTTAGCAGTGATCAATCCACTCCATCACTAACTATCCAATGGCAGCAGTATCTAATCCGCTCCATCGACAACTATCCAATGGCTTCAGTGTCCAATCCACTCCATCACCAACTATCAGAAGTGACAATTCCCTTCCAACGACAGCCATCTAATGTCAGCAATATCCAATCCTCTCCATTGACAACTATCCAATGTCAGCAGTGTCCAATACACTCCATAGTCAACTATCCAATGTCAGAAGTATCCAATCCATTCGAACGACAGCCATCTAATGTCAGCGGTATCCAATCTGCTCCATCGACAACTATCCAATGGCTTCAGTGTTCGGTCGACAACTATCCAATGGTTTCAGTTTTCGGTAGAAAACTATCCAATGGGTGCCATGTTGTGATTGTGGGGCATTTGAAAAATTTTACTCTTAGCCGACTTTCTCATTTATTTTATTATATACTACTACGTATGTTTATAAAAATATATAAACGTTTATTCACATGCATCACTCAGGTCAGCAGATATCTTGTGACTTTTTGTCTTGCCTTGTTTCTTGTAGTGGAAACAGTCTCATCTGCTTATTTGTTATACTGTAAAGGACATAAGGAACAGAGATTGAGCAAAACATGTAATTGTTTAATAATATATACAAACAAAATAAAGAAATATATATATATATATTATTAAATATATTCTTATGACATTAGAAATGCTAATATTATCATCCTTTATTTGAAGTATTATGAAATAACAGTTGTAGCTGGTGATAGGTGAAGTGGGTGTGGCTACTATAAGGCAGAAGCCTTATCAGCCACCAATATTAAAGCACTCATAGTGGAATCACATTTCTGAGCAGCTACTGGTGGGTGTCTGGTTGGAATGCGGAGAGAACGTGGAAGTGGAGGAATGAAAAATGAACCAGTCACAATGGCTGTCCTTCACCATTTTCTCAATTTACTTTAGGAATGGTTAGTCCTTTACGGTAATTGGAGCTATTTAAACATAAAAATGCCACAATGAGTGCACAAGACAGTCCCACCAGAAAGTTAGCATTCTCTATCCTACATATTCTTGCAGCTTTAACTATCTGCTGGTTTCTTATGCTCAGTTGCTCCTTCGCCGGATCCTGGAATGTTGGGGCCCTGTTTGGAAAAGGCATAGATACTATTCACCTCCTGCAAAAGCAAGCAACTTATAAATACTCCAGGCCCCTAACCAGCTCCAACATTAAATCAATAGCATTCACATTTAACATATAAGCCTATTTCTCCCAATGACCCTCAACATTACATTATTAACACCCCATTACATCAATAAATCACCCCCATGAACACACACTACGTCAATACCCCACACAAACTACAGCAATCATCAATACCTCAGGATTACAGCAATATTCCCCAAAATACAGCAATCCTCTCCCCCATCCACCACATTATAGCAATCGGCTATACCGCTCACACATTACAGTGATACCCCACCCAACAGTACAGCAATCTGTTCCCAGCCCCTACAAATTTCTACAATGCCACGCATTACAGCAATTCCCTCACAGACTACAGCAATACTTCACCAACTTTCCATATAACAGCAATTCCACCCCCCAGACTACAGCAATACCTCACCAACTTTCCACATTACAGCAATATCCTCCCAGACTACAGCAATATCTCACCATCTTTCCAAATTTCTGCAATGCCCCCTCTAGACTACAGCAGTACCTCACCAACTTTCCACATTACAGCAATATCCTCCCAGTCTGCAGTAATACCTCACCATCTTTCCACATTACAGCAATATCCTCCCAGTCTGCAGTAATACCTCACCATCTTTCCATATTCCAGCAATACTCCATACCCTTCATACCCTTTGTTTTCATGTCTGCATTTATTTTGTCTACCTTGTATGTCCCTGTTTTATGTATGCACTGTTTTCCCTACTGTATGGTGCTGCGGAGCACTGTGGCACCTTACAAATCTACGATAATAATAATAATAATAATATTACACCCTTCCCCCCCAACAATACAGCAATCTGTTATATCAGTCCCAGCCCCTCCAAATTACAGCAATGCCACACATTACAGCAACCCCCCACTCCAGGCTACAGCAATACCTCACCAAATTTCCACATCACAGCAATTGGTTGTAGCAACCCCGCACTACAAGAATAACCCCCTAAGTGAAAGCTAAAGTTGGAATCCTTCCTATACAAAATCCTGGGCTTGTCCCTGATCCACTAGCCCATAATGTTTCAAAACTAACTTTGAATTAACAAAATAAGGATCCAACACTCCCCTGTTGTACAGATTACTCAGCATGAACTATATCTACAGTCATATGCCAAATATCTCATACTTGCCAACTCTCCCGGAATGTCCGGGAGACTCCCGCATTTTGCGAGAGTCTCCCGGACTCCCGGGAGAGTGTGGCAATCGCTCTGATCTGCCCACTTCCTAGTGAAGTGGGCACAATTCGGTTCAAACGCCGCGATTCACCGGGAATCGCGGCATTTGGCCCCGCCCCCGCTGTGAAATGAAGCAATTTGCGTCATTACGTCAAGGGGGCGGGGCTAAATGACGCGGGTTTTCGGGGCCCGCCCCCTACGTGCCCACCTACCCCTGGCAGCTCCCGGAATAAAAATATCAAGTGTTGGCAAGTATGAAATATCCACCTGCCAAAACATTGTGATACATTGTCACCACATGAGCAATGTGCTGTATGTCTCACTCCTACTCTATCAACCATAGCTGAGACACCCAGCAAGACTAAGCATAGTGAGCAGACCCTCACCTACCATCCAGTGCATAGCAAGGGAGGAGCAGGTTTCTCACTATGGTAAAAATCTGTTTTTTTTTTTACCAGATTAGTATTGTATTTGTGTAAACACTCTATTTGTCATTTATATAACAAACCTTTCCTGCCATACAAAAGTCTACACAGTGTGGCACATTACTAGGGATTTAAATGTATGAGCAAGCAATAACTCCAACAAACATACAGTAACACCTAGTTAATAGAATGGAGGTTTTGAAAAATTATTTATGGATAAATGATTCTCATATGTAGACGAAATGGCACCATACTGAGCATCCTCCAATGGGTCTTATTATAGTGGGTGTTTAATGAGCGCAGTGTATGCAGGTGTAGGGAGTAAAGGTCACAAGTGAATTAGATGGCGCATGGTGTGCAGCTGTGTGTGTGCTTATGGGTGACAGCGGGGATTTAAACTAGACCCGTAGCAGGTGTATACCTTGCGCTGGGTAAGACGCTTGCGGCTAGGTTCGCCCAAACCTGACTTGGACATTGCTGAAGAGGAACGCCCTCATTGACTACGGCCACACGGCCCTTCCTCTCCCTGTTCACACCCCGAAATAGCAGACCGTAGTTAGTGTCCTTTACATCTGCAGCGGACCTGGTTTTGTCACGGTTCCGACTCACAATTCTGCGACAGGAGTGGCAAGGAGCGGATAACCAGCCAGGAACTAATATAACTCCCAGCAAGGCGCGGAGTCTAACAAGGGAGAGGTATTCGCCAGGGACCAGCCGCAAGGCGGTTTGGACTTAGCTGCACCCCCTTGCAGGTCGCGGTCCTCACTGGGAGCAACCATTGAGGTAGGAGAGAGATGAGCTACAGAAGTAGTAGGTTACTCACGAATGATGATGTATAGCGGAATATAGCCAGCGGGTATGCAGAACACGAGGAGATGCTGTAGAGTGTCAGCTCTGCGGACAACTGTTTTACCACTAGAGTGGCGGCAGGATTTCTATACATCAGTCAGCAGGGATCACGAATGAAGATGAAGAATAGCAGGATATGGCCATCGGATTATACTGAACACGAGGAGATGCTGTAAAGTGTTAGCTCTGCGGACAACTGTTTTACCACGAGAGTGGCGGCAGGATTTCTATACAGCAATCAGCAGGAGTCACGAGTGATGATGAAATATAGCAGGATATAGCCAGCGGGTTATACCGAACACGAGGAGATGCTGTAGAGTGTCAGCTCTGCGGACAACTGTTTTACCACGAGAGTGGCGGCAGGATTTCCAATTCAGCAGTCAGCAGGATAACTATATAGGGAGCGAGAGATTGACAGATGGCGGCGCCCAGCCCGGACGGACCGAACGGCAGGAGCAGGTAAGTAAGCCGGGGATCGGGTCATATACCCGATTACCCGGCGCGTGATAGGTTTAGTTGACGGATGAGTGTTCTCGTTATGCGTATGCACAGACCGGTTTTGCCTACTATATGTTCAGAAAATCCAGATACGTGCCTTAATAACTCAGGCCCTGCTATAGAATAAATGAGGCAGTGTAATGGATTCGGCAGCGCTAGAAATGGCCATACGTATCTGCTTTGGGTATATTTTAAGCAGCCTGTTTTTATTTTTTCCGTACTGCAATTGGGACTACATACACGTATAAACCCCTGCTCACAATATGTAACTAACACCCTGCCCACCATACACATATTTGCTGTGCAGGCCAGATCTCACCCATTGACATTACCCAGGCACACATCCATAACCCACAGAGTGTGCCCACTAATGCACCTACAGAGTCCCAGCCACCACACACATTGTAAGCGGTGAGATTCAGAGCAAGTCTTTACTTCGTGCATGCTACATGCAGCAGCTCATCATTGTCTCTCAGACCAGCGGACTATCAAATACACAACTGACCACCCATTAATAAACCAGGGTTCAGCCCACGATGAGCCTGGGCAGCAGAAATTACATGCGCCAGCAATCACCCCCACGCCTCCCCGCCACAAGGGTTTATTGTGTCAATTATTTATGGACAAATTTGTAAGTAAATAAAAGAAATCAGGCAGCCCCATTAGGCCACCGGCCAAATGGGAAAACTCCATGTAAGGCCTATGGTCAGTCTGCCCCTGATTGGAGATTATGGGGTAGATTTATTGTAACTTCCAAAAAGGAAAATAATCTGATTGATTGCTATGCGCAACACCTCCACTTTCCTTTTTAGAAGGTTTGATAAATCTACCCCTAAGGGGTAAACAAACTTTGGCTACAGGTTTACAGTAGAATTCATTGTAGAACTTAGCGGAAGAAGCTGTAAAATAAAATGTGAAAAATGTTTAAAAGTAACAAATATGTGTTATCATGATGTATTGCATTATTTTCTCCCTGCAGAGTTACCAGTTCCTGGTTATAAAGAATCACGTGGAAGTGGCACAATTCATAAATAACAATCCAGAGTTTTTAACACTCTCTGAACCGTTCTGGAAAGCACTTTCCAACCTTCCATCGGTTTATGAATACAGTGCTTATCGAAAAATCATCGAAAGATACGGAACCCATTATTTGCAGTCTGGATCTTTGGGTGGAGAATATTCATTTCGATTTTTTTTGGAGACTGAAAAAATGACCGAAAATGGTACAGCCCAGTTTACACTATTTCTTGTATGAATGCATTTATACAAACTCCTCGTATCTGGCCGTGGTTTGGCCTTTCGATAACAGACAACATTTCTGGTATTTTTTGTACCTGTAGTGGTGCCAACAAGGGTTTGGGCCTCATGTAGTGTTGAGCGCAGTTTGTTTCCCAAATGTACCCATAAATGCAGGCCACAAAAACAACACTCTTACCTGGATATATTGAGTTTTGCTTATCTTATGTAACGTACAACTCAGCATAGTGTGTTAGAATGCGCTCGAATCAAGCTAAGCGCTAAACGTATCTTGATGCAACCACATACTTCATACGCCAGTCATCATCATCAACATCATAATGTCAACAGCTATTTTAATGTGTAATTAAATAAACAAAAGAAAATAAATAAATGATTCCATTTGAAAAAAAAACTGTTTGCCCCCACCACCCATAACTGATCTAAGTACCATTGCTGATAGAATGGGCTGGTTACCGCTTATTCGGGGAGACGGGAAGTGCACGGTACTCTTGCAAAAGCCGCAACCAGCACCAGTGTATGCCAGGCTGGACTGGAACCAGCACCAGTGTATGCCAGGCAGGACTGGTACCAGCACCAGTGAATGCCAGGCAAGACTGGAACCAGCACCAGTGTATGCCAGGCAGGACTGGTCACACTATAACAGGTGGGGTCCGCCTGTCATATTTGGACAGCTCCATCCTGCTCAGTTCAAGGCTGAATTGCCTAGGGGAATTTGGTCCGCAATAAAAACGCGGGCCCTTCCCACTAATTAAAAAAAGCCCTGCCAACACCCCTGGCCCAGTGGTTGTTTGTACAATGGTTTAAAGTAGTACAAACAGTATTGTATGTGTATGTGTGTAAACCCTGCCACCTTCCCCTGCCTGGAGAAGTTAACCTATGCAAAACTACAAGTTTCAGTATACCCATAGCTGCCAGAGCATATTGGCAGTTGTAGAACTACAAGCACAAGCATGCCCTGGCCTCTAGGGCCTACTGGGACCCATAATGTCAAATAGTAAAATACTTAAAAACACCCCCACAGTAGTAAAACATCTTGACTTGACTATTTAAATTTTAAATGGCTATTTGTTTAAACCACAAAACGCACTGATCTCTATGCATTGTCTTCATTGTCAGTAATACAACCAAACTGTGGTTTTATACTTATTTTTCAGGTGTGTCATTGATCGATATGCAGAAATGTACTTCAACCAGCGTAAATTTTATTATCGGGTCATATTCAAAAACAGAATGCAAGAAGATGTACGAAGTAATAAAATCTTCCTCTGGTGGGTATTATATATAGGTATCTCTCCCTCTCCTCTCTTTCTCTCTCTCTCTCCTATATCTCTTTATCCTCTCTCTCTACCTCTCCTCTCTCTCTCCCTCTCTTTTTCTCCTCTCTCTCTCCCTCCTCTCCCCTCACTCTCTCTCTCTCTCGTCTCTCTCTCTCCCTTTCTTTTTATCTCCCTCTCCTTCTCTCTCTCCTCTCCCTCTCCTCTCTCTCTCCCTTTCTCTCTCTCCTCTCTCTCACTTTCTCTCTCCCTCTCTCCATCTCTCTCTCCCCATCTCTCTCTTTCACTTTCTCTCTCCATCTCTCTCTCTCTCTTTCTCTCTCCCTCTCTCTCCATCTCTCTCTCTCTCTTTCTCTCTATCCATCTCTCTCTCTCTTTCTCTCTCCCTCTCTCTCTTTCTTTCTCTTTTTCTGTCTCTCTCCCTCTCTCTCTCTCTCCATCTCTCTCCATCTCTCTCTCTCTCCATCTCCCTCTCTCTCCATCTCTCTCTCTCCCCATCTCTCTCTCTCACTTTCTCTCTCACTTTCTCTCTCTCTCTCTTTCTCTCTCCCTCTCTCTCCATCTCTCTCTCTCTCTTTCTCTCTATCCATCTCTCTCTCTCTCTTTCTCTCTCCCTCTCTCTCTTTCTTTCTCTTTTTCTCTCTCCCTCTCTCTCCATCTCTCTCTCTCCATCTCTCTCTCTATCCATCTCTCTCTCTCCATCTCTCTCTCTCCCTCTCTCTCCCTCTCTCTCTCCCTCTCTCTCCATCTCTCTCTCTCTCCCTCTCTCTCTCTCTCCATCTCTCCCTCTCTCTCCATCTCCCTCTCCCTCTCTCTCTCTCTCCATCTCTCTCTCTCCCTCTCTCCCCCTCTCTCTCTCTCTCTCTCTCTCTCTCTCTCCCTGCTGACTGTAAATTGCACATTTATGATATGAGTGATTGATATATGTTATATTTTATTGGAATATTAGAAAGCAGCATATTCAGTGACTACCAGATAATGTAGACGCTATACACTATAGATAGGTAATACTACTGTTTTTTATGTCAAGGTTCCAAAGACAATGAGGTCCGTGGCCAGGCCATAGTGACAGGTGGAGCATCCCAATTTGTCGCCGCTCTCAGCTTTTTCTCCATGGATAACCCGGTTGCAAATGATAATCGTTACGCTTTGTGGGCCGGTTCTGTTACAAATCTGCCAAGCGTTATAAAACAAAAGGTCAGTACTCATTTTATGCTTCACGATAAAACTTGGCAAAAGAGACTGCTTTACCTTGGACATAGATATAATAAGAAAGAGCCTGCAGGAACAACTAACGATATTGAGTAAGTGAATCACTAAAATAAACCCAAGTCTAGGGATATTCCTGGTTCCTAAGCACATGCTATTTTGAAAGTAAACCAATATATCTCTGTCAAGGAGTACACAGAACACACAGGTATTGGTAAAATAAGGAACACAATACCTGCACAAGAGTGAGTGTGAGGCTCCCTAACTGACCCCTATTAAAAAATTCACAGTGTTTAGTTAAATTAATATAAAAAGTTTCAGAAGTCAGATAACATTATGGAATAAAGAAGTAACACTCTTAATAGAGCATTAGAACACCCACAGGAATAGAGCAACCTGCAGCTAATAAGAGTTTTAGAATGTTCACAGCTGTAGCCAATCTAAGTATTAGAATGCTTATCGATCTAGCTCAACCTGTAGCCAATTAAAGCATTAGAATGTTCACAGGGCCGAGCTTAGCTTTGATTGGTTAGTATGGGGTCTACAGTGCAACCTGGGCTTTGGGGTCTGCATTGAAGCCTGGTCTACAGAAAGTTGCTTTACACAATGTATGTAATATATAATGAAGCAATAGAACACATTGCCTTGTACACCTCTGTACTGATTACTTTTATTTATTTGTAATAAAGGTTCTGAATTTTAACATTATCCTTGCCAAAAGCTATAGATGAACTTCCTTATGTCTACAGTACATAACTTACATAAAACATGTTTTATATTCTGACTGTGTTATATACTGGCTAGTTAGGCAGTATAATATGTTGTTTGGCGCAGTACTCAAATGGACAGGAGAGAGCAGTACCCACAAATGATTATACCAAGGGTGCCATGTGCCCGCATATATTTTTACCAGTGGAACCAGTTCCCCTCACGATTACCCCAGCAATGCTACTTTTCATGCATGATTACAGAGTAATGCTAGTGCCCATACATGCTATTACAACTTTGCCCTACACATGGTTATATTAACAATGTCAGTGTCCAGAGTAACGTCCAAGCCAAATAAAGTCTTCCCTCCTAGTGTCCCATCTGTGGCTTATCTGCAGTGTTTAATCGTGGTGGAGAACGTTCCCTGAATACACCAGTGTAGGCAAATGTTCAGTGCAGGCATAAATGCCCTTTTAAAGATGACATTAGCTTCAGGATCTGGCAGGCTGGCATCAGGTATTTGTAGCTTAGAGTTTCAGGTATCTGGGGAATGGTCACTTACCGATCAATTTCTTACAAAGATGTGGTTTCTTAAAAGTGTGAATGAAAAATAAAATACTAAGAATCATAGACAAATATAATTTCTTGCTGTATCGTGGTGTACAGTCATGGCCAAAAGTTTTGAGAATGACACAAATATTATTTTTCTCAAAGTCTGCTGGCTCAGTTTTTATGATGGCAATTTGCATATACTCCAGAATGTCATGAAGAGTGATTAGATGATTTGCAATTAATTTCAAAGTCTCTCTTTGTCATAACAATGAACTTTATCCCAAAAACATTTCCACTGCATTTCAGCCCTGCCACAAAAGGACCAGCTGACATCAGGTTAGTGATACTCTCGTTAACACAGGTGACAGTGTTGACGAGGACAAGGCTGGAGATCACTCTGTCATGCTGATTGAGTTAGAATAACAGACTGGAAGCTTTAAAAGTAAGGTAGTTCTTGAAATCATTGTTCTTCCTCTGTTAACCATGGTTTTCTGCAAGGAAACATGTGCAGTCATCATTGCTCTGCACAAAAAGGGCTTCACAGGCAAGGAGATTGCTGCTAGTAAGATTGCACCTAAAAAAAAACATTTATCGGATCATCAAGAACCTCAAGGAGGGAGGTTCAAACGCCGAGACCGTGTCCTAAAGTTGATTCAGCCTGCGGGATCAGGGCACCATCAATGTGGAGCTTGCTCAGGAATGGCAGTAGGCAGGTGTGAATGCATCTGCACGCACAGTGAGGCAAAAACTTTTGGAGGATGGCCTGGTGTCAAGAAGGCCAGCAAAGTAGCCACTTCTCTTCAGGAAAAACATCAGGGACAGACTGATATTCTACAAAAGGTACAGGGATTGCACTGCTGAGGACTGGGGTAAAGTCATTTTTTCAGATTGGGGCATCTGGAAAAGAGGGAAAGGTGAGCACTACCATCAGTCCTGTGTCATGCCAACAGTAAAGCATCCTGAGATCATTCATATGTGGGGTTGCTTCTTAGCCAAGGGAGTGGGCTCACTCAAAATTTTGCCTAAGAAAACAGCCATGAATAAAGAATGGTACCAAAACATCCTCCAAGAGCAACTTCTCCCAACCATCCAAGAACAGTTTGGTGATGAACATTGCCTTTTCCAGCATGATGGAGCACCTTGCAATAAGGCAAAAGTGGCTCGGGGATCAAAACATCAAAATTTTCGGTCCATGGCCAGAAAACTCCCCAGACCTTAATCTCATTGAGTACTTGTGGTCAATCCTCAAGAGGCAGGTAGACAAACAAAAACACTCAAATTCTGACAAACTCTAAGCATTGATTAGGCAAGAATGGGTGGCCATCAGTCAATATGTGGCCCAGAAGTTGACAGTATGCCAGGGCAAATTGCTTGTAATTTTACTTCAGTATACCAAATATCTGACAAAAAGGTCTAAAAACACTGAAGCAGCAAACTTTGTGAAAATCAATACTTGTGTCATTCTCTAAACTTTTGGCCATGACTGCAGATATTATGCCATTGTAGCCAATGTATAAAATATATGTACACACAATAGATATTTCCAGAGTCACAGTAATGAAAACAATTGAAAGAATGGGGTAATTTAATTGCATTGGAATAATGGTTTTGCTATATAATGACACCTATTCGATCCAAGCCCTACTTCAACGACTGCATTTTTTTTAAAAATTATCAACGTCCAATTGTTTCTTACTGAAACTCATTTAGCCCTATTAATCTTTTTTTTTTTTTTAAAAGAAATTTTATTAAATTTTACAGAACAGGGAATGAAGGAAACAGGCAAATTGAAAGTATCAAAAACATACTAGAGTTTCCAAGAAATGTTAGCAGCATATTGTTACTGATATGAGAAGAACAAGAAGAGAAAAATTCAGGGAAAGATGAAAAAAGAGAAGGGAAAGGGAAAAGAGTAGGAGTAAGAGGGAAGGGGGAGTCACTAGCCAGAGAGCTGAGAAGAAAAATAAAGTGAAGATGAGAATCCAAGTCAGGACTACAACTAGGTAGTTAGGACACAAAGGCCTTAAAAAGCAAGGGGAGGAGAGGCTCCATGATATTCAGTCCAAGGACTCCAGACCCTATCAAATTGGACAGTGGTGTGGCAAAGAATACTAGTAATGTAATCCATGTGATAGACTTGCCAAATGCGGTTGATGACAGAGGGCAGGGGTGGAGGGCTTGGGTTTTTCCAAAAAAGGGCAATTTGGCATCTAACAGCACTAAGAATATGGGTAATAAGTTTTTGAGTTGGTTTCGGTGTCTTAGGAATTGAGCAGGGGAGTAGAGAATAAGAGAGAGATGGAGGAAGAGAAACCTGAGTAATGTTGCAGATTAATTCCCAGAAAGGGAGCAGTTTTGGATAGTGCCACCATATATGAGACAAGGTACCCTCTTGACCACATTGATGCCAACACAGCGGTGAGGAGCTCGGATAAATTATATGAAGACGGTGTGGGACCAGATACCAACGGTAAAAGATCTTGCGACAATTTTCGCTTATCTTAACGCAGATAGAGGTCTTAGAGAGGTTCAGGCGAATCTAAACCCACTCCCCAGGAGTGAGCGACTCCTCCATGTCCTCCTCCCATTTAAGTTTGTGGGGGTCCTTAGGGGGGCATTTCTGTTTTACAATAATGCGGTAAAATGTGGAAATCAAGCCCCTGGAAGAGGAGTGGGTATCACAGAAGGTGACCAAAGGAGAGGTTAGATGTATATCAGCAACTGTACGACGGATAGAGTTATATAAATGGCGAAGTTGGAGATATTGAAAGAAGCAGGACATAGGGATGCAAAAGCACTTTTGGATATCCGCGAAAGAGGGAAAGAACTGAAGCGGCATGATGTCGGAGAGGAAATTGATGCGACAGCGCGTCCAATGGGAGAATTGGACCGGGTGTAGTCCAGGAGTGAAAGCAGGGTTATTCCATAGAGGTGTCATTCGCCATGAGTTGTATGAGTCCAACAGGCGAGCGAGAATGCTAAAGGAGGGGGGAGACGTGAGAGGGGAGGCTGGTGCTGTGGTTTCAGCCACAGAAGCGAGGGGGGGCGAAGTAGTGTCAGTGAGGGCGGATTCAATATCGACCCAAACTCGCTGTCCCAGCGGAGAGTGAAGGAGTACACACTGGGTAAGATGGGTGGCGCGATAATATTTAAGAAAGTGGGGAACTCCCAGACCTCCTTTTGGAATTGATTTGTAGAGAATCTGCATTCGAATCCTGGGCTTCCTAGCTGACCAAACGAATTTGGTAGCCATTTGTTGAAGGAGTTTAAAGGAATTGGCGGGGACTTTGAGAGGTAAAGTTTGAAACAGATATAAAAGTCAAGGAAGGATGTTCATTTTGATGGAGTTTATTCTACCCGTCCAGGAGATAATGAGTTTGTCCCATTTTAAAAGGTCAGCCTTAATGGCTGAAAATAAAGGGGGAAAATTTGCAGCGTACAGTTGGTCATATGAGCGAGTTCGGTAAATCCCAAGATATTTTAGTTTGTGAGACTGCCATCTAAAATCAAAGTTAGCTTTGAGAGTCGACAGGAGGGCAGGGGGGATATTAAGGTCGAGAATTTCTGATTTGGAAGCATTGATCTTGTAATTGGAAAGAATGCCAAAAAGGGTAATGTCCTTGAGTAAATTTGGGAGTGATATGTGATGGTTTGTGAGAGACAAAAGGATATCATCCACGTATAAAGATAATTTACAGTCCTATTAATCTTATGATCAGTACCATAATGAATCTTCCAGGCAGTCTTTTCAACACCTTTTGCAAGTCCCACACAAGCATACCCGCCCAAAATCCCAATTTCACAGGACAGTCTGGGGTTATGTTGCCAGAAAGGGGCAGACCTTAGAAAATTCAGGAAATAGATTTTGAGCATAGTTGGGCGAATCAGGAACCTCGTTGGGCTGATTAGGGCCATGACTAGGGAATTAGGCCCAACCAAAGTTGTCTAAATTTTTTAGCCTTCAATGTAGGGAGGTATGCCCAAGTCTAGACCAACTTTTCCACAGGTATAGATCAACATGTAGGCAAACTGCAGTAGAATATTAGCAGGGCTAGACCATCCTTTAGCCAATCAGCCTTAGAATATTCAATGAATCAAACTAACCTGAAGACAATCGGATTATTATTACGTTTTTCACAACACAACTCCAAAAGAAACAGCACTATATATGTGTGTAACTCAACTACAAAATGAAAGAAAGTTCATACAACCAAATAATAGTATAAGCAATGTTTTCTGGACTGAAAACCATTCCACCACTCCATTGTTTCCTTATCTGTATCTCCTCCACAAACAGGTTGTATATCTAAAATCTGACTTAAAAATATTAATTGTGCATAGCACAAATTTTCTTGGAGGCTGTTTTAGGTAGATGCCAGTAGTGCTCCTTCCACCGCTTCCAGCTTATTACTTCTTTTTTTGTAAAAAAAGAAATATATGAACTCTCAGTCACTATAAAATTCTGATACTTTTCATTTAGCTGAATAACTGTTCACAGTGAAATTTGATTTCACTTTAATTTGAAATTTCAATACAAAAGCTATATATTCCTAGTAGTTTTGTATGATAGGAAGTATTTAATCCACACATTCTTAATATACATATTTGGCCTCTACTGAGGGAAAATTTACTTATTTAAAGATTTCATTGTCAAACATATAATCAAATAGAGTTAGCAACTGTTGTGCTATAGAATTAATTCATCCTTGGATCACATTTATTTGATCAAGTAGCAGTCATTGTCGTCCTTCTAAAACAAATATAAATGGCTACTTTCTGATATTTACTGATAAATTAGTGAATTGTTCTTCAGTAAGGCTTATTATGAACACTATTTTAATATCCTTTCATTACCTTAATACATATTGCCCTGGTGCTTGTTCTGCATAATTTTGTGGGGGACATTTATGAAAATTGGTCCATAGATACAAGGTGCTGTCACCCCTAACATCCAATCGTGGTCTCATTTTCTAAACTGATGGAATCTGATTGGTTGCTATGGGTTATAACACCTCTTTGCTGTGCACCAGGATTCTTTAATGTCCCACAGTGTGTCACGAGCCAATGATCTACTCTCAACGGCTCCCTCTGTTCTTCCTGCCAGCCGGGACACTTTCTATTTACTCAAGTCTTGGGGGTACCTGAGTACTTGCGTGAACATAACTCTCTACACAGTGCCGGACTGGCCATCTAGCACTTCTGGCAAATGCCAGAAGGGCCGATGGTCAGATGGGCCGGTTCGAGCAGTCGGTGCATGTCGTGCACTTCCTGGTTACATGTGCTGTGCGCAGCGTGCGGAAAATGTGATCAGTACAGGTCCTGGAAGGCAGCTTACGAAGAGCAGGAAGAAGACAGAAACAGAGATGAATCTGAGAAGGTAGGTACACAAAACAGGGGGGGGGAGAGAAAAGGTGCCACACATTACGGGGGGGGGGGGCAAAGAGAAAAGGTGCCACACATAAAACGGGGGGGGGGGGGGGAAAGGTGCCACACCTAAAACGGGGGAGGAGAGAGAGAAGGTGCCACACATAAAATGGAGGAGGAGAGAGAAGGTGCCACACATAAAACGGGGGAGGTGAGAAAAGGTGCCACACATAACACAGGGGAGAGGAAAAAAGGTGCCACCCAAAAAACGGGGGATAATATGATTTGGGCCACTATTGTGTGGCATAATATCAACTTGGGGCACTATTGTGGCATAATATGATTTGGGGGCACTATTGTGGCATAATATTAACTGGGGGCACTATTGTGGCATAATATCAACTGGGGGCATTATTGTGGCTTAATATCAACTTGGGGCACTACTGTGTGGTATAATATGATTTTGGGGCACTACTGTGTGGTATAATATGATTTTGGGGCACTACTGTGTGGTATAATTTGATTTTGGGGCACTACTGTGTGGTAAAATACGATTTTGGGATACTACTGTGTGGTGTGGTATAATATGATTTTGGGGCACTAATGTGTGGTATAATATGATTTTGGGGCACTACTGTGTGGCATATTATGACTTTGGGGCACTACTGTGTGGCATGTTATGATTTTGGGGCACTACTGTGTGACATAATATCAATTTGGGGCATGTACTCAGGCATGAGGGAAGGAGGAGAATGTTAATATAATGTGGGAGGTAGGCTGTTAATTTAATGGTGGAGTTTAGGTGGGGGCTAATTATTTAATTTGTGCTATTTTATTTGTGGGGTGATGTGGGTTAATTTAATATTAGGGCCTAGCAATTTAAGATGGGGTGATTGGACCTTTAATTTAATGCTGGTGTGGTTTGGGGGCTATTAATTGAAAGTAGGGCTGTTTGGGAAAAAAAATGTGAATATAAATTATTTAATGGCAGTGATGGTTGCGGAAAATAGGTATATTTATTAAACGTAAATGCTATTTAATTTATTGGTGGGGTTGTTTGGATGGAGGGAAATAGGTTTATTTATCATCATCAGCAGAAGCTATTTATATTAAATGTGAATACTAGTACTTTAATGTTGGGGCTGGAAGGAGGCCTAATTATAAAACATGGGTTGTATTGATTAAACAACAAGGCTGGTTGGAGTTTTCTAAATTACATGTACCCATTTCTTTTACAAAAAGGGCCTCCAACATTCCAGTATCCAGACAAGCAGCAACTGAACTAAAGACATCAGCAGCCACAGGTGGTGAAAGTAACAAGACAGGTAGGAGAGAGCAGGATAGTCTGCCAACTGTCCTTAATCTGGTGGGGAAGTCCCGAATTTTGGTGACTGTCTCGTTTAGTGAGATTTGGTCCGACCACAAGGACAGTTGGGAGGTATGTCCCGCTTCACACTGTACTGCTTGTGAAGGCAGAGCTGTGTGCAACTAACAGTATTGCACACAGTATTGACTGTGTATTTCTCTAACATTTGTTACATAATAGGGGCTCCCTGTCCATAATACCCCAGGAGGGAGCGGATAGCTGCTCCAAGCCTCTGGATAGGACACAGACTGCAGAGCAAGCCGAGGAGCTCTAAGTCTCACAAGATTTGGTAATCTCATGATACTAAGAGCTTCCCTGCTCACTCTACAGGAAGTATACAGAAGCATAGATAAGTACAGTGGGCTGGGGGTGTCATAATGTGCCTCGGGGGATAGCGTGATAAATGTAATGTTTTATTGTAATGTATGTATCATTGCCCCATGTTGGGCACACCCACAACACGCCGTTTTCGGTGCCGCCGTGCAGAGGCGGCGCAAAGTTTCTTTCCTGCAAGAACTGAGGTGGGCCTGTGTACTTTAAATGCCAGTACTGATTTTTAGTCCCAGTCCGGCCCTGTCTCTACCGGAAAGGAGGCTTGCTATAAGTGAAGACCTTTCTCTAATACCTTATTCTGAAGATTTATCTGGTGTCCAGTGGAAGCCGTTACACTATGTTTTTATTTCTTAGTTTCCTACTTCCCTGGATTGTCCGAGAGACTCTTGAATAAGGGTAAGCACTTACCTGCTCTGCGAGGTGGGTGAGGACATGATGCAAGCTGCATCACCAAACCCTTCCACCTCAGTAAAAACTTTTTTTTTCTTTCAGAGTTTCAGTTTATTAGGGTGGGAGGGGCTTCATTATGGGATTGTCCTGCCCACTTGATGAGGTGAACATAGCTCCCAACATTCAGAATCCGGAAAAGGGGACAAAATAAGCCCCAGCCTGTCCAAACTCCACCCAGTTATGCCCAAACTCCACCCACACATGGCTATATTTGGTCAAAACCGACCCACTTTCCCATTAAGGCCCCCCTTTTGTCAGCTGCGTATCAGGATGTCCCACCAAAAGAGGGACAGTTGGGATGTATGGGTGAATTGCATCATCAAGCCCCTCTTCTTTTCCTACCCTCTCCCATAAGAGTAGGCAGGTATAATTTATTTGTGAGCGCTTTGCCAATAGTAGACCCACATTTTTCTTTCAGATAGTCTGTCTGTTCTCAATAAGCAGACTCCATGCTATTGTACCACGCGACTCTTTAAGAAGATTGAATGTATAACTGTCAGGAACACAGAAATGTATTTAAATACAAGGAGCACCTGATACATCCAACTTGGTTTCCTCATTATCTTTTTGATGTTGAACCAAACATTATTTTTTTATGTAGCAAATGTGGTGTTTTTATTTCCGTAAAGCATTGGATTTCATTCACGGGAAAACAAAAGAAGATATGTTTAAACCATGCACATTCATGCAGACCTTTATTCCAGCAAGCGACTTATGACAGCGCCATTTATCATGTCTTACATTTTCAGACATTTCAACACCTTTTGCATTAGGGAATATGGGAGGCGAAAAGTAATTAGGAATCTGACAGAAATAGTGATGACCTTTCCGCATGATCAATGATTTTGTTTGAAATATGTTTATCAATGTTATTATCATTCTGTTCACATCGCGCACTCTGCTTCCATGCTTGCTGAGCCTGATGTGAGCAGTGTTGTACGTGGATTAGATTATGACAGATAAAAGCTTCAGCTGTGGGACTAGATAAAGCAGCACTACCATTAGTAAACTATTTCTAGCTCAATGATGGACAGCAAGAGTTAATACGACCTTCAATCAAGAGATTGCGGCTTGCGATTGGTCCTTTTTGTCCCATTCCCCTTCACAACCTTTCTTGGTGAACAAATATTGATTTTCCATTTTTGCTGGCTACAGGGCATTTTGCGCTTTAATAAATCAGCCCCTATGCTTTAATTGAATGTTGAAAGACTCAGCCAAGATTTGCCTTCTACTCGTATTTGTTCATTATTAAGTTTTTTTTTTTTTACAATATTTTAACCTTATTGTGTGACACATAAGTTAATCGTGTGAAATGTGTGTTACCAACATTTATAACTGTGCTCAGGCCCACATCCATTGGTATGATGAATGCAATTTACCAATGTTAGCTTGCTGACATATTTTTACTGACCTGTATTAGTTTACTGACTGTCAGCGAACCAAGGAATGCATGGTAGTGGTGGGAGGAGGATTGCAAATGTAAAAGATTAGGGAGTCTAGTTAACATTGGTGGGCAGTATGCGCATTTGTGTTGCCACTGAACGCAGTGATGCAAAAAGTTGTACCGCCACTATATATAATAATATGTAAGAGTACTTACCTACCGGACGATCCTCAGGGAAAATCCCTCTCCTTTCATTGCAAAAGGGGCAGGCTCCATAGAAGTGACAGGGTTGACTTACTGCACATGCACCAATGTTTCGTCACGCACGCGCAGTGACGGTAACTTTGGCCTAAGGGAGGAGCAGGCAGCCAGCAAAGAGAATACTCTCCAGAGCGACTGCACTCCATTAGAATCTCTGATTTCTCCAATGTTAAGCCTTTGAAAGGGCCAAAATATTGAAATAACTTTTTTCTAGCACTGTTGCCATACTTTACTGTAGACTCTTATCCTCTTCAAAACTAGATGCCTTAATACAATGTGTAAATTAAGACATACACTCAGATGTAATTCAGTGTAACGTACCTTTAATATTTTATGCAGTTATCACTTGTACTTGGTGAGTAGTGATATCATTTATCTGAAGACTAGTTTCGCAGCTGTAGAATAAATCCTTATAGTTGAAGGATAGTGATATCACTTGTGTCATTTCACTCATTGTTAAAGTGTTCCTTATAACAATATTCCTTAATATTACACAAGTGATGACCTCTCAACTCACCTGTCATAAACAATGACAACAGAACTCACTGGTCTTATATTTTTTACATATATTAGTTTAACTTGTGTATAATAAGGATATTAGACATGATATCAGCATTACATGATCTGTATAAAACACTTTGATTTTATATAGTCAAAGAACTCCTTAGATGGAATTTTGTTGATCTCAGCTAAAATAATCTGCTTTGCTTTGCTAACACATTATAAGCTGATACATAAAGTGGTTGTAACAATGACTTTGCTTCACTCACTGGAAAGATGTCCTTAAAACATCTGAACATTGTGCTTCAGTGCATCTGGTTTGACATATGGTTCTGGTGAGTTCATCTGTGTAGAGCGGATTTGATTGTCAGTTCCCTTCTTTAGGACAACAAAGAGAAACACCGCAAGGTGATCGAGCCTGTGGTTAATTATTTGGGAGGAAGGATTTTCTAACATGAGTTTAGTGAATAAAATCCTAGTGGAGGTCACGAGTATTTGACAGAGATTCTCTAGCATTACTACAATTCACTGTTTTACACCACCAAAATATGTTACAGTATCATGGAAAGATGAGCAAAGCTGCAGCAGAATTTCATGCAAATTGTATTAGACGGCGAAACGGGCCATTGCACGGAGGTGCCACAGTTTGGCTATAAAATTTTCAAGTCCCACCGTTGGTTTGCCATAAATTCTGAATTTATTTTTTTTTGTAAGAAATTATAATGATGATTGATGATGGTCTTTCAATAGAGTGGGGCGACTGCTCTGCGGTATGGCTGGAGTAGAACTCTGGTCAGAGCACAAATGATAGGGGATGAGGGGATTCCTTGGGGAACACTGAAGGCCAAATTCCACTAGAATAATATATGAAATTTCACACCTAAATGCGGAACGAGGTGAATATTCTTTGGGACAGTTTGGAAATCTTTGCTCATATTTAGTTTTGTGTCCTATCATTCCCCAGTCAGAACAAAGTGCAGACCAGGTTGGAGAGAACTATATGTTCCATCTGGGGTCTCAAACACCATCATAATAAATTGTGACATGTTTGATTGCCCTTTACACACCTGTATTCATTTATGATCTTCTTACAGGTTTGGGGAAAGGAGCTGTATCCAAATGTTTTTCCTAGTATTCCCCAGGGGTGGGCAGATAGTAGCTCTTCATCTGCTGATGGGACTTGTAGGACCCTCCCATATCAGTCCACAGTAACTTGTGTTCTCACCACCCCATGTATGGATAATGACAGCACATATTACTATGGGGCCATACTTGGCTCACAGGGCCAATCCCTGTACCTGGGGATAGTGGGAACCAGAGTATTTGAAATCGTTCCCCATCCTCCATAGTATTAAGCTGTGCATTACTGATGCGACAAAGTATTGGATCAATCCTGCAGTTCATGATTCAGTTGGTTGCTAAGTAAATAGCAGCAAGCTTCTCTTCAGCTCCCAGTCGGGCAGCTATGCTATTACCACACCCATGCAGCTATTTAACCTGAACTCTCTGATTGGTGCTGCTGCTATTATAAACCTCTTCCTGGCAGCATACCTATGTCGGTGATAGTTCATGCTTAACCTAGTGTGCCTTGTATCCTGACATGTTCTGTTCTCTGTATTTGATCCGGATTGTTCTAAGGATTCTGCTGTCTTCTCCACACCTGACCCTTGGCTTTGTTAAATGGATTTGCTCTCATATATCTACCTACCCTGACCTCTGGCTTGTTTAAAGGATTCTGCTATCTTCTCTACTCTTGATCCCTGCCTGTCTGACTCTGAGCTCTGCCAAATGCATTGCTCACTATCTGCTACCATGAGCTGTCCACTCCATCAAACAAGTTCCAGATTACCCTGCATTAACCCCTGTCTGTCTGGATCTGAGTTCTGACAACAATATTCTGATTGCTCACTACCTCCTATTGTGTTCCGTCCACTCCACCAGGCAAGTGCTAGATCAACAAATGCTACTGCCCAAGCTTAAGTCCTTGGGGCAGTTGAGTACTGTGGAACATAACTAGTTCCTCATAAAGGGGGCTGCTAAAGGTGAACATCTCATGAAGAGTTTCTGGCAGTTGAGGATCTGACGCTTCTCTGCCCTTAACACTTTGCCTCATTAATTAAACAAAATAACTCAGTCTGAAACTCAAACAATGGAATGAAGGGTAAATTTGTTATAGCATTGTTAGCTTTCTAAGATTCTCACATCCTTTTAGAAGAAAAGTTATTCATCATTACAATATTACTGGCATTTTAATAACCATGATCATTGTTATATATATATATATATATATATATATATATACACACAAGACATCCTTGTAAAATTGTAATTTTATTGTTTTTCTTTTAAGCTTATGCCTTTACATGAGCTAGTAAAAGAGGTGCCATGTTATTCAGTGAAAAGACTGTTCCTGAAACGGGCCATTGAGGAGTACATGAATGAGGACAGCTCATGTCGATGCAAACCCTGCAAGAACAAAGGGCTTCCTGTGGTTGAGGGTACAAGATGCACGTGTCTCTGTAAGCCATACACATTCGGTTCTGCATGCGAATATGGTTTTCTAGTAGATGAAGATCCAGGTATGATATTGTACTAGACTTTTTTACATGCAAGCTATAACATGGGCCTTATTTAATAACATAGAGCAAGTGTAGTAAATGTGGTTTAACTCAATGACTCAAAGAGTTTGGGTTGGGTTCATTAGGGTGTGGCCTTTGATGACCAGTGGGGGTTGGCCTTAATGTCCTTATTTCCAATCTAGAACATTGGGAGCAGTCACAGCAATTAAAGATTTGCTTTCATCAATCTGACTACACTAAACTGCTAAAACTGTTATCAGATTGCTTGCTATGGGTTACTGAACGTTAATGTACTTTGAACTTTGTTATTAAATAAGTCCCATGATTTTTATACTTTTATATTTTATTTTAGATCTGAACTGTTTGTTAGAAATCAATATCATTGTTGGGATCCTTGCATTTCCAAGAAAGAACAGCCACTATATGCAGATTCATTGACAAGTTGTGTGAATCTTTGGATTGGAGTATATGTAAGGTGCAGTGGCAGATATAAAAACTATATTTTGCCCACCTCATCCCCAAGGAAATCTACAGTGCGCCTTTAGAGGTTACTGTGTCATACGGTCACTACTAGGGCTGCGAAAACAATCTTTTATGTTGTCCTCACCTCTGCGCAGTCCCTTTCTTGTCAGTATTTGACCAGGGCCTCAACTGTACACTGCTCACACAACACAATGTAATGTTATCACGGATAAAACGCAGGAATTACCACTGACTGGTATTGGCGCAACTGAACTGAGAGGCGCGGAGTCTAACGCACCCCTGGTGTTCACTAGGTACCCCCGCACGGAGGTATGGACTTCGCTGCGTGAGGCACGCAGGTCGTGGTTCTCCCAGGTAGTCACCAGTGCAGTCATGGAGGTAGAGTGGTCGGACAGTCCGGATCAGAACCAACGGTAGCACACTACAATGTAGATAATCAGGAGAGTAGTCAGGAAAGGGCCAAGGGTCAAAACCAGAAAAGGCAGCGCAGTACAAAACAGAATCCACAGGGAGAGTCAAAGGCAAGCCGAATTAGGAACCAAGAATGCAGAAGAACAAACAGGAACGCTGAAGTTGGGTGAACCACAGGATACTGGAGTAGACACAGTGGCTGAGATGATCTGCGGATAGATGTATTGAAACTCAGAGAACAGGTAGCAATAATCTGCAGAGCATTACCACAGGATACTGGAGTAGACACAGTGGCTGAGATGATCAGTGGATAGATGTGCTGGAGACTCAGAGAACAGGTAGCAATAATCTGCAGAGCGTTATCACAGGGTACTCCGAGCACTCTACCTTCATCACTGTACTGACTATCTGGGAGAACCGCGACCTGCGCACCTCACGCAGCGAAGTCCATACCTCCTTGCGGGGGTCCCTGGCCTCTCAGTTTAGTTGCGCCAATACCAGTCAGTGGTAATTCCTGCGTTTTATCCGTGACAGAATACTCTGGCCCCTGTGGTGGACAGTGGTACTACAGGCAGGATACAAATATATATAAAGGTCCAACAAAGTACCTGCAAACAGGAGCTGCAAGATGCAGGTCGTTACAAATGTGACTCCATCTCCCCCTACACCCCACCCCAACATAGGATGGTCTTCAAAAGACAGGGAGCCAGTAAGCAGTCAGGATGATACCAATAACAGCATAGAGGGGTAGGGTGTTTCCCAAACTTTGTCCTACAGATGGCTAGTGAAAGTAAGGAAGAAATGCACTAATAAAATATAGAAACTGAAATGAAGAGTGGTGGAAACTGAAATGAAGAGTTTGTTGTTCAATAAAAATATCTCCATGACCGGTAACTGTTTTTCATCTTGCCGTCAGCTCAGTATGGGTGACATTCACATCAGTCCCTGCCACACGCACACACTAAGGTCAATTTCAGTCAGTAGCCAACCTACCGCTTGCTGCTCTCATTACCAAACCCAGCGGTAATATCAATTCAGTAGGTACCATTGACATCATACTAAGGCAAGGGACACTGGGGTCTATGCATCAATTTGATGCGGTACAAGTTAATATGCATCGCTGCACATCGCAGTGATGCATATTTATGTACCGCTAAGATGCATCATGACGGGGCTACTCTGGGAGCCCTGGCGAAGTGAACCCTTAGCACCGGTAACCAGCACAGCACTAACCTTGTATCGAATTCTGGAATATCTATGTTGGAATATTTCTGTTTGTAAAAGTTAATGTACATTTCCTTTGGGATTCTGCATAGGAAATGACAGGTAACACCATCCTGAGATGGCGTTACCTGTCCTTGCAATGCGAAGCTTAGCAAAGTTTGATCCATAACAGTACATTGAAGTCTCTATATAAATCTATAGGGACTGCGATGCTGCACGGTATTAGGTTAAACGGAGGAGATTTCTGTGAAATCTCCTCTGTTAGGCAGTTAATGCATAGCAAATATACTTAAACGGCCTTTTTCGCACCTTTTAAGTGGAAATTACCTTGATGCATAGACCCCACTATGTAGTTCTCCGGAAAATTAAACATCTGTCCAAAATAAATGATGACCGGGTTTTGTTTTGTAAAACATCTGTTTGCTACTCGGAGATGTAACGTTGCATTATTTTATGTTGTTCAAATGTCTTCCTTTTATTCAAGGAGTAATTGATGGTAAGTGGGGCTGCTGGACTCCCTGGAATGCATGTTATGGAAGCAAGGGACGAAGAGTTCGGAGCCGCGTCTGTAATAACCCAGCCCCCAGCGGGGGAGGAAAACTCTGCATTGGGGATTCGATAGAAAGCCAAAAGTGTGAAGAGGATGAGCTGCAACATTTACGGTACATTACGTGTCCCCCTCCTCCTCTAAAAAAGAATGTAGGGAAAAAATCCCCCAAAACATGCGATTACTAGCTTACTGGTCACCAATTACTAGAAGTGAAATGTTATCATGCACTATACTGTTCTGGAGGCACTTTCAGTTTTGGCATCTTTTGGCTTTCCCTGTGGACAGATTGAATGATTCATGGTCAGCATAATTTCAAAAGGTTGTAACTCCAACCTGATTACAACTGTAATAGGCTGTTAAACTACAAGCAACAAACTCGGGTTGTAATAAGTATGCAAAATATCTAACATTTGTTATGATTGAGGATGTAGATTAGATCAGTCAACAGCCGATGCAGACCCACCTCCTGCTCCAACCATTCACACAAACACTTGTATCTTTACTTTCTCTTGACTCCTGTTTTCTTATCTATTTCTTAAATACCACTCATGTGAATTTGAAATCTTAATCTGTCACGGCAAAGCTCACGTCTACCATTCACGCTCTGAGCGTCACAATTTGCAGGTGGGGGGGGGGGGCAATGCTGTAGCTGATGGCTCTGTGTTTGTGTATTGAATATACAGTGAGATGGGGAGCTCAGACTTCTATCGGTACAAACTGAATTGATACTTGTCAGCTGAAATTGCCAGTTCTCATCTACAAAGGTTAGACACAAGCTCAATATATCCATATTTTTCTTTCAGATGGCAGTAGTGGAAAAGTTCCAATAACTTGTAAATCGACTTATTATTAATGATGTTAAATAAAAACAAACATGGCAAGTTTCCTTCTCTGAAACATAATTAGAGAGGCGTAAAAGAAGATAAAACAAAAGTTGGCCATACCACTTTACCACAAATTCGCTGACCTAAGTACAGGTCTCTGTGACTTTTCCGTATAATATATTCTTACTTTTCAAAATATGGTAAATGTGTTTAAAGCTGCGCTTCTACCTAAGTAGCAGAACTTTTATGTTTGCCCATTTTAAATGGCTGCAGATTGGGGACGACTACTCAGAAGCCGCAATCTCATTTATCAACACTGGAGTACCAGGCCCATAGTTGCCCCCCAGGGCTCTGATAAATGATTGCCTGTGTAAAGTGCTTTTCATCCAACTTTGGAGTGCAGCTCTAACATGATACGTCCGTTTTTAAGTCCTGATTTAAAAATATGTTTGTTCTCTTAAAGCCAAACAGCAAAGATATACCAACTAATCAATGTTTGAACACTTGGACTGAGTCTATTGTTGGCAGACCTTGCTCACCCTAAGACACATTCACTTATCACAGTACATTATTGGGTCCATGGGTCACCTTCTGTAACAAAGCGTTGTTTCACACGTCAATACAGAATATAATCAGCCTCAGTTTCTTGATAGTAGAGTACAGTAGTTTATGCCGAGTCCTGTCAAAAATGTATCCAAAAGTACAGCAATAAAAATGAGGCCGTAATAGAAATATGCATTCAATTTGATTACGGTTCCCAGAAATACAGCCCGCATCTGCCATGTGCTAATATTTGTTCTTCCCAAATGTCATGTTCTTGATGGAACACTCACCTGTTCTGACACCTGTCAGTGCCACTTTGTCACTTCCTTTCATAATCTGCAAAATGAGGCCGCTGGCTTATTACCGATGCATGTTACGCAAATTTATACAAAGGTCACTTGTTTTGTCCCGGGGATCTCTGCCAACGGTACTGAATAATCAATTTTATGTTACGTCCTAAAATATTAAAGTATTTCTCATTACTTGGGTTTAGAGAACAGGATTTCTTAACCTGTGCTAGAGACAGACACCCACAATGCTGTCTCGACTGATTCAGGGGTTACTTTTAGCCTATATAAAATATAACGCAAAATTACAGTTTACCTTATTCGTAAAGAATAAAATACATGCAACAAGGGGGTGCTTAGTTAAAATGGCTTTTCCATGTTGTGATGCTTTTCTATTAGTTTGTAAATGTTATACTGCACCTTTTACTAAGTACATTGCTTTACTACTTCCCCGTCTGTGGTTTATTAGCCATTTATATATATTATCAGATAGAATTGATTAAATGTGTTGGACAAGGATACAACAAATCTCTTCTGTTTGTCTGCATTGGATATAATTATATCCAACGACCAGATTTATGTCTTATTTTCCTGGGCAGCAATATGAACAATGGAAAAAAAGGCAGAAAATACAGTCATTGTGCCTGAGTCATTAAGGAGTGCAAAACAAAACAAAGGGGTAACTTTGCACCTTGACAAAACCATGTTGCATTGGAGGGGAGGTACATTTAAAATGTGATGGCAGATTTATAGTTGGGGTAGAGCATGTCCTAGGTCAACTTTAAATATCAGTGTATAAATAAAGCAATCAGGTATTTGTGTGCTACATGAATTTGCACCCCATTGCTTTGTAACATAGTTTGTCCAGGATCAAATTTACTCCTTTTATTGCCTTACTCTCCTTAATGACTCAGGCCCTATTAGTATACTAAAATAATAACAAACTGCCCATTTAGATAATACATATAACTGTACCTAACAATAAGAGAGCGATTATGTTAAGTAAGCTTTGCTCTATACTACCCTTATATTGGTTTTGTAAATGACCCATAGTAAGTTATTTAGTAAACCATGTGTTACATGAAGGACCGCCTATGCCACCCTCTCTGCTGTTGCTGGGAACCGGCTGGGCTTACTTTGCCACCATTCCCTTTTGTTATCCCAAATGCGCCATCTAGCTGCAGTAGGAGGGGCTTATACTGCTGCCACCACTGGACTCCTTAACGGCATCCAGAACCACCTTCCTTCTGGGTAACTGTCGCTGCTATTGTACCCTGTTGCTGGTATACCTGGGCTGGTACCCCTGACCTCTTACTCACGGCCGGATTAAGCCAATGTGGGCCCCTGGACTAAGAGGCCCCCAGTAATTTGTAAAGGCCCCCCTCAGCCCCAGTGTATCACCTCTGCTCCCCCATACATATAAACTTACCTTGTACTCTTCGCTGCAGCCTTCAGGCTCCAGGTGGCAGCTCTTCTTTCTACTTGCCCTGTTGTCAGTAAGGGCGAGGTGCGCAGCGCGCTGGTCAGTGAGGAAGTCCGTGAGACTATGTCATATTATCACGAGACCTCTTTGCTAAGCAGCACACTACACACAGCCCCTGCACTGACAGCAAGGCAGCTAACAGCATCAGAGATGCTGTTAGCTGCGCCTGCCTAACTTGAATGAATGGGACCCGATCGCTGGCATTAAGTTAAAATCTTTGTTAGTGCCCCCCGGCTGCCCGAGGCCCCTGGGCCATAGTCCAGAAAGACCAATATGGTAATCCGACTCTGCTCTTACTATGGATCAGGGTTGCTGTTGATGGATCCCCCCTGGCCTATCACACTGGCCAGAGCTGGTGGGTAGCGGGCAGATCGGTGGTACTGGAAAGCTAGGTCCAAACCTCAGAACAGCCGGGAATGTATTAGAGTTGGGTCTAATCTGTAGGTCACAGGAATTTCAGAATGGATGAAGTTCTCAAGCATGTCTTTGAAGCAAGTGATGTTTATTTGCTGAAGTAGTCCTAAGAAGGACAGTTCTGGACCAGGTCAGATGGATCAAAAATGATAGATTTCAGTGTACAAGGGTTCTGTTTTTATACAGTTTTGGACACAGTCTCACAGGGTAAGTCAGCCCCCTGAGTCTGAGTTATTTTTCAGGATGCAATATATGTTTCCTCAAACATAGATTTAAATGCAATTCATACTTAACACAATTTACACTTGATATCACTTATTTACACTGATCTATCCTATATCATGTGCTGTTTACAATGTTAGGTTTCCTGTCTGTCTAACAAGATATGCACACAGGTAACGATCCTCTGACGGGCCTTCAGCCAAAGCAGGCATTTGACACTTCACATCACAAGACTTAGTTAGCATTTCCTGCTATGAGACTCCCTCCTCACATATACCTAATTGGGAATTTCCTCTAGCAAAGTTACCAAACCAGGCTTCCTCAGCAAATGCATCAGAACTCTAACCTTAGAAATGAATGCATTTCATATACAAAGTGCCACACAATATAGTAAAATAAGTACATTTCCAATACACAGTATCAAGAATCAGTACATTTGAAACAATATCAATTGGCACATTGTGCTAATAATTTAAATATATTATTACAATAAGTTATTTATAAGTGATCCAGCCACATTACGTACATGTAATATATATATAATGTCACTGCATGACACATCATTTGTGTGACAGGTGCATATGAGAATTCATAATCAAAAATATGTCAGGGGGCATAGTACAAACCAGTTTCATAATAATATTTGGTATATATGTAATTTACCATTAATTACAATACATTGTTCTCATTTCCCTGCAGGACTGTGGAGCCTCATTGCTTCGATATTGTTATTTTACCTACAGAGTTCTGCTCACCTCCCCCATCTCTGGAAAATGGATATATCCTGGTAAAACGTCCGACTGCTGATAACGAAAGTCCCCACCCTATGTATACTATACTATCCCTTCCTGCTTTGTATTGTATGGACTGTGTCCCTCTGTCCTTTATTCTTTGTTTTCATCATAATTTTCTAGTCATCCTATCCCATGTTTCTCATTTTCATTGTCCTGCAATCTTTATCCTTAATATCTCCTTAACGTGCACCTGTCTCCTATACATGGTCAAGGCAGCCATCTGAATATTGTAGTCTGTGACGTCACTGGGTCTTAGTGAAAAGATAGACTCCAATCTTATGAATATTAGTCCAGTACACAATCTGGATCCCTCAGCCTCCCCCTGTGTGTAGGTACTATCACCTACTTAAAAAATCATTCAGCTGCCTAATGACAAAATAAGACATGCAGTAATAAAAAAAATGCAAAAGGATTACTGACAGATTACTGGGTGTAGAGAGATAGCAGTCCAAGCATTGTCCCAGAGTGACTAGAAGCTCATGTTATAACGTAGAATAGATACAATATGCATTTTGACAATGGGAAATTGTGCTACACATGGAAAGACACGTAAACATTAGCAACACAAAGTATGCTGAAAACAAAGGCTGCCTTCTACTTATATCACTAGAAATGAAAAGGACTGCTCCTTAAACCTCATTCACCATCCTTTCTGTTCTCCTTATAGGATGATGATGACTCGTCACACTATGTTGGTAAACGTATTGTGTACACATGCACCAATGGGTATGCTTTGGTGGGTGATCCTGTTGCTGAATGTAAAAAGGACCTTCAATGGCATACCAATGCCATAAAATGCCAAAGTGAGTCAAAAACTGTACAAATGATCATTATAAATATCATGGAATGTAGTGCCTGAGCAGTTGTTCATGATCTTTGACAAAGTTAAATATTGGTTCTAGAGGTTCCCAGGGGCGCTGGAGCAGTTAGACTCTATGATTGATTGATTTATTTATTACTTAGGTAATAAAAGAAAGTAATAAATGTTTGTTAGGCAGCTAATATAGGTCTATCAGTTATCAGGCAAACAAATTGTACATATATAGAGAGTATTACAAGGGGATATATATTCCAAACAGGAAGTAATTGATGGGAATAGTCTTAGCTGTGTGTATTGACTGATTGGGAGTAGTGGGAAATAAAAATACATACTGGTTATTTATTTGTCAGATATATCTAATTGGTTCAGTCTGCCATTTGTGAATGTTTGTTTTGATTTCTAACTGTGACGGTTGCTACAAGCAATTTATCCAGACATATTTTAATGCTGGTATAAGACAATGATAGTGTTCTCTTGAAAAATGAACAGGAAGGTTCTCATTATTAAATAATGTACTTCATTTGGTAGCAGATGTTTTTAATATATTACCAAGTATTATGTTTCAATTGTTTGGTGTCACCATCCAGCACTCACCTCAGCCTGCGTGACGTGTGACAAAGGGTTAATCAAAAATAACCACCTGTTCTGTTTAAAAATGATTAAAACTCTCCCTGTCTATCCCATAGACTAACTTTGCCTCACCAATTATGAAACACGGATGTTTTTGTGACAAGCTGACACTCTTACTCAGGGAGCCTTCGGTTTTCCCTTTATACTAATCCATCACAATTTATTTGCATAAGGGTTATCATAAACCAAATGATCTCCCCTCACCCATAGTTATCATAAACCGAATGATCTCCTCTGTTTCTATTATGTAGTGTTTTAAAACCAAGCTAAGTCTGACACGTAAATTCATAACAACATAGACATGAACTTATTAAGTGTCATTTAATGTGGAAAATAAATCCACAATGTATAAGATAAAAAAACAATGGACAAAAGGACATACAAAGATATAATACAATAGTTTTTGGTTAAAATAAAAAGGATTAAACAACAGCAAATTGTAAACTTATGAATGATCAAGTTTTCTGCTTGACGGGGAGCACAGGAATAATGGAAAACTTCTCAATATGAAATTGACTCCCAGAAAAATGAACAAATCTGTGAGATTCACAGGACATTTTAACTTGCTTCAGGTGCCAACAGCCTCCTTCCTGTAATGTGAAAACTAGAAAGTGTAAGTGTAAATGCAAATTAGTTGTTTATGACCTCTGTTCAAAATACCTTTCAAGTCAGATTTCCTTTACACTGGCCTAACTTCTTACCAGAATGTCCTACAAGGATGATATTAACTCCACACGAGAAGTCATACCAAACATGACTCCTGTAAGTATGACATTTGAGAAAATATGACATTTTCCTGTGTCCTTATTTCCCTTCATTAACACTTATCGCAGCTGTTCAGTCATCCAGTTGAGATGTCCTGATATGTCACAGAATCACCAAGAATGTGAGAAGCCTGTTTGTTTGCATATCACTGATAATACTGATGTAATCTTAAAAAGAGATTTAGAAGGCCACATCTTTTATGACCCCGTGTCATAAATTGGTACTGGGCACTCATCTGTAACCAACTGTCTGGAGCGCCCTATCCATCAATACCTCATGGGTAGAGCAGAAAAGTTTAGAAACCAAAGAGAAAGTAAATCAGCCTCCCCTTCAGGTTTTACCCCAATGTTGGACACAGATTTCATCTGAGCCACACCAAGCTAATACTATGAATTAAGTGACAAACACATATTTTCAGATTGATTTGTCTAATAATTAGTTTGTATGTGACATTTGGTTTTTTGAGGATAGTTTTGCTTTTTTATTTTTGTTTAACAGAAATGCTTTTGTTTTCTTTTGCTGTACCTGTATCCCATTTGCCCCCTCCCCACCTTCCATTCCTGATTCATCTGAACTCCACCCATCTTATCTGCCCAACAGTGCAGCATGTCACATGATCCAGCATCTGACTGTGGTCTTTTGCTAGTGGTGGTAGGAACTAACATTAAGACCACTGAGCATAAGCCCATGTACACACAGCCTGGCTCAGCTATTGCTGCACCTCCTGAGATCCCCAATAGGTAACTTTAACAAGCTTGAAAGGCATAAAAGTCTCTCATTGTAATTTATAGTCTCAGGGCCTGAGAGGTATATTTGGGTGCTTTTCACCAGGGCTAGAGGGCCTATTGCATTCATTCTTCAAATCTTGGGTGACAAACATGGGTGGGC
This sequence comes from Mixophyes fleayi, assembly GCF_038048845.1. Taxonomy (NCBI): domain Eukaryota; kingdom Metazoa; phylum Chordata; class Amphibia; order Anura; family Limnodynastidae; genus Mixophyes; species Mixophyes fleayi. Next base: position 428,829,885 of record NC_134402.1, on the reverse strand, counting down.
AGAAGTGGGCAGGGTAAGAGCAAACTCTAGCCAATCAAAACTATGGAAAGCTAAGAGCAGCTCAAAATATTTCATTTCAGCCAATTTATACATGTAGTGCTGTAAGGCTTCTGTGAAACTGATGTAGAGCAGTTTTGCTGTCATAATGACTTAAGCGGCACCCGTATATTAAATGCAGTGCATAATTCAACGTGTTTGTACTTTATTTTGTTTAAATATTTTTTCTCAGGATTACTATGTTCCACCCCCAATCTTCCGGAAGACATTAGTATTGCCCCAATGAAGAACTCTTATCAGCTTGGCGAAAAAATAAATCTATCTTGCCCACCGCACTTGGATTTAGATGGTCCAGACGTCATCCTGTGCAGTTCCAGCCTCACCTGGAATCCTAGTATAAATGAAATCCAGTGTATAAGAAAATGTAAGTACATCCCAGTACATTAATACTAAGTTATGTGACTCTGTTAACTTATGTTGAAAAATAGCTGTAAATGGCTTCTGCAAACCGGTAGCAATGTGCATACATTCTGTAACATGATTACTTTGGTGAATTTTAATATCATTAATATTGTTAATATCGTTACAATACATAAGTGATTTTAATATATGTATAACTACTGTAAGTAAGATCTGTATAAGCTATAAAATTCAACTATGAGTTATTACGGCTACCAGAAGTTACCTTGTCTTTCTGTGACCTGTATAAAAGAACTGTGCTCTTATATAGTTACATAATTCCTTAGTGTTTTCTAAGACCCATATCATTTACAGTATAGAATACATAATATTGTATATACTTCACAGTATGGGACAGCATTATTACAACACACACGCTGCCACCACCACCTCTATAATTAGTACCTGGGAGAATTAACAAAACAATTCTTTTTGGATTTTTCTATATTTAATCATCATCATCAGCTATTTATATATTATATTTATATAGCACCAATAACTCCACAGCGCTGTACAGAGAATTCATTCACATCAGTCCCTGCCCCATTGGAAATTACAGTCTAAATTCCCTAACACACACACACACACACAGACAGACAGACAGACCGAGAGAGACTAAGGTCATTTTAATAGCAGCCAATTAACCTACTAGTATGTTTTTGGTGTTTGGGAGGAAACCAGAGCACCCGAAGATAACCCAGGCAAATATTGGGAGAACATATAAACTCCACACAGATAAGGCCATGGTCGGGAATCGAACTCATGACCCCACTGCTGTTAGCCAGAAGTGCTAACCACTAAGCCACCGTCCTAACATTACCTGTATCTTCTCCATTGCATGTGTAGAAACTGTGTTTCACCATATTTAAATCACTATATATTTTTTTGTTTATGTCCTATAATACTATTTCTTCTTAGACACAGTTTTCGTTAACCCTTAACTTTAATCAACATAAACACACAGCTGCGGATTAAACAAAGTGGCAGTATAACGTTGTAAATAAATGGCAATGTATTTAAGTCAAAGTCAATTAGATCACAGTATTTATGGTCAGAGTACTACAGTGTACCCAAAATACACTATTTATGGCACATGTGGATGAAAACGAGGAACCATTTCTTTTTAACAGTAATATTTCTACAATATTGCAGCTTCAACAGCCCCCCCGAAACTGGATAAGTCCCAATGCAAACCATGGGAAAAGGTCCAGGAATCTCAGTGTGTATGCAAAATGCCATATGACTGCGGGTAATGTAATACATATATATTTATCTATAAATATGTACATAGATGTATATTTAAACAGAGATCTACAGTTGCCCATCTTGTAGTTCAGCAACGGCGGCTGGCATAGACATAGACTGAAGAAGCTGAATGTATAACTTGGAGCTGACTGTTTTTATTCCACGTTCAATTAAATGGAGATATGGATTTTTTAGTGAAAGTCCCCCTGAGGAAACATTAAGTTATTTAACGTATGCAATAAAGTGAATACTAAATGTATACATCAACTACTGGCCGGTGAACAACCTTTCAATCTTCGATCTTATGCGAAGCTCGATACATTTTATGCACCGGTGAATGCGCTGAGCAGTGGAAGTTAATGTGTTAGAATGAATTGGTTACTGAGTAATATAGAGAAGTTTTTTTTCTCCTCTGAATGCAATTTTACAAGTCCATTTGAGAGATAATCTACCTGTTCTGCCTGCTATACTTAGCATGCAATGTAATTATGTAAATGGTTCTGTAATGCAAACGGTTGATGATACAGAGAAAAGAGCTATGTAGGGATAGCGCTTGTCAGTAGGCAGATATTATTTTCTGTCAATCAATCCATACTCTGAATGTTTTACTTTAATCTGATAACAATAATTGCATTTATTTGGAACAAACATATACCCAACCTAAAATGTGTCTGCCCTCTGGGAAGTCATGCTCCTAATTTTTTGTGCAAAATATATTTGGTTTTGATGGTGAAGTGGGGACGACTGGGCATATTTGGGGCTGTTCACGGTTTAGCTGGAGTTTACAGAGCCTTTATAGCAATGCAAAACAGTTATATTGATCTCATATCAGTGCCAGTAATTAGACCTCAGCCGCTACCCGCTCAAGGACTCCTCTTGCATTAGCTGGCTGCACTTGATACTGGAAGTACATTAACATCATATATAACAATGTACACAGAAAGTGAAAATGTAAAAGTATTACACATATTTCTGATATCCCGTTACTGTCATGAGTTATACAAGTCATAAGTGTTGGCTCCTGTGAGCAATAAAATGTTAAAATGAATAAAAAGCGTAAAAATAAATAAAGGGAATGTCGCAAATGTTATGGTGGGCCGTACTTTGCGTTCACATTTTTACTTTTATTTTTAGTGGCATGAGCTTTGCTGTTGCAAACCACAAGCCATCAAAATATCTGCACAGATAGACTGGATGTGTGTCTGCTCCTAAGTATTCGTTTTGCAGAAAATAGAAAAAATGTACAAACTGGGGGCCTTCGATGCAGAGAAGACCTTCGTCAGGGTCTCTTGACCTTTTTATGCATCACACACTATGGGAGATGCGCTTGTCTGGGCCATTCCTTCAGGCATTGCAGTACTCTACTTCAACGCTTTGGGGGTGATCCTGGCAAACAGCTTTTCTTCTTTCCATTTCAAATTAATAATGGTACACATTATTGATGCCCCCTGTAGCCACTTATTTGCCCTACTCATGGAGCCTCTTACCTCTAAGATAAGGCCAACTTGTCCTGGATGCTGAGGATGTGTTGTTGACGATCAGTAAATCTCACACTTTGCTCCCCTCATCTTTAATTATATGGCACTGTTATGGCTACCAGTGCGGCATAAACTTGTAGAACTAGCAGAAGAGGTCTTCACCTATAGCAGCCGCCGTTCCCGTAGCGACTGGTTATGCTCACAGGTACTCGGATGCCCCCAGACTTATACTCAGTGTAGTGAAGTTTATGTTCACACAGCAGCGCACAGGTACAGGAGGTAATACATAGAGTAGGGACAAGCCAGAGATCTGTGGATCGGACAGAGCACGGGTGGAGATGTCAGGTACAGGCTGGGTCTGGGTCACAGGCAATAATTCAGAGTTCCGGTACAGGCAAAAGGTCAGGGCCACAGGCAATGGTTCAGAGTCTGGGTACAGGCAAAAGGTCAGGGTCACAGGCAATGGTTCAGGGTCCAGGGACAGGCAGAGGTCATACACAGGTAAATCAATCCAAGGTTCAAAACCACAATAGCACAGGAGCAGGCAGCAGTACTTAGGCAGAACGCTAAAACCGGCAGTGAGGTTCAGTCCTGAAGAGCCCTGAAAGTATGCCCAGGACTAGCCTAATTAATGAATGGCCCTACTGGCCAATGAGGGAACAGAGTGCCCAACTGCCTAATAGTCTAAACAGCCATGAATAGCTGGCCCTGCACAGACCTGTGCACGCGCACCCGGCTGTTTGACAGCTGGCCGGGCGCGGCGGCAGAGAATCTCAAGTGTCCCGGTTGTTGCCTAGGCAACCGGGATAAAGGCGCCGGAAGTGATGTCCTGGGGGTAAATGTATGAATCTCCAGATTCTTCATCTCCGGCGTGTTCAGCCTCTTCAGCGCTTAAATTTAAAGCGGCGTTGCATTGTAAAGGGAAGTTTCCCTTTACAATGCAGCGCCGCTTTAAATTTAAGCGCTGAAGAGGCTGAACATGCCGGAGATGAAGAATCTGGAGATTCATACATTTACCCCCTGGTCGTCAAAGCGACGGACGGGACGCCCGCAAAGGGAAAGAGAGTCGCGGCGGTGCCCGCGGCCGCCGTGGCTAACAGGCACGTTCTCAAATTTTAATTTTGACTGTGATAAAACTGAGATCTTACTGCTAAATGTAGAATAGAGCTAGACTTATAGCGTTCTCGAGTTTACCACAAGATGTTTGGAAAATGGACAAGGCATAACATCAGGCTTTTGCTTTGTGTAGCATTACTGCAATGTCTTCCAGACTTTGACGAAATTAAGCAATGCTTTAGGCTTGCAGCTTTTGTCAACATCTACAAATTAGACACTACTACAATTCCATAGACACATTTTGAACAATGTCACACCCATCTACTCTAACGTCACTCTGCTTACACAGAATATATAATATATTCCACGCTCTACCACATGTTACTCACAAAAACAGGTTCTAAAAGACCTGCATGAGCTTATATGTAAAGAGGATATAGGAGGAGAACCTGGACTCAGAGGACTGGGAGACAATTAGAGAAAGACTCGTTAAATGTTCAATATGCATTAGAATTGGGAAGGTGACTACAAGCTTTTGTTCAGGTTATACCTCACTCCAGCTCGTCTATCTGCTAATTCTCCGTGTCCATCCGACCTCTGCAAGAGAAGGTACCCTCTCATGTATGTGGTGGGATTGTCTTAAAATTAAAGGCTTCTGGCGGGAGGTTCAAAATCTGAATTAAATCTACAACAGGCATCCAGATGCCATCCTGTCATATATGAAGGAGAAAGTTTGTCTCCTTCAAATACGTTTTCAGCAGATATTACAGGGCGTGCGTCTAAAAATATGGTAAGTGAATTGTATCTATAACTGTACATCACAATAGGCCATATATAGTTCACTCACACATGTGGTCAACCATTCACTGGAATTTCTGTCCATCTTGGTGAAGCCTACTCTGCTGAACGTCACACCAATTAACTTCAGTGAAAGGCCAGGTGTTACAACTTATATAATGAATACATTTTATCATAAAACAAAGACATATTAGATTTCTTAATATACTGTTGTATTAATCATTGATCATTATCCATGATCTGGAAAAATTCTAGTAGTTAAAAAAAAAAAAAAAGGAAAAAGCTGTAGCTATAGGCTAACAGGTTGTAACGATACTGGTGGTATTATCTGAAGCCCAATAGCCGAGTAGATATCCAGAGAGTAGTCAGACGTTTGCCAGGTCGGTACACAAGCGGGTAGTCAGGTGTTTGCCGGGTCGGTACACAAGAGGGTAGTCAGACGTATGCCAGATCGGTACACAAGAGGGTAGTCAGACGTTTGCTGGGTCAGTACACAAGCGGGTAGTCACAGATGCAAGGTAGAGGAGCAGGTAGCAGGAGCTGAGCAAGCAGAATACTCAAGCACATGTCTGAACCAGGAAGTGTCATTTATAGGCCCAAACAGGAAACAGGATCCAAGATGGTTTCTCTTCGATGCCAAATTGGCCATCTTGGATAAGGGCAAATCTAAGGGCAAGTTTGCAAATACAGAGACCTCTAGTGGTCGGAGGTGCAAATGTCAAAGTAATTCCTTACACAGGTGGTGTTTGAGGAGACCATTTTATTAAATCTTTCCTGAACAATAGGAGAATTGTAGTCAGTAACTGTAAATATACGCAAGTGCTTTTACACTATGTTTCATTCTACACATTAAACCAATTATTTTGTTAATATATGAAACATATAACAACATTTTGTACTGGGTTTTATTTACAGCTCCTCACTGGATGTATGTGCCATAGATGGGAGGACGAGCAAAAACATTGCCCTCACGGTCTGTAAAATGCACGCTCTGGACTGTCTAGGAAGGACATACACTGTGACCAATGATGCGAACTGCAAATTCCAAGTATCAACAGGAAGGTCATGTGACTCATGCCACTTGTGGGAGACCTGCTCAGGTAAAGAACTTGATAGGTACTGGTAGACTGGTGAATAGAATTGCATCACAGATGGAAACATAAAGCTTAAAGGTAGAGAAGATGTAACTGTACCTTCTAGTCTTAAAATCAATGTATTAATGTATAAGAACTGAGATAATGTAATAAAACAAAACTGTGCTTGCTATGAATTTGCTATTTATTGGATCCATGTCGACAATAGCTGTAGTGATCCCACGCTGCACTCATTGGGAAGGGACAACTACACCCACTCAGCCTACCAATGCCCCTCCCAGTGAACTTACCATTCGAATAAAAGCAAAAAAAGGCAGGAACGCAACATGGGACCATTACAGTAAATGGGAACAGAACTGAAAAGAACAATATAATATTTTATTATTATTCATTTAACTCCACACAGTACTACATTTTAAGATTTGAGTGGACATACCCTTAAGACTCTACCGTTCACAAATACACAGTAGCTATTTTGTGTGCTGAGAATGGAGCCTACGAATTCATTAGGAACTAGTGAGCCTGTCCATTCACTATGGCTACCCTGAGGCATTATCAAAGGCAGACATTATGAGGGCTGTACCAATATTAATGGGAAAGCATACTATCGAGTTAGTAGGAATCAGTGAAGCCCAATCTGAGGCAGCCATTTTGTGGACTGCACCATTATTAAAGAGAGGGAGGCCCGTCAATTTACACAGAACTAGTTACATCATTATTATGTTTTGTTGATTTCACTGGCTTCAGATCTTCACTTGCAACAGATAAACATTTTCCTAATAGTTTAATTAATCTATTTGCAAGAGGTCATGGGCTAAGCCTTCCGAATGTATTTTTTTAATTTAACCAATGATAATCGCCACTTTTATTTTACATTTTGGTGTGGTCACAAAACAAATGCATCCACTGCTTAATAAGTTAAAAGCAAACTAGAACGTGTTAAATGACTAAGAGACAGAGAAATAAAAGACTACTTACCACAAATATGTAGTTCATATGATTATAAATCAATAAAGAATTATGCTATTCAACTTAATGGTGACAAGCAGAAAGTAATTATGGAAGCAGGCCTAATTTTAATAAATTGCAATATTTAAATGAGCTCTCTGCAGTTAATCACTGCTATTCACCAGCACAAGTTCCACAGACTAATCTCTTTTATGCAATGTGTATCATTTTTACAGTGCACAATAATTGCAGCCAATACAAAAGTTAACAAAAGGTATAGGACAGGCTCAGAAGTAAATACAAACCGTTGAGACTATCCACAAAGCCGTGCAGCTTATAATATAAAAGATTAAATATTCCGAACACAAAGTTACAAAAGTGGAGCAGTTAATATTTTGTTGTGAATACTTCAGAAAAGTTAGAAAAAAAGTATTTTCTACTATAATTTGACACAACAACTATTTAAACGGAACTTGCCAGGCAAAGATCTTCTCTGTTACTAAAACTGCATTCCCTCACCCTCCTCACCATTACCTTCAGGGGAGCCCCAGGGGCTGCTCCATGCAGTCATCTTTCCCGGGGCATTGTCATGCCGGGCCTAAACGCGGGGCTGTGTGAAGCTGCAGAGGGAGGAGCAGTCATGTGGACCAATACAAAATCACAATCTCATCTCAGAGCTTGAAGCTTCTTATTGGCTCTTCCCCTCACACCCATCTCAGTAGCCATTGTTGAATGATGAACGATAACTCTCCCTTGGCTAACCCCAAGTGCAGCTTTAAGCTTAAAATCAAATTTTTACATGTGTTATTGGGGGGAACTTCAGCAAGTATTTCAGGCATAAGAATTTAGAATTTTTTATTGCTATAAATCTCGGACCCTATTTGATCCTTAGCTTTTTCAAAATGTAGGATAGCCTATGTTTATCCCAAGCATGTTTAAATTCTCCTACTGTATTAGCCTCTGTCACCTCTGTCAGAAAGCTATTCCTCCTATCTGCTGCCCATTAGGTAAAGTAATTCTTCCTCACATTTCTCCTGCAACCCTCCAGTTTTAGTTCATGTCCGCTTGTTGCAATACTTCTCTTCCTCTGTAGAAGGATATCCTCCTGTACCTTGTTAAAACTCATGATATATTTGAAAGCTTCTATCATGTCCCTCCTCTCCCTTCTCTGCTCCAAGCTATAGACTTTCCTAATAAGTATTGGGATGTAGACTATGTACACATTATTCTAGGTGTGGTCTTACCAATCATTTTTATAGTAGTAGGACCACTTTTCTCTTTCTGCTTCTAATTCCTCTTCCTATGCCACTTCTCATCCGATAAGTCTTCTCCTTTGATTAGCTACATTGCAGGCCTACCGTTATGTCTCCTGTATTAGTGACTCCTAGATCCCTTTCCTAATCGGTAGTTGCCATTTTTGTGCCACTCAGCCTGGGGATTCTTGTGACCAAGTACACGGTTTACCATCTTTTGACATTGAACGGTAGTTCGCACACTCTTGACCAATCTATTTAGATCAAGTTTATTTTTTTTGAAACAACCTTGTATTAAATTTTAAAGACAGATACATTTTCAATCACATACAATAACGAAAGGATAAACAGTCCAATTTTAAGTATAAAACCATAGATCTATTTACTTTAGCTAAACATGACCTCAGGTTAAACAAATATGGGCAAATATATATGTCCAAAAAGATGAACAATTCCCTAGTGGTAGAAAATAATAATCAAAGCAATTGTACAAATTTGCACCTTTTATGATCCAGTTGTATGGAGGAAACTGGACATCTCTGATTGCAATAATCCAAGATTAAAGAAACAGAAGAAATGATATAGGACCTTACTGTTGGCTTGTGCCTTGACTTTTGTGATATCTTGCTGTTCAACAATGACACTGGACAGCTAAGTAATGACCTCTCTGCCGTGAGCAGGAAAATTGTCATACTGATCCCCCTCTGATGTGTACTATGTGTGGCTAGCAAGCATCATGGGTAAAGCATGTTCAAGACGTACTAGCTACAAGTGAGATGGACTGTAAAATTTGCATGGAAATTAAATGTTGGAGAGAGAGAAACTGTTCTGCGTCTAGTGCACAATAGGTGGCATTGACATTACAATCTCTATAAATGCAGGATTTGGCTTTCAATCATCACCATCAACAATTATTTATATAGCGCCATCAAATTCCGTAGCGCTTTGCAATTGGGATACACTATGATCACAACATAATACACTGTTTCTTATTGCCTGCTGAGACCCTAACCCATCCTCCTATCTTTGTGTTCTAGGTAAAACAAAAACATGTGTTTGCAGAGAATCCGGGGCCTGTGAAGACAAAGGGATCAGTATTTGTGTCCTAGTGGATGGCAAGAAACAAACCTTGAGTGAATGTGACACTGGAATCCTCAAATGCCAGGGGCGGGATGTGTCAATTGTCAGTACTAGTCCCTGCGATGTCTAGAGGAATCACAGTATTACACTGTTCAGCTCCTGTCCTGCTACAGAACACGTCAAACCCACTCAGCACTTCTGTGGCTCTATAGCTCCTTCATGCCTGAAATGCCATTGAATTGTGATACTGTGCATACAAACAGCAACATCAAATTCAAGATGTCAGGTCATGTGTTTGTCTTCTGTAAAAGCGGATAAAGGTTTGCACCAGCTAAAAATAAAATCTCTTTTGTCTAATAATTTCTCTCTTGATATAATATCCTCCAGCATTAATGTGGACCTGTCACCTACACACAGTGGAGATAGACATATTGCATTGGTCTAAAAACAATGTCACATTTGTTAAAGGTCCAAAAAACCCCATGATGCAAGTTGCCTTGTGTAAATGAGAGAATAAGAATATTATCAAATAGAACATACTACATATCATCATCATCACCATTTATTTATATAGCGCCACTGATTCCGCAGCGCTGTACAGAGAACTCATTCACATCAGTCCCTGCCCCATTGGAGCTTACAGTCTAAATTCCCTAACATACACACACAGAAGACTGAGAGAGAGAGAGAGAGAGAGGCTAGGGTAAATTTTGATAGCAGCCACTTAACCTGTTAGTATGTTTTTTTGGAGTGTGGGAGGAAACCGGAGCACCCAGAGGAAACCCACGCAAACACGGGGAGATCATACAAACTCCTCACAGATAAAACCATGGTCGGGAATTGAACTCATGACCCCAGTGCTGTGGGGCAGAAGTGCTAACCACTTAGCCACCGTGCTGCCCATATATCCAGGAGCTTATGAGAAGATATCTGTGATCCTGCTGTGATCATCGCAGCAAGGTTTTTCCTAAGCACATCCTACTTCGATTCCACTGCATGGAGCCTTTCACAGCCTAAAATGGTAACAGATAGAAATAACTTGCTGTCCATACACAAGTGGCCAAATAGGAAACAGGTTGTTGCTCAGTGTTCTGGTATGACTGCAGCATACCTGGAGAGCTTAAAAATAGCTGAATTGCTTTTGTATGCTTTGTATTATGTCTGGATTTAGTCACAAAACACTGCTCCCTTCATTGAGCGCTGACACTCTAATGCCTAGGGATTTAGGGGCTGAGATTGACCAATATCACATCATATTGGCGTGATAATGCATCAACTGAGAAATTAAACTCACTGCATTCGCTATGACGTACCTCTATTTACATCAAATGCCAGATGGTCCATACCGTTAATAACAAGAACCAGTGCTTTTTTTGTAATATATATATATATATACATAAATTTACTCCCTTTCTTGCCCCTCACACACTTGACAATTGTAAAATAAAAATAATAACTCCTACCTCCTCCTGGTTGGCTGGCAAGGCTGCAGTCCAGATGACTGATGGAGTAAACGCAGGATATCTAGAGGGGAGGCCCCATATGTTAATTTAATAAAACAAACATAACAACTGGACATCACTCACCTGACATGTCCCCTGCTGCGGCTGACTACCAACTTTTCTCACATATGGCCGCTAGCGATTCTCACCCCTATTCTGCACCCTGGTTTTTTTGTGGCCCTCTCTTTCCACCTCCCTCCTTTTTCTGTAGCCCTCTTTCTGCTCCCTTTCTTTATTCTGTAGCCCTCTTTCTGCTCCCCCTTTATTCTGTAGCCCTCTTTCTGCTACCCCTTTATTCTGTAGCCCTCTTTCTGCTCCCCCTCTATTCTGTAGCCCTCTTTCTGCTCCCCCTTTATTCTGTAGCCCTCTCTCTGCTCCCCCTTTATTCTGTAGCCCTTTTTCTGCTCCCCCTCTATTCTGTAGCCTTCTTTCTGCTCCCCCTTTATTCTGTAGCCTTCTTTCTGCTCCCCTTTTATTCTGTAGCCTTCTTTCTGCTCCCCCTCTATTCTGTAGCCTTCTTTCTGCTCCCCCTCTATTCTGTAGCCTTCTTTCTGCTCCCCCTCTATTCTGTAGCCTTCTTTCTGCTCCCCCTCTATTCTGTAGCCCTCTTTCTGCTCCCCCTCTATTCTGTAGCCTTCTTTCTGCTCCCCCTCTATTCTGTAGCCTTCTTTCTGCTCCCCCTCTATTCTGTAGCCTTCTTTCTGCTCCCCCCTCTATTCTGTAGCCTTCTTTCTGCTCCCCCTCTATTCTGTAGCCCTCTTTCTGCTCCCCGTCTATTCTGTAGCCTTCTTTCTGCTCCTCCTTTATTCTGTAGCCTTCTTTCTGCTCGCCCTTTGTTTTTCTGTAGCCATCTTCTACTTTCGCCCCTTCCCGCTTTCTGTAGTCAGTATTATTTACCTTCTTTGCATACTTCTTTTCACTCTTCTTAGTTTGATCGCTGCTCCTCCCGCTGCCCTGCTTCCGGCCGACGGAAGCAGGACACACACAAACACACACACACAGATGCGGTGCTGCACTGTAGCAGCACCGCAGAGAAAAAAAAAAAGTTAAAAAAAAAAGGTGCCGGAACGCCGTTCCCAGCGTTCAATGGGAAAAAAAGCACTGACTAGAACGATATATAGATTTGCAACCCTTGCAGGCTTCACCATAAATATTGATATATCAGAAGCCTTGCCAATGTTTGGGCAGGTGAGATCGGACTGGCAAAACACTTTCCCATTTGATTGTCACAAATATATAACCCTTCCGTCACTTATATATCTACAACATTAAACCCCTTATAAAACAGATTAGGGATGAATTGATCTTATGGCAGGATTTGACTATCGAGTTCCTGGCACATTGCAATCTAATCAAATCTTATCTAATCAAACCATGCGTAAAAATCCATTTCCACTTGGTTTATAGCTTAATAAATAGGGCCCTTAGACTTTCAAAATGGGAAGGCAAAACAGTCATTTACTAGTTGGGCACAAATGGGAATATCTAAAAAGACCCCCTACTAGCATCCTGAACACCTCTCACATATACTGAAGCAATAGAAATATATAATTTCTTGTCCCAACATAGATTCGTCTTTATTCAGGCAACTCAGTGATCACCAAAGCAACAAGATTTCTTTTATACTGCATGGTTCATACTCCACATCCATCACATATGCAAGAACCAAGCCTGAAACCGAGATTACCGGATTCCAGAAGCAGGGAAGACATTTCCCAAACTTAAAAAGTACAGATATATTGTACACATTCCATCTCAGACTAAGGGCTAGATTACTAAGCTGCGGGTTTGAAAAAGTGGGGATGTTGCCTATGGCAACCAATCAGATTCTAGCTGTCATTTTGTAGAAAGTGCTAAATAAATGAAAACTAGAATCTGATTGGTTGCTATAGGCAACATCCCCACTTTATCAAATCCGCATCTTAGTAAATCTAGCCCCAAGGGCTAGACTTACTAAAGGGCCAGGGCCGTAACTAGGGCTGTGCGAATGGGGCGACCGCCCAGGGCACAACGCTGAAGGGGGGCGCAATTTAGGAATATTTTAGACTCATTTGGTTAAAATTGAGGGCTAGGGGGGCGGCATTTGTCTGTCTCGCCCCAGGCGCTAGAATTCTAAGTTACGGCTCTGTAAAGGGCAGTTTGCTCAAACCGCCACTTTTCAAAACCGCCGGATTTACTAAAGCCCAAACTGCCGTCAAAATGCCCAGAAATGACATTTTTTCAAAACCACCACTTTACAAACCGCCATCCCGATTTTAACAATGATGAACATACAAACAACCGGATTTACTAAGCTGGGTTTTCAAAACCGCCGCAAAACAGCCATCCAAACGGCCAAAATAAAAGAGGTGGTTGTGAATGGCGAGATTGCTCAAACTGCTGCTGTTTGATCTATTTTTCCATTCAGAATATAAAAAAAAGCACCATAGACATTTAAAATATTTAGAAAACCATTATTTATTGATAAAGGGACAAAATGAATGTAATACTAACTTATGGTGGAATTTTTTTTAAAGGGACACTATTATAGCATTATATTATGTGGAAAATGTGAATATATAATATTAACTGATTCTTAATTATTAACTGATTTGGACATAATTATTTATATTGCACAATTTGTCATTACACATTGTCCGAATAATATAATAATTAAATAATTTTATCCCCTTTAATATAATGATTTTTTTTTTCCCCTCATAAGTTATTATTTAATAAATTTTGCCCCTTAATCAATAAATCATTGCCAACCTAACTTAAATGTCAATGGTGCTTCTCTTATGTTCTGAATGGCAAAATAGTTCAAACAGCATGTTTAAGCCATCCAGCCATTCTGAAGCAGGTATTAAAACTGTCCTGTCCTATCTTTTGGATGGCGGTTTTGATGGCGGTTTCATCCAAACAGCCGGCGGTTTGGACAAAACCGATGGCGGTTTAGCTTTTTCAATCCGCCATACATCGGCAGTCATTTTAAATTGAAGCCTCAAGCCGCCCTATAGTAAATGCGGTGGTTTGAACCACTAAACCGCCAGCGATGGATGGCAGTATCAAAATCTAGCCCTAACACTTATTCCACCCGATAACTACCAAGAGATAACATACAAAATCATCCACCAGGCTTATTTTCCCCCAAAGAGGCGACACATAAACTCCCTCTCTCCTGACTGCAAATACCCAAAATGTAACGTCATTGATGAAGACTTGTTCCACGAAATTTGGAACAGGTCTGTGAACAAAACTTTTTGGGAAACTGTAGCTAGAAAGAGTAATAAGATTGTTTGCATCCCTTTACCAATACACCACAATGCAGGGGCGGATCTAGACTTTATGTTTAGGGGGGGCGATTTTGCATAACCACGCCTCTCCTTTGCTCTGATTGGCTGGCCCGCATTAAACCCCGCCTTCCGCCCGTGATTGGCCCGCCCCCTCCCATTGTGATCGACGGCTAGGACCACTCTGATTGGCTGGCCCACATTTAGCCCCGCCCCCGCTCGCACTTAGACCCGCCCCTCCCGTTTTGATCAGCGGCTGGGACCTAGCTTATTGCTGCTAGGGGGGGGGGGGCGAATGCACCGATCCCCCCCCCCCCCCCCTGGATCCACCACTGCCACAATGGACGATCTTTGGATGTCTGACTGACCAACCCAGAATCCAGAGAGTGGATAGAAACTGTTTCTAATTCTGGCTAAAAAGCTATTCTACAACAGTGGACACATAGCACTCACCAACGCTAAAGATGGTAACTGCTAGATTACTCTTTCTGTTCAACATAGATTGGCTGGATTTATAGAAAGCTCTCAGCCCTGCACTCCTGCAGTGAAACTCTCCACTGGAATTCAATGCATCTTCTATTACCAAATGATAGTACTCTGTCTATTCCATTTTCTATTGTTTTATATTTTAAAAAGATGTGGCTCTCTATGCTACCATCTCAGCAAATATTCTATTGGGACAACGATCTTAACCATCAGACTGATGCCCAACAACAAAATGTCCTAGCCTATACTTTAATTTGTGCATTTTATATAAATCTGTTTTTACATTTACTGTAATGGTAACAGCTGCAATAAAATATTTTGCAAAAGAGTGTGATAATGAAAACAGGGTACACCTGGAAGGAAACAGGAAAGTGCAAGGTGTAGATTTACTAAAGCTTCTAAAGCTGGGTACACACTACACAGTTTTCATCCAATAATCAGGCTAAATCAGCCGGCATACGACCGCTCGTTCAAAAGTCGGGTCAGTGTGTGACACAATGGTCAAAAATCTGCCCAAAAGGACGATTGTTGCCTCATTTGGTTGGTCGTACCGTTTAATATTTTCGTTCCAATCTCGTTTCCGTTGTGTAGTGTGTATAAACTTCCGACCGATCCACAACAGTAAGTACGAAATTACAGTCATTGCTCACTACAACATGGCTGTAAAAAGTCGCTAAAGGGACGTCCGCTCTTCCCTTTATCGTCCTAAACAAGGCTAGTGTGTATGCAGTCCATGGACCGAGCGATCGGAACATTGATCGCATGTAAAATTGCTCGGCATAAAAAGTTGGTTGAAATTTCTGTAGTGTGTACCCAGCTTAAGTGGTGGTGCTGTCTATAGTAACTAATCAGATTCTAGCTCGATTATCTAGTACATTCTAGAAAATGGTGGCTAGAATCTGATAGGTTGATATGAGCAAACCTCCACTTTTCCTTCATAGTAAATCTACCCCCATATGATTTTCATCATATGCAAGTGGTGTTATAATGATCATAAGTACACATTATTGACAGCCAATACATATTTGTAAATTCATTTTTGGCTTGTTTATTTTTTACATTTGGCAAATGATGTAGACATGCAAAGATAAATTTATTGTAGCCAATATTTAAGTCATTAAATCGAATATAAAAAAAATAAAAACAATATTTATTTCAAATGGGAAACTGGGTAGTCTGCATGCCCTTCTCATGTAAATATTCTCTATATTATCTTCTAAGAGTCATGAATTCAATTTTTATTTTGTTCAAAGTAGTCTCCGCTGGCTGCAAGTATTAAGAGAAATCAGATAAGAGAACTAATTTGAATGCCTAAGTTCAGAGTCAGGTTGTTAATAAATGGAAATACTAGACTCTTATCATTGTCCTCCATCCGCATAATTATTCCAAGCTCCTTGCTTCTCTGACCTTTTAAATGCAATAGTCTTGCTGACAAGCATTGTATTTCATACATCATATACTCCATTTAATAACTGAGGTAGAAAATTAAATGGCCACATTAAAGTGCACGATTCCAGGAGGTTAAAGTATCAAGCTGTTAGTTTCTGGCGGGTTTGAAAAGTGGAGATGTTGCCTATAGCAACCAATCAGATTCTAGGGCCTGATTCATTAAGGATTTTAACTTGAGAAACTTCTTATTTCAGTCTCCTGGACAAAACCATGTTACAATGCAAGGGGGGCAAATTAGTATTCGGTTTTGCACATAAGTTAAACACTACCTGTTTTTTCATGTAGCACACAAATATCAACTTTAAAATTCAGTGTACAAATAAGCTATCAAGTATTTGTGTGCTACATGAAAAAACAGTCAGTATTTAACTTATGTGCAAAACAGAATACTAATTTGCACCCCTTGCATTGTAACATGGTTTTGTCCAGGAGACTGAAATAAGAAGTTCCTCAAGTTAAGATCCTTAATGAATCAGGCCCCTAGTTATCATTTATTTAACACCCCCTCTGGTGTTGTCGTTCACACCTCCCAGTGACTGAGAGGACCCAGAGGAGGCACACTGGGAATGTTGCTTAGCAACATCAGGCTGGTATGAGCTTAGGGGATCAGAACCAGGCAGAGAGAGGGACAGTCAGGGACCCAGGACAGAGGGGAGGAGGTCCTGGGATCCCCCTTATAATCTGGGGGCTGGTCCATCACCTGCTGCCACTAGGGGCCACAGTACAACATCACAGACAGAATACCAGAGACATGGGGCAGATTTCAGGGATAAATTACCTCAGAAAGTGACAGCACATAGGGAGTGTCTGTCAGCGTCCAACTGAGAGACATCACCCCCGCAGAGCACGGGAGAGAGGTATTACCCCCGCAGATAAAGGGTGAGTGAACACTGCTGTGAGAAAGAGATAAGGGTGAGCTAGAGAGCCACCATTTTGGATGTGACTGCCTCATCCTCTGTCCATGTAGCCCTTAAGAACTGTGCAGGAGGAGACAGGAGATGTATATAGGAACTGTATATATTTATCACTGCAACAGTTTAAGAATGTGCTGGAGTGAAGCACAGTGTAAATAAAGAGTTTATTTTGCAATATAGAGATGGTCAGACGCCCGCATTATTGAAACATCTGATTGCACTGCACCCCAAGGTACATCAGTGTCCCAACGTCTTCACAGAGACTCTGTAAAAGGAACCTGCATGTGCGGGGATCCCCTGGTCATCTACATCCTTGCCAGGAGCTAGCCAGGGCTGAGAAGGACGTGCGCTGCCTAAACTGTACACTTCATATTACACACAGTGACAGGGGGCTACATTTATTTAGTACATTCTACAAAATAATAGCTAGGATCTGATTGGTTGCTATAGACAACAACATTTTTCTAACCTGCTGGAAATTCGATACATTTACCACCAATATTTTTTTTATCGTCAATAATTTTTATTGAAATTTTTTAAAAGTATATGGGGTGCATGTCATGTGCAAACTAATTTTTAGGCATATAAATCTGCAAATATGTGTTTGTGAATTAATTCCTAAAAATAGCATGACATGGCTCACAGGAGCTATTTAAATCAATGTGTTTTGTTTATGTTAAACTACCCAAAGGGGTATAGCCTGGATTCATAGTAGCATCTTGTATCATTTATGGCAGGTCACAAATGTGAAAGCCTTTGAAAATATCTCTTTCAAGACATGAAATATAACACATGTTTGGGAAGCCTCAGACATGCCGACTGCTATATGTTAATGACAAATTCAAGCTGAATAGGGTCACAGGAAAATATCATATCATTGTCTCCAATATCATACCTACCAGAGGCATGAGTGGTATGCAGATGAAGGGGAGCTTATGACCTGTTGTGTGGAGGTAAAAATCATGTTTTTAAGCCATACTGGTGAAAAGTTACGACAAGGTAACAAAATCTGATTTGAAAGGTGTTTCTCCAGCAGATTCATAAAACCCTAATTTGCATTCTCACAGACCTTTTTATTCTGACATCACAGGAAGCTTGATTTTAAAACTGCACTGTGACTCTAAGAAATTGTTCACTTTTGGGAGTCAATCTGATATTGACGATTGTCCCATTTTCCTGCTTCTCCAGCACCAGAAACTTGATTATAAGTGAGGTATCAATTGTGTTTTATCCTTTTTATTTTATAAGAAACAATTGCATTATGTTTGTATGCCTTTTATTAACTGCTTTATCTTAAGCATTGTGGATGTATTTTCCATATTAAATTACACTTAATAAGTTCAAGTCTCTGTGTTCTTACGAATTCACGCAACAGTTTGGTCAAAATGATACATAATTGAAAAGAGCAGAACATTGTGGTTTATGTTAACTCTGATTAAAGTAAATTGTGCTAGATTAGTTCAACAGGAGAACCGAAGTTTTCCTATATAAGAGTGTCAGCTCTTCATAAAAAACCTTGGTGGTGGCATAGTTGGTACGGCCAAGCTAGTGTGTGGCATTTTAAACAGACCAGGTGATTGTTTTTGGTTAACCCTGTGTCACATACGCTTCACGCAGGCTCAGGTGAGTGCTGTTCGTGACAGTACAGAAAAAAGAAAAAAGGGAAAGTCAAAACAAGGGGTAACACATGGGGGACCTCCAAGTTTTTTTTAATCTAAAGTAATTGAAATAATTTCTCAGTAACAGCAACAGTAGCCTGACAAATATGGCCCAGCCTCCTGAAATATTGTAACAGCTGTAAATAAATAAATTTAAGGGGCATATTTAATTCCGATCCCGATTCGCGGGATCGCGCCGGAACGGCCGCGAATGTAATCCGCGGTACCGCAATAACGTGGATTTTTGTTCGCATACCATTAGGGCTGCGCACGAAAATCCGCATTATTGCGATACCATATTACCGGCAGTTGTGCGCATTTTCTGCGGTAACGCGCGTTACCGCGAATCAGATCGGAATTGAATATGCCCCTAAGTGATTGACATATTTGGTGTGTGTAGAAATTAGAGTTTCCAGCGCTATCGGTTGTTCATACACATATAGAATATGTAAAAAAAAAATACACTTATACTTTTTAATGTCCTTTTATCCCTTCTCCAGGCCAGTGAAGATATTCACTCAAAGGGCCTGAGTCATTAACGGAGAGCAAAGCAAATAAAATAAGTAACTTTGCACCTGGACAAAACCATGTTGCATTGGAGGGGGAGATAAATTTAAAATGTATGGACAGATTTATAGTTGGGGTACGACATGTCCTAAATCAACTTTAAATTTCAA
The DNA here is from genome assembly GCF_038048845.1 of Mixophyes fleayi. Lineage (NCBI taxonomy): Eukaryota > Metazoa > Chordata > Amphibia > Anura > Limnodynastidae > Mixophyes > Mixophyes fleayi. Next base: position 428,810,519 of record NC_134402.1, on the reverse strand, counting down.
TGTAAAAATAAAGCTATCAAGTATTTGTGTGCTACATAAAAAAACAGCCAGTATTTTCCTTACATACAAAATGATAAACTAATTTTCACCCCTTGCTTTGTAACATGATTTCTCCAGGATCAAGTTTACTCCATTTTTTCCCTTGCTCTCCTTAATGACTCAGGCACAAAGTGTTCAATATTATGGAGTACATGTGAACAAATAAATAGTAAACATAGCATAATACTGTTATATCTATATAAGTATATTTTATCGCTAGAAACGTTAATTTCTATAGCCAATTGTATTTTAGGGAATTTTGTGTTTCTGTTAGATTAATACAGCAGCAATTGGTAGGAGTGCAGTTCATTGTTTATCACTATTATTTTTGGTGTGTGGTCAAGTCTTTTGGATGTTGTGAACAACACTGCCTCCTAGTGGGTGAAGTAGTTCTATGGACGTTTTACCTCTGTGAATTTCCAGTGTATTCTTGATGCAGTACTGACCAAAATGCTAACACCACTCACAATGGGCAGGTGACAGCAGCCAGGTGCCCATATGGAGAGCTCCCAGCTTTGTGTCGGTTGACAAATGAATTGTACTGTTGACTAAATGTATTTTATGGTTGGTCAGCAACACTGTATAGTATAGAAGTGCGCCAGTGGATTAATTGCTTAAAAATTCTAGCTACGACCTCACCATATTTAATAAAGGCTGGCAGGAATCTAAATAGGCCCTGTAGTGAAGCTCCACAGCATCAACATCAGAACAAAATGTTAATACATAGTTGCCTATTCTCTCGGAATGTCCCGACTCCCGGGAGAACAGGGCAACCTCCTGGTTCCTAATCACCTCAATAATAAAGTGGCACGGGCGGGTCTGAGGTCGTGAATAGCACATCACTGTGGTCCCACCCCTTGCTGTAATTAGCCAGAAAATGTGATTGATGGTTAGGGGGCGAGGCCAAATGACGTGATCCACTGGGCCCTGCCCTCAACACGCTCACCTCCCCTAAATCTACAGGAGAAGTCCTTGCCAAAGTTGGTAAGTATGTGTTAATATCCATAACAAAATACATTAAAGACTTACAATATATGTATTTCCAGCAACAGACGCAAAAGTAGTGAATCTGTCCCCGATTGCTGCAGGTGAGCTCTATAACCCCAATCTCCAGCACTTCCTTGTATAAAAGAAATATATGAAGAATTGTATATAGATCAGATTTATCTCTAAGTGCTCATTCACACCTATGAACTCATTAAATGGAGGACAAATAACAGTCAATAGTATAGATCACAGCAATGTGTCCTAAATTCTTATTTAGAAACACGGCATACTCGAAAACATGATTTGATTCTGCAGTGAGATTAGAGAAATAAGCTAGAAGGATAGAGAGAGATCATGTTTATGGACGTTTCTTGCTTTCCTAAAGAGGAGCACACTACATAAAGACTTGTATTTAACTAGTTCTGATTTTGCTGTGATTACCTTACAGTTGTGCTTTGGCGGAGAAGCACTTTCTAGGTGCTCTCTGTTCAATGCGAAACAAAAAGCTTCAAGCACCAACAAACATACACATAGAACCAGAATTGAAGCTATACTGAGCAGTATTTAAGAATAAAAATAATAATAATGTTTTATTTAGCAAAATGGTAGGTTAGAGATTAGTGGGAGGCTGGACTGTTTCCACACTTGCACAGTGCACCTCTTCAGAATTATCCATGCCCCACAATTCGAGGCACACTTGTAGTTTGAAGAGGGGTCTCCCAAAAGCAGAGAGTAGGAATGCATCTTGAAGTGCACCATTACCTGCAACAAACTCTTCAACATCAATATATATAGAAACGATACACAATGTATCTGAAACAAATTACTCAGATGAAAAGAAAGACCAGTGTATGTTGATAGTCCAAATAAAATGTAAGTTCATACACAATGTGATCCGTGGCTTGTCCCTCTTTCGTTGACTAGCGGTGTCTTCTAAAAACCTCACACATTCAGGCTATAAAATGTAAACAGAAAAAAAACCCCACATATATAATGTAGTATTTTGAAAAAAATAAATGTTATATAGTTATGTAACCACCACTGTGTGTACTAATTCAAAATGAATGTGAAATCAGCAGTCCTCTTTGTCAGGCGCGGGCTGGCAGATGTCAGCCCGGGGGGCGCACGCCGCACAGGCGGCACGCATCACATGACACGTGATGCGGCCGCTTCATCAATGAAGATAATGCTGATAGTGAGAAGACCTGGCATAGAGATCAGTGCATTTTTTAGGTTGACATTTTAAATTTAAATAGTCAAGTCAAGATGTTTTACTACTGTGGGGGTGTTTTTAAGTATTTTACTATGTAGCATTACAGGTCCCAGTAGGCCGTAGAGGCCAGGGCATGCTTGTGCTTGTAGTTCTACAACTGCCAGTATGCTCTAGCAGCTATGGGTATACTGACACTTGTAGTTTTACATAGGGTTAACTTCTCCAGGCAGGGGAAGTGCCAGGGTCTACACATATACACATACAATACTATTTGTACTACTTTAAACCATTATACAAACAACCACTGGGCCAGGGGTGTTGGTAGGGCTGTTTTTACTTAGTGGGAAGAGCCCGTGTTTTTTTTGCGGACCAAATTCCCCCTTGTGCTGAGCAGGATGGAGCTGTCCCAATATGACAGGCGGACCCCACCTGTTATAGTGTGACCAGTCTTGCCTGGCATACACTGGTGCTGGTACCAGTCCTGCCTGACATATACTGGTGCTGGTTTCAGTCCAGCCTGGCATACACTGGTGCTGGTTGCGGCTTTTGCAAGAGTACCGTGTGCTTCCCGTCTCCCCGAATTAGTGGTAACCAGCCCATCAGCAATGGTACTTAGGTCACTTACGGGTGGGTGGTGGGGGGCAAACAGTTTTTTTTAAAAAAACGGAATCATTTATTTATCTTCTTTTGTTTATATAATTACACATTACAATGGCTGTCGACATTATCATAAGATAAGCAAAACTCAATATATCATCATCATCACCATTTATTTATATAGCGCCACTAATTCCGCAGCGCTGAGCACAGAGAACTCACATCAGTCCCTGCCCCATTGGAGCTTACAGTCTAAATTCCCTAATATAGACACACACTCAGAGAGGGAAACAGACAGACACAGACTAGGGTCAATTTTGATAGCAGCCAATTAACCTACCAGTATGTTTTTGGAGTGTGGGGGGAAACGGAGCACCCGGAGGGAACCCATGCAAACTCCACACAGTTAAGGACATGGTCGGGAATCAAACTCATGACCCCAGTGCTGTGAGGCAGAAGTGCTAACCACTAGGCCGCTGTGCTACCCACTGTGGTGAATAATAATTGTAGCTGCCCCAGATGAAGCCTGATGCTGTAATCAGTCCGCTCATGATGATCTCTGTAGGAAACTCTGTACTTATACAATATAACTCTTCAGGAAGTAGACTCCATTTTGCTATGTCACTATGCGGTTCACAGTTGTTTTGATGCAGTACATAGTTTCTTTATATGTTACGATCTGCGTATATAAACTATCCTTCAAAATCTTTTCAGCATGCAGTCTGTTTCTTGCTTTCAAAATCTGTTTTACCTATAATTAGCAATATGCACACTCTTCATAAATGCAACTTTATTACTCCATTTTCCTTCTATTAGTGGGGAGCATTTTGTGCCATCTATTTTCTCAATAAAATGTACTTTGTACAATTAAATTCTTTTCATTTTTTGTTCTTAGACTCCTGTAAAATAGTTTTATATCTCAACTTTACAGCTTTTACTTTTTCAGTTGCTCACTAAACAGATCTTTAACTCTTATAGTATTTTCCAGAGACACTTCTATTTTACTTCTCTCCTTTCTCTTAAATCACTCTTTTACTTTAGTGCAGGCCTGTCCAACCTGCGGCCCTCCAGGTGTTGTGAAACTACAAGTTCCAGCATGCGCTTCCAGCTATCAACTGGTTGTCTACCGGCAAAGCATGCTGGGGCTTATAGTTTCACAACATCTGGAGGGCCGCAGGTTGGACAGGCCTGCTTTAGTGTGTTGCTGCAGGGACTAGTCCCCAGCCAGGATGACCTGAGGAGCTGGAGAACAGCCCAGTGATGGGACGAGCTGACATCATTTTTGACTTAAAGGTTGTGATAGTGGGGGAAATTGTAAGTCCCCAGAGCCACCAACTGCAGCTGCAGAGGAGCCTCCTAAAGAACCAGAGACAGTAGGCAGTGCAGAGCCTGCAGTGAGAGTGCAAAAGTGAAGCACAGAGTGAGCGGACAGTGGGCCTGAGTCATTAAGACATGCACAGTGAGCGCATGTCTCTAAATACTCCCAGGTCAACAAGAAACGGATCTTAAGGTATGTTCCTTGTTGACTACGGGTGTAGTTTTACTAGATCAGACACTGCAGGATACGTACAATACTTATGTGGAATTTAAAGTCTCAAAAGAACGCACAGAAAAAATAAATAAGCAATTCATTTTACCTGTCAATTATATAGTCGTTTATGATTATAAATGAAATTTTAATAAAAATATTTTTTATATATATTATTTCCCCCTTGGAAATACATTTATTAGGCTGTCCTTAATGTGTGCTGTACTTAACAGACATTTTTACAGTTCCTGATTGCAGACACATGTTATAGCATGCACACGCGACTGACATAACTAGGACTCAGGACTTAGACTAGACCTATAGCTGGTGCAAGGGATACAGCAGAAATACAAGTAGCTTTATTTGTACATGGCTGTGAGTGCACAAGCTTGCCACGTTGCCACATCATCATTGTGCTTTGACTTCGGCCACACACCCCTTTCCCTGCCCTATTCACTCCCTGAAATCGTAGACTGTAGTAAGTGTCCTTTGCGTCCACATATGCAGCAGATTTGCCTTCGTTGACGGCTGTATGTCCCAGTTCTAGGCATGCACAGAGTGGTTTTGCGTACGATATGCTCGAAATCGGCAGATATGTGCCTCAATGACTCAGGAACTGTTTCTCCATTAATCTTTAGCCACCCTCTCAACAGGTGATAATAAAACTGGGGGAATCGACAGATAATGAGATTTGTCTGTCAAGTGTGTGCCATGGCAAGCCAGTGGAAATTACCTAAACGGTGACTCCCAGAGTCGATGCCTGATAAAAATTGCACTGTCACTTTTTACTTCCAGGAACAACTTGGCTGTGATAGCTATCAGATGCACACCACATCCGGCAAAAAAGCTTAGTCTTGAGAGACAAGCTGAAGTTGATGTGGTGGAGAAGGTAGAATAGTGAGGGACAAAGCTGAAATTAACAAACAGGCAACCAATACTAGTCTCTTTGAAGCACCAATAGAGAAATGCAAATCCAAACTTGTGCAAAGCTTGATATGAGTGAGGGCTTTATAAAGGCTGCTGAGATATCTTAGTTCCAAATGACTTGACCTTCAGCAGAGTTGCTAATTGACGCAAGTGATAAAGTGTGTTACAGTGTTGCACTGCCATCTGTTGTCTGTAGCTTGTCCTCGCACCTACAGAGAATATGGAACACCAGTTTTTCTGACTGACATGCCCATTCACAACAAGTTATTTTCTGTAAGCAAGATGAAGGAAGTGGTGTGAGAGGTGTTCTATAAATGGTGGGACTTTGAGTACAGAGTGGGCGTTCAATTAGGTTGAGGACCATCATTATATGTCGATGAGTGCAGGCATTTTAAAAAAAATCGCGGGCATACTCGCACTTTGATACATTTACCCCTAGATGTGAAACTGCTGCTTATATACACACAAAAATACAGTAACACAATGAAGATGGTATAGCTTGCATCTATTGGTCCAGGTCTCAGGAAGGTCCAAGGGGTTGTCAATCATTGGCTAGTTCATCCTAAGGAATCCAAAGGAGGGGGTCACCTCTCCAGGGGATATGCTCGGCTCTTCCCGCCAAGATTCCTTAGTCTTAAGTAGTTCATAATTCCCTATCATTCATAACTTGTGTATGCACTCTGCGATTCCCTCACAGAGTGAACCAAACAGTAGGATATGTAAAGAGGTTTATTATGATACCACTCATGATATGATTCCTTCAACCTGTTCCGTGTATTTCACTAATATGCATGTAACTCTAATAATAACATATAAATACTACTATATTTGGACATAACTGACTATGTGTTGCAACTACCATTAATGTGTACTATTTTATAAGTATGCGTGTTTGTGCGAATGTATGGTAAAAGACCAATTACTGTTGCTTCCACGTGTAGTGGATGCGTACGCCCTTTCACGCCGTAGCGTGCCCTTGTACGTCGTAGCGTACCGTACGCATCTTTTCAGACAAAGACAACCAAGTTTGCTCGACTTTAATTGAAATGACTTTATCCAATTTGCTGACTTCGACAGCTCCACCCTTTGATAGTGTAATAAACTATCACCCAATCACCGTTTCAAGTTCAGGATTATACAATACTTCTTCACAGACCATGATCTCGGTATCTGGTACCACCCTTTCAGTCTCTTTCTCAGTGTTACTCCTATGAGACCGCTTTCCACACTTCAACACAGTAGGAACACATTTGACAACTAAACCAATTGCTAAGATGACACCCAGTATAAGGAGAAGGAGCTTACCTACACTAGCAACCATTTCCTGTACCCACTCCCCCAGACCGGAGAACAATTTTACAGGGTTCAACCACGAGAACCAACCCGCCACCTTTTCCCCGACCTCATATAACGAAGAATTATGGCTCTTTCGAAATTCCCATTTCAGCTGCAAAATTTCATCCATCTTCCGGTCTATAACCTCTTTAGGGTCATCCGTATTATTAGTAATGTACGTGCAACATTTGACACCGAACTGGGTGGCCAGTGTCACACAGTACCCACCAGTAATAGAGGTGAGATAATTTAGTACCAGTCTATGTTGCACCAACTCCTTCTTGTACGCTTGTAGCTCCCTTCCAGTATACCTGAAAGTGTCTTCATACATCTCGGTGATATTATCTATTAATTTAGCTAGGTCTTGGATATATTTAAAGTTTAATGTTCCCCGAGCGGTCCTGGTGAGATCTAGAGCAACCATAACTTAAAAACCAGCAGTTTCACTAATCAATTTTGTAGCTTTGGGTTCCTCACCAGGAATCATATTTCTCTTGCCACGGTGTTCATACTGTGTGTGTATGTATGGTGGTGATGTAGTCTTGTGAATACCAACCAATTCTTCATGAGTAATAGTCATGATTTCAGGAACCAGTTTAGCTAAGAAACACAAGCCCTTGGAACTCGGAGTCACCCAGGAATAAGCTTTCCTTCCACAAACAAAATACACATCATCAGGGAGAACATAAGGAACAGTATGCCCATGAATTATATCACACAGAGTTTTGATAAAACTACCCATGCCTAGTGTCTCCATTTGCTCTAGACACGTGTCGGCATTAATGACATTTTTACATTTATCTGTAGAGACTTTTCCAATGGATACTTTCTTATGTTTGGTTATACGCCCTAATTTGTGACTTCCATCAACATTCCTGCTTATTAGTGACCTTGTGAGTCTCCCTCTAAAATGAGTGTGGCGAGCCATTGTCTGATCTGATAGGTCAGCCTCCCAAATCTCCAGGCGCTTTGCATGAGATATTTTTAGGCACAGCAAAGATCTGCCTATGGAGTATTGTCGTATCGTCAGACTAGGGGACCTAGTGTTATTGTACCTCCCGTCTATGGGCCTCCCACCCCTCAATTCGAGTACTTCAGATATGTTTAGAGGGAATGGTACTAGTCCTATATTATGCTGCCCTTGCGGCACGTGAGAGCACACCCAACACTCGGTTTGGTTTAGCACCTTAACCACCAGGGAGTGATAATCCTCCAAAGGATGCCCGCCTATATTCAGAGTACTGGGAGACTGGTATCGTTGGATGCATCTCTCTTCAACTAGGGAGTCGCAAAACTTGCAGATACAATATTCATCAGACAATAGCCCCTCACACTGCCTCCGAGTTCCTGAGCCAGCAGACCTTTTCATAACCCCTGGACCAAGTTTGATAATGGGCTGCTCTGAGTATCCTATTAACTTTTCTTCTGCCTCAATTTCATCCGTATCACTCCCAGAACTCTCCTCCGTCCTCCATCCTCCTTCACAAAAATTGAATGTCCTAGAAAGAGTAAAAACAAGGAAAATCCTGGAACAAAAGAAAAACAAAAACCGCCACTCCATCGCTGGAAAGATAGTTCTGAGGCAACGTCTCTGGTTCAGGTGTCTCGACTGCAGGCTTTAGGTCTCCCGGAACAGGCTCACAAGTGACAACTCTATGTCGTCGGTCTTAGTTTTATCTTGCACTTTCTCCGGATTATGGACTCTCCTGCAGTGGGTGGAATGGACCCAAGTGTCTCTCTCTGCAACCTTCAGTGATGTAGTACTGGTCAGCAGCACTTGGTACGGGCCTTCCCAACGGTCTGTTAAACAACCTGAATGTAAGAAATTGCGGATCATAACATAGTCTCCAGGTTCAACATCATGACAGTTCGTTTCTGGCATGCCAGGTGACAGCATTTTTAGTTTTTGTTGTTGTTGCTTTAGCTGTCTACTCATTCTTATAAGAAATTGTACAGTCACTTCATTATTACACTTCAAGTCGTCTTGTGGTCTCACGATCAAATGAGGTTGTCGTCCGAACAGTATCTCAAAGGGGGGCAGATTAAGAGGAGGTCTAGGAGTGGTCCGAATGCTATGGAGGACCAATGGCAAAGCCTCAGGCCATGCCAACCCAGTTTCAGCCATTATCTTACCAAGCTTGTTCTTTATAGTACCGTTTACTCTCTCCACCTTACCACTGGCTTGTGGTCGGTAAGGGGTGTGAAGTCTGCTACCGATTCCCATGAGTTTACACATGTTTTGGAAGATATCACCAGTAAAATGGGTACCCCTATCACTTTCAATGATTCTAGGGATACCGAACCTACACACAAAGTCTTGTACAATTTTCTTTGCAGTGAACACAGCAGTATTAGTGGCTGCCGGATATGCTTCTACCCAACCGGAAAACACATCAATACACACTAACACATACTTTAAATTCCTGCACGGTGGTAATTGCATATAGTCAATTTGTATTACCTGAAAAGGTCCGTCTGTAGGAGGGATGTGGGATGGCTCAGTTGGAATAGTTTTCCCAACATTTTTTCTCAAACAAGTAAGACATGACATTGCTTTCTTACCAGCCTGAGAGGAAAATCCGGGAGCACACCAGTATGCTCTCACCAGTTTGCACATACCTTCTTTACCCAGGTGAGTCAGACCGTGTGCTGCTTCAGCCAGGCTTGGATAGTATGTTCGGGGAGCTACAGGCTTACCTTGTCCATCCCTCCAGAGTCTTGAGGACTCTTGGCCACATCCCTTCGCCTTCCAGACCGCCTTTTCCTGCAGGGAACACAAATCTTGCATTTCAATTAATTTCTGCATGTCTAATGTCTGAAAAACCATCATAGTCTCGGTCTATACAGTCATAGGTTGTCCTGGTGCCCATTTAGCAGCTTCGTCTGCCCTGTTGTTGCCCAATGACACTGGGTCTTCTTCAAAGGTATGGGTTTTGCACTTTATGACGGCTACTGTTCTGGGTAACTGTATCGCTGTCAGAAGTCCTTTTATATGTTGTGAGTGTGCCACTGGCGTACCTGCTGCTGTCTTAAAGTTTCTAAGACGCCAAAGGGCCCCAAAATCGTGCACTACCTCGAAGGCGTACCTAGAGTCAGTATATATATTGGCTGATTAACCCTTTGCCAATTCACACGCTCTCCTTAGTGCTACTAGTTCCGCCACCTGGACTGAGTGAGGTGGGCCAAGGGGTTCAGCTTCTACCACATCCTGATCCTCTACAACAGCGTAACCAGTACATAGCTCTCCCGTCTCTGTCTGTCTATGACAACTTCCGTCTGTATAAAACGTAAAATCTACATTTTCTAAGGGGGTGTCACGTATGTCGGGCCTTGCAGTAAAGGTCTGATTCAGGTGTTCCATACAGTCATGCGTGTCAGTATTCTTGCCTAACTCATCATCAACCAGGGTCTCCTCACCTCCCACCCTTTGTGTCTCTAGAGACACATACGGAAGGTATGTAGCTGGATTTAAGGTGCTACATCGTTTGATTGTGATGTTTGAGGGTGCCATCAGGGCTAGTTCCCACTTTGTGAATCTAGCTGAAGAAACATGTCTGGTTTGGGCTGAATTTAACAGAGCTGATACAGCATGGGGTGTATAGATAGTTGAATTATGTCCTAATACTACGTCCTCGCTCTTACTTACCAGAAGAGCCGTTGCTGCTACACTTCTGAGACATGTTGGGAGTGATCTTGCCACATTGTCTAATTGTGCACTGTAGTATGCTACCGGTCTGCTAGTGTCACCATGTTTCTGTGCAAGGACACCTGCTGCACAACCATCAGCTTCTGTACTGAAGAGCTCAAAAGGCTTTTCATAATCAGGTATTCCCAATGCAGGTGCTCTAGTCAGACTGTCTTTAAGATTAAAGAACGCTTGCTCTGACTCTTCTGTGTGTACAACACGTTCTGGTTTTGAGGAAGAGACTAGCTCCTGCAATGGTAATGCCAGAATAGAAAAACCTGGGATCCAGGATCTGCAGTATCCACACATCCACAAGAAAGTACGAATCTGCTTCTGGCTCTGCGGCAGAGTCATGTGTTGTATGGCCTCAATCCTGTCGGTTGTCAGGTGTCTTAGCCCCTTAGTGAGGCAGTGTCCTAAGTATTTGACCTTAGTCTGACATGGCTGTAATTTATCCTTTGCCACCTTGTGCCCTGTTTGTGAAAGATGAAGCAACAACAATTTAGTATCATGTAAACATGACATAAAAGAATCAGAGCACAACAACAAATCGTCCACATATTGAATTAGAACAGACCCATTGTGGGGTTGAAAGGATTGCAAACAGTCATGTAAGGCTTGGGAGAAAATACTGGGGCTGTCAATGAACCCCTGGGGTAGTCTGGTCCATGTGTATTGCACTCCCCTGTAGGAGAATGCAAAAAGGTATTGGCAGTCAGGGTGAAGAGGGACTGAGAAGAAAGCAGAACATAGATCAATGACAGTAAAATGACTGGCAGACGGTGGAATCTGCATGAGGATGACAGCTGGATTCGGCACTACGGGGAATTGGCTCTCAACAACTTTATTAATTCCCTTTAAGTCCTGGACTAATCTATAGCCCCTCCCCCCATTCTTCTTCACAGGGAAAATGGGACTATTTGCTGTACTGGCTGTACGAATTAAAATCCCTTGTTGTAACAGCCTCTCAATAACAGGATATACCCCTAGTTCCACCTCCGGTTTTAATGGATACTGTGGGATTTTTGGAGCTATCCTACCACTTTTTAGATTGACCATGACAGGAGCTACGTTTGCCATCAGTCCAGTGTCCTGTCCATCTCTGGTCCATAGTGAACCTGGTATTCCCAGCAACATCCCCTTTACTTGAGATGGACTTTGTTCTATAACAGGAGAGTGTAACATTAACCTTTGAGGGGTGTCCAATATATCCTGTACCTCATGTGCGACCTTCTCCAGTATATCTAAGAACACACCATCAGAAGTACAGTATATGACACATCCCATTTTACATAACAAGTCTCTCCCTAGCAAGTTAGTAGGAGCCGCCGCAGCCAAGAGAAACAAATGCTTGGTATGCAGGGGCCCGATAGTAACCTCAGCTGGTTTAGTTAGTGGATAATGCAACACTTTTCCCGTTACCCCGATGGCTGGAATTGTTTTACTGGTCACCTGTAGATTGAAGGGGGGGTACCCCCAGGGGGTAAATGTATCAAGCTGCGAGTTTGCAACTCCAGCGATTTTCTCAGGAGAGTTGAAACTAGCCGATGTATGAAGCTGAGTTTTCATACAAAATCGCCAGAGTTCTGCTTCTGTCAAAATCGCTACTTGCAAAATCGCCAGAGATCAAACTCCCGACTGTTTGCCACTGCAGCTATACAGCTCTCAAATGTATGAAGCTGCGAGTTAGCAAACTCAGGAGAGTTTGCTTCAAAACACGCCAGATACAACACGCTGCTTGATAGCAGCGTGTTGTACAAACACATCACTGTTACACTGCCCCGGCAGTGTTAAAATGGTAAAGTGCCGCCAACTATAGTGGAAATCACATAATACTGTATCTAGTGCCCCCTGCTATAGTGCCGCCAACCCTGGCTGGTTTGCCTAGTGCTGGTAAAGTGAAAATCGGGGGAACCCCACTCAAAATTTTCCCCCGATTTTCACGGGACCATCACTAGTCAGGCAGCACTAGGGTTAAGCATAAATAGCGGGGGGACCCCACGCTTTTTTTTTAAAAAAACTTTTATCTGTTCTTTAACATTTTAACAGCTGCCGGAGCTCTGGCAGCTGTATGACAGGTCAGTGTAACAGTGATGTGTTTACAACTCACTGTTACAACACAGGAGAGTTTGCCAAACACAGGAGAGTTAGCTAAACTCGGGAGTGTTTACATCGCTCAAAATTGCCAGAGATGACCAGCGATTTTGAACATGAGTGTCAAAATCGCAGCTTGATACATTTCCATTTTTTTGAAAAAAAATTGCGGGCAAACTCGCACTTTGATACATTTACCCCTAGATGTGAAGCTGCTGCTTATATACACACAAAAATACAGTAACACAATGAAGATGGTATAGCTTGCATCTATTGGTCCAGGTCTCAGGAAGGTCCAAAGGGTTGTCAATCATTGGCTAGTTCATCCTAAGGAATCCAAAGGAGGGGGTCACCTCTCCAGGGGGTATGCTTGGCTCTTCCCGCCAAGATTCCTTAGTCTTAAGTAGTTCATAATTCCCTATCATTCATAACTTGTGTATGCACTCTGCGATTCCCTCACAGAGTGAACCAAACAGTAGGATATGTAAAGAGGTTTATTATGATACCACTCATGATATGATTCCTTCAACCTGTTCCGTGTATTTCACTAATATGCATGTAACTTTAATAATAACATATAAATACTACTATATTTCGACATAACTGACTATGTGTTGCAACTACCATTAATGTGTACTATTTTATAAGTATGCGTGTTTGTGCGAATGTATGGTAAAAGACCAATTACTGTTGCTGCCACGTGTAGTGGATGCGTACGCCCTTTCACGCCGTAGCGTGCCCATGTACGTCGTAGCGTACCGTACGCATCTTTTCAGACAAAGACAACCAAGTTTGCTCGACTTTAATTGAAATGACTTTATCCAATTTGCTGACTTCGACAGCTCCACCCTTTGATAGTGTAATAAACTTTCACCCAATCACCGTTTCAAGTTCAGGATTATACAATACTTCTTCACAGACCATGATCTCGGTATCTGGTACCACCCTTTCAGTCTCTTTCTCAGTGTTACTCCTATGAGACCGCTTTCCACACTTCAACACAGTAGGAACACATTTGACAACTAAACCAATTGCTAAGATGACACCCAGTATAAGGAGAAGGAGCTTACCTACACTAGCAACCATTTCCTGTACCCACTCCCCCAGACCGGAGAACAATTTTACAGGGTTCAACCACGAGAACCAACCCGCCACCTTTTCCCCGACCTCATATAACGAAGAATTATGGCTCTTTCGAAATTCCCATTTCAGCTGCAAAATTTCATCCATCTTCCGGTCTATAACCTCTTTAGGGTCATCCGTATTATTAGTAATGTACGTGCAACATTTGACACCGAACTGGGTGGCCAGTGTCACACAGTACCCACCAGTAATAGAGGTGAGATAATTTAGTACCAGTCTATGTTGCACCAACTCCTTCTTGTACGCTTGTAGCTCCCTTCCAGTATACCTGAAAGTGTCATCATACATCTCGGTGATATTATCTATTAATTTAGCTAGGTCTTGGATATATTTAAAGTTTAATGTTCCCCGAGCGGTCCTGGTGAGGTCTAGAGCAACCATAACTTGAAAACCAGCAGTTTCACTAATCAATTTTGTAGCTTTGGGTTCCTCACCAGGAATCATATTTCTCTTGCCACGGTGTTCATACTGTGTGTGTATGTATGGTGGTGATGTAGTCTTGTGAATACCAACCAATTCTTCATGAGTAATAGTCATGATTTCAGGAACCAGTTTAGCTAAGAAACACAAGCCCTTGGAACTCGGAGTCACCCAGGAATAAGCTTTCCTTCCACAAACAAAATACACATCATCAGGGAGAACATAAGGAACAGTATGCCCATGAATTATATCACACAGAGTTTTGATAAAACTACCCATGCCTAGTGTCTCCATTTGCTCTAGACACGTGTCGGAATTAATGACATTTTTACATTTATCTGTAGAGACTTTTCCAATGGATACTTTCTTATGTTTGGTTATACGCCCTAATTTGTGACTTCCATCAACATTCCTGCTTATTAGTGACCTTGTGAGTCTCCCTCTAAAATGAGTGTGGCGAGCCATTGTCTGATCTGATAGGTCAGCCTCCCAATTCTCCAGGCGCTTTGCATGAGATATTTTTAGGCACAGCAAAGATCTGCCTATGGAGTATTGTCGTAGCGTCAGACTAGGGGACCTAGTGTTATTGTACCTCCCGTCTATGGGCCTCCCACCCCTCAATTCGAGTACTTCAGATATGTTTAGAGGGAATGGTACTAGTCCTATATTATGCTGCCCTTGCGGCACGTGAGAGCACACCCAACACTCGGTTTGGTTTAGCACCTTACCCACCAGGGAGTGATAATCCTCCAAAGGATGCCCGCCTATATTCAGAGTACTGGGAGACTGGCATCGTTGGATGCATCTCTCTTCAACTAGGGAGTCGCAAAACTTGCAGATACAATACTCATCAGACAATAGCCCCTCACACTGCCTCCGAGTTCCTGAGCCAGTAGACCTTTTCATAACCCCTGGACCAAGTTTGATAATGGGCTGCTCTGAGTATCCTATTAACTTTTCTTCTGCCTCTATTTCATCCGTATCACTCCCAGAACTCTCCTCCGTCCTCCATCCTCCTTCACAAAAATTGAATGTCCTAGAAAGAGTAAAAACAAGGAAAATCCTGGAACAAAAGAAAAACAAAAACCGCCACTCCATCGCTGGAAAGATAGTTCTGAGGCAACTCCTCAGGTTCAGGTGTCTCGACTGCAGGCTTTAGGTCTCCCGGAACAGGCTCACAAGTGACAACTCTATGTCGTCGGTCTTAGTTTTATCTTGCACTTTCTCCGGATTATGGACTCTCCTGCAGTGGGTGGAATGGACCCAAGTGTCTCTCTCTGCAACCTTCAGTGATGTAGTACTGGTCAGCAGCACTTGGTACGGGCCTTCCCAACGGTCTGTTAAACAACCTGAATGTAAGAAATTGCGGATCATAACATAGTCTCCAGGTTCAACATCATGACAGTTCGTTTCTGGCATGCCAGGTGACAGCATTTTTAGTTTTTGTTGTTGTTGCTTTAGCTGTCTACTCATTCTTATAAGATATTGTTCAGTCACTTCATTATTACACTTCAAGTCGTCTTGTGGACTCACGATCAAATGAGGTTGTCGTCCGAACAGTATCTCAAAGGGGGACAGATTAAGAGGAGGTCTAGGAGTGGTCCGAATGCTATGGAGGACCAATAGCAAAGCCTAAGGCCATGCCAACCCAGTTTCAGCCATTATCTTACCAAGCTTGTTCTTTATAGTACCGTTTACTCTCTCCACCTTACCACTGGCTTGTGGTCGGTAAGGGGTGTGAAGTCTGCTACGGATTCCCATGAGTTTACACATGTTTTGGAAGATATCACCAGTAAAATGGGTACCCCTATCACTTTCAATGATTCTAGGGATACCGAACCTACACACAAAGTCTTGTACAATTTTCTTTGCAGTGAACACAGCAGTATTAGTGGCTGCCGGATATGCTTCTACCCAACCGGAAAACACATCAATACACACTAACACATACTTTAAATTCCTGCATGGTGGTAATTGGATATAGTCAATTTGTATTACCTGAAAAGGTCCGTCTGTAGGAGGGATGTGGGATGGCTCAGTTGGAATAGTTTTCCCAACATTTTTTCTCAAACAAGTAAGACATGACATTGCTTTCTTACCAGCCTGAGAGGAAAATCCGGGAGCACACCAGTATGCTCTCACCAGTTTGCACATACCTTCTTTACCCAGGTGAGTCAGACCGTGTGCTGCTTCAGCCAGGCTTGGATAGTATGTTCGGGGAGCTACAGGCTTACCTTGTCCATCCCTCCAGAGTCCTGAGGACTCTTGGCCACATCCCTTCGCCTTCCAGACCGCCTTTTCCTGCAAGGAACACAAATCTTGCATTTCAATTAATTTCTGCATGTCTAATGTCTGAAAAACCATCATAGTCTTGGTCTATACAGTCAAAGGTTGTCCTGCTGCCCATTTAGCAGCTTCGTCTGCCCTGTTGTTGCCCAATGACACTGGGTCTTCTTCAAAGGTATGGGCTTTACACATTATGACGGCTACTGTTCTGGGTAACTGTATCGCTGTCAGAAGTCCTTTTATGTGTTGTGAGTGTGCCACTGGCGTACCTGCTGCTGTCGTAAAGTTTCTAAGACGCCAAAGGGCCCCAAAATCGTGCACTACCTCGAAGGCGTACCTAGAGTCAGTATATATATTGGCTGATTAACCCTCTGCCAATTCACACGCTCTCCTTAGTGCTACTAGTTCCGCCACCTGGACTGAGTGAGGTGGGCCAAGGGGTTCAGCTTCTACCACATCCTGATCCTCTACAACAGCGTAACCAGTACATAGCTCTCCCGTCTCTGTCTGTCTATGACAACTTCCGTCTGTATAAAACGTAAAATCTACATTTTCTAAGGGGGTGTCACGTATGTCGGGCCTTGCAGTAAAGGTCTGATTCAGGTGTTCCATACAGTCATGCGTGTCAGTATTCTTGCCTAACTCATCATCAACCAGGGTCTCCTCACCTCCCACCCTTTGTGTCTCTAGAGACACATACGGAAGGTATGTAGCTGGATTTAAGGTGCTACATCATTTGATGGTGATGTTTGAGGGTGCCATCAGGGCTAGTTCCCACTTTGTGAATCTAGCTGAAGAAACATGTCTGGTTTGGGCTGAATTTAACAGAGCTGATACAGCATGGGGTGTATAGATAGTTGAATTATGTCCTAATACTACGTCCTCGCTCTTACTTACCAGAAGAGCCGTTGCTGCTACACTTCTGAGACATGTTGGGAGTGATCTTGCCACATTGTCTAATTGTGCACTGTAGTATGCTACCGGTCTGCTAGTGTCACCATGTTTCTGTGCAAGGACACCTGCTGCACAACCATCAGCTTCTGTACTGAAGAGCTCAAAAGGCTTTTCATAATCAGGTATTCCCAATGCAGGTGCTCTAGTCAGACTGTCTTTAAGATTAAAGAACGCTTGCTCTGACTCTTCTGTGTGTACAACACGTTCTGGTTTTGAGGAAGAGACTAGCTCCTGCAATGGTAATGCCAGAATAGAAAAACCTGGGATCCAGGATCTACAGTATCCACACATCCACAAGAAAGTACGAATCTGCTTCTGGCTCTGCGGCAGAGTCATGTGTTGTATGGCCTCAATCCTGTCGGTTGTCAGGTGTCTTAGCCCCTTAGTGAGGCAGTGTCCTAAGTATTTGACCTTAGTCTGACATGGCTGTAATTTATCCTTTGCCACCTTGTGCCCTGTTTGTGAAAGATGAAGCAACAACAATTTAGTATCATGTAAACATGACATAAAAGAATCAGAGCACAACAACAAATCGTCCACATATTGAATTAGAACAGACCCATTGTGGGGTTGAAAGGATTGCAAACAGTCATGTAAGGCTTGGTAGAAAATACTGGGGCTGTCAATGAACCCCTAGGGTAGTCTGGTCCATGTGTATTGCACTCCCCTGTAGGAGAATGCAAAAAGGTATTGGCAGTCAGGGTGAAGAGGGACTGAGAAGAAAGCAGAACATAGATCAATGACAGTAAAATGACTGGCAGACGGTGGAATCTGCATGAGGATGACAGCTGGATTCGGCACTACGGGGAATTGGCTCTCAACAACTTTATTAATTCCCCTTAAGTCCTGGACTAATCTATAGCCCCTCCCCCCATTCTTCTTCACAGGGAAAATGGGACTATTTGCTGTACTGGCTGTACGAATTAAAATCCCTTGTTGTAACAGCCTCTCAATAACAGGATATACCCCTAGTTCCACCTCCGGTTTTAATGGATACTGTGGGATTTTTGGAGCTATCCTACCACTTTTTAGATTGACCATGACAGGGGCTACGTTTGCCATCAGTCCAGTGTCCTGTCCATCTCTGGTCCATAGTGAACCTGGTATTCCCAGCAACATTCCCTTTACTTGAGATGGACTTTGTTCTATAACAGGAGAGTGTAACATTAACCTTTGAGGGGTGTCCAATATATCCTGTACCTCATGTGCGACCTTCTCCAGTATATCTAAGAACACACCATCAGAAGTACAGTATATGACACATCCCATTTTACATAACAAGTCTCTCCCTAGCAAGTTAGTAGGAGCCGCCGCAGCCAAGAGAAACAAATGCTTGGTATGCAGGGGCCCGATAGTAACCTCAGCTGGTTTAGTTAGTGGATAATACAACACTTTTCCCGTTACCCCGATGGCTGGAATTGTTTTACTGGTCACCTGTAGATTGAAAGGAGAGGTTATCACAGACCGGGCCGCCCCTGTATCTACAAGAAAAGTTTCTTTCCTACCAGCTATGTCAACTATCATTGTTGGTTCTTCACTCTGACTCTCAGTTAACCTCACTGGTTGTAGACTACAGGTATGACCTGACCCCTAGCGCTGACTATCATTTTCCCGCGCAATATTTGTGGTTATAATATGTGCGGGTAGATGTGAGTCTTCGATTCTATGTGAATTTTTCTTTGGAGGATATCTATGTGTCCCACCTCTAGGGCTGTATCTGTCTTTTTTACAATCCCTCCTCATGTGTCCTTCTTCATTACAATTGAAACATCTGATCACTCTATGTTTCCTATTATGTGGGTTGTATGCATCCCCTCTAGAGCCTGTATACTCACCGTCATTAACCTATCACCTTTCTCCT
This sequence comes from Mixophyes fleayi, assembly GCF_038048845.1. NCBI lineage: Eukaryota > Metazoa > Chordata > Amphibia > Anura > Limnodynastidae > Mixophyes > Mixophyes fleayi. Next base: position 428,791,450 of record NC_134402.1, on the reverse strand, counting down.
CCTTTTGCCTAAAAAGGTTTTTTTCATGCTCCACAGCAGACTCCCTGAGAGAATCTACTGTGATGCCTCTCCAATTAGGTAATGTGGTTTGTACTCTGGTTTTTAGATTTTCTCTAAGGCCATCCATTAATACTCATACAGCTACTTCCCTATGATGTGGGTCCTCCCCTATGTTGGATATCCCAGTGAACCGTGTTATCGCTGCTATAGCTCTAATGAAGTAATCTGTTGCTGTTTCACTATCCTTTTGTTTAATGGTGAAAATCTTACTCCAATTTACTACTACTGGAAAATAGATGGCTAAGTGTTTGACAATTTGTTCTATATTATTTTGGTTAATCTCATCAGTCAAGGTGTCATCTTCCTCCAACAAACAATCTTCAATAAATTTTTGTATGTTAGTATTGGGAGGAAGACACGCCCTCAACACTACACGCCAATCCTTATTGGTTGGTTCGTGGGCATTTCCTAAGTCTTTAACAAATTTCTGACATTTAGCTAACTCCTTTCTAGGATCTGGGAATTCAGTCATAATGGAACGTAATTCTGATCTAGTCCAGGGACAATGCATTGTAACATTTCTTAAAGGAACTACACCATCCTTATCCGGCTTCCCATTGGGAACTGATATTGTGCGGACTGGGTACGCACCCTCTGGTTCACTAACTTCAGGGGACACTATAGGATTTGCTGGTTCAAGATTTAGAACGCTTTCACTCCTAGTGATCACACTACTCTCACCTATCTCAGCCATTTTCTCATACTTGCGCTGAGCCTCTAGTACACTAACAGCATGGGCAATGGCCGAAATCACAGTGGGTTCATCTTCATCTTCAGATACACTTGATTTAAACTGGCTTAAAACAGGATACAACTTAGCAATTTTTCTTTTTTCAGTTTTAATACCGGCTGTACTTACCGCTCCCGCCACATAAGGTGGCGGGGGCGTGCTTGCGCTGAGTTCGCCACGCTTCTCAACGGCCACGTCCGCTGTGCGCGCGCTTTTAGCCACGCCTACTTCCGCTTTGCATTCGCTGCTCTGCCACGTGTTACCTTCCATTTGCCACAATGTCACTCACCAGACTGTGAGTGCTTCTTCCCGTGTGTTTAGGAACCGTGGCCGTCCACCATCCTGAGGGTCTGCGCATGCGCAGCCCTTTCAATCCTTCAGTACCTGTTCCTTTTAGTTAATTGGCTGATTAGGCAACACTCCCTATTTAAAGCACCTGTTGTCTATCCTCGTTGCCTGATCCTGGAGTCTCATTCCCCATGAGCCTCTGAAGGTGTTCCTGTGTTTCCTCGTGTATTCAGCTCAACTGATTCCTGTGGTTTCCAGACCACTTCAACTCTCCTGTGGTTTCCAGACCACTTCCACTCTCCTGTGGTTTCCAGACTACTTCAACTCTCCTGTGTTTCATCGTGACTGTATTAGCTGATTCCTATCCGCTGCCTCCGTGCACTACAGTTATCAACTCACTTCAACTCTCCTGTGTTTCATCGTGACTGTATTAGCTGATTCCTATCCGCTGCCTCCGTGCACTACAGTTATCAACTCACTTCAAACTCTCCTGTGTTTCATCGTGATTGTATTAGCTGATTCCTATCCGCTGCCTCCGTGCACTACAGTTATCAACTCACTTCAACTCTCCTGTGTTTCATCGTGACTGTATTAGCTGATTCCTATCCGCTGCCTCCGTGCACTACAGTTATCAACTCACTTCAAACTCTCCTGTGTTTAATCGTGACTGTATTAGCTGATTCCTATCCGCTGCCTCCGTGCACTACAGTTATCAACTCACTTCAACTCTCCTGTGTTTCATCGTGACTGTATTAGCTGATTCCTATCTGCTGTCTCCGTGCACTACAGTTATCAACTCACTTCAAACTCTCCTGTGTTTCATCGTGACTGTATTAGCTGATTCCTATCCGCTGCCTCCGTGCACTACAGTTATCAACTCACTTCAACTCTCCTGTGTTTCATCGTGACTGTATTAGCTGATTCCTATCCGCTGCCTCCGTGCACTACAGTTATCAACTCACTTCAAACTCTCCTGTGTTTCATCGTGACTGTATTAGCTGATTCCTATCTGCTGCCTCCGTGCACTACAGTTATCAGCTCACTTCAAACTCTCCTGTGTTTCATCGTGACTGTATTAGCTGATTCCTATCCGCTGCCTCCGTGCACTACAGTTATCAGCTCACTTCAACTCTCCTGTGTTTCATCGAGACTGCACCAGCTGATTCCTATCTACTGCCTCCGTGCTCAACAGTTCCAGCTCATCTCAACTCTCCCGTGTTTCATCGTGACTGCACCTGCTGATTCCTATCCGCTACCTCCGTGTACCTGCAGTGTCTGCTTGCCGCTACCCTTCAGTTCTACTCGTGTCTGCAGCCAGCTGATCCGCTCTCCGTGCTTCTACAGTGTTCCTGCCTGTGTCAACTCACCTGTCTGCATTGGATCAACGCTCCGCTGCTGTCCTCTGCTTGGATATCGCTTCTACTCTTCAGTGATCTTCCGGTGACCAGTCCTATATACTACGGCTTCCTGAGTATTGTTCCATCGTTGCTGGTCTACCTACCTGTGCGCTGCACCTACTTGGATACCGCTTCCATTTCCCTGGGACTTCGCATCCTGCCGGCCTCCTGCCGCTCAGGTATCTCTGCACTCCCTTCTGACAGCCTGCTCTTCTGAACCACGGTATGCATACTTATCATTGACTGTGCTCGTGTACTGCATACCTTGCTGGACTGAGTTGTTCTTCTCTGAAGTTGCCTATCCACTGAGACTATTGCCATCATTTGACTGTGTTACCTTTTAGTCTGGATAGTTCCTGAGACTTTGTATATTTGTGCAGTGCTGCTCTGTTATTACTACTTTGTGCAAATCATCGTGGGATCAAGTTCAGTGTGCCCGTGTATACTCTGCATTACATTTATCTCCCCGTGCTCCTCCTCACATATATATTTCAGTGGTACAACTTGCAAGAGGCAGACCGCTGATTCCTGTTTCAGTATCCTTCCATATAGCAGTGGTACAACTTGCTAACGCAGACCACTGACTTCCCGGATACCTTCACCTGGATTCCGTTCCCTCACCTAGACAGCGGTACAACTTGCTAAACGCAGACCGCTGACTTCCATCACCTCCTCGTTGCTTCTGGACATTCCTCCTCACTATAGCAGTGGTACAACTTGCTACCGCAGACCACTGACTACCCTCACGTTTCCTTTGTCCATTCAGTTCCTCGTGTACTACTACCTATATATTACCAGTGCTGCTAGTCATAGACTTTCCACGAGCATTCTCTACCATCTGCTGTCTCCTGTTCCGTGATCACCCCGCTACCAGAGTACCATATTACCATCTATACTGCTCTGGTAAGTCCATCACCTGGTGATCCCTGGGTAAAGACTCCTAGTGCCCGTGACACACAATTTTAAACAATCATTATGTCTATTTCTCTTTTTTGTTGACTTGATCAACCATACTTTATCCTTTACAGTATTTAGTACCTCTGCATTAAAACTTCCTATTGTTGGGAAAGGCCTATCACAATCTTTGGTCATCTTGACCCACGTGTCACAATACACAGTTGCGTATGCACCATATTTCTTACACTTGAGAAACCTCGCTGAACCAATAGGACCTTCCTTAGGCAGTACACTGACCATCTCTAGCGTATGCTTAGCACCCATGTTGAACAACACCAATCTATGCAGAACGCTTTCAACAATTTGCTACAAACACTCTACCGCTAGAGATCTCTTACTGGCCGTGGACGTATTTGCTCAAGCCGCGTCCACTTACTTCCTCTTGTATTAAATAAGGACCCCTAACACAGACAATATCACTGTGGGACCCAAGGGCTATCAGCTCTTCGATACCCTGACTAAACCACAAAATCTGTTGAGTTTATTATAACTGGGAGAACAAAGTCGATACAATCAACCAGCCTTTCCAATATAATTCCTCCTAGCTGCTTCACCAATTCGCACTAACGGTGCGGTTAGATCGCACTGCCTACCAATACTAATTATTAGCAAACCTTGCGATCTATTGGTAGCGCTTTGCGAAAACCCTGTTTTCGCATTCGGTATACCTGCCCTGTATACCATCCTTCAGTTGGGCAATCCGCCTCATCAGACAGCAACTGAGCACAATGAATAATAAACAGTGTATCTATGTTACAAAATCACACACTATACACCTTTTCTGTGCAGAAAATCAAAAGTTCCCAACAACAGTAATAATATCTCAGAGGCTTTCACAAGTAATTATATTATGCACATTAAATAACTATCAAGACGATTTTTTATACACGTGGAAAATCTACCGGAAGTTCGCGTACGCACAGCAGGAAATACACATACGCTAAGCAATGCAATACAGTTAAAACGCACAATGACAGTAAAAATAAACAGTTTTCTCTTTTGTCCCTAGGTTCTAGTTAGCGTGCCCTAGATAATGCAAAACGGACATTCGGTTTCACAACACAGAGTAAAATTCAGGTTTTGAACACAATGCGTTCTTACCCGTATATGACGCGTCTCCACCCTTTGTTGCGGAACCGAAATCCGTTGGTCTTGCATATCATCGGCAACGAAACCTCCAAAGCTCACGAGCCCCCAAATTGTTATGTGCGTATTGTCGCTAACCAATAATGATTGTCGAACCTCGATTTGTGTTTCCAACGTACAAAGATTTATTCGCAAATAGTAGAATAATATGCTCAAGCGAAGTGATAATAAATACAGCCGTTACTTATCGCAGGCGCTCTGGATCCAGTGTGCAGCATTCAATCCTGAAGTCTGGGGACAAGATGTCTGAACACTAGATGTGAAGCTGCTGCTTATATACACACAAAAATACAGTAACACAATGAAGATGGTATAGCTTGCATCTATTGGTCCAGGTCTCAGAAAGGTCCAAGGGGTTGTCAATCATTGGCTAGTTCATCCTAAGGAATCCAAAGGAGGGGGTCACCTCTCCAGGGGGTATGCTCGGCTCTTCCCGCCAAGATTCCTTAGTCTTAAGTAGTTCATAATTCCCTATCATTCATAACTTGTGTATGCACTCTGCGATTCCCTCGCAGAGTGAACCAAACAGTAGGATATGTAAAGAGGTTTATTATGATACCACTCATGATATGATTCCTTCAACCTGTTCCGTGTATTTCACTAATATGCATGTAACTCTAATAATAACATATAAATACTACTATATTTCGACATAACTGACTATGTGTTGCAACTACCATTAATGTGTACTATTTTATAAGTATGCGTGTTTGTGCGAATGTATGGTAAAAGACCAATTACTGTTGCTGCCACGTGTAGTGGATGCGTACGCCCTTTCACGCCGTAGCGTGCCCTTGTACGTCGTAGCGTACCGTATGCATCTTTTCAGACAAAGACAACCAAGTTTGCTCGACTTTAATTAAAATGACTTTATCCAATTTGCTGACTTCGACATTACATTCTCAGTGATGTCACTGGTTCCCAGCAAATTGATAGGCTACATTCTCAGTGATGTCACTGGTTCCCAGCAAATTGATAGGCTACATTCTCAGTGATGTCACTGGTTCCCAGCAAATTGATGGGCTACATTTTCAGTGATGTCACTGGTTCCCAGCAAATTGATGGGCTACATTCTCAGTGATGTCACTGGTTTTCAGGCTGCTTTCTTAGTGATATCACTGGTTCCCATTGAATCAATAGGATGCATTACAGTGAGGTCACTGGTCCGCAGGGAATGGATAACCCTGAAAGGTTAATGAAATGATATGTTTTAAATTGAATAAAGACATTTATATATAACAAGTTAAGCCGTGCATGATACTCATGCATTCTAGTCAAATCAAGCTACTTAAGGTGTTAAAAAGGTTCTTGTCATGCATTTGGGCCATAGCCCAGGCCTCCTCAGGGGAAGAGCGTTACTTCCCGACGTAAGCGCCCCTTTTTAACGTGGTTTTGTCCACATGTCACCACCTCATCATTCTTCTCCATCACCTCATCCTTCATTTTCATTGCCACATCTATCCAGATGTCTATCCAGACACAGGGATCTCTCTCAGCGGTCCTGAGTATCACACTCCTCTCACTCTGTCACCCCTGGCAACCACCAACCACTCCCCACTGTCACCCCCGGCAACCACCAACCACTCCCAACTGTCACTTCTCCTTCAAAAAATATATATATATATTTTTTTAAATCTTTATAAACACTTTTAACAATTAACAAATTAAATTAACAAATTAAAAACATCTTAGTATACCAAATTTCAGCCCTTTCTGAATTTTTTTTTCCACACACACTAAGAATTTAGTAGGTGAGTGTATAACTCCGCCCAGCAGGTGGCGCTGCAGCTTGGTTTTATTTTTTCCACACACACACAGACAGACTAACACACGCCACTAGACATTTTTATTATAGATAGTAAGAAGGTGCCATACATGGAATGCAAAAATAGCTGAGGTGACTGAGAACCAGTACATTGTGATGTCCTCAGTCAAACCCAAGAGTGCACTAAGTAAAAGATATTTTGTGCTACATGAATGCCCTCTGTATCTCCTCTGCTGCCAGATCTTACTGCATCTGACAGATAAGTCATTAATGAACAGATTGTGCCTTGTAATGAGCTTGCTGCACAATGAACATATATTTTTCATTCTCTTTTGATCAGGAATTGTTATTGCAGTAATGTCACTGTTGTCCTAGAAATCAGGAAGTGTAAAAAGGACTACTATGCTTATTGTATGACTCTTTTGGTAATCTCACCAGGCATGGCTTATGCTCTAAATGACTTTATAGTTACTATGTTTCACTATGCACATAGCTTAAGACCGACTAATTGTTGCTTTTCTGCTCATGTAGCCAATCACTCTGAAAGTGGCACACCACTGACACTCCTGTCCAGTGGCGGAACTACAGTGGATGCAGGAGTTGCGACCAATACGGGGATGGTGATGACAAGTATTGCATAACTTTCATGATGCTTTTTAAATAGACTTCTCCATGTAAAGGCATGGAGAAGCTCATGCAGGCAAAAGTCAGCAAACCTCATTGCTGATGGGGTTTTCAAAGGTAACCCTTTGGTATATTGACAAAGTGGGAAGAAAATGCCTTATCACTGATAAAAATGCCCTAAGAGATCTCACCTGCAGCATCATCATCATCATCACCATTTATTTATATAGCGCCACCGATTCCGCAGCGCTATACAGAGAACTTATTCACATCAGTCCCTGCCCCATTGGAGCTTACAGTCTAAATTCCCTAACATACACACACATCATCTTACACAACAAAAGCATACAGAATGATGTAACACTCTTATATAACCGTTACTGCACTCAACATTTTGCTAAAGGTCAAGACAATCAGGACTAAGAAACCTCACGTGCAATCAGCTCTAATAAAGCCTTCACTCCCACCAAGCCTTGCACGAGCAAAGTTTGGATTTGTGTTCCTCTGTTGGCGCTTTAAGGAGTTTTGTTTTGTTTTGTTTGGCTCAACTTCCCCTTCATCATTAATGATTGTTCATTCTCCAAACCATCTTCTTCAGCTTTGTCTCTCACGATTCTGCTGTCTCCAACCCATTGTCTTCAGCTTCATCCCTCAGAACTTAACGAATTGGCCGTATATAGCATGGCTCTGACAGATAGCCCAGCCAAGTGGTTTTCTCCTGGGAGCAATTAACACTGTGACAATTGCATAGTATTGTGATTTTTGTATGACTGTTATAGTATATATATGTTTGCTTATTGCCTTTCTAAAGTGTTTCTTAAATATGATGGGAAATAAAATCAATCAGCTGGTTGTACCTTTGACACCTTGCTAGGAATCAAGCAGCCATGATTTATATGATTAGGCAGAAGGAATGAATTGAAAGTTAAAAATAATTAACCCATGAATGAGTGCAATTAAGTGTTGTGCTATACAAAGGACTCTTGAGGTTTCATTAAATGGTAAGGGTAATTAAATTAACTTTTTTTTATTTAAGAGTAGAATAGTAATATGTGTGTGACTGTGAATATATGTAACAAAGACAGAGTTAGTTATACAGAAGTCTGATCTTGGTTCTCAGAGACAGGTGTGTTATCTATATTAAATGTCCTGCTAAGGGTTGGTATAATATGAGATGTAGACAATAGAAGGTTCTTTGTTCTCTATATCTGTGAATTATACTGCTTTGTTTTTGCTGTACAAATTAATTTTATCATGTTCAACACATTTTTTATTTGTACATTGTATACTAAAGGTTAAGACTGTAGTATGCTTGTCAATAGTTCTTTGTAAATTGTAAGCTCGGAACGAGTTATCTTAAAATGGCACGTCAGATTGCTCTATGATGAATTCCCCTTCCACTTTGCTTTTTATAAAGGAATATCTGATCATCCAACATTCTAAATAGTCTCAGGCGGCTGCCAATTCTACAACAAGCGGCACTGTAATTTCACTGGTTCCAAATGTATCAATATGCTGCATTGTCAATGATGTCACTGGCTCCCAGAGAATTCATGTGCTGAATATTCAGATGTAATGGTTCAACACTATACAGTAGTACTTGGATGAATTAGAGCCTTATCTGTCTGCAGTTTTAGTCACATATTGGAAATCGTATCCTACTTACTTACTTTGCAGTCTCCAAACCTGGAAGTATAGCGGGATTTACAATACTGTCCTGGACCAGCAGCTTCAATCAGGCAAAATATTTTGATGTGGTAGGCAGGCACACCTCACCAAGCAGTTTACATTCGGCCTTCAGTCATAAATGATCCTTTGAATGAGGTAAGAGGCATCACAAGTTTCCATCAGTAGCAGAATTTAATCCTATAACAATGTATAGCTAAAAACATATTTCCAGTACCCTATATGGGACCACTAGAGCAGTCTATACATTCATAATATAGTGAATACTAAGTTTCTTTCAAAGTAGATTTCATTCATCCCTTGGGTTGCTTTTTCTGCATTGCTTATTTTAAGTTAGTGTAAAACAAGCTATTGAAACAATCTAAAATTAGACAGAATAAATTATGTTGAAATTCCAGTATTGGTGATACTTGTGTATTGTAAAGAATAACACACAGTACTGCTAAACATTAGAGTTGTATCACAAACACCCAGGGCTAGATTTACTAAGCTGCGGGTTTGAAAAAGTGGGGATGTTGCCTATAGCAACCAATCAGATTCTCGCTTTCATTTATTTAGTGCTTTCTACAAAATGACAGCTAGAATCTGATTGGTTGCTATAGGCAACATCCCCACTTTTTCAAACCCGCAGCTTAGTAAATCTAGCCCCCAGTGTTGGACTGGGACATGAAGGGCCCACCGGGGAATGCAGTGGTAGGAGACCACTACATTGGGGTGTGGCCAACTGTAAGGGAAGTGTGTGTGGTCAGTCATTAAATGAGGTGTGGTTAGCCATTAAAGAGGGTGTGGTCAGTCATTGAAGGGGTTGTGGTGAGACGATGGAGTACAAAGTATAGTACCATAGAGTGTGGTCCATAAAGAAAAAGCGGACATTGCACATAAGGCCAATTTCACATGTATCATGTAAAAGAACTAGAGATGAAACTTCACTATATTTGGCTTTTTTAACTGGCTCACAGCATTGTTCCAATTGTAAAGCACTGCGGAATCTGCTGGCGCTATAAAGATAAATGTTTATGATAATGTTTGTCACTGATTTCATTGTCATTCTAAAATCAGAACTCTAGAGCAGAATGGAGGTATTATCAAGTGCCCGGCCAAAGATGACTCATTGTCTCCAGCCTTTACCATGGGAATTCGTCAAAATTAAAATATTCTACATGTTTTCTTTTTACTTTGGAGAACAAATATTCCCTTATATTTTGAAGTTAATTTCAGTTTATACCACTCTGTCACATTTTTCCACCCTAGGCTGCAGCCTAGTCTACCTATTGGATAATCAGGCCCTGCAAGAACCCCCCACCATCCTAATAATAATATATATAGTATTTAGGAGTAGGACTTTCATTTATTTTAGATTTGTGCAATGGCTTATGGCAGAACACCATAACCCAATATACTGTATATAATGTTTTCTACTAGGGCGTTTTTTGTATTCATTTGCTGGCTTATGTCAAAATCCCCTCTCCCCAATAACAGTATATATATTGTTTTGTAGTTTTTTTTTTAACTATTATTCGTGCACTGGCTCTGTTAGCTTTTTTATTGTGTCCCCACCCCCCACAACATTAACAGTATATAGTGTGTTATGTTTACTGGTAGTGCTTCTTTATGTATCCCCCATTAACAGTATAGTGTGTTATGTTTACTGGTAGTGCTTCTTTATGTCAAGGAGCCGCGAGCAGAAAGCCAGCGTTGAAATTACTGTATTAACCGTAATTATGCGCACTATTACCATAATATCGGTAATAGTGTGCAGGCCGCGTTGTAACACTGTACATTCTGAAAACACCGTAACCGTCAAGAGTAATAATCCTGCCACATGCTCATGTTTGTTTAGAAGCTGCAAATTATAAATTACTGACATCCATCCATATTATGTCAGTTAATACATGTATTCAGGGGTGGATTGAGAACTTAAAGTGGCGTTGAAAAAATGTGGGTGGGGCCAACACAAAAGTAGGCAGGAATTATAACTACTGGAATTTGGTTGTAGTAACATTTTGGAAAACCTGGATGTGATGACTTAAGACACAGTGGGCTATCTCAAAGGCAATGCAGGGAAAAAGATGCCAGTCCTGTGCTATAAAAATACATAAAACCTTTTGTTTAGTTGCCTACTAACATATCCTTCCAATATTCCCTTTATAGAAACATATCTGACTTAGTTTAATAAGTTTAACTATTACGAAAGACATCAGCACAATTGTATTTGATCAGTCTGTCAGAGCAGCATATGACTGCTGCATCTTTCCCTGATGTCCTGAGATGCAAACTACCAGTCAAAGCTCTCTCTTTAATATATATATATATATATATATATATATATATATATATATACAAGTTAACCCGTGCATGATACTCATGCATTCTAGTCAAATCAAGCTTAAGGTCTTAAAAAGGTTCTTGTCATGCATTTGGGCCTAGCCCAGGCCTGCTCAGGGGAAGAGCGTTACTTCCCGACGCAAGCGGCCTTTTTAATGTGTGTTTATGAGGTAAAATTACCTCACGAAAATGAGTTTGACCCCTCAACTCGTAAATTTAGCCTTTACTACCCCTCCCACGGGGGGATGGGGGGATGATGGAAGTTAACTGACTTGACTATTCTAATTTTTTTGTCAAATATTGTCAGTATACCAAATTTCAGGTCAATTGGATGAGCCCTTTCTGAAAAAATAGTTTTTTCCACACACACACACACACACACACTAATGCACGCCTCTACACATGTGTGTTCATGAGGTAAAATTACCTCACGAAAATGAGTTTGAGCCCTACCAAATTTCAGCCCTTTTTGAATTTTTTTCCCCACACACACTAAGAATTTAATAGGTCAGTGTATAACTCCGCCCAGCAGGTGGCGCTGCAACTTGGTTTTTTTTTATCCACACACACACAGACAGACAGACGCCACTAAGCATTTATATATTAGATATATATACACACATATATATGTATAAGTGTGTACTGTGTATTTCAAAAGAGGCATTTCACAAAGGTGAAATACTTCAAGCATCTGTAAGAAAACACTTCTTTTGTAACAATTGTGTGTGTGTGAGCCCTAAATGTGCCCAGTGATTGGGGTTGCTTGAATTAATAACAGTGCCTGGTGGGTTTGCAGACAATGGCATAAGTGAAGGGGATAGCTATTCCAAGGGTTTGATGACATAGTAAGTGCAAAGGAGGCAGGATAAATGATTTTGTCAGTGCAATGGGGCCTGGTCATATGTTCAAGAAAGTGATTTGAGAATGGGACCACTGCAAGGTAGAAGGCAGACAATGGAATCAATTTAAGAACCACTACAGTATTGCCAGAGCTGGAATAAGGCTCTTAGAGGGCCTGGGGCACTTAAGACAAGGACGAGGGGGTTATCGTTTTAGACAAATTCACAGGCAAAACTGTGTGCACTACTGTTTGTTGCACGCATCTCTGCCTTTCATGAGTAGTACAGTGTGAAGCAAGACATACCCCCCAACTGTCCTTGCAGTCGGACCAAATCCTGACTGTCAGATGCCATGGACGGCTGCCTTCTGGGTCGCCTCTGACGCATCCAGTTATTAGGCAACAGGACGCTACTTATGGTTTTCAGCCCAGCTGTGCAGACCACCGCGTCTCGGTTGACAGGCAACGGAGATGCTGGCAGCCTTTTTCTATCGGCGGGCAGCTGTTCTGACTGCCGACTCCATTGCCGCCAATGAGAGAGCCTCTTCATCTATTTATACCTGGCTCTGGCGCCATTAGGTGGCCAGAGTATCTGGTTCACATTAGTCTCCAGCACCTTTGTATGTCTCCTAGTTATCTGCCGGACTCCACGGTTCTGCCTGACTACTCTTTTGGATCTCCTTCTGGACATATATTGATTTCCTGGTATTGATCTCTGGCATCCTGACCCTGCTCTTGCCTGCCTCTTCGGTACCCGAATTGCCTACACAGTTTGACCGTAGACCATATGACTGCTCTTGTTCCCCTACACTTCGCCGGTAGCTATCTGGGAGGCCCGCGACCTGTCCGTCCCTGCAGCGAACCTCAAACTCCCTTGCGGGGGTCCCTGGCGAAGACCAGAGGCATGTTAGACCTCCTAGCTTAGTAGCGCCAATACCGGCAGGTAAGACCTTCAGAGCAAGTCTGTTCCTGACACTGACTAAGCAAGACAGTCACCCAAATTTGGGACTGCCCCACCAGCTTCAGGACAGTTGGCAGACTGTCCTGTTCTCTCCTACCTGTTCTTGTCACTTTCACTACCTGTGGCTGCTGGTTTCTTAAGATTAGTTGCTGCTTGTCTGGATCCTGGAATGTTGGAGACCCTATTTGTAAAAAAATGGGTACATGAAATTTAGAAAACTCCAACCAGCCCTGGCATTAAATCAATAGCACCCACATTTAATAATTAGGCCTTCCTTCAGTCCCAACATTAAAATAATAGTATACACATTTAATAAATAGACTTATTTCCCCCGAACCAACCCCAACATTAAAGTAATATTATCCCTATTTATTAAATAAACCTATTTCCTTCCCGCAAAAAAGGCCTAGCAATAAATTAATAACATTTGCTTTTAATATAACCATTTCCCACAATCACCCCCAGCATTATATAACTAATATTCACATTTAATAAATAGCCCCCCTCCCCAAACTAAACCCCACATTCAATTAATAGTCTCAAACCACCCCAGCATTGAATTAAATAGCCCCACCAATAAATTAAATTGCTCCACCATCACCCCACAAATAAAATAGCACTCCTTAAATAATTAGCCCCCACCTAAACTTCACCATTATATTAATAGCCTATCTCCCACCGATGTGCTATTATGACAGCCCCCCCATTCCCTCCTAACACACTATATAGTAAGACTCTCTCTCTATAGTTTGGTATAGGCAGCCCCCTCCCTGTAGTTTGATATAGGCAGCCCCTCTCCCTATAGTTTGGTATAGGCAGCCCCCCTCCCTATAGTTTGATATAGGCAGCCCCTCTCCCTATATTTTGATATAGGCAGCCCCCTTCCCTATAGTTTGATATAGGCAGTCCCTCTCCCTATAGTTTGACATATGCAGCCCCCCTCCCTATAGCTTGGTAGGTTCAGCTCCCCCTCCCTATTGCTTGGTAGGTGCAGTCCCTTCCCTATAGCTTAATACATATAGCTCCCCCCTCCCTATAGCTTAATAGGTGCAGCCCCCTCTCCTTATAGCTTAATAGGTGCAGCCCCCTCCTTGTAGCTTAATAGGTGCAGCTCCCCCCTCCTTATAGCTTAATAGGTGTAACCCCCCTCCTTATAGCTTAATAGGTGCAGCCCCCTCCTTGTAGCTTAATAGCTGCAGCTCCCCCCTCCTTATAGCTTAATAGGTGTAACCCCCCCCCCTCCTTATTGCTTAATAGGTGCAGCTCCCCCCTCCTTATAGCTTAATAGGTGCAACCTCCTCACTTACCTTTATTAGCACTGGCCGGCATTGCTCCTCGCTCCTCAGGTCAGCAGACAGGTAGTGAAGACTTCCTGCTTCCTGTCTGTCGCACAGTATTGTGGGACCCCATAGAGCAACAGGCAACCAATCACTATGCTGCCTGTTGCTGTCCACTGAGCACCAATGCTTTTTATCATTTTTGTATGCATATCAGGAAGTTGTTCCCACTGCATTAGCTGGTTATTCAAGGTTAAATGATGCTTCATATCAATTATGTTCATAACATAGAAAATAAAAGATTTTTGCATGTTTGCAAGATGGACCTAAGTGCCTGAGGGTTGTGTCTGTTGTCATCTGTCACTGATTCAGACCTGGATATGTCTTCAACTCTGAATACAGCGTAAACACGTTCACACTTGTGTGCAATCGCATGTTACGTTTGTGTTCCACTCTGAATCAGGCCCTTATTAACATTATATCTTAGAGAAGTGAATGTGTTATCCCAACTATATACATATATAAGTATATTTTATTGTTTATTGGGTACATACATGCACCATTATACAGTATTTCAGACTTTATCTTTGAGCATTTAATGGCTCCTAGTGTGCAGAGGTCGACGGTTCTCTGTTTCCAAGAGGATCCAGCCTTGATACAGAACATTGTTCACTGTTTTCAGGGCACTGGTACGGGAAAAAGCAAACACACTGAGACCCTGCCAAGAATAAATGAGAGATTGATGAGACGTTGTCTGTGGGTAGCAGAGGAAAGTAGCTGCTTGAAATCATAATATAATCCATGGCAACCTTGGGAAATTCACTAAAAAGAAGAACTGTGTCTTGTATACAGGTATCTGTAAAGTTGAACTTTTATGTTTTTTACACACACAGTAACATTACTAGTTCCCCACAATATATAATTAGAAATATGAGTGGTTCTTGTGCATATGGGCAGGTTCAAAACAATAAGGGGGTGAGACAAGCTAAAATTGGCAGGTGCCATCGTGAGGATTGCAGTGAGCATGAATGACAGCTCAGAGAGTAGAGAGGAACATTCTTACATATCAGTTGCAATGTATGCCTTCACGCCAAAAACTACTGTATTTCGGTTATATACTGAGCAGAATATATGAAATACTCGAGTCCACGAGGACATAAGAACCTGTCAATTATACTGCAGCATTGTTAAAGGTGACAGTGTAACAAAGAGCTATGCATTACTGGTGGAGCCATGTCTTGCTTTCAAACAAATTCTATAGCAAATGAGACTCTGAGAACTAGAGATAGAAGTATGCCGGGATTGTATTACATTACCGCAGGTAGAAATTTGTCACAAAATAAATCTATTTGTGTTAAAAATTCAATTTGTAACAAATATTAGCCCAGATGCACAAAAATCAGATTTGGTTGTTATAATATATATTGTGGAGGATAGAAAAGAAATGTTGTGCCACTAAAAAATTGTATGAATTACACATTTATTATGAGCCATGAATAATGAAATATTTTTGACATTTTTGAAAATCAGTCTGAATTACAACAAATACGTTTGCTTTACAAAGAAAGTATTGTTTATCTTCAACGTCTTGGCAATCGATAATTATTGTGACAGCCATGCGGTTGCTATATAACACACAGCCTCATTAACAATAAAATTATTACTCATTCACAATTAGTCACTTGTCTTTACTCCAGTCTACACTGCCCTTTTCTGGACTACTGATTCCTCTCTCAGTTACTCTCTCTTCCCCTGCTCTTCTCTCCAGTACTGAATGCAGGAACCAGACCTGCAAAAGCCCCCTTCCCCACCTTCACTAAACTCCACCCCCACATGAGTGCCTTCTAATTCCCTACACTTTGCAGGTGCAAAGCTATTTTTCACAGACATATATTACACTGCACTACCCTACTGCTATTACACCCCCAAACACTGCTTTCTCTCCACAAATGGAAATATCAAACTTTTATCTACACTTCCTCACACACTGCACAGCACCCCGGTTTTGGTTCTAAATCAAAATTGAGAGAAATAGGTAAAATATTTATACTATATAAATATTATATAAATATTTATATTTATAGCATTAACATTCATTTCCAGTCGTTTTCAGTTTATTTTCTAATGATCCTTTCACAACAGTCCCAATTTTCACCAACGTTGGCCATAGTCTGCAGCGAGCTGTCTTAATGAAGGATTTTGTAACTTTGCTATCATTGTATTTGCTTTCTCTGATTTGATTAAAAAAAATAATAAACTGCATAGTGTTGATCTCTCCCTTTTATTGCAACCAAACCCCCTTCACATGTTCATACTTACTATTACTGTAACTGAATAAAAAAATAACCACAGGGACACCAATGTAAATTTGGCAAAAAGTCACAGTTTTTATTTAATCAAAAATGGTGGTGGAGGGAGCGATGCGAGTCAGCTAACAACTAATACCAAAACCAAACAGTGGAAGGTCAGATTGCCATCACACCACTGGTCCCAGGATATAATTCTTTATGATGTTACGGCTTCCTAGTAACTGTCATATGTTTTTAGAACTTGCAGATGAGGCCTTCACCTGGTAGCACGGAGATAGGAGAAATCGGGCCAAGAGCATGCCCCCTACGTCCACTCAAGAGGCAGCAATAATTTAATTACTAGCCTGTTACTAGCCGGGATGCAGTGGCAGTGTGAGGGGTCCTGGTTGTCCTGGCGTCAAAGTGAGTACATCCTTTCTTGGGGACCGCCTCTGTTGCAACCTTCGGGCAGTCCATCTTACCCCAGGGTTGGATGAAGCTTACCCCAGGACATTGGTTTTTCAGCCCTCCCTCCCCATAAATATTTACGAGTCTCCGGTTTGATTCAGTAGGGCATATAAGTAAAACAAGGTAGGAAAGCCCTGCTTTTGGCTACCAATGAATGTTCTGGCAATATGTTGTGTGCCTAATCTTTGAATTTTTGTAGTATGTGTGCAAACCACCTTCGTCTATTTACTTTCTAAAATGTCTAACTCTGTTCATTACATAGAAACATAGAATTTGACGGCAGATAATAACCGCTTGGCCCATCTAGTCTGCCCATTGTTTTATTACCCTATGGTAACCTCAAACCATATTTGATAATTTATTCTTTATAAGGATAGTCTTATGTCTGTTCCAAGCATGTTTAAACTGTTCTACTGTATTAGCCTCTACCAGCTCTTTTGGGAGGTTATTTGCACTTATCCACTACCCTCTCTGTGAAGTAACTTTACATCAAATTTCATCTGAAGCTACTTCCCTCGAGTTTCAGTGCATGTCCTCGTGTTCTAGTACTTCTCTTCCTTTGAAGAATGTTTCCCTCCTGTACATTTTTCAAACCCTTTATACATTTGAAAGTTTCTGTCATGTACCCCCTTCCCTTCTCTGCTCCAAACCATACATATTAAGATCATTCATACCACTGTCCATCCAATGACCTCTGCCTGTTATTAATATTTTATTATTATCTTTAACTTATAAGGTGCCACAAAGGGTCTGCAGCGCCGTACATTACATATACAGAAAATAGAGACCCAAGACACAACATGATACAGAAAGAACAAAAATATAAACAAACAGAGGTAACAAGGTAAAACAGATCAAATTATTTCTGGGACAGTTAGTGAAAGGGATTGTAGAAATCAGCGATAAGTAGGCCGGAGCTAAAGAAAACAGGGCTAGCGAAGCCGGCCAAGAGGTACAGAGGGTGATGGAATAGTAGAAGGAGCACACAAGGATAGAGGGTCCTGCTGCTGAGAGCTTACATCCTAAAGTAAAGGGGAGACGCAAATAGGGTGGTACTAACTGGGGGAGAGAGAGCCCCCAGTTACTGTAGCTTCACTGTCTATGATGCCCTGTAACATTCAACATGTATTGTATGCCTAATCTGTGAATTTTTTGTTGTATGGATGCAGGCCACATTTGTCTATTTACTTTCCAAAATGTCTACCTCTATTCATTCATATCACTGTCCATCCATTGACCTCTGCCTGTTAATTTTAATTACAGTGGTAGTGTGAGGTGTCCCGGTTGCCCTGGCATCAGAGTACACACCTTCTTGGGGACTGCATCTACTGCAAGTCTTGGGCAGTGCCCTTTTCCCCAGGGTGTGAAAATACTGAGTTTTCTGGCCCAATGCTACCCACTTCACACTGGCTGGCCACGCATGGGTGCCTCACTATGCCAGGTAAGTCTACCCAGTACCTTCTAGGAGTCGTATAGTAACTCAGGCAAATGCAGTTAGAAAGGTACAACAGTGTCACTCACCGGACTGTTAGTGCCTCTAGGTTGGGACAAGGGTCTCTTTCGCTCCTGCCGGCGCCTCTCCTGAGCCGCGGCCGTCCACCATCTTGTCTAAGATTGCACATGTGCAGAAACCCTGAACTGTTAATACCCCACCTCTAGTCTCATTGGTTAATTAATCACCTCTCAGTACTTAAGGCACCTGTTGCCCTATTACCTTTGCCTGTTCTTGGTTCTCATTCCTTGAGACTCTGAGGTGTTTCCTGTTTCTGCTCGTGTTATCCGTTTGCTCTGGACAAGTCTCCTCTCCTCATCGGTAGTAGAACTTACCCGCTGCAGACTACTCTCGCTACCTCTGTTACATGCCTGCTCCTGGACAAGTCTCCTCTATACATCATTGGTACAACTTGCCTATTGCAGACCACTCACGTTGCTCTGTTACATGCCTGCACCTGGAAAAGTCTTCCATTCACATCAGTGGTACAACATGCCTATTGCAGACCACTCACGTTACTCCGTTCCACGCCTGCACCTGGACAAGTCTTCCCTACACATCAGTGGTACAACTTGCCTATAGCAGACCACTCACGTTGCTCCGTTACATGCCTGCACCTGGACAAGTCTTCCCTTCATATCAGTGGTACAACTTGCCTATTGCAGACCACTCACGTTACTCCGTTCCATGCCTGCACCTGGACAAGTTTTCCCTTCACATCAGTGGTACAACTTCCCTATTGCAGACCACTCACGTTACTCCGTTCCAAGCCTGCACCTGGACAAGTCTTCTCTACACATCAGTGGTAAAACTTGCCTATTGCAGACCACTCACATTACTCCGTTCCATGCCTGCGCCTGGACAAGTCTTCCCTTCACATCAGTGGTACAACTTGCCAATTGCAGACCACTCACGCTATTCTGTTACACACCTGCGCTGGACAAGTCTTCTCTACATATCCGTGGTGAAACTTACCAGCTGTAGACCATTCATGTTTCCTTGTGATATAGCTACTACTCTGTATGGTACCTATTAGCTGGACTAAAGTCTACAAGTGCCTCTGTATTGTAGCTGCAAGTCGCCGACTCTTCTACTATATTGTTGATTGGTCTTTGCCTAACGTTATCCAGTTATCAAGTACTGGCCTGCTATATGCTACCTGCGTGCTAAGGCACTTGGACTCCTTCCTCATTTTATCCTGTTTACTAAATTGCTGTACCATCACAGTTCCACGGTGCCAAGACTCAGCATTTATACTATTGACATTCCTTTCCTTTATTGTACTGTATGGTTCCACTGATTCACCACACTACCCAGAGGTCCGCACTTCTGGTAAGTGTAGCTACATCTGGTGAATTCTGGGTAAAACTCCTAGTGCCCGTGACAAACAGTATATTTATTGTATTACAAACAACACTAGAATATTATGTACACATAGTAAATAAATGCCAGGCCGTTTACCACATCATCTGTCCCTTACCCCACTAGCTTAAGGAGTTACAATCACCTGGCTGTCCAGACTTGACGACCCATGGATCACTCTCAGCTGCATATGTAGACTCTAGTAGAGAACGACAACTCAAAACCAGAACTTGCACCTTTCATGTATGAAATCCCAGAGTGGCTCCTTATATCTAGGATAAAATTTCCACAGTTTTTTTCCCTCCCTAGGCAAACCCCTGGGTCTATTCTTCTTAACCATTGGTCAGTGCTGGACTAGGGGGGTTTGGAGAGGGGAGTGAAGAATAGCTGCCCTTCAACAGAACCTCCCCTGCAAGATGGCCTGTCTGGACTAGTCTGGTGAGAACAATGGACACTAATTAATTTAGCCCTGCCAGTATCTTTCAACCTGATCCCTACCCATAACCCCCTGACTTCACTTTAAAGATAATGAATAACAACCTCATTGCCACTTCATCAATATATAATACACTATATACATATTTATACTGAGCTACAATGTCCCCTTAGCCACATGTAATTAGACAATGTAGTTGTAGTCTGGTGAGCTGAGGAACAAAAGCAAGGGCTATAAAAAGTACTTGCTATAATCCACATTATGTGAGAAATGAGAAACAGAATAGTTATTGTTATCACACTCGTATTCTCACACCGGGTCAGGCAAAGCTTCCCCTAGGGAAATTATTTTTCAGCCCTCCCTCCCCATAAATTTATATGAGTCCCATGGTTTGATTCAGAAGGGCAGCATTACCGCATAGATCTACGTCAATCCAAGGACAATACCACCTTGAATTTCACCATTCAACATTGTGCCCTCTCATCATCTTTTAAATGTCTAGTAATGCCGCTGTCCACTGTCGTCTTAATGAAATATTTTGTAAATCTGCCATCGGTGCATTTGCTTTCTCCGATTCAATTAAAAAAATAGTTAACCATACTTTATGGTTTTCTAACTCTATTACATAGCATAAATCATCAGCCATCATATCTCCAGCTATACATGTATTCGCTGTCAGGGCCAAAATCTGTCCTCTGAATTTCTCAGAATATGAACTTTCAAGTGCATTATCAAAACATGCTTTGGGCAACCAAGTCTACATCAATGTGAGTATTATACTTACTTAAATGCGTGGGAAGGGCAAATATTGGCCTATTTGACTTGTCTCTTTTACATATTTTTTACACTTAACTAATAGAACATATAAATATTATTTATATACATGGGTCTTGGGGACCACCTCCAATGCAAGTCTCGGGCAGTCCCTTTTACCCTGGGGTTGGATGATGTTTCCACTGATTGAATGATTTTTCAGCCCTCCCTCTCCATAAATATATACGAATCCCCTGGTTTGATTCAGAAGGGCAGCATTTCGGCATAGAGCATATACGTAAAACAAGGTAAGGAAAGCCCTGCTTTTGGCAACCAATGAATACTCTGGCAATGTATTGTATTGTGTGCGTAGTCTTTGAAGGCTTTTAGCATGACTGCAGGCCACAATCATCTCTCAGATCCTCATTTATTTATATAGTGGTAAGGTAAGGAAAGCTCTGCTCTTGGCAGCTGATGAATAAGCTGGCAATATATTGTATAGTGTGCATAGTCTTTAAAGGATTTTAGTGTGGCTGCAGGCCACCTTCATCTCTCAGCTTCCTTATTTATTTATATAGCAACAGCAAATTAGGTAGCTCTTTACAATTGGGTAAGTATTTGTCTAAATATCTAATGATGCCTCTGTCCATCTAATGACATCTGATTGTTACTGCCTCTTCACTCCATGATGCATGCTGTGTAATGTTACAAATTTAGTGTGTGCATAGCATTTCAACAATTGTATATCTTGCACCTTACACTAAATTATTTTTGTTGTTTAATTTATCTAATGGCCTTGCTTCGGTTTGACAGATGATATTTTTGCTGCCGCTGCATGCAGTTGCTGAATGTCAAAAATGCACAGAAAAAACCCTCACATGCAAACACTCTTTTTTAACTATAGATTTCACTGAACAAGTATTCAAAAATAAAAAAATTAGAATATAATCATATATAGCGTTTTTTTGTTGTGTGCAGCTGTATTAACACTCATATGCAAACATCCAGTTTTTTTTAAAATAATTCAGATGTCACTGCCCCACACAATTTTACTTTTAATAGAAAAACGTAACATTTTAAAAGAAATAAATCAATTCGTTTTTTGGATTCTGCTGTTAAAAGTCATACATAAAAAGCACACTGTTTTCCTCCACTAAATATGCTACTTAGTTCGGAATGATACCTAACTCACTCTATGTACTAGGACTATTATATATGCATTAATAACAACCAGTAGTCACTAATCCATATAAACTCTCTGAAAGATTGAAATTAGAACCAATCGATCAGCAAACTATTTTAGCTGACTGATCTCTACAGAACGCCTTTAAAATATTTGCATGATTCTATTATTTTCAATGCCCCTCTTTCACCCTGAACACTATTTTAAGAGCAGAGCTATGCAGCTTACATTCTCCCTACACGCAGGGCCGGACTGGGACTAAAAATCAGCCCTGGCATTTAAAGCACACAGGCCCACGTGTTGTGGGCTCCATGCACTATATTGTTGCACACTGATGCTGGCGTAGTGTGCGTTGCTGGTGCAGTACAACATGAAGTAGTATGAGTGTGTGTGGGGGGTATTTATTTCTCCTAATGACCCTCAACATTACATTGTTAGCACCCAAATTACATCAATAAATACCATGACAATACATTATTAGTGCCCAAATTACAGCAATAAATAACCCCGCACACACACTCATACTACATCAATCACCCCTACATTACAGCAACCAGAATTACCCTCACATTACAGCAACCAGAATTACCCCCCCTTCCCCACATTACAGCAACCAGCATTACCCCCCCTTCCCCACATTACAGCAACCAGCATCACCCCCCACATTACAGCAACCAGCATCACCCCCCACATTACAGCATCCAGCATCACCCCCACATTACAGCAACAACATCACCCCCACATTACAGCATCCAGCATCACCCCCCACATTACAGCAACCGGCATCACCCCCACATTACAACAACCGGCATCATCCTCACATTACAGCAATACCCTCTCCTACTTAGTAACAATACTAAGCCCCAAACACACTACAACATTGCCACCCCCACGCCACCCCATACTACAGCAATACCACCAATTATACAGGCACCATTGTAGGAAACCAATGTTTTGCTTTTTTACAAATCTCCCACAAAATAGCAACAACAGAATTCTTACACACATATAGGTAACAGGTACCCTTTTCCCTCAATTAAATAGTAATGGCAGAATTTTCATGAATCATTCCACATGAATGGAATGGTTCTCTCACAAATATATCAGAAAAAACATAACTATTGAATGATCGTTTGAACTCATGAGGCCGCATTAAAAGTATTTCCATCTACAGCAAATTGTCAGAGAAAAATATATTTTTTTACCACACTAACTGGATATGCGTCTTTTGTATTCATTTTAAATAACACAGTATATTAAATAAGGGGGATAGAGGAGGTGGGTGAGAGATAATTGGATGTGATTTATCAGTTTGATTAGATAGGAAACATTTAGATTATTTACCTGGAGATGTCTACCCCCTTGACTCACATTCAGGGCCGACAAGACGAATTTTGGGTCCCGGTACAGTAACTTATTTGGGTCCCCGTCATATTTAACAATGAGAGACTTGCCTTTGGCAGAAGTTCATATTACTGTAGTGCCCCCAGTTCATATTATGCCACATCGTAATGCCCCCAATTCATATTATGCCACATAGTATTACCCTCAATTCATATTTGGCCATGCAGTACTGCCCACAAATCATATTATGCCACAGTAGTGCCCCCAAATCATATACCATACAGTAGTGTCCCCAAATCACATACCATACAGTAGTGCCCACAAATCATATTATGCCACAATAGTGTCCCCAAATAACATTATGCCATAGTAGTGTCCCCAAATAACATTAGTGCCCAGACAAAAACTCATTCACGAATAAAAATTGGTACAGCATATTAGACTGAGAGTGTGAGTCCCAGGAGCAGCTTAATACACCATTTACAATGCAAATAAAAAATAGATATATTGACACAATGACAGATAAAATTTATGACAAGCAATGTTTTTTCCTCTTAATTAAAAATCTCTGTACAGATAAATATGCAAGAAACATTACAGCGCAATAATAAGCAATAAATAGTGTTTTAAACGTCATTGGATACACAGTAGTGCCCCCAGTGCAACAAAGGATGGTTAAAAACACATTGCACACGAGAAAATATATGAACTTACCTGATTATGGCATCCTGTGTTCTGTTATCCTACTGGGCGAGAAGGGATCAGCAGCTGTCAGCTCACACAGCCAGTCGGGAGCAGGGGCCGAGGACAGTGGTCGAAGTGGAAATTTAGAAGTGGGGGTATGGAAAATATAAGTGCATGGAGTATGAAGGCTTGATTATTTTTTTTTAACACTTGTCCCCTCTGTGGATTCCCATTTTTCATTACTACTTGTGTTTTATGATGGCTGCATCCCTGACATTCCCATTCTTAAGATGTCTCTCCCTTTATACTTTCTTTGACCTATGCCCCTGCACCATCTTCTCCTTTGTCCCTCTCATCCCTCATCCTGCACCCCCTTCCCCCTGACTCTCACCCCTCTTCCTGCACCCCCCTTCCCCCTTGGCTCTCACCCCTCTTCCTGCACCCCCTTCTCTCTTGGCTATCTCACCCCTCTATCTACAACCTCTTTTTCCCTGGCTCTCACCCCTCTATCTGCACCCCCTTTTTCCCTGGCTCTCATCCCTCTCCCTGCACCCTCTTCCCCCCGGCTCTCTCAGTCCTCTCCATGCACCTCTTCCCCCCCTGGCTCTCTCAGTCCTCTCCATGCACCTCTTCCACCCTGGCTCTCTCAGTCCTCTCCATGCACCTCTTCCACCCTGGCTCTCTCAGTCCTCTCCATGCACCTCTTCCACCCTGGCTCTCTCAGTCCTCTCCATGCAACTCTTCCCCCCTGGCTCTCTCAGTCCTCTCCAGGCACCTCTTCCCCCCTGGCTCTCTCAGTCCTCTCCATGCACCTCACCCCCCCTGGCTCTCTCAGTCCTCTCCATGCACCTCATCCACCCTGGCTCTCTCAGTCCTCTCCATGCACCTCATCCACCCTGGCTCTCTCAGTCCTCTCCATGCACCTCATCCCCCCTGGCTCTCTCAGTCCTCTCCATGCACCTCATCCCCCCTGGCTCTCTCAGTCCTCTCCATGAACCTCATCCCCCCTGGCTCTCTCAGTCCTCTCCATGCACCTCATCCCCCCTGGCTCTCTCAGTCCTCTCCATGCACCTCACCCCCCCTGGCTCTCGCAGTCCTCTCCATGCACCTCACCCCCCCTGGCTCTCTCAGTCCTCTCCATGTACCTCACCCCCCTGGCTCTCTCAGTCCTCTCCATGCACCTCATCCCCCCTGGCTCTCTCAGTCCTCTCCATGCACCTCATCCCCCCTGGCTCTCTCAGTCCTCTCCATGTACCTCACCCCCCTGGCTCTCTCAGTCCTCTCCATGCACCTCATCCACCCTGGCTCTCTCAGTCCTCTCCATGCACCTCATCCCCCCTGGCTCTCTCAGTCCTCTCCATGTACCTCACCCCCCTGGCTCTCTCAGTCCTCTCCATGCACCTCATCCCCCCTGGCTCTCTCAGTCCTCTCCATGCACCTCATCCACCCTGGCTCTCTCAGTCCTCTCCATGCACCTCATCCACCCTGGCTCTCTCAGTCCTCTCCATGCACCTCATCCCACCTGGATCTCTCAACTAGATGCCCCCCCCCCGAAAATCGTGGCACCCCCCGCGACCCCCCCACCCCCGAAAATCGCACCCCCCCCGAAAATCGCGGCACCCTTTGCGACCCCCCCAACCCCGAAAATCGCGCCACCCCTCGCGCACCCCCCACCCACCCCCACTTGTTACTGAAACAATGCCATCTGATGTGCAGTGGTTGACAAGCACTTGCAATTGTCAGCAGGAGCGTTAATGGAGATTAATGGAGCACAGGATAAGGGGATTGGGGAGGAGCCAGCCACCAGGAAGTGTCGGGCCGGCCCATCTAGCTATCGGCCCTTCTGGCATTTGCCAGAAGTGCCAGATGGCCAGTCCGGCCCTGCCTACACGCTATCTGCTCTAACATGGCTTGAGAAAACGGGGGAGGGCTTTATATACTATAGAAGATATCGATCTAAAACTCTTCCGAAATTTCCATGGAAATTATGTTTTGCCCCGTTCTGAGTTCCGAAATTGGCGCGCAAAACCGAGTCATGACTCGGCTTTGCTCGGAACCCCAAAACTTGGATCTGTCGGATTTCGCTGAATCTGAAAAGCTCATCTATATTATGTAGTATATAAGAGGTTCCTTTTTAGTTTTGGGTGCACAATATGTAAACCATACAAATTACTATTAACTTGCCACCACCCTCACAGAAGACACAGTGCAGGTTGCCTAAAAATGACACAAGTAATTATAAAAATCAATCAGAAAAAGGGTCAGCAGCGTATGAGGGTCAGCAGCAAATCCCATCAAAAAACTATTCTATATTCTAATCTTTTCTATTTTTTCAGTGCTTGTCAAGTTTGAAAGGGTCATTAAGTGACATCTATATTTAAAAAAGGGTGTTTGCGTGTCAGGGTCAACACAGCTGCACATCCCAAAAAAGTAAACAGGGTGTTCTTGTCTTGAACGTAGAGCAGCACAACCCCCCAATAAAATATACAAGTTGTTTGTTAAGAAATAAGAACACATTATCTAAATAAGAAGTATACTGTGGAGCAAATCCCCTGGTATGCTGGAAGACAGCTACAAGTAGTTGCAAGCCTCTTAAGTAGACCAACTCCTCTTGACAACCATGGATCACTGTAGCGTTCAGGAGCAGCTCAGTACCAGTACTGACAGTAGTTGCACTTTTACTGTTATGTAATGATGGAGACATCTTTGATGAGGATGATGATGAGGGTGATGATTTATCACCATTGAGGAAGATGACCACTGTTATCCAAATGTCCATGATTCATTTGTTAATATCCCTATCTATTTTCCAGTTCACCAACCAGCAACCAAAATGTTGGCTTTCGTGGGGGCCCAAACAAATTAAGCACTTAAGCCACAAAAGAGGCAGTCCCTGTCGCTAAAGTGCATGGTTTGTTAACCTATGTGCATGTCCTTTTCAATATATGGGTGGGTGGGTGCACGATTTTGTCTCCTCCACTTTTCCCTAAGAATCTTCTGAAGCCTTTGTTCTAGTACATTCTGGCACCCAAATGCCATTTTTTAGGGGTTTCTGTCATTCATTGCAATGCATATTTTCAGCATGCTCTTTATGCTGACAACTGTCAACTCATTGCTGGTTGAGTGACCATTGTGTCAAATTCTGTCTCTTAATTTATCAGAATGTGGACTTTCAAATTCAGTTGCATTGTCTTGTCAAGACAGATGTATGGTAACCAAATCCTCATCAATGTGAGTTATATGCATACTGACTTGTGTGGGAAGGCCTACAATTGCCCAATCTGAACTATCTGGTTTACATATTTTTACACTTCACTAATATAACATGTATGTATTATTTATACATTCTATATTTATATACAAGCCATTTTGATATACATGACATTTATATGTTTGCAAATATATAGGAGTGCTGAGTCCCCTTGTTTGATTCACATGGGCAGCATTATGGCACATACTACTATTTAGTCAGATCTACATTACTCATACCATAAAAAAATACTTATAGTAAAACAAGGTGGGCCTGATTCATTAAGGAACTTAAATTAAGAAGTTTCTTATTTGAGTCTCCTGGACAAAACCATGTTACAATGCAAGGGGTGAAAATCAGTTTTCTGTTTTGCACATAAGTTAAGTACTGGCCACCTTTGTCTATTTAGTTTTATCAATGTCTAAGTGTATTAATTCTACCACTGTCCATCCAATGATCTCTGCATGTTTCTGTTGCATAAGTGTCTATGATGGGTGTTCTATTTCATTCCAAATTTATTGTGTGCATAGTCTTTGAAGTTTTTTAGTATGGGTGCACTCCATCTTCATTGATCATCATCCACATTTATTTATACAGCGCCATCAAATTTTGTAACACTTAACAATTGGGTATCTATCTACACCACTAAATATCTACTCATGTCGCTGTCTATCTAATGAACTCTGCTTCTTACTGTCTCTTCACTCTCCAGGATGCATGCTATCTAAGGTTCAATATATAGAATGTGTAGTGTTTTAATTTTGTATTATGGGTTCAGGTCAAATTCATCTATTTAGATTTATAAATGTCTAACTGTATTAATTCTACCACTGTCCATCTAATGAACTAATTAAACTAATGAAAGTAATTAACAGAATTTGTACAGTCACATATTATTTCACATTCACACTTTATTTCTAAAATTGTGCTGTCTATGATAGATATGACATAAGGCACCAAGTTCCCTTGCAAAGGGGACAACAGCCTTTCTTAATTATGAAGTAGATTAGAGAGTAGAGATGTATCATAAAAGTATTCCCCTTGTTATTTATTGGCTCCTCTGTGAAGCAATCATACAACTGAGAAAATGCAGTGTTTCACGTGCCATTACTAATTTGCTTCCATAGCTTCGGTCTTTAAAAGTGTAGTGAGTGGATCCTGTCTTTGTGTGACTTCTAAAACATTACTTTCTCTGATTATAACTTCTTCTAGATCACACTCTTGTAAGATTTGGACACATTTTTTATGGAACTCCAATTGCTGTTTGCAGTCCTGGATCATCTTTTTCAACAGATCAGGTTTTGAATACCGAGCTTGGTCTATGATCTTGTCAACGAAGAATACATCCTGGGATAATTTAAGTTCTCATTCCACAAGTCACCTCGTTATTTGATAATGTAGTTTCTTCACTGGGGAGGCAATACACTTCATACAACATATCTGTTTTTTGGAGCCATAAATGCCTTTGTCAGAGCTATCTCCTTTTGGTCACCATATATTTTTCTTTCCCTGTAAAACATAATTTTAGCTGCATCAAAAAGTAAGTGTTCATTGCCAAAGAGTGACAGTTGCATACTTATAGTCTCAGAGGTCTTAATGAAATCAATTTATTGCCTAGTTGATTTATAAAAGACATAATGCATGTGCCTTTTTTCTTGAATCGCACTTTGGAAGGTTTATGAAGGTACTTATGATCTCTAAAGTGCTTTTTACAAGGCTGCCAGATCATCTATTGTGTCTCCAAGATGTACCCCACAACTGAAAGGAACAGAGAGCGACAATTCTGAAAGATCACAAGCATGCTTTAGAACATCTTCATATTTCTTCAGTTCTCTCTTGTATTTCAAGGAGACATAATAACGATAATGTAAGATTAGTGGCACAGGATATATAACATCTAAACAGTCTTCACTGTACTGAGCTTACAGGCTAGTTATTGACCCACATCTATTTAAACATGACAGATACAGAAGCTGCCAGGGTCTTTCTCCTGATGTTACCGTGTCCGTCGATTCGTTTTCTTTGACTACAGTTCAAGCTTCGACACACGAGGAGACGCACAGGGCTTTCCCTATGTACAGGGCAGGTCTTGCTCTCAGGGCCACCATCAGGGATATACAGGCAGTACAGCTTCTGTCTGTCCGGGCCCCCTATCTTTTTATTAAGCTGTCATGTATTTGTGCCATATATTTGTGTCATTGCTCTGTCCCTAATTTTTTTTACAAGAAAAATAATATAATACAGTGCTAAAAACCTGAATGAGCAACATCAATGTAATATATTAATGCTATATAAGTGCCTCAGGATTCACCACATAAAATGCATAAAACATTTATAGAATGTGAAAACAAAATTAGATAAAATAAACACACATATAATATTATATAATCTATAGGTATAAACATATAAAAATGGGTCAAAGTAGACCTTTTGTTCAGATGACTAGTGAAAAAGAAGCAGCTAATAGTCAGGGAACGATTCATCAATGTGAGGAGATATATGCAGAGTATCTTGGAATTGATCTGCTGCTGCGGTCAAATATACATATCCTAAAGTCTAAGAACGTGAAATTATATGTACACAGAGCCAGCATCCACATAACAGTACTTGTTACTGCAACAATATCACTCTGATTGAAAATTGTGGTTAAATAGATGCTAGTTCATCCGCACATGTGCGTTGTAGTTCTTAACGCTAAGCCACATACAGCCTCTCGATGCAGTGTATTGTTGGATAATCCACAAACCTGTCCTATGTGGAGAGCTCCGTATAATGTCACTACAATAGGGTACAAATAAAGGAATCTCTGACTGCACAGAATTAGCATTCATCCTCAGACTTTTTTTCCGATCATTGAGAGCCGCACCGGCTCTAAGCAGGAAGGAGCTGCAAATGTAGAAACTCCGAGCAGACCCATCGGCAGTATTCACCTGCTCTGCTGATGATCCCAGGTGTCGGGTGTATTTCATAGATGTGGGAGCAGTTGATTGAAGATAGTTAGATTGGGGTCTGAAGTATGAATGGTGTTAGGTTCCTATAGGATAGCCGGCTATAAACACAGGTGTATCCTGTATAATATCCTCATCACAGTGTTTCAGTCATTTTGCTGTTGTACATAATGGGGATCCTAAATGTTTAATCCTTTATGGGGTTGAACATGTAAAAACAACTGAGAGGGGAGGCGATAGATATAATATAATAAGCTGTGTCGACAGGAAGTAATATGGATACATAAAATGAATTCCATCTGTCCAGATGGTTTTAACAAAGATATGAAGCTTAATAACATCATATGAGCAAGAGAATGTTAGGTTTACATGTTTTCATATGAAATTTATGCACATGGACGGTTGTTGGGCATAACAATGATTGCAGCTACTTAATAGCATAGCTTAAACGTTTATTTTGTGGTATTGTGTTTGTTGGTGATAGAGACGCTAGAGGAGTTGTTTTTTTTATTTTTTTTAAAGAAATTATCTTTTTTGTATGTATTATTATAAATAGTGCAGTTATTTTATATAACATTATGTTTTAATAATTGAAAATTTTAAATATATGTTGTTTGCATGATACTGTTTAGATTGTTTTTGTATTGTATGTTTTTCAGTTATTGGGGACATCCATCATAGTAAATCATCAAAGTTAGAGTTGATAAACTAAATACATATACACATGTATGTATATTTATAATTTCACTTCTAATTATGTGGTTGCTCACAGATCATAAGCTGTATTGTTGAAACTAATTAATGAATTGATGAGTTCACGGGTTAAAAAAGGACTCAGGATAGAATTGAGTCATTTTAATTTTCCCTCTGAAGAAGTTACATTGTAATGAAACGCGTTAGTAATCTTATGGGTATTAAAATTGGATCTTACATAGCTGACCTTGTATTAGATGCATATCCTACATTTTCAAGGCCCAACTTCCAGGGAGACATGTGAGCCTCTTAGGAAAAAAAAGCAGGACTGCGAGCGATGGGACTACTCTGCAATGCCGATACACCTGTGTTAATAGCCGGCTATCCTACAGGAACCTATCACCAGTCATACTTTAGACCCCAATCTAACTATCTTCCATCAGCTGCTCGTACATCTACTAAATACACCTGCGATCATTAATATATTACATTGATATTGCTCATTCAGGTTTTTAGCTCTGTATTATATTATTTTTCTTGCTGATTTTATCAGGGAGGTTTGTAGCCCCCCCCCCACCCATTTATACAGCTGCTTGACCTGTCTTCGCTTTTTTGACTATTATTGCTAAATTGGGCGCCATTATCAAAGGTGGTGTGTTTTTTTCCCTAATTTTTGCCAGCCACATCGCTGCAGACTTTGACCAATATTGGTGATAGTTTGGACAGTTGTGAAGGGGCCATTAGAAAATAGACTGGAAATGACTGGAAAAGATTGTTAAAGCTGTAAATAGTCATATAGGAGCAACAACAGCTCAAAATGTCATTATTTTACCTATTTTTCAGAATTTTTAATTAAATCCTGGATTCAAAACCAAAACCTCTCACGATTTTTGGGGCAAAACCAATTACAAAACCAAAACCACATTAAAAACCAAAACACGGTGGTGCACATCTCTACTAAATAATGTAGCTAAATGAGCTTCCTTATAACAGAAGCTATTTACATTCGCTTAGCAAGTTTATGACAACCAGCATTATCCCACAGAACCAGCACAAAAGATGCCTTAGGAATTCTGGGTAGGAACATGCAAATAGCTCCTTACTTACCCCTTTGCCCAACCATGTATCTTGACCGCAGGCTTTCTAGAATAGCTGCAGCCTGAGATGTAGAACCAACAATCCAAGTTTCATACATCTTTTTTCAAGCATTTTGTACAAGGAGATCATTTAGAGATCATTCAGCTTGTCGGATTTAGGGATTTTTCCTATTTTTCAGAGCCCCTTGTCCAGTGAAGGATATCTACGGCTATCGCCGCTGACCTCCAGTGACGTTTTCAAATGCAAATCATGGGGAAGCCTATCTATCATGGACAGCAGCAGTATAGGTACTGTTGTTGTCTTCGATTGCTAATGCCATCTGCCGTTAGCTGGGGGACAGAACAAAAAAAAGTGCTTTATTATTAAAATAAAGCATTTTTTCTTTTTTTTCTTTTTTAAATGTTTTTTTTTTTTTTAAAGTTACTTTTTTCTGGGCTGCCAGTTCCAGTGCGCATGCGTAGATTGCCAACAGACTGGGCTGGTGAGCGGTACGGCAACCCGCCAGCATTGCACACTTGCCCGGTGACATATTTTTGTTAAATTGCGCAATAGAAGATTTCCTCTTACTGTGATAAGCAGTGATAAAACAAAAATCATCAGAACGGAGGGGTCTTGTTAAATATAGCCCTAGAAAAAGGAAATATCATGGCACAATTTGCTACAAAAATGCTTATTAATTTAGTGCTAATAAGGCCTTGTGTGCTATATCAGACATGGTTATGGTATGGTTTAAACGTTAAAAAAGTACATTCTCTTATAGGATCCATTTATATTCCAGGTTTAATATTTTATGATAAAGCTTCTGTTTTAATTAGTGTTAGCTAAGGGTCCATTTTTTTTTTCTTAATTAAGTAGGGATTTCATTATGGCAATGTTTTCTCAGTCTATAATTACTACCCCTATTTCCTCATGGAAGGTAAGGGCAATAAAGCCGTCATAGGTTTCTCTACCAACAAATCACGTTAGTCTGTATGCATCATGAATCTCAATTACAGAAAGGGAATAAATCTGAACTAGCCCAGGGAAACTTGACACATGCTGCATATTGATATTCTCCATATAAATAAGGGTAAATAAGGTAATGGAACCTTATTGGCAGCTGAGTTTGGTCTCAATAGGTGGGCTCCACTCATAGTTCTCTCCACACGTGTAGCTATTTTCACCGGTGACCACAGAGCCAGTGGGGCAACTTAACTGAATCACTTCACCCACTTTATATATTGACTTAAAACGGGATACTGTCACGTCTTCAGATGTTGATGGCCTTGGACATGATTTTTCTGAAAGAGAAATAGAGAAATAATTGTATACATGAACGATCACAGAAGTCTGCAGTTAAAGGCACTTGTATAAATGACACCGAGACTGACAAACTTGTTGGAGATTCTGGATCAAAAACCCACTTTCATTTCCTTGTGACCGTGAATATGTCACATTGTCTCTTTGCGCACCAGGCATCAAAAGTAGATTTTCGGACCCACTGGGCAGGAAAAGTGTGCCTGAAAATGTCTTCGCACAGAGTAATGTGGATTTGTATGCATCATATGAATAGCAATACCAGCATTTCAAAATGGACAGCTCAATTCATCTTTGTAGTATTACGGTTAAATGACTCCATTGGCCCTATATGTTATTGCCATATATGGATTTATGGAGGTTGTACAAAAGCAAAACAACAAAACCTCTTTCTCTGCCTAGCTATATTCATCAAGCAGGAGCCGTTTTGTACTTTATTCTGCAGATAGAAGGAGTAGAGAAAAATAACAGTACTGTCGCACTAATAGTCTGGATCAGGTGACCCCATTGTCATAATATATTTGTCAATCACAAAATACTATTATAGTATATCTAGTGAAATCTATGTAATTGGGGGTGCAAACTCAAACTTATTGAGATGAATAATAAGGGGGAAAGAAAGAAGTTATGGAAGGTGCACATTCAGAACTCCAATTGGAATAAGTTTAGCAGGAAATACATCCAAAAATAAATAAAACTTAACTTTTAATATTATTATAAAATATAATATAAATTAAAAACTTTTATTTAGCGAAATATAGAACAGTGATGAATGTGCACAAAAATGTATTAAAACTGCTAGCTGCACTTATATAGTCTATATATATTCAAAAAGAGCTATAGCTCCATATAATCTCTAAGAACATAAACTCCAATGAATGACTATTGGTCCCACCTTGATCAAGCTGTATATTATCTATCAGCAAACAATCATATGGACAGCTTGTGTCTCTAGAGGCTGTCTATGCTTTTATTCTGACAGCATAGAGAAAATGAAAATGTTCCACTATCAATTTTGAATGAGTAGTGGACTAAATCAAACAGAACCTGCAGGTTTCTAGCACCTCCTACAATAATATCTCATTGGTTCTAATAGTACACTCCCTATAGTATGGCAATCATATAAGAATCTGTTAGTAGGCTAACATGTATTGGGGGTGATTTTAGATAGAAGGAGTAGAACAGACGCCTGTCCATATTTTACCGGTAGTACATCACACAGGAGTGTACTACCAGTAGTCACACCATTATAGACAGATACGTTATTTCACCAGTCCCACACTACACTAGATGGGGCTGGTTGGAGTTTCCCTACCAAACATCTGGCTAGGATCCACCATTTTTATATATTTTCTTTTACTGAAGCCGGAGGAACAAGAGAACCAAAGTGCAGTTTTCACCACAGCTCATATGGATCGGACCGGGACATTAACACCACCTGTGTGAGGATTTGCAAGGTCACTCCTATACTGGAATCGAGACAGCAGACAGCAAATCTTTTCCTCTATATTAAGGGTTCTTAACCTTTTTTGTGCCATGGACCCATTTGGTAGTCTCCTGAATCTTAGGGTCCTCTTTTTGTAGCTGGATGCTTATCCTCGCCAAAAAGGATATGAGAAAAAATCTGTTTTCTTTTGGTGACATATTCACAGGTACTGCTAATACTAATGTGGTTTGATGGCTGCATTCACAATTGAAGGAATTTCAGCTAGAGGTTAGTGAAAATAAAGATGTATTTTTTTTTTCCTATCCAAGTACACGGACCCCTTTTAATCCACAGACTCCAGCAGGGGAGGGCTGGAGAATTTTAGCCGGGGGGGGGGGGGGGGGGAGGGGGGGTAAGACTCAACTAAGCAGCCTATTAGGAAAATTTTGAAGGAAAAAAATGCAGGTCGCCCAATGACCCAGAGCAAGGTAGCCCACTTTGGGACCAGCCTGGGGGAAGAGGTGGCAGATGTTCCCCAGCCCCCAGCCCAGCCTGCCCCTGGACCCCAGGTTAGGAACACCTGTTGGATACTCACCAAGTAGGAACTAATGTAATAAATCTTGGTAAGATTAAACAATGAT
This sequence comes from Mixophyes fleayi, assembly GCF_038048845.1. Lineage (NCBI taxonomy): Eukaryota > Metazoa > Chordata > Amphibia > Anura > Limnodynastidae > Mixophyes > Mixophyes fleayi. The sequence continues at coordinate 428,756,034 of NC_134402.1, read as the reverse complement.
TTTTAACCTTGCATTTCAAATTTTATCAAAACTATTTTAAAGTAAATACAATTCTACACAGTTTTGATAACAATAATAAATTATAAGCACAGCACCAAAAAAAATCATCAGCACTTTTATGTTTAGCATAGAACACTTCTAAATGCCTGTAACTGAACAATCTACCACAAATCAAATACCGCTGACAGTCACAGCTCAATAAAAATGGCAGCAAGTGTGTATCAGCGTAAATAAGTCTTTTATAGTCTATACTACATTTCCATATAAATTAAAACAATAAATTCAGGGCAAGAATATAATACTTACTAACACATTCATGGCTCTCTTGTTTCCAAGTTCCATCTGGAAGACATCTCAGGAATTGGAACCCAGAAAGTTCGTAACCAGAATAGCAGACTACTTCAATCTCCTCGGCAACCGCATACCATCTCTTTTCATTCTGGGAGGAGGACATCATTATTTTACAGTAACATTCTCTAATATTGCACTGGATGCATTTTGCAAAAACTTTGATTTTTATAGGTATGCCCAGTGGTTGTAGTGGGCTGGTATACGGAGTTATGCCATACCACCACTTCTACTGACTTTACTATAAAACTATCAACTTTCATTCACTTCCATTTTCCATACCGCTACTTCTAAATTTACACTTCGACCATTGGGCACACCTAGGAGTGTCCACCCAGTGAATTACAAGGTGCATGCCTACTCTCCAATCTCATGTATGTCACTCCCTCTCCAAGCTAGACATGCGCCCCTCTGCTGCTTTTGAACCACCCCTTAAGTGCAGTGACTAAGGCAAAATACCATATTTTATTGTTAATATTTACATAAAATTATATTACATATATAGGTAAGGATAAGCAGATTTTCTGTAATTTGGGGCACCACGTTTACAGTCTTAATATGTAAGGAGCATTAAATATATGGACTTCTACTGTTTGATTTGGACAAGGTCTAATTGGGCATGTTGTACTGCTTTTCAAGTTCTCATTTTTAATTGGCTGCCCTAGAAATTCTATGTATAATTGGAGCTTTTGCCATTTTGTTTTGTTTGCTTTGATCATTCTGTTTTATCTTACTTAAATAATAGCTTTTAGTCCTTTTTAATTAAGGATTTTTAAATAGCAGCGCGGCATATGTTTGATTTCGTTTAGTAATCCATTTTGTTTGTCTGCAGATCATAACCGAGATAACTTGTTGCTTGAAAATGTTTTGTGGACATGAAAATAGCTAAATTTAGCTGATGAAATAATTGTGTGTGATATTAATTATATCACCAGTTTGTTTAACAAACATTCTTCCTACCAATTTACTTTAATTGAGATCTTGCAGATAAGCAAAAACACTGTTTTCTTCGGCTCTATACTAGTGACAATAAATAATAGATTAAACTTCACACTTATTGCCATGGAGGTATCGATCATCTTTAGCCCCAAAGTTTGCATTCACAATGCAAAAGTAACTTTTCATGTCTAACTAACATGTTCATTTGAACTTTTTGAAGAATGTCAAAAGTACAAAATATACAAGTTCTCTTGCTACATCATCCTCATTTCCCCTGTCCTCTGCATCCCCCATGCTTCAGCAGTGTAGAGTGTATCAGGACTTTTATTGCAGGTCTACAGATAAATCATAGACATCACTTCACTTCTCAGGCCACTCAGATGTAATGGGTGACACTATCTGATATATCTTCAGAGCCCACAGAATCATCCCAACACCTTTTGACGTGAATCTTCCATTCCACCATATCTGCAACAAATCTCACGTCAGATTTCCCGATAGTTCTCCTTGAGCACTGCCAATACTATTTTTAATCTATACAGTATATAGAATAATGTCTTACTATAAATAGTGCATTTTCTGGTGGTTGAGGCTTCGGGCATCCTCTCTCAGGATCAGGATGTTTCTGATCCACTTCCTTTTTGTCCTCATCATCGTTAATACAAAGCGCTCCTCTAGATGGCAATGAAAATATATATACATATAAATCTACATATATAAAAATTGTTCTGCCTCCACTATAGAACAATAAATAGACATAATAATTTTGACAATGCTTTTAAAGAAATTGCCCTTTCTTGTAAATGGGCTATTTGCTGCAGTAATATTTTAGGGCCTGATTCATTAAGGATCTTAACTAGAGAAACTTCTTATTTCAGTCTCCTGGACAAAACCATGTTACAATGCAAGGGGTGCAAATTAGTATTCTGTTTTGCACATAAGTTAAATACTGTCTGTTTTTTCATGTAGCACACAAATACTTGATAGCTTATTTGTACACTGAAATTTAAAGTTGATATTTGTGTGCTACATGAAAAAACAGTCAGTATTTAACTTATGTGCAAAACAGAATACTAATTCTGCCCTTAGTTTGTAAAGGTTATGTTCTAACCTTTTCAGTGGTATATTGTTAATTTAAAACATCATCAAATGTCATTATCAAATATTAAAGCTCTATCATTTCTAAGATTCGTAAGTGAATCTAATTTTGGTAATTGTCAGCATCTATTTCAAATGACACCTGATGCTGACATCTGACTCAGTCAGTGCTCAACTATCAGTGTCAAGTCTCAGAATCAGATCAAATACTACATGCATAGAAATGGCTGTATTACCCCTGGGGTACAACTTGTGATTGTTTAATAGTTTCTATTTTACCTTTTGGAGAAAAGCTATATTACAGTTTTTCTATAATAGACTTGATTAGTTAAAAGTGTTGTTTTAAATTTCTATTCCTTTAGCTGAATGAGCATTTTAAAGGGTTAATACGAATTCCAAAAACTCTCAAGAAATCCACACCTAGGACAACGTATTGCTATTTATTTATATATTTTCTTTCATATTTCTGTTTAATGTGTACATGACAGGTCCACTTGAAGAACCAGAACTACAACCTTTTGCAGCCCTTAGATGTTCCCTAAGAACGGGCGACGAGCCAACAACAAGAGAACAGATGTAACAAGTTTAATCTTTATTCATCATCTCGAGCTGATCCGTTCCCTATTCTTTCCAGAACACATATCATTAGAGATCCCTGTCTTCAATCTGTGGATTTAATTTATTTATGAATTTTGATAACATTTCTGATTTAAGTTTGCCCACCAGGGTTTTTAAATCCGCAGAAGTATTATCGTCTGGGGTTTTTTTGTAATGAAAAATATTTCATATATTTCTGTAGATTTAGATACTCTAAGAAGATTTGAACAGTGTGTGAAAAAAAAACTAGTTATGTTAAATTCCAACTTAATACTAACAAAAACTAAGGATTATAGATTAAATCAGCAAAACTTGAGAAAGAATAGACAACTGCTTACAGTGGGAGTGTGGGTAAATGATATTAGTACTTTTAAAATATCTAGTGGTAGATTTACCAAACTTTCTAAAAAGGAAAAGTGGAGGTGTTGCTCATATCAACCAATCAGATTCTAGGGGATAAATGTATTAAACAACGCTTTTGGCTTTAAACATATTGCCGTTTTAAATGTAACTGTCAAACTCGCCGAATATCGGTGAGTTGCAAAAAGCGCTGTTTAATACATTTACCCCATAGGTACCCTTTATCTGGTACATTCTACACACCTTCACTTTTCCTTTTTAGAAAGTTTAATAAATTTATTTATGTACATTTAACTAATTTTCTTATGTATGCAAATTATGGTTTCATAGAGATTATTTTGCATAATTAATAAGCCCTTCTGCTATATTTTTCTTACAGGAACAATGTAATAAAGTCATGCAGTCCTAAAGTTAACTGATTGACCATGTGAATTAGGATAACCGGCTTCCCTGCAATTTTTTTTCCGAGGATGCTGTCGGCAGCATCCGCGCTTGAATGTCAGCAATTCAGGACTTATGCTACCTGCTAAGTACAGTAAAATGCAACATAAAATTGCAGATATCATTAAGCTAATATTCATAGGCATTCAAAGCCGTTAGCCTTAGGAGCCTGAATTTCACTGGCCCTGCCTGAACTTCTATGACCATTGTTATGCCCTGGTTGGCATAGGTGAATGGATCGATGTGTTGTTTGGCCAGAGGGTGGTTGTTATTTTTTGTGGTCTAAATTTGCATGTAAAAATGTTGAAAGATTTGTGCAATCCTTTTAGCATATTTCTATTATAAGTTGCATTGACATATGAAGCAATGTATGTAGCTATGTAGAAGGAGGAGTTATGGCCAGGGAAATGAAAAAGAAGACTGCCCATATTTTCAAGGAAAGCAAACCTGACCCCTACACATCAGGAACAATTCAAATTATGCTCTCTGTAAACAAAGTAAGCAATTCTACTAACATCCTGCTAATTTCAGAAAGAGACTTCAGTTTCACTTGAATAATAGCTAAAAAAGGAACTTTTACTTACACTTGTAAGTTAATTTTCTTCTAATCAGTTTGGCACTGATGTGTGTTTGTGTTTTGTTGTCCGCAGTAGCCTAATCTGCGGCTCGATCCGATATGTCTACATTAGAGATGCTCAGACTCGGTTCCTCAGAAACCGAACACACCTGAACTTAGGGGATCTGAGTAAAGAGCTGAGTTGGCTCGGTACTTTCGCGCTTTTTCGGATTCCAAAACGAGGCAAAACTTCATTGTGACGTTGTCGGATCTCACAAGTTTTGAACCTATAAATACCGCCCTACACGTTGATCTAGCGCCATTTGAGAGAGGGATACAGAAGGAGTAGCATAGAGTGTAGAGCAGTTGGGCAGGCAAAGTTAGAGAATTGAAGAGGAGGGTAGTAGCAGTGTTAAAGAAAGTAATCAGTGACATTCAGGAGAGCTCCATAGCTCCAGTGTTAAATCTCATTCCAGATAAATACAAATACTATTGCTGCTGGCAGAGTTGGTGTAATTCTGCAGTCCAATTCTACTGTGTTCTATAGAGAACACACAGATAGGAGACCTGTGTTAAATCTCATTGCAGAAAATCTCATTGCAGGAAAGATCTGCGTCCAGTATCCACTATTAATGCAGCTGGTTTTAGACAGTTACTTAACGTCTTGTGTCGCCGTTACCAAATTCCATCACGACACCATTAGAAAAGCTATTCCTTACCTCTACCAGATGGGTCGTAAAAATGTTATTATTGGGCTGCAAAATGCCATTCTACCCACTGTACACTTAACCACAGATATGTGGACAAGCGGAACTGGGCAAATTAAAGATTATATGACTGTGACAGCCCACTGGGTTGGTGATTCACCTTCACCAGCAGGAACAGCAGCAGCATGTACCCAAGTACGTCACATTTGTCAGAGGCGGGCTACTCTGTGTATCACCGGCTTTACTAAGAGGCAAACAGCTGACAATCTGTTCCAAAAACTAAAGGATGTCATTGCAACATGGCTTATGCTGCTTGGACTCTCCTCAGGATATGAGAGCATTACAGCTGGGTGAATTCCATCACATTCCCTGTTTTGCTCACACAATAAACATGGTGGTGCAGAGCTTTTAAAAAAGATAACAGGGACGAGCAGGAGATGCTGTCTGTGGCCCGTAAAATATCTGGACATTTCCGACATTCAGCAACAGCGCGTAGGAGATTGCAGCAGCTACAAGAGCAATTTAATTTGCTCTGCCATCAACTGAAGCAAGAGGTGGTGACAAGGTGGAATTCCACCCTATATATGCTTCTGCGGATGGAGGAACAGCGAAAAGCCATCCACACTTCACAAGCCATGACATCTGGAAAGGAGGGGGATGTATTTTAGTCAAGCGCAGTGGAGAATGCTCTCCATGTTGTGCAAGATGCTGAAACCATTTGAAGTAGTCATCTGTAAAGTGAGTTCAGACACTGCTAGCTTGAGTCAAGTGATTCCCTTAATTAGACTTTTGGAAAAGCAGCTTGAGAAACTGAAGGAGGAGATTAAACAAAGGAATTCGCTAAGTATGTCGGACTTGTAGATCAGGTACTTTATTAGCTTCGCCAGGATCCAAGAGTTATCAAAATCTTGAAATTGGATCACTACATTTTGGCGACTGTTCTTGATCCTCGGTTTAAGACCTATGTCTTCTCTTTATTTCCAATTGACCCAGATCTGAATAGAGGAAAGGAGGTCCTGCTGAGCAAGATAACAGCTCAAGTGTTACGTGACAGATGACTCTGCACCAAATTTTGACATCTGCTCTGGTCTAAAAGAATTGGCCAAAAAAATGTGAAACCTCTGCTGTAGCTCCACCTGATCCTACTATTAACATCCAAAGGATGGTGGAGGATTATTTTCATGATGGCATAGAAATAGACACATCAGACAATCCCGTTATATACTGGGAGGAAAAAAAAGGAATTTTGGAGACCCATGTACAGCTCGCTTTGTACTGCATAAGCTGCCCACCCTCCAGTGTGTATTCGGAAACAGTTTTCAGCACAGCCGGGAACCTTGTCAGCGATCGGCGTAGAAGGCTACTTCTTCAAAATGTGAAAAAGATGATGTCCATAAAAATGAACTTCAAGTTCCATGAGGAAGGACTTTCCTGCCAATTACATCAAAATACTAAGACTTCTGTAACAGTGTATTCCAGCGGTGATGAATTAATAATGTGTGAGGATAATGTACATACTGATGAGGGTGAGGATGAGGCTGAGGATGATGACAACAACATCTTGCCACAGTAGAGTTCATTAACACCACTGTTACCTTAGGTGGCTTAAGGCCATTGTTTTTTTTTTTTTTAGTTGGGGCCCAAACAAACCAAGCACTTCAGCCACAAGGAGTGGCACTTTTGTGGCTGAAGTGCTTGGTTTCTTAAAGTGTGCATGTACTTTTTAAGATCCAACATAAGGGTCGGTGGGAGGGCCCAAGGACAATTCCATCTTGCACAACTTTTTTTTTCTGTAACTGTTGTGTGCCAATGTGTCCTAGATGTGCTAGGAACTGCCGTGTGTTTGAGTCATTGCTCTGTTGCTTAGCATCCAGCCAGATCACTGCAGTATTGTCCAAAAGTATATGAAAATAATAATGTGACCTGTGAGGTGGTCCAAATTTACTGCAATTGACTCGAAATTAGTGTTATTGAGGTAATAATAATGTAGGATCAAAAAAGAGCAAAATTATGTGATTTCAGCATATTTTAGCAATTTTTCTAAAAAAATACAGATCCATAACCAAAACACACAAGGGTGGTTTTGCCAAAACCAAAACCAAAACATGAAGCTAATCCAGATCCAAAACCAAAACCACTTCACGGGGGTCAGTGAGCATCTCTAGTCTAAATACATTTTCTGAGTATCTGAAAGTTAGCTATATGGTCAATTCTAGGTTAGCTCCTGTTGAGGAATTTATAAAAACAAAACAAAAAAGCCCCATCATATGTATTGCCCTTGACGTTGAATCTCATGTAGTGGAAAGTCATTCTGTAGAAGAATAGTAAGGAGATGTGAGTAGGAATTAGGGATCTGTCCCTTCCTTGCCTTATGTCATAGAGAACGGGTTGCTGCTTACCTAATAGTTTTGGCTTTGTCCACCCTTTTAGGAGGTGCTGGAATTCTATGCCTCATTCTAACTAGAAGTATATCATGTGTTATCCTATCATTCCTTCACTAATATTATTATTACTTTTTTTTTATAATAATGTCTGCATGATGTGGAAGGAAATTGACCGAGTAACACTTGTACCACTATGAATTTTGATTACATAGAAACATAGAATTTGACGGCAGATAAGAACCGCTTGGCCCATCTAGTCTGCCCATATTTTATTAGCCTTTGGTAACCTATTTGGCCCTTTAATCTTTGTAAGGATATCCTTATGTCTATGCCAAGCATATTTAAATTGCTCCACTGTATTAGCCTTTACCACCTCAGATGGGAGGCTATTCCACTTATCCATTACCAGTGTCGGACTGGGCCATAAAGGGCCCACTGGGAAAACCAATGGTTGGGGCCCACCTACTGACACTTAAGCTGGGTACACACTACACTGTTTTCGTCCAATAATCGGCTCAAACAGCCGACATACGACCGCTCGTTCAAAAGTCGGGTCAGTGTGTGCAGTGACACGATGGGCGAAAGTCTGCCCAAATGGACGATTATCGCCTTATTTGGTTGGACATACTGTTTAATATTTTCGTTCCAAACTCGTTTACGCTTTGTAGTGTGTATAAACTTCCGACCGATCCACAACAGTGAGTACGAAATTACAGTCATTGCTCACGACAACAAGGCTGTAAAAAGTCGCTAAAGGGACGTCCGCTCTTCCCTTTATCGTCCTAAACAAGGCTAGTGTGTATGCAGTCAATGGACCGAGCGATCGGAACATCGATCGCATGTAAAATCGCTCGGCATAAAAAGTTGGTCGAAATTTCTGTGGTGTGTACCCAGCTTAAGCTCTGCAAATTGCTGTGGATGCATGACCAAATGAAAAATCTATATTTACATAACACATTTAAAGGGAAATATACAAATGTGTAAAAAAATTGAGAAATGTATTCTTAATACTACCTGCAATGATTAATATCTGCGACCTCTTGATTATCAGTCTGTGTTACTGCTGAATTGAGACTTGTCTGTTCCAGGGCCCCTGATGCAACTCAGTTCCTGCCATCTTGCACTCTCACCTCTCTCTGATCACCGACTCTTCCTATCTATCCAGTTCCTTTCTCAGTTTTCAGCCCTTACCTCCCCTAAACATTATATCTTCCCCTCTGTCGTCTCTGCTTCCTAGCCTTAATGTCTTTTCCCATTGCCTCTTGTTGACTTTACTGCCCTATCCCCCCTTATTTCCCCAACCAATAACAGATGTTGCGAAATATATATATATATATATATATATATATATATATATATATATATATATATATATATATATATATATACACACTCATACATATACATTTACAAATGAATTTGTAAACTTGTCTGATGAGGGGGCCTCGGTGCTCTGAAAGCTAGCATATATAATCATATTTTTTTGGTTAGCCAATAAAGGTATCACTCCTATAATACTTTTGTCTTTTTGGACACAAAAGTATTTAACATTATCAAATTGTAAAATAATCAAATTCCATTCACTTACATTTTTCATGCTGTCACTTCTAAATTTTCACTTCAATGTGCATGTGTGTCTGTGTGTGTCTGTGTGTGTGTGTGTGTGTGTGTTTTATTCCTTAACACCTATTAACAGCTGAGGGGTGTGTATAGGGGAATTGGAATGTAATAGTGCTCTGTGTTCTAGTCCTCTGTCTTTGTTTATTAACCTTTCAACCACTGGAATATACTGCTGTTCATCACACAGAAATTAAAAAGTAATGCTGAATTGTCTGCTGGTGTCCTGTACACTATATATATCCTGATTCTACAGTTTATATACATTACAGTTGGTGAACATATTTTTGAACATGATATTCAAGACACAATATATTTTGTAAAAGGTCTGCAAAGGTCATTAGAAAAATGCAGTGTTTGGACTGTGTTTTGTTTTGTGATATCTCTCTAATTTATTACCCTGTTGTCCTTTGAGGGATAATCTTAAATGTCTACATAAATAACACTTCTCCAGCCTCATGACCTGTCTGCTTTAAATGTACAAGCTGACAAAAGGCATACTAAGATACTGGTCCAAAATATGTATAAGGTGTTTTCATGTTTAAATATTTACCCCTTATCTGTTTGTCTCCCCTTACCTGCCCCCCACTCCCTGTATCTCTTGTACATCCCCATTACTTATTCTGTATCCCTGGTCTCTGCTTTATTTTCTGGCCCCTTACTTCTTTTTCTGTGCCCTTATCTTGCTTGTTTGCTGCTCTTATCTATTCTTCTTCTCTTCTCCTTCCCAGCACCATGTCTCTCAGTCGGCACTGTTACTTCCTGCTGTCAGGAAGCCGCGACCTGTAACCTCAGTCACAGGTTTACAGCTCTGCTGTCAGTCTTCCAGGTTTTCTTGTGCAGAGCAGCCGGAGCCAGCACTTCTAGGTATTTAGGAAGGGAGACAATTATGACTCCCCTCCTTCACTGTTAGTGACTGGGGACTTACTGACAGCAAGGGCCCACCGGCACTGTCCACTACCCTTTATGTGAAGTACATTTTCCTCAAATTTCCTCTGAACCGACTTCTCTCCGGTTTCAGTGTTCTAATATTTCTCTTCCTTTGATTGTTTCCCTCCTGTACCTTGTTAAAACCTTTGATATATTTGAAAGTTTCTATAATGTTCCCCCTTTTCCTACTCTGTCCAAACTATACATAGTAAGATCTTTTAGTCTTTCCGGGTAAGTTTTGTGCTGTAGGCCATGCACCATTTTAGTTGTCCTTCTTTGTACAGTCTCTAATCTAATGTATTTATATCCTTCTGGAGATATGGCCTCCAGAACTGAACACAGTATTCTAGGTGAGGCCGTACCAATGACCTATACAGTGACATTATTACTTCTTTCTTTCTGCTCCTGATTCCTCTCTCTATGCAACCAAGCATCTGACTTGCCTTCCTCATTACATTGTTAAATTGCTTACCTGCCTTTAAGTCACCTGAAATAGTAACTCCTAGATCCCTTTCCTCCTCAGTACTTTCCATTATAGTGTCATTAATACTATATTTAGCCTTTTTGTGCCCCAAGTGCATGATTTTGCATTTTTTGGCATTTAACTGTAGTTGCCACTCTCTTGACCATTCCGCTAAATTACCTAGATCATCAATCATTTGTTTTACCCCTCCTGGTGTATCACCCCTGTTGCATACCATTGTGTCACCATTGTGTCATCAAAAAGGCATACTTTCACTTCAATACCATTTGCAATCTCACCAATAAAGATATTTGGTCCAAGTACAGATCCTTGGGGTACTCCACTGTTAACCTTTCCCTCCTGTGAATGTACTCCATTTACTAAAACTCTCTGTTTTCTATCCTGCAACCAAGCTCTTATCCATTCAACCATCTTAGAATCCAATCCCAAGCTTTCAAGTTTATTTAATAGTCTTTGATGTGGGACAGTGTCAAAAGCCTTATTGAAATCCAGATAAGTTACATCTACGACCCTTCCCTTGATCTATTACTTTAGTTACCCAGTCAAAAAAGTCAATAAGATTTGTTTGACATGATCTCCGCCAGTAAATCCATGCTGTTTGGCATCCTGTAAGTTACTGGATTTGAGATATTCTACAACTATTTATTTTAAGAGTGTTTCCATCAATTTCCCTACTACTGATGTAAGGCTCACTGGTCTGTAGTTGGTTGCCTTTTACTTGCTTCCACTTTGAGCAGTAGAACTACATTCGCTCTTTTCCAGTCCTCTGGAATTACTCCTGTAGCTAGTGACTGATTGAGTTCTGTTAATGGTGTTACTACCCATTTAAGCTCTTTTATTGTCCTTGGAGGTATCACATCTTGCCAGGGGCGCACGCAGGATTGTCAGGGGGGGGTTTCCACCCCCCCTGACCAAAAAAAACAACAACCCCGAGAGAGAGCATGCACAGCAGCTCCGTTTCGGCAGCGCTGTCCTATACAGCAGCCATGGCGCTGCCAAAGAAGCGTCCGCGGTCGTGCTGTATACAATACAGCACCGCCGCGGACGCTTCTTTGACAGCGCCACGGCTGCTGTATAGGACAGTGCCGATATGGTGGGCACTGAGTTAGCGCTGGGGGGGGGGTTCTGGAGACTCAGAAACCCCCCCTGCGTGCGCTACTGCTGGCCTCATTGATTTATCCACTTTCAGTTTGAGAGTTCTGTTAGGACTTTCTCCTCTGTAATTATATTTGTATCTACCTCATTCTTATGAATATATTTGCATCTTAACTGTGGCCCCTTCCCCCCCCCCCCTTTCTGTGGTTCTCTGTGTCACTATCCCTGGTGCCCCTGACTGCCATTTCTCTAAAACATTCTGTTGGATTGCCATGCATTAACTTGCATAATAGCCTTTTCTGTTTGAACTGTGCTTGTCAGAATGCTCTGTTGTCAGCAAACTACTTTCTGCTAACACAGAGGAGTTCTGTCAAGTGCAAGTCAAACTGAAAAGGTTCCTTTATGTTAGTGCACTGTATTTAAAAAATGCAGCCCAAAGCACTTGTTATAGATGCCGACAATTGATACTAAGTATGGTGATCCAATAACAGCAGTTATACTTAGGTGTCATCCAAGACAGAGGACATGCAGAAGACATTTAAGCTGGGCTATCCCTCCCTGTGCCATGGTCATTTGTGGCTTTTACATGCAGTGTTTTCTGATTATTTGGTTTGGTCCATGCATGGTTGAGATATGGTGTAAACGCAGTAATAGCATAATGACAGCATGATGCTTATAAGATTATACACATGGACATTAGCAGTTGAGTCCCTAGTGCTTTGTGTTACATTTTGTTGAACACATCCTGCAAGACTATTCTTCATGTAGATCAGGCCTGGCCAACCTGTGGCTCGCCAGGTGTTGTGAAACTACAAGTCCCAGCATACCCTGCCAGCTATTAGCTGGCTAGCTGCTGGCAAAGCATGCTGGGACTTGAGGTTTAACAACATCTGGGGAGTCACAGGTTGGCCAGGCCTGATCTAGATAGACCTTTTAATAGTAATTAGTTGAACAGAATGCATCAGAGTACATACTGTATGTTTGTAAGCGCATTCAAGACCTGTTCTGCAAACAAGCTGTAGATCAAGAACTTCAATCATCTCTAATACAGTAGTGATAAAAATACAAAGGAGAATGTATAACAAACATCTAAATATAACTTACTTGTCTTCAAATAGAGCGACATAGCAAGGGTCTCCCTGTGTCAGAGGACCCTCACAGGCTTTGCCCCCGTTTCGGGGTGAAGGATTGTTACATTCCCTCGTCCTTCTTCTAGTTGAATCGGCACCACATGAACTCCAGGATGACCAGCAGCTCCAGGATCCATCAACTACAACTGGAGGATGTACATAAAAATTTAGCGTTGTTAATCAAGATTAAACTTATTGTTATCATCATTGCACGGATGGAATATACTAGTCTCTTACTAGGCTGAAGTGTGAAATGAGATCGCATTACCAGAACAAGTATCGTGGTGGTACATGCAAATACGCTCCTCCATGCAAAATCATAGTGAAGGCATCGCTGGTGACAATGCTGTATGTTTGTCGGCAGGGTTATTGCTGATAACAGGATTTACACTAACCCTTTGATTTATAGGGCAATGTGATTATGAGCCCTACAACCGGTAAAAATACTTTTATTTCCTGCCAATAGGACTCTTTACTCTGTGATAAATAGGGGCCTAAGTATTCAGAGATGCTGATAGTAGATTGTCACAGGGTGGCATTCCCTGAGCTCTGCTGATTTCACAAAGTAGCCCTGTAGAGATGTTACCAGTTTCTGGAGATGACAGCATTGGGACATGTTGCCTATACAGTCTGGTGCCCATATCGTGGACTGGTTACATTCATACAAACTGAAGTGTTCTAAATCGCAGACACTGCTGTAAGTTGTTTTATTAGATCATTTATTTATTACTTTCTGTCTGTGTGCGTCATACAACTGTAACTGTAAGTGTCCATGTTCTTCAATATTGACCAACTGCACAATATAATAACTTTATTCCGGCTAATGCATAGTGAAACCATGACATGATGGAGATTAAATACTCCAAGATCAACCGATACAGGAATGTGCATGACATGCTGAGACGCGCCAGCTAAGCAGCAATGTATCCATGGAAACCATTTTACAATATTGGTAACTATGCTATAGCAGAGTAAAGTTTTGACTTAAGAAGGATCTCCTACTTTTTCTTCTATAGTTGAAGAGCTTAATAAGTTCAGCATTTCCTTGTTATTTTCCTGTATGTTTTCATACCTTGGTGCCCTAGGTGACCGCCTTAGTCTGCTTGGTGGTAACGCTGACCCTGGATCCACTTTTCTACAGCACATGTTATATAATCCTGTATATGCTTACAGTTTTCTAATTAACTACAGTTTATTGCTGAGATTTGCGCTCATGTTCTTCCTATAGCTTTTACTACATTTCTTCTGTGGTTTCACACTTTGATCTTTCTTTATTCATGTGATACTAGAGTAACCCGGCAGTAACCGCTTTAAATTAAACTGATATGTAATGACTAAATTACTTTAGTAGCAGAATTCGAAAACTTTTATATATACTACATTACATGTAGAAATTTTAACAACAGAGTATATTGAATAAATAACTATATTATCAATCACTATATTAAAGGAACTAAAGAATTACTTTATAAAGTACAATATATGTATAAGTTCTTTGATTCATCAAATTTTACATTGCTGTGCATGCTCCCCGCAAGATGCACTGATATATGTGGCTGCAAATAACTGTCACAATTTCCAGACCACCCAGCAGGTCACTTGTTCCAGGTCACCCAGCAGGTGCACAGGGAAAGTTCACTAACTGTCACAGTTTTCAGAGCAACCAGCAGGTACACAGTTGTATTGCTAATTGTTACATTCTCCAAAGGACAATTGAAATGCATTGGCAGGCGGACGTTTTGCAAAATAACTCCGTAACGATGCCACTGATTACAACGTCAATATTTTTCTGAAAATCTACAGACCAAGACCTTTAATTTGGTATATGATGTAATTTGGTATATGATGAACCCTGCTCAGACAGCATAATAGAAATAAGTCCCTCATAAAAGTCATACGTATGCTATTAATGTATAGATGGTGAAAGAAGATTGATATACAGATTTTATCGATCTTTGTATGTTAGTGCTGTGTGTAATTTTCAAAATGGCATACTTGCCCACTCTCCCAGAATGTGCAGGAGAATCCTAAATTCCGGGTAGGTCTCCCTATCTACCTGGGAGAGAAGGCCATTCTACCATATCCAGGCCATTCTTCACTAGGAAGTGGGCAGGACGAGAGCCTTGCAGACGCGTTTTGCTACAAATTATGTTGTTTTGATCCCTCCCTGCGGAAAATGCGTCTTGGAGCCAAAATGATGCTATTTGTGGTGCCACAACCCCTCTGCAATTGACCAGTATGCAATATGATAACAAAACTCAGCACATACATCTTAAATAAGATTATTTCTTGCAGACTGTGTTGCATTTACCTGAATTGTAGTCTGGAGCTCGTTTTTCACAGCTTTCCCCGTACGTCCCAGCCTGACAAACACACAGACACTCTGTGTCCAATAACACAGTTCTGGCATTATTAGGACACTGGGTACACCGACATGGATCAAACGTTCCTGAATACTCATCAAAGGCTTTAAGGAGATTTCGCCGTTTCGTCACCGCACAGGGAATGCCGGTCACTAAATCCACAATGGGCTTCAACTGCAAAATTAATTTACAGCATAAAGTTTGATATTGTCAGCAGCTGTTAAAAACTTATGATAAACTTGTAAAAGCCTAACAAAATGCTGTTTTCTAAGTTAGACGGCTGCACTTCAGAGAGATCCACCAAGAATATCACACCAGTCAATTGTTTTGGTTTAACTACCCTAGTTTTATTGACCAGGTATAAAAATAAACAAACAGAAACAAAAGTCCCTGCCTGTCTGGCTTCTAACGTATATATAGGAACTTCCTCTCTAAAGTGAGGCACCTATACATACAAAACAGCATAACTTACAGATCACAAATTGCAGGAGTCATCTGCCCTCATCTAAAGGTATTCATAGCAGCCTTTTAACAGCATCTCATCAGGTACAACTTGCCAGCTTGTTTGTAAACCCCAAATGGGCCTTATGAATTGAGCCCGCTCTTCTATCTCCATTCATACCCCAGGGACCCTTATACCAGTTATTATTAAAGTCAAACACACTCTTTGGGAAGCTTTCTCCCACATACAGACAGTCTCTCTGTGGTACTTAAAACACAAATGACAGAAATTCAGAACCTATATACCTGCCATTTACTACTTTCTCAGTGCTTCTGTTACACCAGATAATCCAACACAAACCTTGTTTATATTCCTTCATGATAAGGCCAAATGGTTAAGTTCAGGGGCGGATCTTGAAAATTGCTATACCCTGGGCGATTTAGGGGGGGGGGGGGGATTTAGGCCACGCCCCCTTTTTGACATCTAAGGCTGACGGCGGATGCACACTATGTGCAGGTCCGCTCGGCAGTGACAGTATGCTGCCTGGCTGCTATGATTGTGTTTAAAACACAATCATAGCAGCCGGGCAGCACACTGTCATTGTCGAGCGGACCTGCACATACTGTGCAGCCGTCGGCAGCAAGTCCCTGCTAGGGGGGGCGATTGCCCCGATCGCACGCCCCTGGATCCGCCACTGGTTAAGCTGCTGTATATTTTTGTTTCTGGACAGAGAGTGATTTCTTTTGGTAGCATAAATAAATGAATATCTTACAACGTATTTCCTATGTAAAGATGGCGTTACCTCGAAGTTCACTAAGTTGGGGTTATCTGCGAGGGACAAACTCCACTCTGCAAACACATTGTGCTCAGGGAAAGATCCCTTTCTCTGCCATGCTAGCCTGGCGGTATATTCAGCTCGGCCGCCTTTTACGAGGGAGATCGATTTTTCTGACGATTGTAGAAATGAACCTAAATGGGATAAAATAAGACATAAGGGGAGGTAATAGATGGGATTAGAGCGTGACAAGACAATGCTATATACAGGCAGCCATTGTTTAAACAATGCACCACCTATTGTGTAGTTTAATGTGATCCCTATTTTTATCACAAATAAGATTTAAAGAGAAGCTCCGTAACCATATACAAGCAGGATGGTTCTGGACGAGTGCGCATTATATTTCATAGTATGAATTTATGAATTCCTTACAATAAATGAGTAGTAGCTTTATGACTTACAAATGAAAACATTTAAACTTTAGCATTTAATATTGTGGTAAATTTATGCTTAAGCATAATGAGGGGTGTATTTATCAAAGGGAGCTAAGCAGGGAGCTCAAGAGGAATTCAGGGCCCCGGTACAACAACTTCATGGGGCACCCCCTATAGTTCAGCAGGGGAAAAAAATTGCGTCAAAAGTGGTAGTGGGTGTCTTCATACAATTGGGGGCATCATTGGGGTATGGCTAGCAGGTGAAAAACGCTAGGCCACACTCCTACAGAAAAAAACCTGCATTGTTGTATACACCATTGGCTCAAGGGTGCAGTGCCCGATCGCCCGAGCGTGACATATATCCCAGCACTCCTGAATTTCAGGATATTTAGCACCATAGTGTAGTATATAAAGAATGCAGTGTGTACATAAAGAGTTCACAGTCTTGGCCTGCACCTTACATTGGGCAGAACACTCACCAAAAATTGGGATTGTCCCACTAGTATCACAAAATTTCACAGACTGTCCTGCTCTCTCCTACCTGTTCTTGTCACTTTCACCACCTGTGGCTGCAGATTTATTTAGTTTTGCGGCTTTTCTGGATCCTGGAATGTTGGGGGCCCTATTTGGAAAAAATGGGTACATTTAGAAAATTCCAACCAGCCCCAGTGTTAAATCAATTGCACCCACAATTAATAATTAGGCCTTCCTCCAGCCCCAAGATTAAAATAATAGTATTCCCATTTATTAAATAAACCTACTTCCCTCCCTCCAAACAGCCCCAGCAATAAATGAATAGTATTTACATTTCATAAATATACCTATTTCCCGCAACCTTCACTTCCATTAAATAATTCATAGTCACATTTAATAAAGAGACCTTATTCTCCCCAAACTCACTCCACACATTCAATAGCCCCCAAACCACCCCATCTTAAATTAATAGTCCCCACCGGCGGTTCCCAAACTGTGCGCCGCGGCTCCCTGGGGTGCCGCGGCGCTGTCACAGGGGTGCCGCGATCACCTAGAAAAAAAAAGAAAATAGAAAAAACAAACAAAAAAAAAAACAACTTACCCATCATCCAGCGCCGGAACCTCCTCCTCACTGATTGCCGGGGGCGTGACCTCATCATGTCCGGCAGCCTCAGTGAGCAGCAGCAGAGAAGACGTCAGGGAAGAAGGTAAGTGAAGGGGGGCACTGAGAGACACGCTGAAGGGGACAGATAGACGCTGAAGGGGACAGAGAGAGGCTGAAGGGGACAGAGAGAGCCTGAAGGGGACAGATAGACGCTGAAGGGGACAGAGAGACGCTGAAGGGGACAGAGAGACGCTGAAGGGGACAGATAGATGCTGAAGGGGACAGAGAGACACTGAAGGGGACAGAGAAAGGCTGAAGGGGACAGAGAGACGCTGAAGGGGACAGAGAGAGGCTGAAAGGGACAGAGAGAGGCTGAAGGGGACAGAGAGAGGCTGAAGGGGAGAGAGAGAGGCTGAAGGGGACAGATAGACGCTGAAGGGGACAGATAGACGCTGAAGGGGACTGAGAGACACTGAAGGGGACAGAGAGGGGCTGAAGGGGGACACAGAGGGGCTGAAGGGGACAGAGAGAGGCTGAAGGGGACAGAGAGAGGCTGAAGGGGACAGAGAGAGGCTGAAGGGGGACAGAGAGAGGCTGAAGGGGGACACAGGCTGAAGGGGACAGAGAGACACTGAAGGGGGACAGAGAGAGACGCTGAAGGGGGACACAGAGAGGCTGAAGGGGAACACAGAGAGGCTGAAGGGGACAGAGAGACACTAAAGGGGGACACAGAGGCTGAAGGAGGGGGACAGAGCGACAGGCTGAAGGAGGGGGACAGAGAGACAGGCTGAAGGAGGGGGACAGAGACGCTGAAGGAGGGGGACAGAGAGAGACACTGAAGGAGGGGGACAGAGAGAGACACTGAAGGAGGAGGGCAGAGAGAGACACTGAAGGAGGAGGGCAGAGAGACGCTGAAGGAGGGGGATAGAGAGACACTAAAGGAGGGGGACAGAGAGAGACACTGAAGGAGGGGGACAGAGAGAGACACTGAAGGAGGGGGACAGAGAGACGCTGAAGGAGGAGGGAAGAGAGAGACGCTGAAGGAGGGGGACAGAGACGCTGAAGGAGGAGGGGGACAGAGAGAGACACTGAAGGAGGGGGACAGAGAGAGACGCTGAAGGAGGGGGACCGAGAGAGACGCTGAAGGGGGGTCAGAGTGAGATGGCGAAGAGGGGGACACAGGGTGTGAGATGGCGAAGAGGGGGACACAGAGTGATATGATAAAGGGGCACAATGTGATGGTGAAGGGGTCTAAATACATCTTACGTCATTTTGACCCAACTACTTGAAAAACGGGACTACCCGGTAATTATTTTTGCTTAGGGGTGCCTTGGAAAAATTATGGTGACCCTAAGGGTGCCTCGAGCTGAGAAAGTTTGGTAACCACTGGTCCCCACTATTAAATTGCCCCAACATCCCCCCCACAAACAAAATTGCACCCATTAATTAGCCACTACCTACCTCACACATGCACACTACCACAATCCCTCTTTGCCATATCACACACTTTACCACATGCCCCCTGTGCCATCACACATACATTACTGTGCCCCTTTATCATCACCACGCTGTGCCTCCTTATGATCACACTGCACCCTCCATGCTGATTTTCCCCCCTTCACCTGGCTCCCCTTCATCACTCTGTGCCATGCTGCCACTCGTCCCCTTCATCACACTGTTCCATGCTGCCCCCCTTCATCACTCTGTTCCATGCTGCCCTCCTTCATCACACTGTGCCATGCTGCCCTCCTCCCCTTCATCTCACTGTTCCATGCTGCCCCCCTTCATCACTCTGTTCCATGCTGCACCCCTTCATCACAATTTGCCATGCTGCCCCACCTTCATCACTCTGTGCCATGCTGCTCCCCCCTCTCCATCACACTGTGCCATGCTGACCCCCTCCCCTTCATCACACTGTACTATGCTGCCCCCCTTCATCACACTGTGCCATGCTGCCCCCCTTCATCTCTCTGTGCCATGCTGCTCACCGCTCTCCATCACGCTGTGCCATGCTGCTCTCCCCTCTCCATCACATTGTGCCATGCTGCTCCCCCCTCTTCTTCATCCCTGTGCCATGCTGCTCCCCACCTCTCCTTCATCACTGTGCCATGCTGCTCCCCCCTCTCCTTCATCACTGTGCCTTGCTGCCCCCTTCTCCTTCATCACTGTGCCATGCTGCCCCCCCCTCTCCTTCACCACTCGGTGCCTTTCTCCCCCGCCCCCCATCTCATCACTCGGTGCCTCTCCCCCCTCTCCTTCTTCACTTGGTGCCTTTCTCTCCCCTCACCCTCTCTTTCATCACTCTGTGCCTTTCTCTTTCCTCCCCCCTTCTTTATCACTCGGTGCCTTTCTGTTTTCCTCCCCTTGCCTCTGTTTCTTTATTTACCTTTGTATTGGCTTCTTTCATTTCTTCTGTCTTGGTCTTTTCTGCCCCGCTCCTCACTGAATGTCGGGTGTGATGTGATGATGTCACGCCCGACATTCAGTGCGAACGGAGCAGAGAGGAAGGAAGAGGGACGCCGGTACCACGATCATGTAAGTATTTCTTTGTTTGTTTGTTTTTTTCTTACCCTGTTCCCCCCACCTAGCCCCCTGCAAAAAATTATAATAAAAAAAAGAAAAAGAAAAAACATTTTAGGAGTTAAAGAAAAAAAATAAAAATGAGAAAAAATAAACGGGCGGCAGTGAGGGCCCAGGTAATTTGTACCTGCCCCACCCCTCTCAACGGCCCTGGAGGTAAGCCATAAATCTGGCGAAGACGGGAAGTTGATGGACTATCGCCAGCCAGAACTCTCCTTCCTCATATCACTATAATCATCTCAGGATGGTGAAAGTCGGATGAAAAAAACATATGTTCAGTTTTTGGCTTTTTTTTAAAAGTTTTGGGTTTATTTTTAGATGGATACTCTCCCAGAATGTCCGAGAGTCTCACGAATTCTGAACCCCCAAGAGACCAGGTCGCCCTCCTCGCGTCCTGCCTACTTCCTAGTGAAGTGAGCAGGATGGGGGGGTTCAAAGACACGATTCATCCTGGCTCCTCCTCCGCAAAGCTCTGAGGTGCTCACGGATTTACTCCTTGTTGGGGGGGGGGGGGCGGCAAGGCAAAATTACATGATACATATATGGATGAGGATGGGTTCATAGCACCTTTGGACGGCCTGTGAAATCAAGTCCTTTTGGGGGGATGAAAAGTCTGTACACCTATCGGTAAAATGGAGAGAACCTCTCTAAATTAACCTTTTCCACCCCACAGCTAGAAACTATCAGTATTTATCTTGCATTAGCTGCCCTTGAAGTTTCTTAGAACCAGAATGATTTAACCTAACTTTTTAAAAAATAAAATAAAAAAAATGTGGCCCAGCATACGCTAGATCGCCATGGGCACACTCTAGGGACAGCCCGATTGCACAGATTTTGCAGATCTTACATCTGGTTACATCTGTGACAACTGTGACAGTCCTGTACACGGTGTGGCACAGACTCACTAGTTCTTGGCAAGAAACCTTCCTAAATATAGTATGATGAGATAGCATTTGCATGCCAAGGGATATGTTACAATCTATTAGTACTGAAGGACCCTTTAGATATTTTTAGACTTTTTGCTTTGTGCAGTTAATTCTAACTGAACTATGCAGTCTGTTTCTTTAAAAAATGAATGGATTTTACTATATAAATATACTATTTTAATGTTCCTACTGTCTTTGTGTTAGAGTGTGAGGCTGGCTCCTTCTTCAGGGCTGTATTGATCATAATGACAATCTAGGCACCCACATAAGTGGCACTATTCAGAGGAGCATACAGATATAAAATCATTGAATAAAATATTTGCAGATATGTGCTAACTTTACAATTATGAATTGTTATCCTCATTCACAATTGGAACCTAACAAAAAGTGTTCCTCCCCCGTAGACCGTCATTCACTAGATCATTCTTTAAGAGCTAAGTGCATTGTAAATGTTCACTTACCTTCATAACGCTCTGTCATCCTGTTGGTTTCGCATCTCTCTCTCACTGTTTTTTTCTTAAAAAACAAAATTCGCCTAGTGGTTTCCGTTCTTGAACATTCCTTTGATTCTTCTACAGTTAGACCTGTTAAAAGATACTTTGTAAAAATAGAACTTAATAACTGATCCCCCCGGCCCTAATAGCAGTCTGACTGAGCGCTGCCCCCCTGCCCCCCGGGCCAGCCCGCCTCTGTATGGAGTGTGCAGAGTCACAATCTTTTCAGCAGATGGTTATGACAGATGAAGAGCACAGATCTGAGGGTAAATCGTGTAAAATGTGTATAATGTGTATACATGAATCGGCAAGCTAATCAGGACTTATTTTTTTTCCCAGTCGTTGGTAAGATTGTTAAGGATATCGCATCGGGAGAAATTTTCTGTAGCGCGTACCCAGTCCTGCTTGCAGTATGTTAAATGTTGTCATGAGTTTAAATTACCAAACTTTTCTACAATTACATTTTCATACAACAGAGGATGTGGCTTTTGGCTGCCAAAGTGTCACCCTATTGAATTGCCAATATTTTTATATTCTTCACAGTGAAGCAATGCGGATTGTTCCTTTTCTGAGATTCTGCGCAGTTTAACTTACCTATAAACCTTCATTTGGACATTTAGGATATTTTATTAATAAAGTAGTGGGGTCTCAAGAAGAGTTATGCCTTACTAAGGTGTTATTTACGTTCCAATTCTTCCATTTGTCGGTGATATTTTGGTCAGATTAGCTGCATTCCACGTGTTCCAAATCACTGTGTATTTTGAACGTATATTATAGCTATTTCGTTTAATCAGTCACACATTCTTACAACAGAACTTGCAACTGTTCTATCTTCTATCTTCTTTTTTTCAACATCAGTATTTTTATTAAATTGTTATCAAACTTGAGGGGAACAGAAAACAAAATAGGTAGGATAGGGGATACATAGGAAACAGAAAGAGAGGAAGGGTACATCCAAAAATATACAGGTAGGTTAATTGGCCACTGACAATATTAACACTAGTCTGTGTCTATGTGCGTGTGTTAGGAAATTTAGACTGTAAGCTCCAATGGGGCAGGGAATGATGTGAATGTCAAATATTCTCTGTATAGCACTGCGGAATTGGTGACGCTATAGAAATTAATGATGATGATTAGGATGATAGCGTGAAATGAGCACAATAGAAAAATCATGTCAGCGAAAATAATTCCTGTGTAACGGATAGCATATCTTTAACAATTTCTGGACTCGCTAATGCACTTATGGATCTCAGTTTGCGATGGTTGTGGTAACTCTAACATAGAAATATACTGTGGCTTCATCTAGGTTGTAGACTAGGTATGTGATCCCTCACCATCCAAGACATATTCATGCCTACTAAACCATTTTATTATGGGCAAGAAAGTCACAGATGGAATAGGGCATACCAAGCGCTTCCATCTCAAGGCTGCGATTTAATGTTTTAATGATATTAAGAGTTGGCGGTAAAGGGTTTTTCCAGTTTTGGACAATAATTGCCCTGGTGACTATTAAAATGTGTCCTAAAATAAATATATTGAATTAGGAATAGGAATTTGTCTAGGAATCTCTTTGGGGTAAGAAAGGGTAATGTACAAAAAAGGTACATCATCTTAAGTAGTAGCATTATCTTGAAAACTGATTTTCTACCTAACCAGGAGACTTCACAGCACATCCATGATTTGGTGAGCTGTAGCAACAGCAGCAGAAAGTTTATGTCTACTATGTTATCCAGATTAGGGGTGATTTGTATGCCCATATAAGGAAGGGCAGAATCTAGGGACATTAATCGGGAGATCATTAGACTTGGACTATGATTCTTATTTGAATAAAATACCTGAATTTTTCAGTTCTTCTGCGCTATACTGGTAGAGAAGGTCATATGATCCACCCATTGTGCCTTTGGTGACATAATGGGTACCGAAATTCTCAAATATTCTACTATAGAGTGGATAGTTGTATTCCAGAGGCAGCTGATTAAGACTCTGCAGAAAGACATCCGATAGCCAGAGGTTGTCCTTCTTCATGTGGAATTCTGACACCGAGATCACTTTATTGATCCTAATGAAATTAGAATTCTAGAAAGGAAACATATGATTCATTGTTTACCTTTTGTTATCAGCATCAGACGGCTTTCTTTACATGTGTTAAATTTGTTAGATACAAATCTATAAATTCAAGGTTAACTATCATAAAACTGTGATTATAAAAAAAGATATCACATTGCATATTGTTTCTATTAAAATGGGGTATTCCATTACATTATTAAATTCCCTCCTTTCAGAATAAGACTGGTTACCCACTGTGGGTTAAGAAAATGTAATCACTTCTGACAAGTGTTGGTAATCTGTGCTTGCACTTGGTGGCAGTAGCAAACAAATCTGGTGCTTTAGGTAATGGACCATGTGGTCCGTTTCCATCAGCAACCAACCCCACCCTCAACTAACTCTCTCTGCCTTCTCAACCATATATTCCAAACTGTTAACAAAATAAAGTCATATAAAAAAAACAAAACAATATAAAATGTATTTTATTCCACACTAAACAACAATCTCAAATTGGTCTGGTCAGTAAAGCTCATTCAAGTGTTGAAGTTTATTGGATCAAAAGTAGAGATGGGCGGGTCCGGTTCTCCGAGAACCGAACCCACCCGAACTTTGGGTATCCGAGTACCGAGCTGAGCAGCTCGGTACTCTCCCGCCCATTCCGAATCCAAATCGAGGCCGAACGTCATTGTGACGTCGTCGGATCTCGGGGCTCGGTTCTCGCGATACTTCAACTTTATAAATACACGCCTCCACAGCAATCCATCGCCATTTGACAGAGGGAGAGAGCAGGGTGTAGTCATAGGCTAATTAGAGCAGGGACAGAGAATACAATATTGTTCTTGCAATTGCTCTAACCAAAATCGCTAGTGCAGAGAGGAGGATAGAGGTTTATTATTTTTTCTTCATATTTGGCACTCCCGAGCGCTTTTGGGGTGTCCCCAATAATTGTGCATAAATATTTCTGGCTGTCAAAAGTCATATCTGTCAGCAGTATCTACTAAATAATTTGTAGCACTCCTCAGTGCTTTTGGGGTGTCCTCCCTAATTGTGCATTAATATTTCTGGCTGTCAAAAGTCATATCTGTCAGCAGTATCTACTAAATAATTTGTAGCACTCCTCAGTGCTTTTGGGGTGTCCTCCCTAATTGTGCATTAATATTTCTGGCTGTCAAAAGTCATATCTGTCAGCAGTACCTACTAAATAATTTTTAGCACACCTCAGTGCTTTTGGGGTGTCCTCCCTAATTGTGCATTAATATTTCTGGTTGTCAAAAGTCATATCTGTCAGCAGTATCTACTAAATAATTTGTATGAACTCCTCAGTGCTTTTGGGGTGTCCTCCCTAATTGTGCATTAATATTTCTGGCTGTCAAAAGTCATATCTGTCAGCAGTATCTACTAAATAATTTGTAGCACTCCTCAGTGCTTTTGGGGTGTCCTCCCTAATTGTGCATTAATATTTCTGGCTGTCAAAAGTCATTTCTGTCAGCAGTATCTACTAAATAATTTTTAGCACACCTCAGTGCTTTTGGGGTGTCCTCCCTAATTGTGCATTAATATTTCTGGCTGTCAAAAGTCATATCTGTCAGCAGTATCTACCAAATAATTTTTAGCACTCCTCAGTGCTTTTGGGGTGTCCTCCCTAATTGTGCATTAATATTTCTGGCTGTCAAAAGTCATATCTGTCAGCAGTATCTACTAAATAATTTTTAGCACTCCTCAGTGCTTTTGGGGTGTCCTCCGTAATTGTGCATTAATATTTCTGGCTGTCAAAAGTCATATCTGTCAGCAGTATCTACTAAATAATTTTTAGCACTCCCCAGTGGTTTGCGCTCAGAATGGATTCAAAGCAGTCCACATATGATCTGAATGAGCAACCAGGTTCTGTCACCAGTCCTGATGTTAGTGTTCCCAGTACGTCATCTGGCCAAGGCGATGTCAAACAACAGAGTGTTTCCAAATTAGTGCAAAAAACAAAAACCAAAAAAAAATTTACTGTATTGAAGCGAAAAAGAAGTGTAACTGAGCAAAAGTTAAGTGACGATAAAAAAAAAATTGCAAGCATGCCATTCTACACACGCAGTGGCAAAGAGAGAATGAGGCCTTCACCTTTGGGTATTAGTGGCAGATCCCAAAAAGTTACCCAGCCTACAATTGGTGCACAACTACTGTTAAGCGTCAAAGCCGAGCTGCAAGATAACAGTGAGGCATTACAGGAGAATATTTGCTCTGATTCACAAATGACAACAATCCCTATGGAGAGTCCATCCAACAGTGGGATGTCTAATCGTGAGCATTCTGCTGATGTGTGCCTTAATAGCCCGAGTGTAGCCGGTGATACCCAAATTGAGGATGCCACTTTGGAATTAGAAGATGATGAGGGGGAGATTTATGTAGGCGACGAGGGCGCTAATGATGATGTTGATGATTATGATGCAGACAGATACCAAATTGCCTTTCTCAATTTCTATTTATATTCTAGATTATATAACGGCTGAATAGTTTTCTATTTTACTCCTAGTGGAGAGAGGATCTGATGCAGACAGATACCAAACTGCCTTTGTCCATTTCAATTTATATTGTACAGTATATAACGGCTGAATTTATTAGTATTTTATACAAGTGGAGGGGGGCCTAGAGAGACAGAAACCAAACTGGCTTTCTCCATGTCAATTAATATTGTACAGTCTATAACGGCTGGATTTTTTGGTATTTTATACAAGTGGAGGGGGGCCTAGAGAGACAGAAACCAAACTGGCTTTCTCCATGTCAATTAATATTGTACAGTCTATAATGGCTGAATTTTTTGTTTTTTTAAAAAAGTGGAGGGGGGCCTTGAGAGACAGAAAGCAAACTGTCTTTTTCCATTTCTTTACATATTTAACTATGAGTGTAGGGTGTAATATACATCCAAAGACGATGGCTGCATTGCCAATATGCATAGATGGAGAGGAAGACAATCTGTTTTGTGTGTAGAATAGGCCTACCAACGAAGAATTAAACAGTTTTTTTGGATGATTTATTACCTCAACAATTAGATTACTTATCTCTAAAACAGTTGGAGCACTAAATTGGGTTATTTTAGGCACAAAAACATGTATTTTCCAACAAAATAGCAAAACAAAACCAAACAAACCCAAAACCAAAACCAAAACACGCAATGGCGGTTTTGCAAAACCAAAACCAAAACCAAAACACGACGGTAATCCAGATCCAAAACCGAATCCAAAACCAAAACACGGGGGTCAGTGACCATCTCTAATCAAAAGGCTGTAAGACTTCAGGCACGTTGTTGTCGTGCTGTCAATTCTTTTTAGTATAAAGGAGGGGAACAAACTATAACAAAAACACAAAACTTTTGGAGAACAAGATTCCAACTGTCTCCCCGTCCCGCTTAGATAGTGATGCCATCCAGCATACTCTGGGTCCTTCAAGTCATTGCTCCAACTCCCCAACCAGCAGTCCCCAGGCCTAGCCCCAAGATTAGTCCCAGCACAGGCACTAGGCCTAGTCCCAGGCCACTGCCCAGATGTAGTCACTGTCCAGGCCCGAGGCCAAGCCCCAGTACTGGCTCCAGCCCAGGTTTTAGGCCATGCACTAGATCTTAGACCAGACCACAATCCAGGCCCACTACCAGCACCAAGCCTTATTTCAGTCCCAGGTCTGCTGGAAGGACGCAGCAAATAGGGAGCAGTCTTGATTCCAGCTCCAGGCCTTAGTCATGCCCCAAATTCCCAGCTGGCATGCAATGAGCAGTACAGTGTTGTTCGTTTACTCTGCTATGTAGTAGTTAATGGTTAGGCCTGCCCAGGCAAGTTTAGTGTTGAACTTGTAGGTTGCAGGTTGTGCCCACTTGCAGGTATTCACCAGCTTACAGTGAGCATTTCAGTTGAAGTCACCTCTAGATGGTGAGGGTAGGTATTCACAGAACATGAGGGAAGGAGCAGAAGACAGCAAACTCGTGGAGATCGTTTCTTGGACAGAATCTTTGGGTAGGGACGTGTATCTCCAGATGGTTTCCGTGGAGTTGTGCAGAAGGCCGTCTGGCTGATGCCCAACCTCAGCCGTTTGGTTTCTCCAGACAGTTGAGAGTAAATCTGATGCCGTTACAGTGGACTTACACTTAAGCCACCCCTAGTCCACTCATGGCACTCCACCACATCATTTTTAAAATTCAACATCACTGTTTAGTAAACTATCCCTGGATGTGATATGTGGTGAGAGGCGCTGTGCATTAGCTTTGTATCTTAGATTGTACGCTCCTTTGAGCAGGGTCATCTCTCCTCCTGTCTCCACCACTTTTAACTCTGCTCTCCAGCTATCAGCCCTCCTCCTCGAGGACCCTCTCCCCCCCGCCCCCCCATACCCTCTCGCTCCCTCCTCTCCCTCTGGGAGTTTCCCTGTCACCCGTGCCCTCCCTTCTGGGCTCCGTCGTATGCGGACTCTCCCCTCCCGCTACCCTAGCGTTGAGCTCATTGAGTTACTGTGATTATTGTTTACTGTACTGTGCTGTCTCACCTTGTATTGTAATTTTGTTTGTCCCGGAACGGCGCCACGGACACCTAGTGGCGCCCTATAAATAAAAATTAATAATAATAATAATAATAATATCTCACATTTAATTAAAATACATCTATATATTTTCTCTATAATGATCCCTATAGTGATCCCTCATAATGATCTCTCATAACCATGTTTATGGGTATGACCCTGTGACAGCCCATGCAGTGCTGCATTGCATTCTAAGTTTTGAGAATAACTTGAAGTATCACTAAATTACTATATTAACTATACCTTTTTGTAAGAGGCACTTAAAGCTTCCTTAAAAGACGATGATGATGTCCTTCTTGTCTTACTTTTCACACTGAATAACACTGGAATTCCAATATAGCTTTGATGAGATCCAAGACCTGATCCTTGACGGCTACTGTCATGATTAAAATTGATCAGATCATTGTAGAAATCAGATGAGACATCATCTTCTAAATTTTCCACCTGCAGAAAAACATGTTAAAAAGACAATATAACAAAATATTAATTCCTTATTTTTTTATTACATTAGATTTTAGGTGTATTTGAATAGGGTTAGCACATCTTTTGTATTCATTCTTCATCTGCTATTTGTAGCCAGCATTTTTCACCTGCAGGGTACCATGTTTAAGGGAAAATATACTAAATAATTACTCTTTTTAGGTGCCTTTGAATAGGGACTTAATGCACAACACAAACATTTTTAGTTTTTTTGTGCCGCAGCACCGAGTTCTACCCAGTATACTGCAAGGAACAAGCCTACTCTCTGCTTGTAGAAGATGCATCTGCAAATTAGGAACACACACAGGTCAGTGGGGAGGTTGAAAATTCTGAAGCCAAAGTGTGAACGTCATTTCAAAATTCAAGTTCCTACCCCTTCAGAAACACCCCTTTCATTAATTTACAACATTTCTATTTTTCTCCTAAAATACCGTTCCTTTAGCCTCATTTATTGCTTCAATTAGTCATGAATGAGGAGACATCAGTACTGGTGTTATTACATGTGGTACTTTTGCTCGTGTGAAGGTTTTCATTTCAATGCTCCAAGTGCATTTCTAAATGCGCGTCACTGCCAAAATAGACATGAAGGCACAAAATGCACAGCTCTAAAATTGCAGGATGAGATATCCTCCGTACAGCGCTGCGGAATTGATGGTGCTATACTAATAAATGGTGATGATGATGATGAACAGCTCTAAACTGGTGCAAGATTCAAGTCCTTTTGCGGAGTGGAAATGACCACACGCTCCTCTGCAGAGCAAGGGTCGGCCCTAATAATGTTTTTTCTCTTCCCTCAACATTATTTTAATAATTTTGCTCCACAAAATGAAATCTTGTATTTGTGCAGCTCCCCACTGGTGTTTCTTCTGTGCCTTGGGTGTGGAAATTTTGGCTCCTTAGCAAACTTTGCTTTATTGCTTGGCAAAGCCATATACTTTAGAAGAAATTTAGGTGCACTTAAGCAAATGGAAACACATAGAAGAACCAAAGCTGGATTTAGACTGTGCCTTATATTGAAACTGGTTCAGTCCCATTTAATGGCTCCCTCTACTTTTGTAGGTGATAGGTCTACTTTAGTATTACCCTGCTCAGTGTAAGCTATATTGCAGCTCGTTAGTTAATACAAATACGCATAAAAAAAAGTTTTGAAGTAAAAAAAAGTACATGTACAAAAGTAAACAAGAAAACATTTTCATTTATAATTAGGAAGACAATTTGACATTTTTAAGAGTTTATGAAAATTGTCTTCAAATGATAACAACTTTGGAAAATGTTTTCTAAGAGTGAATTAATAAATCAATAGAAAAACCTCCAAATACGAAAGATTTTAAAAATGAGCACCTTGTACCTGAAATGTAATATTTGCCAAATTGGCAGGGACGCGATACAACACTCTGCTTGCTCCTGTTCCGTTTCCTGAAATAGTTTCACGCTTTCCACCGAAAAATTCATTATCGAGAATCTGACCTCTACTTTCCCCGGACAGGTAGTTATACCTACGAACCATACACAGGGTAACAATTATGAATCATGCAGTAAATAAAAAGTGGTGAAAATTAAGGCTGCTATAAAGGTATTCTAACCTCTTGAAGTTTATATGCTTAATAATGTCTACTGCAGAGGACTAAATATACTAGATCTAGCTTTATATTATTTTATAAGCCAAATTAGGTATTCTGCTATCTTTCATGCTTGCAAATCTGCCATAACCCCAATAACGTAATGCCCTGCACACAATGATATAATAACTTTCTCTGCCATTAGGTCATGTGCCCAATTCACATGTGGATTGATTATAACACATGAATAAGCCTAAAAGGAGGGATTTGGGATGAGATAAGGGAATTATGGTCCCAGGACAAATAATCACGGCAGTTTACTGAATGGTAAACAGAAACCACATGAAATCATGTAACATATTTATTTTATATTTATTTCCTAATATTTAAATTAGATAGAAACGAAGAATGCAATTTTATGAAAAGAAACATAACATATTACAAAGTGATATATTCGTGGTAGATAACATGTTTTGGTAAGTGGTAGTACAGAACGAGCTTCACTATTTTACTGTATTTTCCTTTAGTTGTCACTACATGCTGCCATATTTTTGCAAAAAGCCATCAAAATCTCACTGTCTGGAATGAAAAAAAACGGCCTTATTATCAGCTTTGTATGGTAAAGCATATGTTCTTTACATTTCATGGCATGTATAACAATAGTAGGAAGAACATTTTTTTATATAGTAATATAAACAAGTCTGAAAGATCCTTAGCACAGGGGGTTCAAAGAAGTTAAAATTATACTTGCCTGCCCCCCACAGCTAATTCCTGTCAGTGGTGGACAGTGTAGGGGACAGTTTCATCCATTGCCTACAGAGGCATCCTGAAGAGTCATGGGATTATGGAGAAGACACTTAAAGGGCCATTCTCCCCCATTCTGTCACCTACAAACTCAGGGGTACCATCATTAATAGTCAGCACTTCCTGGTTTGGATGGTCACATGTTCATAGCTGGGAGTTTGCACTGCAGCTGTGTCCGAGCAACAAGTTACCACTTGGCATCTGGCTCTCCCTGTGTATCCTTGTGCTGCATTCTGGTGTTTCTCTGTTATGACCAATCTGCTTTTGGACATCCATTCTGCTGTCTGTGCTTCTGTGTATCCAACCCGGCTACCCATACCGACCACTCTGTTGTCTGTGCTCCTGTGTATCCAACCCGGCTACCCATACCGACCACTCTGTTGTCTGTGCTCCTTTGTATCCAACCCGGCTATCCATACTGACCACTCTGCTGTCTGTGCTTCTGTGTATCCAACCCGGCTATCCATACCTCCAGCAGCGAAATCCATCGCGCCTTGCGGCGGTTCTTGGAGGGTTCGTTAGACTCCGGCCCTTGCGAAGGCCAGCGCTAACACTGACTGAAAGAAATCTCCTGAGAGGCGTAACAGAAGTCCAGGAATTGGGGAGAAAGGCACAGATCTCACCTGTTCTGGCTTCAAAAATCCGGGATTGAAAGATGGAGTCCCCTCTTTGAAATGATATATCCCCTTAGTATATATTGTATAGATTGTTAAGTGATCAAAGTTTTGGTGTTTTGGGACTGATGCCAAAGCAAGAACACAAATTATTTCATGGTGGAGTTTAGAAAAAAATACACATATTTGCTTTTAGTTCACTTTCTTGCAATTTCAAGTAATTGTAATGTGACCATTTCCCAAAGTGCCAAATTAGGCTCAGCCTCAGCCTCCATGAAGGGACTCGCTGATATCTCTTGTTCCAAGTGAAGGCTGCAACCTACAATATGGCTTCATTCCACAGTATACCTCAGTGATGTCTCTAGTTTATAGTGAACTGACTGGATTCTTACTTTAATTGGCAACATTAATACTTACAATAATGATTTGTGACATTACTGTTATTGATTACAAATGAAGTCTCCTTACCCGTTTCCCATAAGTTGAACTCCTGGGATGTACTCATAAGTTCTCCTGGTTACTGGCCTCTTCCTACAGTCTTTTTCATCAGAATTGTCTTTACAATCATTGTCTCCATTGCATTTTAGTTTTGGGTCGATGCAGCGACCTGTTTTGTAGAAGCAAGAAATTTCAAATCACAAAGAAGTATTTTCTTTCATACATAATATTTAATTCTTAAAAGATAATTCAATTTTCCCCCCACCAAAAAAACCCAAAAAACAAAAGAGTTTCTGCGCACGTGCCCGCGCATGCGCAGCAGCTCTGTTTAGGCATCACTGTACTATACAGCAGCCATGGCACTGTCAACGAAGCCTCCGCGGCACTGCTGTATACAATACTGCACCACCGCGGATGCTTCTTTGACAGCGCCGCGGCTGCTGTATAGTACAGTGCCGCTTGTAGGGGCGCTTCTTTAGCGGCGGGGAGGGGTTTCTGGAGACCCAGAACCCCCCCCCTGCGTGCGCCCCTGGAGTGTGGTGATTGGATATAATAGCCTAGAGAGGTTTAGAGAGTGGTTCAGGAATTTGATAAATTTGCCTAAAGAGGTGATTTTCAAGTAACGCTTGAAGGTTTGGAGGCAAAGAGGAAAGTCCTATTGTATGGGGGAAAGGGGGGGGGGGTTTCATGGAGTGGGTGTAGCCCAAAAAAATGCCTGTAATTGGGAAAGGGTGCAGGTAATGAGTGTGGATGAGAGGAACATATGTTGTACAGAGCAGAGGGGTTGAGTTGGGAAACATTTTGAGACCATGCAGAGATGTTTGTTGATGTAGTGTTTATAGCCTTATATATTAGGATGAGTATTTTATATTGGATCCAGTAAACATAATACTGGCAACCAGTATGCAGGTACTGACAGAGTGGTGCAGCAGTAGAAGAATGTTTTGCAAGGTTCTAGGGATGAAAATCAGCTAGGGGAAGAACAGTAAGAAGGGAAATGTACATAGTCTATAAATAGTTCTTAGATGTATTTAACAGGATGTGGACAAGATTAGATATGGGGAACAAAGGAGAGTTCTGAGTTAAGGATAAGCAGCAAGTATGAGGGGTAGGCGTTATTGTCTTGTTGTCAGAAATAGGTAAGTGACTTCTGTTTGCTGTTGAAAATGTTAACTCCGTTTTGGAAAGATGGAGTTTGAGGTGGTGAGAGGACTTCCAAGATGAAGTGGCTGAAAGACAGTCAGCCCTAAACAGATGCCCAGACATCCAGAGGTGACAGATACATTTTCAAATCATTTGCATAGCGATAATACTGCAATGGAGATTATTATTTTTATAAGAGAAGTTCTATAATATAAATAGAAATGGTTATGTTTGCATGCAGACTGACACGTATAAAGTTGTTCCAGATCTGAATAAATTCTGATGTTGATCGGTACTGGAGATCATTTTGGGACCATAAACTCAGGGATTTTTTAGATATCCCTGCAATATTGTTGTCAAAATTGTCAAATCAGCCTGATATCACCACACATGTGGGCATAAACTTTGTACAATGCCTAAGAATAATCTGATCAAAATATATTTTAACTTTTGGGCATCTGTGTGTGAGGTCATCCGTCAACTCTATAACAAGTCTCCATGTAATCCAGTCATCTGGCCTGAGCCATCTGTGAGCCCATGTGCGAGGCTAAATTGGTAAATATATTGGCTCATGCATGGCCGGCTTATCTCTGTCTGTGTCATGCCTTTACCCCATACTTACCCACTTTTTAATGTCTCTCCCAGGTAGATCCCAGAGGGGAGGTCGGGTCTGAGGACAGAGGAGGTGTGGCACGGTGAATCCTATCATCTGGGTCACGCCCCTGCAATGTAATGATGCAAATGTTCCATTTTCTGCAGGGAGCGGGGCTAAAATAACCCTATTCACCACGACTCGCATCATGGAGACTCCCATCCTGCCCACTTCACTAGGAAACTATTCAGTTTGAAGAGATAGTAGTTTGTGTTTTCACATTTACATATGGTTGCAGGACACATACAAACGGTCTGGGTAAAGCATGCTTGCCCACTCCCCTGTAATTTCCAGGAGGCCCCTGGACTCCAGCGGCATGATTCATTAAGGAAAGTAAGGCAAAAAAATTAGAAAGTTTTCTCCAGGACAAAAAACCATGTTACAATGGAAGGGGTGCATAACAGTTTATTATTTTGGACATAAGATGAATACTGGTTGTTTTTTTATGTAGCACACAGATACTTGATAGCTTTAATTTTACACTGAAATGTGAAGTTGATCTAGGACATGCCCTACTCCAATTATAAATCTGACCCCACATTTTAAACTTAGCCCCCCCTCCAAAGCAACATGGTTTTGCCAAGGTGCAAAGTTATTCGTTTTCTTGTGCTTTACTTTCCTTAATGAATTAGGCCCCAGGAGTCTCCTGGAAATTCCGTGGGATTGGGCAAGTATGCTTTACCCTGACCATCTGTATGTGTCCTACAACCATATGTGAATGTGAAAACACAAACTGCTATCTCTTCAGCTGAATAGATACATTTCAGCTGAAATCTGTAACTCACAAGTAGATAGGACAGAGACAAATTTAATATCTGCTTATTTTTCCAACAAAGCATCAATAGCAATGAATTGCAAATGACCTAATTATGAATTTGGAGATATAATATATTTTTAATTGTGAAGACATCCCTTTTAATAACGGAAATGTCTAATTGCAGCCAAGTCTGTTGTACAATTTCTCAATGTATTATATTATACTAAATTTGTCTAATTAATTTTGAGCCCATTTAATTTCACAGACGCTACCTAGAAATTATTTGCATAAATTAAACAAAACAAACTTGTAATTGTGGTAATATCATTTTGCAGCGGAATGTTGACTGTTCTGTTGGGAAACAAAGATTATCCAAAACAACAATATCTATGATGGATCTGACTGTTCCCTTCCTGTCCAGAAACATCAGAGGTGAGTGTAGTAATTATCATTAAAAAAAAAGCCTAAAAACAAACAAGATGCTTTTTTAGGGTGAACAGATGCTCACTGTAATCGCAGCACAGTCTATTCAAGTAAACAGTCTGTTTTCTGAAGCTGTGTATTTAATACATAAGAAAAGGGATATTAAAAAAAATCAGTAGGAGTTTAAGATATGGACAAAACTTTTTTAGGCACGGACAGATGTGCGGCTATAGATCATAGTTGCCAACCTTTCCAGGTTGGCCTTTGGGAGTCTTGAGGGGGGAGGTGGGTGTGAGGTGGTGGGGCTTGGCGAATCGCATCATTTTAGCCCAGCCCACGTGATGTAATGACGCAATTTACAAAGGAGGGGGGGGGGTTCAAAATGATGCGATTCCCGGAGAAGTGGAGTGGAGTGGAGTGGAGTGGAGCCAATGGGCAGAGGAAGAGGTGCACAGTGCACAGTGCACAGTGCACAGTGTAGCTGGTGAGCAAATGTTATAGGTATTGAGAACAGGAGGGAAGAGGGCCCTATACACTAGAGCTTACAATCTAAAGGGAAATGGGCAGACAAACAGTTGACACATGGTGGTGAGCTAATGTAATGGCATCTGAGTGAGAGTGGGAGAGATGGAGGATGAAAGGGGGGGAGGTATACTACATGGTGAAATGGTTAAGTGAGGACTAGTAGGCTTTTCTAAGCAGGAGGGTTTACAATGACCGCTGTAAGATATATAGGCTAGGGGATAGTGTGATAGAAAGAGGGAGACCGTTACATTGCACAAGACCCAATGGCTGCTTAATAGCTGTGGTTCCACACAGTCCTTGCCTGGAGAGATAACACCAACTGTGATCTCCATTTTTCCAAGGTGCTCTGTGTTAGACTCACACAACATTAGTAGGACGCTTTGTTATGCTATTTTGACCCAGGCTTGGGGTTGTTAACTTTCACTTGTTTTGTAGTGATGGAACACTGCGACATTTAAATAAAAGAGACTGTGATCACTTGCACCTGATCTGGGGACTATAACGCAGTTTCTTTGGGACTGTTACTGCCAGAACCAATGTCTACTCCAGTGGAGGACAATCCCAAGAACTAATACAATTGAATCCACTATGAACCTCACTTGAACCACATCATTTGCATTTCAGCCTATAGTGAGAAAATACAGATGCCTTGCTTGGTATTACAAAACACCTCCTTAAAAACAAATACATAGTGTACCCAGCATCTATACACAGAGGACCTCATTCAGATGTGAAGTGAAACATGCTTTGGTTTTGTGTGTCTAGAGGGTCCCCCAGCTCCCACTCTCTCTATAAACTGGAAGTGCACCTAGGTGAGCAGAGACGTGGAGCAATCTGAACAGGCGCACTGTGCGAAATTGTAAACATCACATAAAAAGTCCAACCCCTATCATCGGATAAAACGTTTCTCTTTTTAAAGCTCTATTTAATCTCAATTTTATATCAAATTAGTCCTGAGACGGTGGGCAAATTGCAACTCATTACATGTAGGTTGGAAGATTTGCAAAGTGCACCTAGACTGCCTCGTCTCTGCCAAAATGCATCTGGATGACACAAAATGCATCCCATTAAAGTATAGGGCAAGACCCGATCTACACCAAGATCTTTTGCAGAGTGGAGATGGCTGTGTGCCCTAATGAAAGCTCCTAAAAAATGAACCCCCTCCACCCCCTTATCTCATTTCAATAATCTTTTTCCACAAGCTGAAATCTTGTCTTTGCACTGGATAGATAGGAAAGAGGTGTTACAGTGTCCAGGCCATGGTGATGTGTAAATTGGTGGATTGGTAGTCTGCATTCTCATGTTGGTTTAGCCCACAAATGGCTGCCCCCACTGTGTCTACACTATAGTCATCCCCTATGCATTCCTTAAAATACAGATACGGTACGAGATAAGATTAATGTATCAATGTTTAAGTAAATGTGTAAATTATCATCCACGTACTGTTCTAATGACATTATTGTTGTTTTACACAACTAATGTATACTATGCAGATATATATAAATTAGAAAATGTTTTTTGTTCCGTACACCTGTGTGTAATTATGGAAAAAGGCTGCTAATTTAATGAAATCATTTTCTTTCCATCTGCAAAATAATTTGACAGTACAGCTTTGTCTTAGCTTTAGTAAAAAGCTGCATGAAATCAATAGTGTTTATGTTTGCAATCTTTCCTGGAATAAAAATACAGGTCGTTCTACCTCTGTTATTTTTCTTCTTGTTAATAACATTGAAACTAAATATCATTTTTACCAGCTTGGTGCCAACCATACTCGCTCTAAGTAGGTAGACTGATTAGGAATTACATATCAAGCTTGCCTTAATTTCCCATATCCTATTCCATCTGTCTCTTATTTTATCTGTTTACTTTTTAAACTTTGTTTTTGTGCCGCCTACATAGAGTATGAGAGGCAATTTTTTGTCTCATACCTTAGCTAAGTCACTAGTTTAGGCTGAATATTG
The DNA here is from genome assembly GCF_038048845.1 of Mixophyes fleayi. NCBI lineage: Eukaryota > Metazoa > Chordata > Amphibia > Anura > Limnodynastidae > Mixophyes > Mixophyes fleayi. Next base: position 428,718,303 of record NC_134402.1, on the reverse strand, counting down.
GTACTGCCTCTAATGGATCACATTTACAAAGAGCATTGGATGTGCAATTCAAAATGCCAAATGCCTTGGTTTTGAGAGCTTTGATAGTCTTCCAGGCTCACCCCTAATTTATACTCTTGCGGCATGACTCCACAAGCTAGAAGTACTCCTAGCTGGAGAGGGGCAGAATCATCTGTAAAAAGTACACAGGGCACATAGCATAAACGTCACATCAAAAGTCCAACTTCCTACCACTTTAGAACCACTCTTCGAAGGTTTCAATTAATTATGACTGCAAGGGGACATGGGGACTGCCTCTGTTACATCTCGTTTTTGTATTCCATTGAAGAAATATCTTCACCACCAACTCCTCCCATCAGCTGGTATAAACCCAGTCGCCTACGCAAACACCGCTGACTTACTCTTTAAAGCCAATGCACTTTGGCAAAAATCAAGGTGCACTACACCACCAAATAGGATTTTGTGCTTTGCCTTGAACAATTTACACTTCATAAATAAGGCCCACTGAGTGATGATACACAATACAAGAAAACACAGCAATAAACATATACAACACAGCAATAAACATACACAACACAGCAATAAACAACATATACAACTTACCAGTGTCACATTTGAACTTTTTAGTACAGTCAACTTCCTCAATGTTACATAGTTTTGTCGGGACACAGGGGCGGGAATCTGAAAGCTGTCCAGCACAACTTTGTCCTCCAAACTGAGAGGGACGTTCTAGTGATCGAACACGAAACTGAAACAAAATATACGTCACCTTTTCTGGACAAATTAAGATACTTATGTAATAGTTGCAGTTATATATGTAATTAGTGACGTGAGGGATGTTCTCATTGCCTAGGGCGCCGGGCTCTGGAGGGCGCCTGGAGGGCGCCACAGAATTCTAAAATACTTTAAAACTGTGCAGCGACCGCTGACCATACCTGTCACGGCCGCCGCACAGCATTCAGATGGACGGGGAGGGGGGGAAGAGGCTATTTTGTCACCACCGCCGCCTCTCTGCTCCGTCTCCTCCCCTCCACTTACTACTGTCAGTGAGTGGAGGGGAGGAGACGGAGCAGAGAGGCGGCGGTGGTGAGACAAGGTAAGGAGAGGAGGGAGGAGGGCGGCAATTTTTGCGGGGGGGGGGGCGGCGATTTTTTCGGGGGGGGGGGGGGCGCCGCTTTTTTAAAAATGCCTAGGGCGCCGTGGACCCTAGCATCGGCCCTGCTCCTTGGGTATAAATTGTGATTGTTTAATAGTTTCTATTTTACGTTTTGGATAAAAACTATATTGCAGTTTTTCGATAATAGACTTGATTAGTTAAAGTGTTGTTTTAGATTTCTATGCCTTTAGCTGAATGAGCATTTTAAAGGCTTAATACGAATTCCAAAATGCTCGAGGAAATCCACATCTAGGAGAGTGTATTACTATTTATTTATATATTTTCTTTCATATTTCTGTTTAATGTGTACATGACAGGTCCACTTGAAGAACCTGAAATACAACCTTTTGCAGCCCTTAGATGTTCCCTAAGAACTACTGTCAGTGAGTGGGGGGGAGGAGACGTAGCAGAGAGGCAGCGGTGGTGAGACAAGGTAAGGAGAGGAGGGAGGAGGGCGGCGATTTTTGCGGGGGGGGCGCCGCTTTTTTAAAAATGCCTAGGGCGCCGTGGACCCTAGCACCGGCCCTGGAAGAAGGTCTACTCTTGGAGGACTCCACCACTAGAGGTGCACCTAGATGTGCGAAGAGGCAGAAAAACCTTTACAGGTGCACTGTGCAAAATAGTAATCATCACATCAAGGTACAACCTAACACCCCATTAGTACCAAACTTTCCATCAAATAATCTTCACTTCTTCTACTGCTTGGTTGGCTCTCAGACACTGCCATCTTGTTCCACAAACTCATCATTTGGTGGAGATCTAGTCATACTTGATCAAAGCAAGGTGCATTTTTGTACCAATGCTGCTTTAGCAGATGTTTGGTACTTTTTAAATGGTCTTCAAAGTATTTACAGCAGGTGGATCAATGTATAGTAGGCATGTACTTTGATGTCCACTGGGCAGAATGTCTAGTAGAAGAGGTAAAAACTAAAGTGTACAGTTCATAAATTACGGGTCATGCTGAGTATATTTGTCCATTTAATAATGGCTAGTGACTCAGTGAGGAGAAGGTACATATTTTGTTCCCTGCTTTTCTTTTTTTATCGTTTTATTGTTAAATTTAGACCCTGTTGACTTTCAGATGGTCACAGGAACAAAAGTATACAGATAAAGAGAGAGAAAGATCGGGATAAAACTAGATTCTCTATTGTCAGTTTTTAACCACACTTTAAGAAGAATTTTTTGCCGCAGCAGCTAAGTGACACTAATCTCCCCAGGAATCCTGGCTGGCAGTGCTAACAATACTCTTACCGCTACACCAGCTACTACAGGGAGCCTCTGCTCATGCGTGACCCAGCATACTAGGTTCTTACACCTGCAGTGAAACTAGAAGCCTGGGCTTGGGCTTACAGTCCCACCTTCATTAAAAAAAAATAAGATTAAAAGACTATGGGGTAAATGTATCAAGCTGAGAGTTTTCCTGCGGGTTTGAAAAGTGGAGATGTTGCCTATAGCAACAAATCAGATTCTAGCTGTCATTTTGTAGAATGTACTAAATAAATGACAGCTAGAATCTGATTGGTTTTTCAAACCCACTGGAAAACTCTCAGCTTGATACATTTACCCCTATATGTAAAAATAGAAAAATAAATAATCATTTTAATACCTTAACCTAAGGAAAAGTGCTTTATTGAGGAACCTTTGCTATCACAACCCTGAGATGGCGATAGACATGGGAGGACAGCTGCTGACCATTGTAAAAAGGCTTTGACACTGAACTTCCTGACAAGTCCAATCATATTTTTGCGCAAGAAGTTTTAGTCTTAAGGCTTGGAATAAATTACAGAAGTTCCTATGAGACTGAAGATACATAGCTTCAAATGACCCCACCTTCTAGAAACAGTCACAACCTACTGAAATTGTTTCTGCCGGTTGGCAGAGAGTACGACAAGTGTTGCTGGTCCCTTTTAAGTGTAGGTGGTTACACAATTTCTGAATCTGTGATGTTCACCCAGGATCACATGCAAGAGCAATGTTTGATTCATTCTTCCATATAAACTAAGGCAGTTACCTGCCCAGATGTCCATGCTCAGTTACATATCTGCACGAGTCATACCTGCTTCTTGAGACAAGGGTCACATTCAGACCATGCTCCGAAGTCACCCAGCTGGCAGTTAATTGGACATGCCTGTTCATTGCAAGATTGACTCTCATATTTTACGCAGAATTGTTCACAATTATTTTTTCGGTAGTATTCATCATAGACTATATTCCTGTAGAAAGAAATTGGTAATTAATGTGTTTGTTTTTTATGCATTCTAACTTAAAAATGTATTTTACACTGTTCAATTTGGGCCTGACTAATGTTCAGATGTTCATCCGTTAGCGTAGCATATATTGCTTGCAATAGTTCTGTGCATGCTCAGAAATGGACATTATGCCAATGAACGTAACAGCATTCCATTCATGTCTCCATTCACATGACACTTACAACTCCCTACAACTTGGAAGGCGTAACTGTGGAGGGAAAGGGATGACTAACATAGGCACTGTACAGTAAGGGGCGTTCTGGTGCAAATGAGGACGGTTCAAGTCCTGTGTTTGACATAAGTATGCTTGTATTCAGCTGTATATTCTACACCCTCTACAACACAGGTGTAAATGCCGACTGATAGTGGCAGGGGCTGGCTGGCAGACTTTAGCCCTGGGGGCACGCACAGTAGCGGCCCATTCTTAAAAGGTGGTCTTCGGTATATTATATATATTTATCAATTTAAAAAGAGGCTAATTTAGTGTTGCTTAACCCAGCGATACTTTATTATTATAAATTTTAAATAGTGCAAACAAAAAAATGCAGCAAAAAACAAACCTCACTTTCCATTGCATTGGACTATATACTAATAGGGTTATTATTTGTTTTAGGGTTAACCCAAAACAAATAATATGAGCAATGCTACCGGTAGAAGGAGCAGACAACTAGGTGTCAATCTGGCACCCTGGCCCAGAGCTGGATTAAGGCTCTGGGGGAGCCCAGGGGGACTTTAGACAGGGGGGACCCCTATGATGTAACATTGTTATCATTTTTGAAAAATACACAGGCAATACTGTGTGTACTAACATGGCCATCTTAACATTTTGGGCCCCCGGGCAAAGCAGTGCACCGGGGCCCCTATATATACATATATATATATAAAAAAAATTATTATATATATGAGGGCCCTGCAGCCCAGGGGGGTCCGTCGGAGGCAGCACAAAAAAAAAACCTGAAAAAAAAAAGAAGACAATACTTACCTTGCGGTCAGCTGGCGATCCGGCTCCCTCCATGGTCTCCTCCTCCGTCGCGCTCCGCAATGGATGTTGGGCAGGCGTGATGAAATCACACCCGACATACACTGCGAGCGCCGCACGGAGGAGGAGACCATGGAGGGAGCCGGATCGCCAGCTGACTGCAAGGTAAGTATTGTCTTCTTTTTTTTTTCAGGTTTTTTTTTTTGTGCTGCCTCTGACGGGCCCCCGGGCACCTGCCCATTGTGCCCAATGGGAAAGATGGCCCTGTGTACTATTGTTAGGTGCACGCAGCTCTGCCTTCATAAGCAGTACACGGTGAAGCAGGACATACCTCCCAACTGTCCTTGCAGTCAGAGTAAATCCTGACTAAGTGAGACAGACACCCAAATTTGGGACTGCTCTAATAGATTCAGGACAGTTGGCAGAGTGTCCTGCTCTCTCCTACCTGATCTTGTCACTTTCACCACTTGTGGCTGCTGGTGTCTTTAGATCAGTTGCTGCTTGTCTGGATCCTGGAATGTTGGATGCTCTATTTAGAAAAGAAATGGGTACATGAAATTCAGAAAACGCCAATCAGCCCCAGTGTTAGGTCAATATAACACCCACGTTTTATAATAAAGCTTCGGTCCAGCCCAAAATGAAAATAATAGTATTCACATTTGATAAATATATCTATTTCTCTCCAACTAGCCCTGACATTAAATTAATAGTATTCACATTTAATAAACAAACCTATTTCCCTCCCTCCAAACAGCCCCAGCAATAAATTAAATAACATTTATGTTTAATAAATATAACAATTTCCCCACAATCATCCCAGGCATTGAATAATTCATAATCGCATTTAACAAATAGACTTCATTTTCCCCAAACAGCCCCACATTCAATTAATAGCTCTCAAACCACCCCAACATTAAATTAAATGTCCAATCACCCAATTTTAACTTCATAGGCCCCACTATTAAACTGCCCCACCACCCACAAATAAAATAGCACCCATAATTAGCCCTCAACCTGCACTCCATCATTACATTAATAGCCTGCCTCCCACATTATATATAAATCCCCCTTCCCTCACACATTATATTAATATAATGGCCCCCACACTCAAACACACAGAAAAGCTGTATACTGGCACACACACACACACACACACACACACACACACACACACACACACACACATACACACACACACAATATACTGGTGCACGCACACACTCACAATATATATAGTGCCCCCTCTCTCACATACACACAATAAATAGTGGCCCCCTCACACACACATACAATATATAGTGGCCCCCTCACTAACACAATATATAGTGGCCCCCTCACACACACACAATATATAGTAGCCCCCTCACACACACACAAGATATAGTGGCCCCCTCACACACACACACACACACACACACACACACACACACACACACACACACACAAGATATAGTGGCCCCCTCACACACACACAAGATATAGTGGCCCCCTCACACACACAATATATAGTGGCCCCCCTCACAATACACACAAGACACTGACACACACACAATACACTGACACACACATTACACTGACACAGACACACAATACACTGACATACCACCTCCCCGTCCCCGCCGCACTTACCTTGTTCCAGCCGCACCGCACGCGTTTGGAGTCTTCACACATGGGATGGCACCTGTCACGTGGTGCACGTCCAATGTGACAGCAGTAGGAGGCCAAAGTGGAAGACGGACTGCGGCCAATAGGAGAAGGTGGCTGGTCACGGAGCAGGGGACAGCCACCAATAGAGACTAAGCAGGGACTGGCCCAAAATAGTCTTTTTTTGGTCCGGCCCAGCCCACCCCTGGATAGTGGCGACTGACGCCACCTAGTGTCTGATTTATAAAGTACCTGTATGCGTGCAAGTAGCTATCACTAAACATACAAATGTAACTTAAAAATGCAATGTATGTGCAGTTTGCATTGCAATCATCTTTATTTATGTAGGTAATGTAAAAATAAATAAATAAATACATATTTACATAAATGATTATACTGTTAACAGTTGTTATTTAAATTTCTTTAAAAAGTTTTATGCGTTCTGATGTAAACTTTTATTGTACTTACGCATGTGTGTATGCTGCAGTCTGTTCTGTGTGTCTACGTACGACAAGTACAGGTCAGGTAGAGCGTACTTCCACCCAGATTCAAATGATAGTTTATCTTGAGATTTGACTACGGCCAGACCTACCCTGCCTGGAGTTGACACATGCTCCGCGAAGCCACTTTGGTACTCTATGGCGCATGTGTGGAAATGGCGTCACTGCGCAGGCGCTGCTCCTCCACACACCCATGCTTGTTCTGACTCCGGCTGTGTTATCCACAGAGCTGGGACTATGAACTTCTGGTGGCACAAGACTAGCGCCGAAAAAAATAAAATTCCCGAGCTGCCGTGGTGCATCCCTACCAGCTCACATCTGGCCTTAATTATGTACAAAATATGCTCACTGTGCAATAGATGTAATTGTGCTTTACAGTTTTGTAAAGATGGGAACATAGTCCATAATACATTTCTGTGATATGTCGGTTTCAACGGTATTTAGGACCTTTCACAGCTCGCTACCTGTTTGTTAATTATCCCTGGTATCACTAATGTGATCATGGGAGTTGCATGGTCAAGTAAAGCTCCTACATTTATCACTGAGAATTTACAATGAGGTTAGGACTTACCTATGTCTATTTTGAGTTCCATGAGCGCATGTTTTAGTGCAGCTTGTCCAGGACGACCATGGGTAATGTTCACAGAAGCATGAAGACGCCTTCCCCACAATACAGCTTAGGAACAGCCATAGGAAACAAACTCTGGAATCCATTGATCTATAAAATTCATTACAGTCCTAGTAAAATAAAAATCCATGAAAATCCTTTGTTTTTTGTGTATTTACTATGTTAGTTCTCCTCCCACAGATATCAGTTAAGGAATCTCTCATTGCTTTGCAATACTTCAAAATCCAATCTATTAGATAATTATAGTGGTTGTCTGTCTATGCACAATTGGGTGTCAGCATATGCAGTCAATAGTGAGGATTAGAATGTTACTGTTTTGCTGCTTTGATTTAGAATATGTAGATTGAATCCTCTTATAGTGTGAGCTACATTCATATAAATACTAGTGAGGTCTGGCTACCGAATTCAGGTAATGGTGTCCTAGAGCAGCGACTCCTCCTATTTACTACACTGGGGGTGATTGAGCAGAACATAGTTGGGGGTGGGGTTGCCAAAATGCGGCTGACACCTTTAAATTTAAAAGGCTATTATTTTGTAAAAACATGCTTAATTTGAAAACAAATGCAGGCCATTGATGAAAACCAATGGTAATTGTGCAGTCAAATGCTACATTCAATCAAACTTCTTACCTTTTTTTGTAATTGTCCCTTCAAATGTAAACAGTACTAACATCTTCAAATTATATTTTATTTCCTCACTTTGTCAGCTCCTACCCTCAGCCTTTGCAAAATTCTGCAACTTCTGTCATCTTGCTCTGGAAATTGTGCAAATTATTGGTCCCAAGCTGCGGCTGCATTGCGCATTGGACATTTGTACTTTGTAAATGAACTTCTGCCGATTCCAAAACGACATTAACCCCTGTGGACAAATCTTTAAAACAAGCACACTTGCTTGACTTTACTCCCAGCTCCCATCATTGTCCCAGTGGAAATAGGGACAGAGTGTGCACACTGATGCTTTGTAAAAAGGGGGTGTGGTCACATCAATTTGGGGGCATGCCATATCCCTAGGCTACCCCCTACTCACCTGCCCCTAAAAATTCCCTGCATTGCCACATGCACCAGTGGCAGGGTGTGTGTGGTACCAACTTATACATACCTCCCAACAACAGCGGTGATTGGGTGGACGGCGAGACAGTCACCTCATATTGGGACTGTCCCGCCTAAATCAGTGCAGTTGGAAGTTTTGCTTTACTTTTTTAACTACAATAGCAACTTTTCAAACATGGAAATTCCCTTTATTCATCTAGGGCCTGATTCATTAAGTATCTTAACTTGAGAAACTTCTTATTTCAGTCTCCTGGACAAAACCATGTTACAATGCAAGGGGTGCAAATTAGTATTCTGTTTTGCACATAAGTTAAATACTGACTGTTTTTTCATGTAGCACACAAATATCAACTTTAAATTTCACTGTACAAATAAGCTCTCAAGTATCTGTGTGCTACATGAAAAAACAGTCAGTATTTAACTTATGTGCAAAACAAAATACTAATTTGCACCCCCTGCATTGTAACATGGTTTTGTCCAGGAGACTGAACTAGGAAGTTTCTCTAGTTAAGATCCTTAATGAATCAGGCCCCTATACCTTATTTTAAAAAGCAATTCAGTAAAATATTACTATTTATTTATAGAATGCCAGCATATTCTGCAGCACTTTACAGTTGGGAGCAGACTCAGTAATAAAACAAGCCTGGGTAATAACAGACTGACAAAGAGATAATATTCTGTAGTCTTTCCCTATTATACCAGACCACCCACAAATATCCACTTTTACCTGCATCCCCGATCACCAGTATTCATCAGCCCGTCTCTCTATATAACATGAATTGCCCTCATTACAATGCTTAGTCTCGCTGTATGTTTTTACTTGCCCAATGAAATAATCTGGCTAATATATAGAGTAGAGGATCATTTCTTGCGCATAGTTTTTCTTATTCACACTTACGACAGCAAATCCAAATTAATTTGGACAAAAGTAACTATTTTAAAAGAAACCCTATGTAACTAACCTCAGATAAACGTATTAGGAGAACTCACCTTAATGGCTGTGTCTCTTCTTTTGATGTAATCGACTCACTTTACCTAAAAGTCCAGGGTCTGTGTTTACCTTGGTTAATTTTACACCATTCACCACTCCCCTCATCCTTTGAAAAGCAAATAGTGAATTGTGGAAACATTGTTTATTTTTCATTATTCTTTAATGGAACAATGTGTGTGAAATACCTAATCTGGGCTAGTATCTCCTAAAGGGCAGCTGCTGGTATGGAGGGTTATTACTAGAGATGGGCGGGTCCGGTTCTCCGAGAACCGAACCCACCCGAACTTTGGGTATCCGAGTACCGAGCTGAGCAGCTCGGTACTCTCCCGCCCATTCCGAATCCAAATCGAGGCCGAACGTCATTGTGACGTCGTCGGATCTCGGGACTCGGTTCTCGCGATACTTCAACTTTATAAATACACGCCTCCACAGCAATCCATCGCCATTTGACAGAGGGAGAGAGCAGGGTGTAGTCATAGGCTAATTAGAGCAGGGACAGAGAATACCATATTGTTCTTGCAATTGCTCTAACCAAAATCGCTAGTGCAGAGAGGAGGATAGAGGTTTATTATTTTTTCTTCATATTTGGCACTCCCCAGCGCTTTTGGGGTGTCCCCCATAATTGTGCATTAATATTTCTGGCTGTCAAAAGTCATATCTGTCAGCAGTATCTACTCAATAATTTTTAGCACTCCTCAGTGTTTTTGGGGTGTCCTCCCTAATTGTGCATTAATATTTCTGGCTGTCAAAAGTCATATCTGTCAGCAGTATCTACTCAATAATTTTTAGCACTCCTCAGTGTTTTTGGGGTGTCCTCCCTAATTGTGCATTAATATTTCTGGCTGTCAAAAGTCATATCTGTCAGCAGTATCTACTCAATAATTTTTAGCACTCCTCAGTGTTTTTGGGGTGTCCTCCCTAATTGTGCATTAATATTTCTGGCTGTCAAAAGTCATATCTGTCAGCAGTATCTACTCAATAATTTTTAGCACTCCTCAGTGTTTTTGGGGTGTCCTCCCTAATTGTGCATTAATATTTCTGGCTGTCAAAAGACATATCTGTCAGCAGTATCTACTCAATAATTTTTAGCACTCCTCAGTGTTTTTGGGGTGTCCTCCCTAATTGTGCATTAATATTTCTGGCTGTCAAAAGTCATATCTGTCAGCAGTATCTACTCAATAATTTTTAGCACTCCTCAGTGTTTTTGGGGTGTCCTCCCTAATTGTGCATTAATATTTCTGGCTGTCAAAAGTCATATCTGTCAGCAGTATCTACTCAATAATTTTTAGCACTCCTCAGTGTTTTTGGGGTGTCCTCCCTAATTGTGCATTAATATTTCTGGCTGTCAAAAGTCATATCTGTCAGCAGTATCTACTCAATAATTTTTAGCACTCCTCAGTGTTTTTGGGGTGTCCTCCCTAATTGTGCATTAATATTTCTGGCTGTCAAAAGTCATATCTGTCAGCAGTATCTACTCAATAATTTTTAGCACTCCTCAGTGTTTTTGGGGTGTCCTCCCTAATTGTGCATTAATATTTCTGGCTGTCAAAAGTCATATCTGTCAGCAGTATCTACTCAATAATTTTTAGCACTCCTCAGTGTTTTTGGGGTGTCCTCCCTAATTGTGCATTAATATTTCTGGCTGTCAAAAGTCATATCTGTCAGCAGTATCTACTCAATAATTTTTAGCACTCCTCAGTGTTTTTGGGGTGTCCTCCCTAATTGTGCATTAATATTTCTGGCTGTCAAAAGTCATATCTGTCAGCAGTATCTACTCAATAATTTTTAGCACTCCTCAGTGTTTTTGGGGTGTCCTCCCTAATTGTGCATTAATATTTCTGGCTGTCAAAAGTCATATCTGTCAGCAGTATCTACTCAATAATTTTTAGCACTCCTCAGTGTTTTTGGGGTGTCCTCCCTAATTGTGCATTAATATTTCTGGCTGTCAAAAGTCATATCTGTCAGCAGTATCTACTCAATAATTTTTAGCACTCCTCAGTGTTTTTGGGGTGTCCTCCCTAATTGTGCATTAATATTTCTGGCTGTCAAAAGTCATATCTGTCAGCAGTATCTACTCAATAATTTTTAGCACTCCTCAGTGTTTTTGGGGTGTCCTCCCTAATTGTGCATTAATATTTCTGGCTGTCAAAAGTCATATCTGTCAGCAGTATCTACTCAATAATTTTTAGCACTCCTCAGTGTTTTTGGGGTGTCCTCCCTAATTGTGCATTAATATTTCTGGCTGTCAAAAGTCATATCTGTCAGCAGTATCTACTCAATAATTTTTAGCACTCCTCAGTGGTTTGCGCTCAGAATGGATTCAAAGCAGTCCACATATGATCTAAATGAGCAACCAGGTTCTGTCACCAGTCCTGATGTTAGTGTTCCCAGTACGTCATCTGGCCAAGGCGATGTCAAACAACAGAGTGTTTTCAAATTAGTGCAAAAAACAAAAACCAAAAAAAAATTTACTGTATTGAAGCGAAAAAGAAGTGTAACTGAGCAAAAGTTAAGTGACGATAAAAAAAAAATTGCAAGCATGCCATTCTACACACGCAGTGGCAAAGAGAGAATGAGGCCTTCACCTTTGGCTATTAGTGGCAGATCCCAAAAAGTTACCCAGGCTACAATTGGTGCACAACTACTGTTACGCGTCAAAGCTGAGCTGCAAGATACCAGTGAGGCATTACAGGAGAATATTTGCTCTGATTCACAAATGACAACAATCCCTGTGGAGAGTCCATCCAACAGTGGGATGTCTAATCGTGAGCATTCTGCTGATGTGTGCCTTAATAGCCCGAGTGTAGCCGGTGATACCCAAATTGAGGATGCCACTTTGGAATTAGAAGAGGATGAGGGGGAGATTTGTGTAGGCGACGAGGGCGCTAATGAGGATGTTGATGAGGATGAGGTTGTTTGTGTAAGTCCTGCACCAGTGGCAGCAGTTCTGGCACGTGACAAGAAAAAGGCCATTGTCATGCCTGGGCATAAAACAAAAAAATCCACTTCTTATGTGTGGAATTATTTCTACCCAAATCCAGACAACAATTGTATAGCCATTTGTAGTGTATGTGAAGCCACAGTCAGTCGAGGGAGGGACCTTAACCATCTTGGAACCTCGTCTATGTTACGCCATTTAACGAGAGTTCATGGCAAAGTGTTGGGAAAAGCTGAAAGTTCTTCCCAAAAGAATACAAGCACTCCCTCATCAGCTAAGACCCTCCGCTCACCGACATACCGACGGCTACAAAATACACCCACCACACCATCCTCATCAATATCCTCAGTAGCGCTCGGAGTTAGCCCGGCATCCCACTTAAGGCTGGATGACTCCGGCACTATTATTGATTCCCCTGAAGAAAGCGTTAGTCCTGCTGCTGCTGTTGCTGCTGCTGGGGGTGAATCGTCATCCCAGAGGCAGGTGAATAAAATGAGCAGTCCTACATTTCAGCAATTAACTGTGAAACAATCATTTGCGAGGGGAAGCAAATATGACAGCAGTCACCCAGTCGCCAAGCGAATCACAGACGCCATGGCTGCAATGTTAGTGTTAGATCTGCGTCCAATCTCCACAATAAACGCAGCTGGTTTTTCACAGTTAATTGAGGTTTTGTGTCCGCGTTACAGAATTCCATCGCGACACCATTTCTCCCGTAAAGCTATTCCACAACTATACCAAAAAGTGTGTAAAAATGTAGAGATTGCGCTGAAAAATGCCATTCTGCCCACTGTTCACTTAACCACAGATATGTGGACAAGTGGAAGTGGCCAAACCAAAGACTATATGACTGTGACAGCCCACTGGGTTGGTCATTCACCTTCACCAGCAGGAACAGCAGCAGCATGTACACCACTACGTAACATTTGTCACAGGCAGGCCACTCTTTGTATCACCGGCTTCACTAACAGGCATACGGCTGACAATTTGTTACGCAAACTGAGAGATGTGATTGATGCATGGCTTATACCACTCGGACTCTCCCCAGGGTATGTCATTTCAGATAACGCCAACAATATAGTGCGAGCATTACAGCTGGGTGATTTCCAACATATTCCCTGTTTTGCTCACACCATCAACTTGGTGGTGCAGAGCTTCCTACGAAATAACCGTGAGGTGCAGGAGATGCTTTCGGTGGCCCGTAAAATTTCAGGCCATTTCAGGCATTCAGCCACAGCATGTAGGAGATTACAGCAGCTCCAAGAGCAGTTTAACTTGCCCTGCCACCAACTTAAGCAAGAGGTGGTAACTCGGTGGAATTCCACCCTGTACATGCTTCAGAGGATGGAGGAACAGCGCAAAGCCATCCAAGCATATTGCACAAGTCATGACATTGGGAAAGGAGGGGGGATGTATTTCACTCTTGCACAGTGGGGAATCCTTTCAGTGCTGTGCAAGGTGCTGAAACCATTTGAAGTTGTGACATGTGAGGTCAGTGCAGACTCTGCTAGTTTGAGCCAAGTCATTCCTTTAATTAGACTATTGGAAAAGCAGCTTGAGAAAATGAAGGAGGAGCTGAAAGCAAGCAATTCAGCAAAGTATGTTGGCCTTGTCGATCAAGTACTTAATTCGCTTCACAATGATCCTCGAGTTATTAAGATCTTGAACTCGGATCAGTACGTTTTGGCCACTGTGCTTGATCCAAGGTTTAAAACCTACATTGAGTCTTTACTTGTAAATGAGCGAGATGTGAACTTTTGCAAGGAGCTATTGCTCAGCAAGTTGGCCGCTGAACTGGGCCTCGGCTTGACGACGTGTCCTCCTTCACTTTCTCAAGCTTTTGCTCGTAAAAAATTAAATTTCCAAAAAAGAAGCAGGGAAGACACAGGGGGCAGACGAGAACAATTTAACATCTGGGCTGGTTTGAAGGATTTTTCAAAAAAAAGTGTCACTTTGCCCATAAGTCCATCCAATATGAGTATAAACATGCAAAGGATGGTGGAGGATTACTTTCAAGAGGTAGTTGATATGGAAATGTCAGACAGTCCCTTTCCTTACTGGGAAGAAAAGCAGGCCATTTGGAAACCCATGTACAAACTTGCTTTGCAATACCTAAGCTGCCCACCCTCCAGTGTGTACTCTGAACGAGTGTTCAGCACAGCAGGGAACTTAGTCAGTGATCGCCGTAGAAGGTTACTTCCCAAAAATGTGGAGAAAATGATGTTTATAAAAATGAACTACATCTTCCACGAGGAAGGCCTTCACCATCCAAGACATCCAAGCACTGACTGTTCTCTAATGGCGGATTCAAGCGGCGATGAATTGATAGTCTGTGATGATGACGTACACACTGATGAGGGTGAGGATGAAGCTGAAGATGATGCCGATAACATCTTTTTAAAACTTTCTATGTAAGTGTAGGGTGCAATCTACCCCCAAAGAGGAAAGGGACTTGTGGCATTTCCATATCACATACCATCTTGAAAGGCTGCTGTTAGGGCAATTTATCCTTAAGGGTAGGGTGTCATAGACAGAGTGACCCTAAACTGGCTTTGTCCATTTTTCATAATATTGTACAGTCTATAATGGCTGAATTTTTTAGTATTTTATACAAGTGGAGGGGGGCCTAGAGAGACAGAAACCAAACTGTCTTTCTCCATGTCAATTAATATTGTACAGTCTATAATGGCTGAATTTTTTAGTATTTTATACAAGTGGAGGGGGGCCTAGAGAGACAGAAACCAAACTGGCTTTCTCCATGTCAATTAATATTGTACAGTCTATAATGGCTGAATTTTTTGGTATTTTATACAAGTGGAGGGGGGCCTAGAGAGACAGAGTGACCCCAAACTGTCTTTCTCCATGTCAATTAATATTGTACAGTCTATAATGGCTGAATTTTTTAGTATTTTATACAAGTGGAGGGGGGCCTAGAGAGACAGAAACCAAACTGGCTTTCTCCATGTCAATTAATATTGTACAGTCTATAATGGCTGAATTTTTTGGTATTTTATACAAGTGGAGGGGGGCCTTGAGAGACAGAAACCAAACTGGCTTTTTCCATTTCTTTACATATTTAACTATAAGTGTAGGGTGTAATATACATTCAAGACGATGGCTGCATTGCCAATATGCATAGATGGAGAGGAAGACAATCTGTTTTGTGTGTAGAATAGGCCTACCAACGAAGAATTAAACTGTTTTTTTGGATGATTTATTACCTCAACAATTAGATTACTTGTCTCTAAAACAGTTGGAGCACTAAATTGGGTTAATTTAGGCCCAAAAACATGGATTTTCCCAAAAAATAGCAAAACAAAACCAAACAAAACCAAAACCAAAACCAAAACACGCAATGGCGGTTTTGCAAAACCAAAACCAAAACCAAAACACGACGGTAATCCAGATCCAAAACCGAATCCAAAACCAAAACACGGGGGTCAGTGACCATCTCTAGTTATTACTAATAAAAGTACAAACTCACACAGCACAAGTGATCTGTGACAGCCAATAAGATAATTTGGACTACTTTACACTAGGCTAATAAAAGCTGAAGTTTGATTGGTTACTATACATTATAGTACTGGGCAATGTTAGAGAATGGCCCACTTGTGCTCTGGAGACTCCTGGAGACTCCTGAATGTCAAAGAGCTTTTAAGGTGCCACAGTGCTCTGCAACGCCGTACAGTAGGGAAAACAGGACACATATAAAACAAGGACATACAATAAAAGTATGTCCTTGTTTTATGTGTGTCCTGTTTTCCCTACCGTACGTCGCTGCGGAGCACTGTGGCACCTTACAAATCTATGAAAATAATAATTATTTTGAGTCCGGTTATAAAATCAAATGAAACGATACGATGTGCTTTGGTATAATAAAACATGATCATGAGTGCGAAAACACTAACGCAATATTGACTTAATAGACTTTTATTGTGTGACTGGCACGATAATCGGGTGAAAAACCTGTAGTGTGTACCCAGCTTAAGGGAGGAATTCCTACCGTATATTTATAGTAATAGCAACAATTGTACATTAAATATAGTTTTGCTTTAAAACAAGTTTTGTATAGTACTTAAGAATTTAAAGCTCAACTTTTACGAACACTTTCATTAAAATGTAATAAAAAAATAATATAGACCCACATTCCCCACATTGTGTATGGCCTGGTTATATACAGTTGGGAAGATACGTGGTTCCCAAATCACTCAGACACGGTATTAGAGGAAAATCGAAGGATGATTTATTCTGCAGAACAGGATTAAATACAGCACGGCCCCGTAACAATAGCAGGTCCAACAAGTGAGGAAATCAGTTCAAATAAATCCAGTGAGATATGTTCCACAGCGCATTTCTGGCAGAGCATCACCTCTTGGCCAAAAGTTAGTCACACATGTCCAGCTCCCAGGGTAGCCTCTTCTATCACCTCCTAATCCCACCTTGGGAACTGCCTGCCATGGGCAGTTGTAAAAGGTCTCGATTGGTGGGCCTCTCACACTATCCAGCCCCTCCCCTCCCTCCCCGGTGTCCTCCTTCAGGTGACCTTTGCTGGGTCAGGCTCCTGACTGGCTGTAGAGCTCACTAGTGGACAATAGGGAGCAAACAGAAATAACAATGGTAGCTTAATTCACTAAACTCCTGAGTGTTCCCTGTGGAGGTGAAATTTAACCCCTGAAGTACTTTTCCGAGGAGATGTTATAGTTACATCACTGATACTTCCTGATAGCAACATGGCTAAAAAGTGCAGTTCAGGTATGGGTTAGGTTAAGGGGTTGTAACACCATACACCTTGCCCGTTGCTTTACAACAGTCATGGCCAAACGTTTTGAGAATGACACACATATTATTTTTCACAAAGTCTGCTTCCTCAGTTTTTATGATGGCAATTTGCATATACTCCAGAATGTCATGAAGAGTGATCAAATGAACTGCAAATAATTTCAAAGTCCCTCTTTGCCAAGGCAATCAACTTTATCCCAAAAACAACATTTCCACTGTATTTCAGCCCTGCCACAAAAGGACCAGCTGTCAGTGATTCTCTCGTTAAAAGAGTTGAGTGTGTTAATGAGGACAAGGCTGGAGATCATTCTGTCATGCTGATTGAGTTAGAATAACAGACTGGAAGCTTTAAAAGGAGGGTGGTGCATGAAATCATTGTACTTCCTCTGTTAATCATTGCTATCTGCAAGGAAACACATGTCATCATTGCTTTGCAGAAAAAGGGCTTCACAGGCGAGGATATTGCTGCCAGTAAGATTGCACCTAAATCAACCATTTATCAGATCATCAAGAACTTCAAGGAGAGAGGTTCAATAGGTGTAAAGAAGGCTTCAGGGTGCTCAAGAACGTCCAGCAAGCGCCAAGACCGTCTCCTTAAGTTGATTCAGCTGCGGGATTGGGGCACCAACAGTCAGAGTTGCTCAGGAATGGCAGTAGGCAGGTGTGAGTGCATCTGTACGCACAGTGAGGTAAAGACTTTTGGAGGATGGCCTGGTGTCAAGAAGGCCAGCAAAGAAGCCACTTTTCTCCAGGAAAAACATCAGAGATAGACTGATATTCTGCAAAAGGTACAGGGATTAGACTGCTGAGGACTGGGGTAAAGTAATTTTCTTTCAGATTGTTTGGGGCATCTGGAAAAACGCTTGTCTGGAGAAGGAAAGGTGAGCGCTACCATCAATCCTGTGTCATGCCAACAGTAAAGCATCCTGAGACCATTTATGTGTGGGGTTGCTTCTTAGCCAAGGGAGTGGGCTCACTCACAATTTTGCTTAAGAACACAGCCAGAGAATAAAGAAGTGTACCAAAGCATCCTCCGAGAGCAACTTGTCCCAACCATTCAAGAACAGTTTGGTGACGAACAATGCCTTTTCCAGCATGATGGAGCACCTTGCCATAAGGCAAAAGTGATAACTAAGTGGCTTGGGAATCGAAATTTTGGGTGCATGGCAAGGGAACTCCCCAGACCTTAATCCCATTGAGAATTTGTAGTCAATTCTCAAGAGGCGGGTGGACAAACAAAACCCACAAGTTCTGACAAACTCCAAGTATTGATTAATCAAGAATGGGCGGCCATCAATCAGTATGTGGCCCAGAAGTTAATTGACAGCATGCCAGGGCGAATTGCAGAGGTCTTCAAAAAGAAGGGTCAACACTGCAAATATTGACTCTTTTATGCATAAACTTAATGTAATTGTCAATAAAAGCCTTTGACACTTATGAAATACTTGTAATTTTACTTCAGTATAACATAGCAACATCTGACAAAAAGGTCTAAAAACACTGAAGCAGCAAACTTTGGGAAAACCAATACTTGTCATTCTCAAGACTTTTGGCCATGACTATATATCACTGACTAAATCCCATAGCAAAAACAAATATTTATTTTCCCCTTATCTCCAGTGTTTGCTTCATTTGACCTAAATTTACACTCAGCTGAATTCCTGTGTAGTGTCTGGTTACTGATTTACAGTATTTCACAGCAGTTCCAGTAATTGTGGGGAAATAGTGGGAATCAATCCAAATATTATCAGACATTTCCTTCATTTCAGAACAAATCACAACCTAGTTCTGAACCTCAGCTTAATGAGGCCCTCATTGCATAATATGTGAGATGTACAGCAATTGGCTGAACTCTGTATAGCACTGGTTTTGCTGTTTTTCATTTTGCTGAACTTTATATGAACATTTAAAACAAGGGAAAAGTTCCACACAAGTTATTTTGCAATGTTATGAAACATTTTAAAGAAAAAGTTCTAATTTACATTTTACCAGTTAACATTTTTGCCTTATCATCACCTCTCTCACCTAGACTCCCTATTCCTTCCAGAATACGCTGGTTTTGTTACTACTGACTGCAAATTAAGGGACTCGTGAGTTGGACGCCAGTCCAACTTATCACCGCATAGAGCACTTTTGGCCAGGGATCCATCTCACTTTGCACTCCGGCTGAGACGGATCTCTCCCTTGCACCCCACTGCGCTTCGAGAGGTGGATCGGGGAAAGTGAACGAGCCTAGCAATCTAAAGGCGTGTTCACGCTCTTTATATGCTATGCTGAGTTGAAAGCAGCGGCAGATAGGTCTCTAGGAGACGTATCTTTTGCAGGTGCTTTTTGCTGGGACAGAAAACCTTGCAGTATTAAAAAAGGAAGTAAAAAAAACAGACATTTAAAAAAAAGGTGTGCACCCCCTCCCAAACAGCTTAACCAAGTCTAGTGCTTTTTGGGGGAGAGGAGCACAATTTTTTTTTGCATTAATATATTTATTCATTAATCTGCTTTACATGGCTGCGGTGATTGATACATTTAAGTTGATCATGCATACCGGCCGGGCCGCTCTGTCTGACAGCTGTTTGGGCCGGCCGCCCCCCCCCCTGTTAATACAATATTTAGTAAATATTACCGGCGGCCGCATCACAAGACACGTGAGGCGGCTACGTCAGCACACAGGCGGCCGCATCACATAACACGTGATGCGGCCGCGTCATCAATGACGCGGCCACATCGCGTGTCATGTAATGCGGCCGCCTGTGCACCCCCCGGGCTGAACTTTGCCAGCCCGCGCCTGATACCGGCCCATAAGGCAGATGAAGAGGTGTGTTTGTGAAATTTGCATAGTATTCTAAGTGCAGTAGTCGAAGTCTAAAGATTGGAATCCTGTGTCAATTACGGCTAGAGATGGGCGGGTCCGGTTCCCCGAGAACCGAACCCACCCGAACTTTGGGTATCCGAGTACTGAGCTGAGCAGCTCGGTACTCTCCCGCCCGTTCCGAATCCAAATCGAGGCCGAACGTCATCGTGACGACGTCGGATCTCGTGGCTCGGTTCTCGCGATACTTCAACATTATAAATACACGCCTCCACAGCAATCCATCGCCATTTGACAGAGGGAGAGAGCAGGGTGTAGTCACAGGCAGATTAGAGCAGGAACAGAGAATACAATATTCTTATTCCAATTGCTGTAACAAAAATCGCTAGAGAAGAGAGGAGGATAGAGGTTTATTTTATTTTTGTAATATTTGGCACTCCCCAGTGCTTTGGGGGTGTCCCCCATAACTGTGCATAAATATTTCTGTCTGTCAAAAGTCATATTTGTCAGCAGTATCTACCAAATAATTTTTAGCACTCCCCAGTGCTTTTGGGGTGTCCTCCCTAATTGTGCATAAATATTTCTGGCTGTCAAAGTCATATCTGTCAGCAGTATCTACCAATTAATTTTTAGCACTCCCCAGTGCTTTTGGGGTGTCCTCCCTAATTGTGCATAAATATTTATTGGCTGTCAAAAGTCATATCTGTCAGCAGTATCTACCAACTAATTGTTAGCACTCCTCAGTGCTTTTGGGGTGTCCCCCATAATTGTGCATAAATATTTCTGGCTGTCAAAAGTCATATCTGTCAGCAGTATCTACCAAATAATTGTTAGTACTCCTCAGTGCTTTTGGGGTGTCCTCCCTAATTGTGCATAAATATTTCTGGCTGTCAAAAGTCATACCTGTCAGCAGTATCTACCAAATAATTTTTAGCACTCCTCAATGCTTTTGGGGTGTCCTCCCTAATTGTGCATAAATATTTCTGGCTGTCAAAAGTCATATCTGTCAGCAGTACCTACCAAATAATTGTTAGAACTCCTCAGTGCTTTAGGGGTGTCCTCCCTAATTGTGCATAAATATTTCTGGCTGTCAAAAATCATATCTGTCAGCAGTATCTACCAAATAATTATTAGCACTCCCCAGTGCTTTTGGGGTGTCCTCCCTAATTGTGCATAAATATTTCTGGCTGTCAAAAGTCATATCTGTCAGCAGTATCTACCAACTAATTGTTAGCACTCCTCAGTGCTTTTGGGGTGTCCCCCATAATTGTGCATAAATATTTCTGGCTGTCAAAAGTCATATCTGTCAGCAGTATCTACCAAATAATTTTTAGCACTCCTCGGTGCTTTTGGGGTGTCCCCGATAATTGTGCATAAATATTTCTGGCTGTCAAAAGTCATATCTGTCAGCAGTATCTACCAAATAATTTTTAGCACTCCCCAGTGCTTTGCGCTCAGAATAGATTCAAAGCAGTCCACATATGATCAGAATGAGCAACCAGGTTCTGTCACCAGTCCTGATGTTAGTGTTCCCAGTACGTCATCTGGCCAAGGCGATGTCAAACTACAGAGTGTTTCCAAATTAGTGCAAAAAACAAAAACCCCAAAGAAATATACTGTATTAAAGTGAAAAAGAAGTGTAACTGAGCAAAAGTTAAGTGACGATAAAAAAAAAATTGCAAGCATGCCATTCTACACACGCAGTGGCAAAGAGAGAATGAGGCCTTCACCTTTGGCTATTAGTGGCAGATCCCAAAAAGTTACCCAGCCTACAATTGGTGCACAACTACTGTTACGTGTCAAAGCTGAGCTGCAAGATAACAGTAAGGCATTAGAGGAGAATGTTTGCTCTGATTCACAAATGACAACAATCCCTGTGGAGAGTCCATCCAACAGTGGGATGTCTAATTGTGAGCATTCTGCTGATGTATAGCCCGATTAATAGCCCGAGTGTAGCCGGTGATACCCAAACTGAGGATGCCACTTTGGAATTAGAAGAGGATGAGGGGGAGATTTGTGTAGGCGACGAGAGCGCTAATGAAGATGTTGATGAGGATGAGGTTGTTTGTGTAAGTCCTGCACCAGTGGCAGCAGTTCTGGCACGTGACAAGAAAAAGGCCATTGTCATGCCTGGGCATAAAACAAAAAAATCCACTTCTTATGTGTGGAATTATTTCTACCCAAATCCAGACAACAATTGTATAGCCATTTGTAGTGTATGTCAAGCCACAGTCAGTCGAGGGAGGGACCTTAACCATCTTGGAACCTCGTCTATGTTACGCCATTTAAGGAGAGTTCATGGCAAAGTGTTGGGAAAAGCTGAAAGTTCTTCCCAAAAAAACACAAGCACTCCATCATCAGCTAAGACCCTCCGCTCACCGACATCCCGTTGGCTACAAAATACACCCACCACACCATCCTCATCAATATCCTCAGTAGCGCTCGGAGTTAGCCCGGCATCCCACTTAAGGCTGGATGACTCCTGCACTATTATTGATTATTGACTGTTGCTGCTGCTGTTGGGGGTGAATCGTCATCCCAGAGGCAGGTCAAGAAAATAAGCAGTCCTACATTTCAGCAATTAACTGTGAAACAATCATTTGCGAGGGGAAGCATATATGACAGCAGTCACCCAGTCGCCAAGCAAATCACAGACGCCGTGGCTGCAATGTTAGTGTTAGATCTGCGTCCAATCTCCACAATAAACGCAGCTGGTTTTTCACAGTTAATTGAGGTTTTGTGTCCGCGTTACAGAATTCCATTGCGACACCATTTCTCCCGTAAAGCAATTCCACAACTATACCAAAAAGTGTGTAAAAATGTAGAGATTGCGCTGAAAAATGCCATTCTGCCCACTGTTCACTTAACCACAGATATGTGGACAAGTGGAAGTGGCCAAACCAAAGACTATATGACTGTGACAGCCCACTGGGTTGGTCATTCACCTTCACCAGCAGGAACAGCAGCAGCATGTACACCACTACGTAACATTTGTCACAGACAGGCCACTCTTTGTATCACCGGCTTCACTAACAGGCATACGGCTGACAATTTGTTAGCAAACTGAGAGATGTGATTGATGCATGGCTTATACCACTCGGACTCTCCCCAGGGTATGTCATTTCTGATAACGCCAACAATATAGTGCGAGCATTACAGCTGGGTGATTTCCAACACATTCCCTGTTTTGCTCACACCATCCACTTGGTGGTGCAGAGCTTCCTACGAAATAACCATGAGGTGCAGGAGATGCTTTCGGTGGCCCGCAAAATTTCAGGCCATTTCAGGCATTCAGCCACAGCATGTAGGAGACTACAGCAGCTCCAAGAGCAGTTTAACTTGCCCTGCCACCAACTTAAGCAAGAGGTGGTAACTAGGTGGAATTCCACCCTGTACATGCTTCAGAGGATGGAGGAACAGCGCAAAGCCATCCAAGCATATTGCACAAGCCATGACATTGGGAAAGGAGGAGGGATGTATTTCACTCTTGCACAGTGGGGAATCCTTTCAGTGCTGTGCAAGGAGCTAAAACCATTTGAAGTTGTGACATGTGAGGTGAGTGCAGACTGCTAGTTTGAGCCAAGTCATTCCTTTAATTAGACTATTGGAAAAGCAGCTTGAGAAAATGAAGGAGGAGCTGAAAGCAAGCAATTCAGCAAAGTATGTTGGCCTTGTCAATCAAGTACTTAATTCGCTTCACAATGATCCTCGAGTTATTAAGATCTTGAACTCGGATCAGTACGTTTTGGCCACTGTGCTTGATCCAAGGTTTAAAACCTACATTGAGTCTTTACTTGAAAATGAGCGAGATGTGAACTTTTGCAAGGAGCTATTGCTCAGCAAGTTGGCCGCTGAACTGGGCCTCGGCTTGACGACGTGTCCTCCTTCACTTTCTCAAGCTGCTGCTGCTCGTAAAAAATTAAATTTCCCAAAAAGAAGCAGGGAAGACGCAGGGGGCAGACCAGAACAATTTAACATCTGGGCTGGTTTGAAGGATTTTTCAAAAAAATGTGTCACTTTGCCCATAACTCCATCCAATACGAGTATAAACATGCAAAGGATGGTGGAGGATTACTTTCAAGAGGTAGTTGATATGGAAATGTCAGACAGTCCATTTCCTTACTGGGAAGAAAAGCAGGCCATTTGGAAACCCATGTACAAACTTGCTTTGCAATACCTAAGCTGCCCACCCTCCAGTGTGTACTCTGAACGAGTGTTCAGCACAGCAGGGAACTTAGTCAGTGATCGCCGTAGAAGGTTACTTCCCAAAAATGTGGAGAAAATGATGTTTATAAAAATGAACTACATCTTCCACGAGAAAGACCTTCACCATCCAAGACATCCAAGCACTGACTGTTCTCAAGCGGCGATGAATTGATAGTCTGTGATGATGACGTACACACTGATGAGGGTGAGGATGAAGCTGAAGATGATGACGATAACATCTTTTTAAAACTTTCTATGTAAGTGTAGGGTGCAATCTACCCCCAAAGAGGAAAGGGACTTCCATATCACGTACCATCTTGAAAGGCTGCTGTTAGGGCAATTTATCCTTAAGGGTAGGGTGTCATAGACAGAGTGACCCCAAACTGGCTTTGTCCATTTCTCATAATATTGTACAGTCTATAACGGCTGAATTTTTTTGTATTTTATACAAGTGGAGGGGGGCCTAGAGAGACAGAAACCAAACTGGCTTTTTCCATGTCAATTAATATTGTACAGTTTATAACGGCTGAATTTTTTGTTTTTTTAAACAAGTGGAGGGGGGCCTATAGAGACAGAAAGCAAACTGCCTTTTTCCATTTCTTTACATATTTAACTATAAGTGTAGGGTGTAATATACATCCAAACACGATGGCTGCATTGCCAATATGCATAGATGGAAAGGAAGACAATCTGTTTTGTGTGTAGAATAAATGAAGGCCTACCAACGAAGAATTAAACTGTTTTTTTGGATGATTTATTACCTCAACAATTAGATTACTTATCTTTAAAACAGTTGGAGCACTAAATTGGGTTATTTTAGGCCCAAAAACATTGATTTTCCAACAAAATAGCAAAACAAAACCAAAC
Organism: Mixophyes fleayi; assembly: GCF_038048845.1. NCBI lineage: Eukaryota > Metazoa > Chordata > Amphibia > Anura > Limnodynastidae > Mixophyes > Mixophyes fleayi. Next base: position 428,693,511 of record NC_134402.1, on the reverse strand, counting down.
AAAACCAAAACCAAAACCAAAACACGCAATGGCGGTTTTGCAAAACCAAAACACGACGGTAATCCAGATCCAAAACCGAATCCAAAACCAAAACACGGGGGTCAGTGACCATCTCTAATTCCGGCATATAATTTACACTTACTATTTCAGTGTAAATTGCACCCAACTCTGTATCAGGCCCTAAATGTTTATGTGGTCCGTTTATTTACAAAATAATTAAACCTGTTATTCAAACTAAGGTCACGTGCAACTGGCCTGCAATGCTTTCTTGAGCACATTAAAACATATGTAAATTGCGTTTATGTACGAGTATTTGATATCTGTTTGGTCTACGCTTGATGTGTGTTTGGATACAAAGGTATAACCACCATATTATAAAGGGAATGAAAGAGAAACAACAGGTTAATTACTAGGGTACACACACACCTAGACTTATATTAAAATTAAAACTTTCTTTTGATATTAGTTACAAAAAATTGCTAATTATCCTGCGTTCATAATATTAAAAAGCAGTGAAATGAAATGAAAGTAGTTAAAAAGCAATGTGAAAATGTGTGTAAAAATTGACCACACACTAGATCTTATATGTTATCGTTTCTTGGTGATGCTTGATATTTTATAGAATCGCAGATGGAATATTTAATTGTCTTCAACATAGTTCTCTCTTACTGAGAAACTGTTACGTCAGAACTCCTATTATCTGGACAGAATATCTACAATATAGACCTCCCAACATTTGGAAATTCAGCAGGGGGTGTGGCCACATCACGATAACGGCGCATCTAGTGCTTGTAAAATTCTAGGCTCCTCCCCTCCCAACACCACATACAATATCTCCCAGATTTCCCACCTGAGGGACCTAGTGATCCTAGGACAGAACCTCAAATCAGGACTTTCCTAAAAATAAATTGGGACAGTTGGTAAGTGTTACACTATTATTCTCTCATGATATTTTCATACATTCGTGTATAGATATTAGCTATTCTGATTATCCTTTGACCACCCACATTTACAGTTAGCGGTCCCTTACCCCATTCATGTTTTAGTCCCATTGTTAAAGGCTTTTCTTCTAGTTAATTATATGTTAAATTCCCTCATTTCAATATCATTCTTTATTTCCAAGCTCTTAGTTAGATCCTTTTCCAACACTTTTAGCATACTTTATTTATTGCTGGTAGGTCTGTGAAGAGGGGCCCTGCAGCTGCCTTGCCCAGGAAAAGGGCGAAGAAAGAAGAGACTACAAACTACTCACTGGTTCTGCGTTCCAGCAGTGAATACTTCCATTGTTCCCTGACAGGTCCCGGCAGCAGAGGGCAAGCGAGCCAAGCTGGTCATTCGAAGGCCAGATATGTGAGCCAATCCTGGCTCGCCCTATGCCGTTTTAACAGTCAGCCTAGCAGGGCTCAAGGCCCATGAGCGTAGCAGGGTGCAATGACCTTCAGTTTAGAGAGGCACAAGTCTCTAAATTAGTGGGACGCTATGCTCCTGACAGAGTAGCAGGGCGGCAGCCCTGTAGTTGGGTCCTTGTGGTTAGAGGTACAGTAGGTCTTGGTTGTTAGCAGGGCAGTAGGCCCCTAAAGTTGATAGTAGGCAATAGGCCCTGGTTTAGCAGGACGCTAGGTCCCTAGGTAGTGTAGTGGACACTTGGTCCCTTGATAGTTAAGTGGATAAGTTACTGAGAGTGGCTTACAAAGCCCCTCTACCCGTCCGAAAGGGCACATAAAGTCCTGAGCCAAGACAAGACGGGCTTAACAGCCGGGGTTCGGGCGGAGGCCTAAGGAGCGATTTTAGTTCCAGTGAACCCGGGCGGCCGAGAATGTGTGAGTGAGTGGATCCCGTTCGAGGAGAAGAAAGGTACGGTGCGTCTCGTAGTGGTCCCTCAGGATTGGGTGAGTACTTGGGATGTCGGGGAAGGGATTGTTTTGTGTGGCTTTGTCTCCCTTGTTTTACAGATATTGGTTGTCAGACAAGGGCTTTGGAAGACTCCCGCAAGTGAGAACTCCCTGGAGTAGCAGGGATAGAGGGAGTAACCATAGTAGACCCGCTTCTGTGAGTATAGCCCAGCGAGGGCTGTTCCTGTAGTGCACTCACCTTGCGGAACTGCCCCTCCCATATTTTCCCCTTTCCCTTACAGCATAATGAGTGCCTGGCACACGAGATAATGGGCCCTTTCCTTTGTTGTGTTCGGGCACTCGGGCATACCCCCCACCCACCTTTTTACAGGTCTAAGGTTTTCTGTTCCTTTATAACTTCTGCCACAGGAATTTCAGATTTCCTGTACAGGATATGATCTGATAGGAATAGTATGTTCAAGATAATGTTTTTCTTTCCTGCTTTTAGGGGTATAATGCTCTGTAAAGTCAGTATTTATATGCTTTCCTTCTGAAAATCTAAAGGTATTGAAAATAATGAATAAGAATAGAATGAGGGAATAAACAAACAAAAGATCACAAAAATGCAGGAAGAGCACTTAAAAACCGTGGGAAACAAATACACGTAGTAATATAAGAAGGGTAACTGTAACAGTCTGACTCCTTTATGCACTAAACGGTCTATTTATCATTATGCAGAGCTGCAATTTATTATTCTGGGGCTCTGTACGAACAGTTCTTGCTATTCACAAGCAGCCTAGCGCTGCCGGCGAATGCTAAATGTGCAATGTGCATGTGCATAGGATTTGACCTGGCGAGGGATCATACGATACCATTTCAGCTTCAGTGGACACCATAGACACAGGTAAGGTAACACCATTCAGAGATGTTGCAATACTGCTTAGTAAATTGATAACTTTGCAGTCCCTATAGAATTCAATGAGGACTGCAGCAACCCACGAAAAAAAGTAGGTTAATGCTGGAGAAATCTCTGATTTTTCCTGCATTAACCTCTTCATAAAACAGTTTTTTTCTCCGGTTTTATGGCTAATCACACTGTCATAAATAGACCCCTCTGCAGGGGCGGATTGGGAACATAAAGTGCCCCTGGAAAAATTCTTGAAGTGGCCTCATGTGGGTGGGGCCACATCAACTGTAGGTCCTCAAAAAGAAGCCTCTTAGAATCAGGCCTGGCTGGATCATTGCAGTTCTTGGTTTGCAGTTCCTGATTTCCAGCACTTTGCTATTTCATTAGTATTCAGCTTGTTATACCTGGCTTTTGGCTTCGGCTTATTCTGACCACACTCCTGAGTTTCTGGTACCCCGAACCACGGTTATTCTGACTATCCTGAATCTCTGGACCCTGAACCTTGCTAGTGTAAAGGGCTTTGTTTATTTCTGAACTTTGTGTTACTGGCTGGTTACTTTGCATATTGTGCAATACTCTGTGGATTCTGTGTCCTTTTGCAGCTGCATCAGAGCTGCTTTCCTGTCTGTCGCTGTACCAGTATGTCATATGGACTTGCTTTTATATGACTTTGCCTGGCCTCTAGCCTTAGAGATCCTTACCTGGTTACCAGCCCACTTCAACCACTGTATGTATAAAAAAAATTAAATTGACATGCAAATATATAAATACATGATAAATTAGAGAAGTGATGTGATTTTGCCATTTGTTATATGAAAAATGTTAAATATTTGCAAACAAAATATGACTAGTTTATTTACATTTATTGCTATTCCCTTAAAAACAGGATCAAAGAGGCCATCAGTTGGATTGTCTTATAGTGAAGAGAACTGGAGTCTACTGTTTGTAGTCATTCAATTAGTTATTATATCTTTTTGTGTTCTGAAATTAAGTGCGCTGCTCACTTTGTTACCTAGACAACCATGTTAGGACCTATATCTAATAGCCATATTTTTTGTTGTATACTTATGATTGGTCACTTTCGTCCATACTTGCCGACTTTCTTAAGTCAGCATCCGGGAGCTGCCTGGGGGAGGTGGGCGCTTTGGGGCAGGGCTATGCAAATCACACCATTTTGGTCCCACCCTTGATGTAGTGATGCATATGCTTCAGTTTACAGCGGGGGAAGCGGGGTGGGGGGCAGATACGGAAGGCTGCCATACTTTCCCGGGAGTCCGGGAGACCTACTCGGAATCCGGGAGTCTCCTGGACATTCCGGGAGAGTTGGCAAGTATGCTTTCATCGTGTGACTGAGCTTGCCCCTTGGTTTTCTCAAGTTTTGTAGATAACTTGAGCCAACATCTATGCATCACCTGCCTAACACTTCTTACGCTGTGATTCTAAATCACCCATTGTGATAATATATACACATGTCTTCATGAAGTTCTAAGGCATCACACTTCTATGGAGTAAAAAGTCCGCTGGTGTTTCATCTACTTTGGCAAATAGCATTTCTGAAAGGATTTAATAACAGGAATGAGTGAATTCTGCAAGTAAGCTTAGTTGTATCTGAAGTGTTTATTTGTGACTATTTCTGATTCATGAATGCGAGCTGGGACTGCTAGTTTCACAAGGATCTGGATATGTCTGAAGCTAATTACATCTAGCTGAATGTTGGATTCCAGTAGAAACGTTAGATTCTTCACTCCTAAGAGATTTAATTATCAGCCTTTTAAGGAACCATAGGTCCATAAGTCCTGGAGGAGGGAGTGGGAAGAGGTAATAAGTGTTGTATGGAAATGGAAGAACAGAGGAGGTGGAAAGGAGTGTGGGTAGAGATGAGGTTGAGAAATACAAGGGATTGTAAGAATTGCTTGAGAGCTATTTAGGTGAGGCGTTTAAATGTAAGTATGTAGGCCACGGGGAGCCAGTGTAGTGACTGCCAGAGTGGGACAGCAGAGATAGAGTAGCGGGAGAGAAAAATAAGGCGGGCAGCAGGATAGACTCAAGGGGCAAGGCGGGAGTTGTTTAGGCCAGAGAGAAGGAGGTTACAGTAATCAAGGCAAGAGATTACAAGGGAACTAATTAGTTTTGGTGACTGAGAGAGGTACAGATCTTGAATATTTTCCAGAGGTGGAGGCTGCAAGTTTTGGAGAGCGACTATATGTGAGGCTTGAAGGAGAGGAAGGAATTGAGGATAACCCCTAGACAGCTGACTTAGAGGACAAAAAAGATTGGGGGGGGGAAATTTTTTCAGTCTTGGAAACATTGGGCCTGATTCAAGTCATAACGCAAGTTGCAGGTTAAAAAAGAGAACGCAACATGAGCATTGTTCCTACTGTATTCAAATCCAAGCGGATCTCAAAATACGTTTCGATTTGAATCTGGGTGTAAGTGCGCTCTGTTTAAACATTACTTGCCGAATGTTAACAGACAGAACATATTGCAGCATAAGGTCACATAACGACACATACAAACAAAATTACAAAATTAGATGATAAAATAAATGAACAACTCTAAACAGTATAATCATTAATAAAAATATGGTTGGTTTAAAAAATATATTTTTTAATATTTTTTTTTATTACAAAACATAAATCAAGAAGTGCTCCTTGCTTACTGTAAATACAATGTGTTTTTTTTCTATCTTACTTGCATACACATGCCCTGTGCTATCTAGTGGCTCCGATATGTGTACTTTTTCACCAAAGACTATGCCAAACTTGTAGTCATCACCATCAGTAGGCACTTACCCCGGCAGTGAAATGATACATCTGAAAACAGGTGTACTTAAGAGAAATCCAAGACTTGAATCTGCTGCATCTGCACACTCTTGGCTTACCCTTATTGTACATTGCCTACATCTGTCCACCCCTTCAAGTCATAGGCATCCGTAAGTGTCATTTGCGTTCATATGTGAATTGCAGGCAATTGCATTCATTGGCGTAAAGTCAGTTTCTGAACATGCTCAGAGCTGTTTGGCGCAATGTTTGGATCCTTACACTAACTTCCTAGTATAAAAATAGATAACTATCAGGTTATCACAGAGTCAAAGAATAACAAATATCACCTATATTTATTAGAACAAAGAGCTGGGAGTTGAGCAGAGTGAAAATGTTCTTAGTAAAGTATGGAGTCATTTTGTGATGCAGTAAAGAAATATCTTTTCTGATTGTAATAAGATAAATGTATGGTGAGGGCATGCTTTTAGGTGAAAAACAGAAATGTTTATTTTATTGAAAAGGGTGATACTAAAGTAGTAGGTTATTATCCTTTATTATTATCCTTTATTTGTTGGGCGCCACAAGAGTTCCGCAGTGCCGTACAATGCACAAACAATAGACAGTACAGGGTAAGACATTACTGAGCAGTACACAAAAATACCAACACTTCAAAAGCTCCAAGCAGGCTAGTGCAGAAAAGACAGAGCAGAAGAGTAGGTAGGGACACACGAGGGAAGACGGCCCTGCTCAAATGAGCTTCCATCCTAAGGGACGGTGAACAAAACTCAGGTACAAAAGGGAACCAGTTGACGTAAAGGGAGAGAAGAGGTGACAGGTGGATGGAGGGGAGAACAGGTTAGGTGGAGGGTTGGTAAGCTTTCAGGAATAGGTGGGTTTTTAGTGCCCGTTTGAAGGAGCTTAGAGTGGGAGAGAGACGGATGGAGCGAGGGAGGTCATTCCAGTGAAGGGGGGCAGCCCGGGAGAAGTCTTGGATTCTGGAGTGGGAAGAGGTAATCAGAGCGGAGGAGAGGCGACGGTCATTGGCCGAACGCAGGTAGCGGGCAGGAGTGTGAATGGAGAGGAGGTTGGAGATGTAGGTGGCAGTAGACTGGGAGAGTGCCTTGTATGCGGTGGTCAGAAGTTTGAAGATGATTCTGTAGGGGATGGGGAGCCAGTGTAGGACAAGGCAGAGAGGGGATGCGGAGGAGGAGTGGCGAGAGAGGAAGATGAGTCTGGCAGCCGCATTCAGAATAGAGTGGAGGGGGGCGAGGTGGGAGAGGGTGAGGCCGGTGAGGAGGAGGTTGCAGTAGTGTAGGCGGGAGATAATGAGTGCGTGGATGATAGATTTGGTGGCATCCTGAGAGAGGAAAGGCCGGATGCGGGCAATGTTGCGAAGTTGAAAGCGACAGGCTTGGGTGAGGGATTGAAGGTGGGGTGTAAAGGAGAGAGAGTCGAAGGTAACACCCAGGCAGCAAAGTTGGGTGACAGAGGAGATGGAGGTGTTGTTAACAGTGATAGAGAGGTCACAGTGGAAGGGAAGCATGGGGGGAGGAGACAATGAGTTCAGTTTTAGAGATGTTAATTTTGAGGAAGCGTGAGGACATCCAGGAGGAGATTGCCGAGAGGCAGTCGGATACACGAGAGAGAATAGAGGGGGAGAGATCGGGCGAGGAGATGTAGAGTTGGATGTTGTCAGCGTAAAGGTGATACTGAAGACCAAAGGAGGAGATGAGAGCACCAAGGGAGGAGGTATAGAGCGAAAATAGAAGAGGGCCGAGAACAGAGCCCTGAGGGACTCCAACAGAGAGAGAGGAGGGGGTGGAGGAAGAGCCAGACGTGGATACAGAGAAGGAGCGGTTCGCAAGGTATGAGGTGAACCAGGCGAGGACAGAACCAGGTAAGCCAAGAGAGAGAAGAGTTTGAAGCAGGAGGGGGTGGTCAACGGTGTCGAAGGCCGCAGATGGGTCGAGGAAGATGAGTTGGGAGAAGTGACCCTTGGATTTGGCTAATAGGAGGTCGTTGGTAACTTTGGCCAGGGCAGTTTCAGTGGAGTGGAGGGGGCGGAAGCCTGATTGGAGAGGGTCGTGGAGGGAGTAGTCCGAGAGGTGTTTGGTGAGGCGGCTGTAGACAATCCTCTCAAGTAATTTGGAGGCATAGGGGAGAAGTGAGATAGAGCGATAGTTAGCAGGGGAGGTGGACCGGAGTGGTGGACCGGAGTGGGGACATTTAATCTCAACAAATAACTTCAGGTTATCCCATCTCTCCGCACACCTAGGAGCACTCTTAGGGGTATATTTACTAAGCTACGAGTTTGAAAAAGTGGAGATGTTGCCTATAGCAGCCAATCAGATTCTAGTTATCATTTAGTTAGTACATTCTACAAGATGGCAGCTAGAATCTGATTGGTTGCAGTGTGCGTCAGGCATGCTTTGTGAATTACCTTATGTGGGATAGTAATCTGCTCATCATTCTTTATCGTTTATTTGCCATGGGCTGAGTAAAAGCAGAATTATCTAAAGCTTTTTTTTTTTACTTCATACAGACTGAATGTGATGGGCAGGGGTGCTTTTAAAGAGCAGCAGACACAAGGATGAAGATACATTTTAAAGTACATTTTTCAATAGAAATTTCTGAAATATGAATTAGAAAAGGTTAACAACCCATAGACATTTAGACTTTCCACTCTATCATGTCAAGCTAGAAGTGAGGCCCTCACCAGCACAGCAGTGTTTTTCCCATGTTGCCTAGCAACTGTATTGCGTTGCTATTCAATAGCCGTGCAAGGACATGACTAGGTGCTGTAATGCAAAACAACTTGAAGACGTTCTAAAAGCTGAACTATGTCACTGCTTACCTGGAGCGAATGTTATTTATGTCAAATATTTCCATAACAACAGAACAAACTTAAACAAACAGGAGCATCACTGGGCCTTTGTACCGAATAGTTACTTATTTTGAAAGCATGTATTATGGATAATTTCTTGCTTACTAAAACACTAGACCTTTTCTGTCAGGGCCTTTTTTTCCATAAAACATTGCTTCATAATGCCATGGTATTCTGTAGTTATACCATGGCCTTATGAAGCAATATTTATTGCAGCACAAAAGCAAATAGTTAGCATGTGCACAATGGTATAAAAATAAAAAAGTACTATGTAAATAATTTGCCCCATACAGCATTACATGACTCCTTATAACCAAATGCCACCATATAACCAATATAGATGAACCTGCCATCATATAGCCAAGATGCCACAATAAAGCTAATATACTTCCATATACCCTCATATGCCCCCATATAACAGTTTATGATATACTCTCATATGACTTCATATGCTGCCATGTTGAATTATGTACACCCCCTATCCCCCATGTGCCAAGGTACTCGAGCCACTGTACATGGAGTGGCCATATTAGGGATTAATCCCCCTGAAGCACCTTCTTTCAATCCCCCATACTCCCGCCTGTGTTGTTTAAAAGTAGAGAGGGGAAAACATGTGGACTTTAGGTGCGGAGTTGGTTAGGCCAATAGGTTGTTTTCTTAAAACATATTGAAATAGACACTTTTGTTGCTGCAAAATAGTAGTGTGCATATGAGAAGGGGTTCTGGTCATGCTACATGGGGGTGATATAAAATTCGGAATCTGTGGAATTGCGGGACGGGGTCTAGTTGTTCTTATTGTGCATGTGGTGTGTGGATGTGGTGTGCATACAACCTGGAGGGGGTCAGTGTCAGATTGGCCCACCAGTGTATTGGGAAATCCCTGGTGGGTCCCACTGCCTAGACACCTCTCCCTTTCCATAGGGGACAAGATTGTGCATCAATTGTTCTAGGGGACAGAGTGGCATCTGTCTAACCAAGCGGGTCCTATACTGTACTACTGAAAAGAAGAGGACTTTCCTTCTCTTCCTTTTGTTAGTCCGGAGTGTGTGCAGCTACACGGTCCAGGCACTGCTACTCTTCCTGGTGGCTGGTCCTTTCCCTTGTGACCAGCTGCCTTATTGTAGTTGCCTATCTTTTCTTCCCTCTCTCCTCCCTTCACTCGCCCTCTTCAGGACCCATGGAACCAGACAGAGGAGTCTCCCACACCATTCTACAGGTAAGATAAGTGTGATTTAATTATATACTGCATGGGTTAATGAATATACTGTGGGGAATGGTGTGTATGTAAAGGGCTAACATACTTTGGGAACTGGTGTGTGTGTGTGTGTGTGTGTGTGTGTGTGTGTGTGTGTGTGTGTGTGTGTGTGTGTGTGCATACTTGCATTCATGTGCTTGTGGGGACATTGACCTGTTCACACAACAACACTGTGGGGACCTGAGTCATAGTGGGGACAATAATTGAGGTCCCTACACAGCTTCCCAAGGCTAAACAATGCAGGGGACCTTGCTGATATGCTCAGTATAAAATTCTGGCTTGTCCCCGTGAGTCACATTTGTTGGAACAAAAGTGTGCGTGTGTCCAATGTGGAGGGGAGAGTGTGTGAGCATCCCACCGCCAGAGGCCAGTATACTGTCCAAATGCATAGCAGGAGAGAAGTGACTGCAGCCTGCTGGCGCTTTATACACCAAGCGGGTAAAGATACAGTCAAATCCGTCTGCTGCTGAAGGTAAAGCGGGGACAGGGAAGCATGACAGAGCCCACCTGTAGCTCCGACTATAGCCCGGAGAGCAGTGGAGACGAGTATGCCCCTGACACTTCAGAGAAGAGCGGTTCAGATACCAGCGGTGATGCCCCATTGTCCACCAGCGCAGTAGACTGCAGGTACCCAGAGATTAGTTCTATGTACGACCTTTCTCGACCTTTTGGCAGCTGTGTTTTAAACACAGAGGATCAGAGAGACGACTCTGTGTCTGCCAAATGCTATCCAGACACAGTAATGGCTCCAGGGCGTATACAAAAAGCAGTACTGCCTGTACTGTGAGAAGTCCCTCTTAAAAATTGCCCAGCACATGGAGCATGTTCACTGCAATGAGACTGAAGTAGCCTAGGCCCTGAAATTCCCCAAGCATTTGAAAGCACTCGAAAGAAAGGTGCATGCAAATGGCAATAGGAGCAACTTTGCACACAACGCAGAGGCAATGAGGACAGGCCATGGCAAACTTTCAGACAAAGAGATTGATGTTGAAGGCTTCATGCACTGTGTATGACCAAAAAATATAGATCAAAATGGCGCACCGTATCTACTGGCTAAAATTTTGTCTAAATTGACTCAAAAGTTAAAGCTCTTATAGAGCCCAATTATAAATAAATTCGTTCTATACTCAATGCGCCTGCAAGGCTTATCTTCCTTTCTCACCGCTTCTCTTCTGCCTCCCCTCTCTGACTTGTCCTTAACTGGCTCCCCTTCCAATACTGAATCCTTTTCAAACTTCTTACCATCACCTACAAGGCCCTCTCCCACTCTACTGCCCCTTAGATCTCCAATCTCCTCTCCATCCACACTCCCTCCCGATTCATGCGATCGGCCAACGACCATCGCCTCTCCTCCACTCTGATCATCTCATCCCACTCCAGAATTCAAGACTTCTCCCGAACTGCCCCCCTGCACTGAAATGACCTCCCACGCTCCATCCGTTTGTCCCCTAATTTGTGCTCCTTCAAACGGGCACTCAAAACTCATCTCTTTGTTAGGATTCCTATTGCATTCATGAGGCAGCAACAGAAGTATGAAACCAAATGTCTTTATTCAGGCAAAATATAGGACAAGGATTCTGTTCTGAGAATACGCAGATTTCGGAAAGCAGGATTAACAGGTATACTCCAAACACAGTTATCAACACGTGATTAATGGCAGGAAATGTCCACAGAAATAACAGGTTCCAGTGAATGCAAATACAGTTTAAATGCAGGGATAAGAATGGTGAGCTACCCAATGCCAGGATGCAAAAGTCTGTCCAGGGAAGCAAACAGAGGAGTAGAGTTCAGTGACCAGGCAGAGGTCTGAGCAACACAAGTATAAGCAAAGTCCAGAAGTCTAGCCGAAGGTCAGGGCAACAGGTAAATGAGCAGGGTCCAGGAATCAAGCCGAGGGTCACAACAGAAGATCGAGCCGTAATGGAGCAAACACAGGAACAGGGCAGCAGCAGCCAGGAATAATCGGATGAACTGCACAGGGCACAGCTTGAGGCAGGTATTTGAAGCAGTGCAACAGGTGCAGTTCTAATTAGGCATCATGCAAGGAGATTAACTCCTTCAGGCATGTAGAAGAGTTCAGGAACAGAACAGCAGCACCTCTGGTGGTATGAGGTACTGCTGCTAGATACAAAGAACAGGCAGAGTCGTAACACTCTTCCTCCAAGCCTACCAGCCTTTCACTTAACCCTCTCTCCATGCTCCCTCTCATCTCCTGGCTCCTCCTCTGAAGAGGGTTGCGCTTGCTCCCCTCCTCTAACTCCCTTTGTGCTGGCCATCTGTTTGCCCTCTCTTTAGGATATCAGCTTTTATGGGCAGGGCCCTTCTCCCTCCTGTCTCTCTACCTTCTCTTATGCTCCAACTTCAATATATTTGCTTTGCCTGGAGCCTCTGAAGTCTTGGTATTACTCGTTTTTTGTTCTGTACTGTTATTCCCTGTACTGTCCATTGTTTGTGCTGTGTTCGGCGCTGTGGAAACCTTGTGGTGCCTTATAAATAAATAATAATAATAATAATAATAATAACTTACACAGTACTGTCGTGAACATAGAGAGCTTGCAGTTATTTATAAGGGATAATTCATAACTGCAGTGTAAATAGGTTATATCAAATGAATCCATTGATAAGTTAAAGAGTAAGATTTGAAGTCAGAGAGTCTGATGTAAATTTATTGCATGGCTTTGCACATCCCAGTGTGAGAAGATAGAAGTCTCACCTGGGGAGGCAGCTTCAAAGAACTCCCGGGGTGAGATCTAGACTATTTGTGACACCTGAATAGACGTTTAGGTACCGCTCAGCATGTGGTCTGGCTCAGAGAGGCAATGTGCTGACATAGGCTATACGTGATATAGACCAAAAGAATTCAGTTTTAAAATATGCCCCTTAAAATCAATAAAAGTAGTGATCAACCACATATTCCTCAATAACATGATGAAGGGCAGCTCATATGTCGAATTAAGAATTTTGCTCCACAGAGACATGAAGGAAAGGAGTGTAAGCTCTGTGAATGCACTGTGTTTAGACATGTTTGACATCAAAAGATGGACAAAGTCATAGGGGATTTACTAATGATAAAATTGGTTCGATGTAAGGCTCTACAGAAAAAATATATCACATAGTAGAATTGGTTAGTAAATCAGGCAACATGTAAATGGTGATTGAAAAAGTGTCCCAGGCCACAACCCCCGATTAGCATTAAACGCTGCCCCTGTGAAGACCATCCCATTTCATGTTGCTTAAAAACCTGTGTTCTGAAGGAACAAACTGTAAGCTTCTTGGGGAATCATTCTAATTGGAGGACTGTCCATTTTTTCTGCCTGCCCCAGGCATACAGATTATAAGTAAGTTATGCTCTGTACATTTATCTCTTTTCTTTTAAACTGTTTTGCTTGTTATGTCCATTAGTTGTTCATTATTTTTTTATCTGTATGCCCTGTATTTTTGTATATTAAATCTATAATTTAATAATTTGCATCCTTGATAATCTAACGAATCCATTAGCCTATTAGAAGAGACAGATTGCTCGATCAAGTTAACCCTTGGAATGCCAGTGTGTGATTTGTTGATACATTTGATTAACAAGCTGTGTGTGCTTGCATTTACAATTGTGTAACAGTCTGGAGGTGTGAAGAGTTAACCCTGTGTGTGCTGGTGTGAGTCTTGCTAGTTTGTGGAACTAGAAGCCTGTGTGCCAGTGTGGGACAGTATATTGGGGTCCTATTGCCCATACTCAATAGGTGGTGGCAAAACCTGGAGTGTCTGGGGGGGTGAGAGCGCTGTGTCTATAACCTGTGACAGGTAGAGAGAGACGCGGGCTGAAATCGTGTGACCTCATACAGCGAACACCCCAAAGTCACGGCAGCTGGGAGCGTGTTCATAACAAGTACTGCAATAGTTCTCAATAATTACAATAGCACAGTAACCTTGCTGTATGATTCAACGGTGTAGAACCATATTGTCTCAGAAATACAAAAAATAGTGTGTGTGTATATATATATATATATATATGTGCGTATATATTATATATATATATATATATATATATATAGTGGACCAGACTACCCTTTGCTTGGCCCCCTGTGTTGATCTAAGCTATGGCAGATACATGGTCTTATCGCTTACTGCATTTAGCAGATCTTACCAGTAGTTGTACAATCATTTTTATATAAGTATTCTATGTTTATGGAAATTCACAATCTGGATTGTGTTTTAGCATAATTGCCATATATATTTATGATTATTACAATATGATGAAATAATTATAATTAATGTGCCTGGAAATCTTACATTGTGTCTGTGATGAATGCAGTGTTCACCCAGGGACCTGCCACTTTGTTCCTGCTGTTAAACATTAAGGTGTTGTCCAAGTTGGGAGAACCCAAGACTTTATTCCCTGTCCCCCACCAATAGTAATTAGGGAGGGGTCCCAAGGGAAGGCTTCCCACACTTAATTATTAGATGAGAGATTCAAAGTTGGAAAAGCAGGGCAAATAATGATGGGCAAAATATATTTTATATTTCGGGTAAGGGTGACTGCTGGATATATTATGCTGGTCATTGCTGGACAGAGCAGATGGAGCCGGAGATGTGGGCCCACTACTGTTCTTGACCCAGGTCAATTGCTCCTAGTGTAAAGCTGGAGAAAGAAACTGGATTGCCAATTCCAAAGTTTTGAGCTGGTTATTGTTAAGTATAACATCTGCTAGATTGTAGGCTTGTTTGGGAAGAGCAATTTATATCACTAATTTAATACATCATTTTATGTAGTTTGTCTAATATAATCCCCCGCCGTGCAGCACTGTGTAATACTTTGTCCCTTTATAAATAAAAGGTATTACAGGTATGAGATCTCTTATACAGAAACCCATTATCTAGAAAAGTCCTAACCCAGAATGGAAAGAATGCTAAGGGGTGATGGACTAAAGAGAGACTTTATTCATTGGCCAAACTCTAAACTAGTAAATATAATTTTATTACCAATAGGCTTTTCAGCATGTGTGCTATGTGCAGAACGTCCATAGACATGCATGGGCTATTAAAATGAAAGGGAGAGCAGCTCTGGTATATACATAATTATTGTTATTATTCTTTTTAAATGTGGAGAATCATAGACCCCAGCAGTGCAGAAGAGTTGGACCTGGAGGAGACAGCCGCATAATTCAGGTAAATGGAAGCAAAGTAGGTGGGGAAACTTTTTTAAAACATCTAACTATTTTATTTTAACTACTTAGTACACAAACTATTATGTAGTAAATGTAACTCCCCCAGAGGTAAGAGGTGCAACACTCAATCTAAGAGTAGTTTGAGAGTTCAGAATCCGAGCGAGTGGTATGGAGTAGGGTTAGGTTTGGGCAGCAGAACATGTGAGACAGGTCCCAGGCTCTGTAAGAGAGAGTGGAGCTCAGATGTATCATTCCTGCGCTCCGAGTTGAGAGATTGAGATGGTTGGACAGAGAATGCTAAACATGGACAAGAGAAGTTCCTTAGACTGAGCTACAAATCCAGAGCGAGAGAAAGAGAGAGATTATATGGAGTATGAAAGCAAGAAGTACACAAGAGATGCAGAGACCGTGAATATCTGTTCAACAGTCACAGTTGAGCACTAGCTAAGAGTGAGTTAAAATATTAGTTACCCTAAACCCACAGTGCAGGGGATAGAAGTCAGCTCCTAATCTCCTGAACCTCTGTGATCTCCTCTCTAATTAGTATAATATGGTCTGCTTAAACAATTGGGTTTATGACAAGCATGGTAATAGACATCAGCCACTCACTGTCAGTTGGGGCCCGTGGTTGGAGTAGCTTCCACCACGTTATAATATTTAACAAACATATCATTCTTCTCTTGTCATCGTCTCCCTTGTTTACTTTGACTAGTATAAGATTACTGTTTTTAGCTACTGGTGAATTTTATTGACAAGTCCCTCCAACTACAAGCTTTCCTTTCCCTCTTCATCCAATCCCCTCCCCAACCTCTCACTTTCCCATTTCTGTAAAAAACTCAGCAAATCTATTGTAAGTTTATTACAAGCACCGCCGCGACTCTCCTACCTCCGTCCCGGCCGTCGATATGACGACCGGGACTTCACTTCCGGGGGCTCGCCGGCCGCTGCCATAGCAACGGACAGACGCTCTTCTATCCAGCGCCGCGTCCCAGCATTACAGGGCAGCTGGGCGCGTGCGCAACAGCGGGGCAAGTCTGCAGGCTGATAAATTCCATCAAGGGACAGCCTGTGGGAAATTAGAGTACTGGGCTCTCATTGGTCTGTTTTAGTATTTAAGGCAGGGAGGGCTTAGCCTCCCTGCCGGTTATAGCTTCCAGTTTCCTGTGTTGCTGCCTGCTGCTGTATTCCTGGTGTTCCTTTGGATTGTTGCCTACCGTGTATGACCCCTGCCTGTTATTGGATTTGCCTGTTTGCCTGTGCCCTCGACCTTCTGGCCTGTACCACCGTTTCTGCTGATTTGCCCGTGACCTCGACCCTTGGCTTGTTTCCTGACTATTCTTCCTAGCAAGTGACCCCTGACCTCGGCCCGTCTTTTGGAATTGCTGCCTGCCTTCAGCTTGCCTTCTGACAGTCCTTCTCTGAGGTCCGTGGAATTCTTTTTTGAAGCCCTAGGCCTTCTGTATGATGACCCAGATCGGGTAGCGTCTGCTGAGGGTCACCTCAGATCCCTAAAACAAGGCCGACGTTCTGCAGAGGAATACGCTGCTGAATTCCGGCGCTGGTCCACTGATAGCGAGTGGAATGACCCAGCTTTACGCAACCAATTCCGTTTGGGGTTATCGGATTAAATAAAGGATACCCTGGTCCAGTATCCGTCACCTACTTCCCTGGAGTGACTCATGCAGCTTACAATCAAAATTGACAGACGCCTCAAGGAAAGAAGAACCGAGAGGGAAACATCCATTCCCAGAACGTTCCTTTCTGCGCCTCCTCCTAATATGGAAGCTGCGGAACCGATGCAGTTAGGCGCCTATCGCCTCTCTCAGGAAGAGAGATCTAGGAGACGCACCTTAGGCCTCTGCCTATATTGTGGAACCAAAGGCCATCTCCTGCGCTCCTGCCCCAACAAGTCGGGAAAAGATCAGGCCTAGAGAAGGTGGAAGAGATTTATCTAGGTCTGCAGTTCATTTCTTCCAAAAACGCATTAATCGTTCCCGCTAATCTTTCCTATGGATCACACTCTTCTGAAACCTCAGCCTTTATTGATAGCAGTGCCGCAGGCAACTTTTTGGATACAAGTTTTGCCAAGTCCATTGGAATTCCATTCATTAAAATGGATTCCGCTATTACTGTCTGCGGTCTGGACGGGGGTCCTTTACCGGGTGGCAGGATATCCTTCATGACTCCGCCCCTATGTCTTACAGTTGGGTCTCTTCACTCTGAAACCTTGTCTCTTCTCCTCATTGATTGCCCTTCTGTTCCGCTAATACTCGGTCATCCATGGTTTCACCTCCATAATCCTGTGATCGTCTGGAATCTGGGAGAAATTACTCGTTGGAGTACTCACTGTTCTCAAAGTTGTTTGACCATGTCTCTGTGACTCCTGCAGTTGCTCCCGGATCAACTGCCCTCTGCATATAGGGAATTCCAGGATGTGTTTTCCAAGAAGGCGGCTGATTCTCTACCTCCACATAGAGACTTCGATTGTGCCATTGATCTGCTTCCAGGTCCCAAGTTGCCCGAGGGAAGGTTGTACTCTCTTTTTGGCCCTGAGACTAAGGCTATGCAAGATAACGTGGAGGAAAACTTGCAAAGAGGGTTCATCAGAACTTCAAAGTCTCCTGCAGGAGCGGGGTGTTTTTTCGTTTCCAAAAAGGATGGTAGTCTACGCCCGTGCATTGATTATCGTGGCCTGAACAAGATCACCATCAAAAATACTTACCCTCTTCCGCTCATCTCTGTCCTGTTTGACCAATTGATAGACGCTACCATATACACCAAGATAGATCTCCGTGGCGCCTATATATTATGAACTTACCTTGTCCCCGCTCCGCTGCGCTGTCAGCGTTGTCTGGCAGCTGTATCCGCTCTGCTGTTCAGCGCTTCTCCCGATGGCGCCCCCGCACTTCCGGGTTCTCCCTGCATCTAGTCATGTGACTCCTGGGCGGGGAATTCAAATCTCTATATCTACTCTGCTCTGACACGCTGCCTGTGTCAGAGCAATGTGTTTCCTGTTCCTGGCTACCTGTTCCTGTGTACCTGACTCCTGTGATCTTGCTCCCTGTGTACTCCCATTTTCCTTCTACTCCTGTGTACCAACCTGGCTGTGACCTGACTATTCTTTGGCTTAATCCCTGGCACCGCGAATTGGACTGACCACCGCGTGTACCGACCTGGCTGTGTTATCGACTACTCTTTGGATTTCCCTCTGGCACCGTATACCTGATACCTCCTGTGTACCGACCTGGCTGTGTCTCTACTCCTCTGGACCCATCTCCTACTACGCACTCAACCGACTCCGTTCATCTAACCGGTTACTGCTCCAGACCTCCAAACCCTGGAATTCACAGCTAACTTGAGGGCCGCGACCTGCTGCGGTTCTTCGGCAGCAAAGTCCACCCTACCTTGCGGTGGTTCCTGGTGAAGACCGGAAGGCCGTTAGAGTCCGCGCCCTAGGTAAGCCTGTGCAAATACTGACTAAGGCATCAGAACTGTAACACTATAATCTTATACACATCCGAGAGGGCGATGAGTGGAAAACGGCCTTCAACACTCAATCAGGCCATTATGAATATTTGGTCATGCCCTTCGGTCTGTGTAATGCGCCTGCCGTCTTCCAGGACCTTATTAACGAAATACTCCGTGAGTTCCTGGGCCAGTTTGTAGTGGTGTATCTGGACGACATCCTGATTTATTCAAAGTCTCTTTCTCAACACCGTGATTCATGCTTAAACTCAGAAAACATCATCTCTTCGCCAAGCTTGAAAAGTGTGAGTTTGATGTAAAAAAAGTGTAATTTCTTGGATATGTAATTTCTCCTGATGGATTCTCTATGGATCCTAGTAAAGTCCAAGCCATCCTGGACTGGGTACGTCCTACGAATTTAAAAGCAATCCAAAGATTTCTGGGCTTTGCAAACTACTATCGGAGATTCATTCGGGCTTTCTCTGATCTTGTGGCTCTCATCACTGCCCTTACCCACAAAGGGGCGGATCCTTGTAATTGGTTACCGGAGGCCATTGCATCATTTGAAGCTCTTAAAACAGCGTTCACTACTGCTCCAGGCCTCAAGCACCCTAATCCACAGTTGCCATTTATTCTGAAAGTGGATGCCTCGGAAGTAGGCGCTGGTGCTCTCTTATCCCAGAGGGACCCCGGTGATCGTAAGGTGCATCCATGTGCCTTCTTCTCACACAAGTTTTTGTCTGCCGAAGTCAACTATGATGTGGGTAATCGGGAACTTCTGGCAATCAAGTGGGTGTTCGAGGAGTGGCGCCACTTGCTTGCGGGTGCAGTTCGTACTATTTCAGTCCTCACTGATCACAAAAATCTATTGTACATTGAATCCGCCAAACGGTTAAATTCTAGACAAGCTCGGTGGGCCTTATTCTTTACCCGCTTCAACTTTATTCTAACCTACAGACCCAGTTCTAAGAATATCAAGGTGGATGCATTGTCCAGGAGCTTTCTACCTCATCAATTACCCACTGGTGAACCATCATCTATCACTCCGGCTTCTATCATTCACGCTGGGTTGACTCAGGATCTAGGAAACACCATACGTCAGTTTCAGAAAATTGCCCCTTCCGAAACACCTCCAGGACGTCTTTTTGTTCCAGTGCATCTTCGCAGAGCGGTTCTCACTGAGGCCCATGAGAACAAATCAGCAGGGCATCCGGGTATCTCCAGAACCCTTGAAATACTTGCACGTTCTGTATGGTGGCCTTCCTTGTCCACGGATGTGGAGAGTTTTGTCCGCACCTGTGAAGATTGCGCAAAAAACAAAACTTCCAGAACTTCTCCGGCAGGTCCACTTATGCCCCTGTCTCCGCCTATGAGACCCTGGACACATCTGTCCACGGATTTTATCGTGGATCTGCCATGTTCTGCCATGTTCTTCAGGAAACAACACAATTTGGGTAATAGTGGATTGTTTTAGCAAAATGTCCCATTTTGTTCCATTAACCAAACTCCTCAGCGCTCAGGATCTGGCTGTGCTGTTCGTGAAACATGTTTTCCGTCTTCATGGCTTACCCATTGATATTGTTTCCGACCGGGGTTCCCAATTTATCGCCCAATTCTGGAGGTCTTTCTGCAGTCTTCTGGGAATTAACATAAGTCTCTCTTCGGCCTATCATCCTCAATCTAATGGGCAGACTGAGTGTCACTCACCGGTCTGTGAGTGCCGCTTCTCGTGTGTTTAGGAACCGTGGCCGTCCACCATCCTGAGGGTCTGCGCATGTGCAGCCCTTTCAAACCTTCAGTACATGTTGCTTTTAGTTAATTGGCTGATCAGGCAACACTCCCTATTTAAAGCACCTGTGGTCAATACCTCGTTGCCTGATCTTGGAGTCTCATTCCCCATGAGTCTCTGAAGGTGTTCCTGTGTTTCCTCGTGTATTCAGCTCCTGCTGATTCCTGTTGTTCGTTTGTGGTTTCCAGACCACTTCAACTCTCCTGTGTTCATCGTGACTGCACCAGCTGATTCCTATCCGCTGCCTCCGTGCTTCTACAGTATCCTGCTCACTTCAACTCTCCTGTGTTCATCGTGACTGCACCAGCTGATTCCTATCCGCTGCCTCCGTGCTTCTACAGTATCCTGCTCACTTCAACTCTCCTGTGTTCAACGTGACTGCACCAGCTGATTCCTATCCGCTGCCTCCGTGCTTCTACAGTATCCTGCTCACTTCAACTCTCCTGTGTTCATCGTGACTGCACTAGCTGATTCCTATCCGCTGCCTCCGTGCTTCTACAGTATCCTGCTCACTTCAACTCTCCTGTGTTCATCGTGACTGCACCAGCTGATTCCTATCCGCTGCCTCCGTGCTTCTACAGTATCCTGCTCACTTCAACTCTCCTGTGTTCATCGTGACTGCACCAGCTGATTCCTATCCGCTGCCTCCGTGCTTCTACAGTATCCTGCTCACTTCAACACTCCTGTGTTCATCGTGACTGCACCAGCTGATTCCTAACCGCTGCCTCCGTGCTTCCACAGAGTCCTGCTCACCTCAACTTTCCAGTGTTCATCGTGTCTGCAGCCAGCTGATTCCTATCCGCTGTCTCCGTGCTTCTACAGTGTTCCTGCTCATTTCAACTCGCCTGTCTTCATCGGGTCAGCGCTCCGCTGCTTTCATCTCAGCTACTGGTTACCAGACCGCCTCAACTCTCCCGTGTTCTCCAGGTGTCCAGTTCCATATACTACTGCTTGCTGAGTATTGCCTTGTTCTTGCTGGTCTACCTACCGTGCGCTGCACCAACTTGGTTACCGCTTCCATCTTCCAGTGGTTTCTCCTCCTGCCGGCCTTCAGCCGCTCAGGTATCTCTGCACGTCTCTCTGACAGCCTGCTCTCCTGAACCGCGGTATGCATACTTCTCATTGACTGTGCTTGTGTATTGCATATCTAGCTGGACTGAGTTTGTTCTCCTCCGGAGTTCCTATCCACTGAGACTATTGCTATCATTTAACTGTGTTTCCTATTTGCCTGGATAGTTATTGTGACTCTGTATATTTGTGCAGTGCTGCTCAGTTATTATTATATTGTGCATATCATCGTGGGATCAAGTTCTGTGTGCCTGTGTATACTCTGCATTGCATTCATCTCCTCGTGCTCCTCCTCACATATATATTGCAGTGGTACAACTTGCTAGATGCAGACCACTGTCTCCTGTTCCCTGTGACACCAGTTTCAAGTATCCTCTCACATAGCAGTGGTACAACTTGCTAACGCAGACCACTGACTCCCCTGATACCTTCACCTGAATTCCATTCCTTCACCTAGACAGCGGTACAACTTGCTATACGCAGACCGCTGACTCTCACCACCTCCTCGTTACTCCTGGACATTCCTCCTCACTATAGCAGTGGTACAACTTGCTATCCGCAGACCACTGACTACCCTCACGTTTCCTTGTCCATCTAGTTCCTCGTGTAGTTATCTACCTATTACCAGTGCTGCTAGTCATAGACTTTTCTCGAGCATTCTCTTACCATCTGCTGTCTCCTGTTCCGTGGTCACCCCGCTACCAGAGTACCATATTACCAACTATACTGCTCTGGTAAGTCCATCATCTGGTGATACCTGGGTAAAGACTCCTAGTGCCCGTGACACTGAGAGAGTGAACCAGTCCTTGGAGCAATATTTACATCTCTACATCACAGAATTTCAAGACAATTGGTCATCATTGCTTTCGTGGGATGAGTTTGCGTACAATAATGCATCTCACTCTTCCACCCAAGTCTCTCCATTTTTCTGTAATTTTGGCTTCCATCCAAGGTCCAATTCATTATCATCACTCAACTATTCCGGTCTTCCAGAGATCCGTTCCACAGCTTCATACCTTAAATCTGTTTGGAAGAAGGTGCATTCTGCATTAACTCTGGCTTCTTTCCAGTCTTAAAAATTTGCAGACCGTCATCGGAAGGACTGTTCATTTAAGGTGGGGCAAAAAGTCTGGTTGTCCACACGCAATATCAAGCTCAAAAAGCCTTGCAAAAAACTATGCCCTAGATTTATTGGCCCATTTCTGATCATCAAACAGATCAATCCTGTCGCCTTCAGGCTAAAGCTTCCTTAGTCACTTAGGATGCCGAAAATCTTCCACTGTTCTCTCCTAAAGCCGGCTATCCCTGCACGTAAGTCTAGGCTTCGATACTTACGCAGATCTCAGTCTGTCATCCCAGAGGGCCACAGGGAACTACTGGTGGAGAAGATTCTGGACTCCAAAAAGGTCCAGGGGCAAATCCACTTGTTAGTCCAGTAGAAAAATCGTGGCCCGGAGGAAAGATCTTGGATTCCGTGGAGACGCTTACATGCCCGCAAACTCATTGAGGATTTCTTCAAACAATTTCCTGGCAAACCTGGATGTCGGGGTGCTTTGACCCCTCCTCAAGGGGGGGGGTACTGTTACGAGCCGCGGCGGTGCCCAGGCGCCGCGACTCTCCTACCTCCGTCCCGGCCGTCGCTATGACGACCGGGACGTCACTTCCGGGGGCTCGCCGGCCGCTGCAATAGCAACAGCCAGACGCACTTCTATCCAGCGCCACGTCCAGGCATTACAGGGCAGCCGGGCGCGTGTGCAACAGCGGGGCAAGTCTGCAGGCTGATTAATTCCATCAAGGGACAGCCTGTGGGCAATTAGAGTACTGGGCTCTCATTGGTCTGTTTTAGTATTTAAGGCAGGGAGGGCTTAGCCTCCCTGCCGGTTATAGCTTCCAGTTTCCTGTGTTGCTGCCTGCTGCTGTATTCCTGGTGTTCCTTTGGATTGTTGCCTACCGTGTATGACCCCTGCCTGTTATTGGATTTGCCTGTTTGTCTGTGCCCTTGACCTCCTGGCCTGTACCACCGTTTCTGCTGATTTGCCCGTGACCTCGACCCTTGGCTTGTTTCCTGACTATTCTTCCTAGCAAGTGACCCCTGACCTCGGCCCGTCTTTTGGAATTGCTGCCTGCCGTTATCCTCTGCTTCTGGGTTCCCCGCAGCTGATACACGCCACACGACCCTCTGTAGTCTGTTGCCAAGTCTGTCCCCACCACTAGGGGCTCTAGCGAACACCTGACTATCAGAGTAGACTCCGGGTGGTGTTGTTGTATTGGTTGGAGGGGTTCCTGACAAAGTTTTGCTGTGTACTTGATTTATGGATATCTGTTTTGTTACCTAGACTATTGGTTTGTCTCATGTCTAATATTTCTTTTCATTCTTTCTTTTACTTTTTACTCAAATAAACATCACTATATCTATACACTATGTTAGTAGATATTTTATAATAAAAAATACTGATATTATAGTCTGTCTTATTTTTAAATATTTCAGATTTTATATATAATACACATCTGTTTTGCATTTATTAAAACTTGTAATGTAAAATATCATGATGTGTGCTACTATGTGTTTGAAGACTGTTCATATTGATACAATATATAATTCTGTGTAATGTATTGAACCAAGATGCCCTGGAGCCCATTCCTTTGATCTGTTGTGTCTTTGTACCACTTCACCAGCTACATCTGCTTAAATGTTTATTATTTTTACTGTTGTTTTTGTAATTGATTTTTAAGGCGCCACAGTGATCCACAGCTCCAGACAGTGGGAAACTGAGCGTACATAAAATAGGGACTCACAAGATAGACAAAATAAATGCAGACATGAAAACAAAGCTTATGAGAGCTTACAATGTATTGGAAAAAGTGCAATGCTGAGGCAAGAGAAATAAGGGTGGCTCAGAGTGGAGATTGGGACAATTATGAGCGTGTGCCAGTCTGAAGGTGGAAGTAGGGTAATAAAGTCATGAGTTTTCAGAGAACATTTAAAAATTTGAAGGCTGTAGGGGGGTCTGATTGTTTGTGGCAGGGAATTCCATAACTGGGAAATGGAACAGGACAAGTCTCAAAGCTGGCAAATGAGAGGTGGTTATTAGAACATAGGCAAGATGCTGGTGAGATCTAGGAGGGCGTGTATTTCAAGATGAGCTTTGATCATTTTGAAAGGGTTGTGTTGTTGAAGGGATTTGCAGAGTTTTGCAGAGAACGTTGAGTAGAGAGGAAGATCAGGGATAGATTGGTGGGGTCACAGCAGTGAGGAAGATAACTGGAGAATGGATAAGAGTTTATCAATAAATGGTGATGATGATTTGAGAAGAGTTTTATTTGCATCCTGGGTAAGAAAATGACATATTCTAGCAATTTTTCAAAGGTAGAGTCAACAGGACTGGGACAGCGCTGGATATGAGAAGGCAGAGTCAAGTGTGACACCAAGGGAGAGGGCTTGGGAGACTAAGGAAATTGTGGTGTTATTGACAATAAGGGAGATTTGAGAGGAGATGTTGACTCTGGGAAGAAGGAAAATGGTGAGCTCTATTTTGGACATGTTGAGCTTTAGGTTGCATTGAGACACCCATGTGGAGATAGAAGAGAGACAGTTGTTTAAATGAAATAGTACAGAAAGGAGTGGTCAAGGGAGGAGAGGTAGATTTGGGTGTCATCAGCACAGAGGTGGTACTGGAGACAAAAATAGCTAATTAGTTCACTAAGTGCAGAGGTATACAGTGTGAAAAGGGAAAAACAGAGAACTGAGAAAAGAGCTTTGTGGAAGTGCAACAAATAGTGGGAGAGAAGGGAAGGATGCCCTTATATGAATTGTTCACTAATTACTTAATTATATGTGCAGCACCCCTGTCCCTAGCACTCTGAAAGGAGTGGTGAAATGTTCTCTCTCTCTTCAGTGACTCATCCCGTGTCTTTTGCACAGTATGGTGGGATGCAGACTGGAACTGGATCCACCAGGGGTTGACTCGGGAAGCAACTTGTACGCGACCACACTAACCCTCTGAGTAATAATGGACCACACACTGTGTTTATAAACAAACAAATGGGTATTTAGTTTGGGGAAAGTAAATGAGTAAGGAAAATTAAATGAAGGGGAGATTCTGGACTGGGTAAGTGGAACAAAGGGGAAGATAATAATCAATGGCAATAGTAAGGTGAACAGTAATGACAAACATCATGCACCACACGTGCTTTCACTGGTGCCCAACTCTCCACACTGCACTCAGTGATACAGTTGGGTGGTTGACACAAGGTAAGAGTCATGAGGAACACACTACTACAACGGGGTTACAGGAAGAAAAATAATTGAAGCATATATAGGTCTATATATATATATAAGTATTATATAAACCCCTAGATTGTTTTTTTTATACCAGCACCCCAACTCATGCAGGGGTTAACAATGGCAGGGCAGCTCAGCTCCTGCTATGTGGAGATCCACTCTGTGCCTATATATAGGACGCCCCCTGCTTCCTGTTTCCCCACTTACTTTTGGATTCCAGGCTTTGTAACTGTCTGTGTTGTTGTTATTATTTTCTCTTTCTGTCTTCTTCCTGCTTGTTTTCTCTCCTCCACTTTGCCTTCAATGCTCTCCCCTGTGCCCTTCCTCTCATCCCTTTCTGGTGTATCTTTAGTTCATTCATTTTTTATATATTTATTATTTATTATTATTATATTTAATATTCATTGCTGTGTTTTCCCCTCTTTTTTCTGTCTCTCTTGTTTTTCTGCCTCTCTCCACCTATTTTTTTCACTCCTGCTACAATTATAGTTCCCTGTCTCTCTTCCCCCGCCACCCTTACAAATTCAGGCTCGTCCAACTCTCCATGCTGCGACCCATCACCGTTAACGGAATTTGCAGCTGGCGGTACCCAATGGTTTTGTTCTGCCTACATCGAGGCTCTCTGGCCTTGTTTCCATCTTTCCCTCCCGGCGGCGGTTTCTTATGGTCCTGCTGCCATGCCCCCTTCCTCGCCACCTGCTCCCTGCTCTTTTCCGGCCTCCATTGCACAAACTGTCTGGCTGCTGGCTGCTTCCCCTCCACACCCAGTCCTGCAACAGTTGTCGCCCCACCCTCCCCGCCATCACACCAACCGCCATGGTGTCACCCCTGAACCCAGGTGCTCATCATTCACCACCATTGCTTTGCATTTAGTTCTTTTCGACATTGGTGCATTGTACTGGAGACCAGCCACACAGGGTTAACACACTATTTTGACAATTTCCTCCTGGTTGTCCCTGCCTACTCTCCGGTATTGCTTTTTTCCACTCAGGATCTATTTCAGTTGCTGGAAGTATTGGGAGAAACCTAATATCAGGTCACTAGTGCTGTTGTATGTAATAGGTGTCAACGGTTTTGATGGTAGATGATGTTAAACCACAAGAAACTTTTAAACTTTATTTCAGAACCTAATGATGATATATATATATACACAGTTGCTCACAATTAATACTGACTGTAGCAGACAGGCAATATGACAAGCTTATGAAGTTACTTAACATTATTATAGTATATTAATATATGCAGATCGTAGTAAGCTTATGTTGTGGGCAATGTCAGAGATAAGGTTGCTCATATATATTTTTGTGCCTCTGCTCACTTTATATATTTACATATAAGTAAGAGAACACAAAAAGGATGCAGCTCTGGTTATAACTTATTTTCAATTCAATTGTCACAGGAAGAACCAGCTGAGAGTTGATGCTCAAAAAAGCAATGCCGACAGCTGGAGGCTGCCCCACTTCCTGTCTTCACTAGATTATATGGGACACCACTACCAAGATGGGAGACAGAGCATAGTACTCCATATTAACAGGAAGTGACCGTTGCCCATGACTAAACAGAGTGTCCCACAACCAGGATATCCTATCTATTCTATTTGAGCATCGATATAGCCAATATGGTAGGTTGCTGTTGGCTAGATGAAGAAAGTTGTCTAACCTGATTATAGAAGTGTCGCTCCACCCTCTCAAGCAAGTTCAGTCCTGGTTGGACTTATTCATTTTCGTATTTAGGGTCATTCTGTTTCTTTTCCAGGAAACATGTGCTGGCAATGGTGGGGGTCAAACTGCTGCATTATTTTGCGTGGTTATCTAAGAACATCAGGGAGGATCTGGCCACGTGGACGGTTTTCCTTAAGGACTTTACTGGAGTTTGTTTATGACTGGCACCTCTGCTGCCTAACGGTGCCTTGTAGCTCTTCACAGATGCGGCAGGTTCCGCTATGTTTGGGACTTACCTGGAAGGTGAATTGTGCTCAGAAGTCTGGCCTGCAACTTGACATTGTTGGAGCTATCACCATTGTCGTAGCTATCTGCCTCTTGGCAGAGAGGATTCGGGAGAGTTCAATAATATTCTGGTGTGTCAACATGGAGTGGTCTAGGCTACCAACAATCAGTGGGTCTTGTGCCCTCCGATGTCTGATTGCTGTGTCAACCCATGCTGCAATGTTTTTGTTAAACCCAGAAACTGCAGGGCACTAGGTCCCAGTGGAACAGGACTATCTCACAGCACTCTAGGACCCAGAAAAAGTCCAGTCTGTAAGATTGCTGGAAAGTTCCAGGGTTTTGTGACAGAGACTGTTGAGAGGACGAGCCTCAGAGGAGTGAAATTTGAGGAGACATTTTGCGAAAAGAGACATGGATTTCTGCTATGCTGTTGTGATGAAAAGTGAGAGATAGAATGATCCTGAGGGCTGATTTGTGTTACCAGCCAGACCCTGTATTTGCAAAGACTCAAGACAAGGGCTGATACAAGTGATTCCGAATTGAGCTGAAAACTATCTACACAACAGGAAACAGGTCTGTGTAATCAAACTGACTGTGTATTCTCACACACTACACAGTATATCATACATTTTAAAATCTGTGAGCTAGATTTACAGAGACATTTGCTTAACAAGTGGAGAATCTTGTCCAACCTTCCAGTACATACTTGAGACAGAAACTGCTATTTTTGATTGCTGTACTGAAGTTACCAGATGGTCATTATAATTGTGTGCCTCCATTATAATAAAAGTGCCTTCTGTCCAGTTCTAATGTGCACATTTAGAAAATCCTGGCCAGTGAAAACATCTATGCTAATTCGCTCTGCTGAGACGCGACTTCATTAAAGTGGATTCATAGACTGATATTATTTGCTTGTGGATGTCACGAGCCGTGGCGGTACTCACAGCCACCGTGGCTCGCTTTCACCATGACGACCGGGACGTCACTTCCTCCTAACCCCCGGCCATTGGCAACGGCCGGACGCTTTGCAAGGCAGTGCCGCGTCCCGGCAACAAGGGGACAGCCGGGCGCGTGCGCGGAGGTTTCTAATAGCCTGATGGCTATTAAGTATTTCATGTTTATTAGCTGCAGCAATGTTTAATTAACAGGCATTAGCCTGCAACTGTCTTCCTCATGGATTAGCCCTGATTGGCCTGTTGGTATGGCAGCCAATTAGTCTGCAGCTGTGTATCTCCCAGGGGCAAGCCCTGATTGGTCTGTGTCTGTATTTAAGGCAGTGAGGTCTGCAGCCTCACTGCCGGTTATAGCTTCTGTTTGCCAGTCTGCTGACCTGCTCTGGGCCTTGTTCCTGTCTGTTGGAAATTCTACTGATTACCCGTGTATGACCCCTTCCCTGGATTTGGACCCTGCCTGTGTTTCTCGTGACCTTGACCTCTGGCTTGAATACCGACTTCCCTGTCTGCTCGTGACCCCTGACCTCGGCTTGTTTATCGGATCTGCTATCTGCTGCCGGCCCTTGACCTCTGCTTGGACTCCACTCCACTTGCCTGGGTTCTCCCCAGCCGGTACACACTTCACGACCCTCTGTCAGTCTGCAGCCCAGCCTGTCCCCACTATCAGGGGCTCCAGTGAACACCTGACTGGCAGATTAGACTCCAGGTTGTGTTGTGCCGGCTGGAGGGGTTCCTAACAGTGGTATATTATTTGAAATTAATTTTCTTTACGATATTAGAGACTAGGGGGTAAATGTATCAAACTGAGAGTTTTCCGGCGGGTTTGAAAAGTGAAAATGTTGCCTAAAGCAAACAATCAGATTCTAGCTGTCATTTTGTAGAATGTACTAAAGAAATGATAGCTAAAATCTGATTTGTTTTTCAAACCCTCCGGAAAACTTTCAGCTTTATACATTTACCCCTGGAACTGTATTACTTTATTCTTAGACTGTTTATGTGATGGTTATAAAAAAATACTCAGAGTACTGTGAAGTATAGTTGTAATCAAACTATTAAGTTATAGAATTATTAACATATAGGAATAGTATTATTGCTTTTGTTACTCTGAATTAAGGCCCGATAGTGTTGCCCATAGTAATGTCCAAGTTAATTGCACTATAAGGTACCATGACTGGCACCTCTATTAGCTCAGGCCTGTGAAAACTGTATTTAGATTTTACTTATTGCTAATCATTCTTTGTTAAGAAATATTTTAGTGACACATTGTTCTTGTATAATAAAACTGCCGTCACGTCGCACATTTAATGTTTTAATTCCATGACCAAGAGAAGAGTATCAGGTACGACCAGGTACAATCCGCATTATACACTCTAACAACACCTACCTATAGGAGTGTTGCATTTGCATTTTAATATTGTGCTCTGGGCTAAGTTTGTTCAGGGAGTTGAGAATTATTTAGCTGATTCCCTGTCCAGGTTTCAATGGGGTAGTTTCAGAGGGCTGGCGACCCATGCTAAGGTTAATGGTACGCCATGTTTAACAGATGGTCAGTCTGACTTAGCGTGCCTGGTAGCAAATTCCCTGGCTCCGCTGAGGTGCAGGGCATGTGGCACAGCCTGGAGGGACTGGTTGTCTTTCAAGGACCAGGATGGTTTTGAGGTAAAGGCATCACTGTATGTCTTCCTTTTTCTGGGCCTGTTTTCAGCGAGATAAATCTCAGACAGCCATGTCCACGGCCTAGGCCAGTATCTCCTTTGACTCCAACCTAGGGGGTCAATCTGGATAGGAAAGCATTCAAGGGATGGGCCACGGAACAGGCCGCAATTCATTGACGAGTCCATGCTTGCTGATATGAAGGCATGTTTGGTGGGCGCAGCCACAAAAGCCATTGAAACAACATTCATTTTTCAGGGTGGCATTTGCTATAGCTTTATTTGGAGCTTTCCTGTGAGTTAGCTATTGGCTTTACCTAGGAGTTCAGACATCTGGGCTGTTTTACAAGAATGTGGTTTTGCATGGGCCGACTGTTTGCTGTAAAGTTCACAGGTTTAAGACAGACCAGTTGGGTAAGGGGAGACGGGTCTGTTTGTCTACACACACTATTTTTGATATTTGTCATATTGCACCTTCTTATGCTTATTTTGGACATTTGCCCCACAGGTGGTTATGTTTGGCTGTCACATGCTAATGGTTCCCTACATATGAATTTCCAAATTGGTGCAGTTTTTAAGTCCTGGTTAAACTAGGCTTCAATCCTGTAGACTTTTTGCATTGGGCCACAATGGCTGTAGTAGAGGTGGTATGTTCTGTGGATGCTATCAAGCAATTGGACAGGTGGCGCTCCAATTCCTATAAATATATGTGTCGTCCTGTTAGTGGCTTACCGCTTTCCTGCTCCCTGCTTGTAGTTAACGCAGGTTTATTCACTCACCATGTTGAGTTAGGGGCATGAAGGGATTTGCCTAATTTTTCCCCAACCAACTATCTTTCTGCTATCTCCACATGGATGCCCCAAAGCTACCTAAAGTTCAACATGTCCAAAACAGAGCTTATTATCTTCCCTCCTGCCAGAGTCACCACCTTCCCTCAAATTTCCCTAACTGTCAATAACACCACAATTTCCTCAGTCTCCCAAGTCTTGGTGTCACACTTGACTTCGCCCTCTTCTTTATTCCTCACATTCAGACTCTTTCCCAGTCCAGTTGATTCCACCTTAAAAACATTGCCAGAATACGTCCTTTTCTTACTCTACATGCTATCAAAACTCTTATCCATTCTCTCATCATCTCCCGTCTTGACTATTACAACCTCCTGCTATCTGGCATTCCTGACACCCATATATCCGCACTTCAATCCATCATAAATGTGCTGCATGACTGATCATCCTCTCTCACTGCTCCACATCTGCTACTCCACTTTGCAAATCCCTACACTGGTTCCCTGTGTTCTCCAGAATCAAATTCAAATTGCTCAGCTTCACCTACAAAGCCCTTAACAACTACCACTGCATACATCTCAAATTCATATAAAAAAAATCTCCCTCCTGCCCTTAGATCTACCTCGGATCTGCGCCTTGTCTCGTCTCTTGCAACCACCTCTCACTCCCGACTGCAAGACTTCTCCCGTGCTGCTCTTATGGAATTTCCTACCATGATCATATCCCTCTTTCTGAGCTAGATTTAGATCGCCTGTGATTTATTAGATTTTATGTGTTTATGTGCTGTTTTTTTTATATCATGTTTCTACTAATTTTGCACATTACAGCTGTACTCATGTTGGTTCTACCTTCTTTACAGATTGTCCCAGGTGTGTACTACAGTTATGGGTAGTGGGACAATCGTTCATTTATTGGGCCTTTCATCGCCATTTAGCTCTTGTTCCTTTTGCGGTTCCTAGGAGTTTGCAGATATGGTGGTTCGGTATGAGCTTTGGCATATACTTTGGCATGAACTAGGACCCAAAAGTGAGTTGGCACATTTTTGATACAGCAAGGGTGTTATGTTTTTTTGATACCCTATGTTGCAAAGTGAGGCTGTCCAACTTTATGGTCTTGTTTGTACAGCAAATCTTTTTGATTCTACTTGAGATGTTGGAGGTCTAGTTGGTGGCAAGCTGCAGTTTGTGGGGGAACCTTTGGCCCTACAAAGATGCTTTCAGCAACCATACATTGGTGTTGTAGGGTTTGAGAGGAGTTGGGCCATGGAGCACTTCCTCCTTAATTAAAATGGCTGTATATGTTAATCTTGACTCTTCAGTGACATCAGGGGCTTGTCTGTAGAGGGGACATTGACTGAGCCAAAGGAGTAGTGTACCAATGCATATAGTTCTTTTTTATTTTACATACTATAAATGTATGCATATTGACAACTAAAGCAGTATTTTATGATTATGAACTATCCAACAATTTCACCGGGCGATAGAATATTTAGATGTTCTCTTGTATGTAAGACAACAGTTTTCTATGTATTTGTCTTTAAAGCCATTGCCTTATTACATTTCCCCTGCAAAGTCACAGAATATTGTCAGCTTGCAAAATCACTTTAATATTTACCCCCTTGTATGCATTTGCCATTTATCCTCTATGTATTTTGTTATATTCTTCCCCACTCTATGGCTCTGCAGATTGCTGTGGTACCTTATAAATAAACAATAATACAATATTTCTGATATATCCTTATATCCATGTATATTTCCCATATACACCACTGATTTTGATTGCATCCTTTACATGAAGCACAGGGACAGGAAGCTTCCAGTACCAAGTTTATTTTGACTTTTCACTGAATACAAATTTTTACATTTAATGCACATTCTCGTCAAAGAAATTTACATGAACTATCCATAATGGCAGCATTTTTACATACACGTGATGAAGTAGCACATACTTACTCGTTCCTAAAGGAAAGGCACAGCCTTATTTACTAGACACATACACTCACACTCAAGCGTAAACTCATACTGACATCTACCAAGGTTATCTCTCTATTTCACAATGCCCAAGACAAAGAGAACATCGATGCATTTTACAGCTAATAAATGAGCAGGTTAGAAAACAAATCTGCTTACAAAATGTGATGCTTTGCAATTACCTTCATGTGTTTTTTTTTCCATCTCAAACACATAGTAAAACATTGAATTATTTTGAAGAACTTTTTGAAGTCTTGAAATTAATATCTTGAAACAACTACTCACTTTAGATCTACATTTTTAATTCTATAACATAAATTGTACCTTCAACCCCAAGTATTGTATTTGCAAGGGTATGTGAATGTGTATATATGTATGTATATATATATATATATATATATATATATATATATATATATATATATATATATTTATATTTATATACACACACACACACATATATATATATATATATATATATATATATATATATATTATATATGTAAATATATGTTCTATTTTTGTGGCCTTGTTACCGCTGTGACAAGTGGGGGAAATGTTTATCTGTATCCTGTTTGCATGTCTGTGGCAAATACATTTTAAAGAAAATATATATATTTATTTTATTAATGTAGATTACTGTCCCATAACATTTACTTGTGAGAGCCATTTCACACACATATAGAAATGTAGTTTAAATTTGTGATTTATAAATATGCACAAAGTATTGTGAATTGGTGTGATTTGGTTGACATGCGTATTTAAAGCAAAATGTACTTTTATTTCGGAATGTTAAGTGAACAAATCCTTTTTTTTTTTTTTACAAGGATGCATTTTAAAAAAATTCTTAAAAAAACCCAAAACATGTTTTACCTTACATTGCAATTACAAATGTGCGTAAAACCTAATGCGTTATTGTTTGCCTGTGATGATTAATGTGCATTATTTACAATGCGCATATTTACAAAGTACACATTTTTATAGAAGACCTAAAGGGCTCTCAGACAAAGGGGGACATCCGTTCTTAAAGCCAATTCAAGTTTAAGGGAAATGTAACAAAAATGCAATACCAAGTATTTATCTATCTCATTAATTTTGGATAAACGGCGTGACTAAGCCCATGCTGGTGCAGAGGTAATGGTCAGCGTCAGGCCATACTAGCCCTGCCTGCTTGATATGTTGTGTATGTGAATGTGGTGCACACCATGGGGTTTAGTGTGCCATTGTCACTATGAAGCAAGTGTTATACCTCTTATCAGAAATAAAAATGCTCCACTGTATGTATACGCTAGTTAATTACCATTTTAGAGGAAAAAAGACATTAAGGAAAATGGAAAAATGTGGGCCCATATGTAAATGCCATTTTATGAAGTCAAACTCATATTTTTGAGCATGTTTATGAGCTCTGCACCCCCACAGAGGCTGTAATTTTGATTCAAACATTTAAGGGAATGAGCTGGAGGGTTCAGGCAACTGCTAGCTGGGGGTATTCCTGCACATTATGGGCCTGAGTCATAAAGGAGAGCAAAGCATAAAAAAAGGAGTAACTTTGCAGCTGGCAAACCATGTTGCATTGGAGAGGGAGGTAAATTTAAAATGTGGGGACAGATTTATAGTTGGGGTAGGGCATGTTCTAGAGATCAACTTAAAATTTCAGTGTAAAAATAAAACTATCAAGTATTTGTGCGTTAGATGAAAAAACAGCCAGTATTTAACTTATGTGCAAAATAATAAATTAATTGCACCCCTTTGCATTGTAACATGGTTTGTCGCAGAGAACATTTACTCCCCTTTTTTTTTTCCGCCTTTCTCTCCTTAATGACTCAGGCCCTATATTTCACCCATATGCAAATACAAGATTTTGCTTTGCGGGATGATACATTTAAAATTGAATGCAGACAGAATTTGAAGTGATAGTGTTATTCTTTCCACTATGAGCATTTCCAATTGGACTAAAAATCACACACAAGTAGGTAAAAAGTAATTTTTCAGAATGTGCACAAACAGCAATATATGTAAGGATGACAAATAGGTGCATTTGTGCATAATGAAATGTAATGCAAGGGGATATTTTTCCAGTTTGTAAACGACTATCAATGAGGACAGAGAAAATTAATATAAATAATAATACAAGTACAAAAATAATTAATGAAGAATGTAATAAGACGGCACTCCCTATAGTTAAGTGTTCTGAAGTTTTGTGATTGTGCTTTTAATTTAGAGACTATAGCGCATGTAAGCCTGTGGCTTCAAGTAAGCACCACTTGAAGGAAGTAAAATTGGTCAATTTAAAAAATATGCCCTCTGAGTGTAACCATTTGCAGTCACTGAGTTGTAACAAAAATTATCCTAATAGATTACACAAATTATTATTATTTCAGAGAACGATAATTTTTTTTGTGCTCATTAGAAAAATATCTTGTGCTATATTGCAGTTCTAATTATGTTACATTTTAAAATTAAAATAATTGTGATTTTTTTTTGTTTTGGCATGTAAAATAGCAATTATTTCCCCGTCTCCTCGCAAGAAACTGTTGTACAGAAGCTGGATATTTTGGGGGGATTTGGCAGCTCTTTATATTTCCACACAAGGTAATGTGTATAGGTTGCTTCA
This sequence comes from Mixophyes fleayi, assembly GCF_038048845.1. NCBI lineage: Eukaryota > Metazoa > Chordata > Amphibia > Anura > Limnodynastidae > Mixophyes > Mixophyes fleayi. Next base: position 428,658,188 of record NC_134402.1, on the reverse strand, counting down.
ACATTGTGAAATCAATTAAGAAAATAATTTATCAATTAATTGTACTTTTTAAATAACTCAGTCTACATGTTTTAATTTAATTATATATGAATCTAGCTTTATTTTACTGTTCAATAAATTATTGACATCTGTTTAAGTTTGACACACTAACTGTACTTGCACAGCATTCTCAATAGGTCCATTTCCATAATTTAAGGCAGGTTTAACACGACTAACCTTTTGCTTTTAAGATATGTTGCATTTTCTTTTTCAAACAGACAAAAAATATATTTTCATTATTTACAAAACAATCAACCAAACATACAAAAATTCTAACATCGTATAGCATAAATTATATTTTTTTTACGGCATAGCAAAGGTAAAATTTCCACAAATACAGTCAGCAATATCAAAACATCATTGAGGCTCCAACATAGTAATACAGAAAAATAAATTGAATTAATTAAGAAGTTAAAAAAAATACAATAAATATTTATTTGTTTACATATTTTGCAAATAAATATGGGGTTTTGTCTTTAATGCATGTAAAATGATTATAAACAGTGTTTTAAATATTTGTTTTAATGTAACCATTTTGAAAAAAAATTGAAAACAATCAAAGACAACAGAGGCCACATGTGCATCATGAAAATCTTACATTTTCTTCTTTCTAATGAAAGAATAATAAAATATACTAAAGCTTACAGAAATTTAAAGTATTACTAATGAATAATAACATTTTAAAAAAACTTTACGTAAAGAAAGGATTATTTAAGGAAAAATCTTAAAATATGTACCAATACCAAACTTTAATCAAATGGTAGTTGTACATTTTATAACTTCAAAAAAATAAATAAAAAAGCAAGGATATACATAATATACATAAAATCAATTAAAAGGAATTATTTATAAATGTAACTTCAAATTAAAACACACACTTAAAATGTTACATTCACATTAAATACGATTTTATATTTTACATTTTTAACACACAAACCAGCATTAATATAAAATAACAAAATAAACATTTTATATGTAATATTTTACTAAAAATTGCATTTCCACTATTTTCTGGTAATACATTTTAAAGGAAATTGGCATTTCCAAATATTTTTTTTCAGAAAAAATGAAATCAAATAAAGCACTTGATAACTTTGCTAAAATATAAAAAATTACAAATAATACGGACATTGGTATGAGCAATATTTCAAAAACCTATTCAAGGGGGTGAATGTTTTATTGGTTCACACTTTGGGACATAGTCATCACCATGCTATGCATACATTACTGCAAAACAAAGTTTAAACCTAAATAAAAGGAAAGCATTGCAAGTTTTTTTTTTTTTTAAATGCTAAAGCAAGTGAAAAAGGTTATTTTTCTAAAGATTTTGTAGCTGATGAAACATCATTTTTTAATTCAGGTAACATACAACATAAATTTTGAAAGTGTGCTTATTTACCAGTGCGACAAAATATATTTATTTTACCGCTGTCAATAAAAGTGTGCTCATAAAGCTGTATATTCATAAAATTGTTACTTTTTTTTGTGTATATTGTCTTCTGAAACTTAAATTTAAATTATTAAATGTGCTAATACAGCACTTATTCCAAGGTAGACAATTCATTTTAACAATGATCTCTCTTTGTAATTCAGTGATAATCACTACAGTTATAAAGTAACAAAAAAAGGCTGGTTAGCATAATTTGTTGAGTAAAGAAAAGTAAAGATTATGTTATTGTGATTCTTTGTAGAATGAAAAGGTCCAGAATAACTTTAGTGAATAGATATCATATAAGGAAAATTTGAATCACTTTGTATCTATAAGTTTCAATGTTAATACAGACAGGAACTATTGCAATTACCTTTAGAAAACTCCTCCAAAACTATATTGGTGGAGTCATTTTTCTACTATAATAATAATCAAGTAGAATGAAGCACACACTCTTTCACATATGTTTTGTAATTCTTGTTTGTTTATCATTTATGCATTACTCTGATTGGTTAGGTTTACCTTATGGACATTGTAATACCTTTATGGACATTCTAATGCAGGTTGCTGTGGCCCTGATAACACTCTAGTGCTCTGATTACAGTTGGATCTATATCTGTGAATGTTGGTTCCGGCACTGCCCACTTCAATAAAGTTTTTTGTCCCCAGATATACTATGATTTCCTTTTATTGGCCATCTGCATCAACATTATAAACTACTTTGTCCAATATGTTTAGAGTACTGTGTTATTAGATTGACTTTTGTCTGAAGAGATTTGGAGAAAGGGAGAAGCTTCAGTCCTGAAGAGGGGCAAATAAACAACAAACAATATTTAATGTAGGATGGCCAGTAAATGTGTTTAGTCAAACAAAGAAATGTGTCTAAAGTTATAAATTAATCTCTCTGCTTTGTATTAAATATTAAATCTCACTGGACTCACAGGTTCTTATGCCATGTATATATAATCCTACTTCCCATAATTTAGAGTCCAGAAATCAGGAAAAAATAAGCTACACCTCCTGACCTCCATATGCCCAAGGTGCAGTGCAATCACCAATCAGCACTATCCACCCTCCCTATGTCACAACTGGTCAGACCGTAGGAGTCGATTACCATGTGAGGAAGAAAAGCAGATCAATGAGCGCATCGATCAGTCCCTGAAACAACTAAAATAGATTATATTGTTTATTACCCCAGTACACATACCACCCAATTGTCCCAATTCCAGCAGGACAGTCCACCTAAAATTGGGAGGTATGATATAATCACAATATTCACTGTCCATTGGATCTCATCAGGGAGGGACATAAGTACTCAATACTAAGATGTCATTAACTTTATTGGCTACAATGCCAATCTGAGGTGTCATTAGTATCCTTCAAAAAATTAATATGTGCAGTTTTTGTATCATCATAGATCTAGTAATAGTTGGAGATGGTGGGCCTGATTCATTAGTGATCTTATCTTGTGCAAAAGTTAAGATGCTTATTTTAAGGAAGAAACGGGGAGATACGAGCTAAGTTAAGATGGATTTTCATCTTAACTTAAGGAATTCTTCACTTACACAGTGGATTTTGCTTCTTATCTCCCTTTTCTGAGCATGCACAGAGTGGATCTGCTTAAGATAAGCAAAAAACGGCAGATAAGATCACTAATGAATCAGGCCCGGTAACTGTAACTTTAAATGGATAGAGTTATTGTGTTACTGTTAACATGTTTCAAGAGACCTACAGGTGGCTTGTGTGGCAAACCTTCCCCTGCAATATTGGCCAAAAGATCTGTACATTTGCGCTAAATCTTACAATTATGGGACCATCTGGAGGTGAAAAAAAGTTTTGTTTATTAGCATGAACCGTTTAAAACTCATTTTATAAAGCGTTGCTAAATTAATTGGGGGAAAATAATTTTGGACACATATTAAGCATCTTTCCAACGTTGCCAATAAATATATATTTAAACTATTTTGTTAGCCTTGAAATATAAAAAAGAAAAGTGGGGTTTTTTTTGCATTGCAAATACTGAGCTTTAGGAATGTGAACCATATCCAAGGCGTAACATTACATTTTGGTAGTGTTGATCTGGATTTACTGAACTTATGACAGTTGTAACATTAATATTCATGGTCACTCTTAATTTAAGGACAGAAATTTATATGTGCTTTTGTTGTGATATTTTCAGGTTATTAAAGCTTAGCAAGAGCCTAAAAAGTAGTTTTTGTGTAAAACAAAACTGAACGAAGGAAAAGAAGGGCAATATTTTCATGAGATAACACGTTCTACTATGTATAAGTAGAGTATTATTCAGAAAAACCAAGGTTATAGTAAAACTGATGGCTTAAAAATGAAAGAGCAGGTAAAGCCACTATTTCAGGTCTCTACTTGCCAGTCAGGGTCAGTCCTGCAAACTATGTACTAGATGGACATGCAGATTTGTGAATGACCAGCACTTACGACCAAAGTTCTGGCAGCCTCTACTGGGTGTATTGGCTTGCGGGCACAGCTAATCTTCCTCCCCGGGCATGCCGCTAGACAGAGAGAGACTGCAGGAGGGGTATGTAATCATCTTGGGTCTGCATTGTGTCGTCACTAGCCCGCCAGAGATTAGTGGGTCTGCACTGTATAGTGGTCTGTATAATAGGGTCAGCATTGAATTGGGGTAACTAGTGTGTGTTTTATTTTGTATAGTGATTGCTAGAGTGCCCTAAGCATTGTTTTTGGTCACTAGGATCTGATATACGTGTCAGCACGGTGGCTAAGTGGTTAGCACTTCTGCTTTACAGCACCGGGGTCATGAGTTCAATTTCCAACCATGGCCTTATCTGTGTGGAGTTTCTATGTTCTCACCATGTTTGCGTGGGTTTTGTCCAGGTGCTCTGGTTTTCTCCCACACTCCAAAAACATACTTGTAGGTTAATTGGCTGATATCAAGTTCACCCTAGTCTCTCTCTCTCTCTCTCTCTCTCTCTCTGTCTGTGTGTATGTTAGGGAATTTAGACTGTAAGCTCCGATGGGGCATGGACTGATGTGAGTGAGTTCTCTGTACAGCGCTGCGAAATTAGTGTCTCTATATAAATAGCTGATGATGATGATATGTGTTGTTTATCTTAGAATGCTCACTGTATTGTATATGAGCCAATAGAATGTTCATTGTATTGTATATTAGCCACCATAATTTCAATTACAAATATGCTCACTTTAGTGTATATCGACAACTTAGATGCATAGAAACCTCTTCGCATTTTATAGTGGTTACTAGAATACTGTCTTAAGTGTATACAGATCACTAAATTGCTGCTGTATTGCAAATTGGACGCTGATAATCACTGTATTGTTAGAGGCCATTAGAATGCTGTGTGCATTGTATAGAGATCATCAAAATGTTCATTGCATTCTATATTGGCCAATAGAATGCTCTGTGTAGCATCTTCACTGGATCTTACCATTAAAAATGAAATTCATCAATAAACCCCACTGCTAAAGCATAAAGAGGTTAATGACATCATAAACTATCATCTGCGTATGAGTCAGTTCATGATTCTGAGGGTCACTAACATTTCATAGCTATAAACAGAAGACAGGCTAAACATTTGACATGGTGCAAATACGTCAATTTATAGACAAAACATATCAGAAACGTAATAGAAAAGTAGCTTACTTTAAAGCACACACTGCTAGCATACATTTAAAGGGACATACACAAAAACTATTTGCATCACATTAATTCCAGTCTGTTCTTGGTGTGAAACATAAAAACAGATTTCTTAGTCTATTACACAGCTATATTTTTTTTTACATAAGACATAAGTGCACACCACCTTATAATCAATCTTTCCAGAGTTAAGAAAGACGAAAAAAAATGTATTATTTGGATAAGATTTTTTTTTTTGCATTGAAGGGCTTTTTTTTAAGCAATCCTGTGAGAATTGCAAATCTATTACAAAAAAAACCCATAATTCTTTGATTAGCATGCCAAGATGAATGCATACTCTTGGTAGCAATGAGCGGGTGAAACAGTACAGTTTGAACACAAAGAAGGAAATGTATCTGTTGGGGGTTTTGAAACAGCCACAAACCGTTTTCGATTTTCACCTCCAAACCGCCAGATGCATTATGCAACAGTCTAGAGGGTCAAAACTCAAATTGCCGGGGATGTGTTCCAAACGCATTATACTTAAAACGCCGGCAGCTTAGTCAAGATTGCAAGAATGTAAATCGATGAAAAGCTGCAATTTTATAAAACTGCCGTTCCACACATTTCCTCAAAACTTGTTTAAAATGAATGAGTATGTAGAAATAGCAGATACTTAAGCGAGGTCAACATAAACCTGAGCTTAGGCATTCACTTAGTTTGCCTACTGTAAATCCTGCCTCACCAGCATGTAGCTAATCAGCTCAATTAATCTTAATTAACCCAACAAACAATTTTTTTTAGCCGTATTCATAACAAATCCAATCGTTTTCAAAAGACTGGTTGACCTGCCTCCATTAGAATTCAGTGGATTTTGTCATAATAAATCTAAACTTTAAAAGATAAACAAAAACACGATTTACATTACCGCAACCAAAGGTACAAAAAGTACTTCTTCAACATTAACAGGTCTGCCTAGTCTATAAAACATTATCAGAAGATTAAGGACAAGATTTACTAAGCTGCGGGTTTGAAAAAGTAGGGATGTTGCCTATAGCAACCAATCAGATTCTAGCTTTCATTTATTTAGTACATTCTACAAAATGACACCTGCAATCTGATTGGTTGCTATAGGTAACATTTCCACTTTTTCAAACCCGCAGCTTAGTAAATCTAGCCCTAAGAGTGCATGTGTCAACCTAATTTGTTTTAAATAAAGTTTAAAAAAAAATTGTAATTCATATTTTATGACGATTGTATGCTTTGGTTTAAAATATAAAATTTCTTCAAACAATATAAATAAAAATGCCCCTCACTTCTTTGATGTTAATAATATATTCCCATATTCCGGTATTAATTGAAACCTTATTTTTTTTTTCCGACATTGGAATTGAAACGTTTGACTATCCTCGCTTGCCTTCTAGTGACAGGACCCACGCAACTTGGAGATTGAGAATGTGATGGGAAGAGTTCTGTGTTTTACAATAAAACATTGCTAAGACAATTACACTGCAGCATTTCATGTTCCCAGCAAGGTGTTTCTTGCATTATCAAGTAGTGCTGTCTTCATCCAACAGGTAGTTCAGCTTGACGACAGTACTGATAAAGTCCCCTAACTCTACAAAATCTGCGGTAATGATATTGATTCCACTCTCACCCGGCTTCTGTGTCCTTACCCACTGCATCATGGAGGGGAGGGCTCTACAGAGGAACAAAAGCAAAAAACATTTATTGATGTACTTCAAATAGTATTATGTAACAAATTGATGTAACGGCAAAAACCACTAGAGCAAATATATGTATTGTTTATGAATAATAAATGCTTGTTTGCAAATGGTTTCTTATACAACTACTATTTATGGTAATAATGTAATTTAATATATTTGTCAGGAAGCTCCATACACAAAAATTCATGGACCAACCCCCACTTCTCCTCCTAAAAAATAGAAACGGGGCTTGATTTTAAGTTTAACATTTGACAGTTTATGTGGCATAATTGTACAAATTTGTACTGCACATACCCACAAAGGGCCACACATGAGCCAATTCAGACTTGCGCATATCTGGCACATGAGTTTCCTTACAACTGGAGAGGGGGAACGGGCGAGGGAAGAGGCGTGCAAGCACAGTCTGAGCACAGTGTGGGCGTGCTCACACAAATGCGACTAATGCAGACCTGCAGAGACACGCATGTACGTCTGTTAGGAGATGTTTTGCACCTTCCACAGGGCTGCAAGACTGGCTAATGATGACGAGTGGCTGTAAACCAGACGCATATGCTACCAATGCAGAGCTGGCGCTCTCGATGTGTGTGTATGGCTCTACATAAAGGTGGAGATACACTAATATAGGTGGAGAGACTAATATAGACTAATATAGGTGGAGATACGCCATTATAGTTTGAGACACGCTAATATAGGTGGAGATACGCTAATATAGCTGGAGATACGCAAATATAGGTGGAGATACGCTAATATAGGTGGAGAGACTAATATAGGTGGAGAGACGCCATTATAGTTTGAGACATGCTAATATAGGTGGAGATATGCTAATATAGCTGGAGATACGCTAATATAGGTGGAGATACGCTAATATAGGTGGAGATACACAAATATAGTTGGAGATACACTAAAATAGGTGGAGATATTCTATTTTTTGCATGATCTTTTTTAATAAGTAATTTGCCCACATACTCCAAAAAACATACTGGTAGGTTAATTGACTGCTATTAAATTGATCTTAGCCTCTCTCAATCTGTGTGTGTGTATGTTAGATAATTTAGACTGTGAGTTCCAATGGGTCAGGGACTGATGTTAGTGAGTTCTCTGTACAGTGCTGCGGAATTAGTGGTGCTATATAGATTGCTGATGATGATGCCAATTATAGTGTCTGGGAGAGGTTTTTGCCCCTTATATACATTTTGACTATCACAGATCTATATCAAAACAATGATTACAATGGTGACTTAAATCTAATAGACTGCATACACCCTGATGTTTACATATATATATATATATATATATATATATATAATGGCACAAGAAAAATATATAAATGGCGCCAGTACCAACACTATGAGGCCCTTTGCTTTTTTATTGTTTAATATATATGTATATATATATATATATATATATATATATATATATATATATATATACATATACATATATATATGCTATTATACACATTTTTATATATTTTATAAATATTTCTTATTTGTAAATATTTTTAAATCTTGTATCTTCGTTTTGAGACTGTATTACTTTTCATGAAAACTGTAAGCATATAATGAAATAAACCCAACAGAACATGTGTTTGGTATATCTTTGTAAAGCTAAACAGAGGGAGGGCACTGAGCAGGGGTGGGGTCAGGGGGGCATCTGCCCCCGGAGCCGGTCCCTTAGTGGGCTACCTTTGGCTGAGTCACTGGGCCACCTGCATTTTTTTCTCATTTAAAATGGGACAGTGGCAGGGTAAGATTCTAATCCTTTTTAGCGTTTTATTGCGGCCATATGACTCCCAATGCTACTATCACCTCTTCCCAACAGAGCTATAATCGTTTACACAATTTCAGTGTGATATATTTGCTGGATGTTACTAATACCTTCTGAATTTGTTCTTACATTGCACTTCTAATTTTTTTTCGTTCTTATAATTATTGTATATAGAAGCTGCATTTATATTTATACATTTCACAGAGAGTGCTCACTATTTTATCTATAATCTTCCTAATAGGTTGCTTGAGTCGAGTGTTGCCCCCCCGGGCTAAAATTTGCCAGCCTTCCCCTGTGCTGAGCATTATAGCCCCTCTTCTAACTGGGGACTGACTCTTTGGCTGCTCAATAGCCTCGGCTGAAAAACAGGTTGCTTGACATTATGGAGTGGGCTGTGAGTGGGAGGACAGATGAAAAGTGTCAATCTCATTGTGACTTCTCATTGGTCCTCCACACCCTCCAACCACAGTCACGGTGAATAACCACCATCCTAACTATATACTATATATTCTATAAGTCACTCCTCAGACCCAACAGGAAATAGTACCGGTATCATGGTGCAGGAAGACATGCTCACCACAATATTCAATTTATGTATCCTCATGTTATCATAAAAACACAGAGTTATGCCGTGGTACAATAGAGTACACACTTGTTCTTGCCTTCTGGCTAATAGTTGCCAGTTCCCCCCATAACACTAGTCAATCACAGAGAATGGCAGCTGGAGCAAAAAGCAGGGTCTGAGAGTCAACGCTAAGCCCTGGGCACCCATCAGTTCAGACATACTATCTTAATGTACCTCCCAACATTTAGAAATTTTGAAATCGGGACAAAACAAGCCCAGGCCATTATGCCCAATCTCGCGCACAAATTGACAAATTTGGACAAAACTTCATCCACTTTCCTGTTAAGCCATGTGCCTCCTGCGGTCCACAAATCGGGATGTCCCTCCAAAATCGGGACCATTGGGAGGTATGTCTTAACATAGGATGAGACTTTGAGCAGTTTAAAGACACTGGGCCTGATTCATTAAGGAACTTAAATTAAGAAGTTTCTTATTTAAGTCTCCTGGACAAAACCATGTTACAATGCAAAGGGTGAAAATTAGTTTTCTGTTTTGCGCATAAGTTAAATACTGACTGTTTTTTCATGTAGCACACAAATACTTGATAACTTATTTGTACACTGAAATTTAAAGTTGATATTTGTGTGCTACATGAAAAAACAGTCAGTATTTAACTAATGTGCAAAACAGAAAACTAATTTGCACCCCTTGCATTGTAACATGGTTTTGTCCAGGAGACTTAAATAAGAAACTTCTATATTTAAGTTCCTTAATGAATCAGGCCCAGTGTCTGAATAGCAAACACAAAATGATTTGCTGGAGAACCCTTTGAATCCTCAGGACCTTGTATTGGATATACCTTCGGTATTGTGAAAGGTGTCACTGGTGTTAGGTGGATGTGAAGCTCTAATGTCTAATGGAAGCTCGAAAGCCGAACTTTGATTTGCGGCATTGACGCATTAGCAGTTGCGCATATAGGACGTTATACATCCTGCCCCACTTTGGGTCCACTAGACCACCGGGGATAAGCAGGAGGCTGAGTGTAGCCCTTTGTGACGCTGACCAATCACTATATTTCCTTGATCACCAGGCACCCGGAATGTAAGGTTGACTTGACAAGAAAACTACTTAAGAAAAAAAATTCCACGGACAGCTCTGCATGAAACAGAACGCTCTAAATGAAAATCAGAAATGAGGAGTTTAGTATTTTCCATCATACTTACACAGTGGTTGAGCTCTGTATTTTAATATGCATGCAGATTACTTATTAGAGAATTTGCTCACATCTCTGATAAACTGTCCCTTAAGCATCGGATGAAATTAATTCATCAGGAAGATTTGCTGCATGCATAAAAAGTTATGTAACATTTAGTAGCTTCAAATGAAATTATCATAAATAATGAGAAAACGCCCTACAGGTAAATTGTCTTAGTTATTTCATATATTGCTTCAAGACACCATCACGCTGAGGCTTCTTACGCAAAATTCAGAGCAAATATTCAAAGAAATTAGCTACCGACATTTCAAATGACTTAATCACCCATGGTTGGACATTAATGCATATAAAATACTGTATTATTTAGCTAAATAATGTATAGTACATAAAATAACTAACGGGCCTATTTATTAAACATGGAAAAGTCTTATCTCTGGTGAAAACTGAATTTTCCCTCAAAGATGGGGCTTCTTACTTTCTATTAAAGGCTACTGCTGTGATATCGCTACTGGCTGGTTCTCTACCACGGAAGCTTCTTCATGTAAATCATGGGGAAGTCTATATAAAAAGACAGCAGCAGTACTTTATTTAAATTAAGCATTTTTTTCCAAAGGTAAATATTAATAAATGATTACTTATTTTCATTTCCACTGCACATGCTTGAGTTGACTATACAGGCAACTGCATATGCCCCAAGAATGATCCAGCGAAGTGGTAAGTAAAGTCTTACCAGTCACGGCAGAATCACTGGGCAGGAGAGAATTAATCAGCTACTCCGGCGATATTTTACTATTAATTGCGGCAATGGCTGATTTTCAATCACTGCAATAACATTAATAGGGTCCCAAGTGTTTATACCAGAGCCGCATTAACAGGACACCCTGGTACCCCCATTCGGCTTGGTGTATTATAATTATTATAAGTCACAATTTACCAATGAAATCATTACTCGGCTGCCTTGCCGATATAGCCTTATCATTTGGTCAGCCAGTCTGGTTCCGCCTGCGCATTTGAGAAGTAGTTCATACATGTGGAATGGAAGTGGAAGCCGTGGGAGGTGGGGAATGGAGAATACTTAGGAAGATATAAATAATATCTTCGTATTTCCCGCTGGTACCATCCAATATCGCCATCCTGAGATGGTGATAGCGATATGAGGATTGCGGCAGCACATGTATCGCTGCATTCCTTCTTAAATAGACTTCAAGATTTTGCCGGGAGAAACCCAACTAAACTCTTAGCCAGAGGGGGCTACCGCCGGCTCTGACCCCTTGATGAAGAGCTAACTCTGACAAAATGGCCCTATGATGATGTAGTCAACCCCCTGTCCCGATGTTACTCAAATTTTTAGAGGTATGACTAAACACTTTAGGCGTCTTGCTATTGTTAAGACTAAAATAGAAGCAAGCAAACAACTCCACTCCAAAAAAACATATACTAAATAGGGAAGACTAGATGGACTTGTAGGTTCTTTTCTGACGTCAAATTCTAAATTTCCATCTTTCCTACAAGCAATACATTATATTTGCAAATCAGACCCAAACGACACAAACAAAACACTAGTAATGCTTATTATACAAAACATTTCTGATGTAGATAAAACAATGTTGTTTGTGCTTCTTGTAAATAGATTAGAAAACCACTCTGCTCTCAGAGCTGCAGCGCTCTGGAAAGCGAAGATGCCAAAAGAGGCTTTTTCGAGCCAATTCCGAAAGCATAAAATACTGTGGAGAATGGAATTACAGATGCCTGAAGCCACACAGCCCCACGAGAGCACCGCTAAATACATTTAATCCAACGTTTTACAAACTCAATTGAAACTTACTGGTTTCTTCTCTGCGTGATACACCTTAGTCATTTTCTTGGATATTGATTGAAAATTTTATGGACAAAAAAAGAACCTCCTAAAGTTTTATTTGCCCGTCAAATCAGAATGTATCACCAATCAAATCTTATTGAGAGTTTTCTGACTCCGCTGGGGTCAAAATTCAATGGAGAGACTGGAACTCTGATTGTGTGTTACTTTATTAAATCTCTTTTAGTGCGCTTCTTGTTCTGCGTGAGTTTGTTTAGTACATGTCTGATAGTGCGCTTCTTGTTCTGCGTGAGTTTATTTAGTACAAGTCTGATAGTGCACTTCTTGTTCTGCGCGAGTTTATTTAGCACATGTCTGATAGCGTGCTTCTTGTTCTGTGAGAGTTTATTTAGTACATGTCTGATAGCGCGCTTCTTGTTCTGCGTGAGTTTATTTAGTGCATGTCTGATAGTGCGCTTCTTGTTCTGTGTGAGTTTATTTAGTACATGTCTGATAGTGCACTTCTTGTTCTGTGTGAGTTTCTTTAGTGCATGTCTGATAGTGCGCTTCTTGTTCTGCGCGAGTTTCTTTAGTACATGTCTGATAGTGCGCTTCTTGTTCTGTGTGAGTTTCTTTAGTACATGTCTGATAGTGCACTTCTTGTTCTGTGCGAGTTTATTTAGTACATGTCTGATAGTGCGCTTCTTGTTCTGTGTGAGTTTATTTAGTACATGTCTGATAGTGCGCTTCTAGTTCTGTGTGAGTTTCTTTAGTACATGTCTGATAGTGCGCTTCTTGTTCTGTGTGAGTTTATTTAGTACATGTCTGATAGTGCACTTCTTGTTCTGTGTGAGTTTATTTAGTACATGTCTGATAGTGCACTTCTTGTTCTGCGTGAGTTTATTTAGTACATGTCTGATAGCGTGCTTCTTGTTCTGTGTGAGTTTATTTAGTACATGTCTGATAGTGCGCTTCTTGTTTTGCACGAGTTTATTTAGTACATGTCTGATAGTGTGCTTCTTGTTCTGTGTGAGTTTATTTAGTACATGTCGGATAGTGCACTTCTTGTTCTGCGTGAGTTTATTTAGTACATGTCTGATAGTGCGCTTCTTGTTCTGCGTGAGTTTATTTAGTACATGTCTGATAGTGCGCTTCTTGTTCTGTGTGAGTTTCTTTAGTACATGTCTGATAGTGCGCTTCTTGTTCTGTGTGAGTTTCTTTAGTACATGTCTGATAGTGCGCTTCTTGTTCTGTGTGAGTTTCTTTAGTACATGTCTGATAGTGCGCTTCTTGTTCTGCACGAGTTTCTTTAGTGCATGTCTGATAGCGTACTTCTTGTTCTGAGCGAGTTTATTTAGTACATGTCTGATAGCGCGCTTCTTGTTCTGTGTGAGTTTATTTAGTACATGTCTGATAGTGCGCTTCTTGTTCTGTGTGAGTTTATTTAGTACATGTCTGATAGTGCGCTTCTTGTTCTGAGCGAGTTTATTTAGTACATGTCTGATAGTGCGCTTCTTGTTCTGTGTGAGTTTATTTAGTACATGTCTGATAGTGCGCTTCTTGTTCTGTGTGAATTTATTTAGTACATGTTTGATAGTGCGCTTCTTGTTTTGCACGAGTTTATTTAGTACATGTCCGATAGTGTGCTTCTTGTTCTGAGCGAGTTTATTAAGTACATGTCCGATAGCGAGCTTCTTGTTTTGCACGAGTTTATTTAGTACATGTCTGATAGTGTGCTTCTTGTTCTGTGTGAATTTATTTAGTACATGTTTGATAGTGCGCTTCTTGTTTTGCACGAGTTTATTTAGTACATGTCCGATAGTGTGCTTCTTGTTCTGAGCGAGTTTATTTAGTACATGTCTGATAGCGAACTTCTTGTTCTGTGCCAGTTGAACGACTAAGCACATCTGCAAGAAATGTGTTGCCCTCCTGCATATTTTGTGGTTTGTAAATTACCCTGACTGTACTAGAGATTTGGGATGTGGCTTCAGTTGTCTGAAGAGGATTGGGCAGATAATGTTCTATTACTTTTTAACAAAGCTTGAGTAGAATGTCGGCTTAAAAGTGAACTATTATTTTTATCTTCATAATTCATATTATAAATCAGGGGCGGCCTGGGCCGGGGAGCAGGGGGGCATGTGCCCCTGGACCGGTCCCATAGGGGTGAAGTCCCTCATAAGGGCGCAATATGGAGAAGCTCTATCAGATAGCATCTTACATAGAATTAGAGATGGTCACTGAACCCTGTGTTTTGGTTTTGGTTTTGGATCTGGATTAACTTTGTGTTTTGGTTTTGGCAAAACCGCCCTTGCGTGTTTTGTTTTTGGATCCCGATTATTTTTCTAAAATCCCTATTTTTTTCTGCTACAATCACATAATTTGGCTCTTTTTTATCCCTACATTATTATTAACCTCAATAACATTAATTTTCAATAATTTCCAGTAAATTTTTGTCAAGTGACAAGAACACTGCTACCCCTCCTGTTTCTGTGTGAGTAATGGCACTGAGCAATGTCACTGGAGTCTGGAGAGTGGCAAGAACACTGCTACCCATGTTTCTTTTAGAGTTGTCTGTTTCTATAATTTATTGGGGAAATTTTTGGAGTTCACCCCTTATAGACCCACATTGGCAGCTGTACATACTCTATATCTCAGAGCAGCACTGTTGTCCCTATATTTTTCTATCTATACCCATGTTTCGGTGTGAGCAATGGCACTGAGCAATGTCACTGGAGATTGGAGAGTGACAAGAACACTCCTACCCCTGTTTCTGTGTAAGCAATGGCGCTGGATCTCCTGGGGAGAGAGGTACTTATGGAATTCAAAACCTGCAAGATCCAGCAATGCAACAATGACGTTTTGCCTCGATTCAGATCCGAGGACGTGCAAAAGTAACAAGCCAACTCGCGAGCCTGCTTGGATCCCCTAAGTTCGGGTGGCCTCTGTTTTCAGAAAACCCGATCCTGAGCATCTCTACATAGAATATGTTCTGGAACCTAAAACACATTGTATATATTGGAGCTATAGCCTGAAAACTAGATAAAAGCATATACCACCAGTAAAGTCAGTATCTGACATTACATATATATAATAGGCTGAAGTATATATTTGACATAATGAACTTGAAATACTGGGTTATATACTTAACTAAACATGCCCATCATCTTCTCATTCATTCCTCTGTAGCAGGTTAGGTGCTACTCTAACTAAACAGACAGTGATTGACAGTCTTTCCAACTTGCTTAGCAGAAATATGTAGTGTGTGGGTTGGTGGACTCATACAGTGATGTCACAGCATCTCAACCACCTGCAAACTTAGCTGTTTCACCTGCATTAGATCTCATTAGGACACTGTACTAATTATGTAAGAGAGACATTAGCTTTCTGTGGTAGAATGGGCAGGTAATAATCCACCTTTTAACATTGTTGCATTGGAATGTCAGGGTTACACTGAACCTTTTCAGCTCATATCTAAAATTATAATCATGGGTTTTAGTGATCCTTTAAATCTGAATCCCTGTGGGTACACAGTAGGTACACTAGATACTGGCTTGTTTATGTAGTCACTGCCATGCATCTGCCAAGCTCCCACTGTCTCACTGTACTTACTACCTTACATACACACTGCCACGCATGCAATCTGCTAGATATCCCAAGCAATGCCGAGATCTCAATAATTAGGGTTTGACTTTAATTCTAAGACAATTCCTGATTGTGGCATATACTGTCTGCAAGAATCACTTTACACGTTAACCAACAAATAGTAAGTGCAGCCTACTGCGCCACCTAGTGTTACACAATAATATGGCATTCCACAAGAGCATTCACAAAGCAACATGTTTGAGATTGTAGATATTGGCGGGTCTGTGGGTGTACTCTACTTCTATTATTTACTTTAGTGTCCTCTGTGTGGTGTAATTCTTGTTGTAAAAATGCATCAAAATGAATGTATGTTTTTTGGAACGGGATGTGGGAGATGCATCAACATTTGAATTGGAATGTCACATGGCTTCAGGGAACTGGCTGCAACATGCAATTAACAAAACAGCTATATATATAGTGGATAGAAAAATGTTTGCCCATTTTCATATTATATTTAATATTTATTTTTATTTAATGAACACCGAAGAGATGAGAATGATTTGTTTGTACACATATTATTTACACAAGTTTATACATATATTAATATCACTTGTTTATTATATGGTGGTGATAATAAACTCTGCTATTTATGTTTTAAGCTGAAAAAAAAAGAATTGGTATGTTTTTTGCATGCAAACATAATTACCTGTAACATTATTGAATACATTTTTTTAAGTTATTGTGATCACTTTACTGACTGCATTATATGAGAGAATGAGGCACTGATTATGTTTACAATGACTGTAGAATGTGCAGCCTTTTCATTTTCTGAAGCTTGATCATGTGGCTATTTGTAATTACTTCTAATTACTTCTTATATCTTGCTTTTACAATACAGTGCAAGGCCAGCCTCTCATCCCAAGTTAAAGCTTCAGGTCCAATATAACCACACATAACCTAATTGGCAATCTGAATTGTAGCATGTATGGCCCATTTAGTATCAGCTGAATTGCCCAATCATTTGATTTAAGTCAGTTTAGGCAATCAGAAGTGAAATAATACAACAGAAACATCTTAGGGCGGGGTTGTCCAACTGATGTGCCATTTGCTGCCCTCAACAGCACTTAAAGATAGTGTCACACAAGCTATTCATCTGCTAGGGTTTTTAAACAAAACCAATATTGTATTAATACTGCTCTTTACCAGCAATTGTAGTCAATGTAGTCTCACACAAATAATGTTGTATCCCATAAACACTGCACACAGCATTTATTCAGGATATAAGCGTTTGTGCAGCATTTAATCTGAATTTCCATTCATAACTACTGGCTGGTAAAAGGAAGAATTCATGTCGCGTCTGACTTTATAACTGCTGAAGGTCAAATTTCTCAGCTGACAGTACCAAGTAATGGGACACAGTCGCTTTGTGCACCAATGATTTCATTGCCAAGAAAATGCAGCACTGATTCTCTACAGACACATAGTATTGAATAGGATTTGGGTTTCTTAATGTCGTCAGCAAGAACAACGTTTACAGCTGTATCTATAAGAAATTAAGAGCGAGGGTTGCGATTCTGACAGCGCCTGCGGAGGAGCCCGACAAGATTGGCGACCAAAGGAAGCCGAGTTTTGCACCTCTTGGGCAGATGGCCCAGAAATTAGCAGACTGCTATGTAACACTTGTTATGTATACCTGATGCGATTTGCATTATCTGATCTCATATTTGCTGGATGGCAAAATTAACTGGAAGAAAAATACAGCAATGCAGAACATTATTTTTGTGCAAATGAACCTATTTGTCCTTGGCGCGCCATCAGTATTGAATAGCATTTTACCATTGTATTTGCTGGCATTTTCTGCATTCATAAAATACCCTGCACTGTGATTGTATAAGGAAATATTTGTGGGAAAGCAAAAGACAACACTTTTGGATGCCAGTTATTCTTAGTAGTCTTGACAACTATCTGAATCGTGGTCTCATTGATTGAAAGAAGCAGCTAATTTTACTTTTGGTGAGTTTAAATGTTTTTCTCAAACCCATCCTTGTCTGGAACACAGGTTTATGTTACAGTGGGGTTATCGGTGGGGAAGTGGGGAGTAGTTTTATTGAAAAGGGTTTGCCCAAAGTGGAATAAGCAGTCCTCAACCACCAGTGACATTACTCGTATTGAGTCTGTGTTCCATTATGAAACGTTTAACAAAATCAATAAAAGCAAAACACACCCAGATTTAAGAATCTCATATAAATATCTTATGTACAGTTAAATATAAGTTAATTTCCAGACCTACTTTCTTTAAAGCTTCCACTGTATGTTAAGATCTGATCATCTGACCTGCTCAGCGAGCCACTGGATCTGTGCTGAATATGACCACACATGAATGGGCTGTAATCCAGTGATGTGCGTAATTTCAGTATGTGGCATCCGCGCAGTGTGGCCGACCAGTGACCACACACATACAGATTATGGTTATTAAAATTCATGTGCAAAGTTGCAAAAGTGCAGCCTTTAACACAAATAGAGCTTGGTAACATCTTGCGCCTATTGTGGCATGAATGGCTTAGCATCAAGGTGGAGGCAAATGTGACGTTGCAAAACTTTGCTCCTTCTAACGGGAGATCCTGATTGGTTTAAGGGCTTGCTGGGTAAATGCGAACTCAGAACTCATATTAGTCCCACATCCAAAAACTGAGATTTTGTGTTGCAGGTTAAGATATCATCATCATCATCAACAACATTTATTTATATAGCGCCAGCAAATTCCGTAGTGCTTTACAATTGGGAACAAACATTAATAAGACAATACTGGGTAATACATACAGACAGAGAGGTAAGAGAACCCTGCTCGCAAGCTTACAATCTATAGATATTTAAATAAACGTCAACGCATCTGAAGCACGCACTTAGAGTAATATTTACACCAGCCAGTTGCATTTTATACAAGACCTTTGAGCTGCATAAATACCAATGTAATAATATTATACAAGATAGTTCCGATGTCCCCTCACTTTCATGACTTATTGAAATCTAAATGAGGCTTGAACATGTAAGAGAAAAATGTAGAAGTTGTAATTAATGAAGGTGAGTAACTTATAAATAAATCTAACGCTCACTTAATATTCATACATTGAATCAATCAAAAACCTCTAAACTTCTTTTAAAAAGAAAAATAAATAAATATATATATATATATATATATATATATATATATATATATATATATATATATATTTAATATAACATACAATACTAAACCAATGCCAAGAAAACCAAAACAAACAAAAAGAGGCGCTTTTTTATATTATATTATTGACTACCAACCAGCTTATAATTAAAAACACATATTTTATTATTCTTATTCTAATTTAAAATCACCAAAATTAATCATAAAAAATATAGCCACATAAAAACCATATAAAAGCATAAAAATATATTATTCCACCTTGTTAAAGAAATAATGTTTTCCTGTTTAGGAGTAAAAATCCATATATTCAACACTGGGGTTGCACTCCCCAGTTAAATATCTCTTACATTACACAAAGAATGTGTCATTTGAGTAAAATACTGATTGTATAAATCCACAAGTAAATCTCCCAAAAAGTTCTGGCTGTGGAGTATAATGAAATATTGAGTCACTTATTTCAACAGTTTATTTGGGGCTTTTAAATCCTGCTCATCCAAACCTAAACCATATCAAGCCTTCATCCTTGAAGGAACAGTCTGTCATATCAATCTTCTAATACAACAGAGGAGAAGTTTATGACTGTTGTATTAGAAGATTGAAATCTGGATCTCTATATAAGCTGGAAAACCTGCAATATCATCTGTTTTAACTTTTTAAACCACAGGGTTGTGTGAGTATAATCAGCTGCTGCCCGGAGGGCAAACTGTCACATACAAGTTGGTAATTTGGACAAGGCACCAAAAAAATGGTGCAAGAAAACCTGCATAATTATCCGTGCAAACCTTGGAAATCACAGGGACTTGTTAACTAATATAAGCTGATACCTGAAAGGTAAATTGATATACACAAACCAGTAATTCGAGCAAGTTATTTGTGAAACAACAAGTGTCACAGAAGGCTGCGGGTGACAGCTGCAGCTCTCTGTTGATATCACAGACTGTTCCATCAAGGAAGAAGGCTAGTTTGAAAAGTAATACTATTGATATGGTTTAGGTTTGGATGAGCAGGATTTAAAAGCCCAAAATAAACTGTTGAAATAAGTGACTCAATATTTCATTATACTCCACAGCCGGAACTTTTTGGGAGATTTACTTGTGGATTTATACAATCAGTATTTTGTCTCAAAAGTCACATTCTTTGTGTAATGTAAGAGATATTTAACTGGGGAGTGCACCCCCAGTGTTGAATATACGGATTTTGACTCCTAAACAGGAATACATTATTTCTTTAACAATGTGGTATTATAATATATTTTTATGTTTCTATATGGTTTTTATGTGGCTATATTTTTTTATGATTAATTTTGATGATTTTATATTAGAATAAAAATAATAAAGTATGTGTTTTTAATTATAAGCTGGTTGGTGGTCAATAATATAATATAAAAAAGCACCTCTTTTTCTTTTTGTTTGTTTTACATTTGTAAAATGCCTGCTGGTATGTTATTACAGATATGTGTCTCTTTTTCTGATTAAATGCATTATTTTAACTTATTACTGTGATTAAAGGTAATGTGCAGCCTGTATGAAAGTTAAAGGGGCAGCAATGCGAACCGTGAAGGTTATCACTTTGCCTATCACTGATGTATACTCTAGGTAGAGAAAAGGGCACATTTGGGCAAAATGAGAATGACCATCTCATCGTTTTTCCAGCCAGAAAGTAATTTGATTGTGGTCGCAGGAATTCCATACCAATATGGATACGTACTGGTACTCTGGGCACTTGATAAAGGGGACCTAAGTCATTATGTACCATGAGGATGCATACACTTCAGTGGCAAATCACATTGGCATTTGCAGAGTTAATCTACTTTATTTCTTTTTGTCTCTTTTTCTCTTAGATTATAAAATCGTTTGGACCTTTACAATCAACATGATAAAATCAATTTAGGCAATCTGTCTGTAACACAATCCCATATTGTACAGAGCTGTGCAATATGGTGCCACTTTTACTAAAATAATGAATAATACAAATAATAACATATAAACCTAATTCACTAAACTGTATCTGTAAAGTGAATTAATGTTTGTTTGTTTTTTGTCTACTTTCATATTACACAGATCGTGTGCTGCAAATACTAAAAATAAACTCTTCAGCATGTGAAAATATTTTGCTAGGAGACGTAATTACAGCCACTAAAAATTCAGAAACAACATAGTTTTATGGCTGGCGAATGCAATGATTGCTGATATGTGACACTGAGTGTACCCATTGTTGGTTAATTTATAATTAATATCAGCTCATTATTTCCAAAAGCTGCTTTTTGTGTTAGATCCTATGAAGTGCTGTTATTGACTAGCGCTGAAGGTTTGGAAGGCTTCAGAAAAAATAAAGGGAGTAGTGACTGGGACTTTTATATATAACAAGCAATAATGAATTGTGTATCTATATATTTTGGGTAAATTGTTTTTCAAAACACAGTTCCAGTGTATTATTTTTAATCTGTTTCTTTCTTCAGCAGTAATGTTGAGTTAATGTTGCTGTTAATTAAAATGTATTGTTGTACAGACGGAACAGGTTTTTGTAGACTCATGGCACAATTTGGCATAGTGCCGTAGGCTTCATGTCTTGACACACCCGGCCAGATTTAAAGCCACACCCAGTTATATTCCATGTTTTGCTTGCTACTTTTTGTGGTCCCCAGGGGTTACTAGTTTCTTTTGAGGAAGGTAGATCATACTGGACATCTTAAGAAAACTAATTTAAACTTGCCACACTAGTGCCCCAATTTGTTTTCCACATTTACATAGTACAGTGGGAGGGTTCTCTGTGCCAATTTAGCCATGTATGGCCCAGAACAATCTGCCAGCTGTGTTTTTTGTCTATTAAATTTGGCGAGCGCTTGCATAATTTCTTCCCATGTATTGTTAATCCCAGTAGTGCAGGCGCTGTGTGGTTTGACCGGTCAGGAAGCCAGATGGAACCACTGACATTTTAAACCCAGACAATTTTTTCTGACTGATCAACGAAAGGATTTTGTTGTTGTGACCTCTGCAGCCGACAGAATGTTGGCATCTATAGACTACAACAAAATGGTGCAAATTCAAGCTCTATATACTGGCTTTCCCAGCAGTTCATGCTGGGTGGGGGAGAGGAGAAAAAGTAGAGCTGAGGAGAGGAGAGGAGAAGAGAGGAGAGGAGAGGAGAGGAGAAAAAGGAGAGAACAGGAGAGGAGATGAAAGGAGAGGAGAAAAAGAAGAGGAGAGGAGAAAACGGAGAGGAAAGGAGAAAAAGAATAGGAAAGGGGAGGAGAGGAGAGAAGAGGAGGAAAAAGAAGAGGAGAGGAGAAAAAGGAAAGGAGAAAAAGGAGAGTAGAGCAGAGGAGAGAAGAAAAAAGAGAAGAGGAGAAACAGAAGAGGAGAAAAGAGGCGAAGAAAGAGAGGAGAGGAGAGGAGAAAAGCAGAGGAGGAGATCAAAAGCAGAGTGGAGATCAGACCCATCTTTTATCTCATCTGGCATTCAGCCATAGGCTAATTGTATTTCCTCCCACTCACCTTTTTCAGGTATTTAAACTCCACTGTGTTTCACTTGAATTGCCAAATCTTCATGTTTTTCAGCCTGTTCAGTTCTGGTTAAGTTGACTCCCTGCAGTAATCCAGGATTCTTACATTTGCAAGCCATCTGTTAACTTGGAAAATCAGACTCTTCAGCTTTTCAGCTTTACCTGGAAATCAAGGCTTTCTATATTTGCACTCAGCTGCTAACTTGGAAAACCAGAATCTCCAGCTTCTCAACTTAACCTGGCAGTCCATTTATCTTATTCATACAGTCTACTGCCCTACTTGGAAGACCAGAGTCACCAGCTATCTTGGTCATCCAGTCATCTATACTCGTCCAATACCCCCTCGCTCTCCAACAGGTCTCACCTGGTGCCCATCTGTAGAACCGTGACCTGCGAGACTGATGCTGTCAAGATCACACCTCCTTGCAGGTGTCCTAGGTGAACACCTTCACCCTGTTAGATTCCGCATCTCCGTGGTAGGCAGTGCAAAAACATGCAGGTCGTAAAGGATCTAGAAGTCTTGTCTGCAAACGTGATAGGTGTTGTTGAGGGCTTTGTAGATAAGAGACAGTAATTTGAGTTGGATTCTGGAGGACACAGGGAGCCAGTGGAGGGATTTGCAAAGTGGTGCAGCAGATGGTGGAACGGTGAGAGAAGAAGATCAGTAATAAGTAATAAGTTCATAATTCCTTTTTACAGTCACCCTTCCCTTTAACATACCAAGGTGTTTTTTCCATGTACACTGCGTTGTGTTAACCCTGAGAAGTCTGTGTGGATTCAAGGGAGTCTCCCAAGTTGTCCCCTGGTAATGCAATTACCCACATCCTCACAGAGAGCAGATAGAAGACTTGGGTGGACACAGCATGCGGAGAGCTGAGTGCTACAAATACAGTATATCAGCACCATATTACAGTGGTGTGAGGGGTGTTACATTTTAAAAATTATACTATTGATATTTTAAAATTCTGTACTATTTATGCTTTCGTTAAAAGAAACTCATTTATAACACTTCAAAAGAGGCATGACAGTATACCTTACATACTAATAAGATATATTGCGTTATCAGGAGACTTTTCAGAATACTCTTACATAAAGACCCTTAAACTCTATACTAATAATTTATAGTAGCTTGCTACTTTGTAGAAATATTCAGATTTCACCCCAGGTATGCATTTCTTTGTACATAGGATACATATACTTAAATCAAGTGTCTATTTAACCCCTTCATCTCCTCCACTCGCTCTCTTCCCTTGCCTCATCTGGCTCCCCTTGTCCCTGATCTGTTTTCCCTCCCCTAGGATGTAAGCTCACATGAGCAGGGCCCGCTTCCCTCCTGTCTCCCTACCTGTTCTTCTGCTCCGTGTTTATTGCATTAACCTGCCTGGAGTTTCTGAAGTACTGGTATTTTTTGTTTATTGTTCTGTACTGTTTCACTCTGTATAGTGTACTGTTTGTACGGTGTACGGCGCTGCGGAAACCTTGTGGCGCCTAATAAATAAAGGATAATAATAATAATAATATTCCAAAACAAATATATTAAAAATGGAATCACAATATTTATATCTACCCCTAAAAACAAAACTTATATGTGAGGCAAAGATAACTATATATGAATTGTACATGGACACAATGCACAGAAAATAGCTGGTTCTGTTTTGCTGTTCAGTCATTATAATGTCAGCTTATGGTGGTCATGGAAACCACAGAGTTTTTTTTTTCCATAATTCCATTATTCATGACCAGAATTTTGCTGACATCAGACATCTTCAATGACACTTTATCCATGCAATCATGTGCATGATTAACAATGTATTTTTAACACAACCTAATAAAAATAGACAAACAGAATTAGATTCCCTTTCACTGTATATATTCTTATTAAATATTCCCTTGCCTCCCATATATATATATATATATATATATATATATATATATAAAGATTAATGCATTTGTAAGGAAATATTTAATTTCGCATTCACAAGACTTCACCGTCCTCGATCATACCTAGTGGAACATCATGATAAGAAACTGCTTATTGTTAAATAGACAGTTTATTTTATAGTCCGTGCTATTTAAAGACTAGACATAGATGCATGTAGCTTGTACACATTAAAATATGGACACCCATTGAAAACACAGAAATCCCGTTATGTCGGTCATTATTGTGTGCAACAGGCATCTTGATCACAGCGGATCCTCGTTTTCTCCTGTTGTCTAAGCGCCTGTAGATGGTCTGGTGACTGAAATGTGTTTGTCTATACCAAGTGTAAAAGGTCACTGAGCAACACACATAGCTGTCCCCATTGCATTCCTAACTCGTGATAACTATGAGGTTCAAGCATAAAGCAAAGCACAGACGTCGCTAGGCCCAATCACCACAATGATGGATCTGTGGGTGAATGACTATATTGATCATATTTGGTCACCCAGACATAGAGCAACCAGATCACACTGTCTATCTGATTGCCCTGATTTTTCATTCACTTCACGTTAATGACCACAAATGCACAACAGAGGAGATCATTGGCCAACCCAATTTTCCACCCTGAGTGATCAGTTTCAATCTACCTAGACTGTATTTTGTTCACCCATAAAGGAGCCATATATGGTGCAATGAATATAGTTTTGACCTAAGGTGCACGTGTGGCCAGCGCTGACGCTAACAACAGTTCTGTGTATTAATGTTACAGTGTGTGAGTGCTGTGTGCCCAGAACAAATTCATTTACATATAATAAATGAAAAACAATGTAAATGATAAATATAGACTTTAATTCTCAGATTTTACAAACCAAAAAAGTTCTCTATTTTATTAAGGGTGCACTGAATCCATTCTGAACAAAGATCCTTCTAGAGATAATGAATCTGAATCCTAAGTTGCATCATAATATTAGGCAATATGGCGGACAGGGGCAGAACACTGCATTGCCGGACCCCTTAGGAAACTTTGGATAGTAGCTCATTGATGCCTCCAGGCCTCCAGCTCTGCTCTGAAAAGGGTCCCTTCTGAACCTCCGCGGTCTTTGGGGGGTACTGGGCAGGGGGACCCCTGCATTGTTTTTCGGACCCTTTCACCTACAGCTCCTGTAGACGCTACATCCATGCACCAACCCCCTGTAACTACTCCCTGTAAATACGGCACTGCCTAAAAATTTCAGCCCCTGGAAACAATTACAATTTCCAGAATTCGATTAGTGCTGACCAAATTCTAAGGATTTGGTTGATCCTGAATTTTGCTGAAAACCTTATTATTCTCATAAATCCGGAAACAATTCCTGGATTCTGAGTTTCCTTACTTTGACATTAAAGCTAATTCACTCCACCTGAAACTCCATTTTTAGCTGTGGGAGGACTTCTTCTGTCTTAACATGGGATGTACCAGCTTCCGACCCAAAGCTACATTCTTAGTTTTGGGTGACGTTATCCATTAATGAACATGTTGTATAGAACATTTTCATGTTTTCCATTCAAACTTGACTGTCCTGTATTTAAAATGCTTAAATATTGACCATTAAACCTCCAGGTTAGGGCACATGTTTATTTTAGAATCCCAATAGGGTTGTCTTTCTAGAAAGTATTCTAGAAAGAGTTACTAGGTGAGAAGCACAGTATTTATAACACCGTGTCTTGTACAATTTCTTTTTACATTTTATGCTCTAGAGATTTCATCTGCCAAATTCTAACTTGGCACAAACTCTGCTAACTAATGACTCCGTGAAATGAAAAGCTTTTTTGTTTAGCTACATTTGTACTTTTGGAATAAATACACGGGCAAAGCTGGTAGGATGCATTTTCAGGCACACATCGAATATATTTAACAGAAAGGTCTATAAATAACATTTAAGAAACGTACAGCCCTAAAACTTGCTCTAAGCCATTTGTGCAACAATTCTGCTAGGTGATTGGTGAAGTAGACAATGCATGAAGACAATTCTTTTTCTTGTCAGTTTCCACATAAAAGACTTGTCAGCCAAGCTTCTAAAAATAGAAGTAATATGCTACAAGCCATATATTTGGATGAGAGAGGTAACATTGTGGATATACCTGGAGAGTGATTATATGAATAAGTTCCCAAGCCTGATGACAAACACCAACAAATCGTTAGGGAATCTGGTACTTCAATGACTAAACCTCCTGTTTATTTGTCAAGGATTATATGTCTTGGGACTAAGTCCCTAGAGATTAGTGTAAAGCAGACATTGTTTAAAAAGAATGATAGATCACAACCTGGAAGTTTCAGGCTACTTATCTAATTCCCCTAATAGTAGTGACAGCATATGTAAATATGTGTCCATAGTCCCCAAGAGGTTTTACATCAGAAAGGCTTATGCCCTTTATATCAGGACTTGGCCAATGTGGATATGAAGCATGGTTGGGTGGATTAGTGGGCAGAACGGTGGCTTAGTGGTTAGCACTTCTGCCTCACAGCACTGGGGTCATGAGTTCAATTCTTGACCAAGACCTTATCTGTGTGGAGTTTGTATAGTCTCCCCATGTTTTCATAGGTTTCCTCCCACACTCCAAAAACATACTAGTAAGTTAATTGACTGCTATCAAATTGACCCTAGTGTGTGTGTGTGTGTGTGTGTGTGTGTGTGTGTTAGGGAATTTAGACTGTAAGCTCCAATGGGACAGGGACTGATGTGAATGACATATATTCTCTGTAATGCGCTGTGGAATTAGTGGCGGTATATAAATGATGATTAGTGCAGGGGTGAGTGATAATAGGGGATCTGGGGTTTGGCCAAGTGTTTCCCAATTTTTTAACTGAGTATATTGGCAGGGCCTGTCTATCATTTGCCTATCTGATTTGGAATCTAATAAGAATAAAATAAACTATATACAGTTGCTAATAGAAAATTTTAATTAGAAATCAATGTCTCTATGAAAGACAGTATGTGCCAAATACTAATGCATAAAGAATAGTTTAAACATATCGGGCCTGATTCATTAAGCAAAACAAAATTAGTAACTTTGCACCTTGACACAACCATGTTGTATTGGAGGGAGAGGTAAATTTAAAATGTGGGGACAGATTTATATTTGGGGTAGGGCTTGTCCTAGATTAACTTTAAATTCAGTGTACAAATAAAGCTATCAAGTATTTGTGTGTTACATAAAAAAACAGCCAGTATTTAACTTATGTCCAAAATTATAGACTACTTTGCACTCCTTGCATTGTAACATGGTTTTGTCCAGGAGAAAACGTTTTTTGACTTATTTTCCTTAATGAATCAGGCACATAAAGTCTAATCTAGAGTAGGCCAGGGGGAGGAGAAGCAAATAATTACAATAATTTCCCACCAGGGAGCTAAATGGGGCCCTCAAATCAGGACTGTCCCACCGAAATTGGGGCTTTTGGGAAGTATGAATATAATGACACTAGAAATCTGAAGCCTGGCTTTAAATTACTAAGGAGATTAAGGTGGGAAGGGGTATGCATTATAAAGTCACTTGAAATGTGGGGTCTGCTTTATGCCCATCCATATTAAATGAGTAGAATAATGTTGTCATCTGTACATTATTACTTGTATATAAACTGTAATGCTGTGTTTGCAAACTTAATCAACACAGTGCTATGCATCTAACCATCAAGATGAACAACAAGCCCATAACAGAATCAGCTTCTGCTGCACCAGAAAATGTTTCATACGGTAAGTTTTATTAGCACTATTAAGTTAAGATACAGACCATTTTGTTTACAGGTTTTACTTAAAACATTGGTGTTTTTCAATAAAAATATCTCCCTAATGTTTTATATGAGGATTAGTATTTCACACTTGAATGGTTTATGCATTGTAAATCAGTCAATAGAATGCTCTCTGTATTGTTTATCATTCACTAGACTGTTGTATAGATGATACTAGAATGCTCTATTTATTCTGTAGAATGTTCTCTGTTACTAGAACGGTTTATTTATTGCACATTGTAATGCTCTATGTAATGGTTGTCCAACCCGCGGCCCACCATGCCTGTAAATGTGGCCCAGCAGGAGTTTTGGTTGTGGCAAGGGGGCAGCGCTGAAAAAAAAAATCCTGCAAAAAAAAAAGAAAGAAAATACTTACCTTGCGGTCACGTCAGCTGGCGCTCCGGCTCCCTCCCTGGTCTCCTCCTCCATGTGGCGCTCGCAGTGAATGTCGGGGGTGACGTCATCACACCCGACATCCATTGCGTAGCGCAGCACAGAGGAGTCACCCGCGCGAACTATCAGCAGCAGTGAAAGATTATCCAGTATCTTGTTGTTGTTGCTCTGAATTTGGACTTTCTGCACCATGGAATTATGAACTAGCTGTGTTCTCTGTATGTATCTAATATAAATATTAAGAGATAATTGTATTTTTAATATTTTAAACCATTTTAAATGTGCAGTGCTGAGTAGGGTGAAAATATCACCCACTGTTGCCCTCATCGGAGGCTGCTCCATGAGCCATTTTTCCAGCCACCCTATCTTTAAATCTCTGTAGATTTCTATTAGTCCTCCTGATGCTACCTATATCGGTGACCATTTCAAACTAGTCAATAAAAAAAAATGATTCATGGGTGCAGAAAGAGGGGAAAAAAAGTTTTTGGCATTTAATTCCCCGAACCCCACTAAGGGGCAGATGCAGGTAAGTTAAATTGCAGCTGGTAATGGGACTACTGCTTTAATCATGATTCTGCAACAGGTTTTCCTAACTCTTACTAACTTCATTTCCAAGTAAGTTTAATATGTTAACTATGTTTTCTATGTTTTTTTCGATGGTCAGCTATCGTTAGTGTTAGTGTATTTTATGTGCGGCCCAAACCAACTCGTCATCTTCCAATGTGGCCAAGGGAAGCTAAAAGGTTGGACACCCCTGCTCTATGTAGTGTTTATTTGTTAGTAGATTGCTGTCTGTACTGTATATAGGTCACTAGAATGATGTCTGTGTTGTAGATCAGTCACTAGAATGCTCTTTGTATTGTATATCAGTCTCTAGAATGATCTGTGTATTGCATATGTCATTAGAATGCTCCCTGTATTAAATAATATGTCCCTAAAATGCCCCTTGTATTGTATACTTGTTAATATAACTCTCCCTGTATTGCATACAGGTCACTAGAATGTTCTCTATATTGTATAGCAGTCACTAGAATGCTCCATGTATTGCATATTGGTCACTAGAAGGCTGCCTTTATTGTATATCAATCACTAGAATGCTCCCTGCATGTATATTGGTTACTAGAATGCTCACTGTATTGTATATAGGTCATTAGAAATTAGAATGCTCCCTGCATTGTATAGAGGTCACTAGGACAGTCTTGGCTCTGTCTGGCCAGGAGGTGTTGTATTTGATAATAACTCTCTGACATAACAGTTTTTCATATATTTCATAGGCTATATAAACCCCACCCATATTAGGAGAGGCAGTGCCCGCACATACTTTCACACCAATGTTTTTGTAGTGCCTTGTTAGTAGAAAAGTCTGGGCCACTTGCTGGCTTTTGCCCACCAGGTTAAATGATGCCAGACAGCCCCCGTAGACAACTGCATGCAGAAACAAACAGAAATGTACACATACACCTTCACTATTAATAGGAAACAGTTTCTACCCCTAAAACACATGAACAGACACTCTTGTTCACATTACCATTAAAAACCATTCCATTACCGAGTTTACACTGGGCAATGCCAATTGTACTTTCGTCTTCACAAATGCGTAATGTCTCAGATGCAAGGCCTTCTTAACAACATTATGGGCCCCCGGGCAAAGCAGTGCACCGGGGCCCCTAGATATAGATATAGATATATAGATGTATACAGATACAGATATAGATATAGATATATAGAGATAGAGATAGATAGATGTACTTGCTCAGTGACCCTTGTAGATTTTTTTTCAGGTTTTTATCTCTTGCAGGATTATTTATTCTCATTAAGAGCCGTGCCTATGGGGCCCCCTTGCCAGTGGGGCCCCCGGGCAGCTGCCCATCGTGCCCAATGGAAAAGATGGCCTTGCTCAGATGTTATAATCACATTATTGGTTGGCATCTGCAATTTCCAAACATGTGCCTTTATTACACAGGAGATTTCATGCAAAAACCACACAGTGACCGTACATTGGATGCAATTCTTTATTTTTTTTTCTTTTGTGCTGATAAAAATCAGATAATTTTGTAGACTATGCAAATATCTCATCCTGCAACACAACATCTCCTGTTTGCATGTGGGTGTAATAAGTGGTGCATTCCTGTACCATGCCCACATTCAGCAAGGAACTCCCAATCTGCTCTGTTCCTTTCATCATGATGCCAGAATTGGGGAATTGTTTGAAAAAATGGTATTTGCACTACAAGCGCACAAATCTTGCAGTATTTATATAATTACTTTTATTGCGTGTTTGTTATTTAAACAACAAAGGACATTACTACAATAATGGGGACAAACCCATCATAGCACAAGTCTTTGAAAACCAAGGAATAATTGGCAAGTATGAGATGTGCTTACTCTCACTGACGGCTAATCAGTCGAGTGTCTTAACTAGAAATATAACTACTGCTAGGAAGAATAAATCTCTATCTGGAAAATAAAGGAATGTGCATTTTCACTCTTGCACTGATAACGCAAATTGGATTTTTATTTTAGATTAGGAATATCGAACCTGTTTGATATATAAGAGAATATATAATAACAAAAATCAATGTGGAATATTTTTTCTTCTCTCTTGGATAGAAAGCAACGTAATTTCTTCTGTTGATGCCTTTGAATTAACACCCCCCCTCGTCATACTTCCAGACGCTGAAGGGATTATAGAGCTACAATCTGAATAAATCACTATCTCAAGTCTTTGCCCCTTGTTAATATAAGACTTGTAGATGTCTGAATGGGAAAGATGAATTATGTGACTGATGAACAATTATTTGATGGCTTGTTCGGCTGAATAATTCCTCCCCAGTCTCTCTGTATGTGTTACACGTCTCCACAATTATTGTCTTCCTGTTACTTCTATCATCGAACTGACTGCGTAGCATGTTTGTGAACTGTGTCTTGTAGGTTAATGTAAAATAAAAGAGCGGTACTATCAAATATTGGTGTATATAGCACAGACTGTAAGTTAGGTCCATAAGAGAAGTTTTTAAATTGCAATGGAAGTGCAGGCAATCTCTTTTACTGCTGTCTGTTACCATAGTTGTGGATGATTGTGAGGGTAGCTTGGTGATTTATCTACAGAGAAGAAAATAAGGTCGTTTGGAATGCATTTGAGCTATTTTTCTATATTCATATTACTGCTATGCTCTGCTGGTCACCAACCCTGCAAAATGTTCTTTACTGATAATTTTAGACAGACTTACTGATTTTCAAAATTTTCAGGCATATTATCATGTACAAAATTCTAAAATGTATCGAAAAGAGAAATTAGCAGCATCTAGAGGAGAAAAGGATCCGGGGACTTAAAACAGGGGACTCATAACTCTGTTTAGTGTCCAAACCATTGGTGTGTTGTGAATGCTATGCGACATTTAATACTTTCAGATGTTGCTAATTTAGGGCCTGATTCATTAAGGATCTTAAATGAAGAGGTATCTTATTTCAGTCTCCTGTACAAACCCATGTTACAATGCAAGGGGTGCAAACTAGTTTTCTGTTTTGCACATTAGTTAAATACTGACTGTTTTTTCATGTATCACACAAATACTTGATAGCTTATTTGTACACTGAAATGTAAAGTTGATATTTGTGTGTTACATGAAAAAACAGTCAGTATTTAACTCATGTGCAAAACAAAAAACTAGTTTGCACCCCTTGCATTGTAACATGGTTTTGTCCAGGAGACTGAAATAAGATGCCTCTTCATTTAAAATCCTTAATGAATCAGGCCCTTAATCTGTATTTTTATATATTAAATGGGGGGGAATGGTTTATTATTTAAATAAAGCATTTTATACAATGGGAATTCTTTTAAAATAATATTTTTATAATTATTTATGCTATTTTAAACTCATTTATTTTAGCTATTAATTTTTTCCACTAAGTGGTACTGAAACACCAAAATTTGGGCTCCGCTGTGGCTACGTGATAAGTCTTGCTGCGTCATGCATCACCACAGACCGGCCACGCAGAGTTGTAAGTTAACTGTTTCCACTCCCAGGCCAGTATTGGTGGGGGAGCTGCTCAGATGGCTTAGCGAGGTTGTAATTGTAAAACATGATGATAGGTGGATTTCTAGCTCTGTGATAAGTGGCGATAGAACACCAGCACTATCGCCATTTATTAGTAAACAGACTCGATAGCCAGAATTACTTGGTGCAAAGGAGAAACATTAAAGGGCACTGGAGTTACGTAATAAGCTGGTCATTGTAGCTGCATTATATGCCATATATATGTAGTGAGCCTGGACCTGTGTCAAACATTTCAGCAATGACCAACATTAAATTACTCTCATGTAGGCGACTGCGCAGTGATTATGTGTCTGATATGTTCTGCATTAACTTTTCCATATTCCATATCAAGCTTCTAAACTACAAACTGCGCTCACGTGTGTCTGCAAGGTCAATGTAAAGCATATCATAAATAATTAGACAAACAGCTTTGGCGATGGTGGCAAGAAGACTTTGCTCAAAATAGCCCTGTTGATAAAAATATAAGCGATCTTGTATCATCATCATCAACCATTTATATAGAGCCACTAATTCTGCAGCGTTGTACAGAGAACTCACTCACATCAGTCCCTGCCCCATTGGAGCTGAACTTTCATATTTAAGTATAAGCTTCTATCAATCACCACTACGTGTTCTATGAACACAATTTATAAAACACTTTATACGTGACATATGTGATATGAAAGGCTGGTTTCTTCAATGCATAAGAATGAAAGATGTGCCTTGTGAGAGCGATCTTTTCAACTGAAAGAACAACTCTACATATTAAACAGGATAGAGTCCTTAGCAACAAAACATTATGTCATTTTCTTGCCCATATTTACGATTTAATAATAATCTCTTATAATCATGATGGAAGTTGCAGGTAAAGTTTAATGATTTACTCACCGCTCAGTAATGGTTTCTCTTAGTCCACTGGTAACTCCTTTGACGACAGTACTAGCCTTTGGCGTTAATACCACCTGAGAAATAAAAAATGAACCTTTCTTTCTCCGCTCAGTGATTGATGACTGCAGAAACTGAATTAATTTTTCTGTGTCTGTCGTATTGGCCCAGGGTGCCGGCATCATTTGCCCTGGCCAGAGAAAGGGAACCTCAAGAGCCACTGGGCTGTGATAGAACACCAAGATCTGGTAATTCCTCTCCCAAAGGTACTGGAGACTCACTTCCTGGGCAAAGATAGCTGGACATGTCTTGTTCCCAAAAATGTCTTTAAGCATTTGGACCAGGTTTTCGTGATGGTATTTTTGCATGCCATAGAAATGGTTGAAGTCCAAGAACACCACCTCCTTACTGTGATTGGACAGATAGGAATTAATCTCATTAAGACCTTCATTGACTTTGGCACTAAATAACCCATGTGCAAAATACAACTCGTTATCAGGGTCTCTTGGTTTAGTCGAAATCCGGAGATCGAAATATCTTATTCCTGCCTCCATTTGGTTTGTGAAGTTCATGGTTTGGGTGGCCAACCACTTTCTCATCAGTTTTTTGGCAACTGTCCCGAACACAGAGACAAAGTTCTGGACAGTTTCCGGCTGCTCAGGTCCAACTGGAGAAGATTCATCGATGTAGAAGCTGAACGAATCATGTGATCCTGAAATACAAGGACATTCTGCCATTAATATTTGTTCCAGCTTTGAAGTAATTCATTAATTATGGAGTTTTAAGGTGCTTACTAAGCAGCCAAAGTTTGATTGGTTAGTACACATTTTAATCCACCTGCCGCAAACTGTTATTTTAAAATAGTAACAATAATAATATGCTTTCAAGCAGAAGGAGAAGTAAAAAAACATTTGATATTAGCGTGGATATGGGAATAGGGATCGTAAAGACATTTTCAAAGCAAAGGGAACAGTTACTCAATATAGCAAAAATATTTTAATAACTGCAAGAATCAAAGCAGAATGAGTAAGTTGTTTAATAGAAATATGAATTCATTTGGTAAGCAAGATTTGATTTTCCAGAACACATACTGGTTTCTCATAAACCTTACACTCCACTAAGGCTGATGTTGATTGTGATGCACGGATTGGCTACAATTAGACGTGTGTATATTTCCACTAGTGACCAAAGTGTTATGGACACTGAGAGAATAGCTGTCTCTTTGCAAATTCATTTGTGCATCATTTTTTCTATTTTACTTTATGTTCAAAAGGAAAATGTCATTTCAAATTGCTTTTGAGGGTGAAAAAGTATATTTGCTCAATTTATTTTTTAATTTTTGAGGTTTTCACATCTCTTCATACAGAACGGAATTTTACAATTTTACTTGGCAAATAATGCTTTTTCAGTGAATGTCCTGTGGTTCGATCGTGCTGTTGATTTAGGACTCCTGATCCTGCAAACATTTCAAATGATAGCAAACGGTTTCACCAGTCTTCTCTAAAATTTTGGGTTTTGTATATTAGGGTTTTATCAAAAGATGTTTATTACATATCATCATACAAATAATCCTGTACATACATGATTGGACATATAGTATCGAGTTGCAGCATCTACAAGTGCCAGTCACAATGTCTCATCAAAATCTGAGTATATTTTTGTTCAAGTGTATTCTGGTGCCCAACGGGGAGATGTGTGTCTGTGTCTGTTTGTGTGTGTGTGTGTGTGTATATCTGTGTCTGTGTTTGTGTGTGTGTTTGTGTGTGTGTGTGTGTGATCATCAGGTACAAAAAGCATCCTGCCTGTTAGGCTGACAGGTCTTGTAATTAACTTGCAGAACTAGCGGCAGAGGTCTTCGCCTACAGCAGCAGCCTTTCCCATAGAGCTTGACGCGCTCACAGGTACTTGGATGCCCCCAGGGATGTCCGAATAACAAGCCAAAAGGCCAGGGTGACCAGAATGTAAGCAGAATCCAGAAACAGGCCAGCGGTAGATCCAATAACAGAGGGACAGAGTATCCACAGGAACACAGGAATCAGAACAGGAGCAGGTCAGCAACAGACAGTGTCTATGCTATAACAGGCAGGGAGGCTAAGCCCTCCCTGCCTTATATACACAGACTAGCCAATGGAAGCAAGGGAGCCCAGGAGGTGGTAATATGCCCCAGATGGTGATACATTTTATAGATTTAGATAGATGCGCACGCCCCCAGCTGCTCCTAAAGCCAGGACGCGGCGTTAGAAAGGACAGCGTCCCGACTGTTGCCTTAAAAGTTACGTCCCAGTTGTCATGGAGACAGCCAGAACGCAGCTGAGCAGTGAGTCGCAGGGGCACCGCCGCGGCTCGTAACACTGCCATTGAGATTAATTTTCAGGCCATCCCCTGAATTACTGTATCTGTGATCCTGCAATACAATTGGCACTGCATGGGGCCAAATTGGCCACAGATCTGGTTGTTTAGCAGCCCTGCCTAACAAACAGATAGCCGCATGTTTGGTCAACTTAGCACAGCTCGCTAACATTCATTAAAAAAATTTGCATATTGAACTATAAGTCCCAGATGTGGGGTAACTATTGATTTAGTTAGAAGAAAACCATCTGCTCAATTGTCTAGCAGTTAAAGTATTTTGGTTTGGTTTAAAATACTAATCATTGTTCATTTTGATTTGTATGAAATAAATGTCCTTCTTCCATTGTTTTATATATATAATTGTAAGTGTACCTGTATGGCGGGGGGCCTAGCCCTTGGAGCTTTAAGGATTTTGAGAGGTTTTAATTAATTTAAACCCTAATTTTAGTTGCTTTTAACATGTTTAATAAAATACAAGACATATTAAGTGATAGCACTTGTAAATGCATGTAAAATTAGGTCTCTTTGTCCCCCACGTCTCCCATGTCACACGCGCACACGTGGGACACACAGACAGACACATATATGTTATAAATATTTTAGGGGTCACGGCTCTGAACTAGAAATATCCTTAAATGCTGGCAATTGATCTATATATTAGAGAGTGTTTCACCCCAAAACAAAATTCAAGTAAGCATATAAGGTCAATCCGAAGCAAAGAT
Source organism: Mixophyes fleayi (assembly GCF_038048845.1). Taxonomy (NCBI): domain Eukaryota; kingdom Metazoa; phylum Chordata; class Amphibia; order Anura; family Limnodynastidae; genus Mixophyes; species Mixophyes fleayi. The sequence goes on along the minus strand of NC_134402.1, from coordinate 428,621,681 downwards.
AAGAAAGGTATAATTAGGATAAAACAATTATGATAAAACAGAAAAAAATTCAGACTAAAGTGTTGTATCCATTTTCTGTAGATGAATACATAGACACCTTCAAAATACCAATTAAACCACAGACATATCTACTATATAAATGCCTAGTGGCGTGTGTGAAAAAAAAAAACCATGCTGCAGCGCCACCTGCTAGGAAGAGTTATACACTGACCTATATATTTCTTGAAGGAGAAGTGACAGTTGGGAGTGGTTGGTGGTTGCCAGGGGTGACAGTGGGGAGTTTTTAACACCTTAAGTAGCTTGATGAAGGATGTGGCGATGAAGATGAAGGATGAGGTGATGGAGAAAAATGATGAGGTGGTGACATGTGGACAAAACTACGTTAAAAAAGGGCGCTTGCGTCGGGAAGTAACGCTCTTCCCCTGAGGAGGCCTGGCCTAGCCCCAAATGCATGACAAGAACCTTTTTAACACCTTAAGTAGCTTGATTTGACTAGAATGCATAAGTATCATGCACGGGTTAACTTGTGTATAATATTTGTTTTGCGAAAAGTTGTATGCTGTTACCTCACAGAGTCTTCTTGGTCACAGATCACATAGTTAAAATATGAGTAATGTGAAATGACTAAAACCTTTTGGAAGAATGCAGCCTAAGAGGTATATTTGCTAAACTGTGGGTTTGAAAAAGTGGAGATGTTGCCTATAGCAACCAATCAGATTCTAGTTATCATTAATTTAGTACATTCTACAAAATGACAGCTAGTATCTGATTGGTTGCTATAGGCAACATCTCCACTTTTTCAAACCCGCAGTTTAGTAAATATAGCCCTAAAATTTTTACAAAATGCATTATACACTTATGTATTTATACTCTTGATACACTTTACTCTAAACTGTTTTTCTGTTTTACTCTAATTGGATATGTATTTTTGGGATACGCACACATATTAGACAAACTATTGGATAAACAGTAGTGTTTTTTTCTGCTGAGGTTCCTAAATAAAGTTTTACCAGAACATCAGTTTTAAGTGAATTAATATTTATTTTACAATGTGTCTCTATTATTGACTAAGTTATACAAGCGGCAGCAAATTTTCTGTAGACCAAAATGCACTCTGTAAATAGCTCACCCACTATGGCTTTTACACTGGAGGCAAATTAGACTGTAACAATTGGTCAAGTGGTGATTAACCGGTGGTGAGTTAGACTGAGCAGTGGAGAAGTGTTGGGATATCATAGTCCATGTCAGTACACTTGCTTATAAGAAAATGAGGCTTCTTTAAAGCAGTGATTCTCAAACATTTATTTCACCAAACTTCACTCACCTAATACAAGCAAGCAAATCCCTTTTATATTAATAATCAATGCACAATACGGTTGTATAGTGGTTAGTACTGGGGATCTTGGTTTGATTCTAACGCAATGAGGTATCAATGTGGAGTTTATATTTTTGCATGGGTTACCTCCCACAATCAAAATAGATAGTGGAGAGAGATTACTCTGCCTAAATAAAGTTCACTGACAGCAGAGTGCTGCAGAAAATTTTGGATATATAAAAGTTTGGTATGTCTTTGTTGAATGGTGTCTACCAATATCAAGGGTACAATGTCTAAAAATAAAAGTATAAAAGAATAAAAAAGTCAGACCAATCGTACAATAACAGTTATATATGAAACCTTCTCAGCGTCGGACTGGCCCAGGGGGCTACGGGTAAAATCACCGGTAGGCCCGGCTACCTTACGGCCACACCCCCTTTTACCAGTGGGCAGAGCTTACCTGGAGGCTTGGCTAACCTGTGGTACTTCAGATGTTGTGAAACTAAAAGTCCCAGCATACCCTTCCAGCAATAAGCTGCTATATATTGGCAAAGCATGCTGGGGCTTGTAGTTTCACAACACCTGTAGTGCCACAGGTTAGCCAAGCCTGGTCTAGTGGGACAATCCTGATATTTGGTGACTGTTCTTCCCAATTTAAGGGGCAGGTCAAGACTGTGTATTCTTGATACACACACTGCATTCTTTATATACTACACTAAGGTGCTAGCTGTCCTTCGTGGACTGACCACTCCCCCTCTAGTTCCTGGTCCCACCTCTAAGATGGCTGACCACACCCCCTCTGGTGGGCCCCTAGTGTTGCAGTCCCCCGGTGGGCCCTTCATGCCCCAGTCCGACACTGAACCTTCTTATTTTTATTTTTTGTTAAAACACTGCCAGGCTGTAAACACTGCATGACCATTATCCCATCCCAAAAACGCTGCTGCCCCTGTCTTCAAAATAATCAGCCTCAACAAATATCATTGTTTTTCTTACAACAGTCAGCAAATCTTGTCACTTCTGATCGATTTGATGTATTGTACTTAATGATACATTTATTTAAAAAAATGGTTTCTATTTTCTCACATAATGAATATATCGCAATCCTATGTAGTTACTTATATTATACTTGTGCACCTCTTGGGTCTTTTTCCTTTCAACTATTTATGCATTCTCCTTTTTTTTTTTTTTTTTTAACTTCAACCTGTGTATTTTCAGTTCATTGTTAACCTCGTCTATAATGAAGGCAAGCTACGCCAGTGCAGCCCGCCTCACAAATTGAGAGCCGCTCATTGAGAGGATAAGAAATCCAGGACGTCTGGGATCAAAGCTACATTTTGCTCCAAGCATAACACTTTTAAATTATACATCACAAATGATCATCAAAAATCCGGCTTATTACTGTCCATGTTCTCTCACACTGTAGGAACTGACAGCTCCCTGGCATATCAACAAGACTATTGTTCACATAATAAGTGTTCATCAGAAAGTGGGACTATGAGATAAGTAAGCTAAATACAGAAGCAGAGAAAGCACTGAGACATGCTGTATGGAAGAAGTGAATGAGGGCAAGGAATTGAACGGAGAGATAAGAGATTAGTACTCCACTAATCCAAATATGCAAGAAAGAGAACTTTTGAATATGATAATTTGAAAAAGAGACAATGTTGGGCCTGTTACACGTTAATAATGTATCAACGCTGTAGCAAAAATTGTAACAAGGACGAAAAATGTTGTAGTGACAACGAGAGGTACATATTTTATTTCAGGATTGTTACAAGATATCAAGACCCAGGTTTATATTCATGCAGTAATATGCTAATCTAGCCCTTTTACATTTCACTACAAAAGCTTTTTAAAGTCAAACTTGAGTGCTGTATTTTTTTTATAATCCTTCCTTCACCGAACAATCAATTTTGCATGGCTCCCAACCCATGACATAATCACACCCACTGCGATGTTACTTCTACTACTGCAATATCTGGAGAACTCTATTCTACTGCAACATCAGGAGAATTAATTTCTTCTACTGCAACGTCTGGAGAATTCACATTTACTATTGCAAAATATGGAGAATTACCTTGTACTACTGCAACATCTAGGGAACTCTCTTCTACTAACGCAACACATGGAGAATTCATTTGTTCTCCTGCAAAATCTGGAGAATTCACATTTGCTACTGCAACATCTTGAGAATTCTTTTTCACTGCTACAACATCTGGAGAATTCTTTTCTACTAACATCTGGAGAATTCACATTTGCTACTGCAACATCTTCAGAATTCTTTTCCACTACTGCAACATCTGGAGAATTCTTTTCTGCTACTGCACCATCTGGAGAATTCTTTTCTGCTACTGCACCATCTGGAGAATTATTTTCTACTAACATCTGGAGAATAACATCGGCTACTGCAACGCCTGGAGAGGTGTCAGACAGGACATTGGTAAAAGTTATTGGAAACGCATATGCTTAAACACTCAATCAGCTTCTTCAAAACACTTTGGAGGTCACTAAACACCAATTATTTGATGCACAGTACAAAACCAGCTGTTGAACTGATATTGTGCCTTTATGTGCATTTGCACACGTGCATTTTGGCAGCCTTTGAGTCTCATCCTTTACCTCTATTGGAACCCATTTTACACCTTCATATTGTACTTCCTTGTAGAAGCGTAATTCTAGGTGTACTCCGAGTAATGTAATAAAAAGCTTTGCACACAAAACTGCCAATTATGTGTTTTATACACATGTATAAATGTGTGCATTCTGTCTTTTTTTTAAACAGCAAAATAGGAAGTTGTAATCTTATGAGACACATGTGGAACCGAAATAGAACAAGAAGTCTTCAAACAGGAAAACTCGCTAACTAGGGATGTGGGATGCAGTTTTACAGAAAAGCATCAGTGTTCAGTGAGCAACTTTAAAGGATTTTCTGATTTTACAGTTCTGTACTGACATTCAAGGAAAGGCAAGGTGATCCCATCTGCTTGTCACTTAAAATCATTTCAGGGGTAAAATTAAATCTGTAATGGGAACCTTGAACACAGTAAAGTGTGGTCTGGATGACAGCCATCTACAATACACAGATATGCATTCCTAACTATCAATTTCCAGTCAATATTTTCTGAAGGTCCGGAGCAAAAAAAGAACATGTTGTAAGCTCTGAATATATTTTAAACTGCATTTCAAGTTAAGATACAGAGGTGCAGGAAATCAATCTTAGAAGTAATAGAGTTAGAGTTATAATTTTATAATTTGGGGTGGGGGGGGGGGTCCACAGTTTTGTATGTAGTGGTTTAAGGGTTGGGATATTTTGTTTAACAGGTCTGAGTGGGTCTTGGACAAATTGGACAAATGTGTGAGTGACCCACTGTTAATATGTCCAGCCCTATGTAAGTTACTGTGCAGTTATTCAAACAAAACAACCAGGGTGTTTAAAGAAATTAGTGGGCTTGTGTTAAAGACTAGTGTTTGCTCCTCTTGCCACCATATCTACATGGTGGGGTCAAATCCCTTTGGGGGCGTGTCACGTCCCAAGGTGATTATGCTGGACCACCTCCAGCTCCCTTCTTCTCATCTAAAACACTGCTTCATGTTTCTTTATAAGGCTGGGTACAGTGTTTTCAGAAGATTATCAGGCCGTTCAGACAATAAACGACTGATTGGCACGATATCACAGTAGTGTGTACCCTGCAACAAGGAACGATTATCATTCCAAAGCACATAATGTTGTTGAACTAGATTCTTAAACTGAGTTAAAAATCTCGTTCATCGTTGGAACAATGTCGTTCCAATTCTGCAGTGCCTATGCACTCTGCAGAACTAGAACGACAATTTAGCTATAAGACGCTATATTGACACCTACCAGGATACATGAGCTAGTGCTTGGGGGTCAGTCTGTATCCCCGTGTATCCTCTTCCTGATATTCTGGATGGGTCATGACCTTACAATATTGCATGCTGGGTGTGCGGATGGGTAGGGCTTATGTGCAGTCTCATCTTCTTATGTCTCCTACAGCCCTTCAACAATAGGGCTGATCTAAAGAGATGTGACCTGCACCTTGGCACCCCCTGCTTGTACTATAGTGTCAGGAAGGCTGCAACACCTGGTACAGAGATGGAGGGATACATGGCTAAACTAACCAATTCAACCATTACTGAAATACTTCTCCACAATGTGTCCTGTTCCTAGCAGCTGCTAGGACATTTCCAGTGGGGACAGTGTGTTCGTCTAGGCACTGACACTGAATGCTGCTACCATTCAGACGATGGTTATGACAGATAAAGAGCATAGATCTGAAGGTAACCGGGTATAGTGTGTACACATGAATCGGCATGATGATCGGGACTTTTTTTTTATTTTTCCTGTCATTGGTAAAATTGCTAAAAATACTGCATTGTTAGAATTTTGCTGTAGCGTGTACCCAGCCTAAGTGATTTAAGGCTATAGGTGATAATATCTGGTAATGTGTTATCAGGTAATACTATTTGTACCATATCTCAATGCATTGTCCCTTAGATTAGGTTGTTTAGAAACCAAATTATTCTAGGAAGTGCTCATAAATTATACACTGCCGAAATCTGAAGTTGCAATGTAGCCTGCAAGCCATGGCTTTATACTTAGTCGACCAAATGTCTGCCCTCCAGAAATTACAATGTAGTGACAAGATTGGACACTTTAATCACCATTTCTGTCTCTTTGAGGAGAATGTTTGGTATACAGCCCTAGTAGTCCATATTTTCCTGTCTACAGGACTGTGTTTTATTTAAAGAATTGATTTACAGATCTAATTGGATCGATCACTGCGTGTGGTGTGTTAATTTAAGGAGCGTTTAGAATAACTACTGCTAAACCTCATAAGTATGTTATTAACAGATAAATGTGAACACTAGCAAAATACTTTTCATCAACTGTGGGGCACCAGCAATTATACCTTATTTTTGGTAAAAATTAGTATTAAATAGTTACTATTTGTTTTATAACCATATCTCATTAACTTAGTTTTTATTTTTATAAAATAGTTTAACTAAAAGAACCTCAGCGATATGCTGGAGCAGTAGGCTCTATAGTTTAATTACCTTATTCAGACAGCAGCAACTATCCAGTCTTTGAGTCTCATCCTTTAACTCTATTGGAACCCATTTTCATGTGTTAATGAGGTCACCGCAGCACCAGAACCCTGGCCAATCATGGACTAGGAGCCACTGTATCATGTGATCAGGTACAGAGACTCCCTGCGTGAGTTACATGATGCAGCAAGGAGTGGATGCGACAGTTCACCACTGTCTGAGTAAGGTGTGTGTCTGTGGGTGACGGGTGGGCTCAAAAGTGAAGGGGCTCGTACGACTCATGGGCCTGTGTTCAGTGCCAAACCTGCACCCATGGAAGATACACCATTTAAGAAATGTCACAGGACATTTACACCAGTCAGCAGCAACATTAAAACCACTGACAAGTGAAGTGAATAACGTTGTTTATCTCGTTACAATGGCACCTGTCAAGGGGTGGGATATATTAGGCAGCAAGTGAACAGTCAGTTCTTGAAGTTGATGTGTTGACAGCAGGACCATTGGGCAAGCGTAAGGATCCGAGCGACATTGACAGGGGTCAAACTGTGATGACTAGACGACCGAGTCAGAGCATCTCCAAAACGGAAGGTCTTGTGGATTGTTCATAGTATGCAGTGGTTTGTACCTACTAAAAGTGGTCCCAAGAAGGACAATCGTTGAACCGGTGTCAGGATCATGTTTGCCCTAAGCTCATTAACTTGCATGGGAGGCGAAAGACTAGCCTGTCTGGTCCAAGCCCACAGAAGAGCTACTGTAGCACAAATTGCTGAAAAAGTTAATGCTGGGTATGATAGATAGGTGTAACAACACATAGTGTATTGCAACTTATTGCGTATGGAGCTGCAGGGAAACCTTGGGTCCTGGCATTCATGTGGATGTTACTTTGACACGTACCACCTACCTAAACATTGTTACAGGCCAAGTACACCCCTTCATGGCAACATTATTCCCTGACACCAGTGGCCCCTTCCTGAAGGATAATGCGCCCTGCCACACTGCAAAAATTGTTCAGGAATGGTTTGAGGAACACGACAAAGAGTTCAAAGCTGTTGACTTGGCCTCCAAATTCCCCAGATCTAACATGTTGGGGCCAGATACATTCAGAGATCTTGTGGAGTCCATTACTCAAAGGATCATAGCTGTATTGGCGGCACATTGGGACATACACAATATTAGGCAGCTGGTTTAATGCTATGGCTGATCAGTGTATTTATACATACATAACATAACAAGTGACACTGTGCAGTTATTTATGTGTATTACTCAATATAAACAGATATTGATAGTTGTATCAAGTCTATAGACATGTAGAAGCAGCACTATGCCACTGCTTATACATACAGATGAGAATAAGTGGTTTGATGCAGTAGTTCATATATACAGAATAGAAGTGGCAAAATAAGAGTTTTAATAAAAAAAACTAAAAAAAAAACCTAGAAGCAACCAGGGATTCTCCCTGTAAATAAAGGACAGTTGTTAACTATGAGACATTATTCTGATACTGTTTGATGTCTAGCCATGTGAAATCCCCGTAGTGTAGTCCCGTTCAATCTGGAGACAATATCCTACTATTGTGATTTAGCATAATCACTCTCTAGTGTCTTCCAACCCACGCTATAGTGCATGGGATGATGTACATCATGTCTGTCAATCCGCTGTATGTTACTGTACAACTATCGAAATAAAGTGAAGCATAATTTAACTAGGCAAAAGCTTGTGCTTGTCATGTACATAATTCTCTCTACAGTAAAACCTCCTATGGGATGACAGACTGCCGACGTTACACTAGAAAACCTTCTGCATAAGAGAGAACTGTATCCCGCCAGTGACGTCTTGGTACAATGCTACAGTACAATTAAAGAAAGTAGCAGGTGTGTTCTGTGCACCTAAGGGACACACTGTAGCTCAGTACTACTGGGACAGAGGCTCATAATCTGGAGTCAAGTTAAGGAAACAATTGCTAACCGAGCATCTGTATGGTGACAACCTAGAACCCGAGGATATAATGTTGGATGTAGAGTTGAAAAAAGTTCCATAGGTCTAATATATGGAAGTAATTAGCAATGCAAATTCCTAAATATGTTAAAGTCAATTATCTATTCAAAACAATTGCTAATATAAAATAGAAATATGCATTTAGAGAGGCGCAATTTAGGATAAAGAAAGGGGACAGTGGCAAGGCAAGCCCAGTCGGTCCTCTGCAGCGCAGACAGGGCGACATAGGAGGTTCATCCTGTCACAGCTATGCTTTCATTAGAAAGGTTTTATGCTCTTCATACAAAACAAGGAAGAAAAAACACAAAGGACCTGATTCATTAAGGATCCTAACTTAAGAAACTTCTTATTTCAGTCTCCTGGACAAAACCATGTTACAATGCAAGGGGTGCAAATTAGTTTTCTGTTTTGCACAGAAGTTAAATACTGACTGTTTTTTCATGTAACACACAAATATCAACTTTAAATTTCAGTGTACAAATGAGCTATCAAGTATTTGTGTGCTACATGAAAAAACAGTCAGTATTTAATTTATGTGCAAAACAGAATACTAATTTGCAGCCCTTGCATTGTAACATGGTTTTGTCCAGGAGACTGAAATAAGAAGTTTCTTAAGTTAAGATCCTTCATGAATAAGGCCCAAAGACTATCACATTGATTGTACTAGATTAATGTGATGTTTTATTGTAATGTTAACTAAATCATGACCATATATTCATTAACATAGGAAAAGGCAGATGAAATGGAATAACCTCGATATACAGTAATGTGCTACAATACGCAGTACAAAGGAGGACAATGCTGGAGACATGTCAGGACAAATTCCCCATTTCTCCTCTTTTATGGAACGCCAGCAAAAATGTAATAAGTTTTATTCTTAAATGTCATCTCCGTGTGCATTATGGTTGCTATGTTTTCCCCCCAAGCATTTTGCATTCATTTTCTTTACTTGAACATTATTTTGTAGAAAGAGCACTTGAAAAAGGCATCGCCTGTAATATCAAAACTTAGACAATAATAATTTAGAAAATCCAGCTGGCTCACAAATGCTTTCAGCTAGAAGTACCCCTCAATCATAGTTACAGCAAGCCTATAATAAGGGGCCTACACGTCGTCCACCCACACACTCGTTGAAACTCTAAATACTGTATTTAAACCCAAATATTCTGAAAAGGGTAGAGACGAAGACACAAGTAGATAAATGACTACAAATAAGAAAAAGAAAAAGTTCCGGTCTCCGTTACTGTGTTCTGATCTCTGTCAACAGAAGTCCAGGAGATTACAGGAATCGTGATTGTCGTACACAGCTAGAAGGGAAATATAGCTTAATAATTAAATGGGAACTTCACTGAAACTTATTGGACAATGCAGTAATATGCTTCCCCCAACCAGTAGAACTGTAGGGGTCCTATGCGTTAGATCTACACAGTTCTACAGTTACTTAAGCCAACTTCTCTGGAACTGGTTGGATGAACAGAACCAGTTATGGTGATATTGGCAAATGCCTTGAGTTCAGACTCCTATCTGCCTCATTACAGCATCAGCAGAGTCAAGTAATTGTCAAACTGGATTGAAGTTGCATGGATCTACTTGCTGGTGGAAGGAGTTTATTGTACAAATCAGTGGTCAAAGGGGAAATTTACAAGTGGCGGTATGGAACATGTAAGTGAATGGAATTTGATAGTGTTATAATAAAGTCAGTAGGAGAAATGGTATTAGGGCATACCACCGTATACCAGCCCTCCGCAACCACAAATATTAAAGGCTTTCTGCTTATGTACAATTCCCACTAATTCATGCCAACAGCTGACTCATTCCACAGCTCACTGCGCTAGAGGATACAAACAACCCATAGCTCTACTAGAGAGCTCCAGCATAACAAAGCTTCTAACATTGATCCAGACACAAATGAGACAAAGGAAGCTTCCTGCAAATGAGACTAAATGCAGGCAAACCAAGTCCTAATTGAAACAAAGCTTGCCCTGATCCGCCCAATCATGTCCACTTCCTGACAAGGCGCCACACACTTCCCTGTAAGCCCTGTGTCTGTGTCTTTTAAGGACCGCAAATACTGTCCCACTGAAATCGGAATAGTTGGAAGTATGTTAAAGAACTATGAGCGCCTTGCAGTACACTCACATCAGGTGCCTGCGGCAGGGCAGGGGGAGTGGGTTGGAGGCTGTTTGTTATATGGTACGGGAGCATGTTATGTTAAGCTGTGGCATTTTACTAAGGAATACATTATGAAATAAGTGATATGACACATAAAAGCCCATGATTAGTTTCTAAATGCAATTTTATTTGAGCCCACGGCTACCTGAAATTCCTAGTTATACATTCTAATTAGAACAGCTGTGATTGGCTGTTACAATCGTTCTGAATTGACCATGCTTTATTGTGAGTCTCTGGTTGCAGATACAGTAACATACAATCATGGATATATATTTAACCTCGAGTGGTGGGCAGCTGTTTGGCAGATAAGCCCAGGATGAGCCACGTTTTTCAGAGGTGGTTCTAGACTAATTACCGACAAAGGTTAGTATAGGTAAATTGGAGCCTGCACTTACAGGGACCAAAATTAAATAACACCAGCTTGTAAAAGTTGGGTATTCAACCAGTTTGTTAAAGCCTAACCGTTATGCCTCATTAAAACCATTGTACTTTTCAGAAATACCTAAATTCAGAACTGACTACTAGTTGTAAAAAGTAAATAATAATTTCCTGGTTATATTAGGGTTAATTGACCATTATTTCTTTGTTCTCTGAGTCTATACATATACCATTGTAACATTTACATTGGCTCATGCTTGAAAATAAATACTCTGCTGAAACTCTAAACACCTACATGACTTTTGTTTCAAAATTCTTAGCTTTGGAAAACTAATGCACAGGGTATGATCAGCTTCCCAATCAGGAACATGGCTAGCAGATTGTAACACTACCTTTTTACTATAAGCCTAATCTTTTTTCTATTCAATACGTTTGCTCCATTCAAAGCAGCATTACAAAGCTGTAATAGCACTGGACCACTTTGATAGCAAAATAGCATTTTAGTAAAAAGATAAAGGCTGGAGATTATTTCCAAGAAGGGCTATTTTAAAATATAGCATTATAATAGAAAATGGAATACTTTTATTACAGGAAGATTTAATATATCTCTGTCCATTTATTGATTACTAAAGTACTGGCATTACTGTGAAAATTACTTCAGTTCTGAAGCGCATTTTTATGGTGATGTACAAACCTTTGACCATATGCTACAAGAGTGGAAAGACAAAGGACCATTTAGAGTTGGATGTACAACACTTTCAATGTATGCATTTCCGTGCTCCAAGGGTCTGAGTCATTAAGAAAAGTAAGGCAAAAAAAGGAGCAAATGTTCTCCAGGACAAACCATGTTACAATGCAAGGGGTGCAAATGAGTTTTAGGAAAGTACTGGCTGTTTTTTCATCTAACACAGAAATACTTGATAGCTTTATTTTTAAACTGAAATTTAAAGTTAATCTAGGACATGTCCTAACCCAACTATAAATCTACCATCACATTTTAAATTTACCTCCCCCACCAATACAACATGGTTTTGCCCAGGTGCAGAGTTACTTCTTTTTTTTTGCTTTGCTCTCTTTAATGACTCAGGGCCAAAGTGTTTGATATGGTCAAACCCACCCATTTTATTTTGCAGCAGTTTCATAGGTGTACCTGACTCCAAAGTTTTCCTTGTGAGTCTGCTCAGTTTCAACCCATCTGTGATGTTATTATTGGAGCTATTGAAGAGGAACAGTTCAAGCAGTGAGTCTACGACACTGGTAACCTTCTGTCCCTTGGGAGAAAAACCTTATTTACCTACGATGTTCTCAGTAATTTAATGCATAATATGCCATATGTTTCAAATTAGAGCTTCGTTCTTTTTTCATTTGCAGTTATAATTAGATCATCTAGCAATTATAAAAGATCACACGAAATTAAACAGAGCCATTTCTGTAGAAAGTTACGTTACTCATTTTGCCAAGATGTAACATTTTCCGCTGAGAAATAGGATTACTAAAATGATAAAAATAAACACGATTAGGACCAAGCAGCAGATATAAATCTCTGCTGCCATTTGTTATTTAAGTGCAAAAGTATTAATGCATTATAGGGGTTGCACTTACTTTTTATATATATATATTTTTATTGTGATATTATGTAAATACCGTCAGCACTTTCATAATACTCATTTGTCAAAATTTAAACACAGAATAAGGACTTCTCTTTTCATGTAGAATCAGATGTAAGCTCAGCTCTACGGCGCAATAGACAAAGATCCATATCTGAGCATGTACCGTAGCCAAAGATCCATCTCAGTCTGCTCTCAGACTGAGACGCCTGTCCCCCTTCAGCATCTCCGCACCTAGAGATCCGGAAAGTGGTTTGGCAAATTAAGGGTGTGTGCGTGCTATTTACGTGCTATGCTGAGGGGGAAGTAGCCACAGATAGGTTTCTAGGAGACGTATCTGTTGCCGGTACTTCTCCTTGGCGCAAGATCCATGCCGAGGATGACTATCAGCACGGACATGTAATAAAAATTAGGAATAAAAGTATATAAATGTTTAAAAAAACAGCCTGCCCCCACTCAAACAGCTTAACTAACCCTAGTGCTGCCAGCCTACTATGGTGGTAGCAAGATCAGGGGGACAAAAAGAATAGCTGGTTTAAAAACTTTAAACAAACCCGCTGCCTATGAATTGGTACAGGATATTTTGTTTTTCCTAAACGCAGCTTTACCAATCATTTGTTAATGTCACTTGAACATTGTTTCTACGGCAACTGAAAACTTGAATGCTTGTATTCTTTCCTGGGATCTCACGGAGCGCTGAATAGAAAATACTCTGTGCTATCACAAAAAGGCTTTTGCCTTGATTCTTTGTTCTTGTGGGGAAATGCATAATTCTGAATATGAAAGGAGGAGTAGATTGAATTCACATGATGCCTCCCTTCTGCCAGGGCTTCATAGCGATGCCGTAAAGAAATTGACAGCTATGTAAGGTTCCAAATTACAGGGGCTGTAGCTGCTTGAGTATATTAAATACATATTACTATGCATTCCACATATGAACACAAATGGATAATTATAGTGTAGGCATGCATGAGTTATTGTGGTAGTTGAATTCCTGAGTTATAATTTTAATACGCTACAAAAAATAATGGAATTTGTAGAATTTAATAAGAGAGGTGTCTGCATTTTAGTTTGGTCATGCAGAACACAAATCCGAGTGTTGTTGTCACACTTAGAAGCCTACTTAAAGCAGATTGTTAAGATAACGCTTCTTCATTGGATTTTATTAGAGATGCTCAGGCTCGGTTTTCTGAAAACCCGATCCCAGCCGAACTTAGGGGATCCGAGTAGGCTCGCGAGCCGGCTTGTTACTTTCGTGCTTCCTTGGATCTGAATCGAGGCAAAACATCACCGTTGCGTTGTCGGATCTTGCGGGTTTTGGATTTCATAAATACCTCCCTCACCCAGGAGATCCAGCACCATTGCTCACACAGAAACAGGGATAGCAGTGTTCTTGTCACTCTCCAGTCTCCAGTTACATTGCTCAGTGCCATTGCTCACACAGAAACAGGGATAGCAGTGTTCTTGTCACTCTCCAGTCTCCAGTTACATTGCTCAGTGCCATTGCTCACACAGAAAAAGGGGAAGCAGTGTTCTTGTCACTTTCCATTCTCCAGTGACATTGCTCAGTACCATTGCTCACACAGAAACAGGGGTAGCAGTGTTCTTGTCACTCTCCATTCTCCAGTGACATTGCTCAGTGCCATTGCTCACACAGAAATAGGAGGGGTAGCAGTGTTCTTGTCACTTGGCAAAAATTGACTGGAAATTATTGGAAATTAATGTTATTGAGGTTAATAATAATGTAGGGATAAAAATAGGAGCCAAATTACGTTATTTTAGCAAAAAAAATAGGGATTTAAAAAAAAAAAAAACGGGATCCAAAACCAAAACACACGAGGGCGGTTTTGCCAAGACCAAAACATGAAGTTAATCCAGATCCAAAACCAAAACCAAAACACGGGGGTCAGTGAACATCTATAGATTTTATTTGTCATGTCCCCAAAGCTAAAGCCACTTACCACAATGCACCTATTTAAAAAGCACTGAAAGTCTTAACTGAGTAACTGATTACAATAGTTCAAATCCTCTGTGTTCTCCGTAAACATACCCACTACGACAAGTGACTTCTGTTTTTTGACGGTGTAAACCCAACCGAGGAAATGATGAGGAGTGAGGACAATGAAGGAAAATGACAAGGATCTTTTCTACAAACATCTTGTTTTTTGGACAAAAAGAAAAATTACTCATCTGACGAACACTAAAAAAATAAATTTGCCTGTAAATTGAAATTCTTTTCCTTGCTACTTTGACAATTTCTCAGTTGAATTCAATGACAGTTTATTCCCCCACTGACTTTAATGGCGGTAGTTTTCACATAGGAAGTAAATGCTTCATTGCATTCAATGACAGTTCTTCTCCCGCTAACATTGATGACAATAGGTTCCGCATAAAAAGTAATGGCTCCATTAACCACAGGGATAGTACTTTTCCCCCCAGAAAGTGTCTCTTGTCTGTGTAGGTGGAATTGTTCCAGGATGCTTTTGACCGATGCTTTTTAAATAGGTTGAAAACAATAAACTGGTCCATGTGTACAAAGTACAATATGGTTAGTATTATAGTTAAGTAAATAACATCATATGGTTGAGAAAGAAAACAATCTGGTTAAAAAACATTAATAATGCTTAAATCTGGGACTGCTCAAGGGTTCAGGCCACCCTAGGCTCATAGCGCCCCCTACCTTCTACGACAGGCTAAACAGACAATACTTGTCTTTTATTTTAAATCAGGCTTCCTTCAATGCCACCTCCACCACTGTTTTTGAAACTCAGATCCACTTGGCTGTTTAAATGGTTCATGGCAATCTTTATCTCTCATCATCGGAGGCAAGAACCAGCGCTACTGATGGCGAATGTGGAGGGGGGCCGCTGTATGACCTGCGCCTGTCGACATCCTAGTCTTTCCTACTTGCTTATCCTCAAGTGCAACTTCAAGGATAACTTATTGTTTTCAGCCTTTACTATGGGTTACAACAAGATTAAAAACTACATTTTACTTTCATGTTTTCTAATATTATAATTTTTTTTTCCATTTATACCTCTCCTTGTCACAATACTGAACTCCCTAAAAGCCTTGTGTCCTAGGCTGCAGGCTAGTCAAACTGTTGGATAAACAGGCTTTGTAGTGAATAAACCCCTGCTTAAAATGGAGATGTCCTCAACAGAACAAAGCAGTAAACAGATATGAGAACAGCATATAAACAGATTTACATTTACTCTGTGTGAAAGCCATATATTTTCTTCTAAGTGGACCTGTTTCCATGAAGTTAGTCTGCTTCCGCAAAACATTCATGTGTATTAACAATAGAGCAATGGTGGGATTCAGCTGGTTCTCAACGGATCGCCAAAACCGATACCTAATTTTAGGCTCGGTTTGGCGAACCGGTGACTACAGGCTCTTCGTTGGTGGGGGGAGCAGGCCCTTTAAAAAAATAAAATAAAAATACTCACCTGTTTGCAGGGTCGGCACTCCTCCTCTCTGCTCCGTCCACACTGAATGTCGGGCATGACATCATCCCGCCCGACGTTCAGTGAGGAGCGGCGCAGAGAGGAGTCGACGACAAGCAAGAAGACAGAAGACAGAAGAAAGAAGCTGATAGAAAAGGTAAGTGAAGGAACGGAGGCAAGGGGAGGCAAAAACAGCATGGCAGAGTGTTAAGGGGTTGCAAAGGCAGCATGGCATATTGTGAAGGGGGAGCAAAGGCAGCATGGCAGAGTGTGAAGGGGGAGCAAAGGTAGCATGGCAGAGTGTGAAGGGGGAGCAAAGGCAGCATGGCAGTGTGAAGGAGGAGCAAAGGCAGCATGGCAGAGTGTGAAGGGGGAGCAATAACAGCATGGCAGAGTGTGAAGGGGGAGCAAAGGCAGCATGGCAGAGTGTGAAGGGGGAGCAAAGGCAGCAAGGCAGAGTGTGACGAAGGGCAAAAGCAGCATGGCAGAGTGTGAAGGGGGAGCAAAGGCAGCATGGCAGAGTGTGAAGGGGGAGCAAAGGTAGCATGGCAGAGTGTGAAGGGGGAGCAAAGGCAGCATGGCAGTGTGAAGGAGGAGCAAAGGCAGCATGGCAGAGTGTGAAGGGGGAGCAATAACAGCATGGCAGAGTGTGAAGGGGGAGCAAAGGCAGCATGGCAGAGTGTGAAGGGGGAGCAAAGGCAGCAAGGCAGAGTGTGACGAAGGGCAAAAGCAGCATGGCAGAGTGTGAAGGGGGAGCAAAGGCAGCATGGCAGAGTGTGAAGGGGGAGCAAAGGCAGCAAGGCAGAGTGTGACGAAGGGCAAAAGCAGCATGGCAGAGTGTGAAGGGGGAGCAAAAGCATACTTACCTACTTTCTCTAATCTGTTTCCGGGAGATAGGCGTGACTGGAGGGCGGGAGGGGGCGGGACGAGGCAAATTGCGTCATTTTGGCGGGGCCAAAATGACGCGATTCACCCCGAATCGCGTCATTTGGTGGTGGCTGCAGCGGGATGCGGGAGATTTGCCAGCTTTCCCGGGAGTCCGGGAGATTGACCCGAATTTCAGGAGTCTCCCGGACATTCCGGGAGAGTTGGCAAGTATGAGCAAAAGCAGCATGGCACAGTGTAAAGGGGGGCAAAAGCAGCACGGCAGAGTGTGATGAAGAGGGGCATTACTGTGGCATAATGTGAACCGGGGGCATTACTGTGACTTAATTTGAAATAGAGGCACTACTGTGTGGCATAACATGACTCATTACTACTGTTATCTTGATATTAGCTGCATAAAATAAGAAATATTTTATACACACATGCACACCTGGGTTTGACTAGATAACTGGCTCTTGATATTGATATATGTTTGTATAATTAAAACGGTCATTAGGGTAGAGAACCAGTTGTTCATTTATTTAAATCCCACCACTGCAATAAAGGGCCTGATTCATTAAGGAACATAAATGCCGATACATGCCACATTTTCAGTAAAATTATTCTGCACATGCCCAGGAACAAACTATATGCCAGTGAACTCAAGTGCAAATTCATCTTTGAACGCAAATGGTTTCCGACAGCCTACAAATTCAAGAGCGGAGGAAGTATGGAAGGAGAGTATGCACATAGTCAATGTACAGTAAAGGCATGCCAAGATTGAACACTTGCACATCTTTCTGATTCAAGATTTTCAGCTGTATCTCTTGTACCAGCTACAGGTCCGGTGTAAGTGCTGAGCGGTAGTAATGACGGCTGTGTATGTATGCTATAACATGTGTTGGCAATCAAGAGCAATTTTATGTACAGTAGTCATTAATAAGATCCTGATATATGTATTTCATAGGGGGAAAACAGGAAAAAAACTTTTATTTTTTTTTATTTATTTTTTTGCTAATGACTATATTATTAACAGGTAATATTTTATTTTTCAATTGTGCGTTCTGATGGGTCTTTAAATATGCATTGTGCATATCCTATGGTGTGTATTCACCCAGAAAAGTTTATTTAGATCTTCTTGTTGTTGAATACAGGCATATCTGTGTATTTTACATCCAATTTTAAAAAACGCAAGTTGAGTGAACATCCCATATTCTCTGTACTCCTGATACCGGTAAACTTTCTCTGGCTTGAAAATAATGAAGACTGTCAGCTTTCAAGTGATTGCCTCTAAATGATCACATGACAACAGTCTCACATGATCAGCCCACAAGTAAGAGTACTGTGGTACAGTGCAAGACCCACATGCTTACATTACCAAGAACTTTTAGTGCTTTGAGAAGAGAAGAATAACCACTTGTTACGATCTGTGGGTAAAAGGCCTGTAATATTCCTGATCAGCACTGGCAGACCAGGGGCGCGAAGTCTAACGAGTTCCCCGGCGTTCACCAAGATCAGCGGCAAGGCGGGATGGACTTCGCTGCCAGTAACTTGCAGGTCGTGGCCCCCTGAACTGTCTCAGGAAGTAACACAGATTTCAAGGAGTATAACTGTCCAAGAAGAGCAATACAGGAGTGATAATAACGGTGGAGTCAAATGTGTAAATGCACACGGATAACAGGCTGACAGGATCTAGTACAATAAGTAAACGAGGGTACTGACGAGTTAGGATCGGGTACTCGGGTAGTCAGACAATGCGTAGACAGGCGAGCCTAGTTCGGTACACAGGTGATACAGTAAAGAGTAGTCAAACGAGCCAAGTACGGTACGCAGGTGATCCAGCAAAGCTTAGTCAGACAATCCAGGATCCGTATACAGAGGATTGAGCAAATACACAACTCACAGAGAGCATCCAGGGCACCCAGAGGATACAGGAGTCAGACACTAGCAACAAATTTCCACTGACACAGAGCAAGTGTCAGTACCGAGTTATATAGAGGAGATTCAAATAGCCCGCCCTGGCACCCCGGAAGTGCAGAGAGAGATAGTGCTGGAACGGGGAAACAGGTAAGAGAATTATACCGCTCTAGAGAAGAGGAACCGTTCTAGAAAAAAAAGGAACCGTTCTAGAGAAGAGGAACCGTTCTAGAGAAGAGGAACCGTTCTAGAGAAGTGGAACTGTTCTAGAGAAGCGGAACCGTTCTAAAAAAGAGGAACCATTCTAGAACAGTTGTGGTGTTTTGCACGTGAACAGTTGTTGGTCCTGCAGAGCAGTTACAGATGAAGTTGTAGAATTGTTGATAGCTATAAAGGTTAACAATATTACATTTATCCTGAAGGGTAGCACAGCCAGTGCAAGGAGTGGCAGAAGGGGGCAGATGTGGTAGTGCAGTTGGTGAAATGAATAAGCTTAGCAGCAGCAATCATAATAGACTGCAATAGGAACAGTCTGTGGATGAGAAGGACAGTTAACAGAGACGGAGCCAAGATATAATGAGGGCATGACCTTGGTAGTGTCGGTATCAGAATGAGGTGTATCATAGAAATAAAAAGGATAATTTACGAACCGCAAATGTTCTTATGTGTTCAAACACACCAACTTGTCCTCCTAAGTCGTGCAAAAGAAGAGGCGTGATGCCACAAAAGAGCACTTGCACTGCAATTTTGAACATTTGTGGTTTATAAATGACTTCTCATGTGTAAGTGAAGTGTTGGAATTTGGTTGGAAGGAGAGGTCAGAGTTAAAGTTTCCCCATAGAATGCAAGCATGGGAAGCTGATATAATGATTGTTTTGTTGACCGTCATGGAAAGTTCGGGGACATGAGGAGTATGAGGATGGTTGGACAAATCCTAAGGGCCAGGTAACTGGCACACCTATACCGCGACTGCTGATGCTTGACTTGTGAGAGTTATTACTGCTAATGCCTATGGATACACAACTGTCCTGGCCCAGTAGTCTTCTGATCCTATAGTGCCAGAATAATAATTACCTGCTAGTTGAAATAATCAGGCTGTTATTATAACGCTTCAGTGGACCCAGGGCCATGATCCTCTTAGCGGGCCAACATTTCTTTTGTAAAACACAATGGGTAGCTGTTTCCCAATAGAAGTGTGTATCAAGTAGAGATGGGCGGGTCCGGTTCTCCGAGAACCGAACCCACCCGAACTTTGGGTATCCGAGTACCGAGCTGAGCAGCTCGGTACTCTCCCGCCCATTCCGAATCCAAATCGAGGCCGAACGTCATTGTGACGTCGTCGGATCTCGGGACTCGGTTCTCGCGATACTTCAACTTTATAAATACACGCCTCCACAGCAATCCATCGCCATTTGACAGAGGGAGAGAGCAGGGTGTAGTCATAGGCTAATTAGAGCAGGGACAGAGAATACCATATTGTTCTTGCAATTGCTCTAACCAAAATCGCTAGTGCAGAGAGGAGGATAGAGGTGTATTATTTTTTCTTCATATTTGGCACTCCCCAGCGCTTTTGGGGTGTCCCCCATAATTGTGCATTAATATTTCTGGCTGTCAAAAGTCATATCTGTCAGCAGTATCTACTAAATAATTTGTAGCACACCTCAGTGTTTTTGGGGTGTCCTCCCTAATTGTGCATTAATATTTCTGGCTGTCAAAAGTCATATCTGTCAGCAGTATCTACTCAATAATTTTTAGCACTCCTCAGTGTTTTTGGGGTGTCCTCCCTAATTGTGCATTAATATTTCTGGCTGTCAAAAGTCATATCTGTCAGCAGTATCTACTCAATAATTTTTAGCACTCCTCAGTGTTTTTGGGGTGTCCTCCCTAATTGTGCATTAATATTTCTGGCTGTCAAAAGTCATATCTGTCAGCAGTATCTACTCAATAATTTTTAGCACTCCTCAGTGTTTTTGGGGTGTCCTCCCTAATTGTGCATTAATATTTCTGGCTGTCAAAAGTCATATCTGTCAGCAGTATCTACTCAATAATTTTTAGCACTCCTCAGTGTTTTTGGGGTGTCCTCCCTAATTGTGCATTAATATTTCTGGCTGTCAAAAGTCATATCTGTCAGCAGTATCTACTCAATAATTTTTAGCACTCCTCAGTGTTTTTGGGGTGTCCTCCCTAATTGTGCATTAATATTTCTGGCTGTCAAAAGTCATATCTGTCAGCAGTATCTACTCAATAATTTTTAGCACTCCTCAGTGTTTTTGGGGTGTCCTCCCTAATTGTGCATTAATATTTCTGGCTGTCAAAAGTCATATCTGTCAGCAGTATCTACTCAATAATTTTTAGCACTCCTCAGTGTTTTTGGGGTGTCCTCCCTAATTGTGCATTAATATTTCTGGCTGTCAAAAGTCATATCTGTCAGCAGTATCTACTCAATAATTTTTAGCACTCCTCAGTGTTTTTGGGGTGTCCTCCCTAATTGTGCATTAATATTTCTGGCTGTCAAAAGTCATATCTGTCAGCAGTATCTACTAAATAATTTTTAGCACTCCTCAGTGTTTTTGGGGTGTCCTCCCTAATTGTGCATTAATATTTCTGGCTGTCAAAAGTCATATCTGTCAGCAGTATCTACTCAATAATTTTTAGCACTCCTCAGTGTTTTTGGGGTGTCCTCCCTAATTGTGCATTAATATTTCTGGCTGTCAAAAGTCATATCTGTCAGCAGTATCTACTCAATAATTTTTAGCACTCCTCAGTGTTTTTGGGGTGTCCTCCCTAATTGTGCATTAATATTTCTGGCTGTCAAAAGTCATATCTGTCAGCAGTATCTACTCAATAATTTTTAGCACTCCTCAGTGTTTTTGGGGTGTCCTCCCTAATTGTGCATTAATATTTCTGGCTGTCAAAAGTCATAACTGTCAGCAGAATCTACTAAATAATTTTTAGCACTCCCCAGTGGTTTGCGCTCAGAATGGATTCAAAGCAGTCCACATATGATCTAAATGAGCAACCAGGTTCTGTCACCAGTCCTGATGTTAGTGTTCCCAGTACGTCATCTGGCCAAGGCGATGTCAAACAACAGAGTGTTTTCAAATTAGTGCAAAAAACAAAAACCCAAAAAAATTTTACTGTATTGAAGCGAAAAAGAAGTGTAACTGAGCAAAAGTTAAGTGACGATAAAAAAAAAATTGCAAGCATGCCATTCTACACACGCAGTGGCAAAGAGAGAATGAGGCCTTCACCTTTGGCTATTAGTGGCAGATCCCAAAAAGTTACCCAGCCTACAATTGGTGCACAACTACTGTTACGCGTCAAAGCCGAGCTGCAAGATAACAGTGAGGCATTACAGGAGAATATTTGCTCTGATTCACAAATGACAACAATCCCTGTGGAGAGTCCATCCAACAGTGGGATGTCTAATCGTGACCATTCTGTTAGTCTACCCATAAAGAAGGGCCCTTTCAGCAGTTCTGCTGATGTGTGCCTGAACAGCCCGAGTGTAGCCGGTGATACACCAAGTGAGGATGACACTTTGTCTTTAGAAGAGGATGTGGGGGAGATTTGGGTATCCGACGATGAGGATGCGGTTGATTGTGTAAGTCCTGCAGCAGTGTGGCACCAGTGGGAGCAGTTCTGGCATGTGAGGTTCTGGCACCAATATGCACTTTCCAAACACAAGCAGGGATGACGCAGGGGGCAGACCACAACAGTTTGACATCTGGGCTGGTTTGAAGGATTTGTCAAAAAAATGTGTGACCTTGACCATAATTCCAACCAATCCTACTATTAACATGCAAAGGATGGTGGAGGGCCTATCAGGGATTAAACTGTATTTTTCATAATTTTCACTAATAATGTTTGGGTGTAATATACACCCAAAGACGAGTGCTCAATTGCTAAGAGTCATTGATGGAGAGGAAGACAAGCAGGCTTGTCTGTAGAATTTGCAGGCAAATTGTGCTGCGTTATATAGGTAACACCCAAAGAGAAGAGCTCCATTGCTCCATTGCTAATTGTAATTGCTGAAATAGAAATAATAGGGCTGACAGTCTTGGTCTAAATCTGCAGTTACATTTTATTGTACCATAGCTCATTGCGAAACTGGAGAGGTGGCAGGGTTTAGTGATAATCTTCCTCCAACAATACTAATTCATCCCAATATCCCAATATCATAGAAGTCTGTGTAGTATGATGTAATTGCTGATAATGGCCTTCCAAAGGGAATGACTAGTTGATTTTAGGGCAGAGCTGTCACGGTTTTTGGGCAATTCTTTTACAGCACAGCAAATATCAAAATGTTTAGCGGACTCATCTGCATCACCACTGGGTGTCTTGGGAAAGCAATTTCTTTTATTACAAGCAGTTGCCAGAGAAACTGAAGGAGAAGACGTCCCAACAAGATGTTGATAAGTCTGGGATCCTTGCAAAGAAAATTAAGTATTTCATCTACAATTAAAATATAGTTAGCACATTTACTTTGTTTTATTGCACACTATAATTTTATGTAGCACCTTTTCAAAATCTATTATTAAGGCAATCACTTGACTCAAGCTAACTGTGTCTGCACTTTCTTCACAGGTAACTACTTCGCTGGACTAAAGTATATTCCCCTCAAATGCTAGTCTTCTTGCAGCTGCTGTATTCTCCTACATGCTGTTGCAGAAACCACAAATTGACCCTAAATGTTTATGGACACAAACAGCATCTCCTGCATGTCATTTTTCAAAAGTTCTGTAACACCAAGTTGATAGTGTGTGCAAAACAGGAAATGTGATGGAATTCAGCCCCGCTGTAATGCTGGACCAATATTGGGGTCGTAATCAGAAATGACATATCCTCAGGAGACTCCAAGCAGGATTAGCCATCTTTCAATGACATCCCTTAGTTTTTGGAACAGTTTGTCAGCTGTATGCCTCTTAGTGAAGCTGCTGATACACAGAGTAGCCTACTTCTCAAAAATGTGATGCACCTGGGTACATGCTGCTGCTGTCCATGCTGGGGAAGGCGAAAGACCAACCCAGTGGGCTTTCACAGTCATATAATCTTTTGTTTGCCCAGTTCCGCTTGTACACATATCTGTGGTTAAGTGTACAGTGGGTAGAATACCATTTTGTCACCCAATAATGACATTTTTAGGAACTTTCCGGTACAGGAGAGAATAAGCTTTTCTAGTAAAATGGTATAGTGATGACATTTGCTAACAGGGACATAACACCTCAATTAAATGTCTTAAACCAACTGTATTAATAGTGGACATTGGACACAGATCTAACGCTAGCATAGTACCCAGGGCGTCTGTGATCCGCTTTGCGACTGGGTGACAGGTTTCATTCTTGCTTCCTCTTGCAGAGGATTGTTTACTTGCCAATTGTTGGGGGGGAAGATTGCAGGTGCTGGGATGTAGATGAGAGAAGGGAGGTAGATTATGCTGGAATGCTTGTTGTTAATTTTTTTTTAACCAAAGTTTCTGATTTTCCCAACAGTTTGCCAATAACTCGCTGAAAAATGACGAAACATGGATGAGGATCCCAGATGGTTAAGGTCCCTACCTCTACTGAGTGTGGCTTTCAAAATGTTACAAATGGATAGACAACTCTTGCCAGGATTCGTGTAAAAATAATTCCACACTTAAGAGGTGGATTTTTGGTCTTATGCCCAGGCATGACAATGGCCTTTTTGTTATCACTGGCAAGAACTGCAGCAATTTTTCTTTTCAAGTGTATGAAAATCATATTGTGACATAGGAGGTGTTCAAAATTGAATAAAAAATGACTGGAAATTAGTGTTACTGAGGTTAATAATAATGTAGCTACAAAATAATACCTAAATTATGTTATTTTAGCACCAATAAATGTAATTTTTATAACAAATTGCAAAACAAAACCAAACAAAACCAAAACCAAAACCAAAACACGCAATGGCGGTTTTGCAAAACCAAAACCAAAACCAAAACACGACGGTAATCCAGATCCAAAACCGAATCCAAAACCAAAACACGGGGGTCAGTGACCATCTCTAGTATCAAGGCAAAAAATATTCTTCATCAGATTTTCACTGGTACAAATTACAGAGCTCTGTAAGAACATGTTACAGATTCAGCTAGGTTTATCATTAGGACCTAGGTTTGGACTCGCATGACATTACAAGCATATTTTGCTTTTTTCGGCAAAGGATATATTTGAATCACCTTGATTTACCAACTTCAAAGAATTTATAACAAGGGGTGACTTGTCTCACTAGGACTCCAGGTGGCTGTGATATAAGTTCTTTGAATGCCTGATGGTGGAACCCCTATGTTGGTGGGCCCCTTTAATAAAATGGCCCTGGTTGCAGGACCTCATTATAAGAGCACTGCAAGATTAGAGTTCAAATATCCAAATAAACACTATTCAACAAAAGATACGGTAATTAAAGAGCAGCACTATATATAGCAGTAAAAGGTCAGCGCAATATATAGTAGTAAAAGAGTAGCACCATGTATATAGTATAAAAGAGCAGCATCATATATAGCAATAAAAGAGCAAAACAATGTACAATAGTAAGAGATCACTGTAATATATAGTAATAAAATCGCAATACAATGCATATAGTAGCGAAAGGGCAGCAAAATACATAGTAGTGAAATAGTAGCACAAAAAATAAAAGTGAAATAGAAGCACAATACATAGCAATAAAAGGGCAGTGCAATATATAGTAGTGTCAGAGCAACACAATACATATATCAGTGAAAAGGCAGCACACTATAGTGGTGACATAGCAGCACAATATATAGCAGTGAAAGGGCAGCACAATATATAGTGGTGAAATAGCAGCAGAATACATAGTAGTGAAAGGGAAGCACAATATATAGTGGTGACATAGCAGCACAATACATAGTAGGGAGATAGCAGCACAATATATAGTAGTGTAAGAACAGCATAATATATAGTAGTGAAATAGCAGCACAATGTATAGTACTGAATGGGCAGCACAATACATAGTAGTGTAAGAGCAGCATACTATACAGTGAAAGAGCAGCACAATATATAGTAGT